>NC_087451.1:9286652-10532486 GCF_036321535.1 Camelus dromedarius | reverse complement strand
AAAAACTGCCCCCAAATGATTAGCATTTTTTTTTCCATAAATAAGAGAAAGTTCTATCCTTACTGGTCCTAAATCTGAATAACTATGTCTAATTTTTTTTTTAAACCTTAATTACGTTATACCTATCAATATGTACTAGAAGAAAGAGGAGAAAAAAAGTCACTACACTAGTACCAGGACAGCACGCTTACAAGATAGCCATTTTATACATTATTAACAGACAATGATCAACAAAGAGTCTTCTATGAGGTGATGGGGGATGTGGAGAAAGGAAGGGTGGTACAGTACATCACCAACATGGACAAAATAGTAATCAAATTCCCTAGTCTAGACACTGAATTTCTGGGAATTTTTTTCTTTGTTTTCTTTTTTTAAACAAAACTTCTATTTTGTTATTTTATTACTTGAACAAGTTTTGATATTTTAAAAGCGCCCAGCATTTTACTTAATCTGGTTGTTTGGAAATAAAAAAGAAAGAAAGAAAAATAAACAAACAAAAAAAAACCTCACCAAATAACCTAACATTTTACTGGAAAAACAAAGAACATGACTTAAAAAAAAAATGTTGCTGTTTAATTAGAATTGAAAAAGGCTTTTTTTCTTTCTTTCTGACTTAGCATTTTGGAGTCTTTTGCTTGAAGATGCTTTTGCCTTACCATGTCTGTGAATGTCTACATTAGTCTACTTTGTTAGTAAAATTTATAAAAATAGGAGTGCAGCAGCTCTTTATAATAAATGTCGCATTCAGTGTCTCATACTGGCTGTGCCTTAAGTACCAAATTTATAAACGTAACAATTTAAAAAATATTAATAAAACGTCAATATCACATTTTAAAAAAGAAAAATATATATCCACACTACAATAGGTTTTAATGCCATCTATTGAGTTGTACTTCTATAGTTGCTGTTGCCGACCTATTACCAATATTAAAAAAAAGTTAAATTAAAAAATATCCTTCATCATAAGTATCTTTCCCCAACCGAGGACCATATATTATAACAGCCAAATGTTCAACATGTGCAAACAGGAAACTGTCAGTTTTTCCCACCAGTCACAGTGCAGCGATGTTTATACTTTTTATTTTTTAAAATTCTGTTTACATCTACAATAAATTAAAAAAAAAAATTCTTCCATAGCCTCTCTGGTGATACTTGCAGCACTGAGGTATCAAAAAAAAAAATATATAAACCAAAAGGTTGCTTTCCTAATTGGTAAATAGAAAGTGAATGGAGAAAAGGTTTCATTAATGCAGGCTTATCCACTCCTGGCCCACGGGCCCCCGGAGCTGGGGGCAGCTGGGGGACGGGGGGGAGAAGAGAGGCAAAGTGTCCTAGGGACCTTTGGAGGTGCTGAAATGATTGGACAATAGAAAATGATCGAAGATTTAAAAATTAAGACTGAAAAAGGATGTCCCCCCCCACCCTGCCCCACCCAAGCCAAACAGGTGTGCTTTGAAACTTTAAATATGTTAAATATTAAAATTGTAGCTTTGTTTTTAAAAAAGTCTTGGGAAAAGCAGTTTTTCATATTTTAAATAAAAATCTAACTAGACGGTAACATTGGAAGCTGTGTACAGACGGGAGGTTAATATGCTGGTATGACACTAATACAGTTCTTAGGTCTATCACACAGACAAGAGGAGCCGAACAGCGTTCTCACTTTTCCCGGGGTCGGCCTGGCAGCTGGGTGCTCTTCGGTCTCAGTAACTGACTTGGTTCTTGTCCCTCCCCTCCTCCATCCCCAGAGCACCAAACTGCCTGCGACCAACTCCCTCACAAAAATATTTTTGATTCTCTCTCTCTTAATAGTTTCTATGTAGTTAATGGAATTGTATTTACAACAATTTCTTTGTTAGAATTCACAATTTCAAAAAACCTTATAATATCACCTCTTTCAACAGAAAAAAAGCACTTATAGAAAAGGAGGACACTCAAAACATTGTCGTCCTTACCTTATTGCCGAAAATAGATATACTTAGGTTAACAAAGAGACATCACAAAAAAGAACTGCTGGAGAGTCGGTTAATTAGCCTATTACACCTCACTTCGTATACAACGCCAAGGAGAAAGTTTATGCCCACCTCCCGCTCCACACTTCACAACTTCGCTTCTGTGTGTGCTCAAGTTACACCTGAAAATTCATACAGTCTCAGAATTGGTACCAAAATATTGAGAGTAGTATTACCATCTCAGCATCCTTTAACAGTGAGAACAGAACTCAAACAAGCAAAAAAAAAATTGTTTAAAGAAAAAAAATACCTTAATATAACAATTATACTATGGTTAGCTTTTAACTAGATACTGAAGCTATATGACTACTGGACTAAGTCAAAATCACTACCAAATGTGATTCAAAGAGATTTAAAAGGAGAAGGGGGAAGAGAGAGGAGGAAGGGAAACCATCAAGAAAAACCAAGCCAAACCAAACCAAAATCATGGGATATATACACATTTAAAAGCTGTCGTCTTATATTACAGCAGATTCGTGAGATGATGAGATGTAGTCAACCCTCGATCCGAAGTGAGCCATCTCTGGTTGGGATGGGGAGTGAGGCTGGTGGGGGAACAGGTCTGATGACATCACCTAAACAAAGGGCCACTCAGAAACTTCGCCCAGTCTTGCCTGGACATCCAGGTATGCTCTGCAGGACACAGAAGGTTGGGGATGCCCAGAAGAGAACATAAAGCGGGGGTGGGAGAAGAAAGAAGACATGTCAGGTAGGCATACCATTGACTCCAGCTTTGTAACTAGCGCTTTTGAAATCTGACTACATTGAGCTACCAAGGACGTTTGAAAATGGCCAGGCTAACTGCTTACTGGGGTCACAGCCTGAGCGGTGACACCTGAGCCATGCCTGATGCTGGGGAGAGGGGCAGCTCTGCCACTCATGCTGCTGGCCTGCTACTTTGCTGATCTGATACAGAGTCCTTGAGGTCCTGGCGGGAAGTGGGGCCCGCAGACGTGGTCACGGTGGGCTTTCAGCAGGACTGGTGGACTGCACAATGACCAGTGACGCTTTTTCTGGTTAAGTTTTTGTTTTCAAAGCTAGGTGTCTTAAAAAAAAAAAAAGAGTCTGCCTTTATGAGATACCCATCAATGGCTGTAATTAACTGAAAATGAAAATTTCTACTAAAAAGTACCATATTACATACCAAAGACTCAAGGTAGGGATACCTATAAAAACATACACAACAAATACCCGGGTTTGGTTCTAGGAAATGAAAACAGGCCTGGGATTCATAGACTTGCTAACTGAGTCTCCCGGAATTGACTGTCAGCCTAGGCCCCTCCTTCGGGGATGGCACTAAATGTCTGAAGGTCACGTTGGTTGGGGACAAAGTATGTGATTTGCTGTGGCCAGGTGACTCAACTGGCCTACTCAATCATTTCGGAGGGGGTGGGTGGTCATTCTATTCTCTTGGCTATTGCATCCTTCTGAGTCCTGAAGTTGGACGAGGGGGGATGGGCTGGGGGCAGCTTTGCCCCTCCCCCCATCCCCATGGAAACGCTTCAGAGGCCTCAGAGGGCTTGGGCGGAAGTCTGGCATCACCCAGTTTCTGGGGTCTGGCCTTCTGGGATCTGCTATGCCTGACACTCTTTAATCCCCTCACCATCTGACTCCACCAAGGGCTGGAGTCACCTCGGATCCCCAAGGTTCCTGGATGTATCAGTCCGCCTTGCTCTCAGAGGAAACTTACTTTCCCTGGGGACCCCCAAACCCCGCTTAATTAGTCATGAGTAGCTCTCCTTCAAACAGTTAGTGGCCTCTGGCTCTGGCCAGCAATGGCTGGGTGAGTGCTGGAAGGGAAGTGGAGGCGAGGGGTGGGGAGAATTCACACACGGGGTTTACTTGGTTAAGAGAGGCAGTTGCGTTAGTTGAAGTGATTCCTTAGCAGCAATATTAGAGAAACCCAAGAGCTGCATGGAGCTCAGCTCCACCTGGTCCCCCAGCTGGGCCCACCTTACAGAGTCCTGGCTGGTTCGGGGGCCTGGAGCAGCCCTCAGCAAGAGGGGCATCCTACTGACTGCAAACTCAAGTGGCAACTCCACCTCCATCCTTGCTGCTCCTCTGTCTCAACTCCCAGAACGGAAGGTACTTGGGCCCCAGCTGGGATTTTATGAGGGGCCCCATTCCTAGGCCTCAGCTGTCACCCTCTCTCTTCCAAAGAAACAGACCCCTGGTTCAAGCCCCTGAATTAACTCACTGACAACAGGTCCCATTAAGGTTTCTCGAGAGAACCCTTCTCCCTTCTGGCAGCTCTTCCTGAGAATGACGGATGCTCATTTTCAGATGAGAACATGGCAAGAGGCTTCCTCTCTGGCTGCCCCAGCCTCCCCGCTCCTCCACTCCACCCCTTCCATATCCCCATCAAAGTGATTTAAAAAATGTTTAATTAACTTGAGCTCAGTTTAAAAGGTTAGGAAACTGGCAGGGATCCAAATCCACGTAACGCAGGTGATGTCGTTAATTTAATTTGCTTTTAGTGCGGTAATCTGGATAATTAGTCAGTAGTTACTGGCAAAAATGTTTTCTTTTCACTCAAAGATGGAGTCTGGCTGTTTGACTGCCTAAACCCCAGTGGCTGAGACCAGCGAGCTCCAGGGAGCCGAAAGGGCCCAGCAACCTGCAAGGCCAGCTCGCTGGACCCTGGGGGGCCCCCCGCCGCGAGGCCTGGCAGAAGCCCAGCAATCCCCTGCCTCGGTCCTCCTGGGACGGGCACAGCACAAGATCTCCTTCCAGTTTCCCACATTCTTGATTGCATTTCAAGACAGAGAAGGATGAGGGGTGGAAAGGATAAAGAAAAGGAATCAAAAGAGTCAAATTAAGAGAAAAAAAAGACAGTGAAAAAAAGTGGGATCATGATGAAAGCTAGAGGAGGGATGAGAGATTAGAAGACTGGATTTGTTCGCCCCCCACCCCCCTGAAAAGGGGTCCAGAAAGATGAGGGAGAGATGCTGACGCGATGAGACCAGGGCCCGAGCGTACTTGCATGCCCAGTGCGCATACATGTACGGACATGCCCGGCGTGCGGAGACACGTGTCAGAGAAGGTAGTAATACCTCAGAGTGAGATGGCAACGAAAGCACCTGCTCAATGGTATCCATTTGTAAAGGCCGTTGCAATCAAAGGTCCCTAAAATTGCACAATTGTTAAGGTCATCAGCACGCTATACATGGGAACAGATTGTCACATTCTGGGAAAGGAAATTATCTCTAGGACTAGACTGTGGTTGCCAGCATGAATATGTAATTCTGAGACACCGTGCCATGAGGGGCCAGGAGGACATCCTCCCCAGCTCTGACTCCTCCAGCCCCCACTCCCCACCCCGACCTCTCTGCTCACCCAGGGGAAAATTGAGAGCCAGATTCACAGGGGTGGGTGGGTGATAGGAAAGGGGTCCTGTTGCTCTGAGTCCCGGAGGGCAAAGATAACAGTGTCTCTGTCCACAGTCCCAGTGGCTCCAGCTGGGAAGAAAGCAAGCCCCGTGCAGACCACACACGATGTGAGGTGCTTATTTCAGAAACCATCACAGCACTCAGGTCACAGACCTAGGTTTTCACAAATAAATAGGGTCTGTGTTTCTGGGCGCTGACAATGGAAATGAGCTGTGTTCTGTGTGGTGATAGACAGTCTCTCAAATTGATGCAGCTCTAAGCTGAATACTACTACTCTGGATTTGGTACCGCAGCTGATCCTAGGGGATTTGACTCATCAAACTACTGACTTCAGTGATATTGGCTTGGGAGTGGAATTGAACAAGGACCCGGACCGCACAGGCCAGGGATGGCAAAAGTGTGTGTGTGAGTGTGTGTGCATGTATGATATATGTGTGTGTTTAAGGGGGGACTTCCAACGTGGCAGGGGCAGGGACTGGCCGTCCTGGTGCCCAGACAGTCTGCACTTGCTCTGTTCTCCCCAGTGCAGCCCAGGAGGCAGGGCTCTCCTGATAAGGGAGTGACCTGGGACAGCAGACACTCCCATCTTAGCTCAAAAATCCAACTGTCTCCAAGAGGGTGAGGTTGGCCGATTTTCTGTTTCCCAAATGGAAGGGACAGCGAGTGAGTGGGCTCAGGCACATTCATGCTCACACACACCGCGAGGGGGAAGAACAATACAATCTGAAAACAGCATGCAAATCTGTTAAGCAAATTTCCATCGCCTGGATTAGTCAGATTATAGAACCACAGAGCATTACAAATATCAAATGCATCTGGCTTTCGGGAGCGGGCGCAGCTAAGAACACAAGTGGGAACTTACTTGGAACCTGGAAACTGTAAGAAACATTAGTGGACGAAACCTCCTGGGACAGGGCTTGAGCCCCACACTACATCCCAGGCCATAGCGCTGCCACTGGACCTTAGGCAGGGGGTCTACCAACTAACGCTGCTACCCTATGGGGGTGGGTCCGTAGCTCTGAGGTCCCTGCCCACGTGGGTCTCTGGAAGGAGGGGGTCAAGTAGGTGGGGGTGATACTGAAGATCTACTATGTGCCAGCAGCTGACACATCCTGTTTCTACTAATTCTCACCGTCCTTCGAAGGAGGCACACTTATTTTCGTTTTGCAGCCAGGGAAGCCATGGGTTGTACACGTGGCTCAAGGTCACCTGGGCTGAATGTGATGGAGCAGCGATCTGAACCTGCCCTGCCCACACTCCTCCCACTCATCACATAACCGCACACCGTGCCTGGCCCACGGGCGCTCAGGGAGCATCTAAAAGAAGCTTCAGCCCTAGGTGGCCGACATGATGCAGACCCACTGGCCTCTCCTCGCCTCCCAACTCTGGGCTGTCCGGGCACACCCGCCCCGTGGGCCAGAGGAGATAGGCAGGAAGGGGCAGGCAGGAGGGCAGGGGCAGGAAGGTACTTACAGCTATGCCGTGGCCGAAGCCCGAGCCCGGCTGTGGGCTGGCCGCGCTTATGTAATTCCCCACTCCGGAGTCCTGGCTGGCAGGGCCGTAGAGATCGGCGACAGGTCCTGGGCTGTTGGCCCCCGGGAAGCCTCCGGGCCGCGCCGGGTTGGAGCCTGCCGGGGAAGCGGGCGCGCCAAAATTCGGTTGAGCACTGTAGCTATTCAGGACTGGTGTGCAGAGAATAGAGCTGGGTATGAGGCCAGAAGCCAGGCATGCACCGGTCATTACAAGCCAAACACTCGAGAAAAACAGCTGAGGCCCAACTTCTAACACTCAACCAAGGCCATGCGAAAACATCAGCAGGGACTCAAGAATACTCAGCCCAGGCTACTACTAAGAAGCTCGGAGCTCCAAAAATATAGAGAAGGAAAAAACAGTCATTCAACACACTACGGCAACCAACCGGAGGTGCTCACTGCCCACCAAATTATCACAATAGAAACAGAGATATATATGGAAGAGAGAGAGAAAGAGAGAGTTGTTTTTTTTTTTCTTTTCACATCTGAATTGATGCTCATGCAGTCTTGTCTAGATCTGGGCACGTTGAGACAGCATTCACATCCCATGCAAACTACAAAGGAGCTAGTTTTAGACTACACATTGTGTTAATATTGATATTAAAACGTGACAGGAAACAAAGCAATTTGTGTCCAGGAAAAAAAAAATCTTTGGGGAGGGGATTTTTGATTTTTTTGTTTGTTTGTTTCACTTTTTCTTTTTTGTTTTTGGATCCATTAAATGACAAATTTGTTTTGTTTTAAAGACAAAAGAGATCTCCATTCTCCAGCTCCGCCCCCCAACCCAAACCGCTACTCCCCTCCCCACTGGCTACTCCCTCCCTTCCACCCTCCCACTTACATCCCTGAATGAAAGTCGTCAATACTGAACGTGGTCGGAGGATGGGATATGTCATGGAAAATCTGGGCATCTTAACATAACCGCAATGATGGTGGCAGAGGGTTCCCTTTTGGGGTGGAGAGCAGGGGATGGAGGGAGGGATGGGGTGGGGATGGCGAATCTGGAGGCTTTGGGGCCAAAGCTGGGTGGATGCCAATGATTCTACAGGACACCACACACTCACCTCCTGCAGTAGAAGGAAAGGGGGGATTTAAACTTTTTTTTTCCTTTTGTTTAAAAAAAAAGACAAAGAAGTATGAATTCAGAGCATACTGACTGAACCAATTTATCATGAAAGCACATCTGACCAAAATGCCTGCTTTCTGTTAGTTATCTTCAGATATAAACTCCAGACCAAGACAAAGAGCTAGGAACGGACCTTGGCTACAAGGAGATGGGACTTCACAGCCACAGATCTGGAGAGTGGTGGTGGGGAGGGGGCAGGGGGAGGGAGACACAGCCTTGGGCTCCCTCCCTGAGCCTCCCCCAAATTCCACCATTCGCTCCCCAGTGAGGGCCACAGCCTGTCAACCAGGTTAACTGTGTCTCATCTTCATTTCCCCTTAGTAGCTTAAACTTTTTCTTTCCCAAAATGGAAAAAAATATTTTTTTTAATTACAAAAGTAAGTTCTCATTGATTAAAAAGAATTTTTTAATCATTTCTTTTGAGTGGGAGGAGGTAATTAGGTTTATTTATTTAATGGAGGTATGGGGAATTGAGCCTAGGACCTCGTGCATGCTAAGCGCACGCTCTACCACTGAGCTATACCTCTGCTCCTCCAACCCTAGTTCTCATTGACTTTTAAAGCTCAAGTTGTGTCCGGGGCTGGCCACCTCTGGGCTACAGCTAACCCATCTAGACAAACCAGACAATCTGGGTCCACACACTTAAACGGCTCCCGGGGCTGCCCCTCATCTCAGTCGGCTCCCTTCTGCCCACCCCTCCCCCGACTCCGCATTTCCCTCTGCCCTGTGACCACTGCCCTCAGTGGCAGGAGGGAAGAACACCTGCAACTCGGCTCTGGGTCACGGCCGTGCCCCGGGGGTCTGTACTTAGCGCTCCTCACTTCTGGGGAGGCTTGAAGAGCCAGATGTGGATTGACTTTTATGCACTTGTCACCCGGACGGGAGAAACTGACGAGGCACCCGAGCCAGGCTGGTCGGAGACGGAGGCGGGCACACGTAGATGCAAAGAAGACCAAACTGAGCTGGGCCTGGCTCCCGACTCAGCAGAGAAAGGTAAACTGCAGCCTAGGGCCCCTTGGAAGCTCTGCTGAGGCAGAAGGCCCTGAAGTCAGGCCCCCTGGAAGCTCTGCTGAGAAAGGAAGAAACTGGCCGATGGAAAGAACAGGTTAAAGAGAAAAAAAAAAAATCACAGAGGCTTACAGCAAGTGAATGGCTAGCTGGTTTGGGAAGGCACTGGCAGACAAAGGGGACGGGATTTTGAATATGGAAGATTAAACTGGCAGATAACATTTGGCCCTTCTCACTCGTGGAGGCAAGAATCAAGCTGAGATAATCAAAAGGCGGTATTATCTTGGTCTCACACACTTTCCTCCAGACTAGGGAAAATGGAGAGAGCTCAGACAGTGGGCTCCTGGTTCACCCAGGCAGCTGACTGACCCCCTCCTATACCAAGTAACCACCAAAGTAACTTGTCTGTTCTGTTTCAGGGTCAAGAGTCGGGGTGCGGGTGGGGAGCCACAGTGGGAGACAGGAAGACTTTTTGGCCTCTTTCTCCTCTGGCCAGATGAGGATCCAGGAAGATGGTGGGCAGGCCTGCCCATCTAGAAGCCAGGAAGAAGGTGGGGTTTGGTCTTGTCTCCTTCCAGCAGTGGGAGAGCCACCCAGAGACTAACCTAGCCGGCAGAGGCAGCCTAGGAGACAGGAGGCAGCATGCCCTCAGAAGGATGCCGTCCAGAAACACGCCCCTCCAGTAGACTTAGAAGATGGGAGGGCTGGTGTTATTTGCTCCATCCCTGGCTACCTCTCCCGGTCCTGTGCGCCCAGGAGGCCTGCAGCTTGACAGAGGGCTTGAAAGGGGTTTCACAGTAAGCAGTTCTTCTCAGACCTACATCTCGCCCCTCCTGGCTCAGTCCTCTTGCATCAAATGACACAGGAATCACTGTGGACAAGGCACTATATTAAAATACAGCTCTAAAACCCTAAGTTCCGTATTATTATAGACTCCCCTCCTAAAGCCTGAGCCCCAGCTAAGAGTCACCGTGCAGACAATGCCCAGCCACAGCAAAAGAAGCACCGAGTTCTGGAACCTGTACCTTCAAGGGCTGAGGGCATGGGGGAGCTGCGCTTTGGGGCTCCTTGGTCAACAACTCCCTCTTACTGTTCAGATAGAGGTGTGTGTGTGTGTGTGTGTGTGTGTGTGTGTGTGTGTGTGTGTGTGTGTAGGGAGAGAGGAGTCTCAGTACGTGTTGCTAAGTAAACAGTGCTGAGATTTACAAAATTATGACTCTTGTCCCAGAAGAGGACAGCATTTTGCAAATACCCTGGCATGTTTGCAGCAGAAGCCATGAGCACTAAGTGGCCTGGGGCAAGCCTTGCGCCAGGCTGCAGTTTTGGGGGCTCGCCATGTGAAGGACGGTCACACAGCAGCAGTTTAATCCCGGGCAGGCTCCTCTTCACCCCTCACCCCATCCCCCAGCATCCTCTGGGCTTTCTGGGTCCAGGCAGCAGGTGCACTCAGGGAGGCAGCTACGAGGAGAGAAAGGGGGCACTGGACTTGGAGTCAGAAGACCTGAGGGCGACCCCGGCCCTGACTCATGGCTTTGGGCCTGAGGGCCGGCCCCTCACCCACCGGAGTCCTCATCTGTGACATGTGGGTGCTGCTGCCTGCCCTACTCAGCCTGATTCTCTGTGGGCTGTGGTGAGAATGCAAAAGAGGAAGCGCTCTGTAAGTTGTCAAGTTTAAAACAAATACACCTATTTTTGAGATTGTCGTGTGTGCAGAGTCCAACAAGGCAGGTACCGTAGGCAGATTTAAGAAAACCTGACTTGGGGAGCACACTGCACTGGCCATACACATCAGGAAGTGATTCACAAAAGGATCTGCTTCACCCACTTGGTGCATTTAATCATCTTGGACCTGATGAAAGGACCCTTGGGGAATGGGAGCCAGGAAAGCAAGGACACTAAATCTCACTGAGGTCAGCAGGAGGAAATGCATTCGAACTAAAGCTGGAGGCATTTTGTGTTGGATAAAAGGAGGAACTTTCTGCCCATGGAGGGAATACAACACCTTGATGGCTGACCCAGGAAAGCCATCCCAGAGACCTTAACAAAGGCCTGTCCGTAGGCTTAGACCCTCACCTGCAGGGGCTGGACCCAAAGCTGGTGGACCCCTGGGGATTTTACAGCAAGCCCAGGAGATGCCTGCCTTCTGGCGGGCACAAGCTTGCATGTGGCTCAGCCCAACTGTGGTCAGAGGGCTGGACTGACAGTGGAATTTGTTACTAGTGGGATGAATTAGTCGTGAGAGAGGGCGATGAGCATTAGAGACTCACTGTAGGTCTAGGAAAGGTATGGAAGTCTAAATATTTCTGGATGATCCCAGAGGGGTGCTGCTAGACCTAGGGCAGAAAGCTAGAGCCTGGACTATGATGGGGGCACCCCTGGGAGGGTCTCTCTGGCTCTAAGGCCTGAAAATCGGATTATTACCAATCAGAGAAAGGAACTGTTTACAAAGTTCTTTCCCGATGAGCTCAGCACACATTATCTGGGGCCAGTGGGGGCCCTGCCAAGTCCCAGCCTTCAACCTGGGTCCTGGTTTGGTGGGTCTCACATTTCACCAAAGGGCAGGGCCAGCCCTCAAGACAATTCCAGTCATCTGCTTTGTGAATTATCTGTGGCTGCCTGGTTTAATCTCAGGCAGGAGGCCCCATGGCCCCTAGGGCATTTCTGGGACAGAGAGTATGCTGCTCAGGGTGAGGCAAACACAGTGGGGGGCCCATCCTCCCCAAGTCCAACTCTGAAGGGAACGTGCTACCCAGGAGGACGCACTACACCTGTGTCAGGGCCAAGGGAGGGGAGTCTGGGCTGCCGTGTGTCGTGGCCACGTTCCCAGCCCCCAGCTCCTGCAGAATGGAGGACTGCGAGCATAAGCCTGTGTGCTATTCTTTGAGGGCAGGGCTGTGTTAACTCATCACAGTAGCTTTTAGGGATTTTGGTTTGTTTTAGAGAATTTAAAGAAACTGAAAAAGGAATGAGCAGGGGGCTCTGTTGATAGGCTGATGCCAGAGAAACACTCTAACACTCCCCTCTGCCTTGATTAAAACCCCACAGCAGCAGAGACCGCCTCACATATTAGCATTGAATCCTTCAAGGCAGGGAGTGTGTGCAAGGCAGGGGCTCTCAGGGTTCTCCTGGGACCCGGTGTTCTCCAGGGTGAGAGCAACCTGCTCGACTCCCCCCCAACACGGGGTGCTCAGTGGATGTTGGGTCCATAATGCCAGGTGGCTGTCCAAAGTGGAGGCCTGCCTGGGTCCCTCTGAATAGCCAGCTTCTCCTTGCTCAGGGGCTGAGGACTCGCAGCCAAGGCCTTCCAGGGAATAGAGTTGTGGACCCCAATCTGCAGTCTTACCACACCCTCTGGAAGTCGTGCCCACTGTAAATTAATGCAGATGGGAAAGGTCAGCCTGAAAAGATCCACCTGCTCTGACAATGGAAGGAGAAACACTCAGCTGTGAACTATTACAGCACATCTCCAGCAGTCTGCCCGGCCACTATGTCCCAGGGATCCTGGCTCAAACCTTCCTCCTAGAGCCTAGCCTGAAGCGGGGAGAGACGGATGGAGAGGACCGGCAATTAGAGCTAAGCTGGGAAAACTGTATGACACAATAAATTAAAATCAAATCAGTTCAGGGACCCAGATGCAGAGACAATCAATGTCATACACAACAATTTTTTTTAAAAAAGTTCTGCTGAAATTCAAGCTATTTCAGAAGGCAGGGAGAAGATACACTTTAAAACTCGGAGAGGATTAAGAGAGGAACGTGACGTTACTTCTTCCCCTGTCTCCATAGACAAACAAATGTATTATTACTGTGAGGGACAAACCCAACCTGGTGTCAACAACATCCGGAGATGCCTGGCTTGCTGAACACACTGCACAGGACACACGGAGAGTGTCAGCTCATTCACTAGGCTGACAGGGAGTCACAAACACTCCAAATGTCGGTTTCAGTGGTGCCGGAAACTGTGATTTCCACCTGTTCTCTGAACACCCAACCTGCTTATGCCCACTGGGGTCGGTGCAGGTGTCTGCTGGTTAGTGGTGGCCTATCTCAAGTAGGGAACTGATGGACAGCGGAACCGAAGGCTTGGACTAATTATGTTGTTGAATGGTCTCAGCTTCCAGTCAAATCACATCCCCTGAAGAGATAACTTCACTGCTGGCTGGCTCCAAACCCCCCACCCCCTGGGCTACCGATGAACCTGGAGATTGACATCACCACTCAGATCAGTGCGAGGAGGCAGCCCCCAAGCACCCCGAACGGACCCATCTGAGGAAGGCTTTGCGGCCGGTACTTTATACCTTACGTTGCTGGACACTCTCAAGAAACGGCTCATTCTCTTTCCATCTTGAGGCTTTTTTTATGATCAGCCCTGACTTGGGTGTGGATGTGTCTCTTCCTCACAAAGGACCAGGCTGGGTTGGTTGGGAAGGCAGAAAAGGGGAGGGGGTGGGGCCAGTGGCTGCCGGCCATCTGCTCACGGGGTAAATTCTGGGAATGGTGTAGCCTTGAGTGGGCCTGGGCCTGGGGGCTAAAGAAACCAGGCTTTTGTCAGGAGGGGAAAGAAGAAGCCACCATCAAGTTCTCCTTTCTCCCAGAAGACAGGGCTCCTGAGGGACTGCCCTTGTTTGCTGTTCTAAGGAAGGACGGGGAAAGGGGCCCCAGGGAAGGACAGGCCGTGACCTGAGTCCCCGGTGCCTGCGGGCGCCTGCTGTCCCAGTGTGAACTGTCCGCCAGGCTGCAACAGCCTCCCCCAGGAAGGGACCCCAGCGGCTGCCCGAGCTCAGGGCGCAAGTCAGAAGGCGAGGTGGAGACCCTGCTCCCTCTGGGATGTGAACGAGCGTTTCAACAGCACCTCAGCCCTGAGCCTCTGACGTGTTTGGGAAAATGAGGGGAAGTCAACCAGGACATGAATGTTTACAGTCTGGCTGAAGCAGGCAGTGTTTTAACACTCACATCCTGCTGCCTTTTCCCTAAATTCACTGGTTTCAGACTCCAGGCTAGAACTTGAAAGGAGCAGCAGATGGGGAGACCCACCAGAAACCCCCGGCACCCAGGCAGGAAATGCTGCTCTGAGCCGACCAGCAGCTGCATGCGGCCCTGGGAAGGTGGGCTGCTGCCCCCAACACTACTCGGCTGGGCAAGGGCGGGAGGGGCTGTCACGGGCGATGCCAGAGCTCCCCATCCCAGCCCTCCCTGACCTGAACATCAAAGGAAATGGAGATGGGGGCATGGTGCCCAGGAACGACTCCCTCTCTCTCTGGAACAGCTCCGCTGCTCTAAGTGTCTCCTAGTTTAATCCAGAGAACGTGCCTTGCTATATTTTGATCTGGTAACTCACTTCGTCTAGGGCACACCCATCTCTTTATCTTTTCAAAAAAGAAACCAGTTTGGCTTTTGCTCGCGTGTCCCCAGGCGCCCTCCGTGCTGCTGCGCTCAGTTATTCCCACCTTGCCTGCCCCGGGCCAGAGGGCTCAGGGCCTTGCTGGTGTCTTGTAAGTGACTCCTCGCACTGCAGCCCCAGCATCCGTTTCCTGCACTACGTACTATTGTTAAAAGAAAACACTATGAAGTCCAAGGCCAGAACGACACCCTTGTAATATTATTCTTGGCCACCATGAAAAGCTCAGTGTGGCTTCTCAGGATGCTGGGCTGGAAAGAGAACTAAGATTCACTGAGCACCTTCTGTGTGCCAGGCACATCTGTGGGTGCTCAACACCACCTTGTTTGCACTCCTAACAACTTGTAAGATGCGCTTCATTACCCTGGGGTTACAGACAAGGAAACCAAGGGTTGGAACAGTTGAGGGGCCGTGTCCAGCGTCTAAGATCGACTGCACCCGGCTCTCACTCGGACTTCAGGGCAACTCCCGGCTGCTGTTTAAACAGAATCACGCTGTCCATGTGTCCTTCCTTGCCCTATAGTTTGACACGGTTTCTTCTGTTTATTTGGATCTTTCTTTGTTTCAGAGAGGGTGCAAAAAATCAAGGACAAGAAATCAAACCTCCAGTGTTGGAGTGCCAGCCTCCGGAGACATGGGCTCTGTTGCCCTTTCCAAACTGGCAGCTCCCTGGTAGTGGAGGTGTCTCCTCCATCAGACTGCGGGCTCCCTGAGGTCGGGCCATGCCCGTCACAAAAGATAGGCGACAGCTTCTCTCCTGAGGACTAGACCTCCCTCCTCTGTGCCACATCCCAGAATAAGCCTGGGCACCAAGCAGGCACACAGTATTGCTGGGGTCAGGGTGATGTGGCGAGGGCACTGCCAGAGAGAAAGGAAGCCTTCCTATGGGCCCCAGAAAGGGCAATGAGAGGGCTGGTTTCAGTCCCAAAAGACCGGTCCAGTCCGCTGAGGGCCATCCTGTCGGGAGCTGGCATGCCCTAGCACCATCAGTATTTACTGCCTGATCCTATTTCATAGAAACTCACTGTTTGGGGCTCCAGCAGCCAGGGGGTGGGGTGGGGAGGATGCCCAAGGGGCAGTCCCTTGAGGACCTGTACAAAAGGCTTTCCGCTTGAGCAGGCCGTCTTTAATAATTATAAAGGCACAGGAGTTTAATCCATTTTTGATGTAAGTGCTAATAGCTCTGTGTCCTTCAAGTTCAAAGCAGGCGCATACATGTCACTAATTAGCCAAGCACGGCGCCATTCAGCTTCCTCTCATGTTTCTAATTAGGTCTTTAATAACAAACAAACTCCGACCTTACCAAAAGGCCCCCATTCATCAGACAGCCAAGGAGGGTGGCTGCTTCCCTGTTTATGGTTGCTCTGGGCCGCTGGTCCTATGTGTACATGCCCTTAATCTCAGCCAGGCCTGGCCTGTCCCCGGGGGAAGCAGGAGATCCATCTATGAAGACAAAACCCCCTTCTGCCTGTCCTGGAAGGGTGGAATTCCTGGCCCTGCTGGGAGGAGGACCAGTGGTGGGCAGGAGAGCCCTGGGCTCCAAGGCTGCAGACTAGTGATCCCAGACCAGCTCTCCTGCTTGTTAAAGGAGGCTGGGGCGAGCTGCCTAGCTTGCCTCTGTTTATCTGTTTCTGAGGTAGGGATGCTGGTGACAAAGTCACAGAGATGTTGTGAAGCCCTGTATCTGGCAAGAACCTGGTGGTATTTGAGTCCATGGTTACACAGTGGACTTGCCTGGGGAGCTTAAGTACCACCGAGGCCTGGCCACACCCCGGTAGGTTCTGATGTGACGGATCTACAGTGTTGCCTGGACACTAGGAATTTTAAGAACGCCTCAGGTGATTCTAACATGCAGCTAAATTCAAGAACCACCGAGTTCACATCAGTTCCAGAGCTTACCAACAGACAACAGCTATTAACAGGTCCACCTTTGTTAATGAAAACCATCCAGAGCACCAAACTCTAAAGGGTTAATCAACCACACCCACGGATGGAAATTTGACTACAGAGCATTTTTTTTTTAATGATACACAATTCTGGGGATATTTCTATCCCTCTCATTGCCTTCACACATGAAAAAAAAAAAAATGGCGTGAATGACTTTTCAGATGCATCCCTACCAAGCTGCCTCATCACTTGCCCTGGCTTTCCCTCCAGTCCCTCCTCCCAGATCTTAAGGCACTTTCACTGTCACCCCTTTTGCTCCCAATGATTGGAAAGAGCAGCAATACAGAGCTAGAGCTGAATAGTCCCCAAGAACCCAACAGTCTGAAATCCTTTGCCCCCAGATCAACCAGCCTGTTGCCAGCAGAAGCCAGACTGGAACGAAGTCTTCCTATTCACTGCTCTTCCATCTATGTTCTTATCCTTTTTTTTTTTTTAAAGCCTCTTATCATCCTTATCTGATTAATCCACAAGGCAACTCATCCGTTAGGAAGAGAAAGGGATATAAGGGATGCCTTATATCAACCCTTGAACAACCATGTAACCTTCTAGCAAGTCATTTGCAAGACTGATTTATTTCTCTTCAAGCCAGGTGGGAGGGGAGACATTGAAATCTCAGGGGCTATCTCAGTGGAAAGTTTATAGAGGCTGCTTTATGCACGGAGCTGAACAATCTAGACCCAGAAAAGTCAGTGAGGCCAAGGATACATAGCAAAACTGGGTGAGGGGTTTCCTCCAACACAGGTTCGTGTTTCCTGGCTTTGCTGCTGTGTTTGTGGTCTTTTCTCTGGAGGCTGAGTTGACCCTGCTAGCATCTGTGCCTGACGGACCCCCTGATTCCAGGGCTTCCTGGGTCCCGTGTGTCGGTGAGGCTGAGCCTCTCCTCTTTCCCACAAGGCCAGGAAAACTAACCCTCTGCAGGTTACAGTCAGAAATAACTTTCAGAAAGAGTGGGGAAAGTGGGGCCTGGCAGCCTTTGCCTCCCACAGTGGGTTCTACCACGGGCACACAGGTTTGCACTAATTGTTTACCGCAGACCTGGACAGACCATTTTATTAATATTGATAAGTAACTAGGAACAAAGGGCCACTTTATTTTTAGCTTTCTCTAATTGCGTAGTAATTACTCATCTACAAAACAAATGAACCCCTGCTCGCTGTTGCTATGGTACTAGGAGCTCAGCCTCCCTGCAGGGCGATTGGCCGAGGAACCCGCTGCTCCCGCCTCCGGCCCCTCCCCTCCCAGCCATTGGCTTAAAGCAATGCCCCAGCAACTGGGCGGCCAATCCCCTCCCAGCTCTAGGGCTGGGCTGGGCTTCCCAGCGACCTTCCAGATTCAGTCCTCACAGCTTGCAGGAAGGCATGTTGACTCATCCCTACGGAGAAGTCTGTCTTGCCCAAAGAGGCCCTCCCCTGCTGCATCGCCTAGTTTCCTTCAGGCAGTGGCTAACTTCCTTCAGTTCTGTTTTAGCTAAAGGCTCCTTTCAAATAATTATCTTCAGGCTGTCTCACTCTCACCCGACCACACCTCCTCTGGGCCTCCGTTGTGTGCCTTTGGATTAAAGGATGCAGGGACCAGAAGCCAGATCAGAAATGTCAGGCAAAGCCGGACAGAACCATGAGGTTAAGTCTGCAACAGCAGAAGCAGATGCAAAAAATACAGAAAATGCCTCTTGTGGCCTCCTGTAAATGATTTTGGGTTCTCTCCTCCCCCAAGGAGACGGAGAATTGAGTTGACGGCAGTGGCAGGTTTTTGTTGAGGGTATGTTTCAAAGACGGCAGGACTGGAAGGATGCAGCATCTGCTGACAGTGGTTGAGAGCTCAGGCCTGATGAGACAGATCTAGGCTCAAATCCTGTCCCTACGACAAGCTATCTAAGCCACAGTTTTTAAATCTTAAAAATGGGAATGGGAATCACAGCGTCCATTTCATAGTGCTATGAGAATTAAATGGGATCAGGCAGGTGGACTCAGCACAATACGTGGCTCACTCATAATACATGTGAGTTATTAACATATTACTATAACCATTATTTTATTAAAATTGGCTAAGAGGTGTCTTAGCATTTTATCAACCACTTGCAAGATATCCTTCCCTTAAGGGACCTCCCAGGTGGGTGTGAATTTTGAGATGCTGGCTGGAACCCTCCTATCCATGCCATAGAATAGATTTTGTGGTGGCTCATCCTGACAGATCTAATTCCAACAGCCAATCAAAGCTGTTCAAAAGCATCATTCACCCACCTCCTGTTGTGCAGGATCCCAGGATGGAAAGGGGAGACCTTTTTTATTTATTAATGAGCATCCAGGAACAAAGGGTCCCTTTGTTTTCTGTTTTCTCTAATTGCATGGTAAATACTCATCTATACTAAGAACAGGAAGATTGATGGTTTCTATTGTTGGAGAAGGCAGGCACCCCTCTGAGATACATGAAAAACACCATCCAAAGACTCAACATCCTGCCCTTCATTCAGGAGAACTCACCAAACAGGAAGAGGACTGAGGACACAAGATGCACAAATACAGAAGAGCCAGAGCAAAGGAGGGGGCACCCCAGGGAGGGTTAATCAGGTATGGCTTCCCTGATGGCCTGAGCCAGATTTGAATGCAGGGAGCAAAGTCAAGGACAGAGGGAAACGGACTGGCAGGAAGGATGGATGAGGGCAGTGGCTGCCGAGGGCACAGGAATGGGAACCAATAGCCCCAAGCAGGGAATGGATAACAACTTGCTGGCAGAAGCAAAGGAGAATCACTGGAAACTAAGGTGGACTCTCCCTTATATGGAATGCCCTCCAGGGTCTGTCCTGCTCCCCTCCCCTTGCTCCAGGTCACAAACCCAGCCCCAGCCCCAGGGATTAGGGGTCAGGCTGTTCTCTGTGGGGCCACTGCCAGGTTGATCTTCCTTCGTTGGTTCCAACCTTATGAAGCTCCACTGCCATAAAGAATATGAACCTGCCTCTCCCACCAACATGACTGTATCAATGTGGCTTTCAAAGTCTCCCTCTCCCAGAATCTAGCCTGTCTCTACCTCTTCAAGCTTATACCCTCATTGCCCACTAGACAGCTTCCACTGTCCCCCAACCAGCATGACGTTGAGCCCAGAGTTCATCAGCTAATGGGTAAGAGCAAATGGCCCAGAGCATCTCTTACTGGGCAGCTGTATATGAACATTTATGGAGTGTTTACAATTTCACGGTTTGTCACTTGTCCTTATGCCTTCCGTCTCGTCTCTCTAATCCACCCTGCTGTCAGGCTTGTCTAACATAGACATCTGATGTCACTTCTTGGTTTCTAGTCTCTTTGAGGCTCCCAGGTGCCTGGGTGAATCTGGGCTCTTCAGCTCTGGCTCCACCCAGCTCTCTAGCGTGTTGTCACCCCCACCCCCTGCCTGCCTTGCATTTTATTTCCTAGCCAGAGTGAACCTTCTGTCTGCAGGGCTTCAGAGCCACTCTGCTGTTCTGGTGTCTTTGCATAAGCTGTTCCCCCTGGCTCCCTGGGGAGCTCCTATTTGTCCTGTAGAATTATAAACACTCACTCCCCTGTGAAATCTTCCTTGACTTCCCCGAAAAGCTAATCACTTCCTCCTCTGTACTCCTTCTTCACTGGGCTTAGGCATCACATTGTAAGTACAGGTTAGTCTCCAAGCCAGGCTGGGGGAGCCTCCAGGGCAGGGACTGTGTTCTGTATTCTCTACGAGCTTCCCGGGCTGCGGTGGGCAGCACTGCTCATCTACCCAGCATCATTCTCTCCCCTCACCCTTTGATCAGCACCCAGGTCTTCCTTTGGAAGTCCATCCTTCTTCCCCTGTGTAAGAGTTCTTCAGTTTAGAGGAGATGGATCCCACCCTCAGCGACCTTGGCCTTAGCCAAGAAGCACAAAGTTCTGGACTTCTGCTAGAATTCGGGACCACCTGATGCCCCCTCTTGTTCTAGACAGGGTAGTATGAAGCAGGAACCTGTTGCAGCCATTTTGCCATCACAGGAAACCAACGGAAAGACAATACTGAAACAAGAAAGAGGGCAAAGCTAGGAGAACCGCAGAAAAAGAGGCCTGAATAGTCTGCACACGAAGCTCAGCTTCCAGGATGCCAGCCAGTAAATCCCTTCTAATATTTAACCATGCTGTGCTGGGTTTCCTGATACAGTCCAAAACACCTTGATTTCAGGCCGACGGCAGTGTCTGCCACCTATATTAATAATTAGTGTTGTTAAACACTTAATAAATATCTGCCCATTTGAACTCCATGGCAGATGTGCCCTGGGCCTGGTTCTGAAATCTACATCTGAAAGGCTGGACTGCGAGGTGGCGGCGCATGAGTCTTCAGAGGACACAGAGCTGGCAGCCAAGGCTGCTGGGCTTTCCCAGGACACGCCGCGTCCCCGCAAGTGCAGGGCGTCCGGGCGGCAGGTGAGTTCTTTATGAACAAACATGGTTTCTCCACAGAGTCACTTAAAGGTGGCCAAAGACCTGGGTTCCAGTTCAGGGCCCTTACTCAAAGCCTCGCCCCAGGCAACCAGCTGGGTGACCTTGGATAAGTCACGTCACCATTTTGCAGCAGCCCAGCTTTCTTGTAAAAACAAACATGTAAAAGCAAGCCAAACACTTCTGCCTTCCTGCCTGTCTCATGGGGTAGCTGCAGTCACAGACACGGCACTCTAAGCTCTGCAGAAACACAAGGAGCCGTGATGTGCTCAGGCATGTGCCCCTTTGACGATTCTCACCAACGCGTGGGTTCACTGACTTTCCAGGCTCCCCAGACCCTGCAGTGCCCCCACCCAGCCCAGGGTGCAAGGAGGGGGTCCCTTTGCCCCTCTCTGTTGGGCTCGACACGCTCTCACAGAGCGTCCAAGGGCACCACTTTTCCCACCCCCTCCTCCACACAGCCAGGCTTGGGCTCCAGAGCCAGCCTGAGGGAGGGCCAACCAGCTCAGGGGGCGGGCACGACGCTTCACCCACTGAAAATAATGCCCCTGATTTAGAAGACCATTAACATTCTCCCACTCCATTCACTTTAGGATTAACTTATACTTAGGTCTGGGCTTCGTGGCTAGTCACTAATTGCACCAGAGTTGATTTATCAAGTGTATAGTATTTCTATTACAAAATTATTGATTAGAGCTGATGTATTTTATCCTCAACAGAGTTGGTCCGAAAGCCCTTGGAAAATGAATGAAGCTGAGGTCAGAGGCGGGTAGCTCTGCACATTATTATAAATTCCCTGGGGTTACTGAAATCCAACGCTGGGCTCTGTAGGGAAAGTCCTGGTTCTCCCAGAAATGAGGATTTTAATGACAAACTGAGAAAAAGGGTGCCCTTATCTAGAGTACAAAGCAGTAACTGGGAGATATACGTTCAGGGAAGGTCTTTCGGGGAAGTCTGGTTGTAGCAGCTGGTCCTAATGTCACAGACTTGCTCTCCCTCTGGGCTACTGCGCTGGCTCCATCCCAGAGGGTGTCCCCATGACCCTACCCACAGATGGGCCATCCTGGGGTCACAGCCCCCCGAGGATGCTTGCTGCTGGCACAAAGGAGGCTGCGTGAGAAAGAAGAGATGCCTGCACTGCAGTCCTGTTCCCAGACATCAGCTCCTGCTGATGGAGGCGCAGGACATCCATCTTCAGAAATAAAGGCAGCACAGTGAACCATTTTCCTTTTCACAATGAAGCTGAAAGTGCCAGAAACCAGGCACTGTGGGAAGCAGGGGCTTTCAAGGGGAGGGCTCTAGATTCTCGCCCACTGAGGGCAACAAGTGCTGCCTGTCTTTGGCACAGCACAGACCTTCAATACTCTCTTGTTGAAAACAACGCCTGGGAACCCGGAGGCTAATGCCACAGTCGGTGCAAACAGTGCCCCGATCTCCCCAGTGGCCGGAGGAGTGTGTGGACACCCTCAGTCCCGAACACGTATAAGGCGAAGGACTGCACTGGGGATGTGGAAAATATCCTGAGATAAAAGCAAGGGAGGCCTGAGAGCTACTCTCCCCACCCAGGTGCTTATTTTATTAACTTATTTCTTCTATCCTTGGACTTGAATTTTTCTCTTGTTCATCTTACCTACTTAGGCTGTCCAGCCACAGGGCAGCAAAGCCATTTTCCTAGCAGAGCCAGACCTAGGATTTAGGTCAGTGGAGGGTGGGGCGGAGGGTTCTGCTGTCCCCGCCGCTGTCCCTGCCACTGTCCCCATCCTCTTCTCCTGCTCCCCAGCCCGGGTCAGTCTGCAGCTCCAGCAGCCCTGAAGCCTGACAGTTTGAGACATTTCCCTCAGTTCTGACCACTCCTACCCCATGAAGTCCGGGCCAGAAGGACGGCTCCTCCCCGCGCTCCCTTCCTGAGCCTCGGGGCCCTCGTTCTGCCTGCTGGCTGACTGGCCTGTGCAGTTCAACCCTGCTTCACCCCGACTGGGCCACTGTCCCCAGGGCTGCCATCTTGCAGTTGCTTCACACTCTTCTGGGGACTTCTCAGGCTCTGTGACTTCCTGGGCTTCTGTCTCCCCTGATGATAGATAACTTGCACCCTTGCAGGTTCAGAGCCCGCCTGTGTCCTCCTGAAGCACTAGCTCAGAGCCACCAACCAGCCCGGCTTTAGGCGCAGGTCCAAGGTGGCCACTCCCCCTCCACTTCCATCAACTGACAACAGTTAGGGACATCTCCAAAAGCTCGAAGAGACCTCTGCACTGCCTTATGACTTGTCACCACAAATGGAGGTGACCCAGTGCGTCCAGAGATGACTGATGCACATGCCCTGAGCCGAGGGCAGGGGCTGCAGGGCTGGGAAGTCTTCCTGGGGACACAGAGGCAAACCCTGGCCGCTGCTTTGGACATGACAGGCTCCCTCCCCTCCCCGCTCCTCCTCATGAAGCTGTGCCAATAATCTCCAGACCAGGAATGTCACTGCTCTCACCCCACTTGCCCCGACCCCTTCTCCCTTTACCTTCACCAAGTGCAAGGACAAACGGCGACCTTCCCTAGGACTAAATGCATTCCCTGTCTGCAGACCAAGGATCTCAAGATCTTAACCCTTTTCCCTACCGTATTTCATTTCCCCTCCGACCATGCAGAGAGGGCTACCACCTAGACCTGTCTCCTTGAAGGGCTGGATGTGAACGGGTGAAGGACTCAAGGAGGAGCGGGCTTGGAGGAGCCTTGCTGCTAGGCCCTAAGAAACAGGAGAAGACCTGCTCTGTTTTGAGAACCACATGAGGGGAGACAAGAACAAGGAAGAGCACGAAACTCCTTCCAACCCTGGTTCCACTTTCTTTCGCTCGAGTTGGGCACTGTCCGGAGAGAGCTCAGTTGGGAAGGCTTGAGCTGAGGGTGGTGACCCAGTTCTGGACTGGGGGAGCAGGGAGTGTGAGGGAGGTGGTGGTGGCTGATGGCGAGAACATGGATCCAAGCCCCCTTGGCAACACAGAAAATATGGAGTCCCTTCTCTTCCTGGCTCCCCACACTATCCTCCAGACGGTCGTGCTGTGCCGAGCCGCCCGAGACAAACCCTGTAATATCAACTCAACAATGCACGTTCCACATCTACGGCTACAGCTACCAGTACGTCTACTACAGTGCATGCATTTGTTTCAGTCCCACAGATACAGACAGTCTAAGAACAGGCAGGGGGTGTGAAATGTTTTACTGGACAACAGGTGTTTTGGAGTTGTAACTAATTAAAAAAAAAACAAAAAAAAAACCAAAATCGAAAACAAAAGTGTACAAAAAAAAAGACATTTCTGGAGAGCTGGATATGAGTTTGTTTCTTGAACTGTTTCATCTGAACAAGCAAAAACATGCAAACCAGCTGGTACTAACAGGAAGCTGGACACTGAGAGAGGATTAATAGGTGTGGACAAACCTTCCCGCTGAGCGTGCTCAGAAGAGTGTTTGAGAGGAGGTGTGCAGATCCTAGTGTAAGAGAGGCGGGAAAGTATGCCTCAGAGACACTCTCACCGCAGCCCCAACCAAGCAAGAGAAAAGACAACAGAAACGTGACTCTCACACTCACCACCACCGTCAGGAGCTCATGTCACTAGATGGGAACAAAGCTGGCAAGTGTAAAGTACAGTAAGGGGTCCTGGCTGGGCCGGGGCTGGGCCGGGGATGGGCCGGGGCTGGGCCGGGGATGGGCTGGGGCCGGGGATGGGCCGGGGCCGGAAGCTCTAAGACTGATACACCCATGATGCCACCCAGAAATCAAACAGCCTGGAAATCCGAACCATCTCCCTCCCCTGTTGGTGGGGGGGAGTCATTTGCCAAACTGGATTTAGGTTTAGGCGGGACATGATGGGGCCACTGGAACTGAATGAATACGATCAAAATAAACAAACAAAGTCTCGACTGAGCACAAGAAAAGATGATGTTTCAAACTTCCAGGTGAAGGTAAAAGAAAAGTGACACTGATAGTGAAGTCATCTAGGAGTCGCTGGGACATCCCCTGGGGGTCACCTGAGCCCCCTCACCTCAGGTCCGGGTTGAGTTGGGAGCAGGGAGGTGGGCTGGTCCACAGGAGTCGGTCGGCCGAGGTGACCCGGGGACCTCTGACCCTGACCCCAGAGCCCTGACGGTGCTGTTGCCAACCTGAGCGAAGTCAAAGCTGCTTCCCACCCCAGCCTCTGCAGGGGCTTCCGCTCAGGAAGCTCCCTCAGCATGTCCTAATGAGGGAGGGAAAAACCACACAAAACTGGGAAGCTAGGCAAAAATGGAAGTGAGAAGAGGGCCTCCCATAGGACGCCTGAGCCCCAAACCAAGCCCGAGAGCCCCTGGGGAGCAGAGGCCCCATGTCCCACAGTTCACAGTCTGCTGCCAGGTTCATCAGGGGGCCGAGCTCAAGGGCGGTACGCCGCAGACTCCCTGAACCAGCTCCCCGCTAGGAGAGAATGCAGTTGAACTTGTGATACCCTCCAGCAGCCCAGGCTGCTTGCTCTGGGGTGGGGGGTCAGGGGGAAGGGGCTGAAGGGTCATCCCCCTCCCCTGGGGAGCAGCTGGGATGGGTGGGGCAGGGCTGCAGGAGCGGCTGAAGGTAGAGCCCGGCATTAGCCCTCAGTGAACCCCCGCTGGCCTGGGCTTACTCACCCAAGTAAGTCTGGGCAGCCCCTCACATACATGCCAAAATGCCACCCAGGGGCCACTGGGACAGGTAAATAACTGCCCAACCTGCCAGACTTGGGGTCCAGATCATTTTCTAGAAGGAGGGAGGGAGACAGAGAGGGAATAGTCCTTATAGGCCAAAATGCACTAAGAGAAAGACAGGCAGAGATCACTTTTCCCCAGCCTTGTAACCCTGTCCAGGTCCAAAGCAGGTGGGGTGGGTGGTGGCCAGGCTACCCTGTCTACATGTGGGCAGGTGTCATCCAGCCAGGGCGGTGTTCTGACTTTGGCAGGCACAGCCGGGTCACCGGCCTCCAGCCCACCCAGGCAGCACTGTGGGGTGCCCTGTAGCTTCCCAGCCAAGCCCGCACCTGGGGTGGGCACCTCAAGGTTGAGGATTTACTCCTTGCATTAACCCAGGCTGCTGTGGGCAGGGGGTCTGGGAGCACACTCCTGAACAGAATTCACTAACAGTGCAGTGATGAGCATGGCTGACCTAGAACGGCCTGTGGGAGACTTCTCTCACGATGGAAATGGCTACAAATAAAACACCACTGATCCTGAAAAAAAAAAAGCGTGGTTGGAGATGGCTCTGACCCTTGGGGTTAGGAGTTAGAGGGGATGGTGGGACTCCCGCCTGGCTCTGGGGGGTCTGTGAGAGGGTGGCGGTGGCCGAAGTGGGGCACAGACCCTGGGGAGACCATTCAGACTCACAAAGAACCCCATGCTGCCCTTTAAACTTGCCATGAAGTCAAGGAGAATGGGGGTGGGGAGAAAGGCAGGGTTAATTTCGGGTTAAAGTTTAGTTTCATAATCCAAGTTACAGTAAGAAAGAAACTGAACGGAGAAAACAACAACCAACAACACTCAAAAATCTCAAGAGTTTTCTTTCTGTCATCCCCCCTCCAGGCACAGGTAGGACAGAGGCTCATTTGGACTGATACCAAAAAGCGCTCGAGTTAAAAAACCAAACGGAACAGGGAGACACGAGGCAGCTGTGCAACCTGCCCCCAGGGCAGGGGGACCAAGGGACACTGGCCAGAGGGCCGGTGGGGCCTTGGGAGGTGGGCTGGGGCAGGCAGAGGCTGAGGAAAGGCACCCGGCGCTCCGGCCCCCCCAGCTCTCTGGCTAACTGGCCCTCAGCAACCCCTGAGAATCCCCTGGCCCCTCCAAACAATCCCCCAGTGGGTGACTCAGGGGAGTGGGTCCTTTGTAGCTCGAGGCAGTGCCAGTTTGCATGGAACGGATTTTTACTGATGTTTCTAAAGGGCCTCACTGTGCCAGTCTCTTACCGCCGAGGGTGGGGGGCTTTTTGGCATTTGCCCTTTGGACTTTTAATGTCCCACTTCCTGGACCCTCATCAGCACCTCCCTTCCCTGACCCTCCTCTTGCTGTAGCCCTGTTACATCAAGCTAATGGCTTCCCTGGGTGCTCCAGCACCCTGGCTGCGGGGTGTTGGGGGAGAGCTGCAAACCAGGGCTCCTTGGTTTAGGAGGACTAGGTCCCTCAGTGGCCGGGGTGGGTCAGGGGAGGTCAGGAGGCCTCCCTGGTGGCCCAGCACACAGCGGAAGCCCTGCTTGCTTAGGAAGGCAGAGAGCACTGGGGGGAGATGGACAACAGCCCGGGTCCAGCCTGACTCCACAGTGCCGCTGGGAAAAGGTTCCCACCTCGCCCCAGGAGGTCCAGTCCCCCTAAAGGGTTGGATTTGGAGACCACAGGACCGGGACCACCTCATGGGAGGGAGAGCCCCGATTCCCTTGGCAGCTGGAATCCAGGAGCTCTCTGGTATCTGCTAAGAAGAGTGTCTGGGATGCCGAGGGGGCTTCGCGAAGAGCAGCTCTGCTCCCTGGGGTCAGGGGCGGCCCTATGTCTGACCCTCGGGGACTTGGGGGTTAGCCGCAGCAGCAAGCCACCTGGTGAGGGCAGCAGGGCCGAGAGGGCAGGCTGCTCCAATGCCAGGAACACATGGATGGGCTCTGAGCTTCCCTTCACGACCTAGAACTTCTCTGGCTGGGTCAGAGATGCAAGGCAGGGGGCCGTGTGAACCAGCAGAAGCCAGGGAGGGAAAGGACCACGGGTGCCCTGAAGCCAGCTGTCAGGTGAAGGGGCTGTCCAGAGTCAGAAAGAAACTCCTTTTCCTTTTTTCAGTGAGAGAATAATCCTCTACCTTTGGTTTGCAGTCCCGTGGCTGAGCCCTGCGGGGGGCTGCCCTGGGTGGCAGGGCCTGGCCCGCGCTTCCCTGCCCCCACCCTCCGGGCTGTGGTGAGAGGAGTGGACAGACGCAGCCACACAGATCCAACAGGGCCTTTACCTTCCCCTGCACACTGGGCATGCCTGGGAGCCGCCTGTCCCGTACACCTTCCTACCTGAGCCTCTTGCCGCCGCCACCGCCGCCGCTGCCACTGGTCCGTAAGCTGCTGCCGGGAAGCCTGGCGGAGAGAGAGGAGCTGGGTGAAGGAGGGTCCCGGGAGCCAGCCACATCGCACCGGCCGCGCTCCCCATCCCCAACACAGAAGACAGGAGTGGGAAGGGAGGTCCACGGGTCGGCTTTTAGGAGGGACACAGGTCAGGGGCTCTCAGGCTTCTGGAAGGCACAGCGTCTTTAGGTGCGTTTGAGTCTCACACGCCTGTCACCCTAGAAACTGGTTCTGGAAGGCACACCGAAATAATGGAAGATTAGGAGGAACATCTCTTGAGAGTGGGGCGAGCTCCTGGCTGGCCCTTTGTGGGCACCTGGCGATTCCCCAGGGCTTGTCCAGAGCCTGGGGGCTCCAAGCCTGGCCAGGTCACAGGCAGCCCTGAGCCCCAGGCAGGAGGCCCTTGGATGGCCTCTTGATACAACAGCCGCCTTGGCCAGGAGATGGCTCAAGTCCAGCTGTTCTCCTGAGGCTCTGCAGGTCTGCTCGGCCATCTCGGCTCCAGATCTTCCTGTCAGCAGCGTCACGGCCCCAGGCCTAAGAGCAAACCCTTCTGGGGGTCCAGCTGTGGGAGGAAGTGTGGGGTTTTGGGGACCCCACGGCTCCTGAGGCACATTACAGGGATTTAGATCTGGCTCTTCGGTCTGAGTGCCACCGTCCCAATCAAGCTGGCATGGAAGGGTCTCCCAGGGGCCTTGATCAAGCCCTTGTGCTATCTAACAGTGCACCAGGTGGCAAGGCTGGCCCAGCAATGGGACCAAACGTCAGAAGGACAAGGTGACCCGGTGCGGCTGCAGAGTGTCCAGGTGAAGGAAGAGTCCCCTCCCCTGGGCTTCTCTCGGTCACTAGCATGTGCACACACAGTCACGCCCCAGGAGACACACACAGCCATGCTCCCCCAGACGTGAACAAACCCCCTCTGCCTTCCAGGCGGACACCTGGCAACCTGATCCCAAGACCAATTTCCAGTGACCGTGGTTTTAAATGATGTGCCAGAAGCCAGCAGCAAACCAACAGCCCCCCAGAGGGTCTCAGCCTTGGCCACTGAGCCTTCCAAACACAAGAACTGCTACAGGACGAGGGTGTGGAACATGCACCTTGGAGAGTGGGGAGCAGGGGAGGATAGAAAGGAGAGAGAGAGAGAGAGAGCCGTCCCCCAAACACAGCAAACTAGAAGCCCACTAAACTCTAAGACTATCGTCCTAGCTACATGGAACTACTGGGGAGAAACAAAGTGCAACAGGGAACAGAAGGAGCTATTCTAAAAAACGTCAGGCTAAGCTACTTCAAATGCCAATGAAAAGAGACATACTTGCATTTAAATATGGTAATAGGGCTGTTGAAGGGGGAAAAAGAAAGATCCAGGTGAAATAAATGTACACGGCAATGACCCCTGCCGAGACCGAGGAAGGGACTCCCCCACCGAGTCCTCTCCCCATTTCTTCCAGGCAGATTCTAGATTTCTGAAGATGTGGGTGCCTGCGGAAAGTGCTGAAGGAAAATAAGGAAGAAGTCAAGTTATTTCTCCCCGTCCCGAATGTTTATACCGGGGGACCCTGAGGGAGGAGGCAGCGGCAGGCGGGGGTCAGAAGGGAGGTGTTTATTCTTTCGCGCTCTCTCACCTTGCACTCAAAACAGGTTTCATTGGAAGCATGAAAAGGTGGTGGGAAGAGAGAGGGGAAAGAACTGGGGGAGGGGAGTTTAGTGAATTAAAAAGAATTTTAACAAAAGGTCTATTTTCTGGAGTTGAGTGCATTTTGGACAAAAAAGTCCAAGAGAAAGAGGGAAGGGAAAAAAAAAAACCTCATCCAAGAAAGGAAACACATTATCCTTAATCTCAGATAAAGGCTCAGACACTGCTACGGGCTGGAATTTAATCTCAACCATCAAAACGGGGCTAAGCGGGGTGACAGGCGTGAGAAGAGGGGGTGGGGGAGCAAGGGAGGAGAGCCATCCGGCGTGCCCAGGACAGGGGAGGCAGCCCTCACAGCACCGCTCCAGAGACACTGGGCATCTGAGACAGTAAGCACCCCCGTCCCTGCCCCAGCCTGGCCTCCTTGGGCATCTCCTGCGGGGAGGAGACAGCGATGTACCAGCGTCCTGTATATCGGGCTATCTTCCTGACCCACCTGCCTAGCGCCCTGCCATCCCCCTCCTGTCCTGTTAGGCTATCCAGCCTCACTGGTCACCCCAAATGTGTTCTCCAAATGACCTGGCAGATAAACTCTTGATGTTATTTCCAAGGCCAATGGGCTCTCCATGGTGGCGGGGCTTCTTGGGGATGCATGAGCACAGATCCAGGAAAGGGGTGAGTGTGTATGTTGGGGTGCACTGGGGCTGCCCCAGCGAGGGGCTGTCACAGACCTAAAGCTGTCCCGATGGAGCCCAGCCTGCCTCCAGGACAGCAGGAGGGACCTGAGGACCAGGAGCTCCCAGGGATGGACCTGGAAGAGCTGGAAGAGCAGGGAGGTTCTGTTCTCAGCATCTCTCCCCAGGCCCTCGGGAGCCAGGGATCACCTGGGACAGGCTCTCTTTCGGGAAACCTCTCCTATTTTATTTTTGAAGGGATGGGGGTCCAGGCAGCCAAGGAGAGAACTGCCCTTGGCAGGGTATTCAAGGGAAGACCTCGGGGAATTAGGCAAGTCTGGCAGGGCTCAGGGCTTCTCACTGGGGCTGAGGCCCACGCCAGCAGTGGCTGAGCCCTTGGTCCATGAGTGCCCATGGCCGCCCTAGCTCCCTCGACTGCCCAGATGACCAGCCCCGCTCTGCAGCTAGGAACATGGAGAGGGGGCTCCTCCTCAACACAGCCTGTCTGGCCAACGCATGAAGAGGGCAATTAGACTTCTCCCTATGAGGCAGGTTAGCCCAACAGCCAAGTGCACAGACACGGAGCCTGTCTGGGTTCAAAGCCTGGCTTGGCCACTTACACCATGCGACTGTAGGCAAGCTGCTTCTTAACCTTTCTGTGCCTTGACGTCCCCATTTGTAAAAGAGATGCCGACAGTCGTCAGGGATTAATATACGCAAGATGTCCGCCAGGAAGGATGCTTAAATGAGTGTCAGCTGTCACTTTGTTGAGGCCATCAGGTCTCTGTCCAGCCATCAGCCTTGCCTTCAAGACAGGACTCTCCTCCATGCAGGGCTACTCCACTTTCTCTGTGGTGGGCCGCATGGTCAGAGGGTCGTACGCACACAAGAGCCCTGAATCCCTACTGGTAACAGTGGTCTGTAATCCTCCGTAACGTCCCAACTTCATGATGTCTTTTCAGTGGGGCTACATTTCCATACCCGATTTAGAACACGTGTTCTGTTCATCTCGATAACAACTGGGCCAAGCTGAGTGGCGTGGCCCTAGGTGCCTAATACCTCCCACTTCTTAGTAATAAATCAGGCAGAAAGGAGAAAAATGTTTTGCTAGTAGGAACCTCAGGGCCTGACAGCTAGCGGCTGCCTAGCTGGGAACTTCCGTCTTAGGAAGGTGGTACACTCCTTCTCCTAGGGAACCTTGCATTCCAGAAGAGGATACCTGGGGAGGGCAGAATGTAGCACTGATGGTGGAATTCCAGGCCCGGGCAGGTGCCACACCTCGTAGGAGCTGTCATTCAGGCCCAAAGATCCAATCTGTCCAGTCTGGAGCACCTCTGCCCCACCAGTGGGATAACAGAAGGATCACGGAGCTTGGCATGGAAGTCCAGCTGCCGGCCCCAGCTGCCCCTGCCTTGCTGTGCAACTTGGGGAATATGTTTCACTTCTCTGGGCCCCGAGTAACCAACTCCTGTCTCCTGCAAGGAGGTTAGGCCAGAGGACTTCTGAAGTCCCTTCCCCTCTGAGCCTGCATGAGACTGTCTTCTTGGTGTCAAGACAGTGACAAACTTAAGTCCCTTTGTCACTGGAAAGCAGTGCCTCTGGGGTTGGCACTATCACACCTCTGGGGTCAGTAACTCATCTAAGTGAAAGCTGTCGCCATCCCACTGACAGTGGATGAGACGTTTCTCTGGCCTTTGTGGAGTTGTGAGACTTCACTACAAATCAGAAGTCATCGGCACTTTTGGTTTTTTTGAGAATTATATGACACCAAATCTACTTTTTTTCTGCTTCTGTGGCACTTACCAGTTTCAGTCTCACCTAAACAGTTATTTTCACGTATGCATTTATTCCTCTTGCTGGGTGGCAAATTCTTCTAGGGCGGGGACTGAGGACCCACTGTGGACCTAGCCCAGAGTCTGCCCTGCAAAAGAGCCTCATGGAGCATTAGCTGACGATGGTCAGGATGCCCTGAGGCGGTGGGTGAGAATCAGGGCTGGGAGGCACGGCTCTGGGGAAACTGCAGCTGAAAGGCAGCGCTGCCCGCGTGTTTAGCTGTCTCTACTCCCGTGACCCTCCACCCCAGGGACCACAAACTCAAATGCCCACAGAAACAGACCAGGAGCATAATTAACCCAGGAGGAGGCACCAGGCTATGGCCAACAAGAGCACCCTGCTCTAATGGACCGATTCCCTACTCCTGGCTGCTCCCTGGACCACCCGGGGAACTTTCACAAATGCTTGAGGCCTGGGTCCCAGCCCTATAGATACTGATTTCTCTGGTCTGGGGTGCAGCCTGGATGGGGGATCTTTAAACACTCCCCAGGTGATCCCGGTGCACAGCCAAGGGTGAGAAGCTTTGTTTGAAAGGCTTTCAAAAATTTTAAAAACTTAGATCGCGGCACACATCTGCACAGTCTATCACTCCGCTACCCAGTGGAAGGAAACACCCTCCTGAGAATGCAGTGGTCAATCTGATTCTTGTGACTATCCTTCACAGCAGGGGGTCTCTACCCTGGCTGAGGGAGCTTTAACACACAAAGGATCAGGTGGGGCCCGAGACTCCACCTTTTAAAGACCTTCCAGGTGATTCTGAGAACCACCAGAGAGGCACAGAATCCTTGATTTAGAGGAAGCCTTGGGGTGTCCGTGGTTTTTAGTAAACGCTGAAGGGTCCTGCTGTCCTGTCTGCTGCGGGGTTCTAGGTCACCGGCCTCCCATCCTCTCTCCTTCCTGGTAGGAGAAGATGCGGCCTGGGAGTGAATCGCCTGGGATAGGGTTCTGGCTTGGTCACTAGTTAGTTCTGTGACCCTGGATGAGTGAATCCTGAGTTTCCTTATGCTTCCAGTAGGGCTGTGATTTTTGGGGGGAATCTTATAAAACACTCATATTGTGCATTAGGATCCCAAATGTCCATTAGGAAAGACAATTTTCCCTAGTTGTGCTTGCTTAAAGCACTCTCCGCCCCCTTTCCAGGCACGCCCTGCAGCTCCCCCACCAGCAATTTCTATGGATGGTTCAGTCTTGGCTTAAACCCAACATCACTTTACTGAATCAAACACTAAAACATCAGCATCCTAAAGAAGAAATTATCACCCAGAACGTAGGAAACATGTCCTAGAAAAGTTCAGAAATGCCACCATCTGTCATTCTGGCTGGCCTAGGACCCTCTGCACCTCCTAGGCAGGACTGCCTGGTGGGACAGGGCTAGTTCTTTTAAGGGCAACCCATAGCTTTGTCATCTGTGCAGAGAAACAGAGTGGAGGCTGCAAGTGGGTGAGGAGGGGAAAGCTGGATGACGCGTTTCTGGAGCGGGAGGACCCGGGGGTGCAGATCAGAACAGAAGGCCTGAAGAGCAGGGGCGATGGGGAACCAAAGGGCACGGTGACATGCTCAAACCGTGAAATTCTGCTGCAAAGGAAGCTGGTATATGTTCATTTGGAAAAACAAAAAGCAAACCCCCCTTTAAGTTCCTGGCATTCAGAATAGGAGTCTGATCTCCACACACCATTTCAGGAGCAAACCTGACATTCTCTGAGGACACTCAAGGCGTCTTCCCACGGAGACGCCGGACAGAGGCGAGGGCTGCAACCTGCTGCTGGGGCAGGGCTGCTGGAGAGAGTGTGGGCTGGAAAGACTCACCCTCTGCTGGGAAAATGAGTCACTTGGGACCTGGCTAATGTCCCCTGGAGAGGGAGGCAGAGAGGCCAGAGAGAAGGCCAGGCCGCCTGCTGGGAGAAGGGGTGGGGAAGGGGCTGCAGTTCGGACCTGGTCCCCCATCTCCCCGCTTACCTAAGGAAGGTGAGAGGCTCCGGGGTCAACAGCCCCAAGGGTGTTGGCACCCACAGCGGAGGAACAGCACAAAAACTGCCCTACGTCACTTTTAAATCAATTGCTATTTAGCTTAATTAAAAAAAAAGTATGTAACTCTAGATGCTTCAGTGGGGAGAAAGGCAAGATACAATGGCCACGTGAAACCTCTGTGAGGTTTTATAGTTTGGTTGTCAGAGAGCCTCCATTTGGATAAAAGGGGTTGTGGACACATGAGAAGAGAAGTCAGGGAGCTGCCTTTAGAAATGACAAGAGAGTTCCCAGAAGACGCAGGCGCAGAACCAGGGCACCAGGCCAGAAGCGGAGGCTGTGCACACTTGCCTGTAGATTCTTCCAACTCAGGTGCGTAGGGAGCAAAAGAAAGCGCCTGCCATCACGGAGCCCTGAGCCCCACAAGAGGGGTGAGGCCACGCCTACCCCCGCTTTGCCTCTTCTGACCACCTCCTTGGTGACTGCTTTTGCAGCTCGGGAATGGGCTTTGGTCCCAACCCGGCCTGACTCCCAGCTCAGAGTGTGGAATCGAGGGCAGGAGGTGTGCAGAGTTGCCTGGCCTTAGGTGCTGCTTGCTGGGGTCCTGGGCTCTTTTGGGAGGTGGGAAGCAGAAAGCTCTCCCTGGGGACTCTCGCTGGGCATCCTTCTCCAGGGGCCTTCCTACCTTGTGACAGACAGTCAGGGCCCTTGGTCCCCTCGCTCACCTAGAACTTCTGCAGAGATCTACGTCGGAGCCCTTCTAATTCTAGACCAGTTGTCAGCCCCTCATCTGCTCAATAAACACTCACTGAGCACCTGCTCCACGCCAGGCACCGTTCTAAGCACTGCGGACATCGTGGTGAACTAAACACACACATTCCCTGCCTCAGAGCTTCCGGTCACTAGCCCCTGATGGGAAAGGGGGCTCCATCTGTGGGACCAGGCTGCACAGAAACCAGTGCCCTGGGAAGGAGGGGAAACTGGCTAATGAGAAGCAGGACCTCGGGCTGAAGGGGAGCTGTGGCTCACCCGGCCAGGGAGAAGAGGGCCCTGCCTCGGACCCACCGAGCTTGTAGCCGGGCCTCTCAGTGTGCGCTTTGGGGTCTTCTCATAGCTGAGCTCAAGACCTGGCTGTGGCTACAGCACATCCTGCTTGGAGAGGGTCAGAAGACTCAGTCCTATGGGACGATGGAGTGCTTCCAGTGGCCATTCCAACCAGTTCTTTCCTCCAAGACCCAGGAAACAAAAGCAAAGGGAATGGAGGTATTCCCATGGCTATGATCTTGACCTCGCCCTCAAAGGTCTCACCAACTCCATTCAATTCACCAAGCTAGGCTCTGGCACATGTGACCAAGACAGAGATCCCTCAATATTCTTTTCAGTTAGGACCCATCAAGTTGGGGCAAAACCTTGCCTTCCTGAGCCCTAGAGAGTTCTAGCTTTGCTCATCCTTGGTCCAACCATCTGGGGCCTTGGGGACAAGGCAAGGTTTCTCTGCAGTGCTGGCCAGAAGACCAGCATCAGGACTGGCTGACACATTACAAGTGCCTGCACTGGCTCCTGGCCCTCGGAGGACACTTTGTTTGGCATCACTGTCCTTCTAGCAAGAGCGAGAATGGCCACAGGGAGTTCCCTGCGAAGCCATCCTTGCTGCTCTGTGCCAGCAGTCTGTGGTCCTGGATAACCCAGGGACACCTATGTGCCCACAGAACAAACATGAGCCTGTCCGAGCCAAGACCAAGGCACTTCAGACTGCAGTTTCTAAGGGGACATAGCAAACTATTTTGAGAGTTTCTCCTTCCCTCCTGCACCTCTTTTCCCTGCTCACTCATAAAACTGCAGTTTCTGCTTTTGAGCAGGAGGAGCTCTCTCTCCTCTCCCCGGACCCCCGACTCTCTTGTACCTGTCCGTTCCTCCTCCACCCATCCACCCTTTGCACATTCAACACAGAGTTATCAGTACGTGCTGCATCACAGCCCTGCCCAAGATGCCAGGGGCACAGTGGTCCACCAGCAGCGAGACACGCCCCTGCCTTCTAAGGCGCGTGTTAGGAACACACCACTCTCCCACCGACCACCAGTGGGTGTCAGGACAAACCACTGCTCTGACTGTTGGTCTTTCTAGAGCTCACTGTGCAGATAGCTTTTCACACTTCTCCCTGCTCTCAAAATTTCAGATGTCCAACTGGCACTTAAAGAGTCAACATCTGGCATCCTCATAGTCTCTCTTGCCGAGCTGTTTAACTCTTGGGACTTCCCACTCTGTCTGTTTCCCCCGGCTTCATCCTTTATTGGCCTTTGAGAGGGCTCTGCCCAATTCCAAACACCAGCCCCATAGCACCCACCTCTGAGGACCAGGACAGCAAATGCCGAAGTCTTGAGCACAACAAGACTTGCTGAAAGGCCCCAGGCTCCCCACCTTGGCCCCATCACTAGCTCAGTGAGTAAATGAACATCTGCGATCTCAAGTTCCCTTCCCCGAAAATGCAGACTCCATCACTTTTTGACTTCTGATAGGCTCTCTTAGGTGTTGAATTGGGCACTGATTGGTGGACCATGGGGTGGTCAGGGGGTCTTAGGGTTGACCCTGGGGGGGGGGGGGCGGTGGGAGGCACTCTAGGGGCTCAAGGTAGCTATTTACCAACCAGTACAGAAATAATGAAAAATTTTCACAGCCATCAGACCCTGCCACTGTACTCCATCCTGAGGTGAAAAGGTGAAGGGTGGAACCTTCTCTGTGCCTTCGTTTCCTTACCTTTACAATAGATGAGATGATGGGAAAATGAACATTACACTGGTGATGGTAACAGCCAAGAAGCCATCTTTCCACACCATCATCTCGGTGAGCCCTCTCGGCACCCCACCGGGAAGACGTTACTAGCCCCATTTAACAGGTGAAGGACTCGAGGTCCAGAGAGGTTAAAGGAAACAGTGCACAATGTGCTAAAAGCCAGGTGGCAAAAAGCCCACCTCCCACACCCACTGGCTGTGCAACCCAAGACAGGGTACGTAAATCTACCCCCCTCCCCCGTAAGCGCGGTTAACGACCTCCTTGTAGGGCTGCAGTGAAACTCAATGAGATCACAGCGCTGGAGCCCCGTTATCTGGCACTGGGGAAGCTCTCGGTAAGTGGAATCGTAATTTTTATTTCTATTTTTATTATTATTGCCCAAGGTAATAAAAGTAGCGTAGTCTTCCTATTCAAAAATCCTATTAATTCACATGACATTTCACATCCAAAGGGCTTTAACAGATAACATTTATAATTTGCTTGTGAGTGATAAGGGTACATTTTATCTGAAGTGCAAGTTTTAACTTGGGTGGGTCATGTGACGGCAGGAGGCGAGGGGCTCGCAGGGGCTCAGGGAAGGCTTGGCTGGGGTGGCCTGGGACGTGGTGAGCACAGCGGTGGACGTGGATCCTGGAACCCTGCCCTTGGACTTGTTGAGCTCCTCTCAGCTTCTCCAGGAAGGGCCCAGATCCTTCATCTGAGTGGGCTCCTGCTCTTTCTTTGTTCCAACACGCGCCTTATCAGGCAGGGGCATGTCTTGCTGGTGGACCACTGTGTCCCCGGCATCCAGGACAGGGCTGCGAAGCACTAGGTGCTGATAACTCTGTGTTCCAGCATCCCTGGTACACAAAGTGTCTGCCTGTGATTCCCTGGGTCTGCAAAGAGGTGGCATCAGCTTCCCAAGGTCAAAATCTGTGGTCTAGCTGTCCTGGCCCAGGTTATGAGACAGCGTCTGCCCAGATGGGGCCACAGAATCAGCGGAGGCAGGACTGCATGGAAGGGAAGACACATAATGCTTTCAAGCCATTACACTTGTTGGTCCCCTCATGTGGAATAGCCTTCCTTCCTCGGTTGCCTGGTAAACTTCTATTTGCACTTCAAAACCCAATTCACATAGTGCCCTTTCCTGAAAGCTTTCCAGGCAAAATCAGTGACTCCCCTTGCCTCTCGCTTACACTGCACACCAGTCAGACCACCTAGGGAAGCATTAGCCACTTGCGGGAGGCCTCCAGGCTCTGACCTCCATGCTTCCTTGCTCCGGATCACGTTCTGGTGCCAGAGAGGACCCAGCCTGGGGCAGGTCCTGACAACACTTTCCAGCACACCACCGAGAATGCACTCTCGTGCTCCTCCCTACCCCCCACAACTGACGGCCCAAGGAGCACAGGCGGTGCATTGGTTGGGGTCTCTCAGGGACAGGGGGGCCAAACTGACCTGGACTCGGGGAGAATGTCTCTGGGTGGGACTCTGCTCTCTCTTTTCAGCCTGGGGAGGAGGAGGGAATGGGGGCCCCCTTGGCCTTCTGGTTTGTCCTGGGCTGTCCTGGAGGCAGGAGCTGCCTACCCCTCGGGCCTGGTGCTGCTGTCTGCCTATAACCTCACACTCTAATTTGTTGTTGTTTTGTTTCTTAAGCTGTGGCCTTTTACTTGCTTTTGCTGATGGAAATGAGAAGTGAAGGGCTTGAGAGAGGTGATTATGTCCATGCTGGCTGGCTTACTAGGGACTTTGGGAGCCCAGTGGTATGCAAGAAGGAGTGACAGGGGGACAAGGATGGCACTGCTGGGGGAGACAGGGTCTGTGGGCTCTGTCCTTGGGCTTCAGAGAACGAGGTGTGAAGCCGTGGCCACAGCCTCCCTCACTGCTGCGGGTGAAGGACCCCCCCCCCACCCCCCGGCTACTCCCCTTCCCCAGAGCGCTAGGTCCTGCCTGGTCCAGTGACCCTCTCAACAAACTTTATAGGGGAGGACAGGACAGGGGTTCACAACCCCATTGGACAGATAGGAAAACTGAGGCCCAGAGATGGCCTCACTCTCCTGGCAAGCTGTGGGGCGAGAACTCAGTCTCCTGACTTCCCACCTGAGAACGGGGGCTCCGGCTTCAGCACCCCGGAGTCACATTTCCTTTTATTCACGGAGAGGAGCTTCAAGAGGCAAGGGAACCTGATCAAAAGTGAAATCCGCAATGCCTGTCGATTCAGAGCTCGCCAATTCACTTCCGCAAACATTTAGCACGTGCCTGTTAGGCACCAAGCTCTGCTTTCATCTGGGAACAGCCATCAGCTCCCGATTCTCCTCGTGAAGGGAGGGGCGTGGCAGCCAGGCCCATCCACAGCTTGGGCCAGGATCTGGGTGCTCTGTTGAAATTTACTTCTCCATTTTCTTCTAAAGCCAGCAGGTACACTGCCCTCACTAAGCTTGCCTTTAATATTCAAATGAGGGGATAAACCCTAGGTACCCAGAGGGCCAGGTGGCCACAGGAGGAGCTGCCTTGTGTTTAAAATCTGCCTGTGGACCCAATCTGTGAAGGGGGTAACCCCTAGAGATGAAGCTCAGGGCTGGACGGATGTGCAGGTTAGGGGGCTGGGGGTGCAGCACATGCATGCGGGCTGCCACGTCAGGAGGGGCTCCCCTTCACAGGGGAGTGTTGCAGCTTACAGTGCTGAAACGTCGCTGTGGGCACCGGGGTCCGTGGTTATGTCTTGGCATTTCAAGATGGGCTCCCCCCACCAGCGAGGAACCAGCCATCGCTCACTGGGTGGGCTCCGTTCTGGTTCCCAGCGGGAAGCACCGAGCCAGGCAGCACTGGCAGAACCCGAGGACCTACCACGTCAAGGGTCCACCAGGCTTCCCGGTGGGGGCACTTCTGGGGCAGGGGGTGAGGAAACAGCCCCTTACAAACTTAAGCAGGAGGAAAGTCCTGAGATTAAACTGACATCCCAGTGAGGGATCATCTCAAGCCACTGGTTCTACGATTCCACCACAGTGACCCCGGAATCTTGTCCTCTGACAAAGTCACAGAAGGCTGGGGGTGGGGTGACTTACTCCTTTCCCTCTGAGAACTGCTCCTGGTGGGAGTGCAAGGGCAGGTCTCCCGAGTAGGGGCTGGAAGGACCCCAGAGTCGCTCCCCGCAGAGGCCCTGGTTACCCACCCAGGCGGGGTCGGGGCCTTTGGTGGGCAACTATCAGCATTTCTGAGTACTTTCCAAATGTTGTAAACTTGGCACAACTGACAGGTTGGGCATGAGCTGGCTCAGGAAGCAGCCCCTTCCCCAGGGCCAAGGCTGCTTTCCCCAATCATCCGGTTTAAGGCAAACCCCTTCCCCTCCCAAGAACTCAGGCTCTCTTCATTCTGCTTTCCACACTCAAGCTGCAGCCCTTGGGCTAAGATGGACCACTGAGCCTTGGCCTCTGCTCAAAGGCTAGACAAGTTGACCGAAGCGTACACTGCAGCAGCCCCAACCGGAGACAGGCTAGCAGCTTCTCCTCCAGAGGGAACAGGGTACCTCCGAGCTACAGCACCTCTCCTCAGGCCGCACCCCCCTCCCTCCCTGTGGAACAGAACGGACCAAAAACCAACCAGCACCCTAGAACCATCCACCCTTAGACTGGAATACGGAAGGCAAAATACGTGCTGCGTGGGCCTGAGTCCCGGATCCAGCAACCGCGCGGGCATCGCAGATCAACCACAGCCCCCTTCCTGCTGAGTTAAGACTTGGCCTCAAGATCCTTCTCAAGCCAGAGCTCCAGGAAGCCAGTCCTCATCAGTCCACATCAGCACCTGAGAGGAAGCCTGTTTTCCATCGTTGAGAAGGTAGAAGCACAAACGGGCACTTCTAGGACCAGAGTCCCAGGGTCTGCACGTGGGACCTGTACTGCCCATTCCCACACGATCATCCCAGGAGGGAGGTGTGAGCACTGAGCCTGGGATGCTAGCCTGACTCTCCTGGCTGCCCCGAGGGCCCCATGTCTGTAGCTAAGACTGTGGCTCAGAGACTTTTTGGCAACTGGGGCTACATTAACCCTGCTGCCCCCAGTAGAGCTGAAAGACCCCCAAGGACCACCAGTCAACCCAAGGCAGGAGGAGAAGAACAGAGTCCAGAGAGGGTGAGGCAGAGAGGAGGCGGGGGAGCAGAAAGAAGGGAGTATCCTTTTGAACTCCCTCTCAGTTTCCTCACTGGCCCCCTTACCTCTTTAAACCCCTTCTGACTCACGCTGGAACTCTGACTACATTACACCTCTAACTAAAATCCTCTATGGGCTTTTCGTATGCTTTGAGGATCAAATGTGAATTCTGGAACCTGACTCACAAGGCCTGCCAGGACTCAGCCCCACTTCCCTCTCTAGCCTTGTCTCCACTGCAAACCCCTCAACCCCACTCTGCCCCAATACACTGAACTGCGGTTAATCCCTGGGCCCTGCACTGTGTCCTCGCTCAGGTTTGTGGCAGAGACTGCTGTGTTCCCTAGAAGCTATTTCACTCTTCTTCCTTAATACCAGAATCCTGTTTTTAGCTGGCACATAGTTACCTGGAATAAAGACATTTCTGAGGTTCCTTGCAGCTAAAACTGGCCACGTGAATAAGGTCTGGCCAGTGGGGTCTAAGTGGAATATCATGCATGACTTCTGAGAAGTGTTTATTAAAGGGAAGAGGTGGTGGAGGGGGAGGGTATAGCTCAGTGGTGGAGTGCACACTTAGCATACACAAGGTCCTGGATTCAACCCCCAGTACCCCCATTAAAAAAAAAACTAATTACCCCCCCTAAAAAATACTAAAACCAACCAACCAAACAAACAAGAAGAGGTGTGTTCTTCTGGGATGATTATGTAATGGCTGGAGCCTGAGCAGCCTTCTTAGACTATGAGTTAGTCTTACGTTGAAGAGGATAGAACATAAAAAGAAACTTGGATCTCTAATACTATGGAGCCACATCCAGGCTTTGTTCACACTAGAGAGAAACACAAATTCTTATTTTGTTTAGGCCATTATTATTGTGTGTTTTCTTACATTTGTGCTTGCTTGCTTTCTTAAAACTACTCGATTCAATGTCTAAGCATGTCATTTCTCTGCCTGCACTATACTTCCTTCTCTTCTTTTACCCAGCTAATTTCATTTAACTTTGTAAGACCCAGTTCTGGTGTCCCCGCAGGCAGGACTGGCAGCCTGTCTTTGTCCCCTCATAGCAGACAGACATTCCCCTTCTCCAGATAAGCACCTGTCCCCTGATGCTCAATGGGTTTGAGTACTGGTTCACTCTTCCTCAGCTGGACCATGAGCATCTTGAAGGAGTGAGTCTATATGTACATCCAGGTGTCTGGTGCCTAATCCAGTGCCTGAAGATCAGTAAATGGGGAGGGAGGGAAGAGGAGGGGGTGATGCAAGAAGTCCCAGCAACTCTCTGGGGGATCTAATATCATTTCTTTCACTGATCAGCAGATCCTCCAGCAGGAAGCTTCACTGGTGAAGAGGAAGAGAAAACCACTCTGGGGAGTGACAGAGTAAGAACACCAATGCCCACTATTTCTAAAACTTCCAACTGTATAGCGTTTACCAATTTACAAGGCATGTCCATATATACACATTATCCTACTTAATTCTAACAACCTAACTCACTGGGCACTGTCATAATCCCAAGGGCTCAGAGGGCTGTCACTTGCTCTAGGTTACACGGCTGTCATGCAGCCCAGCAGGACCTGGAAATCAGATCTTCTAGCCTCGCGTCCAGCAACACAGGTGCCTCCTCCAGCCTGCACTGCACAGGGGCGTTAGGAAAGCAAGCCACGTGCAAACCACACATAGGCTGGTGCACCCAGCACATGCACGGGCTCACACCCACACCTGGTGTGCAGATGCGAGGGGCTCCAGATGTTCCAGTGGCATTTTCACTAGAGGTCAGGGGTGATGTCAGAGGAAGAGGTCGGGGGCGGACCATGCAGCCACTGCATGCAAACACTCTGCCATCGCTCAAGGACAGGGCCACCTCGAGCAAGTGCAGGGGGCGCGGGGAAGCAGGGAGGGCTGGGGACAGGCGGCAGCCAGAGGGAGTGCACATGCTTGCAGAAACCGCGCCAGGCTGTCACTGGTACCAGTTACTTAGTGCATTCACCTCCCCCGGAGCGAGAACAGGACACTGTCAGGCTGAGAGACGGCAGCACACAGCATGTCCGTGGTAAACAATTTATTTTTCTACCTCAGTTGCTTACAGGGGTAAAAATAAAACGTCACGAGGTAGAAGCACAGATGAACTATTCACAGAGACGAAGAAAACGCACAACGGCTGAACCGTCTGGGAGGCAAGCATACGAGGACAAGTTCACCAAAGCGAAGCAATTCACAGCAGAACAAAATAAAGAAGGAAAAAAGCCATGTAGATTTAAAAAGAAACAAAAAACAGCACTTGTGAAAAGGCCCATGGGAAAATAAAAGGAAACTAACCAATGATTGCAGCAAGCATCTTTAATGAGATGAGCCAAACCGCACAGGCTGGGTCTGAAGGACACTGACATTCAAGCGGATGGATCTGCTCACGTCAAATGCATCCAACGGAAGCACACGGGGCACTTCTCACAAACCATGAGCGTGAACAAGGGGTGACCCTTGAGGGCCCAACTGAGCTGTACTTCATTAATCTAAGAGAGCAGGGAAGTGGAGGGTCAGGGTCGTGGGATAAGAGAGCCCTTCTGGGGGTGACCATCAGAAGTGCCAACCTGATCAGGACAGACCCTCTGTGTTCGTCCCCTCCTACCCCGGTGGGCCAAGAGACCCTTGATGCCAGCAGGGAATGCAAGGCCAGTGGGCAGGGAGGTGAGGGCAGAGATGCTGGGGAAAGAGGGGCCTGGCGTGGACTGGCACCTACAGGGCCTGAGCTGTGGCAGCACCTGGGTGACCCCCCTGGCCCTTTCTGAAGACAGGTGTGTATCATTATGGCAACAGTCACTGAGGGACTGGCCCCAGAAGACAAAGACAACCAGATAATGCTTACGTCGTTTTTCTTCCAGATTACATCTTCCACATCAGTACTTACAGAACAGTCTGTGTGTTATGTGTGTGTTTACTTCTGGGACCATCCACCATGGAACACAGGTGCTCCAAGTCACACAGCTCCACCCGCCGTGGGCACCAGCACTTTGAAAGCTCACCCACGAAAGGCCCCAACAAGCCTATTTGGTAGTTATTTAAAATAATTTGATGGCGTCTTCCTAGATTCCCTTGAGGAGGCTCTACACAGTTTGTGAGAAGTTTCCTTCTGGTCCCGTTACATTCTAGAGGGGTGGTGAGTGGCCAAGGTGGGGAGTGTTCACAGTGCATACAAGAAGCAAAGTGGGAAGGGACTAGAGAACAAAATTATTAAAAACAAAACAAAACAAAACTGAATGAAGCAATGAGGACATGAGTCTTTTCCAAGAATTGAAAAATGAGCAAAAGAGCACTCGTTCAAACAGGCAGCCAGGACAGTTTCAGTGGGCACTGACAGCTGGGGTGGCCCCGGCCCGGACTGGGTCCACTCTCTAGCAATGGTAGCAAACCCCAATTTGGAACGCCTCTCTTTAAGAGCTAGTTGATAAAAATTATGTCTTGTGAAATCGGCAAATAGTCTGCAAAGCGAAATAAGAACAGAAATTAACAGATTAAACCAAAATGAGAGTCCAGAGGAGGAGAGAAAGAGAGGGAACAGGGGAGAGCACTGATCAGGATCACAGTAACTCCAGCGCACACACCGACCTGAGGGCTGGGACGGGGCGCACACGGCAGACACGTGGGCTTGGGAAGGGGCCATGTCCACAGTGGCTGGTTGTCACTCAGTCTTTCTGGAAGAGAACTACTTCCTACTCTGATAATTATCCGAAAGTGTCCAGCCTTCTTACTCGAACATCTCATTTATTTTCGTAGACGCCTAAAGGTGGGCAGAGGCAGGCGTTGCTTAATACCCCCCGTGCGGCCCAGGAAGGGCGACTGCAACCCCAGGTCACACGGGTAAGACAGGGACACAGGCACCCAGCAGACGTGATACCTGACGGCCATTCACAGGAAGGATGAAGAGGAGGCGCCTTCCTGCAGGGGCCCCAGGACGCACGGTGTGGTGAAGACACAGGAGCGAGACCTCGGCAGCCTCCAGGACTGGGGTCCTGCTTCACTACCTCGCATCACCCCACAGGTGATGGATTCAGGAAGGGCTGTGATGGGATTCAGGATGTACCCACAACACTAGAGACTAGGCAGTGGGACGCGGGTGAGGTGGGCACCACTGAGGACGTGGGAAAGAAAGACCACAAAGAAAAAACACTGGCACGGTTTGGTGGTGACGGGACAGCTGCGCTGATGTCAGTGGCTCACGGGGTCAGCGGCGCCCTGACAGGGCTGAGGAGAGGGCGGAGTGGGGAGCCCCCCCTCTGCACCCCGGCCAGAAGGGCACACCCACTGAAGGCATTCTTTGCTGGCATGAGGCAAGAGACACAGGTCAGGATGTTCCAAAGCTTCCCTGCCCCAGCCCTGCCCCTGCGGCCAAGGCTCCAGGAGGGCTCCAGCTTGGTTCCTGACGGAAGCCTTGTATGGAAACCACAGGGGGCCTACCTATGCTCTGTGGTCTAGAACCCTCGGCTGCTGGAAGGGCCCCGACAGCAGAGAGAGCCACCTCTCCACAGGAGGCCACTCTTCCAGGGTCCGGCTTGGAAACCAGCCTGGCCCCTTCGGGAGGGCTGAGGGCGGTGAAGGCCAGCGACTGCCTACCCCTGCCCCGCCCAGGGCCACTCCACACCCTGACCCTCCCTGAGAGCAGGTGGCCTTACTCTTGTGGCCACTGATGGCCCCATTGTGGCCATTGGTGAGAAGAAACCAGAGGCTTCCAAGGTGTGTGTCGGATGGATCGGAACGGGGAGTTTGATGGCTAAGAGGAAACGGAGCAGCCAAGTTCCATGGGCCAGGCAGCCTCTGTCTGGATACCTTAATGTCTGATTTCTGTCCTATTCAAACCTAGCTGATTGCATTAAGCTGCAGGAGTTGGTGACAGTGATAAACAGATGGGCCCCGGGTATAGTCACCCCCAAGCCCATTCCATGTTTCTTGACCCCCTCCCCCCACCCCCAGCTCGTTTCCCAAAGTCCCGGCTTATGACGAAGCAGGGCTGGGTACATGGGGACCCCATCTCATTCTACCCAGCTTCGGTTGGTCACTTTGCATCTCTGTCTGTCCTGCATACATGTCTGTCTAGGGCAGACCCAAGGTTGCAGGCCTGGAGACAGAGTTCTAACAGGTGTTTCCTGGGCTGGTTCTCAGCTGAGATGGCAGCCTTAGCATGGGGTCCACTTAGTCACCCACCCCCAAATTATCCCACGTTAGGATCCCTAATTCTGCCTGCTGGAACTAGTGCCATATTGAGGGGCAATGGCAATCTGCTTGTGAAGGGAGGCTGGTTGCACCAAGATGCAGAGCAGTGAGGCGCTCTCAGTGACCTGGGATGTATGACCCTGCATATCTTCTTGTCCTCTGGAGAGGAAGCTAGGGGAAGAGGGGACAGGAAAGGCTTCCCTCAAACTACCACCAGCTTCTGTACTGAGCAAGACAAAGAATAAAGAACAGGGATGGTGACATGGAAGGTCTCCCCAGGAGAGGCAGTGCACGCGTGCATGTGTGTGGGGGAACCAAGCACCCTTCATCATAATACACCTCTCTTTGTACTCTGGAACAGCACCATCCGACGGAACTGTATGTGGTGGTGGAAATGTTCTGTATTCGGTGCATGCAGTGGCCACCTGCCACATGTGATTGCTGAGTAATTGAGATGTGGTTAGTGCGGCTGAGGAACTAAATTTTCCATTTTACTTAATTTAAATTAATTCCAATTTAAATGTGAGTAGCTGCACGTGGCTAGTGTGATCATACTGGACAGATGGAGGCTAGAGGGATGATGGGGTGTGGCTGTTAAGACCCAGACCACCTGGGTCCAAATCCTGGCCCTGCCTCTTGCTGGTTGTGTCCCCTTGAACAGGGGTTCCTCCCTCTCCAGACCTCAGGGCCCTCATCTGTCGATGGGAAGATCTAACGGAGATGCAGACCACGCCTGGCCCGGTGCTGGCTTCCCTGCTTGTGTGCCTGCTGTCCTGCTTCGAGCAGCCACGTGCTGTAGAAGCGATGGGCAGGGCTCCCTTGGAGCAGCTGAGGATGCTTGCTGAGGGCCCCATCCTGATGGGTAAACTGCCCAGCCCCAGGGGACACACTAGTGGGGAAGTTCCCCCGCTCATACTCCTACACCTGAACTTCTGCTATGGTACCTGCCATCCTTATTCCCCTCCCTCTCCAATCAGAAAGGGGCACAGACCCCAGCGACCAGACCGCCCAAAGCCCTCATTTACAGGAGACAGAAAAGAGGCCCAGAGATGCTGGGTGACCTGCCTGTGGCCATGGGCAGCAGGACAAGAGTCTAGGCTTCTGTTGCTGGTTGACGATCTTTCCCCAAAAGGGCATGGCTCTAAGTGTCCAAAATGTCCCCTGATCTCCCAGACACACCCTTCCCTACTCCGAAGTTCAGTGTGAGGCACATGTGGGGCTGAGCCCCTCACACACCACTCGCCCTGACCTCCCAGGGCCACACCCCCTGCCCCCTGCTGCCCTGCATCTCAGGCTGATGCTCCCAGGCCTCCAGGTTTGGCGGGACGACCAGCCAGGAGTGGAAGCCCAGCCCCTGTGGAGCCCCCTCCCACAGCACAGAAGCCAAGAGGACAAAACTCTGTTCCTAGTGCCTTCTCTAGAAAGCCCAGCTGTCCTTACAACACAGACGCCCTCAAGCACCCAATATACTCACGCTGTACTCGGGGTCTAGGACAGGCTGGCGGGCCCCCTCAGGGGAAGAGCAAAGGCCCATAAAACATCACTTCCTTCAGCTCTCCCCCTCCCCCATTGCTGCAGGACCACGCCCACCTCGGGTGAGGGTCCCATGACTCCCCGTGACACGGGACCTGGAGCAGCCTGGGCATTTGAGCGGGCATCATTGGGGGCTCTGCCTTGAGTCTCTGAAGCCCACATGGAGAGAAGGGAGCATTTAACCCTTCCAGCCCCAAACCCCAGGATGACAGCAGACCCAGACCCAACAGCACATCCAACACGCACGTCAGAAGGGCACCGGAACCAGAGGGAGTGGGAAGGAAGATGGGGTCTAGACAGGGGGCAGGCGGACCCTGGGCTCAGAGCTCCATCCCCTCCCTGGGAGAGACAACCCAGAAGAGAAAGAAGAGGGGGAGCAGAGGGCAGGGTCCTGCTTCAGTTCTTTCCCTCTCCTCCCCTCTCCCTCTCGGCACCAGTGAAACACGTCATTTCATCAGAAACAGGGCTGCATCCTGACCCCGGATGCAGGTGAATTTGAAATTCAGCACCTGTAGGTTGCTTAGTGAATGGATGTATGTATGCGTGGGTTCTCGTTAGGGGTCCCCCTGCCCCCCAGTGCAGCCCAGCTCCCGTGTTCCCAAGCCACTCACCTGGGAATTGATAGCCATAGCTAGGAGCAAATCCGGGGTAGCCTCGGCCATAGGTTGCCACAAAGTTGGGGTAGCCTTGAACACAGAGAGAAAGACCACGGTTGGTTAGTGCGGCTGCCTCGGGTGGGGGGACGTCCCAGGGAGGGCAGGAGTGAGGAACAGCCTGAGTTATTTTCCTCCACAAGATGATCTGTCTCCCGCGAGGGTCTACCCAGGGCCTAGGTAACCCCTCGCCTGTGGCTGGGGGCACTGCTGTCAACCTGCTGGTGATTAGCCCGTATTTGGGCAGAGAGACCCCCAAAGCCCACGGACTTTCTTGAACCTGCAGAGTAAATGCCATGTATTAGCTGTGGATCCCAGGCCTGCGCCTGGCGCTGACATTTGCAGAGCTTCCCCTGAATGTACTTTACCTTAAAGCTATTGACAGTAGGAGATTAAAGTCCTTGTCGTGCCTCCTCCTGACGCGGCAGAGGGGAGCGCCAGCACCAGACAGAGCACGAGTACGTGGGGGTCACAGTTCAGGGGCAAAACTTGGGGCTGAACCTCTGCCTCTGGGGAAACACTGGGCCTAGGGAGCCACAGCCGGGGGAGGAGGGGTCCGGGTCCCATGTCCCACCAGGGACACTCCCCGGGACCTTCCCAAGGCCCTGGGAGAATGGTGAGAGCCTGGCTGTACTGAGCACACACCACGAAGCAAGGCCCTAACCCAGAGCCTCGAGCCGCGACAGGCACTTCCCAGCGAGCATGTTTCTTTGGGGCATCTGTCTCAGCAGGTAACTTGGGGGGTGACTGGCCAACTGAGGACTGTTTGTGGAAACTGCTGCTGGACTGGGCATGGGGTGCAGAGGAAGACACTGGCAAATTCTGGTGCTCCTGTGGTCTTCTCTGATCTGTCACAAACCCCTCGTGAGATGCCTCTTCAGCTCCACCCTTTGCCGTGTCCACTCAGGCGCTCATTCTTCACGCCCGGCCCCCTGATTCACGCAACAGAGAAAGCTGGGGTAGCCTTCTAGGACTGAAATCCCACTGGCCACAGGAGATCCACAGCTAATACCCCCGTTTCCAGCCTGCCAAGCTCTCTTTGCCTCCCTGAACTCAATGTACAGGAATCACAATCTGGTAAAACACCATCCTGGCCACCCTCCCACCTGCCCTGGTCCACTGGGGCCACTGGGGCAGAGGCAGTTCAGAATCTATTCTGGTGTCAGCGGCAGAACCCAGCGCCTGCCCTGCAACCCCCACCACCAGCCTGACTTTTGCTTTGGCCTCCGAGGTGGGCACCCGTGGTTGTCTCCGGCTGCCCCGTGCCTGAACCCCCTTCTTGGTGTTTGAGTCTTGGAGGGAGGCCTGCCTCCCATCACTGAAGCAGAAACGCCTCCCTCCTGCTCTTGCCGGGCTTGGCAGCTGGGAAGCTGACCGTGAACCTGGGTTGTGCCACTGGAAGTCCTCCTCAGGGTCCACTGGGGCCACTGGGGCAGAGGCAGTTCAGAATCTATTCTGGTGTCAGCAGCAGAACCCAGCGCCCACTGGTGGCAACAGTGGCCCCCTGACCAGGTCATTCCTAGGCTGTCCCTTGGCTGGGCTGGGCTGACCACCCGGCTCCCCAGTTCCTGCCTGTTCCCCATTCTTCCTTCCAATGATCTTCTTTGATTCTTACGGTGGCCAGAGTTGTTCCTGTTGCTTTGTCACCAAAATGCTGGTAGGAGGCTGCCCTGATGGGTACGTTTGGGGCAGTCTCCACGTGCTCCAGCCCTAAGGCTGATGGTGGCATCTTTCCACATGTTATCTCCGTGGTTCCACACAGTAACTTAAACACCCTGTGCACAGGCCCTGGGGGGGCTCATCATTCACCTCCAAGGTGGACTCTCACACGTCACAAGCATGTTCTGACCCTGCAGGGAGGGCTGAAGGCCAGGATCATCCATCACATCCCAGCTTGGCTGAGTTAGCTTGCTGGTCTTCCTGCTGCTTGTTCACAGAGCTTTTAGCCCCAGAGGCCCAGAGATGGGACCCACTCTCACTCTCCTCCCTGTGTCTGTTGGTGTCATAGCTTCTGCCTTGACCCGAGGATCTGTCATCAGACCTGGGACAGAAGCTGGCTGCACTGGACATCAGGAGACAGGTTCCAGCCCTGCCTCTGGCCCGAGGCCATGCCACTGGGGTTCTCCCTTTATCTCTGGGAGCTTCAGCCTTCCAATCTGTAGAAGGCTCTGCAGGTCCCATGCAGCACTGATGGGCCCCCATTCTCAACTAGACCAGCTATGGCTCCTTTCTCTTGCTTCCACCAGAGCCCTCTCAAATCTGCAGTCACAACTCACTGGCCAATTCAGTTGCATTTACACCTCAAAAAGGGCTTGCTGCTTTTTCCTCCCCATGAGCTTCCCAGCACTAGAGCATAGCTGGCAGGAGGGTGACCTGGCAGCTTTGGCCTGGCTGCAGAGGGACAGACCCCAGTGAGACGCTGAGCTCTGGCACCTGATGGGGGAAGAAGAGGGACAGAGGGACAAAGAAGAGGGACAGAGATGGAGACTCAGGCGCCTTGACCGGACACAAATGTCCTGGCTCCTTCCTAGGTATTTATTTCATGGCTGGCCAGCCCAGTTCTCCAAATCAATCACCTGCTATCAAATCAGATCTTTCAGCACTAGATTTCTTACCATTATTTCAACAATATTGGTAAACGGATTATATGCAAACAGCCAGATCACTGCTGCCTAGGGGCTTTCCTAATGAAAAATGACTCCTTTGCCTCTAATGCTAGCACTGGGGGTCTTAAATATTTTAGTGTTAATGTGACAGCAAAAGCGTAAGCCCTTGTGCCACCTTCGAGACTCCCTAAAGGGCGGGTGGGGCGGAGGGCAGTGGACCACCCAGTCCCTCCCTGATTCAGGTCACCAGTACAATTCCATTGTATCTGCTTTCTTCTGGGCGCACTCTAGAGTCTTTAACAGGAAGGAAGAAAAGCATGGTCAAGTTCACCCCAATCTGGGGCATCACCCCTGTCTTCCCGACACGTCAATATTGTCTCCTGTACAACAAAGTGAGAATTTGGCATCTGCCCAAGTGGTAGATCTTAGCTCCACCACCCGCCCCCCATCGCCGAGCATCCTCTGGGTCAGGCAGATGAAATCATAAATTTATAATACAACATTACTTCAATTTTCCTCTTCATTTACTTCTGTGCAGCCCAGCTCTGCTGGAGCGGCTCACAGCCCCAGCCACACGGGGGAAACTGGCTGGCTGCATATCAATAGCACATTACAGCAGACCCACGCGGACGCTCCATCAAGCCACATTACGGTGAGATGACCCAGCTGCCACTTCCATTAGCAGCCGGGCCCCTCCTGCACTGGCCACTGCACCATTTATCTGCTCCAGTACTCTGGATGCCTGATCAATCCCACAGTAATTATCTCTTGTCACTCAAGAGAAAAAAACCAAGCCTTCTGCGTGGATGGCCCCCTTTCCTACAGACAAGCCTCCCATTGTGGAAGAAAAAGGAAAATCAGAAATCAATAAGAGAATCTGAATTTGCCAGGCAGCTCATTTTGGGGCCCCCTTTTTGGGGATCCTGGCTGAGTTCTCAGAATCGTGGTTCTAGTGCTTTGCTCCAATCTTAAAAGATGTGTGCATTCTAGACACCATGTGACATCCTCTCCCGGGCTCTGTTACTCAGCTACTCAGTCATGGAAAGCTGCTCCCACCAGGCCCCTGACTTAAAAGAGACAAGAGACAGGGCTGTTTATGCAGGGAGCTGGCCAGCATGTGACCAACCTGCCGCATGGTGTGCAGAGCGTTACCTGGGGCACCATGTCGGCTCTAGGAGGGCTGCATACTGATGCAACACCAGGTGCCAAGAGCCCTTCCCAGGCCAAAGTCTGCAAAGATGCTCGGGCCCCCAGAAGCATCCGGAGTTGCAGGGGCTCCTCCAGACCTGTGCTGTCCCATTACATTTTGACTTAATTTAAATTATATAAAAAGAAAACTTGAGTTCTTCAGATGCACGCGCCACATCTTAAATGCTCAACAGCCACGGGCAGCTAGTGGTGACCATCCTGGAATCTTACACATCACACAGGATCTTTCCATCATCGCAGAAAGTTCTAGTGGACTGTGCTGTGCTAGAAGGAAAACAAAGAGCTGAATTTTGAGTCTCCTCTGTTTACCAGCAAACAGCTGAACAAACGGAGACTTCCCTGGGAATGACTTCAACAGATATTTGGGGGGAAGATAAATCCCAATTGAAAATGACAAATGAGTCTAGGCATGTGGCCGTATGTTCTAGCCAATCTCCTTTTGATCAGTGAATGCCAGCAGATTATAGCTCCTCATCCCGTCCAGAGCTATAAAAAAAATTTTTTTTTTTCTTTTTACTTTCATTTCAGAGGGGCTTAATGTCAGGGAACACTGGGACAGGATTTCACAGGGGCTTCTCAGCCTGAGGGCTAGTAAGAATGCCTCTGGCTCTCTTTAGCTGGTCAACAGTGTCTCTCCACTTCCGGGCCTCAGCAAAGAGGTATCTCTCTACCACTGGCATCAAACACATTAAATAGTGTGTGCCCAATGAGGTCAAGACAATTAGAGGCAGTAGGATTATGTGGCTGAGGGCAGAGAAGGCCAAGAGGAATCAGATGTATCAACAATAATCGTGTTTGCTTTTATTAAGTCCACTTCCATTAAGAAAAACCAGAGATTCTAGCGCATGGGGCCGGGTCACCGTGGGCACCTCTTTGCTGCTGTGAGGCACTGAACCAAGTCTGAGGGCTGCAAAAATACCTTCCCTGAGGGTCTTACTTGATTCTGGTTTTGTCCAGCTTAAAGGCAGCGAGAACTGGCTTAAGGATGACTCTCCCTCTTCACTCCTACATTTTCTTAAAGGAATTCCCATCGGGCTGATTATTCTATGATTCTGTCAAAGGCTATGAAAGCTAAAACCACAACAGCTGTAGGTTTCCTCCCAAGGACGTTTGCAGCCATATCGAGAGAGATCAAGAAAGAATCACTACGTGACTACACACTCATCACCCTCCTTTTGACGAGACCTCCTGAAGTATGAGGAAAATCTTACAGGGTATTTAAAAATTAGTTCCACAGTTTCCAAGTCATTTATAGACCAGTGTGTCTGTTGTCTCACTAGACTGTCAGCTCCCCGCTATCAGAGACCTCACTCTCTGCTGCATGCTCAGCCCCAGAACAAGGCCTGGCACTTAGTAGGTACTCAATTAATATCTGTTGAATGAATGGATTTAAACGCTTTCATGGTTTGTAGTCTCACTTCTGAAAATCCCTACCTGTGTCATACATTTTTCTGCTCCTTCAGCAATGAAAGTTGAAATCACCGAAACCTCATCTCATCCATGAACTTAAAAAAAATGTGTTTCTGCGTGAGCCAAGTTCATCAGCCAGATTGGTGGTGGTGGCGATGGCAGTGATTCTAGGACTGATATGCAGGCCTGGTGCTCCAGGGAGGGAGGGACCCAGGTGACTGATGGGGTCATGTCAGGCCACCTCCCAAAGGATTAGACTCAGCTTGATGCCACCACTTTAGAGGGAAGAAGCAAGAAGCACCCCTTTCCAGTCACAGCACCATAGATGGCACTCTCCCCACCAGAGTCCAGAGGACCAAGGGGCCAAGCTGTGCCAGTGGGCGAAATGGAGGGCAGCCCTGGGAGTGTCTGGCAAGTGCATCAGAGAAGGCTTGGCGGAGAGCCCAGCCTGGCTGGGGAGGCAACGGGCCAAACAGACTGTGTGTTTGTTCCCTGGGTGCTGGTCTGTTCCCCCTTCTGTCTGGACCTCAGGCTGAGCTGGTTCCTGACTCGAGGCACATTTTGGGACCTCTCAGGAGGCGATGGCCTCAACATAGTAGCTGGGGGATTCAGGAGGGCTGGGGGCTGATGAAGCCTGGAGTCCTGTGCACGGATCTTGTGGGGGGGGGGGAATTCAAAGATAATCCAACTTCTTTGGCTGGGATCTGAACCAAGAAGGAGGCTGCAGGTACCACGGCACAAGTCACACCTGAAGGTCTAGCCATGTTCTTGGTCACTGGCAGAAACAGATCCCAAGTGGCAGGATGCCAGACACCTACTTGGGAGGTGAGTTGCTCAGGGCTCCCCAGTACCTTACGAATAACAGCTTCCAGGTTGAGTTTATCATTGATGGGAAGACACACTTTTTTTTTCATATTTTAATATCCTGAAAAGTGGGATCTATCTCACAGTCAATGTATTTTTACAGCATGTGTTTTTTTCTTTCCGAATGGTACATGAGGTGCATTTTACCACCCATGGCAGTTTGAATTTAATGAAATTCAGCACTGACTGGGCACAATACAGTTTCATTTATCCTCAACAGCCCCATGAAGTTGAGGGTTCCCATATCCCTCTGTCCCTAAGGACAGAGAGGCTGTCACTGGCCCCAAGTCACATAGCTGACAAAGTGAGAAGTCCAGATCCCCTGAGTCCAGAGTCCCGAGCTCTTTCCCATGGTCCACCGTGGTGGAGCCAGGCCAACAGCATCAGTGCCACCCGCAGAGCTCCCTGCCTGCTGGGGGGGGGGGCAGGGGACGAGACCCTCTGTGACCTTTGCAGGGCTGGCTGGGGCACAGGGGTTCTGCCTGGTGGCAGCCTCAACCAGCGCTACGTGGGCAAAAGGCAAAACCCTTAAGCGGCAGGGGTATGGGGGATGGAGGTGAGCTGGGGGAGGTTGTAACTCAAGAACTAATAGACTCAACCGCAACCAATAACTACTGCCTCTTCACTGCAGCTCAGGGAAGTCATCACTTGAAACGTGAGAGAACAAAGTTGCGGCAGATGAGTAAGCACCTGGTACTCATCACCTACCCATCCTCCACGAGCAGGAGCCAATGAGATGCTGTCTGGAGAAGCACAGGGACCACACAGGTCTGCCCACTCCCAGCCGTGGTCAAAGCCAGTCTGGGGCCCCTCCGCCACCACCCCTCCTCACACACGCCCTGCCTGGACCTGCCCCAACAGCAGCCCTGTCAGACCCTCCCATTCCAAGCTATTCCTTCTGTCTGCACGGCCCTTGGCTTTCTGATCCTCATCCCAGCTGAGATGTCACCTCCACAGGGAGGTGTTCTCTGATTCTCCTGACTGGTTTCCATTCCTCACTGTGTGCCCATAAAGCACCCTATAACTCTCTCCATTACAGTCAATTACATAGCTGCATGATGAGCTGGTAAGTGTCATCTCTCTCACTAGACCACAAGCTCCAAGAAGGCAGGGCCCACATTTGGGCCAGGCACACAGTAGGTACTCAAGAACTATTTGCTGTTGAATGTCTCCTGCAGTCAACGAGGCCCCTGCCTTGGCTCCTGTTATGACACCACTGGTCTCTGGAGCCCCAAGCCCTTGCATGGCATCTGGGGAGAACACAGCGGCCACACCTTTGCTTTTTGGCAACTGAGATGAGTGAGCTGGCTTCGCTCCACACGTCTGCTTCCGCGGGGAGAAAACCAGTTCATCCTCCCCAGCAAGTGAAGGGTATCAAGTGAGATGCAGAAAGGTGGAGGCACTTCCTGAAGATTTGGATCCCCAAAAGTTTCTCATTTCATGCCTTACGGACTTCATACTCATCATTTAAAATTCAAGATTCCAAAAGCCAGTGGGTGGTAAGGGGTTCAACTCTTTTCTTTAAGGTTTGATTTTAAATTTTGAAACTAGTAATCCATTCAGAGATTCTTTAGGTTATACAACATAAGCTAAAGGTCATATACAAATTATCTTTTAGAGCAAGAGCTATTCAAGGTGCCTTATAGCCAACTGGGAGACAATCCTCACTGATGTTTTTAAAATTAATTTTTTTATAGTAATTAAACTAATATGTAGAAATACACTTAGTTTAGGCTCTTTAACTTTTTCTATCAACAGGTGCCTTCCTATATATCATACTATTTTAATTACCGCAGCTTTGTGCTATGTTCTGATATTTGGTCAAACTTACTTTTCTCTCATTTCTCTTTTTACAACATTTTCTTATTTATTCTCATGTGTTTCTCCTTCCAGGTAAGTGTTAGAATCATCTGGCTAACTTTTAAAGAATTACAATAGGAATTTTCTTTGAAACTCTGTTCAAGCTAAAAAATTAATTTAAGAAGTAACATTTCAGCCATTTTCTCATGGCATCTCTTTCCAATTTTTTTTTTAAGTTCCTCAAAATAACTTCACCTGCCTTGTTATTTCTTCAGACAAATAGATATAATTCTTCTTAAGAATTTATAAAACCAATAAAAATTTAATAAATTTAAAACTGAGCCAGGAATGATTTAAACAGCTGCAAATCTGAAAATACATAAAGAGCTTATCAAACAATATAGAAGAGGGACTCTTCGTCAAACCAAATGAAACCCATTAAAACTAGACAGACCGTGTGCCTGAATGGAATTTCACCATTAACTACCATTTATCCCATTTAATTAGTCTTTTCCTGACACACAATAACTTGCACTAAAATACTGTTCTCTCGCCTTGAAATTTCTAATTACTGTTGCGACCCACACCACCATGCCTCTCCACTGCTTTCTCCATCTTTCATGCCACTTAAGCGGCAAGATTTTCAATTATCTACGCAGGACGAACAGAAATACCTTTAAGGAAGGGGCATAATATGCAACTCAATTTCTCTAAAAGCCAGGAGAGATCAGTTTTCGTCAGAACAAACACACTTTGTCTTTCATCATTTTTTTTTTTCAAAGAAAGAATAAAACAGGTTATTTAAGACATCCATTTAAATGCAAATTTTGATACCCCAAGAGAAAAATGTTAATCTTTTAAACAGACAGGATTATCGCCCACCCTTAGCACGTTCCCTCCTCTCCCAAATTTTAGATGATGTAGCCTCAGCCCACACCAAGTTAAGCCAGCCAGGAGCCCTTCGGTCTTTTAAGAACTCCCAGGCAGTAGAGAGGGGCTGAGGCAGAGATAGTAACTTTTCCTCCTTTTGAAAAAGGGAGTGGAAAGGAGAGAAAATAATACCAAGTACCTTCCATGAGCCAGGCAGGGGACAACCTGCCTGCCTATCTATCTATCTATCTATCTATCTATCTATCTATCTATCTATCTATCTATCTATGCCCATTTAATGGTCATAACTGTCTTGCAAGAGGGATGATCACCCTCATTAACAGAAGAGGAAACTGAGGCCCAGACAGGTAAAGCAGTTTGTCCAACTGGAAGGTGACACAGTCCCCAGGGTCTGGCCCAGACTCACCCAGCATCCCCATGCCAAGCATGAACGCATCCATGGTGTAAGGCAGTCCCCGGGCCCGGCCTCTTGTCCCAGGTGGGAACATGACTTCCTTCGGCTGAGCCTTCTTACATTCTACCTGTTAGACAGAAAGGCGAACAAATGAGATGCAAATGAATTCCATGTAAATGTCAAATGCAGAACTGATCTGGTTATTGGCTAGGTTATTTTTAGCCTTGCTCCTTACTCACTGTAAAAATAGCCGTGCCAGGTAAATGGCCTGCAAAATAAATATTGAAGAAAACGCACCACTTGTGCAAATCCTGGTTCAGAAAAACCTACAAGGATAAGCTGCAGTTTGGAGGGGCGGCAAGGGCGGCAGCTGAAGACGCACAGGTGTGGGCTGAAGCTCAAACTGAAACCTGAGCAGGAGGTGTGAGAGGAAAGGAGGTAGACGATGGCTGAGGGGTGCGTCTGCACCGGTAATAATCCATCGTGATCCTCTGGCCCTCTACGTGTTTACAGATTCCTCCCAGGCTCCATCAGGTCAGTGACTCCTCACACAGGCCATCTGATCCCATCTCTTAGTAAACAGACAGGTCAGTGAGTCTTAGCTCCATTTCACAGATGAGAAAACTGAGCATTAGAAGGCTCGTGTAACCTGCCATAAACCACATCCCAGTAGGTACAGACCCGGAAGCTTGGATTTTTGAAATTTCTAGGCGGGTGATGCCACCATCTCCATAAAACCTGCCCCAGCACACTCCTGAGGGACGTGATAAGATTCAACACAGATTACTAGTGTCTCACTTTGCAGCTCCGTCTTCAAGTGGCTGCTAATCTTTCCTTTTGGTTTCCCCCCGTGCCTCCAAAATTTCTTAATCCTATTCTGCTCACATCCAGAAGTCATTTATTTAACAACCTTAATGACACTTGACACAAGCCCCAGGAAGTAAGGAAAGGTGTTGTCTGCTGAGGTTCCTACACTGTTTTCACTAGCGTTCCTTAGGTCCTCGCTCAGTGCTTACTTGCTTTTAGTTTACAGATGGGTTTAACTAGAATTGGTAGCTGGTAATCCATCCATTGCTGATGAAGATGGGGTACAGCAGGGTAAGGCAAGGGTGCTGAAAGCTGCAAAAACTAACACCCTGGCAGCCTGACAGAGATGGAGCAAAGACAAGAATCTGGTGTCTTATTTACAAAGCAGTCTGGGGCCATACGGTATAGGAGCCAAAACTCCACATAGCTCAACAGCTGCTGCGGGTGTCACCATCACACAGAAAATTACTACTGCTCACAGCGTGTTGGAGAGATGAAGAAAAAGTTAAACTGCATGCAGTATTCTTCATGTTAAAAGGTACCTACCTGGGTTATCCATTTTGGAGATATTCTCAGTCCAAAGACTTTCATTAAAAAAAAATTTTAGTGCTTACGGCTAGGGAGAAGCTTTAATTACCCAAAATATTAACTCCTCTTTCTTCAAAGACACTGGATCACAGGAATTACTCTTGTGCTTTAAAGACTGATAACTATACATGCTTTTAAAAAAATGGACAAAGTAGTTCAACATTCATGACTGATATATTTGTATAGGTTAAATGGAGAGGAACATCCCCGAAGAGAAATGGGTAAAGCACATGAACCGGCAACACAGAAATGGCTAATGAAGAATCGTATGTCCCTAAACAAGGCCTGTCTTTCTCCCTCCACACTGGCCATGATGGAAGAATTACTTGATGTCACAGTCCCTGAGAGTATAGGGAGTCGGGGCGGAAAGTGTTTTTCTGGAGTGCAACCTGATGAAACAGCAAAAGCCACCAGTGACACATCCTGTGACCTAGTAATCTTACTTACAGGCATTTATCCTGCAGGGAAGAGGCTATTCACCACAATCATTACTTAGAATATCTTTTTAAAGGAAATAACCCAAATGGCCAAGAACAGGGAGTTAGGCCGCGTTTGGCTCATCCAAGTAGATTGAAAACTATGCAGCTATGGAAAAGCGTGCCGATAGTAACGTGCTGGTACTGGGAAACCCTCCGTCCCGGGCAAACCAGGAATGGTTGGTCACCCTAACTGCAACGGATGGGAGGGAGCAAGTTACAGTGGTTTCGTGGAAAATAAACAAGTATTTATATCACATAGGGGAAAAATACTAAAACATCACATCAAAGTTGTCAGAGAGTGACTCTGTTCTTTACTTACACTGTGTATTTTGTCTCTGTTGTTTATTCCCCAAGTTTTCTGCTCTGAGCATTACTGTAGCAAGTGGGGGCAGGGGTGATTCAATAAACTCATCAGAATTGGGTCTTTTATGTCTTTTATTTTGGGGGGCAAGGAGTAATGACTTTATTCGGAAAGCCAGCAGACTGAGAAGACGGGGGACCGATAACCTAGAGAGCCATCTTCAGAACTGGGTGTTTTAGACTGCCCGGGGGTGACAATGTGCTCCTGGGGTCCAGATCCCATCCCTGGACCCAGAAGCAGTCTGAGAAACCTCATTTGCAAGAGTCTGGGAAGATGGGTGCGCTCTGCAGAGGCAGACAGATAATTACCTAACGCCAACACCGGGATCCAGAATAATACGCTAACCAGCTCACTTCCTAATAGCCCTATCGGTGACAATCTACTGCATTGTCTTATGAAAACCTGCTGCCTGTTTCTAGGCAACCTGATCAACGAAAATTTCAGGTTTATACAATTTTCATTTAGGAAACATAAAGGTTAACTGACTGTAATGGGAGTATTTTAAACAAACCCACCTACTCTTCCTCTCACTGAACAGGGCTGGCAGCTCCGTTTAATTCTGCTCTGTCTTGGCTGGTGCTGTTCTGGGCAGCCCCGGCTGTGTGGGTTCTGTCAACCCCCCGCCGTGTCAATCCTGAGTGCTCCCAGGGGCCGGGGGCGGTGACATGCGCACTCTCTGGGGGGGACCCTCCGCATGTCCTGGGCACTTGAGTGACAAGGCAAGGCAGCAGTCGCACCAGGGAGCCTGGCCTGGCCTGGCCTGCACTGAAGGCTTCTCGAAGATTTCTCAGGACCAGGAGGCCTGCCCACCCAGCCCCCACCTCCTGTGATGACCTCGTATGAAGAAAGCACACAAAAGGGGAAAGAGGCATAGCTATTCTCTGCCTGTACCCTTGCAGCAGGTCAGGGGCTTGCTGAGAATGAAACCAGCCCTTCGTCCATCAGACAAGCAGCAGCCTCATCTCCCCCGTCAGACTGAGAGTTCTCAGTGCAGGGACCAGGGTCTGCCCCCACTTCCGGGTCCCTCAGTGATGTTCCATACAGAGCACAGAGCGACTTACATGCTCGTTAGGGTCAAGGAGATCCCACCTACTTAACGCCGCGCTGCTGGGGAACTCAGTGTGTCTGGCAAGTGCCAGGCAGCGGCGGGCAGAGACACGTAAGACAGCGCTCCGTGTCCAAGAGCCGTCAGTCTTTGAAAAGAGCAGTTCCTGACTGCCTTGTTCCCTAACATTAAGGCAAGTGCTCATCTGTCAACCTGCCCCTTGTCACTTCTGGGCCCGTCAGCCTCTGGAGCCTCTCGAGTTAGACCACATTGGAATCACCCTCCACCGCCGCTACCCTCCCACTGCAAACCGGAGAACTTGGCAAGAACACCAGAGTTACAGTCAGTACCAAAACAGGGGGAAACCAGCCCATCTCTGCAGCTCCATGCACTTTGGTCATCCGGCCGCACGCTGTCCCAGTTACCTACTGCTGTGCAACAAAGTCTCCCTGGGCAGCGGCTCTGAGCAACAATTAATCATCCTTCCTGGTGGTTCTGAGCGCTAACTGGGCCCAGTGGGGCTCTTGCTTGTGGCTGCTCATGTGGCTGTGGTCAGACGGTGGCTGGGGCTGGAGCCAGGGGAAGCCTGGCCTCGGACGAGGTCCAGGCTGCCGTCTTCCCTCATCTGGTGGGCGGTGGACGCTGCTTCGGTAGGGACTGTTCATCGTGGCTTCTCCGTGGTACGCAGTCTTCTCCCAGCACAGCAGCTGAGTCCCGAGAGGGAGTGTCCAAGCATGAGCATCCCAAGGGACCAAGACAGAGAGGCCAGGCTTCCTATAACCCGGCCTTGGGGCCACACTGTTACCTCTGTCACGGTCTCCCGGTTACACTGCGCCAGCCTGGATTTGGTGAGGGCGTGAGTGCTGAGGCGTAGATCACAGGGGTCATCTTTGGAGACTATCTCAACGGAGAGCAGTGGGCAGACAGGACAGCAGGACCCTCAGTGACTGGCTGGCTGGGGGTAGTGGGCACTGAGGGCTGCCTTCACCATGGGGTGCAAGGCAGGGCACAGATGCTCCTCCCGGGGCAGCCCCAGAGACACCTGTCTGGCTCCCCAGTAGATAGAAGCAAAATGAGAGTGCCTCTCCCGGTGATCAGATATCCTGCCCCAGCTGTTTCAGTACCGCCCCTCTTATGGTAAGACCCCCCTCATGTATGGTGAATGCTCCCCACCACCCACCTCCAAAGTATGGCAGCTCTGGGTGGGGGTAGAGTCTGAGGAAGGAAATCTCCCAGTCCTGGGTCTCCAGGCTCCACCATCAGCAGCTCAGCGCCCAGCTGCACGGCTTCTCACCAGGTCTGCCATCGCTACTGACTCAACCAGCAGCTGGAGAAAGCATTCTGGGTGGAGGGCAGGAGACTGAGCAGGAAATTCCATCTGGATGTGTGCTTGTAAGAAACCTCAGAGGCCACTTGTGACCAACTGCTCACACCAGGAGGACGGGGTCTCCATTTTCAAGTTTCACCGCCGGCAAAGCCACAAAGTAACCCCACACCGGGGGCCAAATCCCAAAGCTGTGCCAACCCCCCAGAGGTTAGATGGATCTGTTTTAAATTCCAATCTCCAAATATGCTGCTTTGCTTGGCAAACTGGCCTTGGAGGAGAGGGTGTGGCTTCCCTGCAGCCCTGCGGTGATGGGCTCAGAAGAACGGCCGGGCTGAACCCTCCTCAACGACCGGACAGCTAGGGCAGCGGCTGACGGATCGGAGGCTGCTGTGGGTGTGACGTGTGGTCTCTGACACTCTCTGCAGGCTGCTCTGTGGGGTGGGGTGTCCCTGCGCATCAAGGTCCAAAGCAACTCAGCAAGGAGGTCTACTGTTTCTAACTCTCTATTTAGAAATAATTTCAAACCTGTAAGAAAGATGCAAGGATAGCTCGAAAACCAGTGCACACCCTCTACCCAGATTTGCCTGCTGTTAAAGTTTTGTGGCTTCTGCTTTATCACTTGCACGTTCTTTCTCTCTGACTCTATGTATTTTTTTCCTGAACCATCGGAGAGTAGCTTGCAGACATTATGGTATGCACTTCCTAAATATGAAGGCATTTCCTTACATAGCACAGTATAGTTAGCAAACTCAGGACATTTAAATAAAATAAATAAATAAAATATTTTTTTATCTAATCTGCCTTCCATATTCTTATGTTGCCAGTGGGCCCAATGACGTCCTTTATAGCTATGTGTCCGCCTTCTAGAATGGGAAGCTGAGGCCCAGGGGTGTCACATGCGGTGCCTGCAGTTCCAGAACCAGTCCATGCCTGGTGGGGCTGGGTTTAAACCCAGGTCTGTCTGGTGCCATGCCCCAACCAAGGCAGTGGGCCCCATGCCACCTTGTCTCTGGTGGTGGAGGGAGATGCTTGGCACTGGCTTTCGGAGAAGGCACTGAACTTCTTTGGGGACAGCTTCCCTGCAGCTACTCCCAGTGGCCGCCCTCGCCCCACTGGCCCACAGCCTTCGCGGAGGCAAGCTCCCTGCTGGGCACCTTTTGGAAGAGGCTGGCAGTCTGAGGAAGACGCCAAGGTCTGGGAAGAGAAAAGGCTCTTGTTCTTGCTCGGTCTCTACACAAATGGCCCTAGTCAGCACGTGCCCCGGGGCCCGGAGGGAAGCCTGGCCCGGCCTCTGCCTGGGGAAACCCAAGCCCTGTGCCTGTGGCCTTGAATTACCACCCAGGACAAGGAGGCTCTGTGTGGCCTGAAGAGGCCAGTGTTTGCGGCTCCACTTCTTACCCCAGACAGGCCATGTCAGAACCGATCCACTTCTCCAGGGAGAGAGGGGACCATTTCAAAGGATGAAAGTCCACGGCGGCTCAGAGACCAACCTGGGCTGTCTGGCTGGCAGGAGGGGCGGGGGGTGGCTGTAGGGTCAGGCCTCTCGGGACAGGCAGGCGCTCAGGTAGGATGACTTGCGGCATCTGCCGTGGGCACTGTCTTTCTGTGAAGCTTCTGGAAGGACACAGATGCCTGACCACCAGCATCTCCTCTGACTGAGGTGGCACCTCCTCCTCAGCCAAGTGCCAGTGGGCTCCAGGCCAGCACTGCTTCTCTGAAGCCCCAAGCTGATCATCTCCTCTGGTCCTCAGGCTCTGAGCAGAAGCGGCGATGACACCCATGTGTAAAGATGCAGGGGTCCTGCCTCCAGCTAGCAGCTATTCAATCTCTCCAGGGAGGTAGGAGGGGTGAGCCGCACCCCAGAAATCACACACAGCTCCCTGCTGCGGCGTCTCCAGCCACAGCCTTTCTTCCCCTGCCCGCGGCTCTCTCTGGCCCTCCGTGCCAGTCATGAACCTTCCTGGAGACTCCAGGGGGCTGACCCTTCATGGGGCTCTTGACCCCACGGAACCTGCACAGCAAGGAAGACAAACCCAAGTCCAGCTCCTCGGGGAGGAGCCGAGTCTACTGTCCTACCCCGTGCCCTTGCCCCGTGCCCGGGGTCGGCCTCGAGAGCATGGTGACTACAGAATGTGTTAGAGGACGTGCAGATGCTACAAACTGAAGATGGGGACCCCGTGTCCAACTGTGACTCTGAGTTTCAAGACGGCAGCAGCGAGCTTCTGTGGCCCACTGCTCACCCCAAGGAAGCCGGCCCTGCGAGACAGCTATGGAGCGAGAGCTGAAGAAAGAGGCTGAAGGAGGACAAAGCTTGGGATGTCAAGCCTGTAAACAACCTCCGTCCCCCTGGCCAGCGGCAGGCAGGCAGGACCCACAGTCCTCCCAGCCTGGGCGCACACCTGAGACAGACCGACAGACCCGCTGCTCTCTGTCTCACTGAGTGACCTGCGGAGTCAGGTCACCTCCTCTCTGTCATAACACCCGTTCCAAGGTTCCCATTCCATCAAGTCGCTCTACTCATCCGGGACCAAAGGCCAGATGGACTCATGACCGGCGTGAGCGCACAGGCACGTCATGTCGCTGGATGAGAGCGTGGTGTCATGGGTGTGGCAGCAACCACGCCCCGGCAGTCCTGGCAGCTGCCCTGGGGAGCCCTAGCCCTTGCCTCCAGCAGGGAAGGGTGTCACCCACCCTGCCATACCTGCCCTTCCCCGGAGCCAGCTCTTCTGGCCTCTGTAAACGCAGAGAGGATGCTCAGCTAGTGAGACTGGCAAGGAAGCAGAAGGAAGTTGTGTGTTCCGTCCCTGCCTCCTCCCTTCCCCCGACATCTCAGTCTGGCTCTGCCCTTGTAGACAGGGACCAGCATGTGGCCACACACCAGAGGACCCACTTGTACCGCAGAACTTGTCCTGTTCCATTGCAAAAGGGCCCCCACAGATAGGGGACCCCCACGGAGTCTGAGGAAGAGGGGTTACTGTGCAAACCGAAATGGAAATGCCAGCCCGGGAGTTGAAGGCAGCCAGCAGAAACATCTACTTTCAAAGGACACACCCTTGCTGTGAGTGGCCCAGACCCATTTGTGAGAAGCACTGAGAGTCCCCTTGGGACATAAAATCTTGACTCCACCTCTCCGGCCAGCAGAATTACTCATTACCCTGGGGAGGAAGGAACATATTCTTCACTGAGCTTCCCACATGCTCGGCACCGTCACGACATCCTCATGTGTGTGTCTGCACACATACATTATATGATGTTGAATATCTGTCCATGACGTATACACAGAACACATGTAAAGCACACTGGCTGGGACACAGGAGTCCTCAGAGGATGCCCACTGTTGTCACACCCCCATTAATCAACTCCCACTTACTCTGTGAGTTGGCCTGATTCACCCTACAGTAACAGTAGAAAAGGAAACAGAGGCTTTGATGAATGATTTGTCCAAGGTCACAAACCCAGATAGTAACACAGCCAGGATTCAATTCTAGGTCCCCCAATTCAAAACCCCTGCCTCGTCTCTAGGCCTCTGGCCAGCCCTTCCCTCCCTTCCTCTATCCAGCTCTCAAGGCCCATTTGGAAGTTACTCCTTCAACAAGGCCATCCCTGATCCTAGTTCTAGAATTAATTTTCCCACCACTTCCAGAACTAATTTCATCCACTGTTTCCTCTGCTCAGCATTTTATTAAGATCAGTGACGGTGAAGTGAAAGAGATCATAAACCAGTCATACTATCAGCCCCTCCTACTCAGCAGGCAGGGCTGGGAGTGGACACAGAGATGGATTCAGTTAGGGCGCAGCTCTCCCTCGGAGGTGTTTAGAGTCTGGGCAGGGAGTGGACAGGAGCTGTTCCCGTACCCCATCTGAGACGTGTGCCCCAGTGTCCGCCGTAGACTTCTACCCCGGCCAGATCCAAGGGCAGGGCCTTGCTGGGTCCCCTGTAGTCCAGCCTAGAGGACAAGGCTCCTGGCTTCCTGTCTCCACCCCACTGGTCAGCTCCCAGCTGGGGCCACCTGCCTGACTTCTCTGTGCCTCATTTTTCTCATCTGTAAAACAGAGTAACAGGGGGGGCCTGCCCCATAGGGCTGCAGTGAGCTGATATATTAAACCAGCTAATCCTGTAAGTGCTCACACTGGGTAGAGTTGGCTGGGTCACACCCGACTGCCCTCCACGTGGAGCCTAGGTGTGAGTCTTTGAAGGTGGTAAAGCCAGTCCACGTCTGTGCTTAAAATGTAAATCCCAAAGCCTGGGGGAGCAGAGAAGGGAGAAAGTGCCCCCCCCCTCCGCCCCCGACCAAGGCCAGCAGGCCTGGGCACACTGCAGCTGACTTTCTCCCTGACCTCCCCAACCTGCCGGCTGCCTAGGCCCGTCTTCCTGCTTTCATCAGCAAGGGGCGCCAAGGGAGCTTCCCAGGCCGCACTATTTGGGGGAAGAGCTGATGGTGGCAGCAGCAGCTGTTCTTTTTATTTCTGGGAACCTGCAAGGGCATTTCAAAGTGAAAAGACACCTCAGCCTCCAGCAGGTGTCTAAATTCTGCCACAAGCTGGGTGTCCATCCCAGTCCACGGTGGGCTTTGCCAGAGATGCTGCCCGGGGCCTAACTTCACTTTTCAATTCAAAGGAGAAGAAAATAAACGGGCAGCTTGAACATCAGCTCACGTCCCTGGGAAGTCGGGCGGAGCAGGTGAGCACAGTCAGAGGAAGAAAAGGCCCCGCAGGAGGGGTGCAGGCTAAGGGGAGCAGCTTCTTCCAGGGGCCTCCAGGCCCCTTCCCGCCCCTGCACCCCATGAGTGGTGTGAATGGGGAGGCAGGGGCAGAACACGTGGAAAACCGCAGGGGCCCTGGGCACTGAGATCCTGAGAAGGATGCTCTGCTCTCCCCAGCCTCCTGCAATGACCTCACCAGAGGACAGAGGAAGGACAGACGAGCCAGAACTCAGGCAATGGGGAGGCCACCTCCCCGCAGGCCAAATTACTTCTGCCTAAAAAGCAACAAACATTTACCACCCAACCACCACAGCCTCGCCTCCCCTCTCTGCCACCTCCCACCCCCGCAACACACAGATATCTCTGCTCCAAGAACAGAGCTGATGCACAAACGGCCTGTGCGGATGTGTGTGCACATGCATGCGTGTTGGGGGTTGGAGGGCCAGACCTCTCGCTCTCCCACATAAACACAAGATTCATTTATTAAGTGCCTCCCTGGCATTTCCTTTTTTTTTTTTTTTTTTTGCCTTCATCCTGCTTGCTTAATATTGCATTTGACATTCTCATTTTATAAATGGTAACAGAAGCAGAATGGATGGCTAAAATTAGCTTACGAGTGAGAATGATGCTACAAATAGGATGGTGAACACAGAAGCCTGGTTAATTCCATCCACGTCACCCACACCCCGACCCCTACTTTTGGGCTGGTTCCCAACTGAGCTCTCGGTCCTCAGGATGAGAAGGGGCAGCTGAGGGAGGGGACACATGCTGGATCACTGGGGCACTTTGCTACGGGTCAGCACCCCATGCCAACCCCAGCCTGGGGCCTCGTGGACTGCCTGGTCCAGCACCACAGTGCCATGTCCGAGAGGCCAACCCAGGACTTTGCTCTCTCACCTTCCTGCCTCCTCCCAGCCAGAAGCCCCGGTTCAGGGGGTTAATCCCCCAAGTGTGCCCCAGATGAAGGTGGCAGGCTTGAGATCCCACAAGGCTTTGATCTCAGAAGTGGGGTTTTCAGAACCCCCCCAAAGGATGATTCAGCCAAAGGGCCTGAGTCAGTTTCCTAGGACCTAGAAAACCCCATCTGCGGGCCCCTTCTGCTCTGCTCTGCAGGCTGTGCACTTTCCCGCTCCTGCAGGACCACGGCCAGCTGGAGCATCAAGAGGGCTTACCTCACCTGCTCCTGCCCTGGAGACTCGGGTCCCCGACCCATCCAGGTCTGCACACCTGCATTTTACTGACTTATAATCTGTGCAGAACTGCCTTACCTTACAATTACATCTTTGTCAATAAGATGATTCAAAGAATAATGAGAATGGTGGTGATAATGAAGACACTAAGAGACCTATTTCTCTGATAGTGCTCGCTATGCCGGGTGAACCCTTCGCCGGCCCTAACTCCCGCTGTCTCTGGGTAGGGGTCGCGCTACCTGTCTTACAGAGCGGGGAGCCAAAGCACAGAAGCCACGTGACTTGCCCAAGGTCACAATGAGTAGCGATTAGTGACTGCCTTGTGGGGCATTCAGCAGTGAGGGGGTCGTGGCACCTCTGTTGGGAAGGCCTCTTGGGTTGACAGCACCCCATTCTGAACATTCCTTCACACCCCACCTGCTCAATGCTTGGAGCTCCCTAAGACAAGAGGCACTGATCCTTTCTGCAGGCCGCTACCCCAAACCCCAACATCTGTTTGCTGTTCCCCCTGCCTCCCCAACCCCTGTCTAGTAAAACGCTGACTTGACAGGAGTGAACCTGGGTGACCACTTGGCTAAGAGCCTTTCCTTGGACCTGTTGAGATAAGCAGACCACCTGCTCTGAGCTATATCGGTTTAGGCCAGGAGTCGGAAACTACGGCCCGCAGGCCAAATCCAGCGGCCACTTGTTTCTGTAAATGAGGTTTTATATGCACACAGTCCTGCCATTGTTTACATGTCCTCAGTGGCTGCATTTTGCACTAAGATGGCAGATTTGAGTAGTTGTGACAGAGATGTACAGCTTTGAAAGCCTGAAATATTTATTATCTGGCTCTTTATAAAAAAATAATTTGTGCCTGGCTTAGGCCAAATGGAGGAAACTTGCATTTACTAAGGGGGTTTTCAGGAGGGCTGATCCCTTCAAGGCTTCCAGATTATATATACCCGCCAACAGGCCAAGAGCTCCCAGGGCCAGGAACTCAACCAGGACATCCTATGAGCTGTCAAGAGAGGAAAGAGGTGCAGACAGGAGAGGTGCTCGCCAGGTCACAGGATCACCAGTGGTGGGTCTGGGGTTCAGGCATGGGCCCACGTGTTCCAAGGTCCTGGGTGTTTCTAAATGATCCGGCAGGGGACAAGGACTTGGGGACAAGGACAGGCGACAGCACTTAAGGATCTAGCCCATCACCCAGTGGATGATCCTCACAAACCTGCTATCAATGCTCCGAGATCCAAGTCTCGGAAGCCCTGGAAGTCAGGGAAGGCCTGAGCACTGAGAGCTTCCTCGGGAGACCTGGTCTGTGAGCACACAATGGGGTGTACAGGCGTGCCCAGAGACCCAGACTGGCCTGGCGATTCTGGGCCAGGCTGGCTTAGCCAGTACCATGCTCTTCAGGCCTCAGGCCCCTCACTCCCGGGTTCCTTCCTGCTGACAGTGGATACGTGATTTATGATCCAAACTCTTGCATTGTCTCATTAGCAGTGATCCTTGCCTGGTGCATCTCTGACTCTAAGGTGCACACAAATCACTGAGGATTTGTCAAAACGCGGATTCTGATTCAGTACATGAGGGGTGGAGCCTGAGACTGCATTCCTAATGAGTTTGCAAACTGCTAAGCAATTTTCATAAATCAGGTCGCCTTAAAGGAACAAGGAAAAGGACTTTTTAAGGAATTCTATAGTAATCCTTGTATAAAGCAAATAGACACTTGTACCTTATACTCACCAGTCAAATCAATCCAGATTTTTCAGTGATGAAGTTTGCTTAAGGTGGCAGTAGGGTATAGTGGGGAGAAGCCAGGGCTAGAGCCAGAGCGACACAGGTTCAAATCCTGGCTCTGAGCTCCACTGTTCCCCTCTGTACAATGGGACAACGACTGCACGTGTGTGAACCGCCAACACAGGGCCTGGGGAACGCCGACGCCCTGCCGTGGCACAGGTATGGGGAAAGGCTCTACTGGAGGAGCCCCCGCCAGGCAGTTTTCTAACTGCACCCTGAGCTCTCACCCAGTGAGGCTGGTGTTGCCTCCCGACTCCTCTGAGGTGGGGACTGAGCCAGGCCTCCAAGGAGGCCCAGGCCAGGGCTCTGTCGATTCCCACCTCCCTCACTGCAGCTGCCAGGGGGCCCTGGCAGGCTGTGCTGGCAACTAATCAAGCAAGTGTCCCTGCTGCTTCAATCAGGACCCGCGGTGGGAGGGAGGTGTCATCACTGCACCCTGGCCGGTTCCCGGCGTGGCTGGGGAGGAGACCCCTCTGGACGGCCTCCAGGTGGCTCTCGTGTACGCGTCTGTGTATTTATTGATAAGGAGCCACGTTTGTGCTTCACTCCAACTGTGCCAGGTCGGAGGAAGGGGCTGAGTCTCATGGGTTGGGTCCTGGGCTAGGGTGGCAGCCAGCTGCCCTCAAGCCCTGTGCTCACCTGCCTCTGGCGGGTGGGGAAGAGGCCTGAGGCCAACAAGGACTCCTGAGAGGCTTGGTCCTTTTTCCCAGTCGGGAATCTGGCCCCGAGAGAGCCCCTGTTCTTTGCCCTTCTCTTAGGAGAGCTTGGAACCACAGGGGCCACAGCATGGCTGAGTGGGAGGGGGCGCTCAGTGACCCTGGGAGGCTGGAGCCCAGTTAGGTAACTTGGCAAGTCCCTTTCAGCCTGGAGGGGGAAACAGCTGACTGGGTACAAACATGAGCTTACTCATTTTCTGGGCTTGAAATCTGGTGCTGCCACTTGCTGACTGTGTGGCCCTGCGCAAGTTGCTTGACCTCTCTCTGCCTCACCTTGCTTATCAGTAAAATGGGGATAATAATTAGTACCCACACCAGATGTGTGATCATTAAATGAGAAGAGATGCATAAAGCAAGCATCCAACAGAGCACATAGTTAGCTCTCAAAAACACTGGCTATTCGTGGGATCTCTGTGTGGAGGTGCCAGGCGGGGCTTTTGCCCATCTCCCTGCTACCACCACCGGGAGGGCGACCTCCTTAAGGCTAGGCCTCTATGGGGAGGGAGCCAGAGTTCTTGTGGTTCCAGCTTCCCTGCAGAAGCACCTGTGCCTGTGGCTGGCTGTCCTCGACATCAGAGAAGGGTCCTCATTTTTAAAAATGCCCAGGGATCCACCCACCAACTTAGATGGGAAACGGCTTTGGGAATTACGATGTGCCTCCCTGTCATGTGGTCCCTCAGCTAATCCCTTGTTCATTCCACACTTACTTACACGGGGCCTACTGAGGGCCAGGCACAGGAGTACCCAGTACTGAGTACTGAGTACTGAGTACTGATTAAGGATCAGAAGAGCTGGATCCCTGTCCTATCTTTGTGACTAGTCAACAGTGAGCCCTCTCCTCTCAGTGACTATGAGAAGAAGGGAGGTCCAGGCATGTGTGGGGGCGGGGGTGGCCGTGCAGCTCTCTGTTCCTGCTGAATTCACAGACTGCAAGGGTTCCAGGAGATTTGTCTTTACAGTTTCCAAGCATAGTCCAGTTTACAAAACACTCCTACGTACATTCTCACAACCGCCCGTGTTTCTGCTTGGCAGTCTCTGCGTTCTCAGAGCCTTTCCGAGCTCTCATTTGAATTCTGTCCACAGCACAGTTTAAATTCATTTCCTTTTCTTGGGGCCTCAGAAGTAGAAACCAGGATCACAGGATGCAAAGCAATTCAGGATTCAGGTTCCTCTACCGATGCACTTTAAAGTCCACCCTTCTCGGAGGAGGGGAGCTCCCTGGAGAAGTTCTTTCCCTGACGAGGATGTGGACCATGGCGAGAGCTAATGTGTATCAAGCCTGACCCTGTGCTTTTGCTCGTGGTACCTCCCCAGGCCCTGGCAACCCCACAAGGTGGTCATTACAGGCCCTGTTACACGGGAGCTCAGCGAGGTGACCTACTGCTGCCCTCTCCCAGTCCCCATGAGGTCTGGCTGGGCACCTGCAGGGAGACCTCCAGTGGTGCCTGTGATCCTGACCACTTTGCCCCCACCCACTCCTCTTGCCCACTTCGATTTCCGTTTATTCTTTTAAAGAACAAGTACCAGATTCAAAAGAAAATAGCAACCTCACTCAACACAGTTACCCACACCTGCTCTAGACGGCCTCCACCTGCGTGGAAAAGAAGGTGACATATGCAAAAGAGCGGGGACAATGGCTGCAAACTTCTCTGGCTTCAGGCCAGCCCACGTTATCCTTCTGGGGCTGAACCTCTACCTCCCGACTGTCCCCTGCGTCATCTGGGGGTTCACCTCCCCACCCCCAAGCTCCAATGACCGTCTGGACAGCTCACCCGGCAGACAACACCTTAAGGCCGGTGTGCCTTCACCGTCCGGGCCTCTGTTTCCCTGCTGGAACAGCGGGCAGAAGAAAAGCCCTCTCCTCCTCGCGTCTCAGGCGCGCTGCCAAGCCAGTCAACAGTGAAGGGCCGCACATATGCACTTGTGACAGCACAGCGAGGCCTCTTGCCAGTCTACATCGGGCCTTCCCGACGAACCGTTAAGTCCTGGCAGGACAGGAATGGAGGCTGCCAGCGCCCTCGGCTGCCCCCTCCACCCCCCCCGCTGCCCAGGCCGCCCTCGGCAGAGTCCGTCATGACAGGCCTGGCTAGGAACAAGGCCTCCAGGCACCGGAAGCAGGGTTCCTTTTAAGCTCCCCGTCTCTCTAGTTTTAAAAACAGCAACCAAAAGGGAGACGTATCGGCTAGAGGGTAGAAGGGGGGCACCTGGGAGGGGACCTGTGCTATTTCTACACTTATCTCCTCAGTACCATTTTAATGCCTGAGCTCCAACCCTCAGTACGCAAAGAAACAGTACTTTCATTTCAGATGCATATGATGGTGAGGAACAATACGAACAATATTATTTTAGTGCCCTGGGAAAAAATTAGCAAGTCAAATATTGAATCAGGCCTGTAGCACCACATGCTAAGCAGATTGCTTTGATCTTATCCATGCTAAAAGCTCTATTATTGAATTTAAAGTCGGTGAACACATATCAGACCAATATACAGTGTGTATCTAAATGCATGTTTCAGAAGCAAGGAATGTTTTGACTAAAGGAAGAAAATATCAAAGTTAACAGCTGCAACTAAGCACAAAATTGTGCCCCCCTGCTCCCCTTCTTCTCTTGAGGCTGCAGGCTTTGCGGGCCAACCAAAATGTTTTGGCTTGGAAGGACCTGCTGATGGTTGCAGAAACACCTGCTGAGCTCCCATTTTTCTCGAACCAACAAGAAAGGGGGTTCTCACCCACCTACTCAGTTTGAAGAAAGGAGTTTGAAACTTCAAGCCACCATGCGCGAGCTGCACATGGTATGGCGCCCTCTGGTGGCCATTTCTCTGGGAGGCCTACCTGGCTCCCCAAACTTTAATCCAACCCCCCTCTCCATGGAGGGTGCCCTGCCAGGAAAAGGGACTTTATAAAGAATCAAAAGGAGAGCCGAAGTAGCTGACCATAAGGGTAAAACCACCCAGCTGATCGGAAGGAGAGAATGTTAATTACCCTGCAGGGCCCAAAGAGAGAAACAATTTGGGCAGTAAAGTTCCTATCTAAGATAGACCCCTCAAAAGCCAAGCTAAACAGCAAATGCACATCCTAAACCAGGGTTGGGCAAGTTACAACCTGCAGGTCAAATCTGGCTCCCCTGACTCTTTTGTAGAGCCCAAGAGTTAGGAATGGTTTTTACATTTTTTAAATGGCAATCAATCAATCGATTAAAATTTGTGACGTGAAAATTACATGAGACTTCAATTTCAGCACCCCAGACACAGCTTTATTGAAATACAGCCCTGCTCATTCTTGTAGGGACTGTCTGTGGATGCAGAGGTGAGTAACTAGACAGCCAGTTGTGTGGCCTACAAAGTGGAAAGTATACCCCATTTGGCCCTTTACAGAAAAAGCTTTCTGTCCTACCGTTCACAGGGCTGAATGTTTAGTCCAGTCCCTACGCCCAGTGTGCCCACCTCTGAGCATGACCAGGCTGTAGCAGTCTGCAGGACAAAGGGGTGGACACGGCGGAAGGGAGGCGTCGCATTTCAGTGCAACCCCTGCCAACTTACCATTTTATTATTGATTTCATGGAAATGAATCTCACAGACTTTCTCCACAACGTCTTCATTCTCAAAAGTGACAAAGCCAAACCCTAAAGGAAAAAGGGGGGGAAAAGACAGAGAGGAGAGGTGAGTTCAGTTCCCTTCGGCCCCTTTCCTTTTTCTGACGTCCTGCGGTGGTGACAGGCTTCTGGGATGAGGGTAGGGGGCGGATCCCTGGGAATGGCCTCCCGCTTGTGGAAATGATTTCTAATTTGTACGGAGCACCCTTCCAACAGTGAGGAGAAGTTAATGATTTCACCCCCATGCGGCTGGCGCATGTGGTTTACATTTGCCCCGAAGCAAACAAGAAATTTACTTGTCTGTTATTTACAAGGGTCAGAGCCGGCGGCTCTCGGTGGGAGGCGGGCGGGTGGGGGAGCCGGACAGCGGGATCACTGCGGGGCCACGTTTGCCCTTTCGGCGCTGGAGTGGCCAGCCCTCGGGTCGGCTTCCAGACGGAGGCCGTTATTTGTCCTTTTCTTCCTGAATTACTTCCTCTAATACCTCATCAGGACATCCTGAGGCCTGGAAGAAACTATTAAAAGTTTTGGGCCTCTGTTCTGCGCGGGCATCCTTTTTCTACTGCTGCTTCAAAAGCGCTGCGGATTTGGGGCAGTTTAAGACTGTCTGATGCCTGCTGTCAGCCCGTCAGCTATCCACTGTATTTACTCGGCTGGAGACCGGCTTTGCTAGACAAGTCTTACTGAAAATTTTTGGCAGGCGACCGCTGCTCAGCATCCTGAGTGCCTCTCGCTACCCTCCTGGCCCTCGCTTTCTTCTCCTCCCGCCCCCGACAGGCTTCCAACACGCCGCCCCATCTGTGACCCTACTCGGTCAGCACTATTCTGACACACAGACCCACTCACAGGATGGCACCCCACCGCGGATGAAACGCAGTGAACACGCAGGCGCGCAGACACCCTGATGGGGAGGCAGCAGGCCTAGGGGCCAGTTCCGACTTTGCATGTGTCATCCCGGGAAGCCCCTCTCCCCCTGAGCCCTGAGGTTTGCACCTGCAAATTAAGATGGTGAGACTGGACTCTGGGTTCCCCCTCTAAGGTCAGAACCCAAACCTCTGCTATGGGCTGAATGTCTGTATTCCCCCAAATTCATACATTGAAACTCCACCCCAACGCGATGGTGTTAGGAGGCGGAGCCTCTGGGAGACATTTGGGTCATGAGGGTGGAGGCTTTGTGAATGGGATTAGTGCTCTTACATAAGACACGAGAGGGCCTGCTTTCCCTGCTCTCTGCCGTGGGAGGATACAACGAGAAGACAGCCGTCTGTAAACAAGGGAGAGGGCTCTCACCAAAACCCTGACCTTGCTGGCACCTGGCCTTGGACTTTCAGCCTCCAGAACCGTGAGAAATAAGTGTCTGTCATTTGTAAGCCTCCCAGGCTCTGGTGCTTTGTGACTGCAGCTCAGACAGACACAGTCCTCCCCAGAGATCTGAGCCTGGACGAACACAAGCCTGGGCACACCAACCAGAACACTCCAACCACAAGGACTGTTTCTGTGCTTTAACAATCAGCGCTCAGGTCAATGAGTACAAAGACAGATGCTCCCTTTTCAAGCTTCCGTGTTTACTCTAGGTCCCAGAAACCCACAGTGGGGAGAGAATCACTCAAGCCCCTCCTCCAACTCTGACGCCATCATCTTCTAAGGAACAGCCAGGAACGGGCTGTTGAGGCACTGTGATCTCCCGTCACAGCTCCCGCTGGATCCGGAAGATTCTCAGGAAGGGAACAGAAAAGGCCAAACCCTGCTCTCAGACAGTTTGCAGTAAAACAGATGGCTAGTACGACCCCACAGGTGGCAATCTCAACCCTGATGGTGATGGGTAACTTATTACACACACCAAACACCAGGCCGGTGTTCCTAGTCTACGAGGCCCAGCCCACTACAAAGGTCCGACCTGCCCGCCGTGAGGGGGCTCAAAGCTGACAAGCTTCTCCCAGCGACCTCCTGGAGAAGCTGGGTCCTCAGACACAGTATTTTGTTCAAAATGAGGCCCAACAGGAAACCCTGCACCAGATTTATACTCCGCCTCTGCACCAGGTCCCTGTGGACAGAGCTACAATGCCGACCTTCTCTACGGCAGCCGGTCCCACGTGTTCTGTGCACAGTTGGACGAGAGCTACTCCCAGAGGCAAGTCTCCGCACGACGTCCCTTTGGCTTTGCTGTGTTGGCCCCCCGAGCCTCCCTTCAAAAGGGCCTGAAAACCATCAAACTCTCACCCAGGTGGGGACCCCTGCAGCACCCAGAGGCGCACTGGCATTGTTTTGGTTAATCCCCTTCCTGGCCACGTTTCTAGAGCCCAGGTCTGAGAAGAAGGGATTAAGATGAAATGCCCTTCAAAAGGTCCTCAGGGGAGGGGGAGGTGGCACATCAGAGGATGCAGGAATCTGCTGGCACTGGCTTCAAGGACAATGGCTGGGCCGGGGCCTCATTCACACCGGGTCCCCAGGACACACAGAGCCCCTAATACACAGAGTGCTGAGTGGCTGGCGGCTGAGAATGACAGAATGAGACACTTCCGGTCCTCCGGGTTCTCAGCATCTTGCACATCTGCATCCCTGCTTCCCCTCCCAGGTTGACTCGGTCCTTCCTGGGGTGTAAACCAGCTCCCACCTGTGCCAGGCGTTGTGTGGGACACAGAGATCGACAAGGCGACATCCCTCTTCTCAAGCAATTTGCTCTCTAAAAGGCACAAGTCAGAGGTTCCCTCTCAAGAAGTACACCTCCCTCGTGCAGACCTCGCTCCTGCCTCGCGACCCTCGCCTCTAGCCTGAGGGTCACTCTGGGTCTCCCGTGTCTGTGAAGTTGCCCCTCTGGCCTGGAATCAAACTAAGGCAACAGGCAAATCCCTAACCGAGCCAGGACGGGCCAGTTCTTAGGTAGGAGAGAACCCTGCTGCTAATTAGGGTGAGTGTAGCAGGTTGAACGGTGGCCCCCAAATAGTATGTCCACATCCTAACCCATGGAACTAGGAATGTAATCTCATCTGGAAAGAGGGCTTTTGCAAATTTAAGTCCAGAATCTCAGGAAGAGATCATTCTGGATACAGGGCAGGCCCTACCTCTAACACCAGGTGTTCGTACAGAGGAGAGAGGGAGATTTGAGACCTAGAGGGGAGATGTCCGCATGAAGACGGGGGCAGAGATTGGATGATGTGGCCACAAGCCAAGGAATGCCTGGAGCCACCAGAAGCTGGAAGAGGAAAAACTGTCACCTAGAACCTTCAAAGGGCACGTGGCCCTGCTGACACTTGATTTCGGACCTCTGCCCTCCAGAACCGTGAGGGAATAAATTCTGTTGCTTTAAGCCACCCACCCAGTTGGCAGTAATTTGTTATGGGAGCCCCTGGAAACTAAGATGGCATGGTTTCAGCTGCCCCTACGCAGGCAGGTCCCACGATCACTCCAGCCAGGCCGTGTGCGTGCTTTGGATGGAAGGCAGGAGAGTGTGGACGAGTGAGGCAAACCCATCCGCACCCCTGGGAAAGAGCATGAGCCAGCACCAGTCAAGGGCACCTCTCTAGGAGCCAGAGGACAGGGGTTTGACGTCACTCAGCTGCTGAGCACGTGCACTTGACCTGCAACAGCGCCCAGGTGAGTCACGTCACCTGGAGGCCCGGGGCTGAGTTCATCACCAAGGAAACTGCTTTTCTGCTGCCACCCACCCCTTCCTGGTCCACGGTGCCACCACTGTCTGGACTCCAGCCCAAAGCCACTCAGGATTCACTGTCGCCCCAGTTTCCTACTCTGTGCTGCTTGGAGACAGGAAGAGGTGTGACAAAGCTGGGAGACAGGAATTAAAATGCAGACTGTTGACGGGGAAGGGTGGGGGCAGGACTCACTGCATCATTTCAGATTCTGACTCCCTGCTGGGCCCTTCCCTAATCCCACGGGAATCAAATTTCGAGTATCACAAAAATGATTTTCCTGATCAAAGGAGAGAGCCTGGATTTCAAGCTGAAGTACCCTGGATGCATAACAATTCAGTGATGTCAAGACTCATTTGCAGTCTTTTAAAGATCTATATCGTTTCAACAGCCCTGTCTGTTTGGCCCGAATAGAGAAAACAAACTTAATTATGTCTAAAATATTTATTTATTCCATTTGGAGAAAGCAAAGAAGTAAAGAAACAATTATCAATAAATGTTATTCTTTAACGTACGATCATTTTTATCTCACAGGTGCATTATCATGTACAATGAATTGCTAACTCAGTGGTGAACAACCCCCAAAATAAATTGAACTGAGGAGTGAAGGGCAGAACAAGGAAGTCAGAAATTTGGGAGGGATGGAGAGGTGGGTGGGAAAAACCTGTTTTTGGCATCAAAGTCTTTTTCATTTTTGAAGTTAATTTTTATTGGGTGAATATATATATAACACAAAATTTACCATTGTAACCATTTTTAAGTGTGCAGGTCAGTGGTACTAAGTATATTCATGATGTTGTGCAACCATCACCACTATTTATTTCCAGAACTCTTCACCATCCAAGACTGAAACTCTGTACCCTTTAAGCAATAACTCCCTCCTTCCCTCCCTCCCTCCCTCAGCTACTCGTAACCTCTATTCCACTTTTCACCTCTAAGACTTCACCTAGCCTAGGTACCTCACGTACTTGGAATCAGAGTATTTGTCCTTTTGTGTTTGGTTTAGCTCACTTAGTACAATGTTTTTAGAGCATTGTCATCTTTTGAACAATCTGCCAAATGGACAGATTCTACAGGAGACTTAGGGAAGCTAAGTCTTCCTGAGAAGGAGCAGGAAGGACCAATGATTCCCTTCTCAGTTTTCCAAGAGAGAGCCTCACAGAGAAGTCATAAGTGGAGCCTCACGAAAGCCCGCCAGAGGCATAGCAGCTAAAAGAAAGAAACATGTAATTCTCCTTGCTCAAAAGCAAGGACCAAGTGATGAGCTGTGTGCCCCTGGAGAGTCCCTTCACCTCTCTGGGGTCTAAAAGAAGCAGGTGGAATCTGGTAGGGCTGCATGGGAGGAGGTCCTGCTCTGGTCCCTGGCAGCAAGGACTTTGATGCACAGTGTCCATGAGGGCTTGCACTCCAGAACTTTGGAGGTGCCCCTGTGAACACCCCTGCTCAGTTTCTCATCTCCCATAGTCCAGAGGAGGGGCCATCCTAGAGCCGGGAACTCCTCCCTAGGCACTTAAAGTCCCGAGCCGTCATTCAGTCCAGAGAGGAGCCCCAGGGACTGAAAACAGGCAATGAGTGGAGGAAGGGCCAAAGGGCCAAAACTTGGGGGACAGAAGGCCAGTTCACCCAAGAAACTCTCTCCCTGGTCATCAGCAAAGTGACACCTGCTGGGCCTCTCATGAAGTCCCCACCTGAACTGCACATGCGCTTCTGAGCGGCACCAGGAGTCAGCAAAATTGGGACAAAGAAGGTGGTGGGAAGGTTAACCCCAAACAAAAAGGGATTTAAAAATGGACATAATTAGGGTAACAGTTGATAGCAAGCATTTAGAAACGAAACTCCTACCACATTCTCCTGAATGAAGCTATTATTGGAAACTAACAAGTAAGCGTTATTTAAGAGATAAGCATTTAACAGTCAAACCTTTTTTTCCTCTTTTATTCAAGTGAACAAAACTGAATATTCATCTGAATAATACAAAGCTATAAAACACACACACACACACACACACAGAGAAGAACAGAAATCTGAAAACAAGACACCTCAAAATTAAAATGACCTGTTCCAAACACAGTCACTGAGAAATATCCAACAGTTAACTTGCAAGGGAGTCTTTTTTAGGTCAGGGAGGGAAAGATGGGAATGGCCTCCTCTCCTAGCCTCAAAAATAATTTTCTTCTCTTATCATATAGGTCAATGAGCACTAACAGGCAATCACGCAGTGCCTAATGCATCTTCAGTGAAAATCAATGCGAGTCAGGAGTTAACACACATGGTTAATGGGGAGAAAAGTGAGAAAGAAAAGAACTCCAGATTGTCAAATTTATCCTGAGTATCCCATGAGGAATTTGAGGTATGTGGACGCGAGTGTATTTATAACCTGTGCAACCTCCCTCTCCTGCTAATAACCCAGTGTTGGGGGAAGCGGCTGTATCCGTAGGCTGCTTCCAGTATAAATACGAATCCCCTGGGTTTGGGTGTGGGGAGCAATTTTTGCTTTCAAAACGCTTCTCCTACGTCATCCTCCCTGGTCCCCAAGGCAACCCTGCGAGAGGCAGGGCAGGTTCCTCCGTCATCATGTCGCTCAACTGCTCGGCACAGCTAGACAACCAGTCCACAATGGCTCGTGGCCACAAGGCCAGGGCAGGAGTTGGACTCAGGAGCCAGACTCCAGACTCCTTTCACACCCCCACCTCGCTTTTCTGGAGCAGGTCATCAGGGCCCTTCTCTGGATCAGGAGGTGTTCAAGGACGGATTGGCGGCCCCGTGGCCCCGTGGCCCCGGGAAAGTGAGAGCCTGGGCCACGCCCATGGTGGTCTGTCGGCTTCGGTACAGAGCTGACCTCCCGACTGCGGTGTGCGCGTCAGTGACACTTCACCTCGGGCTCACCCAACTCAGAACATTTCTGGGCCCCCTACATGGGCCCCCAGCAGGTTTGGCGAATTGGTTTCATCTGCCTGGAAGGGTTTTCCTGGAACCCTGGATGGGGGTCTGAGGGCGCCCCCTACATGGTAGGATGGGGTGGCTTCACATGCCCTGGGTTTGCCCTAAAAATGTGTAACTCAGAAAATTGATCTGTTCCAAGGAAACAAAAAACAAAACAAAAAAATTACAAGTTGCCTTGCCAAAAGAAAGGACATGTTTCCGATGACCGACTGCCACTTTGGGACACTCATTGTATGTTACCTGGACATGAGTGAAATCCAGTCTGAGCTGACATCAGCTTCCTGAGCATCTTCAGACGTTAGGTGCTGAGCTGGTGGGACGACGGTCCCAGCTGTGTCTGCTCGCACACCCACATGCTAGTGGGGATTTGGGTCAGATGAGAGTGTAATTTTCCACCAAGCCAGGAATGGGGCCCCATCAGTTCTATCTAATGCATGGTATCCTAAAGGTGATTATTTATTATCAGTCCACATTCCAGTAATAATTTTGAAAAGAGAAAGCTCACTGCATTTATTGAGCATCTGTTCTTTAACTCAGGCTTCACAGCAGCCCCCTGTGGCGGAGGAATGATTATTCCCACCTTACAGATTGAAGAACTGAGGCCGGGGCGGAGGGGGAGGCTGTGCTCTTTCCACCCCAGCCCACTTTTTTTTATAAGAAGGCGGGTTATTCTAAACCCAGTGTCTCCTGCATTCTAAACGTGTCCCACAGTCTGGCTCTGGAACCCCGCCCCGTCAGGTTGCTCTGCAAGAACCTCTACAAAACTGGCCACGGCCCTCAGCCTGACGACCCAGCAGGAGGGCCAGGAGACAGTGTGGGCAAGATGTGCTGCCCGTTCCGGCCGAGCATCCTCTCCCTGTTTCCCTGTGTTTCTGAGCCCTTCTCTGTAGAGGAAGCTCTGGGGATACCGAGGGTTTTCATAATGACACCACAAGATGGCTTTTATAGAGAAAAACAGCCAACGCATGGCCTAAGCTAGTCTAACCAGGGATGGGCGCAGGGTAGTGACTTCTCCGAACACTGCCAGATCCCAATCACAGAGCTGCCGGCAACGGGGCTGTGTTCTCGAGCCCAATGCTAGCAGATACCTCTCGCAGCAAACTGGCTCCCTCATGAGTCAGCCGCCCTGGAGGCATAAATAGAGAAGCATTCACTTCCCTGGCCTTATTAAGAACTAAGAACAGGGGCAGGCATGCTGACTCACGATGGACACAAGACTCAGCGTTGGGGATGCTCAGAACAAAGGCTTAGGGACCGGGAGGCCCTCAGAGGCAGGTGCCTGCTACCACCCTCCCTCGTGGCTGGCAAACAAGCCTGTGATGGATTGGATGGTGTGCTATCCCTCCTTAGCACGGCCCTCTCTCCCCTCCATATCCTTCTCCCTCCCTGACCTGGAGCCAGCAAGTGGCCTCTTTTGGGGTGTCCCTTCTGACCTGGCCTTTCCTCCCTGCCAAGTCCCCTTCAGGGTGGCACTGCAGCCCCTCCACGGTGGCATCCCTTGTGCACCTGCTTCCTCGTTTATACCCAGAGTCTGGCAGCTGGTTGCTGTAAACTATAATAAAATGCCTTTCCAAAAGAATGAAGGAATGTGACCAGACATGCCAGACATCATGATATTAAAGCCGTGTCAATTAATTTCTCCCCCTGCTTGATAAACGAGCCCCATTCCATCTCTTAATAATGAGGAGAGAAACAAGAAAAGTTGACACTTAGTTTAATTTATTTTCTCAACTTGCCTGGTCATATTTCTTTCTGCCTTGCAGAGCTGGCTGGGGCTGTGGGGAATTACAAGTGGCTGGCGCGCAGGCAGAGCCTGGATCGGTGCGAATCGACACGGGTCTCTGTATTCCCACACATCACTTCATCAGGAGGGGGAAGTGACTGAGAGAGCCAGCGCGCACCTGCGCCTCTCCAGCTACTTTTGGGGGGTGGGGGTGGGGAGGGGAGCGATCTCACGTGTGGGGGAATCAGATGGCAGAAACGGCACTATCAGACCCCAATCTAGTGTGGAGGTACCACAAAAAACAGAACTCCCTCAATTAATATTAAGCAATGTTGGTGGCATTTGTCAGAGGGGAACCAATTTCTCAACTGGAGAGGTGCTTTTCTTTCCCTTTCAGCCCGAGGATGCTCTAGCCAACACCTGACCTTGAAATGTGAGTAGCAACCTTTTAAAGGTCGGACGCCAACTGAGACCAGCAAGCATTTCATTAAGGCTTAAGTTACAAGTGAGTTTTTCATATGATCACATAAGCTCGGGACCATTTATGGAGCCCCCTGGGCCATAAACCAAGTTGGGGGTGAAAGTGAAGTGTGCTCCTACACCAGCGTTCCTCCGTGTGGTCCTTCAGCAGAGTCTTCTGTGGTTGAGGGGCTTGTCCAACATGAATCTGCATTTTAATCAGCTCCCTGGTGATCCTGATGCCCACCCAAGCCTGACTTTGCTCTATGTTTCCCAATTCAGGATGAGCCAAGTAGAGCCCATTTGGTAGAAAGGAATCCAAAACTTTCCACAGGGAAGAGACTCTCCAGGCCCCCTCTCACATGAATGGGGAGACAAGCTGTTTTAAAAAGTCTCTGATATCCTTTCCATGGAGAGCTGGACCTCTCAGCCCCAGGGGACAGCCCTCATCCAAAGCAGTGGGAGATCAAGAGCAACGATGAAGCGTCTCTCCCCCTGACTCAGGAAAGGACTGGAAGCCAGTTCATACTAAAGTGTAAATGACCGAGGCTGTTTCCACTCCCGGAGATCTTGGTGGTTTACCCAAATCAAATCCTTATGTGAAAGCAATTAAGCTCACTTTAGAGTTCCAAACAGGCACTGAGGTGATGGGAGTTTTTTTTTTTTTTTAACTGACGAGGCCCCCAACCCCCGCCAAATCTGAGAAATCACACGAGTGTATGGAGAGCTTTACAACTGGAGGTGGGGGGAGAGGGTGTCTGAAAAAAACACCCAGGAAGGAAGAGAGGGAGGTTAAAAAGAAAAAGGGAGAAAAGGAGGGAGGAGAAAAGAGGAAAGGAGGGAGGGAGAGAAAGCGATTCAGAGAAGCGGGTGGGGCGGAGGGAGAGACAGCAATACCGCCAACCATCCCCAAACCATTTTTCTAAGAGAGAAATCTGCCATGAATACTGATCGTGTGATTTGAAAGTGCCTGCGGCTGCAGCGAAAGGGCGTCTTATCCCAGACTCTTGTTAACCAAGGGGGAAAAAGCACCTGTGATCCAGGCCAGACAACCCCAACCTCATTTCATTCCGCGTGCGCTCCATAGCAGTGATTCTGTGAATGACACTTGTCAGGGCAGCAGATTAGTTCACAAACCTATTTTTTCGTGTGTGGTGTTCCATCTTGGTCGGGAAAATAGTCAGTTCTTGGCGAGAGAGACACATATTACTGCTGTTAAGTGCCAATATAAACTCTGCGACGCAGTGGTAAATTCACCAAATTAAATCGCTAGACAACTGGCTCGGATCAGGACCCCGGCAGAAGGTGCCAGGGCTGCGGCGCGCGTGGGGCGGAGCAGGCTGAGCTTTGTGCGCGCAGCTGGAGCAAGGGCACGAGGACGCGCTGCCTCTGGGCTGCTCCGGAAACCACAGGGCCTGGGGTGGCTTTGGCGGGCTCCACCGGCAGGAGCATATCCTTCAATGCTTCTAAACCCTGGGGCTTTCTGAGCTCGTGGGAGATGGGGCACTGGCTAGAGGCTCTTCCCTACCGAGGTGGTATCTCAGGCTCTCCCCTAAAGAGTGGGTTTCAAATCTGTGAGCATTTCTGATATTTACCCTCAAGACCCATCCACACAGAGAGCCTCCTGGAAGGCTGGAGTGGAGTTTTAATCCACTTAAATGCCCCTGCTGAAGTGGGGTAGAAACGGGCTTAGACGTTGGAGCCAGGTAGATCTGGGCTCAAATCCTGGCTCCCGCAATGACTGGCTGAGTCACTCTGACCCTCAGTATCCTCCTCTGTGAGACAGAAATAATAAAATTCACCTCATCAGCCTAGGGGATTTCCTGAAAACACCGATGAGGGGTTAGCTAGCCTCTCCTACAATCAAGAGACTTTTTATGGCTCCCTTATCTCAGTTTCTATCTCCACAAACACTCATCTTTGCCTCGAGCCTCACTTATTAAAATTCATTTGGCATGGGTATTGCCATTGTGGTGTTTTGCCATCACGTTGGGAACAAGATTCAAGACAGGGATAGGTGAAACAAGTCACATGGTAAAATTCCCATGCAAACTTGTCCCCTAAAAAGATCCTACATCGCGTGGGGTTAAAAAATAAAAAGCACTGATCCTTGAGTGGAGTGCTGAGCAGGGTGGCCACGCCAGCGCTCGCCCTGACCTCTGATGCGCAACTGGCAGCCTCCGTGTTTGCTCCAGAGCCGGGAGCCTGCAGACTGGCTGTTCTGGTGGGGTGGGGAGGGGGCGGTGCCCTGGTATCCTCTGAAGAGGGAACATGAAGGAGACAGAAACAAAGGAGGAGGCGGGGGCCAGATAAAGACAACAAAACCTGTGCTGCAAAGAAGGGGCAGAGGCAGCCCTGCACCCCGTTCACACCCAGGATGGAGTGAGGACTCCTCGGAGAAGCCCGGCCATCTCAAGATGCCACTCTCCTCCCCTCTAAGAAGTTCTCCAGGAACGGTTACTGGCTTCAGAGAAAGTTCCGAAAGGCCATCAAAAAACCACTACTTGGAAGCAGGTTTTCAGCGCCACCACAAATTACATGACTTTTATGATGAGGTATGGTTTCAGAATAGTCCCAACTGACAGAGCCCTGGCTGGATGCCCACCAGGCCCGCTACCCACTCTGTGCCCCCCACAGAGGGATCATTTCTGCCCATCTCTCCAGGCCTCCAGCTGACCGGGCGGCCTGTAAGCTGGCCTGGAGTTTGGGGGTAGCTGGCTGCCCACTGAGGGGCCTCGGCATGAGACACACATGCTCACCCCCCGTGGGGTGGGGGCTGGTCTCTTTTCTTTTTCTGGAACTGTTCTTAACATCTTAACATCTGGAGAACAGATCTGTCCAAGAAGCTGAGACCAGCGCCCCAGGCAGCCTGGTCGGTGTGGCAGGGTGGAGGACGACAGCTCCCCAGACAATACCCCTGGTGGGGAGACGGAGGCGGACGGGGGAGAGGCAGGGGCAGGGGTCAGCACCATCTGGAGGCTTGCTACTCAGGTGCTCCAACAACCAGCAGCCCAGGCAGGCACCTGGAAACCTGCTGGAAATGCGGAGTCTCAGGCCCCACTCCAGACCTCTTCAATCTAAATCTGCATTTTAAAATCAATCCCCCAGGGCATTTTTATGCAAGTTAAAATTTAAAAAGTACTGATCTGGAACACTGATTCTCCACAGTGATTCTTACACCAGACTTACTTAGGAAAAAATTTAAAAATACCAATGCCTTGGCCCCATTTTCAGAATTGAGTTAGTTCTGGGGAAGAAGTACCTCAGCTTCTGTATCTTTTAAAATCACCCTAGTGATTTAGATATTCAGTTAGGTTTAAGAAACACTGGGAAAAGGGCAAAAGGCGTAATACCTAATTTTAATTTTCATCTAAAAATAATTTCGGCTTCACTAGTATTTAATATATGGACTAAATGGTCCCAGGATCCTCACACATCCATATGTCACAGAGACACACCTGTCTTGGATGGCACTTTACAGACTCCTAGAGGAAGAAAGGAAACGCTACAATGGGGGGAAGTCAGAGTAGCACCTCATTTACACACCTGCTGCAAGCGTAGCTAGTACCTAGTGTGGTTCAGGTGTGACCGGGATGTATAAATGGATGTACAGATTATGTGATCTGGCTTTAAGTAAAGGAACTCTTGCAAAATGGGCAAAGAAAACTCAGATTGGAGATAATGCTAATGATATAAGCACGTGCCACTACCGAAAGCTGACCCCTCTCTGTCGCTTAGCGAGACTCCTCACCAGCCACTTCATGCCCCCAAAACGTATTCCTATCAGAGAAAACCTGCTTTTCAACAGAAATTTGTTCTTTAGAGAAAGCACTTGGAAAAACAAACATTTGGAACATATTTCTGTTGTTCTGTGATTTTGTTGCTAAAAAACGATGTGACTGGGTCACGTACAAAAGGTCTTGTATCCGCATACTTTTAACACCCGGAAATAGAACTGTTAAGACTCATTTTTTAAAAAATGAACATTTCAGTGGATTTTGAACCCATTTGTTAGAAATATAAAAATGCAACACTTGATTACTTTGCATGAAAAACTGATTGACATCAGAGAAGATGGAAATTTACAAGCTGAATTTCAACAAAATCCTTTGCATAATTGGAGGATGGGATTGACAAATTAGTATTGTGATTTAGTCAGCACAGCAAACGTGCTTCTTCCACTGAGATCTGTGTATCTTGAGGTGTTTGTTTCAGTTATGACAGGCATTAAAACCAAGTATCAAAATAAGCTGAACTTAGGAGAATCCAACCCTTAGAGCTGGATCACAAAGTGTTAAATAAAAAAATTTTTTAAAAAGTATATTCAATCATTATTGCTCTCATCAAAAATTATTTTAATTATTAACAAATAAAATTTGAAATATGGTTTATTTTAAATGTATCCTCTTATCCTATTACATTCCTATTTATACAGATTTCATAATATAATATTAGCATAGTAGTACATGTATGTAAATTGAAAATTAAATAAGATATAAATTGGGGTTTTGTGTGTTAATTTTTTTCTACACAAGTAAAAAATGTTGGGGAAGGTGGGGCTGTACATCCTAATTCCTGGTTCTGAAGTCACCCCTTAGTTTCAGAGACTAAAGCCAGAGAGCACAGGGTGGGAACAGGTACCATCAGTGCTTGCCAGCTGGTGGTGACCCCTCCCGACCCCCAAGGAGGGCCCTGTAGGTGGGATATTCATGAGATTCAAGAACCTGCCAGCTTTAGGATCTCCTGGGTCCTCCTGGCTGAGTGCACAGTGCGCTTAGAAGGCATTTGGGGGTTTCACCCTTCAAACAGACACCCCTGTCCCCTACACATTAATGGCAGCAATACCTGAACTCTTCTCAATACATTTTTCATAGCATCATATCGTCATTAAAATTTTATTCTATTAGCATTCCGAATCCAAACCACTAAGTACATAATTGCTAAAACATGTGGTAAGCAACGACTTACGAAATGCCGGTTTTATCATATTGTTAATTAACAGAAAGTAGAATTAATACATTCACAGATCATTAGGAGCATTCAGTTCAGTTTCAGCAGCTCTTCGGCGGGTGGGGTGGTTGTTGGTGGGCAACCCTGGGAATTTACAGCAAGGGCAGTTCTTTGTGGTTTACCCTCAGCCCTTCCACAGGTTCTACGAGGGTGTCTGGGGAGACACTCAAGAGACAGGATATCAAGGTTTATTTTGCCCAAAGGAGATTTGGTCTAAGGTCTGATGCCACTCAGTGCAGCCTACTCAAAAGAACCAACTTGGAAGGGTTTGGATGGGGAGGAAGAGAAAGAGGAACGCATTCATTTAAGTCAGACTAGGGAGACTCCATCGACCACTGGGAAGGTTCTAGCCTTGAACTGAAGGATGTGGTGGAAATCCTGGTTGTGCTGCACTGCTGGCTGTGTGATCTGGGGCAAGCCATTAACCTCTTTGACTCTGAGTGTCCACCTGCAAGAGGGGAATAAGGACGCCAACCTCACAGGGCTGGCCCGAGGATGAAAGGAGATGATGTCTGCTCCTCTTATCATCCTTGCACAAGCCTGTAACCTTTATATAAGGATTTTGTACCCAGTATTACTTGAAGTAAGTGGGCCGCCAGCAGAGACTTGAAACTAACGTAGATTATCAGCAGATGTGGGCTGCAGTGGGATGGGCTCCAGTGGGGTCCACCCTGAGGTGCCGAAGCCAAGTGACTCTGGAATTGAGTTTGGACTCACCTTGGCTGTCATCTCCAATGGAAACTGGGTCACACGACCCCTAGGCCCACCCTGTCCTGGGAATTAACAGACGTATCCAGGCATGAAGTGGACTAAATGTCTTCTCTTTTCCCAGCCGCCCAAACTGCTTTAGCCTGGCCCGGTGGTGGTACTCCCAATTCTTCACGCTTAATAACGAAACAGTCGGCTGGGCAGCACGTGAGACCAGCACTGGAAGAGGCAGGGCAGACTCAGGTGAAGGAAGGGGCCAGGCATGGGTGGCGGGGCCACACCTGGGTTTCCTGGAAGCTGGCGGCGGCGGGGAGTCAGAAGCCAGGGGTCAATTTGAAGCCCCAGGTCAGAAATGTGAAAGCAGTCGGGGAAAGCAAACAGGCTCTTCAGCAGGGGGAGGAACCCTTTGCAGAGGAAGGTAAGGGTGAGGCCAAGGCACACTGAGAGGGGATGATAAGTGAGCCACCTCGCTGGAGCCAGAATATAAAAATCAAAGCTAAGGGAAAGTAAAAAAAAAAAAAAAAAAAAGTGCAAATCAGCCTCTACCAGGCCCAACTGGGAACTGAGAGAGACTGCCTGGTTGCATTTTTTTCTGGAACATTCTTTCAAGGCTCCAGATACTTTGTAAATCAAAGTTCATCAATTAAAGTGGCGAGGCCTGACACGGGGTATTATTTGTGCGTTGCGAGTGGAAGGAGACTGGGCTTTGAGATGAGACGTGGCTGGAATCCCAGCTCCACCACTGATCAGGTGTGAGGTCTCTCTCTGTGTGCCTCAGTTTTCTCATCCATAAAATGGGGGTGATAATATTTTAGGATTGTAGAGCTTTTCAAGAGGACAGCGCACAGGAAGCTTAGCACAGTGTCTAGCCCTAATCGAATGCTGGAGTCTCTGTGCCCCTGCTCTGGAGAGCTGGTTTTCTTACTTCCATAGACTTGCTGTATTGATTTAATAACTTGACCCTGTGGGATGCTGGCTCCAGAAAGTGGCTGCCCTGAAGGGAAGCTGCACAGGATTCCTGGGCTTTGGGCATCACCTTCCCCACTGACCACACAGGGGCAAAGAGAACTGGAGACTGGTTGAACCATGATTCCCCCCGGGAAAGAAGAATCTTGAGGATGACTTGGCCTGACCCAGCACAATGCTGTCCTTGATGGGAGACGGGTCCTCCACTGCCCACAGTGGCACCGGGCACACCTCCAGGCCAGGTAAGAGGGCAGGGCCGGGACCTTCACCAGGAGCCACTGCCTCCTCCCATCATCAGACACAGGACCCAGAGCCCCTCTGTCCTCCAGAGAAGGCAACCAAGAGTCAGACTTGAAAATCACGCCGCACAGAGCACCATGTTGCGGCCATTCTGCCGCTTGGCTGCAGAGACCAGTAACTTCAATTTATTTGTGTCTGGGGCCTTAAAGAACCTCAGCTGTCATCCCTTCCTTAGTTTATTACCAAATTTCTAAAATATTACATTCCTTATTATATCCAAATTCACTTTATTGCACTTGACAATACAGATAATCACATACCATATGCTCTAATGTTTTGAAACCAATGCATGTTGACAGCAGTTTTTATTCACGATGCATAATTCCATCCCGAGCTCACAATGAGGCCTCTGAGCACCCAGCCTGGTGTTAAGACTTTTGCCTAATAACAGATTAGCAATACAGCAAGTTTCGGAGACACCATCCATCCCTTGCCATTCTGCACTTACAAAGGGAAAATATGTACCTGAGCTGAGAAGATGGATTTATCGAAGAGAAGAGATAAAACGCTCCCACCACCCTCCCACTATTCCCAGAGGGTTTATAATGATTTGTTATTGTTCCATGCTTATGAAACTTGATATTGAAAAGAGGGATTGGTCTTGTGCCAAGTAGCAAAGCAACTAATCACACCAACCCACACTGCCGGCCCCTGAGAACTGAGCGCACACGATGCCCCAAAGCTCTCATTAGGAGTCTCTCTTGTTCTCACTCTTGTTTTGCTACAAGCAAATATTTGTCACTCCTCTACCTTGGGGAGACCCTCCCCTTCTCTTGCCCCCTCTTCTCATCCCCTGGGCATCCCTTCTGTTCCCAATTAGCCCCCAAGCTTGCTGGCAAAATGAACACAGCCAGGGAGGGGTCCTGGCACCTCTCAAGCAGAAAGGCCAGCAAGGCGGGAACCGTCTCTGTGTCTCCTTCCGCGGAGCCCTCTCCCCAGGGAGGCCGAGGCAAAGGGCGGCCCATTTGAAGGCGATCCCCTAGCTTTGTGGTGGTGCCCGGAACAAACAATGCCATTTCACGCGTCCCCTAACTAAGCGCTTCCGCGGGCTTCGGAGAAGCACTCAGACTACTGTAAACCCATTAGATCATGTCAGGCGTGGTGGGGAAGAGCCTGGGCTGTCACCAGCAGAGACTCAACTCAGATTTATAGATCCTTAAAGCTTTAATATATAGATATTCGTCTTCCCCTGCAGACAGACAAGGGGACCGGGGCAGCGCTGGTGGAGAGGGAAGAACAGCCCACAGCGTGGCTGCAAGACAGACTGGAATTTCACAATCATTCTCCTGGATGATGGAATTTCTCAATAAGGGGAGGAGAGGGGAGGAAGGAAAGCCAGGCCTTTACTTTGCTGAACACTTGGCTATTTTCCCAAAGCTTTGCTGGTTGGTGGCGGGTGGGAGGGGCGGAGCCGTACAAGGGAGGAAAGAGATGCTATTATCAATAGTGCCTCTGGAGTGCCCGCCCAGTGACCTGCTGTGACCAGAAGCAACGGGTACCAAGCGAGGAAGGGGCTACAATCAGACGATGCAGAAAAACACTGTCTTGGCCATCTTCCTCTGTGTAACTACTATATATACTATAACTCCTTTTCATAAATAAAAACCTACTTTCCCTTTGGGCTTACATCCTGACTCCAAGAAAGGCCTTTTCTTTATTTCTGTATCATCTTTATCAGGCAGGGGTTCTTCCTACTATCTCAGGGCATGTAGGCTGTCTTCCATTTATTTGCTTTTTGTTTTGTCCTTTTCCCTTGCTTGTCTAGCACATGTCAAGCATGGAAGTAAACAGCTAGTCACTAAACCAGGGACTGGAGCTTTAAAGATATTTCATAAAGCATCTTCCTGAACCATTATTGGTTGGTCTCTACAGGTCTGGACATGAGATGGTTTTGGCCATTTCATAAATCGTGACCCACCTGTGGTTTGCACAGTGACTACTCAACACACTGGTCCTTGACCCCATCTCACTTCATCAATTCTAGTCTCAAACTTCTTCTGGGAAAAGGGACACCACCCCTCACCGTTTCATAAAGATGGCTTGTTTAAGACTTGGGCATCTTGAGGCATTGACAAAGTTCCTCTTCATTCTGAGGGTCATTCTCTTGGTAACTTCACAAAGGGCCACCTATAGGCAGGGAACTAGCACCACCCCCACTTTCAGGGGCAGGACTCCTTCAAGGTCTAACATAGCCATCTTATTTCTCCTTCATCTGATCTCCTCTGGTTCCTCCTAAATTTCTCCATCATACTGTTTCCAGTCCCCATTAGACCTTCTCTGATCGAAGTCTACCTAAGGTGGGATGCCTGGAACACAATACAAAATTCCACGTGGGGACTACTGTGGGGTCCTAGACGCTGGACTACTCTTTATGCAGTTTCTCTTGGCTTTCTTAGAAACTCCATCATCCTGTCGCCTCATGGCCACCTAAAACTTCCTGCAAACCATTATCCAAATGTCCCCCCCATCCAACCTTCATTTGCTCTTTCTTTAGACTATAATCTTTGATTGTCATCTTCTGATTATAAAAGTGATACATCTTTTAGAGTCTTAGACTAGGCAGAAAACATTTATTCCTGCAATAGACATGAATTGGACACCTACTATATGGAAGACATATCCAGCCTTGAGGATACAGTGCAGAATAAGACCCAGCTTCTGCCTTCCGAGGTGGGAGAAAACACACAACCCATCCCCACTCTGCACAGCCAGTGTGCACGGAACGGAGTTACAGAGTGTGCGATCCAGGACGGCTGTCGGCCTTGTTCACCACCACGTCCCCTTCCCCTTAATTAGCACCCAGCACACAGCAGGTGTCACCCAGTGTTACAGGAATGAACAGCTTTGGAGGATGCCTTCCACTAGATCAGCCTGTCTCTCTCTGAACAGTTTTTTTCTTCCAAAGGCCAAATCAAGACAAAAGGCATTCAGTCCCAGACCAAGTTTTAAGTGAAGAAAGGACCCTTGGATGCTTCCTCAGGGTCTCCTTTTCCAAGTTCCACCCAGAGCCTGGTCCCTGAGCACAGAATCTGCTAGGATGAGGTGCAGAGGAGTAAGAAAACAGTGAGAGGAGGAAAGAAGTCAATTCCATGCTCCCTGGGCCTGGCCAAACAAAGCCGGCTTGCTTCTCTGGAAAAGCCCAATCGCAAAGGTCCCCACTTCTCCAGGCAGAAGCAGCGGGAAAAGCTGAGCAGTGACTAAAGGGTGAGATGGGGGCACACTCTCTGCTCCCCCTGAACCATTGCACCAGCCAGGTCAAGGCTGTTTATGCCACTTCCACCACCAACACAGGGTGTTTCAGCATCTGGGGTAAGTGGTGCCAGAGAAACCACAAGCCAGACAGAGCCCTGGACCATCTCCTATTCACTGCTGCCCACGAATGAACTGCCTGGAGGGGAGGGCAACAGCCAGCAGGCAGCCAGGACAGGAATCTACTCCTGCTGGGATTCTTTTTTAATACAAAAGGCAGCATTTCTGTCTCTCTGAAGGCTGGGTGAGCTGTCTGCACTGCTCATCCCTAAGACTGATAAACCAGCAGCTCCGTGGGACTAAGGGGAAGACAGAAGGCAGGCGCTCGGAGAGAACCCATGCTCAGAGAGAGACCTTTGTGCTCTACTGATGTCATCTGCTACTGCAGCACCCAGAACACTGTGCCCTACTCAATGCAACCAGCCTTTCCTTCCAAGACGGCAACCTTCCAGGAGAGCCTGGGGATGGCCACTGGAGGCCCGAGTGTTGAGGGGAGGACCTGAAACAGCGTTCTTCACGTGGGATCAGTGGACTGGCTGATGGGCTGGCCTCTCTGCCCCTGCCCCAGCCCAGAGCCACCCCTTCCCCACATCCCACCCCTCTGACAAAGGGCATTCCTACCCAACAACCTGTATCGGAGCTCACGAGGGCCTTGCCTTCTGGTTCTTCATTCCTGGTTTTCTGCCAGCCAGAAGGAATAATGGACCCGCTTATTTTATTTCATTGGCTCGTAAAGGGACATAACCAAATCGTGATGGGGAAAGAAGCTGGCAGTGGCAGAGGCCAGCAGAGGCTGGGGAGACGCCAGGAGTTAAGTAATGCCTTGGCCGTTCGCTCTCCCTGAAGACCGGCAGCACTGCGGGCCGGGATGGATGATATGAGCGCTGGGGCTGGGGGAGCACAGAGGGCAGGGGCGGCACTACCCTCAACTCATCCTGCTCTAGAAGAGCCACGCCCTCTCCCACCTGGCTGCTCCTTGTTACTGGGTCACCATCATTATCATCACAGCCACCACCATTTACGTAGCATCTAAGTCTTTTTTCTGTTGTTTTTTTTTTTTAATTTTGTTTTGTTTTAGGAGTGAGGGGAGGTAATTAGGTTTATTTATTTATTCATTTTTAAATGAAGATACTGGGGATTGAACCCAGGACCTTGTGCATGCTAAGCTCTCGCTCTACCACTGAGCTATACCCTCCCCACCAGCATATAAATCTTAACCCTTTCATATACATTACCTCTGATCCTCCCAACCTACCCTCAAAGCAGGTAATATTATCCCAACTTGACAAATGCAGAATCTGACGTTCAGCAAAGTGACGTCACTTGCCATGGCTTCTCCTTAAGGGAGCAGCTGAGCTGGGAGGCAAGTCCAGGTCCATCTGTGCCTAAAGCCTGGACTTTCCTCTCCATCAGCCCCTGGAAAGGCAACCAGGACAAATGGAAGATTTAGACCTAGATAAGCCACCATACAATGGAGGCCAAATGACTGGCGATCTTTGCTGATAAGTGCTGAAGTCTGGGATACCCAGAGGGTCTGCAAGGAGGAGGGGAGTGATCTCTAGCCCCATCCTCATTAGCTGATGACCGTGAGTGACTCACATGACCTCTACAGCCCCAGCTCCATCTCTGAGGCCTGAGATTTCAGCCTGCGTTGTTCACTGCCGAATTCCCCCCACCCAGAACTTGCATTCCATAGAAACTTGTCAAAGGAATGGATTAAAAATGTTAATCCCAGTAACATCCTCCCCACCCGTCTTACTACTGAGATAACATAGAACACTTTGCACAGAGCATGACACATTTCAAGGGATCAACAAGTAGAAGTTCCTGGTTATTATTAATACGATGATCACATACTTTCCTTATAGCACTACTATTGCTTGATGCAGTTATTTCATAAAGATCAATGCATTTGTGAACTATTAATGTAAGCCAGAATTTTTACAGTAACTAGTAACTCATACTGAACAGTAAGGGCAGACACTGACAAGTGGTCACGGGCAACAGAGTACAGAGACCAGCACAGAGGCGTCCCAGGAGGCTGCCCCGGCCTCTCCATTGGCTGTGCGGGTCTGGGGCCTGGTAGGGGGAGCTCCTGCCCAAGCCCTGTCCCAGGTCACCGTCCATCTGGAATCCTGGGGCGGAGTCGCTGGACACATCCACACTTGCATGGCCCAGGGAGAATGCCTCCTGCTACCATCGCACAGGTCACTCAACGCCCGTAAGTCACAGCCACCTCAGCCAGGTCTCTGCTCAGCTTAGTTAAAAATAGTTTACAACAGAAACCGAAATCCAATCTCCTCTAAATCGGGGCGGCGGGGGAGCAGGTGCTACCCAAATGTGGCGCCATGCTGACGCGCAGACGGTGGCAGCCTCCGTGGCAGAAAGGCCAGCTCCAGGGCAAGGAGGGCTCTTCACACAGAAGGGACCACGTTCCCTCCCAAGTACCAGCCTCCTTCGATTCAGTCAATATTGGCTTAGCACCTGCTCGTGTGCCAGGAGGCTCTGAGGCCCAATCAGCTGGGCCTCGAGGTGGCAAAATGGACAAGACAAGCAAGTGCAGAATAACGCTAATTCAGGACAGTCTTCCTTAAGGAGAAGGAGCTTGCAAGGCAGATCCTCAGAAGCTGCAGTTCTGAGACCGCGCCGCCCCCAACCCCAAACTGCTGGTAGCCAGGCCTGGGCTCAGGAGCTCCGCAAAGTCCTCTGATCCCAGAGACTTGTATGGCAGGTCCTCACTCTTTCCAGGTTGCTAGTGCCAAATGCCATCTTGCTTAGTGAACCCCAACGTTTCCGGAACAGGGTGAAGCTCAAAATAATTCTCCCAGTTAGACTCACTGGGACCTAAATAGCTTTGCTGATTAAACCTCTGAATCCTTATCCAAACCGGTGACATTCCTCCTCGGTGATGCCAAATCCTTTACTGCTTCCCAGCAAGCTCAGGCCTGAGGGCCCGGTTCTGCTGCCCACACCTGTTAGGGTCACCTGCCCTCCTCTGGCGATAATCCACTGATTTACTCTCTGGAATTGCTGATCAAGTTTCCAGCTCCCCCACCACACCCCTCAAGCAGAGAGGAGCCAGAGTTGCCCTAATTACACGGCACCCTTGTTTGGGGATCTGGCAAACAAGGGCAGCTGTGCACAGGCTGAGGCGTAGGGAGGAAGACAGGCCCTTGCAGAGAGACAGCTTGGGACCCTCTCCTGATTTCGGGGGGCTAGAGGCACACAGTCAGCCATTGGAGGCACTGACATTCCCACTTGGGGTGAGCTGCCCGCCTGCCCAGTGGGAAAGAGAAAGAGCAAGAACTGCTGAGCGTCTGGATTTGTTCTTCGTGTGTCATTATTATAATTACTGTTATCATGTCACCACTGTCTTTTTCAAAATCATTCCCATAGGTGATTTCACTACATCCTCACAATCATCCAATGAGGTGTCTCGAAAGGGGTTATTATCCCCATTTGAACCCAAGAGGAAAGCAAGGCCTAGACGGGGTGACCCTTGACCTCGGCCACATCATGACTCAAATGACAAGGACAAGAGAAGGCATCCCAGCTCTTGCCTCTGGTCAGCCAGCCAGCGTCTGGAGGTATCTGAGGCAGAGGCAAGGTCAACCCCTACCAGGTCGGTCAGAAGCAGGGCTCTCCCAGAGGAGCAGCCGGCTGCCCGGGGGCAGGTGGTGGGGCCAGGCCTCCCTTCCGCGAGTCCTCCCCTCTCACAGTGCGCTGTCAGGCCACTCGGCCTGTGATGCCAGAGAGAAGATTTAACAAGCGACAAAAGCGAGTGCCAGATTGATTTTACACGGCCAAGGATGGCCCGCCCTCCTCCTCATCAGCGACAGGCAGTAAAAGGTTAGGGGCGCACTCTCAGCCACTGGTTCCTCGGAGCTAAATGATAAAATGATGTCAAGACTGGGCAGAAGCGCGATTCCTGGTTAGGGCCGCCACAGCTCCAGAAACGGGACTCTGCTCCACATCCCAGCCTTCTGTTCAGCAGCTCTGAGCTCCAGCCGAAGCATCAGGCATCAACGAGGAGCCAGTTACAGCTGAGCACACACTCCTGCCCAGCCCTCACCAGCGAGCCGTGGGCAGCACTGGCCACAGCGGGTTGACACCCTGAGCCTCTCTGGGGCCCACGTTTTATTCTAAGCTGCAAGGCCAGGGGGGTGGGGGTGGGCGCTGTCGTCACTGCCCTGACCACCTGTCCAGTGCCAACCCTTCTTCCAGAAGTCTGGGGAAGGAAAGCCAAGCCCCATCGCCGGGCAGACGAGGCTGTGGGACCCCCACCTTATGTAGAACATGTCCCCAGCTGCCCAGCTCTGGTGACTCAGACACGCCCACAGGAGCAAAGGCAGTGCGGACTAGGCTGGGTTCCCTCCTCGGACTCAAATCAGGTGTTTCTGGTTGTTTGCTTTTTCCTGATAAATATTCTGAACAGGAATTATGGCCTCGTCGCTGGAAACACCGAAGTAAACATCTCAATCAACAGGCTCTCAAGGGCTGGGAACCAGAAGCAGGGCAAGGAGACTGCACGGGGCCGGCCCTGGGTCCCCGGCACCGTCCATTCACAGCAGCGGGCAGGGGCCCCTATTCCATTCATGGCTCCCACGCTGCCTGCAAAACCCCAGACAATTCAGAAACAATTAAGGCACAGCCGTAGAACCCACCCCAAACTCCTCCACCAGAGAAAACTGCTGTCAGCAGTTTGGAGAATTTCTCTCCTTCCACGAATACTGCTCTATGGTAGTAACTCTCAGCCCAGGCTGCAAACCCCAGTCACCTGGGGAGCTTAAAAAAAAAACAAAACACCATCCTGTGCAGACCCCACCCTCACAAACTCTGACTTGATTGGAGGTGAGGCCTGGGAACTGGTATGCTCTGAGAACTCCCAGCTGCTTCTAATGTGATTCACAGTGTATATACATTTATAGCTTTTCTCACGCAGTATTTTATCACCAGCATCTCTACATGTCATTTAAAAACTCCCTGTAAACATCTTTAACGGAAGTGTACTAATCCAGCACATGAATATCCCACAATTTCCTTTCAGTTTGCTTTTGCCAGTGTTCTCCAGAGCCGGTGTTGGCAAGCGGCTTGGGTCCAGACTGAAGAGCTGCCCCCAGCCCGCAAGGCAGGCCCAGTTCACACCCCCTCCCCGGCCCGGCCTCCTCAGAGGAGCTGGGCTGATAGCATGTCCAATCAGGGACCGGGGCTGGCCTTCTGCACGCCCTTGGGATCCTGTACCACACCCCAGAATTCTTCCCCAGTTGGGTAACTTGTCTGTCTCTGCCGGGAGGATCATCTTGGGTGCACATACGCTCAGAAGTCCCTGAGTGAAGGTCTGCGTAACAGGAAGGGCTAGGTGTTCACTCATTCCCTGTGAGATCCTCTGAGTTTCCACAAGGCTTACTGGTTTAGGGCAGCTAGTGCCTAAAAAGCCATTTTGAACCTTTTCATTTTGGACCAGAAACTTGGTCAGCAGCTGATTCTTCATCTTCCTACACCCATTTCTCTTACTTCTTTGTCCTCCAAGCATCTTGAAAAACCTGCATCTCTCCAGAAATAAGTGTCTCATCGGCCCAGGGACTCAAGGAGCCTTGTTGTTTTTTGGAGCGTCAAGCTGAGTTTTGGGGGTTCAGACTTGGAGGTGGAGCAGGTACTGGATAAGGAAGGGTCAGTTCAGAGGATGCTCGTGGCTCCTTTCACAGCCGGAATGTCCAGGTTTTAGAGGCTCCACCAGCGAGACAGGTGACCCCAGGACTCCAGGTAGGGGGCAGAGATGCCTCTTTACCCTCCTCGCTCCAGATGTTCCAGGAAGGAGCAAACACCTGGCAAACAAACTGGAGCCCATTTCTAATTCCAAGCTACTCGATCCCCGTCAGGGAATGCTCCGGCAAGGCTCCCCCATTTCCCACTCTGGGAACATCTGGCAAGTGGATGATTGGAAGCACATGCTAGCAGTTACCACATGCTTCCTAGCAAAACCCCAGTGAGTCCCAGGAGCCCTGTCTTCCCTCTCTAATCCGCCGTCCCACCCCGTTCACCTCCCCATCCTAGCTTTGCCCAGCTTTACTGCAAAACAGATGTTGCACCTGACCCAAGATCTCCCAGGCACGTGGCCAATTTTTTTTAAAGAGATTGCAACATAAAACAGTCTTCCCAAGTCCAAGACAGCTCAGTAAATATCGCCTCTGCCCCCCTCCCACCTCCCTTACCAGCAGGGCCCAGGTGTGCTCACTCCCAGCTCCCAGTCTCCTGTCTCGCTAATAAACACCATCACAGCTCTCCGGCCTTCTGGAGGCCAGTCTCGGTGCCGGGCTTGTCATCTTCACTCTGCAGGCATCGCAATAACCAGGCCACAGGTCCTCCCCTTCGGCTGAGAGTCGATGTCAAGATTCCCGAAGGAATGAGCTGAAAGGGACCCTCCAGGAGTTTCATATCACTCATTTCCAGCAAACCAGGTTTAGTTCGAGGGCCTCTAACAGGAACAAGAATCCACAGGGAAGAAGGGAAATTAGAGGCTGCAGCGAGGTGTTAACTGTTAGGAGTGGAGCCATTAAAAGTCGCTAAGAAAGTTCTAGAATCAGAATGGTTTAACCACCTTCTGGCTGTGAGGCCCTCAGGAGCCTGCCTCCTACTGGCTTCATAGTTCACATCTGCCATTTGCTACAGATGGGGGCAAGACGTGGGGGCCGGGAAGGTCCTCCCGAATTTACCCACTGGTGAGGCTGTGGCCAGCAACCCCTGGAACCTTCTCTTTACCCGAGACCTGGTTCTCAGTCTTGTATTCTATACCTACGTTACAGGCCAACCCGACTCATATCCCCAAGTCCAAAGGAGTAGGAATGTGATTAAATAATGATTTGAGAGGAAAAAAGTCTAAACACACTTCTTTTCCCACCCAGAGTCCCCCTGTGAACTCAGAATAGGGAGGGCTCCAGCTCCCCTCCCTCCCCGCCCCCTGCACTCAGCCCCCACCCAGGCCTTTATTTCAGTTTGTCCTCCTGACCCAGAGACGCTGCAAGAACCCAGGCTTTGGAGTTAGATAAACTCAGGTCCCAACATCAAGACCACCACCTACAGGAAGCTATCTCCTTGTGCCTCGATGTCCTTATAAAACTGGGACAGAACTACTCCTCTGACATGGTTATCGGAAGGATTCAGTAAAGGTATTTATTGAGATGCTGGGCACACAGCAAGGTGCCCAAGATGTCTCCCACCTCCTTCCTCTGCTCCCTCCCAAAGTCTGTTATAACCGTTGACAGAGAAAACGAGGCAGCCGTACAGAAGAGGGACAAGTTCATCCCACAGTTTCTTAGGCAAAGGTAAGCAAACATCTCAGAGGAAGACACCCAACTGTCCAGTGCCCCGGGAAAGGCTTCAGAGGAGCCCTGCCACTCTGGCATCAGGCACAGCCTTGTCGCACGAGGCACACACATCCGGCTTGAGAGAGGGGACTGGCGGGCGCTGGTTAACTGCCGGTTAAGGCAGCTGCACTTCAGAGTAACCCAGCATGGACAATATTATGAATGACACTCGCAAGCTGCCAGCCGGGGGACTCATTACAGTCAAGGTACAACACGGCAGCCTGCCAAGCCCCCGGCTTTCACACTCACTCTGCCAGGACATCCACACACAATTTAATTGCATTATAATTTCAAAAGTGCTTTTCAAACTGGAAAAAGGCATTCACTGATTAACCAGCGAAGAGCAAAATTGTTTATGAAATTGAATACAAAAAGCTACAGAAATGTAATTGGGTCGTTCTAGCACCTAATTTTCAAGCCATTTTCCCCACTTATTTAATCACGAGATACAAAAGGAGCGACTGAATTGACTTCATACTAATTAGATTACACCCTGCGATACTCCGCGCCTATATTCCAACTGGCTGACAGCAATGTTTTAAACAGAAACTAAAATGCTGCAGCCGCCTGTCATCGGGACAGGATGGTTGTTTTGGACCCTTCCGTCATGGGTGAGAATGAGCATTTGTGTCCCAAACCTCCCAAGCTCCCTGCTGCATGGAAGTATCCTTGGAGAAACATCACCCTCTGGGTCACCGGCAGGATGAATCCTCGGGCCCTTCTCCCTGGAAGGATGGGTTTGAGGTGCCCCTTCTATTACATCCTGCCACCTCCCCAGCGGGCGCAGCGCTACCGAGCTCGGCAGGTGGAGAAGCCCATGTGGCAATTCTTAATTGGCTGCACAAGGTCCTCGGTGTCCTCTGAACACTTTCCCTTTCACTGATTCATAAACCGACCGGTGGCCCCAGCTTGCCCGGTGGCAGCCTCACGGGTAAGCCCGGCTCTGCTGCATTCTTTTTTCACTTCTGCCCTGAGCTGTGTGAGCCCAGCCAAATTCTCAGTCCCTCAATTACAGAGTGAATAAAACCATTTTCCTCTTGGAAGGCAGGGCTGTGCTACACGGTCAATGCGCACCTCTGAAAACACAGGCGTGGTCGAGGAGGGTGACTTTTGCACGGGTCAGCACAGCAGCTGCCCTGCTGGTCACCCAGACACTGACGCGGGTGTCAGTGTGTGCAGGGTTACCCCTAGAGAACTTCTCCTTTCGGTACAGTCGTCTCGTGGCTTTTTTTTTTTTAAAGCTCATTTTACATTTTATTAGGAGCAACATAATTGATTATATAATCAAATGTAGGATGTACATTATCAAGATATCTCAGCACTTCACAGGCCATTTAATCAAGATATCTGGGGCCGTGCCAAAAGGAATTAACTTACACGAAGCCTTAAGTACGTATCACTCTGCTGTCTTCGTTTCCACGCTGGAGCTGGGTCCTGCTCCCTGGGAAGGGGAGACAATCCTTCAAAGACTGAGCCGTACACGAGCCCGGGGTCTGAAGGTCCTCCGTGCCACTTCTCAGCTCTTCCACACACGGAGACCCCAAAGGCAGCTCTTCTGCCAACCGTATCCGCCGGTGTTACATCTTCACGCAGCCCCCAATTTCTCTAGCCTGTGAGGATGCCTGTGGGGGTTTGCCTAAGTGCCCCAGCGACATGCAGGCAGCTGACAAAAGGAGAGGGGTTTTCACTTCCATTCGCTCATCCTAAATTGCTATTTCCCCCTCGGGAAAGTAAACAGATGTTATATAGGAGGCAACAGAGGTGTCTCGTGACTACAGCCAATTTTCACCAAACCCAGGGAGCCAGGAAGAGAGGAGAGTGACAAGAGGGGACATCCGCCTGGAATGCCTTCTCTTCTGAAGCCCAGGTGGGTACAGCATTACCTGCCCCACAAAGTTGCTCTAACTAACCCATCCAATCAGAGACCGTCTGCTGACTGCGCCTCGTGCTGGACACAGTGCTAGCCCTGGTGGAAAACGGAACAGGTCCCTGTCTTCAGAGTGATTCCAGCCCATAGCAGGAGAGAGTAAGGCACTTCAGGACAGCATGTAAAGTGCTCTGTAAAGAGCTGTGGTTAATGAAGGTAAACAAGACACACACACGAACTATGGTAACAGAAGGCTGTATCTAAGTGCTGGTGAGCAGACAAGAGTGCAGCAGGGCGCAGAAGAGTGTCACTCAGTACCTACTATGTGCTTGCACCGTTTATTGAATGAATGAGCAAATGAAATGCATACAATTTAGCAGTAATCCCAAATTTACTGAGACACCTGGTATTGAGGTGAGGACCACACTTTATGCCCCCATCTGCCTCACCAGGCACAGGCTCCCATTAGGGCAGGGCTCCCCCCAGCAGTGGGGTCTCCAGAATCTCCCCCAGAACTCAGGGGTCAACACAGACTTTCAGTGCCCATGAGGCAGCTGAAGATGGCCTCAGCGAGGCTCTCACCTCCGGCCTCTAACACTGCCATCAACACAAACTCCTGGGCATACTATACTGGTGGTTTCCAGGCTATCCAGCTTGGACCTGCTAAGGCCCAGAAACATCTCCCAAGGAATGGAAGGACCCACACATCCAGAGGTCCTCAGTGTCCTCTGAACACTTTCCCTTTCATAGTTTCATAAACCAACCGGTGGCCTCTGCAGCCAGTGCCCACAAATATGTTAGGTCCTGGTAATTCTAAGTCGCTCTGCGCTCAAACCCAGGCATCCGTGCCCCGTTCAGCAAGAGACCCACAAACACACAGCACACCTCTCGGGTCAGGTGGTGGGGATGGGCAGCTGGGGACAAGGCGTCTTTTTGTCTTGAGCACAACGTACTGGCTGTACAGTGAGAAGCAGCCACAGAGGTCTGGCCACAAAGGACATCCCATTCATCGGGCTGCGCTTGGGCAACGTGACAAGCTTCGGGAGAGGTGCCCAGGCCTGTTCTGGCTCAGGTGGGCTGTGCAGCGAAGCGTGGACCAGGTCAGACGTCGGGACTTTTGCAAACTCCTTAAACAAAGCCCCCTTGGAGAGGGCAGCAGGCCTAGGGGCCAGGAGGTGGGGGATGGAAGGAAAATGCAAAACCTCCACTTGGGGGGTTGGGTTTTGTGTGCGTCCCCACTAACACGTGGCTGTTATTGACACGTAACTTCTGGAAGGCCACAGTCCACATTAGGAAGGACTGGAGATCATCTGACGTGGGCTGAGCATTATCCAATGTCACGCTATTTATGGAAATGGGCTTTGGGGTTCGGAAGCCCTGAGCTCCCCTCGCCACTGTGCTGCCTGGCCTGGGATCTCGGACAAGCAGCCTAACTGCTCTCAGCTTCTCCCGTCTGTACCAGGGGCTCCGGCCTCACAGGGCTGCGGGAAACCAACGAGATAACGTCTGTAAAGTGCCCAGCAACGTGTCGATGGGCCCCAAGTGCAGGGCTGGAAAGGAACAGAACTTTCCATGGGAAGCGGCAGGAGGAACAATTAGCTCACTGAAGAGAACGGGCGCCTCAGGCCTGCGGCCATTGGTACGAAAATATCGAACGTGCAGTCCACACAACAGGCTTATCTGTCCATTAGCGCGGGCCCCGAGGAGCTGATTTGTTAGCCACCAGTTTGCCTGTCAGTGTCTTAAGTGCTGTGTTTCTTTATGTCAGTGAAATAAGACCAGGCGTATTTATTCCCCAATATAATCTTTTTAAAAGATGGCTCTCCACCTCTGGAAAGCTGACCAGTGTTTGCAGCACTGGGTGCATTCTATGGAAAATCGAGTGTCACTGTCATCTGCTGTGACAGCACAAAGCTAAGGATGGGCTATGGTACCAGCTCTGTGCTTCCAGTTGCCTAGTCCCAGGCCACAGGCAAAGCCACTGAGGACATGTGGTGTCCCCGAGGCCAGTGTCCAGGGTGGGCTAGCTTGGGACCAGTGAATGATGCCTTCTGCTAATGGGAGAATGCTCCCTCTGGGTGGAAGGACCCACGAGGACAGAAATCTACAGGGCTGGGGAGGGGGCCGACCTCAGACATGTCACTCCATCACCTAAGTTCCTAGGACAGGATCCGTCTCTGACTGTCTTGGGATGCCTGCTATAGCACTTGGAAGACAGTGGGGCTCAATCCCTGTTCACCGGATGGACAGATGGACAGATAGAAGGACAGCACAGCTGCATTTGTTGAGCACGCTTATCAGCTGCTGTACAGATGTTTCCTCATTTGATCTGCAGCAATCACTGTCCGAGGAGGTATCCCTATGCCCATTTTACAGATGAGGAAACTGAGGGTCAGAGTGGTTAAGCTGCTTACACAGATGGTTTAAGTGCAAAGAACCAGAATTTGAATCCAGCTCTGCTGGACTCCCAAGCTGCAAATTCAAATAAAGAAAGCAATCCTCTCTGGCTGTCAGTATCCTCATCTATAAATGAGGGTAACTGCCACCAGTTGGTGCTAGGAAGGCACCTTCCAGGCCTCAAATTCTGACTAAACATGCAGGCTGACCTCTTTCTGGACAAGGGGACACTGCCTGTGAGGGGCAGGGAAGGCTGCTCGCCATGACACTCCCACTTTCTGAGTGCCAGGCTGTGACTTCCCACCTTCCTGTCCTCCCCACAGCTTGCCTGCTCCTCCCCGGGGAGGGGCCCAAGAAGAGAAAAAGCAGCAACTGGGCCAATAGTTCAGAGCACCGCTTGTTTGCAGCTTGGATAAAAGGCCGGGAAGGGGTGGGGGCGGGAGAGTCTCTGAGGCAGCAGTTCAAGCACAGTTCACGTGGGATTTCCCGGAATCAACTGCACAGACAGGGATGTGCTGAGATGGACAGCAGTGAGATCGGGGTTGACAGTTCTCTGGGGACAGGCAGGTGGGTGAAGCGGCTGCAGGGACACTGCTCTGGGCAGATGGGCAAGAACATCAAATGCTACCCCCACCGCCTCGGCAGATCCCCCTCCAAAGCACCCAGCCCCACCCCTGCTGGCGTCTCCCCACCTTGGGGCTGTGCTTGTTCCTGGGCCATAAGGTCTCTGCCTTATCCACCAAGAACAGACAGCAGAAGAACTAGCAGTTTCCAGACTTGATGCCCCAGGCGCACACATAAGCCTGGGCAGAGGGGTTCTCGTCAGGCGGCCCCACGGAGGCCCCGACCTCATCACCATTTGCATCATCAGCTAGGGCGGGCCTGAAATTCACCATCCCCGCCCAGCAGGGCAGCGGCTCTGGCATGACTCAGGAGGGCAGTGGTGGGCTTTCCACCCTCCCACAACTTTGCTCCCACCACCCTTCCGCTGGGGTAAAACTGGTTTGCCGCCTTTCTGGTGCTCACAGAACAGAACCCCACAACCTGTCCCTTGGCAGAGATCAGGTAACTAAACCAAACAGCAAGGCACCCTTGTAACCACTGACAATCACCTCCTTTACCACTCTCCTGCTAAGAACCGTACAGACGTTGTCTGAACAATGTCCCTCAAAACCCTAGGAGGGTGGGGTTACTGTTATCCCATTTTCCAGAGGATGAGTCTGAGGCTCAGAGAGGTTATGTAACTTGCCTAAGGTCACTCAGCTGGCACATGGTTAGAAGCTGGGATCTCTGAAGTCAGACACTCTGATATCAATCTTTGCTTCCCAACCACTTTCCTCTCCGAACACGGTGGTTTGGAGGGGGAGGGAGGAAGCAGTACAGAGGGAAGAGTTTTGGACACTGTCCATGAAGCAAACTGTGTTAATCCCCATAAATCCCCAAGGAGTCTAGTGCAGGTCCTCCCCCGACCCCTCTAAGGCTCCGTGGAGGGTGCAGGATACGGCAATCTCCCCACCCCTGGAGTTTCAGCAGAGGGGCTCGGGACAGAAGAAGCCCGTCCCCTCCACCACCACCCCAGAAATATTTTATAAGAGCAAAATTTCCCCCCAAATAATACTGAGAGAAGCCAGCTGGCAAGGCAAGTTATGAAGATGTCATTATGCAATGAACCGCTTCCATGTACTATAATAGCTTTTCACATTTGCTACTGTATCGGGAGATACCAAACAGCAATTTTAAACTGTCTTCTCCGTTGCCCCACCTCTAGTCTTCCAGAATCACACGTGTTTCTACTTTAAAACCCGTTAACGTGCTATGTTCAGAGCACAAATCCAGATGGCTAGGGGCCCTCAGAAAACCCACTTGGCATTTTGCAGAACTGACTTTACAACCCCACCTTCTTGCCTTCCCGCCAACCAATCGTGGCTAAGGCGTCACACCGAAAAGGGTACCCAACCCAGATTGGAGACCCTGTTCCTGCTTCATTAAGCCTCTGCAGGGACCCAGGGAAGCCTGTCATGGTGACCACTGGGCCACTGCAGCCAAACCCTCCAGACGCCCAGCTGCCTTGGCCCCTGGGTAGATGTGGGCTGGCACCAAGCAGAGGCTGGAGGGGTACTGCCTGAGGAATGGAAGCCAGGAGACTGCCGGCATCAGTGAAGTTGATCCCACGTGGTCCCTTCAGTTTCCCTCAGCTCCGGATCTGCCTCGTCAGTGGCCCTTGGGATTTTATGTATTTACCACTGGGGTCTATGTGACTGTGGGCAGGACTGAGGCAAGCTCTGGGAGGCAGGAGCCAGGCTGCCCAGCCCCACATGCACATGTTTCATCAGCTTCCACCAGGGTCCTCCCCCTTCCAGCCCATCCCCTCCTCTTCCAGCCGATCCCCAGCCAGGGAAGCTTGCCTTGCAACTGGCCACCGCTGGTCTGCACGGATAACTTGGAGGAAACCACTTCGCTGTCCAGGGAGGTACCCGTGGGATGGGAGAGGAGGGAAAGGAGGCTTGTCATCTTTCCCCACCATCCTCACTTCCTTAGCCTTAACTTTCCAAACACTGTCCTCACGTGGGTCAAACTCTCCCTCCAAGGTAGGTGGAGAGATAACAGCCTACTTTGTAGTTCTCTTGATGTAGGTGCCTGTTTTGGACAGTAAGTAATGTTTCTTCTGTGGTACCCACATAGGCCGGGCATGAATGAAAATTGCATCAAAGAGCCTCTGCATTCCTGGTACGTGCCAGCCAAACCAGGAGGGACCTGGAGGGTTCTGTGACTCAGAACTCAGCAGAGACAGCAGAATCCAGAGGGCTTGCCTTTGCTCTTGGCAGGGTTAGTGGTTTAGAACTGGTAGAAGGGCTGGTCTGGGGATGCGGCAAGTGGCTTCAAGTGGTGGCTTTGTTGCTCTGCTCCCAGGATAGACGTGTCTCCAAAAGCAGACAGCGAGGAGGCAGCTCAAACCAGGGAGGTGGGGGGGGGGGTTGGGCAGGTTGTGGGGTGGCGGCAACACTTTCCCTATTCGCCCCAGGAATGGGGCCCCAGTGACAGAGCCCAAAGGGGGAGCCCAACATTTTTGCTATTGGCAGGCAAGACACTATTAATAGCTCCAATCATTGACTGTCTTTTTAAAAACACTGTTCATGGGGACATTTTTAGAGCACCCGTCTTCCCTCGGATGGCTGCGTGGTGGCTAGAAATGGCAGGGCTGAATAGGTGTAATTATAGAGGCGCCTAATATGCCGAGACCATAACTGTGGGGAGTTTCTGTTCATAATCTAAGCATGTCCTTTTCCCCAGAGTCTTTATTTAAATATTTTGTCAGCTCCCCACGCCAGCAGCAGGCAGGCTCCACCCCCGAGCACTCTCGGAAAACGGGAGGGGGGTTATTATGAGAAATGCCACTCCTCTCCCCTCACTCTTCTTAGAAAAATATGTCTCGAAAACCAAAAGCAGGGGAGGGGTGTGGGAGGGCTAAGTCGGCCGCAGTCCAGCACTCAGGGGGACGGCACTTTCTGGAACGCTGACAATCCGCTGACTTAGCTGCCGCGGTTACGGACCTCAACACTTAGAAGAAATATTTGGCATCCAGGAAAACAGTTCCGCTGTTTCACCGCATTAACTCTGACCAAAATTGGGGCTGCTTCTCTCTCATCGATGGTGTTTTGGAATCAGGACTCTGCACACCCAGGGGACACCCTGGGTCTCCCCCATTCTTCATGCCAAACAGGGACGTGCACCAACAGTCTCACCTCGAGGTGGGTGGAGGTAGAGCAAATACCCCTTCCCAGGGCTTCGGGGGACCAGCCAACACCCCTCTGAGTCTGTCTTTGGCCTCACACCCTCCCCGGCAGGGTTCTCCTTGGGTAAACCAGACCTCACGGAGTCCACAGGGACTTAGTGGTGACTTAGAAGTGAGCTGGGTGGTGCTGGCATTACTGAATTCATTCCAGACGCATTAAACATTAGAGTCAGGAACAGGAGGGAAACGGGCTTGGGCCTGAGGGCAGAGCCTTAAGACTCCATCTTGACGTCTTGGGAAAGGCCTCCAGCTCCTGAGTGATTCCTTGCCTTTTTCAGGGACACTTCTGGTCTCATCCTGTCCAGAAAGAGGGGGCATGACTTAGCTCATAGTCAACGGGGAAGGATACGCTGGGTAGCAACTTTCTCCCTACCCAGCAGGAGCCTCTGACAGAGAGCATGAGCTCCCCATGCTCCTCGGCCTTAAGTCCCCCACCCCAGCCCCGAGCCTGCCAGCCCAGCCTCACCCACGGTGGAGGAAGAGGCCCCCGCACTCTGGGCCCCTGAGGCAGCCTGCCCCTCCCCTCGTGAGTAAGACGTGTGGCGCCAGGTGCCATTCCTTTGCCTTGTTTGTCAATCTCTTGACTCCTCAGGCAGGGACAAGGGGTGCTATTTACCTACAGGGCACCTTCTCTATTGCAATCATGGGCTCTATTCTCCACCCACTGATCCACCATGGATAAGTCTCTCCATCTGTGACACAGAAGTGAAATCACACACCCCACATACCCACATTCGAAGGTGGCCATGGCAGTGAACGTCACTGAATGCCAGTTAAGGGCTAGACACTGTACATCTATTAATTTGGGTGGAAGCTAATTTAATTTCTCCTTCCCATTATAATAGTGCTATTGGGAGGATCTCAGGCTATCAAAACTGGACAGGTGAAGGTACCTTGGAGATGGTAAAACATATTAAAGATCTGAAGCTCAGAAGACAAGGGCACGAACAACTCGTGGTGACACACACCTCTGAGTAGCTTTTCTCCCAGAAGTGAGCCAGTCAGACTACGTGGGAGATCAATCACATGACCTTTGCCCCCAGAGGGCCAGCTAGGACAGGAGACGGTGCTGTTCCAGGACGCCTTGACCTCCCTCCCAACATCCCAGAGGCTGATGCGTTGGGGCGGACCTGTTCTGCTCCATAGCTCCACAGCCCTCGTCTGTCCACCTCAAGGAAGATGTATTCTTGCATTTCTAACCAATGTCTCAGGGAAATAATTAGATGTCACTACTCCAACATTACATTACAACTTCCCTGCAGATCCGGGAGGAAGGGGAAATGAGTTACGGCGAGCAAACCAAGCTAAATACAGTCGGTAATTGAAAAAGTGGCCAAGGAAATCAGGAGGGGAAAAGCAAGCAGCTTAGACCTAAACGGATTATCAATCATTTCCTTATAGGGCGAGCGAGCTCCACTGCAACTTAATCAATCGCCATTGCTTCCCAAATTCAATCAGAAAACTGATACTGTGGGGAAGAAGGAGAAAAAAAAAAAAAAACAACGGTCACTGTTTACCACCACATGCTTGATGGATACTGGACAACATCCCACATTCAATTCCAATCCAGTCCCGAGTTTATCAGTATTAAAGAAATTTACAAACAACAAAACTCAGTTCTAATGTGTTACCATTATGACCAAGGGTATAAAGTGTCTCAGGCAGGGTCTCCAGGCTCCACTGGGACATGGGTTTAATAGTCACAATAGGAAGTGGTGGTTTGGAGGCTGGGCCCCCTGTCCTCTCTGCAGTGGGAGTGGGACTCCAGGCAGGGTTCCAGGAGGGCAGTTATGACCTTGGGATCGCCAAGGTCCCACGTCACTTGACCTCAAGGGGCTGTGGAGTCTGTTGCCATAGCAACCTGGTGAGGCTAAACTCTCTCACTGCTCTAGTTAATAAACACACACCAAGTACCTGCTATGTCCCAGGTACTGGGGACACCAAGAGGAACAGAACCTGGTCTCCTACTCATAAGGTCCTTATAGTTTCTGGGGGTGAGAGAGGGGGCGGAGAGCAAGAGCAAATGATGGCAGAGGAGGGAGAAGGGGCACCCATCTAGACTGGCGTGGGTCCGGGCTAAGTCCTGGAGGCTTTCAGGAATTTGTCGAAGGGAAGGTGGGAGGGGATTAATGTGTCCAAAAGCTGAAAGAAGACACTGGTGATCAAGGAACTGCAGGGGCATGGGACATATTAAGCAGACAGCCCCGGCTGATAGGTAGCAGAGAGGCAGGCAAGGCTCAGTCAGCTAGCACCTTGGAGGCCACGTTAGGGCGCTTGGCTGGGAAGCCACAAACTTGGCACCATGAGAATCACAGTTCAGAAAGATCCCACTGAGTGGATCAGAGAGGGGTGGGCCTGGAGGCAGGAGTACCCTGAGAGTTGCTGCAGGGGCCAGGGAGAGGGGTGATGGGGGCTTACAGCAGGGCATGACGGTAGATGCAGAGGACAGGCTGACGCAGAGGTGGGATATGGAGATTGGCCAGACGTGCTGGAGGTGGGGTCCAGGACAAAGCCTCACGCTTGGCTTGAGCAGTTGGGCACCATTACCCAGGTGGAGGTGAGTGGGGCAGCCTGGGCATCTCAGGCCAGCAACCTGCCTCCCCACAAGGCTCTACTGCTCACCCACGGTCCCCAGAACTTTAATACACACGAGAGGCATAAGCCTCTCCAAGGAGTTCAACCCAGGGCACGCAGGCTAGGAAGGGAATGACAGGAGAATAAGCCCAAGGTTTCCTGGGAAGTCTCAGCACGTCTGGGCAGAAGATCCCAGCAGGGGCTGCAGGAGATGCTCTTGACTCAGGAATGAGGATTACGGCAGCCAGCGGGGACGGCTGTGAGCAGGGCTATAAAGATACGGTCCAGGGGCTGAAAGCCCAGGCTTAACAGCCACTCCTGGGTTCAACCCCAGCTCTGCCCTCCGGCTGGCTGCATCCCCAGGGGCGAGTTCTTTAACCCTTGTGTTTCTTCATCTGAAAACCGGCACAAGAACAGCTGCGCCACACAGGGTCAGCTGGCAGGTGCAGTGAGACAAAGCAAGGAAAGCGCACAGCCCAGCGCCCAGGCACAGGGAGTGCTTCCAATATGAGTTCCTTTTCACCTATAGTCCGTGCTGAAACAGGAACACCCCAGATGTAAGACAGGTGCAGAACAAACCATCATATCTTTCAACACCAAGGAGGCAGGAAATGGAGCTATTTAACACTTCTCTGGTAAGGGAACACACACACAGTGACTCCTTGCTGAGGAGAAGGAGAAGGAGGGAAGATGTCTCAGGACGCTGCCCCAGCCTCACCAAAGCCACGGCAGCAGATGCTGGTGGCTCTTAGCAGAGATGCTGCTTCGGAGCTTGATGGAGGGTGATGTTGCAAGCAACAAGGCACTCCAGCGATGCTCTGTAAAACTATAAATTTACTTTGAGAGCACCAAGTCTAATCACCTCGCCAAGACTCTCTGCATTTTTAAGAACCCTTTTTTTTTTTTTTCGTTCTTAAACTCTTGATCATAAGGACTCTTGTTAGCAATACTCGGTGTCCTTCTTGTTTTGCTTGTTGCCGTGGCAACAAAGCAGTATTTACCAGCCTTTCCAAGCTGGTACATCTTTATTAGCACCCGGATCCCATGAGGGGCAGGAAGCAGTGCAGAGGTTTAAAGAGCATTAATCCCCTTAAGCTTTGCAAACCTCTCTAGTGAGGGAGCCTGTAATGGGGGAAATTGAGGTCTCTGCTATTTTCAGGCCCTCCTAAAATCGTTAAGCCTCCATGAAGCATCAGACTGAAAAAACTTCTCTCTCTAGAACTTCACTTTAAATTTCTCCCCCTCTTGAAAAAGACAAACTTGTGGGCTGCCGGTGCTTCACAAGAGAAGTTTGCTCCCCATCCATCAGAGAAAGGCCGCCTGCTCTCTCCTCTACGCCTCTCTGACCACGCTGCTCTCCTGCGATAAACACAGGCTTTCAAACACGGTTATCTCTTGGCCAGAAGGAGGGACGGCCACAAAGGCCCACCAGCCGAGCCGCCCGGGTACCCTCCTCTCTGTCCCTCTGTGATGAGAACCAACAGATGATTCTGAGCTGAGATAGATTTCCAGCCTTATTTCAAAAAACCCACCTCAGAAAGCAGCTCAAGCAGGCGCCCCACCTCTCAGCCTCCCCAGGAAGGGTTTTCAAAGTCAGCAGCAGAGCAGAAGTGGGAAAGGAGGGAGAAGAAAGAGTTTCTTCACATCACTGAAAAGCAGTTCAAGGTCCCAATCCCCCTCCGACCAAATAAACGTCTCTTTCATCTTCATCCCAGCCTAGAAAAATCAAACCCCGGCGAGGGCTCCAGGAAGACCTGTGGCTGAATTTTGAAAAACTGCACAAGTGAAAGATGGTACCAACATTCATTCTGGCTTTGCAAACAGCTTTCACATGGGTAATTTTGAGCTGGCCGTGCCTTGGCATTCTCCACGGGCCCCCGCTCAGCGTTCCGTGCCCATCAGTCCAGTTCAGTCAGAGCTGCTCAACTGAGACACAGGAGCCATTGAGAGCTTGGCCTTGGGAGGGGCGTGTGCTTGGGGTGGGGGGACAGATAACAAAAGGCCACGTTTCCAACCTGGCAATTTTTGATGCCACTTTTGAATCTACTAGGAATCTCCCATTATTCCCAGGGATGCTCAAAAATCCTTAAGACAAAAATAAGTCATTTGGATCCTTTTTCTTTTTTTGGTGGAATAGAGTTCTTTCAAAGACCAGTATCAGCCTCTCAAGAGAGCGAACTCCCCAGCTCCAAGCTGTGTCAGCACTGAAAGCCTGGGGCAGCTTGCTTCCGCGACTCCACGAGTTCTGAGCAGTCCAGCAGTCATATGACGAGTGAGTTCTCTCTACTCGATGTCTCCCTCATGGTTTTTAGAAGTGCTTGAGGTGCCTCACAGCGCTCAAGCACACACACTGCTGGACAAGAAAAACATGACTCAAAGCTGTGAAAAGATGAGCTCTCCAGATGAGAACGAGGGCTCCGAGCGGGAGGGCGGAGGGAAGCTCGGCGCCAGAGGAGCTGAAGACTTGGAACTGCTCCTAACCGTGGACAAACTGGAGGCACCAAGTTTCTCTATGGCCCCACGGAAACACACGAGACTGTCTCTAACCTAGGGAGGGGTCACTGGGCACTAGGTCTGTAAAGCAGACACGCAGGGCCCAGTGAAGCCAATCAGCTGAGACCCCCAGAGACGGAGGCTGGACCAGGTGGGTGACACCTAGCATCTGGCCCGATTCCTTCAGGCTTAGGCTCCAAGCACCCCGGGCAGGAGACCCAGGGCCTAGAGGTAGCAGGGGGTTGAGTTAAGGGACCAGATCGGGGTGCTGGCCGGCCTCTATGCTCAGAGACACGAAGCAGGCAGAAAGCTAAGCTGGGCTTCCAGGACCCTCTCAAAAAGGGAGTTAGGAATTACAGACCCGTGAACATGACTCTGAACTTTAAACTGCTGAAACTCCCCCACGGGTCATGCGGGTATCAGCGATAAATCCTCACGAATGATGGCGTAAGGGTCCAGGGAGGAAGTGCTGGGGATTGGGGGACAGTGCCCCAGTGTGTAGCCAGGCCTGGGGCAGCAAAGGGAGAGACTTACTGAAGGTCACATGGTCTGGGTCCAGGGCACCCTCCATCAAAGCCCCTCTGTGCAGCAAGTGGGTGAAGGGGTCAGTCTTTCTGGAAGCTGAAGGATCTAAGTGTGGGCAGTACAGCAGCGAAATGGTGAAAGAAGGGCTGGGGCGAGGATGGGCAGGGCCCACCTGCTGCTTGAGCTGCCCTTTTTACAGGACGGATCAGTGTGTAAAACCACCTCCCAGCAGCGGACCGGGTCCACTTCGTGTTTCCAGCTTTGATGTCTGGGCCCCTTTAAACCCTTTCCTTTCCTCTGGAGCCCAGTGAGTAGCATCTTTAGCAAGGGGCCAACTGGGAAATGTTATTAACCTCAACACCTGCACTTGAAAGCTATTTCAGCAGCGGGTGGGGGGAGGGAGGTGGGTCATGGCAGTGGGGGAGGGGAGGGTCTGAGAAGACATCCCACCCCCCCGTGCACATGTGTGACCCATGGGTGCGTCTGGGGAGCAACAGACTTCACATCGCAACCATCCTGCTTCACAAGCCTGACTTCTACTCCTGGCTGAACACAAATTTCCAATCCGCTTGCCACCTCGTCCCTGGCTGCAGCCAATCTGCCTTTTCTACCCTCTGGATCTGCTGCGCCAGGCAGGTCCCTGCCTACCCTGCAGGAAACAGTGAGGCTCACACCAGGTCTGTGGCCGATTGGATTCCCCAGCCTAGGAGTCTGAGGAGGGCTGGTTTCTCAACGGCAGACAAATTGGCAGAAGAATTCAGAGTGCAGCCGGGACAGGAAAAGTGAGCGCTTGTACACACACGCCAGCTCAGCCTCAAAGGAGGAGGCGTTATTTAGCCTGAGAGATACTATTGCTCTCCTCGCCCCCTACCACTTTACCTACAGGCACCAAAATAAGAGGATTTCATTCCTTCTCCGTCCGCAGTTTGCAAAAACCCTGGTGGCTTCATAGAAGTGAGCCATTATGTGAGTCTTAAATCACTCTGAATAAACCAACAAAAACTCCTTTCAAAAAAATCACCCAGAGAAGGTCATTCATGAGACTAATAACCATTCTTTCTCTTTAATCAGTATAATAAACAAATTTTAATTGCATCTCCCAAGAGCATCCCCCCCTCCCCTTCCCCATCAATTCTTACTCTTTGATTTAATAGAAAAAATGGTTCCTGAAAAATTCTGTGAGATGAGGCCAGGGGTGGAAGACGCTGCCGTGTGGATTTAATCAGGCGAGAGACAGAGGGATACATGTGTATTGATCTTGATGTATAAACGTCCTAATCCCACTCGAAGTTTTCCTAGGAAAAGGAAAAAGGTCCAGAATCTCCCTCTCCCCCAGGCTGAAATTTCCAAAATGTTCCAGCCAGGCTTCAAATACACCAGACAGAGAGATGAAAAGAAGAGACGGGGATTAAGAATATAGGACAGACAAAGAATTTGGATTTCTGCTTAACTTTCAATTCTGTCTGCAAAATTCCTCTTGGAAAAGAAAAGGTAAAAAGAAAGAGACAAAAAAAAATTAAAGAAAGAAAAGGGAGGGAAAGAGACATTGTGTTCTTTCCCTATGACCCAAAAAAATCCAAACCTTGCTATTTTAAACAACGAGAAAGCACAGTGAGGAACAGCTTGCATACAGCTGAAGCTGGCATTATTTACTGGAGGTTCCTATACTAACTTTGACTTCTTAAGCACTTTTGCAGCAAAAGAGAAGAAAAAGAGTAAAAGACCGAAACAGGTGCATCTCAAGGAGACTGTGCTCGTGTGGCCCGGACGCTCTCCTGCCCAGGCTGGCCACCAGGCCTCGCCACCTCCTACTTCCGGCCACCAGCCAGCCACCAAATCCAGTTCTAAAGACAGGTCTGCAAGCCCTTCCCCTGCACAGATCCTGTTCTCAATCCTGTTGAGATTTCTCCTAACTGACTCAGAAAAGATGGGTGCAGACAAGGGAGGCTGGGGTAGGGGGCAGGGCGAGGAGGCAGGCCAGCCTCCCCTTGGCTCAGGGATGACCTTGGCCAGTAAAGTTGCTACTGCTGCTCCAGCTCCAGCATCAACCAGCCTCCAGTCCCAGGTCTCCAGCGACCCACTAAAGGACAGCTTCGAAGCCTCTCTAACTCTTTTCTCCACTCAGCCCGACCTTGAGCAACAGCTAAAATACCTTCACTAACTGCAGAAGCTTTGCTCCTGGACACAAATGCAGGCACCTACCCGAGGGGTCAAGAAGCTCCTGTCAAAACAAATCCCATTTTCCACCTGACGCCGGCTGTGTGACCTTGGTCACATTACTTAACCTCTCTATCACTCAGCCTTCAGGTAAATGGAGCGGCTAGGTGGTAACTAACATATTCAAGAATACACAAAGAAGCCTCAGCAGTGCTTACTAATGACTGTTGTCATCATTCATCTATTTACTCAATTAAAAAAGAATATCAACTCAGCCTTTGATCCTTAAAGGTTTTACAGCTGAAGATGGGATGAATGTGAGATGGAAAGAGGGCAAAGAGCTATCACAACAGGAGGGCCGTGGTAGCTCTCAGAAATGTAGGGAAACAGGATTCCTCCTCCAAACACTCAACCCAGACTTTACCCACTGGGACGGAAGCCCATGCCGCGCACTGTGCAACTAAACTCATTTGCTATAAACAGGGAGGTGAACTTGTTTTCCCAGAACATAGACCCCTCCAGGGTAGGGACCAGACCTGCATAATGGGCCAATACTTAGATGGTACCATGCACAATGAGATGCCTACTATGTGCTTTTTAACAACAGTCTTTGGAAAAGTCAAAAGCCTGGGGTCTACGCGTGGGCAGGCAGCTTCCAGGGCTGGAGCGTAACGACTGTATATTGCAAAGACCATTTTGGTGGGAGGTGATTTTTTTTTTTAAGGGAACGATGAGAAATAAGAGGGGTGAGGAGTGAACACAAACACAAACACAAAATGTGCTGAGCGCCTTCCCTCGGGGTCACCCTGGAGGACTCTTCCAGGTGAAGGTGCAGAAGTGAAGTTCAAGAGCAATCACTCCCCTTCCCTGCCCCACCCCCACAACAAACTTACTTGGCCCTCCTGTTTACAGCTCACCACACCACAAATCTTTATTTCTTGTCACCCACTGGCCCGAGCTGTCCCCACTCCCCGTTTCTCCCAGACAAGTTAATAAGACGGAAGGCTCCCTAGAGGCCTGGAGCCGGCGAACATTATCACTTGGAAGCAAGGCAGAAATCCTGACACATCGGAAATGACTTCAAGCCTATTAATTACCCTTTCTTCTTTGGCAGATCTTTTGAAAGAAAGCTTGACAAATTGAAAGGAAGACTGGCACTGCCTCTCCGCCCCAATTAAGCCCCACTCCCACCCCAATAACGCAGATCTGATTTCTGGGGGTTTTTAAACCAATCAATTTGACAGAGTGGTGCCCACCCCAAGGAGCCCCACCTATGATCGGCACAGTTAGAGACACCAGGGTAAGCCCCCCTTACAGGCTATGTCTTCAAGATCTAAGAGATCCAAGGGGCTGGAAGCAGGGAGTGGTCAGGGCTTAGGGATCCCAGGCTCTGTCTTCCTATGACATTCACAGTGAACCCAGACCCCGGCACATACCCAGGAGAATGATACGAGGTACCGGAAAGAGCCCACAGGGTGTCTAGTCCCTAATGCAGAAGATGCAGTGATGGTCGATTCTTAAATGCAGCGTCTTCCCTGAGACTCATGGGATGAGTCACCAACAGAGGCACAGGTGGACTTTTAATGTTAGGAAAACTGGAGCATCAAGGGACCAATCGCTCCATCTTCTGCCACCCTGACAACACCTGCTCAGGGTTCCCCTGAAACAATTCTGTCCTTAGTGAGGTCTATGCAAAAATGATTGGGTGGATTCTTTAAATTCTCCAGAGACCTGTTCTTGGTAAACTTTTTGTATCCCCATCTATTCAAACCAGCATATGGATTCCAATGGGAATTTCAAACAGAAGTATTGATTTTCTTCCTGAAATGTGTTCCTTCCACCATGGAGTCCCCCATATTATTGAAGAGCACACCGTTCTCTTAGCTGCTCATCCCAGGAACCTACAGTCAGCTCTCATTTCTCTCTGCCCCTCCTAACCCACATCCAACCTATGAGAACACCTTGCATCTTGTCTCCAAAAACACATCCCAAATCCCACTGCCTCTCTCCACCACCACTGCCACAGCCCCAGATGCATCCGCTCTCACCACACTTCTAGAGTGAACTCCAGCTGGCCTTCCTGCTTCCAGGAGTGCACCCTGGTAATAACTCTTCCTCAATTCAGGAGCCAGTGGATCATCCTCCCAGAGCATAGAGCATACGCCTCTGCCCTTCTTACCTCCTTACAATGCCTCCCACACGCCTCGCCCAGCTCACAAACCCTCTGTGATCCAGCCCCACATACCCCTCCCCTATCAGCCACTGGCCTCCTACCTGTCCTTCAAACAGGCCACGTCTGTTCCCACATGGGGGCCTTTGCACTCGCTGTGGCCTTCTCCCTGGAATGCCTTTCCCGCAGTTCTTTGCCTCCCAGTTCAAACGTCTACTCCTCAGGGAGGCCACTGCCACCCAACTACCTAAAGAGGCCTTAGGACCCTTCAGAGCACTTGGCAGTACCTGAAATTACATGATCTATGTGCCTTCTCCCTAGAGAAGGGCAGCTCGGGAGGGCTAGGACTTGGCCTTGCTCCTGACAGTATTCCTGGAACTAACTAGAACAGCTCTTGGAACACAGAGGGTGCCCAGCACACAGCGGTCCCGGGACAAGAGCATGGAGCCCAAGAGCCTCAAGCACAAGATATGCCTCTGTCGGTACAATGGGGGGTCACTCTGCCCCTGGCCAACCTAAGGAAACCCACAGTGAACACGTGGCTGGATCAGTGCAACCTAGCCTGCAGCCCCCAGCCCCGGAAACACCAAGAGCTGGAATCCACCCATCAGCTCACCAGCCCTGGAAAGCATCTCTCCCCTCTCTGCGGGTTCCACACAGCCCTCCAAGGGCACTCTGGGTTTGACTCTCTGTGCATGAGTTTGATAAAGGCAAGGCCACCCAAGTTTCTGATGCATTTCTACCCTATCTCCTTTTAAACGCAAAATCTTGAAGCCATTATCCAGGAAATCATCATTAAATCATTCATTCATTTTTATTAGCGTCGCTGTAATTAAAGAGAATCATATTTCCAAAATCTTCAGCTGCACTTATCAAAACCCACCCTCCAACCAATCAATTAGTATTACAATAACAGCGTTCCCTTGTTGCCGCCGCTATTAGCATTTTGATTGAATGTCTGTTGAAAAGTGACTGGTAACAGAAGATTGTGTTCAGAAAGAAATGCTTCTTTATTCGTTACCACCGAACCTTGTCTGGTTGTCTCTGGTCTTGACTCAAAAGAGACAAGACAGCTTCCAAAAGCCGTCATTTTAGTGGCGGATTATATTTTCACTAGGCGTGTGATAAATTGGGCCTAATGGCTCCGTCACTGCCAGCTACACACAGGGGCCACCCACTGGCTGCGGCCTCAGCACCCGGCAGCTGCACCTGGGCAGCCGGAGCCCCAGTCGGATGATGCGTGTCCCTTCTGCCGATGCCCCCTCCTCAACTCCAACAATCTAGGCCAGTGACCAGCAGGTGGCACGTGGCACTCCAGAAGACAGATCCAACAATGCCCATGCCAGGTGAGCCAGTGGGCACTATGATTCCTACAAAAGATCATCATCCTTACATACCCCCTTCTCTGCCAGACACCTGGGAAACCTGTTATTCTAACATAAGTTCTCCAATCTTCATCATCAAAGCACCAGTCAGTACGGAGAGAGGTTAACAAGCTCCATTCTGGGACGAGAACGGCTGTCAACGTCACAGGCATTAAAGACAAGAGTTCATTAAAGCACTGTATTAGAATTTAAACAATCTGCTAGTTCAGACGGCTCTGTTTACTCATGCCCGCCCCTCCTTATCACCGATGCCTTTTGTGGCTACATGGAGATATCCAGATACACAACGCAGCCAAACAAGTACAAAAAAGTTGTCATCACAGTGGACAATAATCTTACTCTGGGCAAGTCAGCCAGCACAGCTTTGCAACTAGAGATTGTGCTTTGACCTGTCTTACAGTAGCGTAGGGGCTGGGAGTGGGGATGTCCTGAGTTAGGGAGAACATGTGTACCAGTATATAAATACAGAATTGCTTAGATGCCATCTATCCATCTGTCTATCCATCCATCCATCCATCCATTTTTCAACCCACAGGAAAAGTTTTCAACCCACAGGAAAAGTTATGCATAAGTTTCATCTTCACTGCAGATTATCGTTGGCCAAACGAACCCCTCACTGTTGTCTTCACCTCCCCCCACTCCCCCCACTCCTCCCACCCCAGTTAGCTGGGCAATAATAGCGAGGGGCATCTACAGGGCTGTACTAATGCTCCAGCTGGGGGTTGGGGGGGAAGCTCGCGAATTCAGGGAGAAAAGCACTATATGGTTCCTTTAAAAATCTTTCTCTAAACTCAGTCCCCTTTTTCTCCCCCTAGCTCCTGTTTCTCCCCTGGCTGCCAGCCAAGATTTTATAATAGTGTCAGGTAGCAATTTCATTTTTAAAATGCTCTTATCAAGGATTTAAGGTGAAAGATAAGAACAGCACAGTAACTCATCATAAAGGAGTGTACTGTGAGGCACAGCATTTTACAAATCAAAACAGTTAACACAGTAAAAAGGCAAGGACAGGGAAACAAAGTAAGTTTAAGTTGCATCGTCTGAAAGGGATGGGGTAGAGGCCAAATTAAATAGAAAGATCACCCTTCAGATTTGCAAGCTCCCCCTGGTAATGATCTTGGCATATTTGCTAAGAATTGCATGAACAGTCCAATTTCCATTTTAAAACAGGATGTTTTTAGAAGGCAGATATATTGTCAAACCATTACACACACTTAACTGGGGGCTTTCATCGCAGTCATCTGACCTGCAAGCATGTGTTGCTAATATCCCTGCTTTATTATTTATCAAATCAATTTCTTCATGGAATGACTAATAACGCAGCCACAGCTGCTCGTCCTCTTCCTGCCCCAGCTGCTGCCGCCCCAGCAGCAGCAAGATTTGCTGGGCTACCTACGGTGCCTTACCCTTCACATTTTGCTAAAGAAACTTATTTTAAAAAAAGGGAAAAAAAGGGACAGAGCGAGGAGGGCCCATTTACCATTCAAACCACTTTGTGGCAGTGGCTTATACGACCCAAGAAAAGTTAATACCGCTAATTGACCAGGCCAGGGCATAAGTTTGTATTTTACCAGGGGATTTTAATTGTAGTACCATAATAAAGGACCATAAACCTAAAGTAAAGTAAAATAGACAGGTACCTGCTTTCCTCTCTTTCATCCTACAACATTTGATTCCAGTCTGTTTTTTTTTTTAGAGCCTAGGGCCATAGTTAATTCAAATGTGCACCACAGCGCTCCCCCAACTGCCCCCAACACAGCTGTGATGCAACTCAAAGGTGGTAACTCCGGAAAACAGTCATTAAGATACTGTTTAGCCTAACTTTTTTTATATATGCTCACCAATCTCTTCTGGAGCCTACCTGAAAATTCACAATAAATAAAAACATGCAATTAGATGATTTCCCATCTGCCAAGGAATGATTCAATTGTCCATTAGAAGCCAGAGTCTAAAAATACATAAAGGGAAATTATTAGGTATTGTTGACACATATTTCTGTTGTAGGACAGGACTAGCACCATGGGCAAAATACAAAGCCTCTTTTGTAAATGTTACCCGCTTTTTAAAAGGCAAGACATCATGGGGGAGGGAGCAAATTAAACCATAATTTTCAGACTACATTTCCTTACTGTCACTCAGAAAAATTGCCAGGTGTTTCCAGGGTAGTTTATACATAAATATACTAGCTGAATCAGGAAATCTTTCCAGGGCAAATGAATCAACTTAATTAAAAGAAGACTTAAGATGCCAAGCCTAGTGATTTTGGAAGTGGGGAGGAAATTTAGGAAATCCATCGGGAAGCACACATCTTTCGCATAGGAGTTTTAAATCCTGGTACAGACCTCAGGCTGGGACGCACCTTCTCACCAGCCCACCAGGCATCATGGGTTAGAGGCAGGATTGTTTCGGTTTTTTTTAACTCAACAAGTATTTTCAGTCTTTCTTCCAGATCAGCTGTAAAGGGCAACTACAACACCACCAAAGGCATTTTTTTCCCTTAAGAAAGAACTCCCATCAGTTTGCTGGATAATTGTTCCTTCCTGAGGTGCTAGAAAACCAGAAGTATTCTGAACCATCTCTTCAGTTCTCTGAAGCCCTCTCCAGAAAACACCTGTAGCTCCTACATCATTCTTTTTCTTTTTTGAAAGACTGCTGTTTTTCTCTTTTTAAATGTTTTTAGGGAGAGGTAATTAGGTATTTATTAATTTTGTTTTTCATTGGAGGCACCGGGGATTGAACCCAGGACCTTGTGCATGCTAAGCATGCGCTCTACCACTGAGCTATCCCCTCCCTGCTCCTTCCTACACCATCCTCATCCTCCTGACAAGACCTCCGCACTTCCATTCTGCTAGAGGGGGAAAGCAGTGGAGACTACTTCCTCTCTGTCTTCAGCCAAATGAGACCAGAGACCAAGATGAGGAGGGACTGCCGTCCACCAGCTGCCCTCTTGTCACATGTCCATACTGTCTGCCCAGCACCCGGGCTATAAGTGGGGAGGACACATAAGAATCAAACAGTCAAGCAAGTAACACATTAAGGACTGAGAAGTGCCATAAAGGAATTGTAAGAAATGAGGATCTGACCTCATCTTCGGGTTTGGGAAGATTTCCCTGGGGAAAGGACATTTAAGCCCAGGCCTGAAAGCTGAGGAGGAATTGGCTAGAGTGAGACACAGACTGTTCCTGGCAGCCCAAGGAACAGCCTGTGCGAGAGGCCCTGTTAAGGAGATGTGCAGGTCAGTGTGGCTGCAGGCAGTGTGTCTGGGTGAAGCTGGAGAGGGGAGAAGGACCGGGCATCAAAGACTCTGCAAAGTGTTTTGGGAGGGGTAATGAGAGTGACAACCAGCACAGTGGAACGGTAGTTATTCATACTTCTCACTGCCCACATCAGTCACCAGAGGCCACCCCCACCCTCCCTGGGCTTACCCACCCAGGGACATGCCAACGAGGGCATTCCAAGCTACTGCCCAGGTGGCCAGATGCAGGCCAGGGTCAAAGGCCTGGTCTGCAGTGTTGCCTTTTAAAAGGTCTTCAAGCTGGAAGGGTCCTGGGAGATCACGTGAGCCAAGGCTTCCCAGCCCTGACGGCACATCAGCTTCCGCTGGGGGATTGTGAAAACTTACCAGTGTCAGGGCTCCAACCCCAAGCCTCACTTCATTGATCTGGGGTGGGCCCCAGACATTGGTTAAGTTTTAAAAACTCCCCCGGTGATACTAAGGTGCACCCGGGGCTGAAAACCGCTGATGCAGTCCAGATCTCTGACACGATAGCAATCATTAATCTTACGGGAGTCTAATGGTGCTGGGCTGTGGGATGACTTATGCTACCCAGATCTTCCCAACCAACCCTGTCTCCAGGTGAGGAAACCAGGGCTGGCCACAGGCATTCCAGGGCTCTTTCTTTGGGTAATGAGTGAAATCTCAATTCCAACCAAAGGAGCAGGAGAGGAACAGGAGAGTTTTGGGCAAGTTCCCTCCTCTGCTTTACTGGGCAGATACAACAGCCTCGAAAAACATTTTCAGCCTCCGACTAAGGAGATACTTCCGACGGGCTCTCTGGGTCCCCCATCATTCTACTCAGCGAACACACAGCAGCCGGGTGTGATACAGGATACGGGAGGGAGCCCGGGGCTGGTGAGAGACATAAAACAGGGGCCACTGTTGCTTCTGTATCTATTCTGGGCCCAGGATGGATGATGTCACCTCCAGCGGCAGTGGAAAGAGGAGTCATGAATCATCCATGAACCAGCCAAGCCTCCAAGATAATAAATCGGATGTCGGCACTGCGTGCTTTGCAGATCTGGTACAGAGGCGCCGGCTCCGCCTGGGGTGCTGGAACACAGGCACCAGCGCTGGGAACATTCAGAGAGAAGGAGGCACTTTCAATTATTTCCTGATATCAAGATGGGGTGGCAAGTGGAGGAAGAAATTTCAGATTTGTAGGGAGGGCCCAAAGGCGCGCAACTTTGATCACAGTAAAACCACGGCAGTTATTTTCATGCACTGCCGAGTTTTGCCAACCAAACCCGAGGATCAAGACAAGCATTTCCACACAGGGGCTGAGCCCATTAATTACTGCTGTGCCCCTGGCGTATTCCGCCCGCAGACCTTGTAGGTGTTACCATTTTGACCCTCAACTGCATTAATTTAGCTCAGAAACTCACTCTAGGATTGAATTTGGCAAATCTTCCTGCCCGGAAGGGTTGCTGGGACAACATAAAGAAATCAAGAAGTCTGTTTCCAGGTTTTGAAGTTCAGTGTTGTCTTGTTGTGTTTTCTTTCTTATTTTTTTCCAGGGTTGAAGTCAGGGCAGGTGTGTAAAGATGGCAAGGTTTGTGCCGTCATACATGAGTTCTCCCAATTTTCTTCTCTTTCTTTCTTACTCTTTCTCTCTTTTTTATTTTTATTTTTTGCCTTATTTTTATTTCTCTAAGTAGCCAAGTTGAATCAACCAGCTAGAAACACTAGTCTACTGGGTATGTTTTGCATTCTTGGAGTTGGGGGTTCTGACAGCTCCTAAGTGTACTGGTAATTCCTTGGCTTACAAAGAAATGAGTGAGCTCCGAAGGCCACTAAATTAAACATTGAACCTCAGAGCTCTCCAAGTGTTTCTCTCTACCAAAAATTATCTCTAACACCGTAAGGTTGATTTCACAGTCTTTGGCTGAACTAGACTTGGGCAAGCCATGAACTCTCATGATCTAGGGGCTGTGCACTCTCTGCGAAGTAGATCTTTTCTCCAATTTCTCTCACACAAAATTTTGCAGAGGGAGCAGTTGTGATGTGGACAGGAATGTGCAGGGCAGAAGGTCGCCCGCTGTTACTGCAGGCCACCGGTGAGCAGGGGACTCACCCGGCAAGAAGTACTACTGTGTCCTCCTTGTGAGTTTCCTATCTTGTTAACTGCGCTGCTGTAACATAGCACCACAAACTGGGGGGCTTAAAACAACAGCAATTTACTCTCTCACGGTTCTGGAAGCTGGAAGTCTGAAGTCAAGGTGTCAGCAGGACCATGTTCTCTTGGCAGGTTCTAGGAGAAAATCTGTCCCATGCCTCTCTTAGCTTTAGCAATCCTTGGCTCACAGCTGCATACTCCAATCTCTGCTTCCATGGTCACATGACTTTCTCCCTGTGTGTCTCCCTTCACATGTCCTCCCTCTTCTTAGAAGGACACTAGTCATACTCCCGTATGACCTCATCTTAACTTGATTGCATTTGTAAAGATCCTGTTTCCAAATAAGGTCACATGCTGAGGTACCAGGGGTTCGGACTTCAACATCTCTTTTGGGGGGATACTATTCAACCCACAACGTGCAGGAAAACCTTACAGCATCTGTCAACAGCTCTCCAGAGTGCTAACATTTTCTCCAATCAGCAAGCTTAGACTTCATCCCTCAAGGAGTGATAGTATTTTTATTAGTAATAAAATAACAGCAGTTATTATGATAGTAATAAAGTTAACATTTATAGGTCGTGTCCTAAGCATCAGATCCTTCACATAAATTCTCTCTCCTAAACCTCACAAGTCCGTGAGTTAATAACATTCTCCATGTAACAGATGAGAAAACTGAGGTTGAGAGAAGTTTAAAAACTTGCCCAAGGTCACAATGCTGGTTAGTGGTGGCGCTGGATTTGAACCCAGCAGTGTGACTTGAGACCTGCGCTCTCACCCCTTTGCCACGTGGCCCAGGAACCTCACAAGCTTCACAAACTGGGAACCTGCCTTGATTCTTAAGCTTTAAGCAATGAGGACACAGAGAAGGATCCTGTATTTGCCACATTGTGTAAGGTCCCCAAATGTTTAGTAATCATAACTTGGGTCAGGACAATGCTTTTAATTTTCTTTCTTCTTTAATTAAAAAGACTAACTCCTGGAACGGAGGATCTCCCTGTTCTGATCTCTCTCACAAACTCTGGGACAAACTAAAGCAAACCGGGCTTCTTTTTCAGACCGAGGCCAGGCTGGCTATTCTATTAATAGCACGTTGTCTGGGAAGAGCAGAAACTACTAAGAAAATCCTCATCTATCTATCTGACTCTCTGTTTATGGAAAGAGAAAGACAGAGGCGACTTGGAGGCAAAGGATTCTCGGCTGCATATAATCAAGTCTTATTTAGAACCCCTCTCCCTGGCAGGACAGGAAACTCTGATGAGGCAGGACCCATTCCTCATTCAGCAAAGGATGAGACACCACATGAAAACGCCAGCATTACAACCAAGTTGAAAAATATTGACGCAAATGTCAGGAACAGGGTAGAAGTGACAACAGTTATCATGCCAGGGCGCTGAGATGGGGTGAACGTCTTTCTTTTGAAAATTCTCCCATGTAGTTCTATCACTACCTTTACAATTCAAATTGGGATGGATTGTAAAAGCTTACACAAAAAAAGTACCTGAATAGGTAATAAATGCACATGGTACAAAAATTCAAAGGGAAATGAGAATAAAGTGAAAAGTTTCCCTGTATCTTCGTACTTCTGGTCACTGAATCCTCTTCCCCAGAAGCAAATGCTGTTTTTTGTTTACATGTATTTGCATCTATGAGTACAGGCACATGTGAATAAATGTATTCAAGTCTCCCACTGCAGCCAGATACTATTCCAAGTCCTTGACACCCTTACAAGCCTCAGGCTAACCGGATGTCATCATTCCTGTCTTATAGATGAGGAATCTGAGTCACAGAGAGGTTAAGTAACTTGCCCAAGGTCACACAGCTATCAAGTCACAAAGCTTAGATTCAGGCACTGCTGTCTTCACAGCCTGTGCTCTTAGCTACTACGCCATTCTCACTCTGTAACCAGTTTTGTGACTGTCCTTTTGGAAATAGTCTGTGCACATGGAAACAAATTATGTGTATGAAGGAGAGGGGAAAATTGTTTTTAAGACAAAGGTCTTAAAAATTTAAATACAGATTGTAGTTGGTCTAAAGAAGATAAACTGGCAGTTCTTTAAGGGGGAAAGGAGGGAAGAAAGGCTACCGGGCCCCGACCACAGGCTGTGGCCCCATCACAAGTTGGCTAATTAACTCTTTCAGAGCAAGTGTGTTGCTTCCACAGGAGAGTCAAAGGGGGCTCAAAGCTCTTCAGTGACTGCCTGAGATCACGCCCACGGGAAGCGGGGATGGAAGCCAAGCAGGGAAGCAGTAAACTCAGGCTCTTTTCGGTGTCCCCCGAGACAGAGACACATATGGGTCAAGGAACGTCCTCTAAGCCTGGGGCCCAAACTGAAGTTCAAGTCCAGAGCCGCACATAATGGGGACTCCTCTAGTCCCAGCAGGAGGCAGCCGCCCCAGCTTCTGGTCCCCCTGGGCCAGTCCCCTACACACCCCAGCAGCGCAGTGATGCTGAGAAAGGCAGGGCTTTAACCAAGCCGCCGAGCTGAAGGCTCCTTTCTCTTCAGGCCTCCAGGCTCTGCCCTCACCGAGATCTTAAACCATGTGAGAGTCGGAGCTGGGCCTCTATGGGAACAGAGCCGAACAAAAGCCTCATTGTCCGTCTCCACAAAAAATCCGTTTCTGGGTCAATGAAGTGGCTGACCCGGGGCCCACTCCCTTTCTGCTTCCACAGCCAGGAGGGAGGCAGGAAGACCTAAAAGGGCATCAGCCTTTTGGTACCGGGGCTTTTATTCCAAAGGAAAAGAGTCCAAGATTTATTCTACAGCTAGGACATCACAGGGCATCCAGGGGGCAAATGCCCCGGGCCCTTGGCCCCCCGCTGGCAGGGTGCTGCGGACTCTGCTCTAGTCCCCATCCACCGAGAAAGCAGGTGAACAGAAACCAAGCTCCTGTGTTGATTAATATCTCAAGAGACAGAGCCAGGATGGGCGCTTCCGGAATTTAGTTAGCTCAGGGAAAAAAATTCAAGCGTACTCCTTGTTTTCCCGTCAGAAATGAAGAAGATCTCAGATCGATGCTGCCTGGGCTGGGGCATCTACAGGAATCACCAACGGCCTCCTCTGCATGTTTTCAAATTCACGTTCCCCTTCCACTCTGCCCTTCTAATTGGTTATTTGCGAGGTCATGTTTGCAGCAATTTCTCGGGAAGGCTAATGGTGTTTATTTAACGAGAAAATAAAATGTACAGACAGCTCCAGAGGCTGGTCTCTGAGAGATGGCTCAGGGTGGGGGCCGCAGCTCCCCTCCTTCACCCTCCTTGGCTGCCCTTTCTCGTGGACCCTGGAGGAGGTCCTGAGATACGTCGGGGAACAGGTCAGGCCTTGAGGGGACTGTGCTGGGGGCTGAGGGTGGGGGCAGGTTGCACAACCTCTGGGCAAAGCCCTGCAAGGGAGTGAAGAGGCTGGATGCACCCTCTTCGTGGGCATCCCTTACACACCCGGCTTTAGAAGGAGGTCTCCCGGAGCACTGAACACAGGTCCTGAGAATCCAGTGGAGAGGTAAGTGGCTGTCCATTTATGCCACCATGGGACTTGGCAGTTCTTCCTCCTTCTAACTGAAGTGCCTCCAACTTCAAGTCTGCACATAACTGTTTTCCAACAGAACCTCTCCAAGAACCCAAAGGCAGTAGTTAGCGTCCACGTCACTGCCAGCCCCACCCTCCAGGCTTCCCAACCAGGTGGAACTGGGGAAGACTCAATCATACTGAGTTTCTACCCTATTCTAACATTCTTAGAGTCCAGATTTATCAATATCAATGTTTCTTAAACAGGGGCCCTACACTGACACTGGTCCCCTCTGGGAAGAGAAGAGGATTATCACCTGACCTGATCTAACCCTTCACTGAAAGAGCCCACTGCCAGGCTCGCTGACCACATCGCACTGAGGACTAGGCTCAAAGCTCTGTGCGACCAAGACCCTCGGTTGGTTAGTGGCCTGTGACAGACCAACAGCTTCCAATTCAGGTACAGAACGGGGATCAATACCAATAATGATCAGCTGCTGGCTTATAGGTTTCCATATAAACCCCTTAATACATCTCAGACTTGGGCTCGAGTGTGACGGGTACTTAACAGCATCGGCAACGAGCACGCGGATGAGTGGGCGGATCTGGGGGAGACGCAAAGGGCATGAGCAGCGTAGACCCGGGCAGCAGATCCTGCTCCAGACCCCGAGTGGGCACCGGTGTCGTGCAGGCTGCCCCAGCGTCACATCAGCGCAGGTGTCCTCACCAGCTGTCGTTCAACAAACCCTTAGCACGCTTTCTACCCCATCCAACAACCCTTTCCCACCCAGCGGGACTTATTCTTCTTTGTCAACACACTTCTTCCTCCATCCTATAAAGTCATGTTTACAGGCTGTAAAGTCCCAACCCTCTCCCCCAGGTAAATAAAGTCAAAATGTCAGGACCTCATTAGGAAATACACATGTTATCTTTGACATCCCACACCTACAAGGGAAGCAATGTCTTTTTCTTTCAATTTAATTTAGGCCTTTGTGAAACTTTTTACATCCTTCCTCCCCCTTGGGAAACAGGCACCAATAGACAAAGAATTAGTGTGATTTTTTTAATGGTCTTTAGCATACAGAGAAGAGTCAGTCTGGACTTCAGAGGTCAATTTCAAAAGTGAGTGTCTGGCAGGTAGTCAGAACGTTAAAGGCTGTTTTTTCTCCTTAGAAAAGCATTATCTTCTATCACAGCTTCAGCTCCATCTTACTGGCACTACTTTAATAAATAACCCAATTATGCAAATTATGGAGACAGAAAACTTCAGCCAACTGCCTTTCGGGTTGGAGATGCTCTACGAGCGAGCGTCTCGGGAGACGCCGAGCCGGGTCTCACTGCCTTGAGGTGAGCCTGCGGAAAGCTGCTCCCTCCGGACGGGCACCGCCAGCCTGGGAAGGCACTCTTTCTGTCCGGGGTCCTGCTGGGGCTGGTGCTCTCTGGGGTTCACAGAGGCCCCCGAGCTGAGGTCTGTACAGGGCACTGCCTCCTCTCCAGGGCCATTAGCACTGCTCTTAATAAGCAACTGCCAAGAGTTGGGAGAGGAGCTATCATACATCACACAGATCTTTATTTTTCTCTCCGCGTATCCTGTTTCTTCGCCTCTGGCAATGCTCCGGAGCAAACAGGCCTGCTGGGTGATGGAAGCCACGGGGAGTGAGAAGGCCTGTCCCCAGGTCTCTCCTCTGTACTTGGCCAGAAACCACTCCCTCTCCAGCTGACCCTCAGCAGGCGACCTGATAAGCTTCAAAGACACTCAGCTCATTTTCCACTGGGCCCCTAAACCACCCAGCTCTCCCCTGATGGGCCAGGCTTAGAGGGACCTGCCAGTGCAGGCCCTGAGGTCAGAGGGAGGGGGCAGAGCTGAGGCTCCCCTGGAATGAGCTCATGGGGGCTCCCTTCCCCCACAAGAGATGTATTTCAGCATCCAGTATCCCCACCGCCCACTTTCTCAAACAGCTGATGTGGGACAAGTGGAGAGAGTGCGCTGAACCATTCCACCTCCCTCCCTCCCCCGGCTCTCAACCAGCCTCCCCCCAGCCACCACCACAGGGCACCTGCTTGCTTCTTTCCTCCCTGACCCCCTCCAGCCCCACTCTTGGGATCAATACCTAATGCTGAATTCAAGATCTTATCTGAGTTTTGCAAGGATAAAGCAACAAACTTTCCCCCAATGATTAAATCCTTTGATGACCAGCCCAATATTTTTCAGCCCTCCTCTCAGAACGTTTAGAGAGCAAATGAAATGACTCTGAAACTGGAAAGCCACCATTCCCTCTCTCCCCTTGGGCACAAATAGCCTCAGAGCACGCTAAGCAATGAAGTAATGGGCGGGGCCCAGGAAGGCCCCATCCTCTACCCAGCTCAGCTCCTCGCCCGGCTGTAGGGACCCGCTGTGCAACAGTCCCAAAAGCCACATGCCTCAGTTTCTCCATCTGAAAATGGAGGTACACCACAGTCCAGCAAGCAGATAGATGTGGAGAAGGACTAATAACGTGCTTAAGTCCTTAAAATCACCCAACTCCCCTGCTTTAAACCACTGCATAGCCCTGTGCTTACAGAGTGGTAAGGGGCATGGGCTCAGGGTCAGGCAGGCTGGGTTTACGTCCAAGCTCTGCTCTGACTTTGTGTGACTCAGGGCAGCTCGGTTCACCCACGACTCTCTGTTGTAAGGATTTCACAATATGTGTAGGCACCATGCTCAGAGTGGCTCTACAGGGAGTGTTACCATGACCTGGTTAACACAGGACCACCCTGTTACCATGTTGTGTGCAGTGATAGGATGTCAGGACCCCCTTCAGGAATGGAGGGTGTGTTCTCCAGCCACTGAGAGTGCTGCTGGACGATGCCCCCCAACTCCCCGGCCCCAGCTGTTGGTCCCCTCCAGGACTTCCTCAGTACAAGCCCAAGGGTGTACTTCCCAGGTCACTGCATCCAATGACTGATCAACATACAGATATAGCTGGGCAGCTGAAGGACCACCTTCTCTTCAAGTTCCCCAGGGCCTCCCCCGCCACCCAGCCCCCGTGAGGAGCACCTCCAGTGAACCTCCCGCATGCTGAGCCCCGTCCCAGGGAACCCAACCTGTGACAACAGCTTGGCTTCTCTCAGTTAGAAAATGAAAACAAAAAGGAAATTATCTGGGACAAACTTCCAGTTCAAAAGCTAAAAGCCAGAAACATACGTCAGGTCCTGGAGCTCATCCATCCCAGTTCCTGTATTTTCCAGAGGCGGAGCCTGAGGGGTTCAGAAAGGTTAGGAAAAGTGCTCCCAGCTACACACAAAGGGGCTGCAGAAGCAGGAAGGTGGTTCCTCAAAGGAGGAAGGTAGGAAGATGCCCAACTTCCGTGTGTGTCAGATGCTGAATGACCTTCCTGCTCCCAGGATGGAGACGCGCCTCCTAGGAGGGCTCACTGTCTGCTGTCCCCGGGGTGCTTTTCCACGGTGCTGCTGAGGTCCAAGCACAGATGTCAAGTGGTAAGAAACACAGGCTGGTGCCATGCAGATGTAACTGAGGACCACGCTTGTGCCTGCTACGGGATGGGCGCGGCAGGGCGGGGCATAGGGCAGGAGGCGGCCACTGTGCAGCGAGGAGTAGAAATTCTGCCCCAACCCCTGGCTCCCAAGGGCAAGTGTGGCCTGAGTGGGTCCCATAAGTCTGGCCGACCTGACTCCCAGCAGGCCAGGCCTCAGGGTCCACGGAGATTTCCCTGCATAGCAGCGGACATGGCTCCAAGGGCACACAGGTGGTTTTCAAAACACCTGGGGTTGAGGACAAGTCACCGCCCAGGCTGCCCAATGGAGCTGGGTTAGAAGTCGACGGGAAATGCTGAGCAAGGTCCTGCCAACACACAGGGGTTAATGTCTGGGCCTCTTTAAGCAGGAAGCTGGCGGCAGTGCCAGCCGGAGAGGTGTCCTCAACTTCTGCCACCGCAGCACTTTCCTCTGATAAGATAATGGGAAACAGGAAGCCGAGGAGGTGAAGGGAAGGTTGGGGCAAGGTGGTTGCAGAAGGATGTTATTTTCTTGCGCTTATCACCCGATTCCAAACGCACATTCCGTCAGGCGAGGGGTGTGGGGCCCGCTTGCTTTACATACGTGATTTGTGTTTCTGTTGTGGTTATGTTCTTTTTTTTTTTTTTTTTTTTTTTTTTTTAAATTCCTTCCTCCTCTAATGCTCTGAATCACTAATTACCCCAGCCTCAGCACCCAGTCAAAAGAGAAACTCCTCTGAGCTCTTCGGAGGGGCTGGAGAGTGTGGAAGGGCCAAAGTCCCCCTACACAGACAGAACAGCGGGAGCAGGAGGAGGGGGCGGCAGGGTGTCAGGGCCTCCTGTTGAAACCTCTAGACACAGCGCCTCCCCAGCTCAGTTTCCTTCCCGCCTTCTCTTTCCCGCCCCACGGGCACAGGCTACATCCACTCAGGCCAGTTCCTGGAGGGGCATGGGGCGCAGTGCTCAGAAGAGCTCTCTCTACTCCTGGTTGACTGCTCCACTGTCATCTTGAAATTCTTAATACTTTTTGAATCAGAGGCCCTGCCTTTCATCTTGTTCTGACTCCACGAATTAGGTAGGTAAGGGGTCCTGCACCTACCGCAGGAATCTTAAACGCTGTCAGGGCAGAAGGATGCCGGGCATGGCCCTGTCTTGGCTGGGGTCGGGCAGGGCCGTGCCCACCCTCCTTCCCGCCATCACCACCAGAAGCCTTGACTTGGGGGAGTGAAGCGAGGACGTTCCTGAAGCCCCCCCAAGAGCTGGGCCGTGGAATGACCTCCCCCCCTCACAACAGGAACCATGTCCCTCACCCAGTCAGAGAGGAACCACCGCCATGTCCCTGTGCCCAGCACCTTTGGAGAAGGGGGAGAGAACCCCCCACAACAGGAGGCATCTGGGTTAGAAGCGGGAGAACGCTCCCTGGCACCTCCTCTGCGGTGTGTCCGGGCTCCTGACGACCCGCGTGCGAGTCCGCTTCTGTCAGTTACCAGCGGGGTGTCCTGACGCCCAGAGTCATCAGCCCTCTCAAGACCCTCAGACGGTGAGCCTGAAACTTGCCCTGCACGGCTGTGAGGGTTAAACGAGATGGTTCATCACCTCCTCCAACACAGGGCCTGACACAGAGCAGGAGGTCAAAATCCTTTATACACTGATATTCAAACCAAAATGACAATAATACTGCCTAGAAGCCGCTCAAGAACCTTCCGGGATTATGAACACCGGTGCCACGTGCAGATGGGCCTTGCCCAGCCTGAAATAAATGACGAGAACACTCTCCTTAACAAACCCGTCCCAGTGTGGAGACAACAAGGAGCAGGATTTGCAATCAGCCAGCCCAGGTGTGAGTCTCTACTCTGACCTTGGGTTGGAAGGTACCAACCCATTCTGAGCTTTGGTTATCTCATGCACAAATGGTGGTGATGAGGAGAATGGTAAGAATAGCTAACATTTATGCACAGTGGATGGTACTACACTCTCCAAACAATCCTAAAAGGAGGTACCAATATTATCCCCCTTTACAGATGAGTAAACTGAGGCATAAAGCAGCTAAGTGATTTCCCCAAAGTCACAACAACCCCCCTGGGGCTGCTGAGAAGATCAAGCCAGACGACGCATGTGCAAGCCGTGCCTGGTTAACTGTAAAGATCAACGCGGTGATCAAGGGTATCAAGAATCGCCATCACCCGCACCACCTTCCTCCGCCTCCTGGCTCTCACTCCAGAGCCTTGCGGGAGACAAAGGCGATCCTTCTACACCTGTCAGCAATTCTTTTCTCTCCTTGCCTCCCCCTACTCCTCGTCCCCCACTCCCTCCCCATCCCCTCCCAACAAATAGACCACTGATGCCCCGGTTTTCTGCCCAGTTTTCCATTTTGCCTTTTAAGGATGCTGTGGATGGAAGCAGGAGATGCCGGACTTCCAGGCACACACAGGACACCCCTCCTTCTCCCACCCCTGCAAGCAACGATTCCCATCCTGCTGTTTCCTCCCTTCCACTCAGCCTGCTTGCTCCAAACAGGAGAGACACACAGTCAGGGCTGGGTAACTGCTTCTAATCACAGGTGACAGCGAGAATGTAAACAACACAAGAAACATCTAAATGCAATCCGAGTGGCAAGGAAACACTGTTCACAGCTCCTTCTCTCAAGAACACTGCTTCCTGCCACTCCCCTTCGGAAATCCTGCTCATGAACACCCCATTAACAGGAACCCCCTGCAAACCAGGGGCTTCTGGAGAAGAGCCGCATGGAATGCTAAACCGTAACTTTTGACCCTGCTTCCTCTGGGGAGGATTTTCTAGATTCAACCGATTTTTCTGTTTAAGGCAATAATTTCACCATGTTCTTTTTTTTGGGGGGGGGGGAGTGAGGTGGGAAGAGGTCAAAGACCCCTTTGAGAATCAATTCAGAGCTAGAAAGGCTCTCCCGAGAAAAACATAAAACATTTTGTGTGTCATTTCAGGGGTTCATGGACCCCAAGATGAGACCCATTTTCTAAAACATGGACAGGACAGTAAGAGCACAGGAGAAAACACAGGAAGTGCAGGTGCCCTCCAAACTTCCAAGAGGCACAGAAGGGCACTTTCAAGTCTGTACTCACTGTACACGTCGAATAAACCTAGACGAGGCTTTTTTTTGTTTGTTTTTTGGCTCTTTAGATTGACAGTGTGCTTCTAAACCACCTCCTTCAATGCAAATTGAGAACTCAATTGAGTAATCGCTGTGAATAATTTCCACTTGGATCGCTTAGTGCTGTGGTTTAGCAAAGACTCAGAAAGCCAGGATTAGAAAAGTCTATCAGAACGCGTGTTGGGTGTGGCTGCATAATTAAATGACAGTTCATGAGCCAAAAGGAAATGGGGTTTTAACTGTCCAGTATCAGCCCCTGGTGCTACTGTGGGCCTCCATCAATCCAGATCTTTAACAGACGTCACCTCTACCTGCCTGAATTTGGAACAGTCACTGTATCTTTTGTCTGCAGGACTGGGGATGGGAAGAGACGGATGCCAGGAGAGGCGGAAGGGGGAACCTTCTCACTCTGGGGTTCTTACCTCTGTGCCTGTTGGTCGTCTTATCAAACATCAGCATTGCATCCTCCACCTGCAAAACAAGTACAAAACAGAGCCTGCTTTAGGAATTTTAACAAAATATACAAAATATTATATATTCGGGACGGGGGTGGCAGTTTCCATGACAGAAGTCATGGTTGCTCATTAAAAATTATTTGAAAATACAAATATTAGAAAGAAAAAAGAAATTACTGTTTTTCCATCTTTCCAACCTAGCACAGCCACAGTTAACATCTAGGGTACTTCCCTTCAGTTTTTGCCTTAAAAACCAACCAACCAACCATGCCTATTTCAATACAGTTGTTTTTTTTTAATGGAGGTACTGGGGATTGAACCCAGGACATCTCACATGCTCTGTCACTGAGCTGTACTCCATCGCCCTCAACATAGTTTAAATCATACTATAAGTGGAATTTCCCATTCTTTTTTTTTTAAATAACAACACAATATTGCAAACAATTCCCAGATGACTACTATCATGAATACTATCTTTTTTTCCTAATTTTTTTAATGGTGGTAAAATACACATACCACAAAAACTGCCATCTTAACCATTTGTAAGTGTTCAGCTCAGTGGTATTAAACACATTCGCAACGTCGGACTACCCTCACCACCCCTCATCTCCAGAACATCTTCCACCTTGTAAAACTGAAACTATCCCCAGGAAACAGTAACTGTCCTCTCCCTTCGTCCCCTCAGTCTATGGCAGGCACCTGCCTACCTTCTGTCTCTATGACTCTAAATACTTCATATAAGTAGAATGATAAAGCATTTGTCTTTTTGTGACTGGCTTCGTTCACTTTGCAGAACGTCCTCAAGGTTCATCCACATCCCATTCATTGGCTTCTCCATCTGTCCATCGATGGACACTTGGGCTTTAGTACTGGGAAGAGTGCTGCTGTGAACATGGGCGTACAAGTGTCTTTTGAGTCCCCACTGTCAGTCCTTTTAGGTGTAAACTCAGAAATGAAATTGCTGGATCATATGGTAATTTTAGTTTGTTGTTTTTTTTTTTTTTTTTTTTTTTTTGAGGAACTGCCATACTGTTTCCACAGTGGCTGTGCTATTTTACATTCCCACCAACAGTACACAAAGGTTCCAATTTCTCCACGTCCTGGCCAATACTTGTTATTTTCTGCTTTTCTCAAAAAACTAGTAGTCATCCTAATGGATGTGACGTACCGTGAATACTGTCCTGACAGCTGTGTAACACTTCGTGGGGGAAGGAGCTATAGCTTACTTAATTATCCTTCTGATGGATATTTAAATTGTTTCCAGTTATAAACAACGGAACTTTAACATCTTGATTGTTATGGGCTGAACTGTACCCCCCCACCCTACCCGACCCAATTCATATATTGAAGTCCTAACCCCAGTATCTCATAATGTGACTGTACTTGGATATAGGCCTTCAAAGAGGTAATTAAGTTAAAATGAGGTCATTAGGGTGGGCCCTGATTCAGTACAGCTGGTGTCCTTGTCAGAAAAGGAAATCTGGACACGGGGACAGAGGGAAGACCACGTGAAGACTCAAAAGAGAAGGTGGCCGTCTGCAAGCCAAGAAGAGAGGCCTCAGAAGAAACCACCTGCTGATACCTTGATCCTGGACTTCAGAATTGTGAGAAAGTAAATTTCTGTTGTTTAAGCCACCTGGTCTGTGGTTTTGGCAGCCCAGCAGACTAATACACTGACGCTAGGACCTTCTCAAAAACATTAAAGAGAGGAAAGTAGCAAAGGCATCCTTCTGTCTCTCTTCCTAGTCCCTTCCTCATCCTCCCATGCATCCTGCAACCCTTTTAGACAGACATTTCTAGACATTCAGGATCCACACTCAAGTCCCATGTAGATCTCAAGAAACTCACACTTATCAAACCAGATTTGGCTCTGAATTCCACTCCTTTTATTCATGCTCCAATCCTTTATTTGCTCCACAAAAGACACATCTTTAGTGCAGGTGTTGCCCTAAACCAATCAGCCATTTACCTGCAGACTGTACCTGTCTGGCCAGGTATGCAGCCTGATCTCCTCATGTATCTTGTGGACAAGATTGGCAGGAAAAATACAACCAAACCAAGTGGTTGTAGGTGGACAAAACTGTTAGCCAAAGGGCTCCGTGCTTGGAGCAATCTCAGTGTGTGCGTGTGGCTGGGAAGGACCGAGCACTGTTCACTGGAGCTCAAAGGCTCACAAATGAGCTTGGGGGCCTGAGCTAAGCCAGCTGAGAAAAGGAATCAGAGGCTATTCATTCCTCACTCCTCGCAGACGACAATCTCCAATGGAGGGGAAGACATCGGGCGAAGCAATAAAACCAGGTTTAAAATGGTGCCTCCAGACAAATCAAATCTATTTTTCTAGATGCTATCAAATATAATAGGGGGAAATGCAAAGTCAAGGTAAGAATGCAAGAGGGGGTAGGCAAGCCAGACACAAACCTCGAAGGGACTGGTCTAGCTTCAAAATCCCTTCTGGAGTCAGGGCCCCCTTGCGTTGCTAAGCAACCGAGCCTGAACAAACAGGCTCCTGGGGCCTTCCCCTTCTGGTCCCCATTTCTGAAGTCAGTTACTGGGAGGAAAATGGCCCTGCATGGTGACTGCTCCTCCAGCAGGAAGCTGCCCTCTCTCTCCCAGGGACTAGACTGAGGGGAGTAGGGGATGCCAGTTTGGAGAAGGGGTGCCTTCGCCATACCCAGCCCTGGCCAAGCAGGCTTGCTGAGTCCCCCCGGCACCGGCAGAAGCTACACACACCACAGCCGTCTGCCTCCTGTGCGCCCCTCAAGCAAAACCACCAGAAGATCAACCGGTTTGTTTGTACACAGAGCCGTCACACTTGAGCATATGGTATCGCAGACTCAGACCCTGGGCCTCGTTAAGAATTCCAGTGCCTGGGGTGCAGGTGGGTGGCGGGTGAGGCCTGCCGGGTATCGCACAGGTAAATGTGACATCTGTTTCGCACCCATTGCCATATTTTCTGAGACGTTTGCCAAGTCCTTATTTTGAGCTAAAAGTGCCTAACAGTAAGAAAAACAGCCTCCCTTCTGCGTTGGCCATGTGTTGGTACTGCAACTCAGCTCCCCTTAGGAAGTAAACATTTTGAATTAAAAAAAAATGTATTTTCAAAACTCCCCTTTCCACAGGGTGTACCGAGGTCCCTCTTTTCCTTCCTATGTTTGGACATTTTCTGCCGCTGTCTTCCTAACATTCTCTCCACCCTGGTGAGTGAGGAGGAGGAGCTGTGTGTGTTTTGGGGGCAACTATTGTTGTAAAGAAAAGAGCTCTTTCCTCCATAGTCCAGGTGTACAATGGGGCTCGCCAAGACCTCCTGACTAGACAAAGCGCCAGGGTGAAAGAAAAAAAATTCTATTAACGCTTTACAAAATAAAACATCTAAGAAGTAGCTAGAAAGGAAAGAGAAAAGGGAGAAAAAAAATCAGTATGGGTAAGTCCCGGTGCTTGGAGGGAGAGAAAACTTCTCAGCGATTGCAAAACACTTATTAATTCAGAGAAGCCATCAATGCAATGGAAATCTGGCAGAACAGCAAGAGCTGAAACGGGAAGAATTTGAATATACAAAGGCTGAATAGAATGAAAAATACGGCCTCACATACGGGGCTGTTTCTCACGGTTCTCTGTGAATCAAACAGAAGCGGCTTGTGTGAGCCTCCACCACAGGGCAATGAGGGACACAGTCAAGGTAGCTGGGATTCAGCCCTGGAGTGAGTAACTGCTAACTCTGTCTGTCTGTCTGTCTGTCTGTCTGTCACACACACACACACACACACACACACACACACACACACACACACACACACACACACACACACACACAGGTAGATCAGTTGGCTGGCAGTCATCAACTTCAGCACACGGGCTTATTCAGTGTGCTAGAAGAGCACAAAAGAGTCGGAGGGCGGGACACAGTTCTCTGACTTCGGGGAGAAAGCCCCGTTAACCCAGGAGAAATGTCACCTTCCTCCCTGTGATCAGCACTGGTATTTATTTTGTGTTGACGGTGCCCTTACCAGCCATACTGATTTCTCTGTGCCAGAGGTGGGGGCCCACAAGCCTAGGAGTCCTGGGTGTCCCTGGAGAGAGGGAGCAAGAAGAGGGGGTGTCTGAACCTGAGCAGACTGTGTCCCATGTCTTGGCACACACCAGGTCTGTCTGAGGAGATGGAACTTGTTCCAACCTTGAGATATGCCTTCTAATAACTTAAGGCAGGTGTAAAATGTGGCCCTGGCATCCTCGGTGCTGTATCTTTGTGAACGACAGCAGGAGAGCAGGACAAGTAACTTTTAAGTGAGATGGCTGGGGATGTGAGACACCAGGAGGTCCCTAACATGTAACTCTATCACGTGGCCGTGGCCTCCTCAGAGGTGTGCACCATGCACTCCCCACGTCTGAGAGTCCAGAGTGGGGAGCCACGCTGTCAGCCTCTATGGCCCAAGGGGTTGGGCAGGGCGTCTCAAACCTCCTCCCAGTCAGAATCACCTGGAGAACTTGCTAAAAACACAGATTCCCCTGGGCCTCTCTCCTACAGGATATCTGATTCAGGGTGCAGCGTCTGCATTTTTAACAAGCTCCTGAGTGATGCTGACGCAGCAGCCAGCCTGTGGACCTGACTTCCCAGGCGCTACTCTAAGGGATGAGAAATAAGAGCGTAAGTTAGAGCCACTGGACAGAACTGCCTCTTCCTTTTTACAGACACTCAGTGCTCAATATATGGACCAAATTTCCCTTCCAGAGGCAACCAAGGCACGTCAGTGTGGCAATGGGTCTCCCCTCTGTGTTCCCCGTCTCTCAGACGTCTACACGCCAAAATCCAGAAAATGACGACAGCAGAACCTATGATGGAAAAGACGACAAGAAGAGGGACTTCTTAGTGGGAACCAAGCTGTCTCTGCACCCAGTGCAGGAAAAATTTGGGTTCTCCCAGGATGACAGAAACTTTCCTTCTAACAGATCAACTCCAGCTAGTATCTCCATCATTTGGCCAACTCAGTCTGGATTAGAAAATCTAATAAATTAACTTTACTTACTTTAATGCAACGTGTAATTATTAGGCATATGCTATTTGCAAAGCATCAGCCTAAGTCCAAATAAGAGGCAGATTATATATAGGTCCACGGTGTATGGATTGCCCCACACCCTTTACCCTGTAATTTGGTAGATCCTCTCTCAAAGAGGTGGAATCCATCTCCCCATCCTGTGTATCTGGACTTGACTAGTTACAGTCAATAAAAGAGGTGGAGAGAGTGGTATGCCTGTTTGGGGCCCAGCCTTGGGAGAGTCTGTGTGCTTCGGTTTGCTCTCTCTTGCACCTCCACCGTCACCATGAGAAGGGCATGCCTAGGCCAGCCTGCTGGAGGATGAGAGACAAATGGAGGAGGGCCAAGTCCCCTCAGTTGCCCCAGCTGGGGCCAACCTACAGGGGCTGACAGCTGGTCACTTGCCCGTTGCTTGAGCTCAGCCAAGATCCGCAGAACCGTGCCCAGTGGCCTCTCAATTCGTAAAATAAACAGCTATTGTCTGCCACTGAGGTTTTGTGCTTGTTTCTTACACAGCATTCTTGTGGCAACAAGTAACTCATACATGGTCACTGCTCTCAAAAAAAAAAAAAAGCTTTTGGTCTGTAAGAAGATACACAGGCAGTCTCAAATAGTACTAGACAGTGAACGAAGGCAAGAAAAGGGGTGGAAGGAGGTAAAAGGTGGAACGTGAGCTGAGTATTCAACTATTGATTCTACATTCTGAGTGGAATACAGGTACCAGGGTGTGGAGGGGCCACTTCTAAATTTCACCCTGGCAGCGAGGTTAGAGACCAAGATCCTGGAAATGCCAAGAGAAACTGGCAACACACTCCTCACTAAATGAGCACCATGAAAATCTGCAGTAATAAGCACTCAAGTCAGTGGGTGATGCCTCTCTAATCCTAATTCATTTAATGAATGAGTGAACCCTCTTGAGAATGAGTCAAAAGATTTATTGTGAGCCAGACATTCTTGCTGGGTGACTTTAGAAGTTGCCAGAAGATGCCGACCATATCCAGAGGTTAGACTTCAGCCAGCCCAGCTCATGTACTGGCTGAAGATGAACCCTCTCAAGTCACAAAGCAAAGACGCTCCTCAGGTAGAAATTCTGCTTGTCAGGTTGGTTGGCCAAAGGATGGGGCCCTAGTGTGTGCTCCCAGACCACTGCCACTTCTGCCTGTGGTTTTGGCTCCCCATGTAGACAGCAGGTGAGTGAACCTGATTTGGGGACACAGAAAACTAGTTCCCAGGAACAAAAGGGAAAAGCATTGCTGGTAATAAATAACTCGGCAAGAGCTGGGATGCAGCTGAGCATGGCAGGCAGTGCTACACCAAGCATGGGCAGGATCCAGGTTCTAATCCCAGCCCCACCAGGAGCTCCCTGAGGACAAATCACCTCCTTTATCAGTCCTTAGTGTCCCATCTGTGAAAGGAGAGAACTGTATGAGATGGTCACCTGTGATCCACTTTTAGAGACTTTGCCTAGAATGCTGAAATGGACTGCAGAGCCTGCTGGGACAACATCCAGGAGCATCAGATTCACCACTTGTCCTCTGCAAATTCTCGGTGCTGCGAGGATGTTTCAGAGCTCTGCTGTGGCTGGCCAACGCACTCTGAGAAACTTCCTACCCATCTTGGGATGCAAATACACACACGCCCACACACCATACGTATCAAGAACAAAGCAGGAAACGGCACTCCAAATGATCCTTAAATTATCTGGTCAGACACAAGGAGGGAGAGGAAAAGGAAAAGAAGAAACGCAGCTCTTCAAACTCCCCCAGAACAAATGCCCTTCAATTTTGCTTCTTGCTCCCACTCAAACGCTTCAAGCGTTAGTTTAAATAAACGCCCATAAACGCAATACCGTGCTACTACGGCGCGCGAGGTTTAACAGGCCTGCTTATGCTCTATAAACTCAAGACACTAAAGCCACAAGAGTGGAGTGAGTCACGCAGACGAGGCAGGACTGCCCAGGACAAAGGAGCCTGGAATCCGTGCTGGAGACGGAGGCTGCCTTATCCCGGGATCGTTTCTGAACATAGGATGGCACCGCTTTCCGCTGCTCCTCCAACCAGCCTGCACAAACCCAACTCCGCTCCTGCCCCAGAGCTCAAGAAGGGCATCTAGTTTATGGAAAGGAGACTTCTCGGTAGGCTCCATTCCCACAACAAGTGAGGAGGGTTGACCTTTTATCATTGCCCAAGAGGAAGACTGGAGGAGGAAAGGGAGCAGGTGGGAAAATCCCATTAGTTCACACTGAAATCTGCTACCAGTGCTTTTCAACCTTGACTGCTCACCAGAATCACCCAAAGAACTTAAAAAGAGTCCCTGCTGCCAAGGCCACACCCCGACCAGTTAAATCAGCATTCCAGAGCCGGGAGCCCAGTACAGGAGTGTTTAAAGCTCCCCCAGTGATTCCAGGGTGCAGTCATTAGAGCCACTGTTCCAAATGGCTAAACACAGCTGAGCTGAACTTTAATCACAGCATATATGTGTAGAGAGGGGTCCCATAAAAAGGGCTTTACCTGGATCTTTGGCAGCCTAAAGACTGGCCTTTGTCCCCTGCCCAAGTCCAGATCCAGCAGGCCCTTTGCCACAAGTGGCTCCTCCGGGGCTCTCCTCACTGTTTTGGTCCTGCCGCCGCTAGGCGCTTTTTCCTTCATTCTAAAACTCAAAAAATTCTAGTTTGCATCCACCTGAAAGCTTGTCTATTTTAACTCATACCTATGTCTTAACTGAGTAACAAGACAAAAAGTCTGCTTAGTTCCTCCCAAACTTCTTCTTGACAGTAAAACAGACATAATGTAAGATGTGCCGTTTTAACCCTTTTTTGATAAACAATTCAGTGGCATTAAGTACATTTCCTAAACTCTTCACAGAAGGCTCCCAAGTCTTACAATGGGCAGAATGTTCTATTCCCATTGACAAAGACTCTTCTTTACCGGCCCTATTTTTTTCTTTTTTCTTTTTTAATTCTTGCAGGGTCTTCCCTTTTCCCTTTAACTTAAACAAAAACAAACCAACCCCAGTATTCATCAGATAGTAGTTATGAATTTATAAACCATTTCCCATGGGAATTAAAGGGTGTGGGGTCTCCAAATGACTCTATGCTGGAGATTCAGATATTTCACTTACATAAAGGGAGGCCAAACCTCCTGCTCAGAGATTCTGATTCCGCAAGTAAATATCAGACTCTCGGCTACGAACTGTTTCCCCCGAAATAATGACTACTGTAATAGCTACCATTTACTGGAGCTTAAAAGGCAATTTACAAAGCTCATTTAATTATCACAATAGCTCTGAGGTAGATATTATCACACCCATTATATAGGTAAGGAAATTGTGGCTCATTGTGATTAAGTGACTTGCCTAGGATCACACACACGCAGTAAATGGTGGAGCCGGGATTTAAAACCAGATGCATCCCTACGTCTATCTACCAGTCGCCCTTAACTGTTCTGTTTTTTGAATCCCTGGGGCTTAGTGTAGTGCCATTCATTGTCTCCTAAGCGAACCTACAAACACTGCCTTAAAACTCTACCAAAGAGTTAAGAGAGGTGATGAGGTAACCAAGGAGATAGCTGTACACGGCTTCTGGCAGGCTCAGGGGAGAAGGGGATGCTTAGAGAGAGACAAAGGGAAACAAGGAGGATGGAGGGGTCTCCTCCTTTTAGATGGGCAAGTTCTAGAAGCCCAGAGCTCACTTGTCTGCTCCGTGGTCACAGAGCAAGCCAGTGGCAGGGCTGGAACTGGCGGAGGGGTCTCAGAACTGAGTCCAGGGCTCAGACCACCAGTTCCTGATGTGAGACCCGCTTCCCAGAGTCTTAGGAAGCCTTCAGAAGGTGGTGGGTGGTGAGTGCCTAACGCATAGGACACTCTCATCATAACAGATCTGTTGCAAGTCACTGCCCCACCCCAGAAATCTCATGTGTGTGCGCATGCGCACGCGCGCATGCGCGCGCACACACTGCCCACACTGTTAAGTGGGGAGCCACGCCCAATGCTGTGAGTCTTCTCACTGCAGACGGGTCACATCAAGGGACAGCCACTAAGGAAACCAGCAGTCCCAGGAGACTCCATCTCAACACAGAGCAAAGGAAGCAAGAATCTGCCTGTACAACCTCGGCTTGAGGTGGGGGTTCCGGTCTGGCTGTGCCGGCAAAGCCCGGGCCCAGCACCAACCACCTGGAGGGCACGACAGGAGGCTCTCTCTGGGGACATCCCAGCCAGGGTTAGACAGGAGGCTGCGAAGGGGCCAGGCACGAGCTGCTGAAGGAGAAGCAGTTGGTTCCGGCAGGCTTGACAGCTGTCACACGGAAATGGCATCTGGCCTAACGGCCTCTCGTGTGAGGCGCCTTCGCATGGCGGCTGCTGTGCTCTGGAAATCCATGGCCCGTCTGCAGCCCTGGTTGTGAGTGTATGCGTGCACGCAGGCATGCAAGTGTGCGCTGCAGGCGCGGGAGGGACAGGCAGACCGCCTAATGCGCCTCTTCCCCCTTTCCAGCCTCTCCCCATCAGGCCTCACCTACCGTGAAAAAGGCCCAAACCTGCCAGCTCCGGAGGAGACAGGCAAATCATTAGCGGAGCACTGATGTGCCGTAACACTCTCTTGCATTCCCATTAAACAAATACTAAACTGCTAATTGCCAAAATAGATCTCCACGAGTCTGACCGAAGCGGGGAAGGGTTTATAATTACCAAGTGTGATAATGCACAGCCTGTAAATAACCACCTCATCTGTCCTAATATGGGCTGATATTGATGGGCATGAAATAAACATCAGGACCGAATGGAAAAATCATCCACATCTCCTGTGGCCAATGCAATCTCGAATGGTGACAAGCGTAGCTGCAGCCACACGCTTGGGGAGCGGAGAGGGGGGAACGGAGTTTTGCAGGCTTGGAGAATCTAGGTTCCAATCCTGATTTCAGTCCCTTGGGCAACTTGCATCTTTTTTCAGCCTGGAAGGTAGGGAGGGTAAATGGCATGGCCTGATGATGGGATGGAGGGCTTTTTTGCATCTCCGGGCCCTGGGGCATGGAACTTGCGGTGCGTGACCCTCTGGGAGAGGACTTCAGGCACCTTCCATCCCTCTCCCTTTAACAGACTGGCTGGCGAGGATAGAGAATGAGAGAGAGGGAGAGTTTGGCCAAGGTGACACATTTATTCACTAACTAGTATTTATCAAGGCTCTCCCATCTGGCTGACACAGAGTTGTTTGCAGAGCACAGAAGAAGAGAATCTGGGTTTAAAATGACCCCTGGGCTTCCTGACACCCCCACACCATGGTGCCTGCCTACCACTCCACCACTGGGATGGGAGGTAGACTGGTCTATTGGATTCCAAAGCCCCCTCCTCTCCTTGACTGCACCTGGAGAGGGGGAGGTGACCTGCCAGAGGTCATAAGAGCGGTCCCCCTTTGCTCTCCACCAGCCTGTGATTCTGAGGGATTCAGGGGGACCTGCAGTGAATGTTTCAAGTCGAGGAGGAATGGAGGTTTGTTTGTCTCAGAATCAGACCCAGAGGTCACCTCTCCCCTTCCCACCCAGTGCAGGACTCCCTTCTCCAAGGCTCCTCTGAACCCTTTCTGGAGCTTCAAAAACTCAGAGCATCTCTGCTCCACCCCTCCATTGAGCTGTTCAGGCCTGAATTCAGGAGCAGTAGCACTCAGATGCCCAAAATAGCAGCTTCCTCTGACCTGAAGCCCACTTTTGGCACAGGACAGAATTCTGCAAACTGCATCAGGCACCTGATTCAGGGCACCAAGTACCACTCACCCCAGAGCTTCTTAATGGGGCTTAATGGCATCTCGGGAAGCTCCCACTCTTCCCCTTTGGGCCACATGAAAGCCAATCTCTCCTGCACTCTTGTCCCTAAAGTAGCCCGCCCCCAGGTCCCTGAGAAGACTCCTGGGTGGCTGAATTCAAGCCCTGACCCCAGGACCTTACCAAACAGCAGCAAAAGAAAGGAAGGTCTGTACTGCAGACCATTTTTTAAGGAATCCTTACTTTTACTTTTAAATTCCCAAAGCATTTTTCAAACAATGGCTAACAGAATGCAGCCGAGAGCCAAGTTCACATGCAGCAACAAGGGCTAAAGGACTTGCTCACTCAGCAAAGACACTTCTTCCTCAGATAGGATCATAAATATCTGAGCCGGGAAAGGCCAGAAAGACATGCGTCCAGCCCAGTTGTTTTGCAAAGGAGCAAACAAACTGGCTGTCGGCGATGCCAGGCAAACTGAGCAGCGGGGTCAGAGGAGCCGGGTGGGCTTCGGGAGTCCTGGGTTCCGTTCTGCTCCACCACATCCACCTCCGCACCATCTTGCGTGGGGCTTCTGGTGGCTCAGTCTCCTCGTGTGGAAAAGGGGTGAAGATCACTGGCAGCCTTCACCCCAGCCTGGAGAAGCAGAAACTAGTGACGTAACACACAGGAGAGCACTCAGTGGGTGGCCAGTGACTGTCCGATGCTATCGCCAGTGCGCAGCACACGCAGGCGCTCAGCGAGCAACTGTCAGACGAGGGCTTGATAATGGAGGAACAGACTTTGCGCTCACGACCACCAACTCCAATTTAGTGAACTTAGTGTGGATGAGCGAGGTTCACTCTCCTAAGGGTCCCTGGCTTTCTGTGCTGTGCTGTCATGACTCATATTCATGCAAATAAACCCTATTTCAGAGAGCAAGGAGAATGGCAGAGCCAACCATGGCACATCCCACATACTCCTCCCAATAAAAAGAAATAAACCAGTGGCACCCGACTTGGACGGATCTCGAGGGAATTGTGCTGACTGAAAAAAGTCAATCTCAAAGGCTTATTCCATGCTGTATGATTCCATTTCTGTAACATTCTCGAAATGACAAAATTACAGTGGTGGAGGACAGATTAGTCATCGCCAGGGGTTGGGGTGGGGGAAGGGAGGAACTATTATAGGAGGAATTTCTCTGTGATGATGGGACGCTTCTGTATCCCGATTGTGATCACGGTCACTCAAATCTACACATGTGATAAAATTTCAAAGAACAGCACACACACACACACACACACACACACAGCCACGCACGCGCGCGCACACCCACGAGTGCCTGTTAAAACTGATGATGTCGTAGCACCAATTTCTTGGTTTTGACAACGTGCTAAGGTTATGGGCGATACTATCATCGTGGGAAGCTGGGTGAAGGGTACACAAGAGCTCTTTGTACTATTCTTACAACTTTCTGTGAGTCCCACACTATTAAAAACTAAACATTTAAAATAATAATTTTTTAAAAGCCACAAGGGGGCTCATTATATCAAGAAACTCAGTGGCAGATCAGTGCATAATGCAAATAATTATGCCCTAACGTCTCTTGATTTGGATAGCATGGGCACAAACAAGGTACGCCTGTAGTAGAAGGATCTAGCCCCTACCTGCGTCTCCTATTCGGCGCTGGCATCTACTACTGGGAAATAGTGTTGTGTCACATGAGTATCCATGTTGGTGGTCCCCACTGCCCCCATCTCATCATCTTCCCTGGATCTCAAGAAACTTCATATACGGCCCTGGAAATTTACAGCACCTCCTAGAGTAACTAATGCAAAAATAACTGCATGGTGCTTGTTGTTTGAGTTTCAGAAGTATTTTTTTTGCAGGATAAAGAAAAAAAATTCAGATAGAAAAGAGCCTCAAATCTAGTGGTTTCCATTGTTTCTTTTTTAAGCTATCAAGGCCCTGTCTTTCATTCAGTTTTCAAAACACGGATCTTAAATCTTTTGCCATATTTCATACACCAAATTGTACTTATTACTACTTCAGACATGCGGAAATGTATTTACCGACACTTGTCATAATTGTAACTGGGGCTATTGGCAGCTTGGGATGACCAGGGATAGAGTGAGCTGGGGGTACTCTGTCGAAAGCAAGCACGCCTGACATTTTAGTTGGTCCCCATGCTGTCTGGGGTGGGGTAACCGTGATGCCTGACAGATTTTGGATGTAATGACATCAACCTGAGCCGCATGCTCCTTCTGTCGGCCCTGAGGTTTGGACACACCTCTGGCCTGTTTGGAGATCCGGCCTGATCTGTGAGTTAAGATCTGAGCATGGGGAGAGGGTAGAGCTCAGTGGTAGAGCATATGCATAGCATGCACAAGGTCCTGGGTTCAATCCCCAGTACCTCCATTAAATAAACAGACAAAGAAACAAACCTAATTACCTCCCCTTCGCCCCCCCAAAAAAAATCTGACCATGACTCAGATCTTTGCAAATGAGTATTGACAGAATAACCAACCTCCTACTTAATCCCCAAAGCACACAACTCCCTAAGGGAGAAAACAGAAGAGAGAGGGAAAAACCTTCATCTATCCTTAAAAAAAAAAAAAAAGGTACCAACTTAAGCTGCTTCAAGACCCAACAAGCATGTTTTTCTTCTATTTATTTCTACATCAACACTCTGAAGGATAAAGATCTTTCTCATTTCAAGAGCTGTCAATTTGCTTTAGTCCCATGTTTTTCATCTGTTTGAGGTAAAGAGGAGCTACAAAGCAGGCAAATGAAATAACGTACCGCCATCTAACATATTTTGGCAATTCAAATTGGGGCCAGGGTGAAAGGAAATTAAAGACGGACAGCAAGCCACACCGCTCACCTGCGCTGTACCCACTCCAGCCCGCTCGCCACTCGCTAACTTTACCATGGGACAAAGCCTTCGGCTCTTTGCTGAAAACTGTACTCTTTGCTGCACCCTAATTCTTCAAATCATTTATACATGTTGCACAACTCACACAATATTTTGCTTCCTGAAGCAGAAAAACCTCTTAGCTGCTGGTAAACTGTCAGGTGCTGTTACTTTAAATACCCCTGTGAAACAGCACAGAAGCTAGCAGCACGTTCCTAGATTGACTACCCTTCCCTGTGTAAATTAACAGAGACAAATGCGTGCCACACGCCAGACTGCGAGGAACCCTCACCCCGTCAAGCCTAAGGGTTCCATTACCACGGAACTTAATAAATAAAAGGCCGCCTTAATCTCCTCCTCTCACGGGCCTCCTCTGCCAGTGATGCTGCCCCATGAAGACTGTTGGCTAATTCATTTACATTTCTTTTTGTTTTTAATTAAATTGCTCCTCAACTGCTCAGATCTGTAATTTTCCCCTCTTTAGCTCCAGGGCCGCAGATTTCTGAGAGAGTGACAATCATTTCCAGGGCCAAGATGCCTTGGAAGACCTTAGGTGCTGTGTGGCACTCAGGAGCCGGCCCTTGACAGTCACAGGTGAATCCCAAGGAGTTGGCCACAGGCTCTGAGAGCCCAGGGGATTGGGCTCCTTTCAGATACTAGAGTAAAGGGCCCCCCCACCATCACCACCACCAAGTTGTAAATGTAAGAAAGGACCTGTGGTTCTGTCTTTTGCCAAATCCCATTGGCTTGTGGACATCATGGGACTGTAGGTTTATAAAAGGCATCATCGTTCTTCTGCCAACAATGCTTGTGTCCACAAGCAGTGTTTACTGGGGCTCCCGGACCCAGGTCCCAGCTCTGCTGATGGGACATGTCTCGGCAGGGATGACTAGAAGCTCTGGAGGGGGGCAGACTCCCTGGACTCAGATTCTGGCTCTGCTGCTCCCTGGCTCTGTGACCTTGGGCAGGTAACTCAACTTTTCTGTGCCTCTGTTACTATGCCTCTAAGTTGGTACCCACCTCACAGTGCTGTTATGAGCATTAAGGGAAGTTAACTCCTGTGCAGCTTTCCGGATAATTAAACAGCTATCCTCCCCTATCATCACCGTCTCGGTGAGCTGGTTAGGAGAGACGTCTAAGGCTGTTCATGGTACCCGAGGTCTTTCCTAGTTCAACTGACACTGACACGAAGTGAGCTTAAAACCAGGGGCGAGGCTGGCTTCACCTGAGCAAGTGGGACTGAGGATGAAACAACATGCCTGGACTGGCCACTTTCTTGAACACCTATCTGGCCCTTCCTGCCACACTTGGGGCAGCCATGCCCTGCCACGAGGGTTCAGAAGCATGGAAAACCAGCCAAGGCAAGAGAAACAGGCGTGTGCCAGCACGAGACGGCTTCTGCTACCTGCCACCGAGCCCGGACCCATGCCCTTCAGCCTCTAAGTGCTGTGGTGAGGAAATGAACTCACTGAGGTCACTCCTGCTCCGGACCTGAGTCAGAAGCTCGAAGCTAGTCAGAGGCCTTCTGTGCCGTCCTGTACCTGAAAAGCGGCTCTAGCCAGAAGTCAACAGCTGCCCAGAGGCCTAGGCTCCCGTCCTGTGCCAGTGCCAGCCCTAATGACTGGGCTGGCCAGCTCTTTTCATTCAGCAATTGGGCAGCCCCTCATCCAGAAAGAGGCAGTGGCGCTGCCTTTAGAATGCATTCACTCATTTTTCAGAGTCATTCAATCAACACGTATTTACTAAGTGTCGACCATCATAGGCACAGTGATTTTAAAACAAGGAAGACTTGACGCCTGGGGGTCCGAGGGACAGAGGGGCACTGCACAGACATTCTGTGGTCTTTAATCATTCCTTCCTATCCTCCAGGGCCCTGAAAACTCAGAGTGAAAATGCACCAACTTGGCCAGAGGAGACAGACAGTTTGTCACGGAAAAGGAAGGATGGCTTTTTAGGCAGAGAGGCCCCACGGGCCTGGCGCTGGAGCAGCAGGTCTGGGGAGACATATAAGCCAGGGGAGCAGGGAAATCAGTGAGGGCCCGGGCCACATGAGCCACGGAGGGGCCAGGCTTCCATCCGGGCTTTCCTGCAGGGAGCCGGGGGGCATGAGTGGAATCAGAGAACCCACAGTCTGTCTCGGCTGAAACTAACCTCCCCAAGTGGACGGGAAGGAGAGCGCACAGGGCAGGGCCAGCTGAGGCTGAGGGGTCAGGGGCTTAATCCTCTGCTGCCCACGGTTACAGCCGAGGGTTAGCGGACCCTATCACCTGCAGGACACGGCAACGCCGCGAACATGAGAACAAGGCAGAGGGGAACCTGTCTCCTCAAGGCACACCAGACCCAAGAAGCATCCCTTGTGGAAGAATGACTTTGGTCTGGGATAACAGGACTGGAGTCCCATGGCCTGGGGTACCGACCAAGGAGCCCCATCTGAGGCATGCAGGCAGAGGAGAGGGCTATTCCAGCTCACCCGGTCTTGTGCCTGTCTCTGGGTGGGCAGCGGCAGGGAACGGAGGGGACGGCTAACAGCTCAATGCATGCCTTATCTTGTATTATAGTCACTTCTTGCCCTAAGTTTGTTAACTCACACTCTGTGCTCCACGGATCAGCACCCTTATGTCTGTATGACCAGGTGTGCTCCTACTGAAGGGTGAGGTCCCTGAGAGCAGGGCCTGTGTCTTCTCCACCTTCCAGATAGTCCTGTTTGCTGGGTAAGTGGCAGGCACACCTCCACCAGGTGACTGAGATGGAGAGAGGCAGAAGCGGGGAGAGAGCTGACTCTGGGGATTCAAACTGCCAGCTCCTCATGCCAGTTTACATGCTGAGGGCTAACACTACACAAAAAAACACAAGATGCCTATTTTCTGAAAGGTATTTGCAGATGCACGTACCTTCACCAGCAAGCGAGAGAAGCATCAGAGCTTTGGGTGGGGAGCTCAGGATTATTTGGGACCTCATACCAGCAGTCAGGGCTTATGAGCACCTTGCTAATCAGGGTAGGAAGAAACTAGAGGGCTGGGTGGGGATGAAGCCCCATTCCCAACATCCCCTCCAACACCCCCTCATCAGGAAGGTGCCAGGGGCTCAGGTACCCTCCCTACCCAGGACCATCCATACCAGCTCCCAACGAGGCTGAAAGAAAATGCTACCACCCAAGTGGCTCAAGTCTCAAAGACTGATACAGAGGAAGGAGAAGAGAGGAAGTGGCCGGGGACAGGGCAGCGGCAGGAAAGCTACATTTAAGAATCACTTTGCTGTACACCAGAAACTAACATAACATTGTAAACAACTATACTTCAATTAAAAAAGAAAAAAGAATTAATAGACAATCAACAAGTATGTGGCAGGCCCAGCACAGGTCACCAAGGCACGACTTCTGCCTCCCACGCCCCGGGGCGGGAGAGGCAAGCTGAAACAGACATGTAAAACCAAAGGACAAAAACAGTGGCTGATGGCAAAACGAAGTGCAGGAACAAGAGGCATGGAGAAATCGCCATTTGGCTAAATCCTCAGGCACTGCTTTCCCAGCAGAAGATGGAAGGAAGCCAGGTCTTGAAGGACGGGAAAGTTTAGAAAAACCAGAAAGTGTTCACATTGCCAGAGGGGACAACTGAATTAATACTGGCGGGACAACTGAATTAATACTGGCGGGACTTCCTGTGGTTGGAAATGTCTTGGGTCTAGAGTTAAAGGAGCAAAAGCAAGCCGGGCATCCCCGGAGCATCAAGGCGTCCTCTCGCCCCGCCCCGTGATGCCACGTTCTGCGGGCGGGATAATGTGGGGATGAAGGCTCCTGCAGAAGTCTCTCCCTCACTCCTCCTTTCCGCTTGAGAGGAAAATATTTAAGAGGTCTGCAGACAGCTGAAATTTCTCCCTCGCTAGCCCGATTTAGTATTTATCAGAACGCTTCGGCGAGGTTATTTTCAGACTTCCAGATGAAACAGGAATACTGAGCGCTTCCAGTTCATCTCCCAAGCCGTCTTCAGACATCAGCTCATTAATCCTCAGCCCCTTCATGGAGCAGCGCTTTGTCCCATCTCTCAGACTGGGAAGACAGAGGCAGCGGCCCTGGGATCCCTGTTGATTTCTGCAACGACGGATGCCAATCTGACTCGGGTCTACCTCTCACCCGGACCCCAGACCGTATTCCGCTGAGGATGACACTGTGCTTAGGATTCAGGACTGAAGGGCCAGGGGCCAGCCCTGCAGCACCCTGGCCAGCCAGGTGCAGGCCTCCTCTCCCAGGACACTCTCGGCCGTCAGCAGGTGCCCCATGTCTCCCAGGTCCTATCGCCCCGTCACCAGTCCCCCTGGACTCATCTGCATATCTGTGTGAGCTGCACTCTTATTTCCCACGTCATGTCCATCCCACACAGCTGACACCATTTAGAACTAACACATCACTTTTGGTGACAAAATACAGCCTTTGGGGATGGCCTTCTAGCAGGGGTCTTATTTTCCATGGTGCAGCTTTTCTTCTCTCCCTAAAGGAACCACTCCTGGACTTCTTCGCAGCCAGCATTAAACCTTTCTAGCCCCACTGAGGACCCCAAACATCAGCCCTCAGATGGACTGTGCCTTCATCATTTCAAAATGAGATTTAAGGTTCCTGTGGCTTGAGTCTTCACTTTATTAGTCATTCATGTAGCAAGCGGGTTGATTTTCCTGGGAGCAGGATGAGGAAGAATAGGATGTCAGTGTGGATACCCCAATTTCTGTGCACCGCGGGGCCGGAAGTCTGAGGAGTCCATGCAGGCGAGGGCAGCAGGAAGGGGCCGTGTGGCCACAGTGTGTGGCCCAGGGGGCGCTAGACTCCGATCAATGCAGAACTGGCCCGGCCTGCTGCAGTGGCCCTCCCTGAGCTGCCCTCATGAGGGTGGTGAGGATGCACTCCGTGGCTTTTCCTCTGTCCTGGCCCCTGGTGCTCCCAAATACAGCCCCTGCTATCCTGCAGCGAGAGTTCCAAAAGGACAATTTCTGCTGGCCACGTGCCCCAAACTAGATCTTCACTAACTCGTACATGACCCTGGCCCTGTATCTCGCACATCAGCCGGCTTGGTCTGACATCTAATGTACAGCAAAGATTAAATAAAATACAACCCCTTGATAAACGATTGCTTGATAAACGAACCAGGATGGACACCAAATGGCCACTGTCCCCTTCAAAGAATTTACCATGAAAAGCTCTGCTTTATTCACTAAGACTTCAAATATATTTTTTTGAGATTTTTTTTTGGGGTGGACTGGGGTGGGGATGTCCTTCTAGTCAGTTCCCAAGTCACGCAAGACAACTAGTCTCATTATTTTATAGTCCTGCTGCACTGTGGTCCAAAAACAGCATAATCAATCTTGGCCACAAGTCATTTGGAGCTAAGGCTGGTGATGGTTTCCAAAACTCACATCCACTTTCAAAGGCCAAAGATTTATCACCAGTGAAGATATTCAGAAGAAAATGCCACAGAGTCTGAATATGAGTTCACAGTGAAAGCTCTGAAAATGCTCAGAGTACAAGCGAGATCTTTGGAATAAGTACATAGACTCCCACTTTGAAGAGAGCACATTGCATTTGTAGGAAAAAGCACTAGTCTTAGTGCTTCTGGTCACTGTAGGGGGAGAGGGAGTGGGGACTATAGACACAGACGGTGAGACAGAAACCGACAGAGAGGGACACACAGAAATAGACGAGAGACATGGAGACTGAGAAAGACCGACTCATCATAAAAGTTGGAGGGGAAATGAAAGGAAGAGAAATAAGAAAAGATTTCTCATAGCCTAATACCAAACGCATTATGGACTCAACTGTAAGAAAACAGCCACCATGTCAATGCACAGCAACCTCAGCATCCTCAGGATGTGTTTCCCAGGCATGAGGAGGTTGGGTCAGAGCTAGACTCGCACTTGCTTAAAAATCACTCTACATACCCACCTGGCGCCAGCACACACCATTTCCATGCATTTCGAGCTGTCAGAATCTGCCTTCCCTCCTGGTCGCCCAGGCTAACCTCGTGTCCTGTAACCTGTACATGGAGGAGGGTGCGGGAAGGTTTTCCCTCAACAGGAACAACAGACAAGCTTCCAGTTCAGCTCAACTCGAATCAAATGGGCTAGACACGTTCAAGGAGCTCGGGAAAGTATGCGGAGGGGGCCCTCAGTCCACAGGCCTCCTCCCGCAGGCGGCCTTCTCCCCTCTCCCCACTCCAAGGCCAGGGTGGAGTTCCTTGGGGACAGTGCAATGACCACATGCACCCCATGGATCGTGACATTGCAGGACCACAGGGAGGACCCACAGCCAACTACAGAAACTGTGTCAATCCGCTCCTGAGACATCTGGAGAATGAAAGAGGCCGCCAGCCATCTTTATCACATCTCTGTGCAGACAAATACAGCACGGAAAATGACAGATTCCTCTCATCTACCAAATGAGCCATAATAACCGCACAGGTCTTCCCTGAGTCCTCAGGACGCGCTGCCGCCTGCTGCCCACCACAAGGGAGGCAAGTCGGGGGCCTGAGAAACGCCTTTCAAGGGGTGAGAACTGGGGCTGGGGGCGCAGCTAACTGCCCTGTCAGGGTCTCACGCCGGACAGACCCAGGTGGGAATGTCTCGAAAGGAAACATTCAAAGAACCTTCCCCGGCCACGGTGATATCTGAGGCTCGCCCACTGTCCTTTTGTAAATGCCTGCTGGGTCCATGTGAAGATAAGAGTATTACACTATGATGCTCCCTCATGCATGAAAGTCTATTTTAAAGAGAGTCTGGAGGAGGAGAGGGGCCCTGGAGGCAAGCGGGACAGGCCTGAGGAGGGCAGGTTAAAAGGAAAGCTGCTTTACCTAGAAAAGTCTCAGCTACAGAATAGAACTGTGCTTTACCTGCAAAGGAAAAACTCATTAAAGTTTCTCTTTGGTTCCAGGGAAAGAAATCCACAGCCACGGAGTCTCAGGGAAACTGCTTTTACTTCCATGTCTGTTTCCACGTGTCCCCCGCCCCACCCCGACTTACACACTCACTCTGGGATAAATATACGACACTCCCCTCCCCAAACCCAGATGCCACCCAAGCATCTCAAACAAGTACAAACACAGTCTTCACCTTAAATTTCACCTTAAACTGCATCCCCTCCCATGCAAAGTAGCACACATGCTACAAAGTCATACAAATTCTTGCTCCAGGAACTCTGGTGAGGCATTCTTTTGGAAAGCAAGGAATCTGCTCGTATTGGGGAATGACGGTTAAGTTTGGACAAATCTGGAAGCAACCTCCCTCTTTTATTAAACAGGAAAGCTCAGAGCTTAACTGCAATTGTTGCTTCCATTACGCTCATCTGCACAGTCTTGCTTCCAGGGTCTCGAGGCACCACAGGTCCCGCTCTTCTCTCTAGAACCTTCCCTGACTCCCCTTTCTTCTCCCACCCCACAGGTCCTCAGGTTGTCATCCACCCTGCACTACCACCACGCCCACTCTCTCCATCTGAGCTCTTCCCCATGAGAGAACGTGGCTTCCACAGTTAACCCACCTCTCTGGGGTCTCCTCCCACGCCTGTCCCCAGAGCGCCAGCCTCCCTCCTCTGCCTGCCATTGGTTTCCTGCCACATGGATATTCTGGGACCTCAAAACCCAACACATCCTAACGCAGATGTATGTGCCTTCCCCTCAAAACTCCACAACCTCCGATGGGCTGAAAGCTTTATGCCCTCACCAATCCCGCCCCTCTTCCAAGCCACCCTGCTCCATTCTGCCATTTCTTCCTTTGATGCAACCTCCACTGCACCCTTTCTTACCTCTTCTACATCCCTCTTAGTTTCAGGACCTTGTCATCGTTAAGTCTGAACCTACCACATGACGACCTCTCCCTGCAACCACCGACCATCTTTGCTCCCTGTCATCAGTTCCACTCAGTGAGGCCTAGTTACTTTCCTTGAAGGACCACTTTGAGCTATCCATGTGTCTGAGTGTGCAAAGGGAAATGTTCCAGCACTCATGGTCCCACACCAGCTGGCCTCGACCCAGCCTGCCAGCCTCAGGTCTTTCTGTCCCCCACTGAAACACGCCCCTTAGTCCACACACTGGTTAATCACTCTCTTCTGAATTCCCTCCAGCCCTTCTGCTTATGGGAACACACCTTGGTCCAGCCTCTGGAGGCGAGAACAGAAGAAAGATCACAACACAAAGACATCCATGACGCTACCTGGGGAGACTGGCTCTGGGAGCCATGTTCTAAGACCATGACAGCAGGATACAGCTTGAGAGCTTTCAACAAGGGGGCTGGAAGTGAGACCAGGGGTGGGAGGGGCTTCTCAGCAAAGCAGCAGGACCCGGAGGCAACAACCTTGACATCAGCTCCCTTTACAGCGTCATGAAGGAGAAACTTAACTCTGGGGAATGTGGAGGTCAGAGTCACGGTCAGGGGAAGAGAAAGTCTGAATAGAAACCTCTCTCCCCAAACCATGAGCACCTTGTAAACAGAAGCCACATCGTATGCCTCTCTGCCCCTCACCTGAGAGCAAGGACTCATGACTAGTTTTTGACTGGCTGGCAGGTAAAGGGCGGCTTGGGGGGCTGAGCAATTGCTCTGGGACTTTCAAGACCTGGACTCTTGCTGAGGTGGGGAGTGATTCTGGATTAGGTGACAAAGGTACTGTACCTAATCTGTTACAAGAGAGGGCTCATAAAACATTTATTTTTTAATACACGCATTACATGTATGTCGTGGAAACTGCCAGCGAGCAAAAAGAAGAAAACACAAATCACCATTATTAGCATTTTGGTGTCTATTTTTCCTAGCAAAATGTGTATGTGTCTGTGTGTAATAACATCTTCAATTTTAAAAAAAGGAATTAATCAGGAAATCGAGTAAAGCATATATATTAAAGTAATCTGCCAACTCCTCATTGTCCTGAACTATTGAGATTTCACCCCGAGTGGGTATCACTCTCTGGTAGCTGAATACAACAAAACTCCCAGCCAGTTCTCTTCAATTCCTTACACTCACATCAGTCTCTAAGCCACCCCTGAACTGTGATTTATATGACAGCTTAGGAAAAGCCAACTGGGGACAATCAATGGAACAGACGGAGACAGGCCTGGCGAACGTGCATGAATTAAAACGAAAATTCCATTGTAATAGGAACAAGATTCTAATCACTACACCTAATTACAAAGAGGAGTAAATCACTGGAAAAAAATTGAAGTGTCTCATACAGAACAAACAAAGCAATTAGTCATAAACAGAAGTTCGGGGTGTGGCGAGCAAGTCAGAAGCAGGACTCCAGCCAGAAGCTGCACATCTGACCCCGAGACCACACTGTGCAGAGGGTGGGCTGGAAAGCCAGAGCTGGGGAAGGGGGGAGGCTCCCCATACACGCATCTGTATACACACACACACACACACACACAGCCTCATCAGACCTTCTGACCACAACAGTGACCCCCACATTGGGTGCTGGAAGGCCTAAGACTGGAGCCTTGACTTCCCTAGATGTGAGAATAATGACCAGTGACTTAACAGATGGCAGAACCCCTTCCTCATCCTCTGTCCCCACCCCTCAGGTAGCTAATAACACCACCATCACACCAACAACAGCAGTTCTTTCTCATTATAATCACTGCACAGCCAGCCCCAGGCTCAGCGCTGCGCAGAGCGATCTGGCCTCGTGTTCCCTAAATTTACCCTTTCAGGGAGCTACTATCGTCATCATCTTCATTTAGTGATGAAGAAACTGAGGTCTGCAGGGTGAGCAATTAATCTGGCCAACTTCAGCCTGCTCGCAAGGAGCAGCGCCTTGATTATAAACCCCACGGTGGACTTTGGGGCCCATGCTCGTCAACGTTGCTGCCTATAAAATGGGAAAAGTGATACCCATCTTGCCCATCTGGAGGAAACAAGGTGTCAAGTGTGAAGCCCTCTCTCCCCAGGGCCTCCCTTCTAGAGGCCCTCGGACCCTCCAAGTCCAGGCTGGCTCCTTCCTGTATGTCTTGCATTCTGCAAGGAACCTCCCTCAAGACCCCAAAACGTGGGAAGGCTGCGCTGTGCGGGCAGACCTTCTCTGAGGGGCTGTGGAATAAGATGTCCAGGCCCTTCCAGGTCCATGTTATGGCCAAAGGCCAACTCGAGCTCACCCTAACAGTAAAGAGGGGAGTGAATCAGCAAATGCACACGCTGTTCATTCAGTCATTCCAGAGCTGGCCAGAAGCTGCGTTAGTTCCTGAGAGGCAGGGAGCTGGGGCGGGGCGGCCTGGGGCAGCGGGAGGGAAAGGCGGGTGGAGAGTGAGCCGGGTCCCTGTGATGGCGCATCCTCCCCTCAAGCTCAGCTAGATGAAAATGCAAGAGCTTCTGGCTGAGTGTGCGTGGCAGTAAACACAGAAAAGCATGCTTTTTTTTTACAAATTCGGCAGAGGAGCCCAGCTCGGGCCAGCAAACGCTCCCGTGGGGTCCTCAGTCCAGCTGGTCCTCTAGACTAAGGCCCAGCAGTGGCCAAGGGCTCGGGTCCCAGGGTCACAGAGACCTGGCTTCACACCTGATGCTCAGGAACCACAGTGTGACCTTGGGCAAGCAACGAAACAAGCTCCGTAACTCTCTGAGCCCCGGTTAACAGCACGTTCTTAACAGGGGCATGAAATGGGATGAAATGAGACAGTGTATTTACACACATGGAAGCAGAGCAGGGGTCAGCTTCTGATGCTGTTGTCATTATTATTATTAATAATAATCTTAATATTGGTTAGTCTTTGAAGGTCACAGGGGAACTTGTCCTTAACTGAGTGCCCTCAGAGTCAGGATGGACAGAACAGAGCTCTGGGCAGAGCCTGGTCATCACACCCACTGTACCTACCAGGGGCCCCTTCTCACCCACAGTGGTCGTCAAACTCTGGCTGCTCCGCTCTACTGAGAGGGCACCTGCCCACCCTCCTCCCCCAGAGCTCACCCTCCTCCCAGCTCCCCAACCTGCTCCTCCCCCTGCACCCAAGAGCCTCAGAAGAGGAAAAGGTGCCGTGTCAGCATCTCATACAGTGCTGAAAAGGGATCTGAGCCACAGAGGGGATGAGTTCCACCTTCTCCCAAATGTCACCCGATGAACTAGCTGGGGCTGCCTTCCTTCCCCACAGCCTTCAGGCAACCTGGAGAGTGGGGAGAACGCAGGGTTTAACCTCTCAAGATCCAGGTTCAAATGACCTCTCAGTAACTGAGTGATCTCAGACAAATCACTCTCTGGCTTTACTTCTCTGGTTTGCAACGTGGTGACAGCAACACCTCTTAAGTGTGTTGGAAGGTGACCACGTGGAGCAGATTGTACCTTCCACTGATGGCACATACACCCCCCACCCCACAGGCTATCTACTGAGTGAACCTGATATGCCTCCAATCAAGAGGTGAGGTCGATATCCTCTCCCCTTTATTCAAGATGAGCCTGTGACTCACTTGTGTTCCAAGACTTTCAAGGCCAGGCCAGAAAAGGGGAGGTCACCTCTGCCTTGTTTGCTGGCGCACTTGTGCTGAAGCCCTAAGCTGCTCTGTATGGAGCTGGACTGCCCTGAGGACACCATGATGTGAGGAAGTTCAAACCAGCTGATGGAGAGAGACCACGTGGAGAAGTCCTGAGAGCCCATGAACAGAGAGATGCTGGGTCAGCCCTCTACTGCACAAGCCCACAAGCCACTGTCTGACTGCAGCCTTCCGAGATGCCTCCAGCCAGAACCACCCAGCTGAGCCCCTCCCAAATTCCTGATCCACAGAAACCACGAGAGATAATGTAATGATTGTTGTTTTAAGCCAGTAAGCTTTGGGATGATTTGTCATGCATCAACAGATAACTGGGACACCATGCATATGAAAACATGCTGTAAACTGATGGGTAAATATTAAGAACTACTAATGCTATCATAAGTTTTATGATCATTTCTTCTTCAAGTTTGCCCTTGTTTGGGTCTTTGGAAAAATACGTGTCCTGGTGGGGATGGGGGAAGGAGAATGCATACAGATTCGCCTTTAGCTTCTGAGAGAAAACCCCAATTGTGACCAAATGAATGGTGTCGATAAGCAAAAATGACATCTCAATTCACCTGGTGGCATCTTCTAGAAATAAAGGATCTGTGAACTAATTAAAAAGTGACTTGCAGCAGGAAGATACCCCCCAGCAAAGCCAAGCTGATTCTCTGCAAAGATCCTCAAAACCCTAACGTCCTGCGCTCTGTAGAGGAGCTGAGTTCCCTGAGCAGCACAAGAAGAACCCACGTCCTCCGCCCACAGGCAAAGAGGAGACTCCTGGCAAGACTGTGTAAGAGCACAGAGCCTGAGTCTGGCCTTTCATTCCACACCTCGGTACCGGGTCGGGGGGATGTTTCCCACCACCCACAAAACGAGCGTGCCTGGGGTGGCGGGTGCCTCACTTTTCAAAAACCACAGCTTTTGTGTGCTCATCACTGCAGTTCCTGGGAGCAAATTGAGATCGTAAGGCTGTCAGTGGCCTAGGCGCTCATCATCTTGACAGATACTTAGCTATTCATTTAAAAACAAGTGAGAGAACAAGCATCAGCTGCATTTTTTAATTACTCCTGGATAGGACTGGGAATGCTCTGGCATAATTGGGGTATTGAGATTTTTTTTCCCCTTTGAAGGCCTTGTTGCAGCAAGAAAAATACTGTGTTTATTCTAATTAAAACCAACCCTTCTTTTAAACCATCTTAGCAATGGCAAGGCAAAGGACGACAGACGTTTATTTTGTATCAAGCGGTGGGGTGACAGTTAGAGGGGCCAGCTCTGCCACGAACGAGTGCCCTTGGCCAGGGACGTCTCTTACTTCCAGTCGCCGTTCTCTTGTTTATAAAATGGCTCTAACATAACACGAGGTCATCACTCTCACGCCCTGTCACCCCAGCCCAGTGGGGTATGACATACCATGGGCCAGTTCTCCAGGGACAGAGAGTCTTTCAGGGCCCGCTGTGTCCAAACTCATCACCGGCCTCCATGGGACACCATAAGCTGCTCGTGTGACACTGTCACGGTTCCTAAAACCTGCATGTACCTGGATCACCCGGTGACCTTACACCTGCACAGTCCCAGGCCACTCCCCCGGAGAACACAATTCAGTATTCTGGGGTGAAGCCCAGGAATCTGCATTTTGGATAAATGCAAGACTAGGTGGGAAACAGTGCCTTCAGACTCAGAAAGACCAAGTCTCAAGCTCTGTCCTCCCGATCTTGCCGCCGCGTAAGCCTGGGCAAGGAACTCCACCTCCCTGTCCCTTCCGTCCTCAGTAAGCACAGCAGCCTCCTGGCCCTGCCCTGGACAAGGCCACCAAGTCCACGTCCACTTCTTGCCACACCGCTGCCTAACGCAGACCTGTTCCCTTCTCACTCTGAAAGTGGGACACTACAGAGCGGCTTTTCAAAATCCTAAGAACAACAAGCTTTCAGAAGACAGGTTGGGCAGGAAAAGCTACGCTGTACAGGGCCCAAGGCAGCTCTTAGACCACAGAAAATAGCCACATGGCTCTTAGTTAATAGTAAAGGTGAAGCCGAGAGTCAAATTTAGCCAGCAATAGAAATTGTAATCCAATACCTAGCAGCTGGAGAATACGAAAAAAGAAGATTATGGTCCTTACAAATAGCATTTCTAAAGCCTTTCGGTGCCCTGCCCTGTTCGGTGCCCAGCTATCCTGTTCCTGCCCCTCGCCCCTCAGACCTGACTCAACCCTCAGAGGAATACAGATGCCCTGATGACGGCTGGTCCTCTGGGACTGGATGGGGAGGCAGCTTCCCTGAGCTTGCCCACGTACAGACAGGCACCTGCACTGGCCCTAGCCCGGCTTTGCTACCAAATGGCTGACAGAGCACATCGCTTTGCCTTCTCTGCCTGTCAAAACAATTAGGCTCTGGAAGGTGGCAGTGGCACCACAGCCAGAAAAGACAATCAGGGTATCAGCTCGTTCATCAGCCTTAAGGATGGTTCGACAGGGCTGGGAGGGCAGGGGATCCGTAAATAGGGGACAAGGGAGTGTCCACTTTGGGACAGGGGCGTTGCTAAGACCATTTGGCAGAAACAGTATAAAACCTGGAAGCACCACAAAGCCACAGGTGACCAAAGGTCTCCATCTCTGTGGATCTGTAGGACAAGTGGGCAGGGCTGTGCTCGGGAGACGGGGCGGGAGGCCTGACATCCACTGGGTGATTGACAAGCTGGCCCTCCCGCACTTCTCCTCTGCTCCAGTAACTACCCGTATTATGCCGAAATGACACAAGCGACAATAATTAAGCCCAGATCTCTGTGGATCGTTCGCAGTGATAATTCCACCTTTGTAATTCAGCTTCAGATAAACCCCTTTTGTTCTGCCTTATAACACAGATTCTAGTATCATTCAAGTATATTAACTGTAGCCTATTACTGTCACAAAAAATGCTCCCTGAGCCATAGCAAAAGACTCCCCAGACAAAACTTTATGTCATGTTAATCCAAGCTTTAATAACTATGAGGATATATAACTGTATTCTAATTGTGCTCTGCATTCCCGAATACTAAAACAGAAGATATCAAAACTGACAGCAGCAGATCTCTTCAAGTGAAAAAGCATTAATTCCTTGCTTGGGGTACGGGGATGCTGGGGTGAAGGGATGCCGATTTACATGGGGGAAGAAGACATAAGGGGGCTTCTGAAGATCGGGAAGACTTCTGGGCTGGTGTGGGACCAGCAGAAATCAATGCCACTCAAGGTCGGGTTATGGAAGATGGTGGGAAGTAGCCATGGCAACGGGGTGGAGCCAGGAACAAAGTCAAGAGAACAAAGTCAGAGATGCGCAGGAGACATAAAGAAGCCGAGTGGGGCTTTCCAAGGCAGTTATGCGAATCCCCGAGTTCATGACCTGGCTTGAACACTACATCAGTGGTGACTTTAGCCAAGTCATACCCACTCCCTGGGCCTCCCTTTCTGTCTGCAAAGAGGGAATTAGGTCAGACCCACGTGTGGATCTGCTATGATTTGCTTCCTTTAAGTCCTCCCCAGAGGCTCACTAGGACCAACTGACATAGAACTGCCACACACACCAGATGCTCCCAATCTCCTTTACTCCACTGTACTGTGATTCCTTGTAAGTGGTTCTTACCTTCTAACGTGCCATGTGATTTACTTGTTTATTAGATTCGCTGTTTATCATATGTTTGTCTCCCTCCACTTGAATCCCAGTCTATAAGGACCAAGATTTACCGTCTGCTCTGTTTGATGATGTATCCCTGGTGCCCAGGATGGTACCTGGCACACAGCATGTGCTCAATAAATGAGCTGAAGGACTGAGCGGCACTACCATGAGTCAGGTGTGTGGCCTGGGACAAGATTCAATTCATGGAGACTCAGTTTCCTCACTGCAAAAAGAAAACAAAAAACAAAAAACAAAAAACAAAAACAAAAACAAAAACAAAAAACCCAACTACTTCCTAGCATTGCTGAGAAGATTAAAGAGCAGACACAAAAAGCACATAGCACGGCCACTGGCCCAAAAGAGGTGCTCAGAGCATGTTATTTTCTGGGGAAAAAAAACAAAACCCTCTAAGGCTAAAGATGCAATTTTCACTGCTCGGACCAAAGGCAGTGGTTTCATTCAGTCACTGGTCTCAAGACTGTCAGAACATACCTTTCCTTCTTCTAGACCCTCCACCTCCTCCACTGTTCCAGCCCCCAGCCCCACTCCACATCCAGAGTCTGCCACCTTCTCTGGCAGCAGAAAGGGCTCAAACAGCATCAGACTCCTGCAGGGTGCTGCTGCATCAGGGCCTTCTGGGCACAGGAATCCAGAGAGCCAAAGAGAATCCTGACACTACATTTTCATGGGTCTTCCTTACTGCAGGTGGTGAGAATGGAACATAACAAAATGAACATACTCTGACAGGAAGAATTCTTACTCTTTATTACTTAACCTCTCTGAGCCCTGGTTTCCTTATCTGTAAAAAGGGGATTATAATAACCCTTCCGGCCATATCTCAGGGGGTGATTGTGAAAACCAAATGTGCTTCTGCACATTTGGAGGCTTCTGCTATTTAGAGAGCGACCAGAGGCAGACAGCAAGGGGCCAAGGGCATGCAGTTTGTGGCAGGAGACTTGGCCTGGAGTGCCAGCTCCCAGACGCACACTAACCACTTATCTTCCTCCAAAGGGCCAGTTTCTTCTCCGTACGATGGGATTCAGCTTCCTCTGCTCAGCCTGCCTGACGATGCTGGGAGACTTTGGGACAGCTTGCCGATCACTTTCACACCCATGTGTACAGGGCATGAAAATGCCCCCAGGGGCAGGAGCAGCAGCTCCTCCCTGGAGCAGTTGAGGAAGTTTTTACTAATTAGTTTTACTAATAGCAATGAGGAGATTAGAAGATCTGATAGCTGATACTCCCCCCAGCCCTGCTCCCGGACACAGATCTTCAGCCAATTCAAGACGAGATCCTGCCTAACTTGGGATCTTGAATGCCTTCAACGGGTGGAAGGGATAAATGGCAGAGGAACAGACATCTCATCAAACACGCTGTGAATGGTCAGCCTCTACTGATATTTGCACTGCGCTTAACAACCAAAGAATCAGAGAACTAGGAGGCAGGCAGCAAGTGAGGACAGGGATTTCATTCAACCCTTTCTTCTTTTTTGCTGCAGATCAGCTATGCAACCATATTTTTATCATGGGACAAATCAGAAATCCCCAGTGTAACAGTAAGCAAACACTTTCACCTTTCTTCTGACAGATGCAAATGACATAACCGCCCAAAACCCCCTCTCCCCAAAACCCCTGAAAGGCAACACACAGGCAGAGTACAGAGGAAAAACGGTTGCTCTCTGAGTGAGCGTCCCCAGTGCCCACCTGGTCTTGAGATGCCATTGGCTGGTGCTCGGAATTCTGGTGTCATGGATGGGACCAGAGTCCAGAATCCTCTCCTTTGAAAGAGGATTTCCACCTTTGGAACAGGAGCCTGAGTCCCCCAGGTGCCAATAAGGACTACAGCAGACTTCACTTCTCAACCCATTCCACGCTGGCTCATCCCTAACTGTCAGCTCCCCAAAAGTGGAAAACAGACAGAAATGGAAGCAGAACAAAAATACTCCCCTAAGAAGAACGCAAATGGACCACCCCTTCCCACCCAGGGACTGGCCTGGGGCGTGTCAGGCACGTGGGAAAGCGGCACTGCTTCCTCAGCTGCTGCTGCGACCTCTTCAGTACCGTCCCGAAGTACTTTTTCCCTTGCCTATCCAGCACTGGCTCCCAAAGACTTGGATATCTATTTGAGAAGCCTCAGTATTGATTAGGTCAAATGCTGCCAGGTTTTCATTTCCTGATTTTTGACCTTAGAGGGTCCCAGACGGCTTACCCAATACAGTAACGCCATAGTGACAATGGCTGTGGGGAAGAAAGACACTTGGTAATTTACACTGTCCTGATTTTACTTGTCCAATCGCCTCCAGCGCTCAGGTAGAATCTCACAAATCCTTCCCGCTTTTCATGGGGATTATTGAGACCCTGACAACAGGGACGGATACCTCGCTTTACTCGAGAAATACTGCTGGGAAATACAAATGAGGGACTGAAGCCATTCAGAACATTATAAATCAGAAACGATCTTTTTCATCTCCGTTAATATATGAACTCCAGGCGGCAAACCTGGCTTAAGAAAAAAAAAAAGAAAAAGAAAAAGCTTTAATCACAACTGGTTTAGGTGGTATCAGGAGCAAATTACAACACTAATACAGTCCTCGGAGAAAGAAAAATAAGCTTTAAAAGAGCAAAACGATGACTTTCAGAGCAATGTTCATCTTCCTTCCGGCCGATGTTAGGAAGTCACCATCCGGGGAGAAAAACTGAGGCAGAGCTGCCGCGCTACAAGGGCTGAATGAATCGCAAGAAGGAGGCAACCTGGGGCACCATGTTCCCATTATTAGCTGAGTTCGTGAAAACTTCGAAAAAATCATCATCACTATCATGGAATTCTGGTGGCATGGATGGGATCAGAGTCCAGAATTCATCCTTTGAAAGAAGATTTCTGCCTTTGGAACAAGAGCCTGAGTCCCCCAGGTGCCAACAGGGACTGTAGCAGACTTCACTTCTCAACCCATTCCACACTCCCTCCTCCAGAATTCTCAGTGACTCCTGAATTGCACGTGAGGACTGGCAGGCAGTCTCCCTTTTCCCACCCTGCAAGCATGAGAACCATGATCTCAGGTCCTCCTTCCTCTAAACACACACCTTCTCTGATGAACTCGTGCCCAATGACACCCTCAGCTGGCCCCCAGCTTCTCCCAAGGAGCCGCATCCTTTGGCTGCCAGAGTTCTGCATCGGGAGCTACGCCATGCCTACACTCAATTTATCCAGGGTCCATGATCAGCCACAAATGTTTAAGCCGAGGCTGGCCGCCTCCTTGCCCCAAGTGCTCTCCTGGGCTGCTTTCTGGCACCTCATCTAGTCTGAAAGTTACTTTAGATGCCAGGGTCAACGAATTGCAGCTACATAGGATGTGGTTCTCTAAGAGCCAACTTCCTAGAATCTCAGGGGTCCTTCACTCATTCACTGTACCATGACCTGATTTTCCAACTCCCTGCTCTGGGCAGGGGCATGCTCTGAGAGGCCTCCAGCCAGGTCTGCTGATAAAGGAAGTAAGAAAAAGCAGGTTAACCCCCTTGGTGATAGAATCAAAATAAATGGACTGATGTGGATGCTTGGCAGGAACACTCCCGAGGTTGAGGGTGAGCCCTTGATCCCGGCGCCAGGACCACCACAAGCTGTGCGCAAAAGGCCCATGAGGGGCAGTGCGGCCCCTCCCGCCCCAGAACCCTGGCCAGGTGCTTGGCGGACGCTGCCAGCATGCACCTTGGCGCCAAGGAGTCTGAGCCGTTCTAAGTTACCAGTTCCAAGCACTAAGCTGCTGCCGCTGGCTAAGGAGAAAAAAAACAGAGGGAAGAGGGGGTGGAGTGGGGATCAGAGCAAGCAAAGAACAAAAAAAATCCCCCCAGAAGGCATTTTAGCCACTCAGAACAATCTGGAAGACTGGAACTGGGAAAGAGGGGCAGACCAAAGTGTTTACCCGAAGTTCTTTGATGATGTGCCCCACTTTTGCACTATGGAAACGAAGTATCAGGGCATCTCACCAAGACCATGGTCGCTTCTGGGCCTTGATATCTTGAAACAAGAGCCATGACATTTTATTCCAAATGCATCCCCTTTGGCAAGGATAATCTATTTGCTTTGGAATCAGGACACGCGGGTGACTCCAACGCAACCACTGCCCCCTCCGTGCTCACTGGCCCGTCCTAAAGGCAACCGCAAGCTCTTCCAGGCTGACTGAGGCTGGCTTTCGAAGGCAGAGGGCTACCTTCAGCGTGAGAAACATTTTTTAAGTGGCCCCCAATTCTCCAGGCTCTAATTAGAAGGTGTCTGTAGAACTCCTGACAAAGGAGATCTAAGACAGTAAAAATATGGTACATGCCAGGGACAAACATTTTGGCATGGTGGCAACCCCAAGACACTTGGCAAACTTCAAAAGGTTTTAATAATAGATCTAAACATATCAGGCTTAAGACCACAAAGGAGAGGTCCCTGTGGTGCCTAAAGGAGAGCCCGCTGCTAAGCATCCTGAGCACGAGAAGCAAAGAAGCAGAGTTTATTGAACGCTGTGCATTTTATGGACATTACATCACTCACATCTCCACTGTGACCATTCCAGGTAAGCTTGGGGACGTTCACTTTCCAGATGAGGAAACTGAAGTCTGGGGAGATTAAACAGCTTGCTCAGAGAGAGCTCCGACATCCATGATCTTTCTACCACAGTTTGCTAACCTTAGGAACACCACGGTTTGCCCAAAGTGGAAACTAGGAGGGCCTTTCCAAAGACTTTCTTATGACTTTGGGTCTCGTCTTAAACTTGGGCAAATTTGAAGCAAAAACAATTCGTTCCTAAGGTTCTATCCCCTGAACTTTCCAAACACCCCTTCTTCACCCTCCTGCTGACCCCGATTCCTCATCCTTCAAATAACATAAAGTGCGATGGTTTGCAGCGCCCACCCAGGCTGCCATGCCCAGAGATACTGAGATTTACACGCAGGTGAATTTGTTGTTTTTGTCTTTCTTCCCCAAGCCCTGTTTCTTAGCAAATGTCTGGCCATCAGGAGAATGGATGGTAACCATCTGTCCCAGGGTAGAGGTCAGCAGCCTCTGGGTGCCCACTCCAGCTGGGTTAACAGCCTCCCATTCTCCCCAGGTGCCTAAAGGTAACACAACTAGAACAGCAGGTGGGCATGGTAACCAGGACAAGGACCACATGATGCCAACATCTAGCACTGCTCTAGGCACACACAGTGGGCTCTTTATTGATGCTGCCACTGATAAATAATTGAGAGGGAGCTGCATGTGCTAGGGAGGAGTCACAGGAAAGAAGGTTCAGAGGATGGAAGAAGAGGGCTGATGGAGTCTTGCCAGGTGCTCAAACCACAGTGGTTCTAAGAAAGCTGCAGGGTGGTACCAGCTGGCCACACGGGACAGGTATGTGCGAGGGCTCTGTCCCCTGACAGCCTGTCTGTGCTGAAGCCTCCCTGGACAATCTGAAACTCCAAAGCTCGTGCTCAGAACCCCACAGCCATCTGGCTCAAGTTCAGGGGCTGCTTCTTCCCTGTGGAGCAGACCTGCTCTGCTCTTCCACATGCACCTGAGAGCATCTATTCCCAACCCCCACAGCCCCTCCCATCCTTCTCCTTGCTGCTGCTTTCCCTCTCCCAGTGACACAGTCTCCCTCGAGAAGTTCCATCAAGCCCCACTGCCAATCCCACACCCTGGGTTTTCCACAAACTCATGGAATTGGGACGCTAGAAAGACCTCCAAGATGCCGTCCAACTCCCTCCTTCGACAGATGAGGGCTACCTGGGCTCCAGAAGCCACGTGGTTTGCCCAAGGCCACTTAGCCAGTTGGCAGCAGAGCTGGGACACGAACCCAAGGCTCTTAATGATCCTTAATGACTCTGATGACGCATAAATGAGCAGAATGGACTGCCTCCCTGGGCAAGACTTGAGAGTGAAGGCCTCGGGCCACCGCCCGGCTCCTGGCAGCGTGTTCCTTCTCAGAGCGGCACGCATGGGAAGGGCACTCGCAGCTCCCTGCCAGCACATCTGATTGCCTCTCCTGCCCGGTTTGCACAGCCAGCTCTAATGTGCCGTCGTTTTGCAGAATCTGAGCACATTTCTGGCTCTAAGAGGGGGCACAATACACATCACTGCACCCCAAAAAACTAAAGGGAAGAGCAGGCCAGCCCCTAGTCCACAAACGTAAGCTCCACAGGCCCCAAGGGGTAGGTGGAGAGAGTCGAACACGATAGTAGCAAAAAAGGATCTGTCCAAGGAGAGGAAATTTCAACCCATTGCTGATTATCTTTCATTATTCCACCGAGCTTCCGCAGATGCTGGCAGGAGGCGGATGTTTAGATGTATGGAAATATCATTTCCTCCTGGGACAAGGGGGAGGGAGGCGGTGTCGTTATATACGAATGAGTTTTCCCCTGGCTGTTTTCTCCAGTAATCTTTCTACCACCCTCAGGAGGAGGCAAACTGGGACCAGCAAGACTGCCGGGGAAAACAAGGTGGTTTGGGCTGCTGCCCTGGGCTCCACGCGGGTCTTCCTCTCTCTTGCTCTCTCCTTCTGCTCCCTCCCACACACGCGTCAGGGACCTGAGCACAGGGCAAGGCTCTGGGAGGAGCTTCCAGTCTAGCGACATGATGGACAGGCAACAGGATAGTGATCAAACCAGGGCCGTGTGCACAGAAGGGGCACAAAGTGCAGTGGAACAGATGGAGAGAGAGACCACAGAGGGAGGGGCAGGAGAGAAGGGAAGCTGGGGTGGCTTGCAGGTGTCTGTTGGCTGAAGGACGGATAAAGCAGGGCATACAGAAGGAAGAGAGCTCCAGGCAGAGGACACAGCCCAGTCAAAGAGACAGAAGAGAGCAGAGGTGCAGAGGACTTCTGGTTTGGGACTGGAGCTGGCGTGGGAGGAGGCAGAGGCAGAGAGAGCCCACTGTCAAGGGCTTTGAGCCCCTCAAAGGGAGCTGGCTCTTCTCAGGGGATGATGGGGCCACCAAGGGGTGTGGAGCAGGGGAACGATGGGGCCAGATCCACCTTTTACAACTCTCCTCCGGCAGCACACAAAGGATGGACCAAAGGACCAAGCTGAAGGTCAAGAGAAGAGTTTTGGCACTTGAGGAATCGCACAGTTGAATAATGAAGGGACAGAAGCCAAGGGCAGTGGAGTTGCAGAGAGAGACAACAGTTTGAGCACTATTTTCAGGACTGGAAAGAAGGATGAGTGTAGGTGTGGGCGACAGGACAATGGAGGTGTGGAGACAACACCCAGTTCCTGATCCCACAGAGATTGAACACTTGGGAAGAGGATCAGATCCTGGCCCCCACCTGCTGTGAGCACCCCAAGGGCTCCCCAAAGTGCCACTGGAACTCCCCACCTCGGCACCAAAGCCCACCACCCTCTGGCTTTGCCATCTCCTGAGCCGAGTCCAATCCTCCTCTCTCAAGTCAGCCCTCAAAAGCCCTTCTGCACTTCACGCCCATACTTCAGGCCACGAGGCTCCCCTGCCTGCAGACAAGCAACCTATCCTTCAAGTCGAGTTCAAACATCATCCCTCTCCTCCCCCGTCGGGTGTGTCTCCCCTCCTTCCAGAAGGGCGTCCTCACCGCCTCCTCCACCAGACTCTAAGCTCCCTGCAGGCAAGGACAGGGCTTGGTTCCTGGTGCAGCCCTCTTGAGGTCTGGACACACCGAGTGCCCAGTCAGTCTGGAGGAACACTGAACTGTCAGCAGATGGCGCAAAGTCGAGGTGGTGGAGACAAGGGAGGTCTTTCAAACGGATTCTAATTTTCACACTCACAACAGGCCACCACTTACACCTTCCCAGAGCTGAATGAACCACAGAACTTGGAACTTGTTGCCTAAAAGACAACTTATCCAGAGGAAAAACAAAAAGCCCTCTCACCAGCAAATAAGCTTTCCAAACACACGTGCGGAAGATGAGTTTGACAAAAGCGGGTGAGAGAAATCCTAGGTATTATTTGCACAGGCTGTCGGGAAGCCACTCCAGGTGCTCTGCAAGAGAGAGGATCTACAAACACCATTTCCTTCATGATTCTAACGACCCCAGCTATTTTCAGAGCCCGAGTCTGGCAGTAAGAAAGCCCTGTTTTTTGCTGGGTTGGGTTTTGTTTTGTTTTGCCCTTCCCTCTAGAAAGGAGAACCAGCTCATTCGAATTAAGTGAAGTGAAAAGAAAGCAGTGTCTCTGCTCTAATTTGACAAGGCTAGGAGAGCCCCTTATAAATTCATTTCTGGTTCTTATGAACGCTTACGAACCTGCTGATTAGAGGAAGGGTATTATGTGCAGCTTCTGTGAGAAAAAATATCGCCGTGACGTTGCTCCTTCACCAACTGGGCAGTGAGAACACTGTCCCCAGACACACGGGTGTTGAAGTCAGAGAGTAATCTGCCCCAGTGGAGAAAACTCAATTCAGAGGCAACGGAAAGCTGTTTTTCTGGCACTGCATCCTTGGGAGGTGACAGAGGGACAGAGTCTGGTCAGAGAAACAGACCCCCAGAGGCCTCGCGGACCTCTGATTGAGGGTCTGGTGCATTCGTGTGGCACGGGTATCTCAGCTTGCATGCGTGGAGTGGGCTTAAGACATGGGTGTCAGCCTTGTTGTTTCTGAGAGCCTCCTTCATCTCATGAAACCTTCCCTTCCACGACCAGAGGAGGTGGGCTGCACAGAGCACATGGCATTAGAATTGAGTCTGCAAGCAAGGATGAGAGTTCCGATGGGGCGGAAATGGTGGTGTTTCCAATACAGGGGAGGCAAGAACAACCATGGCAATCCGGGAGAGACCGGAACACGCTGGCAGAACCACTAGTAGCCTATGGGGGCTGGAGAATTTGGAAGGATTAAGAAGGAAAGGAGATTGGGTCCTACTACCAAACAGCAGAGACACCCTGCCCTCTGAGGGGCCTGGGCTTTGTTCAGGAGGCCACGGGGAACCAGCAAGTGTTTTCCAGCAGAGAAGTGACATGAACAAAGTTGTTTTTCAAGCACGTTTCTCCAATCACAGTTTACTGGATAAATTGGGTAGAAGGGAAGTACAGAAAGAAGGCACTATGTAGGCGACTCAGCCAGTCTAAGTAAAAAATGTACCTAGAATCTGAAATAATCAAGAGAGAGCGAGCTTCTGAAACTGACAGCACCAGAGTCAGGGAGAGAACAGGATTGCAGAGGGGAAGGGGATCTCACTTTGTATTAATTTAGGGAGGACAGTGACAGAAAAAGGAGGGAAAATATTTGACGTTTCCAAGCATGGCACTCAATCCACAATCAGGGGTAGAGGTACAGATGTGGACCCAGTCACATCACGGCAATGCCGGAGATGGAGGTGCAGGGAGAAGATGAGGGGGATACAGCCCTAAGAACATCGACCTTGGGGCCAGGAAAAGAGAAGCAACCATCAATGGAGGCCAAGGACAGTCAGAGAGAGGAAGGAGAAGCCAGAGAGACCAGCATCCCGACAGACAGACAGATGGCTAGAGGGTTAAGTAGAGCCTCTGGAGCCAAACTCAAATCCCAGCTCTGCCACCTACCAGCTGGGAGACCTTGGGAAAGCTTGTCAGAGTCTCCGTGCCTCTGTTTCCCTATCCTTACAATGGGGTCTCAGCTCCAGGCTCATTCATTTATTACACTGTGGCTGGAGCTGTGACCCTGCAAACCACACATCTTGGCTTTGCCACTGGGTCCCTGTGAGGCTCTGCCAATAGGGCGCACTGGGGAGGGGGGACTCTAAGGCCAGAGGAGGGAGGGACTTGCCCCTTCCCATCTGCTTCCCGGGGGCTTCTGGTCAGCTTGCGATTCCTGCGAGCATCACCCTAGCAACACAGCAGAAGTGCTTTCTTGTGCTAGTCCCTGAATACAGTTTGCGGTTTCTCCCAACGCTTGCAGAACTAGAAATGTGGCGCCCCCTCCCCCTCCCTCAGAGAGACCAGCACCAGGGGACCCCCTCCTCAGAGGTCTGGGGCCATACTCCTCTAAACGTCCGAGCATCAGTCATTCCAACCTCATCAGTCCTAGGGTGGTGGTTGCTTCCTGCAATTCTACCTCTGTGCCACCTTAGAGCAGTGGTCCTCAAAGTGTGGCCCCAAGTCAGCACTGGCATCACTGGAAAACTTACTTGAGACATGAACTGGGGGGCTCTTCTAGGGGAGCCCTTCTCTAGACCTACTGAACCAGAGACTGTGGAATGGGGACCAGTAATCTGTTTGAATAAGCCCTGCAGACAGATGTCTGATGCACCCAGCTGTCTGAGAGCCAATGCCTCAGAACTTGCTTTTGAGTTTTCTAGTTACCTAGTTAACTTTATATTCCAGTTCTTTATTTTAACTCTGCACAAAAATTGGTATGGTTTCTGTCCCCTATATAGACCCCAATTCATGCAATCGGAGTAACAGTATCTACCTCACAATCCTAATAGCTAATAAGAATTATCATTAGTGTACTGGGTCACAGAAGCCAAAAACAGAATGAAGACATGTCATGGTCAACAGAATCAAATATAAAAGGCTATTGGATTAGGTCATTGTTATTGTCTTCTCAGAACAAAGTTCTAAAACTTGAGGGAAAAACAAAACCAAAAACCTAACATAACACTTAGCCAGACTCTCCTCTAGAAAACACTTCCTTCTCAGTCAGTTCCTACACGGATGCCATGCAAAACCACTCCATCGATCAAGCTGTCAGAATGAACAGCAGAATTCTTAACCGTCTCACACACAAAATGTACACATATAATCCAATGCATCTGGGGGGGTCTGGCCCCAGCTTTCTAAATGCAGGCACACTTGAGATGGCCTTCAGAAGTCCTCACAGCTGCACTGCTGTTCACAAACAGGGAACCAAGACAAGTAACAGGCACAGTGTCTCAGGATGTTAGAGAAGGGACCACCCAAATCGTCCCGCCCAAAACCCTCACACTTCAGACGAGGATGCTGAGACCCCAGAGGTGAAGGGACCTTGTCCAAGGTCAAAGGGTTACCAACGCCCCAGCCAGCACCAGAACCAAGCTTCCCAACTCCCCTTGCACCCAAACTGCCTTCAACTCCGTCAAATGTGAGTGACAGGCCAGGCCACAGCCCTTCATTTCGTAAGTACAATCATTTAACAAGTAGCAAGAAACCAAATTGTAAATGAGGAGAGAAGAACTACAACAGGGAAGCTGGGAAGTGCTTAGGAGGGAGCATGACTGTCGGCAGGCCGCTTTCTTTGCCCATCAAAATAATAAATGAAGTCAGGCATCTACTGCAGCTTGGCAGCCAAAGCAGCTGTGAGCCCGCGGTGTTCCCACGTCTCCGGAGACAGGCAAGTCGCTCCGCGACAACGTGCTCTTAATGCGTCTTTAAACAGACTGATTCAAACCCTGACACAGCCGGGCCTCTTCCAAGAAACGCTAGCCACTGTGCGATATCTCTTTCAGTTCTCTCCAGTAGATCTCCTTGGAATTTGCCAGATAAAGAGGCAATTTATCATGTGGCCGGAGGTGATGCGAAATGCATCATCTGCCTTCTGCCAGGATCTGTGCACCCGGGTAAGACCCCTGGCTGGGCCTCCGTCTTGAGGTGCCATAGCAACAGGAAATCAAACAAGGAGAGGACGGTTAAATGAATAATTTACTGATTTCATAAGAACCTGTCTGGTAATTTATAGTTCTATTATCTTTCCTACCCATGTCTTAACTCCTTTGTATAAAAGCTCCAATCAGACGGAGTAACATTTGAGAACCTAAAAAGCATATACAATCCTCTACCCAAGGCGACGGGGATAGATTGGTTCTGATGGTAGTTTTGTTCCTTTGCATCCAAGTCCTACTGCCCTTTCCTCACCTCTTCTGCAAAGGAGTAAAGGTTAGCGAACAAATGTCCTCCAATAAGCTTTACATTTTCAAATGAAATGTCTTCCTTCCTTGGGGTATCTGAAGCCAATCAACGCAGAGCTGAGTGGCATTCAGAAGTATTATATGGAAGAAATATCACCAGCTGCAATCTACCAATTGTCACTTTTAAAATTCCCCAAAGAGACCTAGTTACTAGCAAAGGAAGAGGGGGGGTGGAGGCAAAGTATAGTTTCAATGACAATTGTGGTATTTTAAAAGCTCCTTCAATATCCTCAGTGATACCATTTTAGTAGCAGAAGCCCATCTTGTCACTCAGTCTCAATTTAAAGGATATTTATGAAGGAGACAATACAATGAGAGCAGACTTATCTGCTGACTTATTTATCTGAGTGGAATAGGTTACAGATTATTTTGGTTCTGTGCTTTTCAGCAGAATGGATATACGCTTTTGAAACGCATTACCTGCCACCCGCTTCTCTGCTGTCTTCTCAAGAAAATCAACCCCAGAAGAGAGAGACCACTAACTTTGGGGAGATGCAGACTCTGAAACACGCTGTCACTGAGAACCCAGCTTTCCTTCCGTCCAGAATGGTTACAGCCTTGGGGAGGTCACTAAAGAAGTGTATGATTACCATGAAACTAGAGGAAATGGGTCCCCACTCTCCAGTGCCCTGTGCACTTTCCCCAGCCTCAGGGTGAGCTACTGGCATCCTGAAATGCTATCAGTTTCCCTGTCAGTGCCATTCCTGCCTCCCAGTCCTAATGGCCACTAGCAATACAAGCCATCCCTTTTTCTTAGCATGTTGTTTAGCAAGAAGTTCTGTGACCATCTTCAGGACACGGAGGGCCGAGGTGGAAGTCACTTCCCTGTGGGTGCTCCCCTACTGTTAAGTGACTGGAGTGTGGGCTGGCAGGGAAACGACTCATGCAAGTTACTGTGCAAACTTCCTGTCCCCAAGACCAGGACAGCTTGGCCCAAGAGGTAGACTGTGGCAGTTCTGAGAACACAGGATTTTTGTGCTAAATCTCTTCCCCTAGCCTATTTATAGCACATGGCCTCTACAGCTGAGGTCTGAAACCCAGCCAAGCACAGGCAGAGGTAGGCCTTTTAAGCCCTGCTCACATGATTCCATCTTGAAATTCTGAATATATTACTCAAGGGCTTAGGGTAAGGCAGACACTCTGATGAAGGTGACAAGAAATCTCTTCTCTAGCTCCAAACTCTTCATGCTTCTGGCTCATGTCAATGTGGGTTCTGTTAACTGGCTTCAGAGACAGTAAGGAAGTTATATTCCTTCTTGGTTTTCTTTTGTTTTTCTTGCTTTTACTAGCTACATTGACAGATGCTAATATTAACTCTTAAAAAAAATTAACACTTTTTTTCCTTTTCTTTTGCGGAGGCAGTTAGGTTTATTCATTCATTCATTCATTCATACATTCATTATTTTTTAATGGAGGTACTGGGGATAGAACCTTATGCATGCTAAGCATGCTCTCTACCACTGAGCTATCCCCTCCCCGCAGCTAATATTAACTCTTTTATGTTTTAGCTTTACAGGCTGACACTTAAAAACAGCTCTTTCTCCTGGTGACTGGACCTCAGTGAGCTGGTAACGGGGAATGGATGGACTATCAGCATTTCAGTGGCTCTGACCTGGTGTGGCTACCGGCAGGACCCTGGGCACATTACTTGCCCTCTGTAAGCCTCAGTTCCCTGTGCAGAAACAATAGATTCTCACTCCTCAGACCTATTGATGAGGATTAAATGGGCCATGTGTGCAAAAAAACCCAGTCAAGCGCCTGCCCAGCACAGGAACAGCGGCTGAAATGTGGCCACAGAGGACCCTGCTGTCCCGGGAACCCCCCACCACAAAGAACAGGCGCAAACCCGAAGTTCAGCAGCGCCCGTCCACGCAGACGTGCCTGAGCCTTTTGCCGTCGCTGTGCCCTCGCGTGAGAACCAACGCTGCTAATCTTGACACTCTGGACATGACCTTCCTGCTCTTTTCTTGGAGGAAATGGTGAATTAATTACCCAATACGAAATATAACACCATTGGAGATTAAACTGTAACTGTAAAAATGGAGCATTTAGGTTTTACCCAGAGCAGGGATGAGAAAACAAAAGCCATTCCAGGAAAAGACAATGCAGTCAGGATCAGTGAGTCCAGAAAAGAGGGTTTAGACCCAAAAGCCAGGGTTTAGGGGCCTGGGAGGAGCTTGTGCTCTCGGTGACACTCTCTTTCCCCATCTGTGTGTCCCCAGTGCTGGAGTGAAGAGGGGCTGCCTCTCCCTCCATGCCATCCCCATGCAATGGCTTGAGACTGCAGGACTGACCTCAGAGTGATCTTTATCCCTGTTGCCATCAGTCTCCACAAGGACCCAGCAGCCCAGGACTCCCAGGTCACCTACAGGGCTCCGTGGGCCAGGAGGTGGCACCTCTGCCCCTCCCTTGTGATGCCTGTCTCCATATCCCCATCCCCATCAGGCACACCAGTCTTCTACTGGTTTGGCTGGAAGCTCCGTGAGGGCTGAGGGTTCATCTCTTTTGTTCGATGCTACATCAACATGTAGCAGGCGCTCAATGATTATTTGAAAGAATGAATGAACAAGAGCAGTAGCAATGAGCCCAAGTAGCCTCTCTCTCAGAGGATTAGAATTGGAGTCCTTGCTTGTTTTCTAAAGAGGAGAAATCCCTACTTCAGCAGTGGGAAGAGGGAACAAGCAACACGTGGCTTGGCCTCCTACCCAAGGTCAAAAACGGGACTGGCTGGCACCAGAACCTAGCACGGGATCCCTGAATTCCTTCCGACTCGGAGAACCAGTCTGTGCTTCTCCCCGGACCATCCGGGGCCTTGGGGTGGCCTTCCTCTCCTCTCTGGCTCAACAACACGAGAATTCAGAAACCCACTGACATAAGTCCTGGCCTTGAACGTAACAGGGAGACGTCAGTCGAACACTATCTATCTCATCTGCGTTTGGGGGGGGCAGATACTTCAGAGGCCTGTGGCCCTTCCTTTCTTGAGAAAAGAAAAAAACATTTGGCAATGCATCCTAAAAAAGCTTCAAGTCCTGTAACTTGAAACAAAACACAAGAAGTAAGTAACAAACAAAGGCTCCTCCATCAAATTGAACCTGTGCTTTTGAACTGGGAAAATATCTTGAAGGATGTAAGTAGGAGCCAACAGGATACTGAGGGTTCTAGAAGCTGGGGCCCACTGGGCACTGTCAGTTCCGACTTGCTGATTCTGCTAAATGTTCCTTTTCCCTATTAGAAGCCAGTCTCTCCAGAGCTTAAGAGGGGACTGTGTGATTGGACCTTTTGCTGTCTCTGGCCTGCAGCCCATTCATGGGCCCATCGTGCATGAGCCCCAGCATGGCGCACACCCTGCTAAGAGGCTGTGGGGCCAGTGAGGAGACGCCAGCGGAAGCCCCTCCGGGTGGGCAGGTCCTCACAGGAGCAGGCAGGGCAGAGGGTCTGCGGCTGATCCCACATTCTCTACGCAATAAACTTTCCCCTTGGGTCACAGCCAGCATCCTTGCAGGGAGGACAAGGGAGCTTGGCTCCTTCCATGCTCCAGGCTAGCAGGAGTTGGTCAGAGGGACTAAACCGGGGCTGTGACCACCTTTCACTTTCAAGCTTTTCAAATGCTTCCCCCTTCTGATGGTCACATGCTCCTAACCAGGAATCGCCCAGGAGGGACAGGGTCACCACGTCCCCCACAACAAAGGAAAGGAAGCTTTCTTCCGAAGCCCTAGAGTGTCTGCAGGGGCTGTTCTTTGACCAACCGTACCCTCCAGCCTCCAGCCCAGCGTGCAGCCTCCTCTTGGGGCCCTCCCCGGCTAAGTCTACTCCCCTGGGGTGGATTTACATCAGTGCACAAGCAGAAGCCACATTCAGAGGCATTCGGGAGGCTCCTGCAGGAATGTGTATGGCCCTGCAGGGCGGGGGGTGGGGGCTGGGGATCCTGGGAGATGCCTGGGGATGGGCTGCGGTTAACCACTTCTCTGTTCCAGAAGGCCATCTCCACAGCGGCACGGGGCTCGGAAGGAAACTCATTTCTGATGAGCAGCGTCAGGCGTCTGGAGCGGCCCGGCTCCCTGGCAGACAGCTCTCCTCAGAACTGCCAGACCCTGAATCCATTAACCGGCCTTGTGTCAGGAGAAAGCCCAGCCTGTCAACAGAAACTCCTTCCATGGAGCCCACATGCTGTGTTTACCTCTCCAGAGTTTACAAGTACACAGCTCCCCTCCCCACCCCCAAATACACACACACACACACACACACAACCCCCTGAGGCCATGTGAAGCCGACCCCTGCAGCAGAACTAGGGAACAGTCCGGGGTCTCCTCCTGACCCTGTTCTGCCTTCCCAGAGTCTGGTAGGATGCCTCTGCCCCTGCTCTCGGAGCACAGCCCCCACACCAAAGACCTGCTAAACCAGTCAAGAGACTGTGGGGACCGCTGGCCCCATGGGGATGAGGCCATGTAAAAAGAAGAACTTGTTTTTCAAGCTTTAAATGGAAGACCCAAGTGCCTTGTGTTAGTGGGTGGGGGGGAGCCAGGTTTCTCCTTACTTGGCTCCAGAGCACCTATGATGCTCCCACCTGATCCTGGAAAAATGACTTCGCCTCTGTGAACCTCAGTGTTCTCATCTGTAAAATGAGAACACTGACACCTTCTGAGAGCTGTTGTAAGGATGAAATGAGGGAACACAGCCTCAGTACTGAACTTCTTGCCACAGAGTCCCTGAGGAGGCCCTTAGTGATGGCAAAGCCACATAATGGAACCTGGATCCCTGAATCACTGTGTGGAAGAAAGGCCAACAGGCAACCTCTGCACTGAACTGTTAAATGAACAAGAAATACACTTCCAATGGGTCAAGCCCTGAAATTTGTGGGTGAGTTATTTCAACAGCCAGCATTATCCTAATACGGATAGCAAGAAGGACAGCTTTTTGCTCAGGATTTGGACTCAGGCAGGCTGAGATCCATATCCCTTGCTCTGAACTCCTACAAAATACTTAAATAGCTGAAGGCTTCCACCTACACGAGGGACCCACTCTGAACCCTCCTTCTGCCCCTGCTGGGCCCAGAGGAAGGTGCCAGGAGGTTCCAAGTGCTGGGAATGCAGTGTGGATGCAGAGGAGAGGAGCCTCATCTTCCCATGGCTTCCGCTCAGGGTGCCCAGGAAACATACAAGGCTATTAACCAGAGGGAGCCGCTGATGCAAATCAGCTTGGAGAGCCCTATATGTTGTGAGTGGCAGGCACTAACCGTTTGCATGACAAACCTCCTACAAGAAGCCGGCTAAACTGCCCTTTTGTGCCAATTAAAGATTCTCCAGAACACAAAGATTACACACCATTCTGCAGCGCTGACAACAATAAAACAATTTTAAAGGCTATTCAGATCTTCAGTTCACAGCTGACATTGTCGGGAGGGGGAGATCGGCTGTGGCTTTGTTCTTTGTTGTTGTTGAATCTTAAGCTTTAACCAAGGATTCTGGGGGGAGGCGGGGAGACAAGCAGACAGGAGGAGTTTGAAATGCATTCTTGGGAGTTTTTAAAAGAGAAAAATGAACAACCTGACGTTCTTTTCTTGTGGGTGTGTGTGCACAACCTTGTACACACACACACAGACACACATGCATTCTTTCTCACTATCTGGGGGTCCTCAGAAATAACTCCCAAGGAATCCTGGTCTCTCTGGGGGTCTGATATACCCAGCGACATGGGGTTATGGGTGGCACTAGCAGATATTTTTAGCACCAATTAATTAAAACTACAAGGGCAAAGGCCCAAGAGCTTTTTCCGATGTGTTTGTTTTAAAGGCACATTTCCAAAACAGTGGGAGAACTTTTTTTTTTTAAAGGTCTTTGGGTTTTCAGAAGTGCAAAATGAATGCAGGACCTCAGATGAAGCAAAAGGGGACAGTTATTCTAGGTGACAGTGTGTTGTGTATTAGGGCCTGGTGAGGAATGACCAGTGGCCCCACAGACGTCATGTGAGGTTTATTCTTTCCACTCCTGGGTGTGTGCACGTGTCTTTAGGACACCCCCAGCCCTCACCCATGGTCCTCACCATCCACTCATCCAAGAACAGGGAGTGAGCATCTGTTACCCAACAAACCCATGACTGTCCCATTCAACTGGCCACTCTGTGAGGACAGGGAGCCCCTTGTAGTTTTTTGGTAAATCCTTCAGCAGCTAGACATAGTCAGAAGCTCCTGCCTGTGGTTTCTCTCTTAGCCCCAATACCCTTCAGTGCCTTGCACACCGTAGCTGCTCAATAAAAGTCACTGTATTTTTGTTGGACTCTGGCAGGCAAATTTGGATCAGGCACTTCAGATGTCCCCAAGTCACCTTAGAACTCAAAAGTACATAGAATCCTATTCCCATACAGAGCACCAGGCAGGGGGCCGGCACTGGGCAGAAGAAGGAGCGGGGGGCGGGGCAATTCTGCTTCTCGGGGCGCTCTGTAATGTCTGGAGACATTTTTGATTGTCATGACTAGGGGTGAGGATGCTATAGGCATCTAGTGGGGAGAGACCAGGGGACCACCAAACATCCTACAAGGTGCAGGACAGCCCCCACAACAAAGAATCACCTGGCCCCAAATGTCAAGAAGTGCCAAGATGGGGAAACCCTGGCTTAGAGCCTCACCTGCCTGGGCTGACCTGCCACTAACCAGCTTTGTTGCTTTCATCCGGACAACTGACCTCACGGAGACTTGGCTTCTGGATACGTATAATCGGGACAGTTTCAACTACCCTGAGGAAAGACTGAGTGACGTGCTGAGTAAATGACTGTGTTAAGCACCAAAAAGCCAACTGCTACGACAGCCAACACACATCCAAGCCCTGGGAAGCACTGCTGTTGGCCCATCTTCAAGGGGCAGAAAGCAGGAAACTGCTGCCCTGGATGCTACCCACTCATCAGCAAACACCCCCAACTTTGCGTGAGAGCCCCTGTATCTTCTGCCTCTGTCCTGACCTCTGTCCCCTGAAGCAAATTCATTCATAAGGGAAACATCTTCCCCACAAGGAAGAGGAGAGAGAAGGAAAAAAACAAACCCCCAAAAGAGTCAAATTGTAATAAGTCTGGGTCAGCTCCCATCAGCTGGTTGTGATCAAAACCACATTCACGTTCTGTCTGCTGGGACTAAACAGAAGGCTTCAGACCATCTCAGGAATCTGAGCTCCCGGGACCCTCCTCCTCCCCCCACCAGCCAAACTTTTACTGAGAGCAGCTTCCAGAGGGCCAGGGAGAAAGGGCTCTTCCCTCCTCGCCACCCTGGGGCGCCTGTCCAGATGTGAGGGTAGTAGCCGGACTCCAGGAGCACAAGCCATGCCTCATCTCAGACAGCCCCTTCCTCCCGTGCATCAGTGGCAAGAAGAAGGTTCTGGAAGAGAGGCCAGCACACAGCTTCTGTCCATGCCCTCTCCACAAAAACAATTAAAGAGCTGAGGCCGTGGCTGCCAAGTTCCTCCATCCAATTTGGTGGATATTTTAATAGAGGAGAGAATTCCCAGAGGCCGCCCCCAACGGAAATGCCCCATGTCAGGGAACGTTTGTTTTCATTTCCTTTTGCCGTCAATGAATTCTACTCATGGCAACGGCTTGGGGCTGGACTGCCTCCACACAGAAGCTAACCAGAAGCATTTGTTCCCTGAAATAAATCTCTCTTTGGGGAATGAGTTATACATACGTCCGTGTGATGGGACCCATGTACACAGACTTACACACGCACATATATTATGCATCACAGACAAAATACATGGGGTGAATCCCCCGACAGGCAGCCCGAGTCTCTGGGAAGAAAAGGCAGTGTGCTGGTTAGTGTCAAAGGGCATTTAGAGAAAAGTGGCTTGATGGGAAAATCCAATGATGGACAGCGCCCTGGGAGTGGAGAAAAGGTCACAAAGGCAGAGCCCTGTACCGTACAAGAGGACAAATCACAACAGCAAGAGCCATGGCCACTGAGTGTGTACCAAGAACCCGCTAAGTACTCGAGAGGCACTGCCTTGTTTCAACCTCACAACAACCAAGGAGAACAGATATTACTAGTGTTACTATTATTACTTCCATTTTACAGATGAGCAAAGGAAGGCTCAGAAAAGTGAAGAGGTGTGTGCAAGGTCCTAAGGCTACTAAGTGGCAGAGCTAGGACTCAAAGCCAGATGGGGCTGGTCCCAAAGCCAGGTTCCAACCTCTGAGATACAGCAATCCTCCTGCCACCATCTTAGTTAGAGGTTAGAAGTCCTCCCCCTCCCCCTGCCTACTGCAGCCGGTTCATTTGTCTTTTGGGACCCAATCACCTTTTCCTCACTAAGGGGACTTGGAACGATTACTGAGGAAAGGCAGCGGTCACACTGTGTTCTTCCTGCTTCCCGCAAGGGGGTCCGTCCCTGCAGGGCAGACAGGTGCTCCTGCCCGTCTGCACGTGACCTCCTCTCGCTGTGGATCCTCATGTGGTATAGGTTTTAAAAGGCTTCTTTTGTGAGATGAAGATCCCCATCTAATCTGTCTTTTGTGGGACTCCATCTGTTCAGCTCTCAACCTGGCCATGAGCAAGGTCCACCCCCAGGAGGAACAAGAGGCCGTTGGGAAGTGCCCCCAGGAGGCACTCAGAGCCCCCACGCTGGCTCTCCTGGGCACACGGGCAAAAGGAGACAGCCTGCCTCAGCTCTCCTGTTTCCTGTACCTCTGCGTCTCCTCAAACTCGGAGGACAAGCCCTGGGGAACTGTGAGAAGGGGGCCAGGGACCAGGCATTTTGTGGCTCAAGACATTTCCCCTCTCTCTTCTCTTCGGGATGCTTTCCAGGAAGCCCATCCTCTTGGGTTAAGTGGACCTTGAAGCCTGCTGCAGAGTCAAAGGATGAGAGGGTCTCGTCCATCTGGACTGGATAAGCCAAAATGCACAACAGCCGATCTGGGGCTGGGAGGGCAGGCAAGGGACCCCCAGCTGCATTGCCTCCCACAGCTGCATCGCCTTGAGCTCAATTCCTTCATCTAGAAAAAAACAAGAATACCAGCCTGGCCTACCTCATGGGACGAGGGAGCCGATCAAATGTGCTCTTTGAGACATTTGTGCCAAACAGTCACCTGTGAGTATGGTACTGGGACACAGGAGGTGCCCTGTCCCTGCCTCAGATGGACGGGCTGAGCCTGCCAGCAGAGCCAGCCTGATTCGAGACGTCTTGACTGCGCTCCTGGTCAACAGAGCAGTCACACGCTCCAGCACCCAGGGGCCAGGCATCTGGCAGAGATGAGACAGCAGGGTGGTGGGGTCCAGAGCCACCTGCCCAAAGGGGCAGCCACCACCCAGAGGGTCAGCGGTGTGGCCAGTGCCATGGGCAAACATCTCACAGGAGGGCCCAGACTTCTGCTCCAAGCAAGGCTCTGAAGGCAGCTGGGGCGGAGCCACCAGAGCAGGAGCCCCATGGAGAACAGCAGGCCCCACTCACACTGCTTTGGGCACCCTGGACCAGGCACTGTGCCTGGGTCTAATCCTCGAAATAGCCCAATGACCTCAGTACGGTGATCGGCCCCATTCTGCAGATAAGGGAACTGAGGCACAGAGCACTTAAGTGACCTGCCCAAATCACAGTGGTGGGGCTGGGATTTGAACCCAGAGAGTCTGGCTCCAGTGTCCGCGTTCTTCACCATGTGGCTCTATCACCTTCCACCCCTAGGAGCTGCTGGCTGCTGGGCACACTGTGGGGCCCACCCTTGCCACGGCCCGCAGGCTGATGCCACCCTGGGCACGCACTCGGGTGCTCACACCCTCTTTCCCAGCCAGGTCTGGGGACTCATTCATTCATTCTACAAGTATTCGCTGAGAAGGTACTGCCTGTCAACAGCTGCGCTGAGCACTGGGATACACAGGAGACAGGGCTGCCCTCAAGGAGCTGATTTGACTGGAGAAGACAGACCCGGTGTGGTTGCTAGAAGAGAGGATAGCCTCGGCCGCACGGGAGAGGCGTGCACTCAAGCTTGAGGTGAAGGCGGGCTTCCGGGGGGAGGCAGCATCTGAGGTGGGTCCTGGAGGAATGAAAAGGCACGAGGCCAGAGGACGCAGAGAGGGTGGAGGAACGGTCTAGGCAGAGGGCATGATGCAGCACGGCACGTGAGGGAACTGCAAGATGGTCAGGGTCTAGAGTGCAAAGGGGTCCAGGTGGGCAGGACAGGAGCCTGAGGGCCACACTGGCTGTCTGGATTTTATTCCAGAGCCACAAGCAGCAGGATGCAACTCAGATGTGCACTTTAAAAAGATCTGCCTGAGAAGAGAACCACCTGGAAGAAGGGAGAAACTGGAGGCTGGGAGACTAGAAACACGCCAAGTCCCACCAGGTGAAAGCAAACCTTGAGCTCTCAAAGCCTCTCAGTATCAACTCTTCCCTGTTCCCCAACCTCCCAGCTCTGGATGTGGGAGGTTCACAAGCCAGGGCCCAAAGATTAATATAGCTCTGGAGCGAAAGAGGTGAGCCCTGGGTAAAATCGAAATTCCCCTGTGGGCCTTAACCCCTTACTCACCTCTGACCACAGTCACATGCTCCCCATCAACTCAAACCCGCTGGGGAGACACTGACTGGGCACCCTCGTCATCTGTGTCCAAGTGTAATGGAAAAAATTGACTGTTTGCTTGGTGCAATAGGGCATGACACTGTTTACACAGAAATAATAGCCCAACTGTGATGGATTCTAAATCTCCATTACAGAGAAAGATTTGAAGGAGTAAAGCAGTTAGAAAAATAATTGGTTTTCTTCTTTAGTTTTAAAATCCTTTATGCTTACAGATCACGGACTTCACACCCCCTTCTTCGGGGCTTTAAAACTGAAAAGGGCAAGAGTGAGGAGTGGATGCAGAAAGTGCAGAACTTCTGTTTGTCTGGAAGGCTTTTTGAAGCTGACAAGGCCAGGGCTGCTGAGGATTTGGGAGCACAGAGGGACTCTTGGCTGGAGGTGGCCACAGTTTCCTGAACCCGAAAGTAGCCCCTTCTGCCCAGGGCAGAACTGCAGGCGAGAGCTGGTTCCAGGCAGCCTGCATCGGGGGCCCAAGCCCAGAGAGACAAGCAAACTGGCCACTAGGGAGAGGCGAGGACTTCTGCTTTCAAGGGAGAAGAAACTGTCAGAGGGTCATTTAAAAGACCAAAAGGAGAGGGGAAACACTGTGGCCTCAAGGAGGGAGAGGTCGGCTAAGGACTCTTCCTGGGCCACCCTGCAGGGCCTTATCAGAGTCTCCACTATTTACAGAAACAGTAAGACGGCCACAGAGGATGCCCAGGTGCAGCCACTGAGCTAAACTGATCGTGTGTGTCCCCACCTCGCCCGCACCTGAAGACACCCCATAGCACCTCGGCGAGCTGTGTGCCTAGACCTGACAGACGGGGGTGACTGTTGGCACCATCATCTCAGCAGTCCAGGATTCTTCATACCTCTTCCCCAGGAGACGACAGTCCCCGTACCTCTGTGACAGCAAAGCCACACGCACAGCCTGGGGTGGGTACCATGTGCCGGTCGCTGCTTGTCTAAAGGCTTTGTATGAAATCCCCTCATTTAATCCTCACAATGTCCTTAGGGAGAGATGATTTCCCCCACTTTACAGACGGGGAAACTGAGGCTCCAAGAGGTTATGTAGCTCACCTGAGGTCACATAGGTAGCAGGTGTTGGCACCAGGGACTCAAACTCAGCTCATTTGCCTCTAGAGACTAAACTCTCGCCCACCATGTCTGACACTCCTGGGCTTGAAGCAACCACCTTAGTGAACAGATCACAGTGCCAAGGATGTGACATTTGTTGGTTGGACCAGGAGAGGACACATCTGGCTCTCTGGCAAGGGACTGCCAGATACCCCCGCCATGAGCCAGAGAGTGTCAGCATGTAGGTCCCACAGGAAGGGGGTGATGCCGACGGGATACAACACTAACCTTTGAAAGGTAAAGAAACCCGGAGAATGGCCTTCTTAGAGGATCAGTCAGTAGTGGCATCTATGAGTATTAAGGGACAGGACGTTGTAAGGATCCCCTGGCAGCACTGTTCTAGATCACCTCTCCCCAGCTTCTAGGAGCAGGCCTAAGGAATGCGGTCTGGACGAATATAGCGTGAGAGAAAAAATGCTAACAGGGAAACCAAATACCCACCAGCCCTCTGTCCTTCCTTCCCTCCATCCTTCATCTGTCCTTCTATCTATGATTTGTCCTTCCTTCTGTCCTTCTTTGTTTTCCCTCCTTCCATCCATCCATCCATTCACTCTTCTTCACTCCCTTCCTTGCATCCACTCCATACTTTTTATCAAGAGGTATTAACAGTCTCCCAGGTATGATAACTTCCACCTGGCCCATCAGACTCCTGGCCCCAGGACTTCTAAGAGACCCAGAAATGTGTACCTACTTGCGAGTCCTTCCAGGAGGGGCACTGCCTGTCTTCAGAGGGTGAGGATTGGGTAGATTTGAGGTTTTTCCAACCTGTGTACCCTCATCTTGGTCCAAGCTTCAGGCCAGCCAGAGGCTTGACCACCTCCCTCCCTTCTCAGAGTGAGCAGGTAGAGACTGAAGGTCCAGTCCTGACTGATGCACTTTCTGGAAGAAGATATGCAGTGATCCCACACATAAGACATCGTTCCCTTCTGCTCACAAGATAAGGGACCTCTTTGAAAAGAGTTAATAGGAAGAAAAAATCACAGCAGCCTGAGATTCACTCCACCCTCTCGTTAAACTGGAGAGCAGGAGGCACAGAACTCCCGAGAACAAAACTTAGGTTGCTCTGACTTAAGACCAGTATCTCAAATATGATTTTCATTTTGAAAGTTGGACCTAAATGTTGCCGACAGCTACCTTTAAAAAAAATTCAATAAAGAAAAGAGGAAATGAGAGTATAGTGAGAAAAATGCAGACACTTATGAGTTCAAGACCCTGTGGGACACTCCTGAATATTTTAAATATCTGGGGGGAGAAAAATGAAAACAGTTTCTCCTAACTTAAACCAGAGAAGGGAGTCTCTTTCTAGTCTGAAAATCCTTTGAGGCCATTCTTTAAATTATTTACTAGCTTTCTGATTGTATTTTATGGTGGGTGGGTGGCAGGGGAGGGGGTGGGGGGAAGAACCGGGCAAGAAGTAAGTGAGAGAAACCCGCGGCTGACATTTTCAATATCTGTCTGGAATATTTTAAAAGCCGCATGTCTGTTTGAAATCGCACCGTCTCCAGCAACAATGGACCGCTGCCTCGCGGACTTCTTTAGGTCATATTTGCATACAAAAGACCAGCTGCTGAGCATCTATTATGCGGCGAAGCCACAGTGGGCCTGGGAGAGGCGAGGTTACCAGCAAGTGTGAAAAACCCACAGAGACCCCATTAATTTTTCAAGAATTCTCAGGCCCTGGCCTTTTAAAGGCCAGTGGGGAGAAACTGCAGTCAGAAGTCTCCCCACTGTCGCTGCCACTATATGTCGGGTCCAAATTGAAAAATGAAGAGTGACAGGGCCTCTCCCCTCATTAGGGGGAGACCCCCCCCCACTCTTAATGGCCACGGTGGGCAGAGCTGGGGAGAGGCTGCCTGCCGTGCACACCCACGTCCCCCTCACAGGTCCAATGTCAGAAAATGTATTCCAACTGTAAGCCATTAGGTGCCAGTTTTCCAAATCAACCTTATGAGTCCAAAGCCATGAAAGCGTTTACCACCCAATCAACTTTAGAAACCTTCCATGGGGCTCAGAGCTGAGCAAATGTTCTCTAAAAAGCGTCGCACTAAAGCTTGTGTTTCTCCCACACTTTCCGGTCTTAAAAGAAGCGGATGCATTACAAGTACAACTAGGGTTTCTGGCTGCTCCAACCCACAAAAGTGGGGGTGGGTGGGAGGGAGAAAAGGTTGGGATTCAGGAGAGGATGGCCACGCAGGCTCCGGAGAGCAGGGCACAGCCCCATCCGCACCTCGTATAGGACATTCCCCGTCCCCCAGCCTAAGGGCTTCTGTACAAGGACACAGACAACACTCGCCACCCACGGGCTCTGGACAAGGTTTAAATGATGCCTGGCACAGACCCTCAGGACACACTGACTCCTGCCTCCCTGGCCCTGCCCTCCACCCACCCTCCCCCTCAGCCCAGGACCCCTAAGTCCAATAGTCATTTGAATTAAGAGAAACTTATTTCATAAGAAACAAAGCTTCTTCTGATGAAACCCAGACAGGGAACTAACTCGCTCATTTTCCCTGCTTAGGGAAAGGAAGATCACCGCCATGGAACGGGTGCATAAAGTGGCTCGGGGCTGGCTCGCCCCTAAACAAAATGCCCTTTCCTGCTTTAGTTTAAAATTTCAGAACAAGTCATCAAGTCCTGTTAGACAGAAATACGACAGTAATGAAAAGGATGATCATAACATCACATGCTTAAAACTATTCTAGGTGGTTCCATGAAAAAAGTATTTTTTTGGAGGGGAGGGTATAGCTCAGAGCAGAGCATGGGCTTAGCACGCACGAGGTTCTGGGTTCAATCCCTAGTACCTCCATTAAACAAACAAACAAACCTAATTACCTCCTCAGCACCCAAAAAAAAAGCCTTAAAAAAATTTAAGATTCAATTAAAAAAAATTTCTTTCCACCTATGAAAAACGTTCCCATGGTCCAAGGTTTCCCAGGTAGGTCAGGAAACAAAGAAGCCACGTCACTTAACAGGGAAGCTGCAATGAGCTTTCACACAGGACCTTGTGCCAGGTGGGCAGCGTTCATGAGCCTCTGTTAGATCTGATGATGGAGAGGGACTGCAGCTCAGAACCCAGGACCTTTTAGCAAGGTCAGGCATCTTCCTGCCAAGCTGAAGCGGGAAGCTCTGGAGGATGCCTACTGGACCAATCTCAGGGAAAGAGGAAGGGCCAGGAATCATCTGGAGCTCCAAACGTGCACCAAGGGGCCCCAGTGTGGGAGAGGGCCCACCTGCCCCACCTCCTCCTCCCAGCTCAGCCGGCTGGCCCAGATCCCACGGATGAGTTGGCAGTCCTCTTACTTGCCTCCTTCGTCAGAGAAATTGAGCCAACCATGTCCTACGCCTATCTGACTACAGGCTTGAGACTTGACCACTACCAGAAAGATGGCCTGTTTCTCAATTCTACTTCTAAGACCACTGTGCTCTGCTATGTCAAGGTCACCTCTTCCCTCCCTTCCTCACTCAACTTTCCACCGCCACCCTTGATATAAACCAGAGTTATAATCCTATTGAGACCACAAAATATTTATTAACCACTGTATGTTTGTTAAACTGAACCAAACTTATGCCAGGAGACAAGGGGGAGATACCGTGGGGGTGACAGAAATAGACGATGTTCAGGATAATCCATTCTGTATGGAAGATTCCATTCTAAGACATAAGTGTCCAAAAAATGACAAAGAAGAAGGGCATCCTGGAACTGAAAGAGGGGCCAAGCCTGATGACATGGAGGTGGGGCACATCAGACATGCTGCCGGGGACCCGGGGCAGATCAGGAGAGTGAAGCTGAGAGCTCATACTGTGAAACTGACAGAAAGGAGGACAGAAAAGCAGTGGGACTAGATTGGTTTCCCTTTGGGTCTGGAAGCCAGGTAAGAGAACACCCTGGAACATCTGTGAAGGTGGCCTTTGTGGAGAAGCAGAGTGTCTGCAGGGGGAGGAGATCAAACCAGCTAGAAGGCTCAGGAGGCAAATGCCCTGGGGTGGTGGGTGGTCAGGGTCTGGACTAGAGAAACCTCAGTGGGAACCAAGAGACCTTGGCTGGGGGCGAAGACCTCACAGACAGAAACTGGTGGCTTTCTCAAAACTCTGATAATCTTCTAGGTTTTACTCATGTTGGAAATTCCCCAAGATCAAATTTTTTCAAGTCATTTCAAAACTACTGGTGCTACTTAAGGGGGAGGGTATAGCTCAGTGGTAGACTGTATGCTTAGCACGCACAAGGTCCTGGGTTCAACCCCCAGTACCTCCATTAAAAAAAAAAATTAAACTCAAGCACCTCCCCCTACCCCAAAAATCTATTGGTGCTACTCAGACAAAGGTTCTCCCCATCTTCATCCCTCCATACACAATGCTGGGAGATCTTGCCCCACCCCACCCCCTCCCCACGCAGGCCTGGAGCTCCAGATAGAAAACAACCCATTGAGAGGAACTGAGGAGGCCAGGGTTCCAGCAGAAGGGAGCGAGCTAATGGATCCAGGTGTCCCTCTGCATCCCTCTCAGAGCTCAGGACCAGGGTCCTTCAAAATGCAAGTGGAAGAGGGGGCTCACAGTTGGGGCACTGCAGCTCCTTAATCCCAAGACCCGGGGTGGGAGGGCCCTGTGGCCTCCACTGAGATGCAGGCAGAGAAGGACCCAAGGTGGGGCGTCACCTGGCAACTCTCCGACCTCATTTATCAACACAGGTACACGGGAAGAGAGCAAGACCAGGAACACGTGTCTGCGTGCTGGTAGGTATGACACCGAGCGTAACAGGATGAGAGTGAGGCCCTCCTGCAATTAGCAAGGAAGGAAGGAACTCCGGCTACTCAGAGGCCTCCGCTACATTACAGACTTAATGGCCCATAATGCTTTGGGGGCCAACATGCCCCTCTGGTTGAATTTCAACGCAGCAGATAGCTCTACACTTGGCCTAAATTGACTGCCTTAGAGGAGGAAGTGCTTTAAAAGATAAGGCTCATTCAGGGGATGTCCCTGCCCTGTGCTGGAATATTTTTAATCAATAGAAGGAAATTCTCTCTTGATATAAAGGGTCACACAGACACCTATTTTTCCTGTCCCCATCTACATGGCCCCTGCTTGGAACTGAACCCTGGATGGGAGACTTCTTCAACCTCCCAGAAGAAAAGCTGCATCTGAAAAGGGCAGGGGAACCTGGCAGCTGCACGGTGAGACATTCTGGGCTAACGGCACAACAGCCACTCTGCAGAGGGCAGGGGAGGAAGCCTTGGCAGGGGCAGGCACACTGCAAGGTACCCCATCCATTCCTGGTAGATATGTGTAGCCCAAACAGCAAGGTGAATCACAAAGGGCTAAGGCAGTGGAGGTGGCAACAGAGAGACACAGAGCAGGAGAGAAAGGTCAAGGGAACAGAGAGATGGAGAGAACGAGAGGGTCTCAGGGCAGGAAGAAGAAGGGTAAGAGGGGAGAGGAAAGAAGATGCTATAGGTTGTCGTGTTCCCTAAAATTGGTCTGTGGAAGTCCTAATGCCCTAGCTCCTCAGAATGTGACCTTGCTTGGAAATGGGGTCATTGCGGAAGCAGTGAGTTAAGATGAAATCATGTCGATAGGGTGGCCCCTAATCCAGTATGACTGGTGTCCTTATAAAAAGGGGAGATTTGGACACAGACCTGCACACACGGAGGATGCCACATGAATATGAAGACAGAGGCAGGGTGATGGGTTGACAAGCCAAGGAATGCCAAGGATTGCCAGCAAACCACCAGGAGCCTAGGCGAGGCATGAAACAGTCTCCTCCGTGGCCCTCCCGGGAACAAGCCTGCTGACACTTCGCTCTGGGACCACTGGCCTCTGGAACTGTGAGACAGTGACCGTCTGTGGCTGTTACAGCAGCCCTAGGGCACTGGCACAGAGGGGAAGGGAAGGAGGAGGGAGGATAAAAGGAGACATCTGTGCAGCGCAGCCATCTCCTCCCTAAATCCCACCGGGACCAAGCCAGGGGCTCAGCGCTGCGCCCACTGTCCCAGCAGTCGTGGGGCTGCCTCTCTACACAGCCCCCCAAGTGCGGCAGCCCCTCTGCTTCCCTCGGCCAGAGCTACCTCTTAGGAGGATTAATTTTTAATAAATCAGCACTCTGTTTTTCTGTACTTATTAAAATTTAAGACAATGAGTCATGGAACCTGCAAGGCTTGGGCTGACTAATTACCGCTGAACAGCTGCCTGGGATGACCGTGCGGCCCTCGAGGGGCAGGCAGAGGGCTGCAGGCGCACGGCTCTGAGACAGGCTGGGTGATGGCTCTGCAGCCATGTGATCTGTGGCGGGGTCAAGGGCAGGGAGCCTCCAGCAGGCCCTGAGGGCCCAGGCATCTGGGGAGCATCACCAAGCTCAACACTTCCGAGGGAACGGGGCCCTGATGGGGGTGGGGGGGGAGACCAGCCCTGCCACCAGCCCATGGGATACTCAAATCGAACTTTCCACTGAGTGCCCCAAAACAGGGGTGCAGCCTCTGCAGAGTCTCAAGATTAGCAGGGTGAGTGAACAAGGTACAGAGGACATGCAACTGCCCCTCACCTCGGCCACAGAGCCAAGCACACGGCCTGCACTGGCTAGACCATCACCCTCCCTGGAACACACCCTGCCAGCCCCCTGCAGCCCAAACGCCCTTTTTGGGGGAGGGTAGAGCTCAGGCGTAGAGCGCGTGCTTAGCATGCACGAGGTCCTGGGTTCAATCCCCAGTGTCTCCATTAAAAGTAAGTAAACCTAATTACCACCCCGCCCTAAAAAAAACCTCCAAATACCCTTCTCCCTTCCCAGCTCAGTGGTACCTCCTCTCCCGTCCCTGGACAGCCACCCCACCCCTCTCCCGGATGAAGGGCAAGTTTTAGCCTCCAACAGCACCTCTGAGACCTGGCCGGGCCCTCCAGCCCCAGGGCTGTCATCTCCTACCTCCCTTTTGCAGATTCAGGCGTCAGCAAACCGCTTGTAATTCTGCAAACTCCTCACTGTGTCACCCCTCAAGGCCTCGGTGACTACTTCCATCTGGACCCCTCGCCACCCCCTCTACCTGCTGAGTCAGATTTGTCCTTCCAAACCCTGCTCAGGCCTCATGCCCCCACAAGGCTCTCCCCAGGTGAGCCCTCCTCCTGTGCCTGAATTCTCTGCTTGCCACATGCTTTGATCCTGGCACATATTGTACTGTAATGACTTGCTCTGCACATGTCTGGCTTACCGGAGGTCCCTTGGGGTACGGACCATGTCCCATCACCAGTATCCAGCACTGTGTCTGACCCCTGATCCAAAAGGACTGGATGCATGAACAAAATACATGAGCACGCATGCGCATGCGGGCGCAAACACACACACACACACACACACACACACACAAACACACACACACACACAACGGGGTTTACCAAAATCACTCTAATCAAGTCTTAGGGTTCCAGCCTAACAAGCCCTCCTTTCCTTGGGAACTACGGGAGATTTAGAGACCTGAAGCCAGGGGTCAAAGGTTCAGGGCCTCTAACATTCTGATGTCAGAGGAGCCAAAGTCACAGCAGATGACTCAAATCTCTCCCTTCCCTCTTGATGCCCTTTTCCAGAAAAGTCTGAGCATGGACAGTAGCCCTGCCTTGTGACCCCCATGTCCTGTCTCACTTTCTCTGCCCTCCTTTCCCACTCCTGGCCCCCCAAATAAAGCAGGGAGCACTTCAGAAGAAGGCTGACAAAGACCCAAGTTTAACACAAAGGCAGTCTTTCAAAGGTCAGAAGGATGTCTGCCAGAGACATTCAGCCCAAGTCCCCAAACGCTGCAAATGGTTTAACTCTTGTGCCTCACAAAACACCCTGAACCTCGAGTTTGACTCGATGCTCATTAAACGGGAAGAAGACCTCGTAGCAGCGCAGGCCTGTGCCTGCTACGCATCTACCCGGCTCTTACAGAGAGGGAGGCAGGTCCTCTGAGAGACGCAGCAGAGCAACCCGGGCCAAGACCAGGCTGTAGCTACTTGGTGGCGATTCAAAGGAGCTGCCACATCTTCCCAAAGCAAGCAACCTGACACATCTGCCAGGTGCCTGGCAACCAACCAGCAAGGGATGGGCAAGGGAATTCCCGAACTATCCTCCCATGGTCTGCATACCACGCCTGGGTCAAGACATAGGGGTGGGAGCAATGAGAGGCCCAGGTATTTTCTGGAGTTACACTGTGGCCTGTCTGAGCTACGGGCGGACCATCCAGGCTGCTCACTGACCACTCAGAGGCAAGGGACACAGAGGATCAGGGCTGGAGTGGGGCTCTCCATCCACTGATTCAGGGATTCTCAAGCAGACGCCTTGTGTTTCCAGAGACGATTATCAATAATGAAGTTCAGCGGGCTTCCTAAATCAACCAGAAATACACCGTGACTCAAGAGTTCTTTGCCTTTGACTGAAGCGTGGTAACAGCAGTTGACCTGAGTTCTGATGGCCACTGGGAGATTATATTTGTATATATGTATATATATATTTATATTTATTATATTTATAATGTATAAATAATAACTTATAACATTACTATATAACATATAACATTAAATATTATATATTATATATATAATTATTATATATTGGTATATACGTGGTATTTTATGTATTATATATTACAAAGTATGTGTATGTGTACGTATACACACAAATGTGTATATATATAAATTATATCAAGCTTAGATATACTTATTTAAATATACATTTATATATACTATTATATCTGCTAAATATATCAATATCAACTTGATGTATAAATATATAACTGACTTCAATCTATCAAGTAAAAATTCATCTGACTTCCCAACATTTATTGATGAACTAATTTTTAAGAGAGAAAAATAATTTTAAAAGTAGTAAAGATGTTAGAGAATGCTCTAACAACCCGTGTCATTTCACAGCTGAGGAATCTGAGGAACTGAAAGGTCAGTGACTTTAGAAAGCTTCTCAAGGAATACTCCAAAAGACATCAGTCCCCTTAAAAAAAAAGTTCAGTGGCCAAGTAAGTTCAGAAAACAGTCTACCTTAAACTGATCTTAGAAAATCAGAACACTTGTTAGCAGAGCAAAGGCTCTGAGAAGTCCTGCACTTACGGAATTCAGCAGTTGCTAAACTTACTTGGTCACAGAGTCCTTGTGCCTCCTCTAACATTTCACAATGCCTCAGGAAACACAGCCCTAGGAGAAAATGTCCCGTCTTCCCTCTAGAGTCCAATCCTGCCCAGAGACATGGGGAACTCAGCAGGAGTGGTCAATCTGACCACTCATTAAAACTCTGGGCCTTGGAACATGACACTGACAAACCTACCATTCCCCTCCCCTCCAAATAACCAGAACTTTCCAAATGAGAAGCCAATAAGAGTATAGGGCCAGAGTGCACAGAGATTGGGTGGGGAAGTATCATGCCTTGTTCCCTTTTCAAAGAGCCTTGGAAAGTTCAGGTAAGATTCTTGCCAAGGATATTTAAATGGTTGACAATGACCTAGAAGGCAATCATCTGCCTAAAATAAACTCTTAAGATGATGCAACCCTGAGAACTACATCAACATTTTGCAGTAAAGATTTGCTGACCCACAGGCAGCAAGCCTGAGACGTAGCCCCAATTGTGCTCCTGACCACAACCCTTGACCAAGTGTAACTCTGCACACCCTTCAACTAGACAGGGGAATCAGCTCTCGTGCCCTTCACTCCCTCTTCCAGACATGATGAGGCTGAGCGAAGACAGTTACAAAAGTGCTCTGGACTCATCCCACCCTGTCTTAGCCCGGCATCACCAGCTCTGAGCCAAAGGCAGGAACTGCTCTTCAACCTCCTTGTATCCCCAGGACCAGCTCAGAAATGTCGATTATTGCTATTAAACGATAGTGGTTGTCCGATGGTTTTACTCTGCTGCCTGGAAATCCCTCACTGGGTAGTGTCTGCTTCAGGTGAGAGTTCAGGAGGGTCATCTCCATGGGGCAGCTCGTCCATCTTCACATGCGACGATGAGGCCCATCATAAAAGGCTTCCTGCTGATGTTTCTACCACACCTCCCCACCCGCTGCCCCAATTAATCTTTAAAGCTCTGTCCAGAGAGCCCAAAGCCTTTTCAGACAGCAGCTTGTGCAAAACACCCACATGCAGGCAAAGACTGGGATGGAATTGTATGCGTGGGTGTCCCTGTGTGTGTGTCCCCGTGAGTGTGTGTATGTGTGGAGGCAGAGGGGGTGGGGTGTGTGTGTGTGTTGGGGAGGGGGCAAACCCAAAGTTTTCCCAACAGATCAGCAGATCAGCACGCGGCAGGGTCCACTGAGCTCTCAGGGCTGCCCTGTTCCTCACAACACAAACGGGAGGCCGACACTGCGGCCTGCCCCCTACCCGGCCCTGCACTGGCCGGTTCTCCTGCCACTTTGGGCCCCAGCTCACCACATCTCTCAAGAATATCTCTGTTTGTTTTGGACTCACACTACACAAAAACTTAACCACTTGGAGAGGGTCATGAGGAGAGGGAACTGTCCTTATTTATAAAGTCGATCTCTTTCTAACGGCTGTAATCTTTAATTCATAACGGGCCCTAGAATCAGGCAGGCGATGGACAAGGGCTGAGGGCCATCCCCTGCCTTAGGGTTTTTAAACACAAGCGGATGTACAGGAAGCTGGTTTTCACAAAAGCAAGAAAGAGAGAAAAACATGCTAATTTACAAGCAGTGGCTTTAAGCTCCCATCTTGAGTCTCGTGATTGATGCCAAGTGGTCGGACAGCCCCCTGTGCAGGAGGCGGGCGGCAGGGGCGTCACTGCATTATTCAGGGGTGACGATGAAACCACCTTTCATGCAAAGTTACCATAAAGAGACGGCTTCATACATAAGAGGCAATAGACAGCTATCTGTACCCTGAAAGAAAAGGAAGTTCTTTCCACACACAGGCCCAGGGCCACACATGAAGGGGCGTGAGGCAGGAGTTCTCATGCACCTGAACACAGGCTCGGAGCTTTAGGGGACTTTACTGGGCAGTGGGGAAACCCAGGCTCTCAGAACTGACTTAACAGTCAGTCTCAAGGTCATGAAACTAACGATGTCAGAAATGGGGTTCCAGCCCGGCCCTCTGAGCCAGTGGCAGGCAGCGCCAGTATGGAGGTGGGGTTGCGACCCCAGATGGAGCCCTGCTGGCACCCCTGCTCCCCAGGCCAGGGGGCTGGACCAGGAACTCTGCTAGTTTTAACCTGGAGGAGAGTTCAAGGGCCACGTGGGCACCCTGGCTATGAAGAACTGTTTTGAAAAAGAAGGGAGGGAAATAGCTCAGTAGTAGAGCACATGCTTAGCATGCACGAGGTCAATCCCCAGGACCTCTATTAAAAAAAGAACTGTTCTACTCCATGGCGATAGGCCAAAGCACAGACCCAAGTTGAAGTAGGTCTCAAAACATTCTGCCAGTGGGAGCTACGAGGAGGGGGGGGGGGGGAAGGCTGGAACCACTCGTGACCACCCTTCTGGACAGCAGATGGATGCACGTGGCCACCACACAACAGCAGCAGCGCCTGGACACGCGAAGGAGGGGGTCTTGGCTCTCCCTGCTTCCTGGCTTCAGGGGCCGAAAAACACTCGTACTAATCATCTCTCAGCCCAAGGCTCTTTCTGTCAATAACACACTTATGGAGTGCGCTCCAGACCCACACAGGTGGGGGAGGGTATAGCTCAAGCAGTAGGGCGCATGCTTAGCATGCATGAGGTTCTGGGTTCAATCCCCAGTACCTCCTCCAAATACAAATAAATGAATAAATCTAATTACCTCCCCCTCATAAAAAAACAAAACAAGATCCACTCAGCCTTTTGGTGGCCATTTATTTTATGGGAGGGTTATGTCTGAGGAATGAGGGGTTCTCTCTAGGTGTTGGCCCAGGTGGCCAACTGAATAACAGAAGTCGGGGCCACGCAACCCTTTCTGCCCCGCACCAGAATGCATCCCACCAGCGGTGTCTGATGAGGAAGACAAAGACAGGAGGGTTAGACAGTTCAGATCCTGGCTGTACCGATTCCTAGCTGTGTTACCTTGAACAAGTCACTTTATCTCTCTGTGCCTCCATTTCCTCCTCTGGAAACTGAAAATAACAATAGTCCCTACCCCAAGGGTTGTGGTGAGGATTAAAGGAATGAATACAGAAGAGTCCATGGCACAGGGGACCCAGTACAGTCTGTCACCTCCATCAGCTGACTCTCTGGTCCCAGAAGTGAAGCCTGGGGGAGGAAGAGCATGGAGGGAGTGGTAAAAACGAGAAGCCTGGACCCCTCCAAGCTTTGCTGACCCTGACTAGGGCTGACATCCGTTCTTTCTTGCCCAGAGGGTTGCTCTCCCATGTGCTCGTGTCCACCTGACCTGGAGGTGGGCCCCTCTGCCCACACCCCCACTTCATCAGGCTCCAGGTAGCCAGCGTGGTATGGGCTTCAATTCCAGCACCTTGCAGACCAGTTTAGCAACTTCCCCAGATGCTCCATGTCCGGCTAGGAGATTCCGGCCATCTTCACCTGTGCTCTGGGCAGCGCATCACACAGCTCTCTCCTCCTCTTCCTCAGAAGGGTGGGACCCTCTCCTCCAGGTGGGGAGTCAGCTGATGGAGGTGACAGACCGTACTGTGTCCCTTCCCTCTTTCTGAAAGGCCCAAAGTGGCCCTGCTGGGCAGCACTTGTGAGGAGTTTTAAGGACTGAATGTAGCCCCACAAGGAGGTGAGGAAGACAGCTGGCCAGGCTGGACAGCTGTGCCCATTTCAGTGTATTCCTGAATCACGTAGCTGCCTTCCTAGACTCTGCATGGTCAACTTCCCACGTTAAATAGCAGAGAGAAGCAAAGCACCAAAGCAATTTTCCCGGCCGCCCTCCAAGCAGAGGTGCAAGCAGGTGAGAATGAGATTAGGGACCTGTTCGCTGAGAAGATCCAGCAACAGCTATGGGGCCTCGGCTCCTGGGAAAAGGGCAAAGTGTCTACTTGTCCAGAGATTTGAGGCCGGGACTGTTGCCTCTGCTGCTGCAGAGACGTCACAGGACAGGCGGGATGGAGGCCACCGCCTGCAGAAGGTCTTGGGGAGTCCACTATGGGCAGATCTGCCTGCTGTTTCAGGGATAACAACCAGCTCTTTGAAGATGCCTTCCTCAAACACCATCCCTCCTGTCTAGGGATGGATTCAGCTAAGGGTCTCATCTCAAGGAGATGGGGGCTTCCCCACAAAATCCTTACCTTAATGTGTGCACCCACACACCCACACTCACACATTTACCTGCCCCAAACCATGCAATGGACACTACTGTCTGGCAGACAGTTTCATGCATTCCTGCTTCAGAGGAGTGTCAGGATCTAGATAAAGACAAAGCTGTAAGTCTAGCTTAAGTCTAAACACCTGGCCCTCAATTAACGCAACACGCTGCTCCTTCTGGACACTTACTTGCATCCTCTGACCACCTATCTTCCCAGTCTTCTTTACTACTCATCTTCCTGGAGTCTTAATAACTGGGGAAGCTTCACGGAGCCCAAGGAGCAGTAAGAGGGTAGAAACACCACCACTACCTGCCGGGCCATCCAATCCCTACACTGAACCATCCAACCTCCCTTCTCCCAGCCAAGACTCAGGAAAGGAAAGAGGAAAAGGGGAAAGTCTTGGGGAAAGTGGAAGGCCTACCAAGGCAGAACAATATTATCTTCTCTGAGGATATAGGAATGTATATAGATGCACAGAAAAGGCTGTATAAACATTCATCAAAATAATAAGAGCAAGTTCAGGGTTGGGGGTGAGGACCAAGGAGGGGGAGTAAACTGTCCAAAGGAAATTCATCTTTTCCGGAGGCTTTAATTTTTCCCAAGAAGACTGTCTTCCTGTATTACTTTAGGTAATTTAACAAAGTTTTTTTTTTCTTTTTTTAAACTAGGGGAATGTCATTTCTAGTCGCTGCTCCAGCCCCAGAAGGAAATAAATCTTTTTCCTCCCTCTCATTTTTCGTTTTGAAGAAGGAAAAGAAAACCCTGTTCCCTCCAATGTTGAATTTGCTGAAGGTCAAATTCTAGTGCCTATAAACTTTGATAATGTCTCCATAATTTACTATTTTTTACAGGCTCTATAGCTTTTAATAGCAAAAGCGAGTAATTTTTCACTGTTCATTTGCAGCACGGTAAGGGAAAAAAATCTGTCGTGTCTGACGTCTCTGTGCTAGAAGACTTCGTTTTCCTCTCGTCAGTAAGTGAACTAAAAATTACTGCTTGCAAACAGATGCAAAGGTCTATAATGGACACACAACGTTATGTGTCTGTGATCAAGCCCGGGGCAAAGCAGAGTAAAAGGAAGACAGCCACCTGGAGGAGCAGTCAGCACCCTCCACTAGCACCCTTCACTTTATTAAACATACCTCTGCTGGTCCACAAGATCACAGATTTCTTCAGTCATCTACCAACTGGAAAAAAAAAAAAAAATCCCAGCAACCCCAGCCCTTCATAAGACATGAAAATAATTCCAAAGTGGGGAAGATCTGTTACTCTGGGGCTATAAACCAGGACGTGGGGGTGGAGATGAGACCAGGAGAAAGTGCCACAGCCCCACCCCTCTGAAAAGGGGCCTCCCCCAAACCTGGACAGGCTGAGTGAGTGCATTTGGCACCCGCAAGGCACTATGGGTGCATCTCTGTAAATCAAAGGCTGTGCTGGGGGCGCACAGGATGGGTGGGCAGTAGCAGCACATGGTGAAAAGGGCATCGGCAGGAGAGTCAGATATCCAAGTTTCCACCCTAGCTTGCCCTGCAGTCAACAGCCCAATAACCAAGCTCTTAATGATAACAAAGGCTATTTAACATTTACTGAGCACTTACTCCTTGGTTGCCTGACATCATGCAAAGCACATGCAAAGCACTCTGTATGCATGATCTCGGGTGATCCTCCCTCCAATTGTCCATTCACCCCTACCCATTTCCCCTATTTTGCAGAATAGGAAGCTGAGGCTCAGAGCAGATACGCAGAGGCCAGCCCAAGGTCCAGGCCAGCAAGTACCTTATGACATGATGACTGTACCACCTCAACCTCTCTAAGATTCCTTTTCTGCTCCTCACCTGGTGTTGAGGCTTCCAGAGTCAACATTAAATAAAGTCCATATAAAAACAGTCAAGTGTGACCTTTCCTCGAGCCACAAGAACCTTGGAGGTGAGGCCTAGGGGCAAGCACACTTCAATGTCTCAAAGACATGAAAGACATGTCCCTCAGACGGCGGTCCTGGACCCCACAGATCCATCGCTCATCCCTCCCCACGTCCCCCCAAGCTCTCTGCATCAGGGACACAGCATGGAATTTTTGTTATTAACAGTTTCGACGGCAGAAATCCATGCTCCCCGCTGTTGTGTGGATCTACTAGGGGTGAGGGAGATGGTGGGGGGAGAAACCCACTCTACGCACCCATGGGCGGGCTCCCTGCCAAAATCCGCCACATATCGTCTTCCTGTTCATTTTGCCCCATGGATGATTTTTAAAGTTTTTTAATTGTCCTTAATAAATTACCCACATGTACACGATTGTTACAATAGTTTCATTAATTTTTCTTGGTGCATCTAAGCTGTTTATCACAGAAGTGTTAATGGAAAAGAAAAGCATGTCAGGCAGGCTCTTTCTCACCCACTCTGGGCTTGGGCAAATGAATGCTTAAGGGACTGCTTTCCCGCACCGCAAACAATTAGGTATGTGTTTATTTCATCACAGCAAATCGTCTTTCGGCAAGGCAGGAAGAGCATGCCCACCAGAGAGCCCCGGTACCTACTGCCCGCTCTGGGTCGTGCACACAAACGCCTGCCTCGCATTCCCTAACATGTAACTCTATCTCTACCCTCCTTGGGTTGTAACCTAAACTGAGAGTCAGGGCGCTCGGCACTTGCCCCACACCAACTAGGAGACCGGCCAGTGATATTTCAGATAATGTGCCTCTTGGTATTTCAGGCTTTCAACCAGAAGTGAATTATCTGCGGGACGGGAACGAGCATGATGATGGCCAGAGGTGACATTCTGGAAGCTAAGCAACAAGGCACAGAGGACGCAGGCCCTGGGGTTGGGCAATCAACAGGGGATTGATCGTCTGGCCCCAGAGCTGCAGGATAGGGCCCAGAGGCTGCTGGGAGCACAGCTATAAAACCTGAGACTGTGTCACTCACACACTCACCATGTGACCGAGAGCGCGACAGGACAGCTGGGTCAGCTGGGCCTTACTCATGTGACAGCAGGAGCCCTGGGCTCAGATAAAACATGGACTGGGCTCTCCACAACCGCTCCATCTGTCCAGGGGTCCCCCTTCCCAAGCAGGGAGTTTTAAAATTAGAACATACTGTTGCAGCTGACATCAGAGTTGTCAAGGGTGACGGTCAATTTCCTTGGCACAAATGGATTTGTTGGATTCAGCGTTTATGAACTAACAAAGTCCAAAGCCTGAGGCCTGCCCCACTCTGATCCCAGTGCTACTTCCCAAAAGGCTCATTTCCCGCCACATGGGATTACTGGCATTCCCCTAACACTCTTTTGCCCAAGTGGGGTCTCTACGCCAGAAGAGGTCTTCCATTTTTCATCTGTCCTATCAAACTCCTACTCATGCTTCAGATCCCAGATGGAGTCATCAGAATCAATGATGCCCCTACAGCACACAGAGACATCTTTTACAGCCTACTGGGCACTTTAAGAATATTCCCTGAGTTGAATGGATGGTCAGCCTTTTCTCCAGCTGGTGTTCCTCGTTGTGCTGACAAGCCAGTAACTGCCTGTAACTCCTCAAGGAGGAGCCCCAACTGAGAGCACCTCTCGCCCCAGCCTTAATGGTTGACCTCCAGGGAAAAGACCTGTTCTGTGTGCTTGGCCCCTCTGACGTGGAGACCATGTGGCAGAGAGCCCCAAAGGGAGCCACGCAGGCAGGAACAGAACATCGCACTCTCTCCACAGCCAGTCCCTCCACTTCCAGCTTCCCAGCACTCTGAGAACAAGTCCACGTTCCCCACAGTCCCCTGCCCACCTCCCCAACCTCATTTCCCATCACCCACTCCCTCACTCACTCCGTCCCAGCTCCAACATCCTTCCTCCTGTTCTCTGAACTCACAAGGCTCATTCTTATCTTGGGTACTACACAGGCTGGCCATCAGCCTGGAAACCCCTGTCCCTGGACCACCCATGGCCTCAGAGAGGCCTCTGCCTGCTCCATCTATATAAACACCCTCATACCCCAACCCTGCTCCCCAGTCACTCGCCAACCTAACATTCTGTTCCATTTCCTCTTTGCACTGATCAGTATCTTCAAATAGCCTGTTCATTTATCTTTCTCGTCTACAGTCTGACTCCCCAGTCGATTACAAACTTCAAGAGGGCAAAGAGCCAGCTGTCTCACCCACGTCTATACCCCCAGTGCCTGGCACAAGGGTGATACTCCTGAAACAGCTGTCTCACGACCGAGTGAAACTCATGTTGTTGTAGAAGAAGGTATGGGTTCCTAAGCCCCTAGAGAAAGGCTCTGTATTCTGGAAAGTCGCCTGGTTCAACTGAAGGCAGTCCAGGAAGCCCGGTGGGACTCAGAATATTCCAGAATTCGGGGGGACACCTCTGGGGAGCACTGATAAACATTCAGCATGAGTTAACAGAAACTAGTTGCATGTTAATGTACGCTGCCTCTTCCCTAAACAGCTTATGAACACTATAATTTTCTTCACTAAAACACTGTCTAACAGAACCAACTCCCCTAATTACAGACGTTTGTATGCATTATAATCTTTATACAATTAAATCTACTTAAAAGAGTAAATGATTAAATGCCCCCCTTGCCCTGTCACTAATGCACCCCTCCTCTACCCACTACCACCAAAAAACAAACAAAAAACAAACAACAACCCAAAAAACCAGGGTGCTAAATAAGAGCACCAAGTTGAGTTGTAGGTACACAAAAATCCCAGGAAATTGAAATTCGGGCTGACACAGAACTTTGTAGCTACAGGGGGGAGAGTCAACTTTCAACTTCAAACCCAGCATTTGACAGCTCAGCATCTGACTGCAATGTCAAATTAAAGGCTTGCATGGATCGGACAAAATGTCTTATTTCAGGAGCAAACATCTTCCCCTGCACGATTCATCTCCAGACACAAACACACAGTTTGGTGACCAGCAGAGGCTTTTCTGGGATCATCTCTGAAAAATTTCACAAACGCATTCCTGGCCCGCGGATATTTACCAGGAAGTCGGTGGTGACGCCTACTGGAGTCAGGCAGGTTTAAAGGATAAATCTCTTTGGGACGCTGGCTCTGCATCCTGGGGAAAACATCCATCACGGAATTTCTATGAAAAAGGCCCAGATGTCAGCTATTTGTCTGAAGCTCACACCCTACTTTTTAAAAACTCAGCATCATGGGGAGAAAAGGGGGTACGGAGCACGAGAGCAGACCTGTGTCCCCCTGTTTCAAGTACTGAAAGGGCCCTGAGCACAAAGCTGTGCTATCTGAACCCCTGAAGAACAGGTGCCTGAAAAGGAGACCAGGCAGGGAGGTTTAATTACAGCCGCAGCGGGGAAGGTGGGGGCCTGCAGGGCCTTCCCATCACTTTAGATGTGCCTTGAAAAGCCTCTCTTCTGCCTGGGCCTCGTTCAATGCCAAGCTAACCAGACGCGGTATGTGGAGGGCAAGCCAGGCCTCGGAGGTCTTCAGACAACCAGAACCCTCTTCCCGTTCTTCCAGGGACTGAAGTTCCCAGCACAGAAGGATGGCCTAGGAAGGACCTGGGTCCTCTCGTGGCTCTGCAGCGACTACCACTGGGCAGGGGGCACTGTCCACGCTGAGCCCCTGCGCTCTGGTCTGTGAACTGGAGGTGAGAGCAGAAGCTGCCTCGTAAGGCTGCCAATGGTAAAAAGTTCCATGAGTAGATGCTGTGATTATCAGGCAAAGGGTATCTGGCCATTTGTCAGGAATTCTGTCAATCTGTTGGGAATTCAGGCACTACCCCCTCCACTTCATCCTTTCTGTGACTTGGAATCATAGGGGCAGGAATCAGAAAGCATGTAGGGTCTCCCTTTCTTTTCCTGTCTCCTTCCCTGGCTCTGTGCCTTGCCCCTCCTCGCCCCCCAGGGCTAAGCAGACGGCAGCTGCAGTTCTGAGAGCAGCCGCCCACAAGGACACCGTTGGATTGATGGAGAGACAGGTAGCAGCCCACCTTGCACTGAGGATGAAAGGAAAGGGGCAGTGCTGGGCATGTACCCAGGGCTCTCCCTCTGCCCTCACAATCTGCCTAGGGGACAGGGGCAGCCATCCCCTTTGGCCTCGGAAGAAACTAAGGCTCAGAGAGATGAAATGCTTTCTTCCAAGGACCCATAGTTAGTGAGCAGCGGTGTGCGGCCTGGGATAGGGGGTGAGCCCATCCCGATGATGCCCTGCCTCGCTGAGGGGGAGCAGCCTTGCCCTGAGGGCTGAGAGCAGAGATGGTTTGAAGAGTCAGCTCAGCCCATAACTTGCCCTTCGACCTCAGATGCCCTTCCAGCCCCAGTGCTCTCCTGGGCACAGTGGAGGCTGGCCCTTCTGTTGTTCTGTGGATCCATGAGTCACCGAGGTCCCAGGCCTCCCCACAAGACAGCCTCTCTCTGCACTCACCCTGCAGGCACCTTCTAGGCCTTCCTCGGGTGCTCCAGGCGGGGATGCGGCCGATGGGGAGAGGCGGTCCCGGTGGAGCCGAGCATGCCCAATGCAGCTGCCAGGGAGTCTCATTAGTCAGCACCGACAGCTGCTGCCACGGAACACATGGCCCCGACGGGGACGCACGTGAGACGCGGCTACCCCACGGGGGCGGCTGGAGACCAGGCGCAGCCCAAGGAAAGCAGGTTCCAGAACTTCCACAGGCTCTCGGTGGGCCTCCCCTCCTCCACGGCTCAAGCTGGCGCACACCTCCCTCCACCCCAGCCACGAGGAGGGCTCGGGAGGGGGCCCCCAACATCATCAGCCAGGTGGACAGAGAGGCTGCCGGGGGTTGCAAACTGTCTCAGAGGGCCCTATGTTCTGTTTCCCAGGGCCGGCAGGAGCCCGTCAGGTCTGCGGTAGCTCCTACCTCTCTCCAGGGTTGGTTTGAGAAGATCCGAGTCTCCCCCATCACCGCCTTTCCTCGCCCCCTCAAATTCTGACCAGGGCAACCTGGTAAGCGTTCTGGTGCTCTCCTGTCCTCCCAAGAGTCTGAGCATCAAATTCCCTGCACTGTCTGCCAGAGATCTCCCAGACCCCGTGGATGCCAGCAGGAGATGCCATTCTGCACACCTGCCAGGAAGTAAGGAAAGGGAAAACCGTCCCAGGCCCGGGCTCTGGACCCTCCACAGCCTTTCAACATCCATCTCCGTTCTCATCTGGGCATCTGAACCTGACCCGGGGGTTGTCTCCCACAAGAAGGAACGCACTGAGGAGAGGCCAGTGGAGAACAAAACACCTGATTTTTCCGGGGAGGAAGGGGTGGCTAACCGGACAGGCTGCATAAAACCCTAGCCTGAATGCGCCCCATGTGGTTTAAGGAAAATAAACCTCCAAACAAAAACTTCTCCACGTTCTGAACCTCGCAGCAACTCCCCTTTAGGGAAGTGAAGTTATTTGTGCTCAAAAAGCAAAAAGGTAAATAAACATCTCCAGAAGGTTCGTCAAAGTTGGCGGTGCTGATGTTAAGATCATGAATATGATGACATGGAGCTCACTTTAAAAGCAGAGACTTCAAAGGGGCACATAGGTCAGAGGGAGGGGGTGCCTCTTTACATCCCCCTGCCTTGGCTTTCTCCCCTGGGAGCCAGCAAGCTGCCAGCAATAGTGAACTAGTAGTAAGAGACCCTGCAGGTATCCCCTTTGCCCCAAACAGACAGCTACAGAAAAGATTAGTCACTTGTGGACCTACTGTGTGCCGAGCAACCTGTTCAGTGTGTCTCGTGTCCCAGTTAACCAGCCTAATGCCCCGATGATGTTGAAATTACATGAATACGTTGAAATAACACCACCGCAAAGGAAGAGAAAGAATAGAATCAGGCTGAGAAAGGGAAAGAGAGAGCAATGCTGATGGGGGATGCCTTCTGTGCGTCAGGCAGGGCCTTCGTCTTCCAGAAGCCCCTTTTTACTGAAGATGAAACAGGCTCCAAAATAGACATACAAAATACCATCCTGGGGCTGAGGTTTGAACCCAGTCCCATCTGCAGAGGTATGTCTGCATCATGATGTTTATACTTCCTTAAAATAAACCTACTTCCCCGCACTTACCACCGGCCAGTCCAGTGCAGGTGCAGGGCGAGCGACAGGGAACTTCTGCAGGGAGGAGGACACAGCCCAGGGGGTCTGGACTCCAGGAGAAGAAGACAGGAAGGCCAGACTTGGCCTCAGGGCTGAAAATCAGCGCCCAATGTCTTAAGCAGCATCAGCCTCGGGCCTTGGAGGAGATGCAACTCTCTTTTAATGTAGACCCACTGGGTGAGAAGCTTATGCCTAAGCACCATCCTCTCTGAGTGGCAGAAGGCCTCCCGGGGCTGTAGCACCCCCTCTCGCTCCCTGGTCGACAATCTTGTGCACATGAATCACCACCAGATCAGGCAACAGCGTGGGTGGTTCTGCAAACCCATCCCCGTCAGTGGAAACAAAATACAAAGGCTTCATCCTCCCATTAGCAGCCTGCCCGCATCACTGCCTCCCACAAAGGGCCATGCGTCTGAAGATGGTGCCTGCATTACTGTCTTCAGGGCTGAGGTCCCCGCAGCCCTGGCAAAACAGCAGGGGGCAGTGTTGTCAGCAGCCACAGCCCCCTGGCCAGGGTGGACCCTGGCCCGAGTCTGCCCTGAGCCTTGTGTGCCTCTCTGTTTCCTAGCAGTAAGGAGAGGTGGTCCAGGCCCACTCCCTCAGGGGTTTCTCCAGAGACGCCAACTCTCCAGGCATCAGCTCTTCCTCACACAGCCTGCGCCCCCAGCCCCTCACTCCTCGCCCTGGTTGGCTGGGAAATCATGTCCACACCCGCAGTCCAGGGACATACAAATGAACAAACACCCTGAGATCCAGCACACGAAGTGTGGGCCCGCACAGACAGACTGCCATTCATCAAATGCCCATGGCAGCAGCCCAATTATAAATAGACTGGCTCCCGTTTACGATGACCAGCTCTTTAGCAGAGTTCTCTGGCCTTTAGCAGTGGTGTGAGCCCTGCCTCCTCTTAACCTCTGTTAGCTAAATGCTCAACAGGGAGCCCAGTTCCCACCCCGCCAAGCTCAGAGCCCCGCCACGTGCACAGCCCAGCCACGTGTGCATGCACAGGGCAAACCCAGGGTAAGATAAACAGGAGCTGACTAATGTGAAGCCCAGAGATACGGGTCCGAAGAGGTCTCCAAGTCACAGGAATGACAAACACAAAGCTGTTCAAAAAAAGGAATGAGAGGCACAGCTGGTGATTAGGTCCGCTGCAGACAAGCCCTGCCTCCCACCCTGCCTCCTTTCTGAGCACAGTTCAAACTGCCTTGTGTGGCTTCTTAGGTGGAGAATGCCCAGAGGTGATCTAAGGTTGAAATAACCACTTAACTCTGAAGAGACCATTCAGGGCAGACAACTCACTCTCACCACCAGCCATAGCCAAGGACAGCCTGCTGGCATTGCATCTTAGCCAGAACAGACCCCAACCCTCCCCACACCAAGCATCGCAGGCACAAGTTTACAGCGTGGCTCTAATTACAGAAGACAGATATGCACACCTCCATCCAGTTATCCTCATTCAAACACATTTGTGGTAACAGTAATATACGACCAACATTTATATTCTAGGGAACCAGGTGTGCTAGGATCCCTTTACCTGCTGGGTTATGATTACGGACGGAATGTGTGTGCGCCTCCCTCCGCAAAACCATACACTGAAGCCCTAAACCCCATGTGATGGTATTGGAGGTGGGACCTTTCAGAGGTGATTGGGTCTGATGAGGTCACAAGGGTGGAGCTCTCTGGAAGGGATGGCGTCTTTATAAGAAAGGGGAAGAGACTGGCGCCAGAGCTCTCTCTCTACCTTGTGAGGACACAGAGAACAAGGCTGTCTACAAGCCAGGAAGAGGTTCCTCACCAGAGCCCAACTATGTACCTGTATCTCAGACCTCCAGCCTTCAGAATTGTGAGAAATGAATTTCTGTTGTTGAAGCTACCAGTCTATGGTAATTCGTTATGGCAGCCTGAGCTAAGACAGTTACAAACTTCCAATTTCTCTTCATTGCTTCAATTACCCTCTGGCCCTCAAACACTAACCCAGACTTTGGGCCATCCCCTGAGAATCCTGGAAATTTATTCACTCATCAGATTCTTAGAAAACGCCCCAAACCTGGCCTGCCTTCTGTGCTGTTTTGAGCTCCTTCAAGATAGCGACCATCTCCCCAGTGCCTAGCACATAACCTGCAACAGTCACCCTCAATTTATAAATGAAAGTCACCTCGGGTAGGTCTTTGTGGTCCTGATGAGGAAGACGGGTTAGCCCAACTCTTCCCCCTTGGAATGTCCAATCTCCATCTAATCAGCCAAGGAGGGTCTTCTGTAGGGCCCTCCACGTCCTCTGAGTCAGGCTAGGCCACGGTTCGATAAGAAAATTTCACAAACTTCTGGATGTGAATCTCACCTGCCAGCCTCCACTCTGTAAAATTCCCCAAAATCACACAGGCTTAATAATCAGAGTGGCCATAATTTGCCGGAAAAGCCGGGAGCTCCCCAGCATCACTAGCAGGACAGAGAATGGGTCCTCCAATCACGGGTCAGGAAAGTGACATTGAATGTCAACTGGTTGACGGTGACAACTAATGGACACCTAATGTCTACTCAGCGAGTCCCAAGTGACTCACCTGCAAGCACATATGACCCAATCCTCTCCAATGGAAAAGCTAAAGTTCTCAGGCCCCCGGTTCCAGATAGAACTGGGTTTTCCATGGCAGTGACTCACTCTGTCTCCACGATCCTTTGATTAAATCCCTCACCTCAACCCACTTCCATTATTTCCCCTCAAATATTGTAATTTCTCATTCCTGAAAGGGAGAGGGTGTTGCTTCCGTAACTGAACTGTGGTTTTCAAAACAGTCCTGACCTTCCTGCTCCCCACCCCCCTGTCACAGAGCAACAGAAATTAAATTGATTCCACTATCAGAGTGCTGCATCTCGGTGATTACGCCCAGTCCCCAGAGGAGCCAGCTTTCTGCTCCATCCCAGGAACAGGAACCCGGTTGCTAAATCCAACCCCACAAGCTCAGGAAGGAGGAGATGGAGGAAGAGGGGGTAACCAGAGGGTACAGGTAACAATTTATGGCCCCCTTGTCAATGCGGTCTTATCTCTGCAACCAGCCCCTTCCAAGAAATGGTGTCCGTTACTGAACCCCAGGGCGGGCTGCCCCCCGGGACTCGGTCATTTGGGGACAGGTGGCCCAGCTGGGGAGCGGAAAGACTGCTGTGGAGAGCCTGCCCCGCCCTTGGCCAAATCCCCCCTCCTCCGCATGTCACCATCCAGGCCCCCAGCTCAAACCGCCTCTACTGGGTTACAAACAGGGGAGGGAGAGGCAGCAGGGAAGAAATAAGGTAAACATCCTCAGAGAGGCCCTTCCATGACCACCCAGTCCAGATTAGGCCCCCTCTCCCTCTCAGAGAACACACTATGCTTTCCCTGCAAAGCACCCACCACAATGTGCACCTGTGTGCGTGCGCGCGTGCGTGTGTGTATCTGTTTAATGTCAGTCTCCCCCACCAGACTAGACCCCACAGGGGCAGACCACTGGCCGCCTTCTTCCCAACAGTATCAAGTGCTCGACAAGTATTTACTGAACACATAAGTAGAAAAAAGAAGCACTTTACCACAGGCTACTAGAAACAAGATGCTAACTAATTTGGGATTGGGCCTCTTTGGGAATCCTTGGATCCACATTGCAATGTAGGGAACAGACTATATGAACTTACAGGGTTCTCTTTTTTTCCTTTTTTCATACCTGTCCTCATTTCTGACTAGGTAGCATGCCAGAAAAATGTATCCCTGTCCCAAATTGAAGAAACGACAGAGCCAAGGACAGAAGTGTCAACAATTTGTGGCAGTGAACACTGGAATTCTACCTGGAGACCTGTGAGAACACCCTTTCCTTCTTCTTCTCAGTCCTGCATGCCCGTCCCCCCAGTTCAACCCCCAATTCATTTCACTCCGGGCCACGATCACCAGGAACAGCAGCCCCAGTGTTCAGCCCCTCCCCAAGGCAGAATTCCAGTTCTGACCTGACCCAAGCTCATTATTGGCATCTCACTGGTTTGGGCCAGGGAATCATCTTTCTGATGACCCAGGAGCAAAAGCCAAGAAACTCCATTTATTTATTTCCACCTCACTTTGTTCCAAAAGGGATTGGAGGTGTCTTGCAAAAATGCCTCCAGCAGTATCAGAAAAGGAAAGAAACAATCTCGTTTAAAATTGCATCCAAAAAAATAAAATACTTAGGAATAAATCTGACCAAGAAAGTGAAAGACATTTATGCACAGAGCTACAAAACATTGACTAAGGAAATTAAAGATGATTTGAAGAAATGGAAAAATATTCCATGTTCTTGGATTGGAAGAATTAATATTGTTAAAATGGCCATACTACCCAAAGCAATCTACAAATTTAATGTGATTCCTATCAAATTACCCAGGACATTTTTCACAGAACAAGAACAAATAATCCTAAAATTTATATCGAATCACAGAAGACCCAGAATCGCCTGAGCAAATGAAGAAAAAGAATGAAGCTGGAGGAATAACCCACCCAGACTTCAGACAATACTACAGAGCTACAGTAATCAAAACAGCATGGTATTGGTACAAAAACAGACATATGGATCAATGGAACAGAATGGAGAGCCCAGAAATAAACCCACAAACTTTTGGTCAATTAATCTTTGACAAAGGAGGCAAGAACATACAATGGAGTAAAGACAATCTCCTCAGCAAATAGTGTTGGGAAAACTGGACAGCTGCATGTAAATCAATGAAAATAGAATATTCCCTCACACTATACATAAAAATAACTCAAAATGGCTTAGAGACTTAAACATATGACAAGACAATATAAACCTTTTAGGGGAAAACATTATCTGACATAAATCTCAGCAATGTTCTCCTAGGGCAGTCTACCCAGGCAATAGAAATAAAGGCAAAAATAAACAAATGGGACCTAATTAAACTTAGAAACTTTTGCACAGCAAAGGAAACCATAAGTAAAACAAAAAGACAACCTACAGAATGGGAGAAAATATTTGCAAAAGGTGAGGCCGACAATAGCTTAATTTCCAGAATATATAAACAGCTCATACAACTTAATAAGAAAAAAAAAACCCAATCCAAAAATGGGCAGAAGACCTAAACAAGCAATTCTCCAAGGAATACATACAAATGGCCAACAGGCACATGAAAAAATGCTCAATATCATTCATTATCAGAGAAATGCAAATCAAAACTACGATGAGGTCCTCACACCAGTCAGAATGGCAATCATTCAAAAGTCCGCAAACAATAAATGCTGGAGAGAATGTGGAGGAAAGGGAACCCTCCTACACTGCTGGTGAGAATGTAGTTTGGTTCAGCCATTTGGAAAACAGTATGGAGACTCCTCAAAAAATGAAAAACAGACTCACCATATGATCCAGCAATGCCACTCCTGGGCATATATCCAGAAGGAATCATAATTCAAAAAGACACATGCACCCCAAGGTTCATAGCAGCACTATTTACAATAGCCAAGACATGGAAACAACCTAAATATCCATCGACAAATGACTAGATAATGAAGTTATGGTATATTTATACAATGGAATACTACTCAACCATAAAAAAGAATAAAATAATGACATTCACAGCAACATGGATGGACCTGGAGATTATCATTCTAAGTGAAGTAAGCCAGAAAAAGAAAGAAAAATACCATATGATATCACTTATATGTGGAATCTAAAAAAAAAAAAAAAGATGAACTTATTTACAAAACATAAAGAGACTCACAGACATAGAAAACAAAACAAATTTATGGTTATCGGTGGGGAGAGTGGGAAGGGATAAATTGAGAGTTCACGATTTGCAGGTACTAACTAATATATACAAAATAGATAAACAACAAGTTTATACTGTATAGCACAGGGAACTATATTCAATACCTTGTAGTAACTTATGGTGAAAAAGAAAATGAAAATGAATATATGCATGTTCATGTATGACTGAAGCATTGTGCTGTACCCCAGAAATTGATACAACATTGTAAACTGACTATACTTCAATAACTATATATATACATACATATATATAAAAGAGAAAACAAAAAAGAAAAAAATCAGTACTATAGTAAAATAAAATAAAATTTTTAAAAATGCCTACAGCATGATAAAAGTAGAGGAGGAAATAAGTGACAATGGAAAATAAAATCAACCCAAAAGCAAGGTTACTGCCCAAAAGTACATATCATACTTGATAAAGGCATTCCAGAGACATGAGACCCGAAAGCCTCCTTTCCCAAATCCCACCCTCAACAGAAGATGGGAAACATTTCCCCTAACAGTCAACAGACATTTTACCCACCCTGCGAGCGTCTGGGCTCGGCCATGGAGATTCAACAACAACACACACACCAGACTCCAGGCTGGAAGTGGCTCTGATGTCCTTGAATCCCATGTCAAATGCTCTCAGCTAGGGAGAGGCGAGATGCTGGAGTCAACCCAGGAGAAGGGACAGAAAGGGTCAGGGAAGCATTTTCTTCTAAAACCTGAGTGTGTCAGCACTCAGCTCTGCCTGCAAAATAAACCCAGTCTGACCTTGGGCAGGACCAGATGCTCTTTTTGGTCCTTCCAAGTCTAAAACTTTTATGATTTTATGATTCACGGTTGTCATATGCAGAGGAGTGGTTTTATTGGAACACCCACGGCAGTCAGTAATCTTTCACGTCCACAGTCAAGTTCAGTCCTGCATGCTCTCACTCCTCTGCCCACTGTTAGGACAGGCTGCCCAAGCCGTCTGCCAAGCTCCTCTGTCCCAGTCTCCTGAATCCCTCAACTTCCATTCCTATGCCTGCCAATATGTATCTTAGCAGAGCCAGGCCCATGTTGGATGTCTCCCCGCAACCCTCCAGACTGGCATCAGCTTTCTTTTGTCCATACTTGACAGAGAACCCAATACCCAGAACACAAGTACAACAGTTTATCCCAGAAAATCTGTGTATATTCCTCCTCCTTCTATAACCCATCCCTAGTCCTCACCTAACAGGGAACGTTTACTGAGTACCTATTCCTAGCTATCCACTGTACTGAGCCCCTTCCATGCCTCCTCCCATTGCATCCTCACCACGTCCCAGTGAGGTGGTTACTTAACTGTTATTCTCCCCATCTTACAGATCAGCAGACTGAGACTCAATGAGGTCAAGTCCTTTGCTCAAGGCCATGCCAGGATTCCATCCCATGTTATCTCATTCCAAAGCTCCTAACCACTCCACAGCGCAGTGGTGCCTGCTTCCACAGTCCATTAGGAACTTTCCCAATCTTAATTGCTTCATCACTCAGTTACAGATTTTTCAGACATGCATTCATTTCAACAGTTAAGCCTCCTTATGTAGCACAAGGGTACGGGGAAGCAGATGTGGGCTTCATGGTCCAGCAGACCTGGGCTCTAGTCCTTATCCAAGGCCCCACAACCTCTGAGAGTTGCAGTTTCCCACGTGTAGAGCAGAGCAACAAGCCCCCAGGTCTCCTCAAGTCACAACCTGGTTATCATACAAGTCTGACAATTCCTGGACAGATGAACATTTTTCTAGGAGGGATGAGCATACCTCCTAGCTTTAGAAAACTCCACATAAAACATGAATCCATCACTCAATCCCATCTGAAGAACAATGACCCCATCAGCACTGCCACGGGCTATTCCAAAGGAGCCACAGTGAAACAGCACAGCCCTGAGGCCCTCCTGGCCAGGGAGGCCCCTCTGACACATGGAAACGATTTTCTAATTAAGTGGTGTATTGACTTTATGTGCAAGAGCAGCTCAGGGGAGGATTAGAGACCCACAAAAAAGAACTGCGCTAAGAACTAAGGCCAGATCTCCTTTGGTGCCCCCAGCCCCCTAACTAGCCAGTCTCTACAAAACAGTCCAAGTGATGTTTTAAAACGCTGATCGGAAAGAAAAGTGAGGAAAAAATGATTGCATGGAGACTAAACAACATGCTACCAAAAAATCAGTGGGCCAACAATGAGGAAAGAGGAAATTTATTTTAAAATACCTTGAGACAAACGACAATGAAAACTCAACCACTCCAAATCTATGGGATGCAGCAAAAGCAGTCCTAAGAAGGAACTTCATAGCAGCAAGACAGGCCTTCCTCAAAAAACAAGAATAATCTCAAATAAACAATCTAACCTACAAACGCTGATCATGTCATCTGTCTGTTTAAAACCTCTCAAAGACCTTCCATGGCACTTGGAACAAACTGCAAACTTCTTTCCATGGCTCACAGGGCTCTGCGTCACCTATCTGCATCTGCTCCCACTCTCCAGGCTGCATCACACTTGCTTTCAGTCCTGTCACAGGGCCTTTGCACTGCCAGTTCCCTCTGCCAGGACAACCATCCCTCAGATATGCACACATCTGGCCCCTTCTTTCATTCAGGTTTTAGCTTCAAAGCCAGTTTCTGAGAGAGCTGGCTTCAAACGTAGCCCCAAGAGCTCACTCTTCCATTAGCTTGCATTATTTTCTTCATATTTATTGTTGATCAGCTTGCCATCCGAATGCCTTTCCCTTGACCCTCCACTGAAATATACGTTCCATGAAAACAAGAACCTAATGCAGTACCTGGCACATCACAGATGCTCAATAAAAATTTGTTGGGAGTGAAGAAGGAAGGGGTCACAGGCATGAACAACAGTAGAAGCAAAGGACAGGTAGTCCAAATGAGCAGGACGCATGAAGAAGCTGTGTTCCTCTGGGGCTGATCAAGTCCAAGGGCAGATGCTGGGGAATCCCTGCTCTTAAGACTTCATGGGGAGGGTCTCCGTTAGGGAGACCCTGAGGCCAGGCAGTGAGGATGACTGTGTACAGTGAAAATCCCTGGACTCAGAATTGGGGAATCTGGTTTTAAAACACTTTCCCCCATATTAATTTTCTAGGACTGCCATAACAAAGCACTGCAAACTGGGTGGCTTAAAATGCTAGAAATGTATTCCCACACAGTCTAGAGGCCAGAAAATCTGCAGTCAAGATGTGGGCAGGGCTGGTTCCTTCTGGAGGCTCGGAGGGAGAATCTGCCCAGGCCTCTTTCCCAGCTTCTGAGGGCTCCCACAATTCTTGGAATTCCCTGGGTTGCAGATACATCACTCCAGTCTCTAGCTCTGGCTTTCCCTGGAGTTCGCCTTGTGTGTATCCTCTGGGTCTAAGTTTCCCTCTTCTCATAAAGGCATCAGACATTGTGTTACGCCCAGTTCAACCTCATGCTAATTACACCCGCAAAGACCCTATTTCCAAATAACGTTGCATTCTGAGATTTCAGGCGGGGACACAAATTGGAGGGGACACCGTTCAACCCAGCACATCTACCAACTTGGAGTGTGACCTCAGAGAAGCCACCCAAAGCTTCTGAGCTTCTTTCCCCATCATTCCACCACTGGTCTCAAATCCTTCCCCTACAGGAAGGTGGCGGCATCAATGAACATGACTGTCGCATTGGAAGGCCTGTCTATATGAGTCGAGTTGAGTGGACTGCAGGTTTGCTGCGGCCGGATGCAGGGGGCCACTGCAATTTGGGGAGCAGAGGACGGTCTGGTAAAAACAAGGTTTAAGGAAGCAAGTGCAGTCAGATTAGAGCCGGAAGGAGCGTGGCGAGGAGAAGCAGAAGTGATTCAGCCTGGCTGGGAGGGGGACAGCATGCAGAGGAGACAGGCGAGCACAGAGCCACTCGGCAGATAAAGATCAGTCTCCAGGAATGAGTCAGGAAGAGCCCTCAGTGACACCACTGTTCTCCCAGACAGGAACCTGGAGCAGGGACCAGATGGGAGTGGGTGAGGTCAGTCTGAGGAGGGTGGAGGAGTGGGAGGGGAACGTTCAAATGGAAATGCCTGGCAGTAGGAAGTGTGAGGAAGTTAGGAGCCGCCAACAGGCCTGGGCTGCAGCTGCAGGTAGACACGTTGGAGGGGGAGGGATGGCAGCTGAGGCCGAGAGCACACAGGGGCTGAGGAAAGAGCATTCCTAGAGAAAGGCCAAGGGCAAGGATCAGGCCCTAAAGCATCTCATCCCAAGGACAGACTGCCTGATTACAGAGAAGAGCAGCAGAGCTGCACATGACTGGATGTGACCGTCTCCACCTAAACCCAACTCCAATGCTTGGAATAACACCTACGGAAGAAACCTGAGAGGGGCCTTCCCTGGGGAGAGAAGCAGGAGATACAGCATGGCAGGGGAAGAGGGGCCACGACCTGCAGCAGCCTGTCGCTGGCCCCCGGGCCCCACACACCCTCTAAGTCACAGAGGAGGACACTAAGACCCTTCCTAATGATGAAACTGTGATTCTCATCCACCAGAGCCACATTAAGTGCCTGGTAATTCAATAATTCAATTAAGAAAGCTCAGCTTTCTTAAAAAGCTTAATATTTAATGGAAGGGTTATGAATTGCTACACAAGTCGGGGTGATTAATAGTTACAATTAAAGGCTGAACGTGTTGAGGGGAGAATGGCATAGCTTGGTGGAAATACATCTGTGCTGTCAGGGACACAGCAAGTCATACCCACGGAAGCCTCTCTCCATATTCCACGCCCCAGCCAGTTGCCCGGCACATCAAGTGCTCCAAGGGAGGGCCCTGTGGACAGAATTCCCTGGCAGATTTACGCAAGTACAGCAGGACACTATTGGGGGCAGAGTGCCAAGCATGAGTTCCTCTCAGCCTCCCCAACAAATCAGAGCTTATTTGCTGCAGAGCCAGCAGGAGGGCCACTCTGACCTGTGGTCCCATCTTCTTTCCACTGTGATCAAGTCTTGTACAGATCAGAGAAGGAATGACTGATTGGTGAGAAAGGCGAGGGCATGGGCTAAGCTCTGGCAAACTGCTCTAGGGGCAGCAGGAGATTGTTTTGGCATCTCTGACTTCTCATATCAGGGAGATCCTCACTCCTAGACCACAGTATCCCAGGCAGAGGGTGTGTGAAAGGACAGCCTTGCTATGTCCCCATGGCTGCCTCTACCTGTCAATTCAAAGGAAAATGTGACACCTCCAGCACAGTCCTCAGGGCCTGAGTCCATCTGTGACCCACTCCATATCTAAGGGACTGCCCTGACCAGGCTGCCACGAGGCCCCAGGGAGCAGGTGCCACATCTTACATGGTGGCCACTTCCAATCACAGGGCTCTAATGTATGTGCCCAGGAGGCGCCTGGCTCTGATCCCCAGCACACAGCCTGGGCTCCCAGGCTGTGAGTCTGTGTGGGTCATAGCAAGGCCAGACCTTGGAGGGACTGATTCTTTGAGACAGCACGGTCACAATGAAGGACTGGCTCAGACGCCTAAAGCAACCAGTAAGAAATAACAAGCTGCTTATCTAAGTGTCAGCATGAAAACATCTTCCTCTCCTGAATGGACTGGAGGAGGCCACACCCGTTGTCTGGTGCGCCTGCCTTGGGCCCACTTGGGGCACCCTGCTGATCAGAAACCCCGGCAGCTGCAAGACACCCATAGTCGGGGCCGAGGTCCAGGGCAAACCAGGGTGGGCAAGTCTTAAGTGTCCCCTGAGCAGTGTGCTCTGCTCACAGATTTCAATCTTTTGTCCTTCTGTTAACCAAGAGTGGTTCGTTAACTTTAGAGGATGAGGGAGAGAAATTTTAAGGGCAAAGCCTCCACTCCCCAGTTGAACCTAGGTCAGCTAAAATTTTCCATGAAGGCAGGAAGTACCAGGAATGCTAAAATACCCCCATCCTCATGGAGGTCTCTGATGACAAACCAAGATTTACTGAGCATCTACTACGAACCAAGAGCTGTGACAGAGATTTTATATAAGCTCTCTCTCGAGCCTGACCCCCACCATGGGATGGAGGTGGGGATGACTGTCTTTACTTTTCAAAGGGAGGCAACCAAGCTCAGAGGAATCAAGGGACTGACTGGCCCAAGGTCCCACACCCCATGTATACTGACTCCCAGCCCAGGTCTGTGGACCTCAGAGGTGTAGCATGAAGACACCCAGGCGCAGGACAGCGGAAAGTGACATGCTAGGGTTGTCATGTTGGTGGTGGCACTTCTACTGCGCCTCCTAGCTTACCATCCTCCAGGTAACCAACAGGGGAAGGGGCTGCTCTCAGCTACCATTTGATGTTGTATGGGTGTCAGCAACAGGGGGCCTTTTATCTCTAAGAGCGGAAAAAGGAACAGGGTTACCAGTTTAAGGCTTCACAGACAAAGGCACAGCCCATGGAGTTTCCTTTTGTTTGCGGTTCTTAGAGGACCCCGTCCATACTGCTGAAATGATAACCAGGGCCAAATTCAGGAAGAAGAGGTGAGCAGGAGAGCCAACCCTGGCCCTCGAAACAGCAAAAGCCTCTTCACTTCCATGACCAGAGAATCAGAGCCACCTGCTGCCCTCACTCTGACCAGTCCACCCAGCCACCACTGTGGCCGGGCCCCACTTCTTCCAATCGCCCCAACGTGGCCCAGGCACCCATGGGTGAGAGGATGGGCCACAGGCTCAACCCTCAGGGCTGCCGGAAAGCTGGAGAGTAGGTGCTCAGAGACCTTCAGCCTTTAGGAGCAGACAGACAGATGGACTCTGCTGAGGGGCAGCCTGAGTCTCTCACATGGCTGGACGAGGGGTGCAGAGCAGGAATAAGAAAATTAAACCCAACAGAAACAGCGCCGTTGCCTTGAAGGTATATGTGTTAGGTGAAGACTTCCGAGTGGATGATGAACCAATGGACAGTCGTCCTGGATCACCAGCATACCTTGAACCCCAACACGCCAGACAGTTGGGGTACAAAGAAGAAACCGCCATCCCTGCCCTCAAGACGCATGCTCACAGGGGCAGCACCAATGCCGTCATGAATACTATGCAGAACCCCAGAAGAGAAAGAAGTGAGACTGGATTTGGCTGAAAAAATATTTTAAAGCGATACTAATTAATTATAATTACTGATGTGAACTGTTTGCCATTCATGCCTAATTACTGTGCAGCAAAATGATGGTGTTTACCATTAAAAGCGCATCACATTAACTATGGGGTGAGTTTTCTTTGGTGGTAGCAGAATTTCCAACGAATGGGCAAATGTGTAGATACTTCTATTAACAGTCATCTGCTAACAACCTCCAGGCATTGGAGGGCATCCCATTCTTAGAAATAATAATGCTCGGATGATCTAAATGAACATCGCACTGAGCAGTCACTGTGTGTGAGGTCCTCCACAAAGGATGCGTGTGCGGCCATCTCCTTTAAGACTCCCAATCCTATAAAATACGTTCTACTACACAGCATCATTTTATAGAGAAATTAACTTGCCCAAGGTCACACAGCTGGGAAGTGATGGAGCCAAAAGCTGGCAGCCAGGCCCGCCTGCTGCCTGCCTCCAGTGTCCACATTCACCACCAATATGACAACTGCAGAGCAAATGTGCAGACAGCAAGTTAGAAGGGCACACACCAAAATGCTAATGGGGGCTGGCTCTCGGTGATGAGACTAGAATTCTTCCTTTCGCTGAGCCATACTTACATTTTTTTTTAATTCTGCAGTATAACGAAATGAATGTTGGCAAGGGGGAGTGGGTGTGGGACTGGTTTGTTGTTAAGGATCACAGAGGCATAAGCTATGATTTTCTCTATCTGGAAGCCAACTCAGTTGTGGGGAGATGGGAGTCCAGGCACGCAGGGCGTGAAAACTCCTCGCTGGTCATCCAGACCAACCTTCAGTGTGCTGCCGACGTCCTTGCTATCTGGCCCTAACAGATGGTCCTCTCTCCATCACAGCCTCCCCGGATGCCAGATGAGTGGATGGAAGCTCCAAAAACATCCAGCCGGGAAGGGCAGCAGCAGCAGGAGCCCCCAGACAATCATCACAAAGATCGCCCTACAAAAATGCCTTGCCCTGAGCCTGACAACAAGCCATCAACTTTTCTTCCTCTTACTAGAAGGACGCAACTACTGAAGTTAACACACAAAAAAAGGACAAAGCCTCCAGAATCGGGGCCAACCTCTTTCTCTACTGATCTTGGAGCAATGCTGCATATTTGGTAGCTGAGTGGAATAAGGTTGAAATTCACGCGGGGCCAACTGTGAACCAACAAGGTGCCACTAGAAGGTCCTGTCCACCTGCAACCAGGTCCGTCAGCCACCTGCAGCCACCCCAACTAGATGAGAGCACTTCTCAGATCCAGGAAGGACTGCTCCCCACTTTAGGAAGAGCCGGCTATGCTGGGAAAGATTGTGATGGCACCACCAGCAAGGGCTCTGGCTAAGGTGTTGAGTGTAGGCTGGGAGATTTCTCTTATGGACACTCCAATCAATCCCCAACGCCCAGCTCTGCATCTGGCCCACAGAATGCATCACGAATGACTCGCAAATACATACTGAGTGGTAAACATGTCCTCACCTAGGAGAGTGGAGGGCACTCAAAATCATGGTGTAGGAAGAACTGAAGTAACTAGGGATGTTCACCTTGGAAAATGGGTGATGTGACAAGGAAGGGGGACAAGGGGGACCTCGTAGTTGTGCTCACAGAATTAAGCTGCATGATGAAGTAGACAAAACCTGGTTTGAGACCCAGCTTTTTGCTACTGAAATACTTTTTTATGCCCCTAGAAGAGTGACTGCCCTTAATCTAAATATGGAAACAGGTAAAACCAATGGTTCTCAACCGCAGCCACACATTTAGACTTTTAAAAATAGATGCCCAGGCCCCACCCAGCCCTACCACTTAATCCCCAGGGACCAGTCCATGAATTTGTGTTTCTTCAAAGCCCTTTAGGTAATTCTGATACACAGTCAAGTCTGAGAACCACCTGTCATATATACAGCAAACCCCTGATACATGGTTTATGTATATACACACATATATACTTACACATATATAAATAGAGCTGTATTTATAACTATATCTATACATATTAAAACACTGTTCAAAATTCATTAAATACAGAGTTGTTCCACTACAAAGCTCAGAAAACCAAATAAGAAGCCACGTGCTCGTTAAGTAAGGAAACAGATTTTAACTCCTGGGAAGTTCTTCCTTAAACCATTTTAAAAAAAACAGTCAAAAATGGAAGATGATGCCTTGGAAGACTGAAAGAGATAGCTAACAAACAAAATTTGTCCAGAATATTGCAGAAGAGATTCCCATACAGACTGGATGAACAGGTTGGGCAAAATAACTTTTTAATTCAATATATTCATTAATGACACCAGGAACACTGATTTACCCCACTTTCTGTCGGCCACTTTGCATGCGTTGCCCTGCTTACTCCTCAAAACCACACGATGCAGAATGTGGTGGTATACCTTTCACTCAGCAGCCAGAGAAAAGCTGGTTCCCCATCAGACCCTCTACCCCAGCCAGGCTGGTTTCCTCACATCTGGTGAGGTCCCCATACACACCTTTGTTAGTGCTGGTCTCACCCCAGAGGAATTCTGAGCTTCTCTCCATCAGAATCTTGCAAAGCAGTCACAGTACCTTTCCTAGATCCTCCCCCCATCCCCTACTCCACCCTTACCGTGGCTGCTTGGATGAAAAGTCAGCTTCCTCTTAACCCCTTCCCCCAAACACTTCTCCACCAGGCCGCGTTGAACTAAACCTTCATTTTGAGACTGAGAAGCACAGAACCCTACTGAATTAAGAGTTCTGTGAACTCTGAGCCTTTCTCTGCAAAGTTTTTTTTTTTTTAAATCAAATGCAGAGGCAATTAACTAACGAGATGAAAAAGGCAGTGTGTACCCCTGGGCTGTGGGCTGCACCCCAGGCCTGGCTCCTGGGCCTCCTCACAGCACTTCTGACAGTCCTGAAGCCCCTTCTGCTTTGTGTGTAGCTCCCATGAGAGTGGGGACCCCTGTCACCACACGGTCCCCTGAGCACCTGGTATATCAAAAGCACTTGACAACTATTTATTGAATGAAAGAAATAAATTAAAGTGGGCCAAAGATCAAAAACACGTCTACAATGGGGGACAACTTGACTCTCAGAGACCTTCCAGTGTTAAAACTTTGTGATTGGAGAAGTCACAAAACACACTGGGTGTCTACCCAGTGTGAGGCTCCATACAGGGCTGTGGGGACACACACAAAAGCAGAGGTCTGTGGTCCCCACTGAGCTGGAAGGAAAAGATAAAACAGGTAACAAGCTGAATCTGTATCTTAAAAGAGCAATTCAAAATTTAAATAACAATGGTAATGCAGGGAGGAATGGAACTGCCAAAAGTATTATACCAAGGAAAAAAGTCACCATTTGTCTTCAATTATATCCTTTCTAGGACAAAACAGGTACGAAGCTAGGAACAATGATCAAAAATCCACTAGAAATCACAACTGAACATTCCCACTTGAAAACATTTTATCTGCCGCCATTTTTGTTTCAAGATGACGACCTGAAACACACACTCAACTCCGGGTCTATCCTGAAACCTGCCCGACGATCACTCAAGACTTCAAGGATCAGCAGCATAAAGCATTTAAACGTCACGGAGGAACAGACGCCTCACTCTTCAGTATACTTCTTCCAGTGTTTCAAGTGACAGATTTCAGAGGAATGTAAATTTCAGAAAAACTTGGGTACAAAAATTTGGAACACAAAAGCTCAGAACCACACTTTAACAGCCTCTTTCACTGGTAGAAATGGAAATCAGTACAACCTCCCTGTGGGACAGTCTGACGACAAACAGCAAATTGCAAAATGTATTATTATCTGCTTGTTGTAAATTCCTAGACGTGGAATTGCTGGGTCAGAAGCATGGCAGGAGCAGGAGGGCGATGCATTCACAGGGGCGGACCTGCGAGCACTGGTCAGAAGACCAGATACTGATAACGGAGCGGGAAGCAACCCCAACACTCCTAACCGAGGGTCTGACTAAGTCAGCCACAGTACACAGTCATCAGAGAAACAACGAAGGCATCAGATACGATGATACAGACTATACCGACATGGAAAGATGTCTCTGGCACGGCACTGAACAGAAAAGGCAGTCTGGCAGACACCACATAGGGTCCCATTTATAGCAACGTGTACACAATCATTTGTATACACGTATATATGTTGAGGGACGTGCAGACAGACATCTGGAAAAGCTGCACCAAAACGTTACTCTGGGTTATCTCGGGGTGATGAACTATGAGGGGAAATGGTTTTTCGTTCTTTGTTTACTTCTGTATTAAATTTTTTCCAATACGCCTTTTGTTTTTAAACAGAATCACAACAGTGTTAAAAATAAACTTCCTTCGTGTACGGATCACCTGATTCAGTGCAAAGTGTTGCACTGGCCTCACCCCGGTCCCAGGGGCTGATTGCCAGCTCTTCGTAAGGAATATTCCAGAACACCTCTGTTTGACCCAACCACAACCGTGGCCCTCCCCTCTTCAGGAAGCTGAGTGGGACTGAATGTGAGGGCAACACAACTCTGCCGCCTGGAAAGAAATGTTGCAGGGGCCAACTGGGATTTTCAAAGGATGGCAAGTACTTCCTGAATCTTGCCTCGCCTCCCTAGGGCCGGGTCCCACTGAATGACTAACCCTGCCCCGGAAAGGAAATGGGCCTAGCTAAAGATTAGGAGTTGGACCTCATTTTACTACAAAGATCAGGTGTCAGTTCCCAGGCACAGGCCCGAACGCTCCCAGAGGCTCTATGGGCCCCGCCCCGCCCCGCCCCTTGGTTCTAAGCCCCCTCACCTCTGGGCACAGGGATGCTATGGCTGGACCTGGAAGACCTGGAGGCATGCGGCATAGAGGCAGCCTGAGAGGTGGGGTGCAGCAGGGGAGGCAGCTTTCTCCTACTGTGCCCCACGGAGGCACTGCCATCCACGTGGCAGGTGCAGCCCTCAGAAAACAACACAGAAGCCTCTACTTCCGGAGAACGCAGGACACCCAGACCCCATGGCTCACAAGCCTCACACCACTTGGGACTCTGGGAAGCCAGAAAGCAGCTCTGCCCTCCAACTTCTGCAGCTAGTAGAACGTTTTCAAAGGATCCTCAGAAAGACGGAATGGGAACGGGGAAACTACAAGCCAAGCCCTGAGACACACAGAACTACTATCCTTCAGTTAGGAAACAAATGCTAAGAGACTGACCCAAGAGCACAGTCACAGGACAGAACATCAAATGTACGTCTGCTTTTGGTCCTCATCCCACAAGGTGACCTGGCAGTACCGGAGGGACAGCATTTTTCTCCTCCTGAATCATTTAGTCTTTCGTTCTTTGGTTTGAAGAGTTTAACAGAAGACAGCTACCACACATGGCTCTTTCTTTCCCCTTAAAAATGAGCTCTGAGAACAAATCGGATAGTGCAGGGTTCATGCCACCCAAAGGATCTGTGAGAAGAACTGGCCCTTGACACAACCAGCTGGAACATCACAGTGATTGCCCCTGCAGGAGATGTATATAATAAAAATTGAATGCTGCAGCATGAACTTCATACAGACTTGTCCTCTTGGTTTATTCATCAGAAATAATTATCTGTGCTTGCTTTCACCAGAGCACATATTTTATAGGGAACATTAAAATTTAATGGATTTTTAATAATATTGTAACTACCACAAGAGAAAAAGTAGGAAAAGCCACACCACACGTCTCTGCTCCGTTTTGGTGGTTTGGCTCTAGCATTGCAAAGAACTGATTTGGTGCAGGAGAGGATGAAGGGCCCTGATGAAGGCAGGAGGGGATGGAGGGCCTTGATGGGAATGAGAAGTTTTAGAGCTGACAGTTTTAGAGCTGACAGTTTTACAGCGTGGGAGATCTGTTTCAAGGAAGGGAAACTGAGGAACAGAAGATACCAAGTTAACAGACTACACTGTCTGGTCAGTTCTGCTTGATTTGACCTGACTTTGGGCAAGCTGCGACCTCGCTCAGACACAGAAGGAAGACAGCCATGGTCGTGGATAAAACAGACACTTCAATCGTGTTCCAGCCAATAGAACATAACTCTAGGGCTGGAATAGATTCAAACTGTCATTTAGTCCAACTTTGTAGAAGGGATAGCCAAAGCCCAGAGAAGGTAAATGCTGCCCAAGATCACAAAAGGAACTGGTAAGTAAGTCTTTAAATTTCTGCTGGGGCTTTTTTTTATTACCTCATATGACCCAGGTTCAAAGCATATACTTAAAAGCTAACTGTGATGGCAAAGATCACGTCAAGCCTTCAAAAATCGGCTGGATTTCAAGTTTCGCATTTTTAGCCATTTCTGAGAACTATTATTTTTCATGAGTCACCCAATGGTTTTCAAATTTAACCTGCATCATGCACACAAAAAATCACTCCATTTTAATTTTTTAGGGGATGTTTTCTCTCTCCCTATTGGACTCAAACCCACACATTTGAGGAACTCTTTACAGAACAGTGTCTGGTCCAGAGGACACGCTGAGCTCCCTTGGTGCCTCAGTCCAGGGTTCCTAATGTGTCACCAGCATAGACACCAATATCTATTTCTGGCCGGAGAAAGAAACATGTGGTGTCCGGCCACCAGTGAGACATCCACAGCCAGGCTGACTCACCCATTCGTGAGCGCGCTGACAAAAATAACACCTTGCAAAATTACGTTTCTTAATCATTGACAAAGAAATATCTGAATGAAAAGGTAAAAGACTTAAATGTCAAGTGATGATGGTGATGTATCCCATACTGATTTATATAATGCACCACGTCTCGGATAGGCACACTCTTCCATGACATCAATTCAGGCAGCAAGCAGGCTTAACGATGACACGGACAACTCAGAACAAGCGTGGGATGGGAGTTTGCTGGCCCTTGACTAAGAGCTTCCTCTGTCCCCTGGTGGCTCGTGCTAGTGCACAAGTACCTCCACATCCCCGAGCCTCGTCTTCCTCACCTGACACGATGGATGTAAGAATATGCACCTGGCAGGGGCTCTGTAAGAATTATATGTATTTACATATTAATTATTATAGAAGCCAGTAGCACATTGCCTAGTACACAGCAAAGACCGAACTAAAGGTAGTTGCTATCAAAAATACTTTGCTTTTCCAGAAAGAGAAAGAAAAATACCATATGATATCATTTATATGTGGAATTGAAAAGAAGAAAAAAAGAGGACCCTAATGAACTCATAAAAAACGGAAACAGACCCGCAGACACAGTGAACAATCTTATGGTTACCAGGGGTAAGTGGGTGGGAAGGGATAAATTCAGGACTTTGGAGATTTGCAAATGTTAGCCATTATATATAAAAATAAATTTAAAAAACAAATTCCTTCTGTATAGCACAGGGAACTATATTCAATATCTAGTAATAACCTTTAATGGAAAAGAATATGAAAATGAATATATGTATGTATATGCATCACTGGGACATTGTGGGACCAGAAATTGACACATTGTAACTGACTGTACTTCAATTTAAAAAAGCCTCCCTTTTTCTATCACTAAATACAATCTGAATGGATTGATAATTCCTTCCAACTTTCACTTCAAGAGCCATAATAGTAAAAAAAAAAAAAAAAAAAAAACTGTCTAGTATTAAACCACTGTGTAATACTAAAGCCCAAAATATTGAACATTGCAGCAGTAACTGCCTGCCGGGCCTCCATATGCCATTTCACCAACTTGTGATTCTGATTTATGCCGTTTTATTTTATTTATTTTGTGGTTTATTCTGTTTTAGTGAAAGTATATTGTGCCCTCTTAGAAAGTAGGCGGAGCAGCAGCAGAAGAACGAAGCAGGCGCGGGGGGGGGGGGGGGTGGCCGACAGTCTAGAAGGTTCTACACATCCAGGCCTGGCTATTACTGCTACCTGCAGGGAAAAAACCTCTCTTCCCATCCGCTCACTGTCCTGTACAAGCACCAAGCCTCCCGCATGGCGACATGCACTCCCGACCCGTACACACGCGCTATCACTGTCTACAGCTGCAGACAGCAAGTCAGTGTGACCATGTGATTTCGCAGTGTCCACATGCGCTTCGACAGAGGGTGAGAAGGACGGCCACGGGGCCATTAAGTGAGGACCTGAAAAGCGTGGATGTAGCTGAAACACATTAACCTGTAGAGGAAGCCAGGCTATAAGCTGCAGCTCCATCGACATCAGAAAAAGTAAAGAGGCCTCCGTAATGGAACCAATATTACAGCCATTGATATAAATTATACCTCCGAACAGGGGAGATGGGGGTGGGATGTACAAATGGAACAAGTTCAAACTTCTTTTATTGTAATAGTCTCCAGTTGAGCATAATCACCAAAGCTATAGTGTGATACGATTGCCAAAACTAGACAAACATCTGTGAGATGGATTCATCTCAGAGGGGAGGCCAACAGCTTGTTATCATTAAAGCAGCGATGCTTGCTCTGCAACTGAACTGCAGGCCGCCTTGTTACTGCGTTTGCCGAGGCAATTGTACCAGATGTTGGCAACTATCTTCAGATAGATGACAGGCACCTGCTGTGGAGGAAATTTAGCTCCTCGCTGGCCTCCCTGATCTGGGGGCAGGGAGGCAGGGGCAAGACAGAATGACCCTTCCAGATACCCCTGGGGAGGTGCTGACCAAAACTGACCAAGATGGTAGGTCAAGCCCGCCCATCTGCTCTAACTCAGCTCCTGGTGCCAAAGACCCAAGAAGAGTCCACAAGGTGCCGGAGGGAAAAGGCCGAAGTGGAGGCGGCATCTGATTCAGGCAGGAGAGAAGAACAGAGCTCCGCACAGCCAACTCCCTCCGCAGGCTGCTCTTGGTAACGGTCTCCGGGACTCGCGAAGAGATCCTGAATTTGAAACATGGCTATGGACATCAATCATCATTAAAAGGCAAACAGGCAATTTTCAAACCATGTCATGCTGACTCAAATGGAGACAAAGGCTCTGAAAGGGGGGAGAGCGGGGACAAGAGAGATAAATACCACCCAGGCCACCATGGACAAATAAAAATCATGAGAGCCCGTAATTCATTTTTCAGAGTGCCCCGAACGTCAGCTGCTAGTTTTTGGCGGAAATGATTTCACTCCAAAGTGGGTGGGGCCGACCTAGGTCCACCTTGCTGGGGGGTGGCCCAGCAGAAAGACACCCATAAAATGCAGTCGCAGACACTGGAGACAATCTGATTCCTTTATAGCCGAGGGGTCACCAGAGCCACCCAAGGACTTGGCAGATGGACTCGGCCATGGAGGACAGACATTCTGCTGATGAGGTGAAGTTACACCATATTTGCCTTTCTTAAAATGTCCTAATATGGCCCCTCAGCTGGCCTCAGGGATGATTTCTGAACATACAGTGACTCCCCTTCCTCTTGGATTATCAACGTTGAACCGGGACACCTCCTACTTGACTCATTCTTACTACGGTTCCCAAGACAGGAACATAAGACACTGAAAACTGTGAGAGGCAGCAGCTGAACCTCAGGGGCGGATGCAGGCCCAGCCGGGACCCAGGGGTCCTGGAAGAAGTGACCAGGGTCACTATGTGATCTTGAACTTCAGTCTTCTCATATCCATAGAAAGCTCTCTAGAGCCTTCTCTGGAGGTCAGCATGGCAAAGAGCCATAGACTGTTCTAGCCACAGCCAAAGAAATTAAGTGGCTCGGTCCAGATAGTTGAAAAGTTTAATAGACGTGTTAAATTCTAAGTCTCCTACAACTACCAGGAGCCCAATTTGGGCTCAATCTAATATTTAGCCACAAAACAAAATAAAACACATCTCTTTAGCCTGTAATTAAGGTTGTTTCATATCCTTAACCAGTAAGAACTTCTTTGCTCCATTTAGAAAAAAAAAAACAAAAAAAAAAAACCCATACTTCAAAGTTCCGAAGGCAGAAATGACAAATTTTCAGAGAAACACTTACTAGAGAATACAGAAATCAAGGCATCAATTTAATTTCACACTCTACCTGCCTTGGACTAATTTGTGTAAATTACATTTCATACTAAGAACCTCAGCCCACGTGACCACAATGGAGAAACAAGCAGCCTGCATCAAATTGAGTTTTTCAGGTATAAATATATAGCCCTTTTTAGTGTGAGAATGTTTAGCTGAAATTTCAATGCAGGTCTTTTAGAAAAATTTCCAAGTGTTAATTTCCACATTTTCATCAATATGTCAACGTCATGGGGTTGTTACAGACCTAAGGAGTGTAAATGAATCCATGTGGATTGGAGTTTTTTCTTTTAGAAGAATGATTATAACTAAATTCTCAGTTCATGGGTGTGCATTAGCAGAGGAAAGGATGGCTATGTGAAGCTACATCTGAGTTTTCATTTTGCCCTTCTACATTTAGGAACGTGGTGGGGCAAGAGGTGCATCTCCACTGAGCCTTCCTACACATGTTATCAGCCACAGCCACACAGCATCTGTCACAGAGCAGCAGCGCCTGGTCACTCAAGAAGAAGTAAGACCTCGGCACACTCGCCCTTCCACACTAACATTCCTTTCTCTAGCAGGCCTTACGTTTGCAGCTACTTTTTAGGAGTTTTCCAAATGCACTGGAGGGGCAGCAGGAGACCACACAAAGTACCTTTCTGATGCATGTCTACATTAAATGGGTATTCTTCCAAACAGGTATAGGTGTGCCCCCAAAATTAGTTTATGAATGGCCCTAAAAAATATCCACAGTTCCACGAAATCATTGCTTTCTCTAAGACTCAAGTTGGGAACTAGAAATGCCTATGGCAACTTAAGGCCCACAGGCCAAAGCCAGCCCACTGCCTGCTTCTGTAAACAAAGTTTTATTGGAACACAGCCATGATCACTCATTTACATATTTCTATGGCTGCTTCTGTGCTATAATGGCAGAACACTATGGCCCACAGAGTCCAACGTATTTGCTATCTGGTCCTTTACAGTCAGTGTGTTGACCCCGGCTCTACATGAGCACGGAGCTAGGAATGGGAATATGGGTAAGAAAGTGTGACTCTAATCCCTAGAAACTGGGGGGACTTAACACATATGAAAAGAAATTTTCTTTTATTTTTCCTTTTTTTTTTTAAAAGGTAGCTAGAATGAACACATTTGATTTTGAACACTTTATATAAACTTTCACTCCAGTGGTTACACGTTATGGGTTTTGCAGAAAACCACTAATTTCAACCCTCATTTTGTCCTAGGTCATCTGAGGAGTCCTCTCTGTCAATTTCCTTGGGCTGCCAAATCCACCCACTGGCAGGGCCCAGGCTAAATGCACCTGGGAAGCAACAATGAGATCGACTATAGCCAAGACACCCTGACCAGTGTTCTCTGCAGTTCTCCAGCACTGAAAAGATAGTGTTGACCACCCCACCCACAGGTCAAATAAACACACAGGGCTTGTAGCTTCTGGTAGGGCCAAAGGGTAAGATCTCAAAGAAGAACTCTGAACTTGGCAAGAAGGGGAGAGTCTTTAAAACCCTGGGGCACAGCCTCAGCAGTCTGGACAGGGTGAATGCAGCCATCCGACTTGAACTCTGCCTCCCTCCCTGCTCTCCAGCTGATGAAAAGTCAGACTCACTGTTTCAAGATTTACTGAAGCGAACATTCTCTATTTGGTTCTTTCCAAAGTGGGCAGAGGCAGGGCTGCTGTATCCAGGGCTGTGTGGACCAGATACACAGTGGACTTCCTCCCACCCTCCACGTCAACTCCGATGGAACCCAGAATAAGTGTCTGTCAATCACCTTTTCCAGGTCGGCACTCAGGTTGGCACTGAGGCAAATGAAGACATGAACCACCTTCAGAGGCTGCTGTGGGTGACCAGCAAGATGGCAGATGTAAAGCATGGGAGACACAGGAGCTCGACAGGGGCCACTATATCTCCATCCATCAGTGGGGCTCCTGGCCTCTCCTCGCTGCACTGCGATTTTGTTTACTGGTGTCTCTACTCCTTGACCTTTGCGGGCAGGGACTCTGCCTCTGATCTCGGACCCCAGTGCGGTGCCTAATCCCTAGTAGGCACTCAAAAATTGGGTTACTGAATGAATGGAGGTCAGACAAGCATAGCGACCTCAGGGCCTTTGAACAGCTGATGGAGACCTCCCTCCCTCCCCCTCCAGCTGGCTCTGTCATCCCCAGCCGGCCACTGTCCTGACTGGTGCTGCATCCTTAGAGCTCCTGAATGCAATGTCCAACCCTCCAGGAACTCCCCACCACTAACCTGCAGGTATCCCTGAGCACAGGCCTATGAGGCTCACCAGCTAAAACGAAGGAGCCGAGACAAATCAGTACCAAGCACCCCCCTCCTCCAAAAGGCAGCCTAAACCTGAGAAGCCCTTCAAGGGAGTGGCCCTGAATTAAATACAATCAGACATGTCCTTGTTGAGAAAGGGCACTACAAACAGTTCGAGAAAAATCCCAGTCCACGAGAAGGCAGAAATTTCTATCAGAATAGGCTTTTTAAACTAACTTGCCAGTGAATTACAGCAGCTACTTCCTATGGGAGGGGAAATTATTTTAGGCGGCTTTCCAGTCCCATGTGCTGCTTTAATCTAAGTCATATGCAAGAAATATTTATTGAGGATGGAAGTCTCCCTACAGGTGTGTTTTAAGTGCAGGCCGCCCTGAAACACTCCAGTTAGTTCTAGAAACCTGCCTTAAAAGAACATTTTTAATGCACTGTCTCATTTGCTTTAAACTGATTGCTCACTGCACACAAATAAACCCCCTACAAATATCTGCTTTCCTGCGCCGACGGCCTCTGCTGCCAGGCATGCACTGAGTTCTTGGGGACGCCACCATTAAGACGGTGGTTTTCAATAGCAACTTGGCATTTATCATAGTGAGAGCATTATCTTCTCAACAGAAGCTGACAATGTGTCCTATTCCTCCCTTGAGAGAATCCAGTAAGATCACATTTGCTTCCCCTGCGTGCTGTTTCTCCTACTACAACATTTCTTTGCCTGGAAAGAAAATATTGTGACTCCTTGCCATATTCACTTCATTAGCATAAGAGGAAAAAAAGCCAAATCCTCCCATCGGCCTCCCCCCCACAGTAGCTCCAGCTGGGTTAAATCTAGCAGGATCTCAGATGCGGGACTTCCGTGGCTTGGGATTTGTCATAGAACTGATGGTTACTGAGGGACGGGGCAGAGAATGGGAGGGGCCAAGAAACGAGTCCTTTAAAAAACTGAAAGCCATCCGTTTCACACACAGGGAGCGTGTCATGCAGGTTGTGGCAGGGAGTTTATGGGATGGAAGGTGAACCTGGTGAAATCAGCAGTTCGTGGCTTCAGACACACGAGATGCAGGGGATGTGAAAAAGGAAGAGAGAAAGAATATGAATGTGGGGAGGGGAGAGTCTCACTGAGCAGACAATGGGCAAACTTGTCTCTTTTTTAATTCTTACAACCCTCTGTAAGTGACATTGTATCCCCACTTAAGAGACAAGAACTGAGGCTCAGGACAGTGAACTCAGCAGCTCCAGGTCACAACACTAATAGCAAATGACGGCATCTGGATTCAAACTCAGGGCTACCTGATTTTGATACTCTGGCTACTGATTCCGAAGTCCAGACTCGTTCAGTTCCATCCCATGCAACCCTGACAATTCCCAAAAGCCAGGCAGTAAGCGTCAGCGGCATCCCTCTGTTCTTTTGAGGGCGAAAAAATGTCCCCACAAACGCGTCCTCTCAGTCCAGAGCCACATTTCCCAGCATCAGAGATGTCTGTGCTTTGGCTTAATGTTGCTGGACCCGCTCTCACTCCCCAGCCCGGCTGATCACAAGACAGCAAGTCTGGGGAGAAGCTGCCAAGAGCCCACCTAGGGCCCCCACCCTGGGGAGATCTAGGCACCCATGGACTGGGATGAATCAATGCTCCTGGCGGCTTCTGAAAACCACAAATCCTCCTTGATGCCTCCCACTCAGCAGGTCCACTGCTTTTCTTAGACCAAAGACAGAAAGAGGAGTAGAGAAAGACACAACACGAGAAGTGTATACCCCAGTTAACCCCACTCTCATCCGTCCCTGCTCTGGTGCAGCTGTGTGTCCACCTGCGACACCAAGACCTGCCTGAGCATCTGCGGGCTCTGGAAAAGGCCATACAGACCGGGTCCACTCCACCCAGATCACCCCCCACCTAGGTTCTATCAAGCTTTTACCGCAAGGTGGAAATAGCTCATTTATCCTGGACCTTCAAGGGGGTGATGGGTTCCACATAAGGAAATGCTCCTGATAACTGAATATATTCTCCTAAACCCCATTTCAAAAAAGAAAAGTCAGAACTTTACCATCTGAAAATCCTCTGATGACTGGCACGGCCCTGCCCTTTCATACAGAAGGCCCATTCATTCCACCACTATGACCCAGCCGGCGGGCCCATTCCAGTGCTACACACCGGGAAGAAACAGACTCGGCCCCATCAGGGTGGAATTTACAGTCCACTAGGGGCAAAGAGGCTACACATAAATTTGACTTTTTTCCCAATAAACCAAGATTCTCTCTTTCGTATTCCTTTATGGATTCTCTCAGCTCCTGGTCTGTTTTCTTCATGAGACAATCTGTAATTGTTTTTATTATTTACTTGTTTGGGCCTGCTTGGTCCTCCCCGACCCCATGCTAAAACTTGAGCCACAAGTAAGCAGGGGTTTTGTCTGTTTCATTCACGGCTGTGCCCTTGGCTCCTAGCTCAGTGCCTGGCATTCAGAATATCTGGTGAAGAAATCAATGAACAATGAATGACTTGCAAGGCTACAGACGAGATGCCTTCCCAAGCTCATAATGAAGCAAATGGTTCTACAAGGTGGTACTTTTTAAGATCAAAATCTTTTTGTTTCTATAAGGTTTTCTCCCTCCTCTTTACATAGAGTTTATTAACAACATCTCCCCATTCCTTAATATTTGCAATAAACTCAGAAACCAAAAGACAAGTTTATTGGACTCAGGAAAGAAAATGTAAATGAGGGTGTGAAAAGCTCTCTCCAAAGAAGCTAAATAAGCAAAAAAAAACCACAGGTTAGTAGATCAACATATATAAATATATTTTAATAAACATCACCTAAGTGATATGGGGACAATTTCCAGGCAGTATCCTCTATTCTACTCACCCCCCACAAAAAAAGTTTAATTATTCAGACAAGTTTAAAGAGTTCATCAGCAGGGTCCAACCGGAAGAGTTCTCTTTTGGCCCAAATCAGTTCAATGTTTTCCATCAAAGCCAGAGCAACCTGAAGTCAATTTCACAGACTCAAAGCATCAGGGTAACTGGACTGAACTCGAGGTTCGTGTCATTGAAAACTATATGGCACTGAATCTTCAGCTTCAGGCAAAGAGGATCCAGGGAAGACTTTCAATTTCTGTTATCCCCCAAGTGGGGGAAGAACTGAGGGGTAAGCCCACCCAGAGGACAGATGGGAGACATGGAAGAGGATGTGTGTGCGTGCCTGTGTGTGTGTGTGCGTGCATGTACATGTGTGTGTCAGGGCTACTGCTGGAGAGAACTGGAAAGGCAACTCCAGAGGCTGAATCTGGGTCTCAGAGGATGCAAATAACAGCGGCTCATGTTTCTACTCTTTACTAAGCACTTACCCAGTTTCTGGCAGGATGCTAAGAACTATATATGCATCAATTCATTTATTTGTCATGACAACCCTATGTGGTAACTACCATCCTTACCTCCATTCTGCAGATGAAGAAATGGAGGTACAAGAAGTTAAATGACCTGCCCAAAGTTACAGAGCTAAGAAATAGGTGAGATGGATTTGACACTAGGCAGTCTGAGTATTAAAAAAAAAAAAAAAAAAAAAAAAAAAACTATGCCCTTATTACCAGGCAATGCCTAATGTTAAACCAGGGGGTTGACAAACTCTGGCTTAGAGCCAAACCCAGCAGACTTCTGTTTGTTTTTTTTTTAATAAAGTTTTATTGGAACATAGCCACAACCATTCATTTTCATCCTGTCTGTGGCTGTTGTCATTCCTGCTACAATGGCAGAGTTAAGTCGTTGTGAGAGACCATCTGGGCCACAAAATGGAAAATAGTTATTATCTGGCCCTTTACAGGAAAAGCATGCACCGTTTCTACTCAAGTACTCCTAGTGGTCAGGTAAATCCTGGGACAGCTCAGGATGATCGGGGACGGAGCCTACTACAGCCAGCTGCTATCTGAAATGCCTCCAAGCCTCACGATTTTTTTTTTTTAAACAATTATGCAAATTTTGCAGTCCATGCCATAATATTTGTTCTAACATAATATATGTTTTAAACAAACAACCATAAAGTCACAGTCAGCTTCCTGGGAGATGGACCACAGGAATCCCACAGTACAGCGCACCACTGGTCTCAGCGCCCTTGCACGCCAGAGGGAGGTGGTCCAGCCCAGAAGCCCGGGTGGAGCCACAAGCCTGGGACTTCTGGCCAGGGCTCAGGTCGGCACCTCGGGCCCACGGCTATCTGGCTACAGGTCTCGAGCAAGTTATTTATGCTTTCCCAGCCTTCCTTCCCAATGAGGGTCAGCCTCCTACCCCTCCCAGGGTTGTTGGGACAATTTTTAGTCGAAAGGCCCATGAAAGGTTTAGGCAAACAGCAATCTCTGAGTCTGAAAGTAAACCAACTGAGCTAGAATGGAGAGCCATGACATCAAGAAATCCTCCTTTTCGCTACTAAATCACATCTGTCAATAAAGGAAATGAGGTAGTCTTTTGAAAAGAGAGAAAATGTTTTTGATTTTTTTTAGCAAACCACTCCAGCATTTATCTCTCCAGTGCTTAGCCTGCCCTCCTGCCATTCCCTGAGAAAGCCGAGAACAAGACAAAGAAGGCTGCCTCTGATCACTCTATATTCGGATTTGTATTTCCTGAAGGGAAAAGCACCTTAAACTCACTAAAAAAAAAAAATAATAATAACTCTCTATGAGCAAAAAGCAAGTCTGAAAATATTTACCTCTGCTGCCAATTATAAAAGACTGTTAGCGACCTCAACAACCGAAAATCTCTAATTTACAACTAATCCGATTCCACAAATTACATCTTCTACTACAGACCACCTAAAAATGACTTCCTGTAAACAAACCATGCTGCTGGGTTTTTTTTTTAAATCTAACGAAATCCTTATTTTGCTCTTTAGTGATAAGAAACTCACTTTTTTTGCTATATGGGGCAGAATTTTTTATTTCCAAAAGACATAGAAATAATCCCCAAGTAGGAGCCCAAAGGGATCCCAGACTCCAAGTCGATGACATGCCACTCTTGCCTGGGACTGTGGGTCTGTCTGTCTGTCCTGCCTTCCATAGGCCACCTCAAGTAACACTTACTACACTTCCTGGCCCGTGCTGGCTCCTATCCCCAGGGGCTGAGTTTAAACCAGGAAGGCAGATTGTAAACAGGTATGAAGTAAGTGTTCTGGAACATATAGGAAGGAATACTTAAATCTGCCTGTAGGTGGTCAAAGGTTTCATCCCTTCTGGAGTTTCAGGCCAAACGTCTCGACTTCTCCCACCTTCCATTCATTTAGGGTGAGTAACTTGCTCTGGTTTGCTAGTCCTGAGTTCCTGGAAACCCTCAGTCCCAGGTAAACCAGGACAGCTGGTCACCCACCTTTATCCAGCCTAGTTCTCCTTAAATCAGGAGTCCATCAATAATATTCATTGTATGCTGTGTGTTATCTTCCGTCTGAGACCCCTGCCCCACCACTCCCCAAACTACAGCACTTGCAACAAGGAATCCACAACCTTTCACAGTAACCATCCCTCCACCCAGATTCTTCCATCCTGGAAACGTCCTGGTCACACAAAGGTCCCATGAAGAAAAAAGGACCATCACCCAGGCTGCAGAAGGTATGTGGACTTAAAGCAAATGAAATCCCACTCTGCCCAGAACTCGACTCTAGGAAGACAATACAAAGTAGAGAAAAATGGAAACAGCGGATACCAATTCAATCCATCAAATCTCCTATTTATTTTATGCAAAGTTTTCCTGGTGCTTATTAATGCCAGCTCTCCCTCCACCATTTAATCTCTGCTTCCATTTCATTCTTGGAGGCCCGTGATTATTCTAATTCAGCATTTGGATGACTTCATTTCCGCTCAAGTACACCCAGGTCAACTTGGATAGAAAAGAAAGAGGAGGAGAAGAAAAATAATCAGCTAAAAGCTATTAAATATCAGCCGTGTGCCTCATGATTGGTTTTAAAGGCAGTGGTGAGGTTAGCAACAGTCAGAAACTCAACCCTTCTGCCTCTTCCTGCATATTAACAGTTTTTCTGGGGCTCTCACTCTCATGGCTTCGAATGTAAATAAAGTAGCGATTGGTGGCCCACTTACAGCTAATTCACAAATACCAAAGTCTGACTATACAGAGCTGTAAAAATTTAGAGGGTGGTAACTTGACAAATCCAGGCATTCTACAGAGACTGATTCTCAGAGGACAAAGGAAGCAAAAGAAAAGAAAAGAAAGAAAAAGAAAAAAGAAAAGAAATACAGAGAAAAGAAAGGAAAAACGCATATGCGACCCATGTAACGGGGGTCCCACTGATGGGCTGGAGGGTGGGCAGGAATCTCCATATCAATGTTCACTCCACAGAACAATGGAATGCGTGGATTTCTCTGCCAAGTCTAAATGAACTGAGCTTTCTCTTCCATAAGAACCACTCCTTGCACCCACTGGCACAAGCCTGAACTGTGATTTCTCATACAATTTCAGTTCCCACTGAAGTCCGTCCAGGGGGAGAAAGGCTTCCTTTCTCATGCTAACAACTCCATTGTAAGTGACGTCTTCAGAGGCTGCCAGGAGGGCTCTGGGAAGGTGAGCTGGTGCAAGGGCTTCAACCCCTTCTCCCTCTCTCCTCCCTGGGCTCTTTAACTCCTTCCTGCCTAAGGGCTCTTTGGCCCCTGGTCCTCCCCTCCATGGCCCCCTAGAGAACTAAACAAAGCTAAACTCTACTGGGCAACACACTCAAACCCCAAGGCCAGAAAGTTCAGGCCTTGTTCCTCTACCTACTCTGCATACGAACATGCATGCGATTAGCATAATCTCAAAGTTTTCCCAGCTTGCTACCCAGAAGGCATCCTATTTTTCTATTTGTATATTTTAAAACACTGTTAACAGAGCAATAATAATGTCTGATGCCTCTGCCTCACAGCAGCTGGCTATATTTTATACACTAAAAGGGAAATGGGAAGTTTTCCTAGAAACCCACTAATCTATTTCAGGAGCTCCTTTTCTCAGCAAAAATAAATAAATAAAATAAAATAAAAAGAGGCTTTAGGAGAAGTGAGGTTGGGGCACACAATCTATTTCTAACTCAGCTTCCTTCCATTGACTGCAGCAGAAATCGTCCAAGGAGGAAAAAGTTCACCAGGAAAACACAAAGTTGTCTAGCAAGAGGGTTTCCCTGCAAAGCCCAAGGCTCACATGACTTGTGGGCCCAGCCTGTGTGTCTGCGGCCACCTGGCCCAGGAGGCTGAGGGAGGCAGCTGAGGCAGGATTCTCCTGTTTGCTAACTGCGACTTTTTGCCCTCAGCAGCTCTGCCAGAGGTCAGAGGGCAAAAAAAGTCCCCTCCCCCGTATGACACACTTCCGAAGGGAGAGACTGACACAAACCAGACAGCCATTTAATAAAACCCAAGGACAGCGTTGGCCTTGTTCTGGGCTTATTACAGGAAGAGAATTTAAACACAAAAGTAGCCTTCAGCATGGCCGTCCACGGAGGAAGAGGAAATGGTCCTTCCTGGTCCATGCACTACTGTCCTAAGTCAAGGCCGGAGGAACACCACAGCCCTCCAGAGCTAAGGCCAACAGGTGACAGTCAGTCCATCTGAACAAACCGCTTCGGAAGACACAAGCCTCGTGGTAGCTGTGATGCCCACCAAGGACGGACAGGACTTTGGTTTTCCAGGCATGATCAAAAAAACCACACACCTCACAGAGCTCCGTTTGTCTACAACTGGCATGTGGAAGCAGTAAGATGTCACCTCAGGGCCACAGTCCACGCTCAGGAATACGGTAACTCGCTTATTTATTTTCTCACAAATCTCTTACCTCTCAAATGTCACAGGCTTTGTCAGAGTTTTACTCTAGATCTTACTCTCCTCACACGTACAGTATCAGAAGGAGCATCTGAGCAGCCACCACTGTACCTGCACCGAAAACCTGGAACCGGAAGAGTAAGAGACGGCCAACGCTCCCTCAGAGCGCCCTCTCCAAAGACCCCACACGAGCAGAATCACTACAGTAAAAAGCCAATTCGTTCTTGTTTTCAATTCCCCCCCCCCCCACCAAAAGGCTCTCGAGCACCATTCTCTGTAGCTCGAGTTAACTTTTATGGGCCCACACACAACCCCAACCCAACAAAAGGACTCAATGGCCCCTTTTTGCCTCATTTCCACGGAGCTCCCCTTTGATGAGAACTTAGGAGCTGTAACTTTCCAAATCACCTCCTTTTATGGCCTTGGCTTCCCATCGGCCACACTGAGGCGCGGGCCCAGGAAAGGGTTAAAGCCCTCCTGTCAGACCGCAAGCTCAGGCACTGGCCCAGAAGAGACATGGGAACCAGGGCAGGCGGGGGATAAAGGCCGGATTGTAGCAGCCCACTGAATTGGAAATGACTTGTAGGCCTAATGAAACAGAACCTTGGCAGTAAAACAGAATGAAAGGAATGAGACAATAAAAGGCTGGAACAAAGGGTGCAGAGTCGGTTCAGCTTAGCAAAATAAGCTCACTTTGTTGGTGGGGAAAGCCAAAGCCGATTAGGATAAACCAATGACTAAGCGTAAGTCTTCCAAACTAATTACACAGTTCACCATGTGAAGTATAATTGGGAGCCTCCAGATGCGGGAACTCTCTCCTTCCACGGGAGTCACATCCAGGGAGAATTACCTAGCGAGCTCGGCCCTGCGCGGCCCTCTCGTCGAGGTGAACCGCTCAAAGGTGCAGAACTCCCTCCATCCGGGATGCCGCTGAGAATTCATTAAGTTTAAAAGGCCTCTTTTTGATCTCCAAAATCCTCTAAGTGAGAATTTAAGAAACCGGGACTTGAAGGAGGGGCCTGACGGGGAGAAGGACGAAGCTCTTACACACGGAGTTGCTTTGATCCCAGTGCTTTTTAATTACCACTCTGGCTGTGCGGGGGGGAAGGGAGCAGAAGAGCCCGATGGCGGGTCTGGGTCTGGATGAGCATATCGAGAGCATCGTTTATGTGCCATTTCCCGGAAGGGTCTCTATACATCATTCCTGTATGCACGGAATCGTCAGCACAGATAACGTCAACTAGGAAACCCGAAACAGTAAAATAAACCACTGCAGATCAACGTTCTTGACAAATGAACCAAAACGGCTCCCTTTGAGGACGGCGCTGCTTAGTGGGAAAGCGGGAGACGAGGCTTTATAAACCCTGAAAACAGGCGAGGGCTACGCTGCACAAAGATGAGTGACTCTACAGGATGTGTCAACTTGGACAACTTACTGACTTTTCTCAACTTCAGTTTCGTCATCTGCATAATAGACATTTCCATCTACCTCACCTGACATCCTTGAGAACCAAATTTTCAAATGCAGTAAAAAGTTCAGAGCACATGTCCCTCTAATTCAAAAACATCAAAACACAGTAAAAGAATTTTATAATAAAATCTGAACTTCACAAATTCTGAATTAACTCACATGAATTCAGTTCAAGCACATGTAATTAGAAATTGGAAATACTTTACAGTATTCCTAGATCTTACTCATGGGATTAAGATTCCAGTTTATAAGTGGTAGCTTTTTCCAAATAGAGACTCCCTTCACCACGCCTGCATCTTGAAGTCCAGAAACTAACCACAGTTACAACCGTTCTGGTTATTGTTCCGTGTTCATTACTGCTGACAGTATCTCATTTTGGGAACAGTTTATAGATACCTCAGCTATCTAACCACCCACCTATGTATGCTTATTTAAACACTTTCTAAACTACTGAATTTTCAAGCTTGAACCCAATCTTAAGAATAATCTAGCACAGAGGCTGGTAAACCATGGCCCATGGGCCAAATGGGGCGCCAAACCTGTTTTTATAAATAAAATTGTATTGGAACACAGCCACACCCAATTGTTTATGTCTTGGCTACAGCTGCTTTCTCCACACAACGGCAGGAGTGAGTAGTTGTGACAGAGCCGAAAATATTTACTATCTAGCCCTTTCCAAGTTTCCCAAGCCCTCCCCTCAGATGAGAGACTGAAGCCAGGAAAGAATGGCCGGTTACGGTGCCACCACGGTTAAGTGGCATCACCGTGAGGTCATCATGCCCAGCACGAGGGCCCAGAGTACCTTCTCTTACCTTTCCCCAACGCTCCTCAGGGGTGAGGACGGAAGTTAGCAGGGTCCCTTATGCCCGTGGCCGCACTTTCACAATCTTATCTTAAATATAAACAAAGAACAACATCCCTACCCTGGGGGCATGGGGTCTAGGGGGTACATCTTCTGGGAGGAAGGTGGGAGAAGAGCGCAAAGGGGTTTACGAGCCTCCATTCTGATCTATTTAAAGCTCTCGGTGTCCTGCACCCACTCCACTTACAGTAATGACATATTTAAACTCCCTTTGCTCAGCCCCAGGGTAGCAGCCTCACCCATCTTGATTGCCACCTGAAATAAACAGTCAAAGTAGCTGCCATCTCAGGCAAGACAGGAAGAGGGAAAGAGGATGACAGCGAGGAAAACCTAAAAAGAAGGTGGTAGACTCTGAATGGAGGCTGAAGGATGGAAAGTTCTAGACTCAGAGTAAGTCGGGTGTGAATTCTGGCTGTTGTCCTGCCTTACTTGGGTGACCTCTGCTGAGATGTCACCTCCCTGACCTGTATGGTTCACCTTTGTCAACGGGGCTGAAGGGCACCAAAATCTGCTGTGCACAAGCCATGAGGCCATGGAGGTCCAGGTTCAGCGCTGTCCCTGGGCACCCATAGGGGACGCCTCTTTTCCTTCCCTCTGTATCCATCCTCTCGACCCCAAGTCTCTCTCGTGGGTCGATCTGCAGTTAGAACAGGGCTCAGAGTTCAGGTTCTACTATCAGACAAGCCAAGCCTGGAGAGGAAGTCTGTATTCAGCTCCACCTTTCAGGAGGCTGGGGCCTTGAGTCAAAGATTCAGTCCTACCGAAACTGCATTTAACAATCTACACAATGGGCAGCACCCCCACCAGCATCCCAGAGAAGAATTAAGTGAGATAATAAAAGCCCTGGCCCAGTATCCCACGCTTAGCACACACTGGCCAAATTACTCACTAAGTTACACCTCACTAACTTGTAGTTAACCAACTGAAGAGAGCCTCACACAACTTTACACAGTCAGGAGCGCGCGCACGAGTGTGAGGATACTTCGCGCAAGTGTGTGCGCGTGTTTTCCGTTTCCTTCAACCAGAATATATACACCCGAGAGGAGAGTTGGCTTGTTAATTTACTCTTGCTCCTTTCACAGGCACTGGATTTCCTCATTGCCCCCAGGGCCAGGCAGAGAGGTCTCTCCTCCTTGAATCCTTCTGGATTCAAATGAATTATGCCCGAATCCTAAGAGGTGGTGGGCCCTGCCCGAGGGGACACGCACATCACACCAGGCGCCAGCCAAAGGAGGAACGAGCTATTCTGCAGACAGACCCAGATAACACGCAGAGCACATGTACGCAACGAACCACTAAACCATGAACCTACAGAGTGAGAGTTTTGATACACGCAAAGGCCTCCTTAGTCCTTTAATAAAACACTTGATGGGTTTATGCATCCTGCCGGAATGCACAAACGTTCCTGCAAAATTCACTGAGTGGTTTCAGACCCGGCAAGTGTCATGCCAGGGAAGACAGCCTGTGGCTGCTTCCCAGACAAGAAGATGACTGTTCTCAGGGCTGCGATGGTCGCTGCTGTAGGCTTGGCCAAAGCCTGCAGGGCCCCTCACTGCCGGCAGCCGAGTCACAGCACTAAGTGTTAATGAAGAACGACAGAAGGACAGAGAGAGAGAGAGAGAGGGGGGAACAGAGCAGGGGAGAAACCAAGAGCCAGGAATGTGTGGCGATGGACAAGTCTAAGCTTGTCTGAGATGTTCTAACAGCCCATCTGGGCAGCAGCAACTTCCCTGACATCCACAAATAGGCCCATGAGATTCCAAGGCAAGTTATGGCTCGAAAAAGAAATCCCACCTCCTGTTTGCAAACACTACCCCCAGCTAAAGGCAGGACAGTGGCGAACAGGGATCGCGCTCCAGAGCCTTCCGATACGCCAGCCAGATTTGTCTCATTAAATCATTTCCAATCTCTCTCCTGGGGCAGGGTAGGGCTGGGTGAGGGACCAGCCCTCCTCAGTGCTTTCAATCAGTCTTGAGGAGAAGCACTGTAATGTGCATGATCACCAACACACTCAGCTACTCTTTAGAGCCCGCCCGGATGAATCAGTCCCCAGCTAGCAATGCCAGACAGTGCGGTGGGGAAGGTGTCTTTCATAACCGACCTGGAAGGGCAGTTAAGTGCCATTCGAATGCAACATTGGGCTGGAGGCGGCTGGGTTCTTTGTTGCATGGTCTTCGGTCCATGCAGAAATTGATTAAGACAAGAGATGGGAAAAAAAAAATCTCCATTTTGAGGCTACACAGAGGTGACTCATCTCAGAGAGCAGCTCACAACTGGACACACCTAGAGATGGGGTCGTAGCTGCCCGTCACACCTTGGGCAAACACAGGAAAACAGAGAGCTTTCAGACTGGCCAATGGGCAGCAGTGCCTCTGCACCACCCAGGGCAAACATGATTGGGAGGGGGTGGTGAGGAACAGCTTAGGACAGCTGCGGTGTCTTCTCAGGATGCCTTGGCAGTCCTCTGCCACATCAGCCCCTCAGGGGGAGGCTCCCAAACAACGAGACACACAAGTCTCCGAAGATGGTCCCACACCTGTGCTCCCAGGACTATGTACACAACGGCTCAGAGATGCAGGAGGCGGAGGGCCTGTGCACCTACCCACCTGCCAGCCTCCTGGGACACAGGAGCTAGAGGGGCACCACGCAAAAGGGGCAAGGCTCAGCGCCCAGCCAGCTGCCCTGTTGGAGACCTAGAACAACACAGTCCTCTGAGGAACGTGTCACCCACTCTCCAAGGCACTGGGATCCCCCCAACCAGAAAGAAGCTGAATTAATCATCCACGGTTATGTACCCTGTCTGTCTGTCTGTCTGTCTGATTCTGTCTGCCCCCCACACACTCTCACATTCCATTTCCTGACTCCTTTGGGGCACTCTGTTCCCCCAGCAGAGCCCACTGCCTGTTCTCACAGCAGAGCCCAAGGGAGCATTGCATTGCCATCTCCCCAACATTCTGACAGGTACGGGCCCACCATCTTTCCAGAGTTTCCTTGGGTCTTTGACAGGGGAGGGTTCAGCCGCAAAGGGCCTGGGGAGCTTCCTCTCTCAGTGCATTTTCCAGAAAAGCACAGAGCAAAGCCCAGTGCCGGCGCGCAGGCCAGCCTCTGCGGGAGCTCCTGCCCTGTGACTCACAGCCCGGCCCCCCTCGCCAGTCGCTGCCCCCATCAGCTCCCACCCCAGGCCCCACGTGGCCAGCCACAGCCAGCAAAACCACACTCAAAGGCCACTCTGTCTGCTCCTTTCAGGCACGTGGGGCGCCAAGCCCACCGCAAGCCAGCCTCTTCCAGCTCAGCTCCCGCCGAATTTCGTTTAAATCCTGACAGCCAAGTTCAAGGACAAAGTTCTTGAGGACACAGTTGTGGCAAAGGCAGGGGCTACGGCAGCCACTTCTAAGGACTGAGCAGGCTGCTCCAACCCCATGTACCGCTTACCTTGCCAAACTGCTCGAAATACTGCTTGACATCTTCCACCACCGTGTTCGCAGATAATCCGCCTACAAATATTTTCTTTGTTCTTGTGACCATCTGCAAGAAATGACAAGAGGAGGGCAAAGGTTAACCACGTCATCTGAAGCCACGCTCACTGAGATGCTGAAACAAGCTGCTCTCACATTTGTGCTCAAGAGGAAGTTATGGTTAGGAATATTCCAGCTGCACAGAGCAGGCCCTTCAGACGTCTCAGGAGGCCGGGGACGGTCGCTCTGAATAGCTCAGGCCTAACCCGAGAGCTCAAGTTTCATCCAGACAGTGGACTTCAGAACCTCTCTGGCCATAACACACAGCTTCACTGTGATGTTAAGACATATGTCAAAGCTGCTTTAAACCTAAGCGACATGAACAAAAGAGAACTCCTTGGATAAAGATCTGCTGCCCAGAAAGTACCCACAAAATGTGTCAATAGAAATTCACATGTAATTCAAAACTCTGTGCAGACTGCCTACATCGAGCTGTTCCGGGTGCTGGTTTCTGTCTGCCAACAAGACAGACACGGACCTCACACGCAGGGACAGCCCTCCAAGCCTGGTCCCCGGGCGCCTTCCCCTCTTGATCTCTCACCATTCTCCTCGATTAGCCCTACATTCAGTCAAGCCCAGCAAAGCCAGATCTCCTCACCTCTGCCCTTCTCATTGGAAGACCACCTCTCCACGCCTACACCTCCCATGCCAAGTCGTGACCATCCTCCAAGATCCAAAGCCCTTCTCCAAAATTCAAACTATCTATATAGTCGCCTTATCCAGAAGGTGTTTCTCTGGCTTCTGAACCCGAGTGCTGCACCCCTCTGCCTCTCACACTTACTACTTTCCACCTCGTGCTGAACTGAGTGGTAGTCCTGTCTCCCTCACTTCCTCCCTGATCATGGGCTCCTGACTCCTCTCCGCTTCCCCTCTGCCCTCCCTGCAGTGCAAACTCAGGGTCAGGCACACAGACGCCCACACCAAACGTTTGGTGGATGCACCAAAAGAGCCCCACATTTCCGAAATGGCCACATTTCAGAATCCCACCAGTTCCAAAGCAAAGGGAGAAGGGAGCTCAATGACAGAAACTCTTTGGAGCAAGACCAAAAATCTTATACATAAAAGCCAAAGATCAAAAAATAAATTTTATTCTGAAGACTGTAAGTTAAGCCACGTGGGGTAAGTTTTTTTTTCCCCTTCTTTTTTTGGTTTTGGTTTTAACATCAAATAAAAAATTTAAGAACTCAGTGGATACAGGGTCGCACCAGTTTGGTTGCATATAATAAAAGTACAATGTCTTAACTTGATGGGTAGAATCTTGTAACCATACATACGTAAATCAAATCATCACATCATACACTTTAAATATCTTATCATTTTATCTGTCAATTATACCTCAATAAAGCTGGGGGAAAATGTCAGATGAGAATATATAAAGAAAGCAAGATTGAAACCCAAAGATAAATGAATGAGAGAAATCGTAGAACATTAAACAAACTGCCCACAATGTCACATGTCCCTCAGTAAGTCGACGTGGGATGCGTAAGTACAGGGGCCACGGCTGCCTGGATCACTTAATACTGAGTCACCTGACACATCTGCAGAGAGAATGAACCAACCAACCCACCTCCAACAGTAGAGACTCAGCTGAGTGACATCTGAAGGCACAGGGTCACAGGCAGGCTGTGCTAAGGAGTTTTAAAAGGCATGGGAAACCTGGCTTCTGGCTCTAAGTCTGGGTGGGACCCTGGACAGGACTCACCTAAGGGCTGGGCTCTGTCGTCTGCACGAGAGGTCCTGGACCAGCCCTCCACGTCTCACCTAACCGTGAACGCTCTCATGAATCTGCCCGTGTGATGGCCCCAGCTGGGAGGTTCCCAGAGCTCAGGGGCCTCACGTGCTAGCTCAGGAGCTCCTAGAGGGGACATCTGCCACCACAGTCCGCTGACCAAGCCCGGCCTAGAATACTCTCGTAGTGGATGTCCTGTGCCGCTCCAGGAGGATGCTGTCCGAGAGACTCTGGTACGTCTCGTTGGCTGCGACAGCCACGCGGTGGTCTGCACGTGTGTTTAGAACTGCGATTTACTATTTTTCCATCTCTTTGGAGAAGAATGGGAGATTAGACGAGATGATGTACATGAGGGCAGACTATGAAGATCTGCCCGTGTCCACACCGCCGAGCTCCAAGAACCTCTCGTTAACTGGTGGGCATCTTATGCCGCTCCTTGCTGTCCAGCTTCCTCTTTATCCTTCAGGTGGGTCAAGGTCACCTTCACAGTGAAGCTCCGTCAGGGCCTCTCCAGATTTAAATCTCTCCCTACACTCACTAATCACCAAATTTTACTAACCTAACTTTCCTAATGCATTCATTCAACAGATACATTAAGTGCTAGGTGTTGGAGCTTACATTCTAACACAATGTGGAATTCAATCCACTTTAAAATGGAGATGTAATAATCAGCCTACCACACAAGGTTCCTAGTGGGACTAAATTAAATAACATTGTGTAGATGCCAAATAAATGGTCACTGGACCTGAATCCCAAGTCAGTTACTAAATTCAGCCTTCAAACTCAGAATAAACGCGCAGCAGAAAGAAATCCTTTACAAAACACTTCGATACATCAACCCTTACTGCCCCATTCTCTTCCCCTGTAACGTCAAAAGCACTTTCCTGCAACTCTACGTGATTTCAGATGAGCAAAGACTCCCAACAGTTTCATTTTAGATTTTTCATTCCTTTTTTTAATCCCAGCCAAGCAATTAAATATCTATAAAGAAACATTAATGTGATCTACAAACATGCCCCAGTGGAGTTTTCGACTTAAACTCTGGAGAGGCATTCTATAAAATGAACCCCATGGTCTCATTCGTACACGGGTTGGAGCCAGGTAGGTATAGAGCAGGCCCTATTTCTATTCCAAACGTTCACACAGACCTGGAGAATTAAACAGCCAATATGTCTTCATTCCAAAGAACAGAAATCAACAGAATGTTTACTCCCCAGTACCTGGTAAAATGAGGAGGTCCCCTCTGACACCCTCCACTATTGCCCTACAGCTGTAAACCTGCCAAGACAGAGCCCTAAATGCTGGGGAAGACACCCAGCTATAAATCCACACAGTCCCAAAAAAGTCTTTAAAAACACTTTTCCCCAACAAGGATGAGAAATTCCAGGCCCCAGACAATGTGCCAAAGTGCCCGAGTTACTAAAACATCCTCTCCAGGAACCGGCTCAGATACAGTGACGGACCTCACTCTGCGGCAAACACTAAAAGGAAACTGGTTTCATCAAAACCTTCCAAATGTGAAAAGGCCAGTGGGAAGAGGTGCCACACTTGGTTAACTGCTCACCAACATCTCAGCGTCAGGAGAGGGGAGCTCGGTTGGGGGTGGGGGCGACAGGGCACTGCAGGTGACCTCTCCCGTCAGGGGCGCGCTGGGGAAAACGGGAGTGATTTACTTTGGGAATTCTGATGGCATCACTGCTCCATGGGCTGTGCGCTGTTTGATGATCTGCATTCTGGAGAGGGACTTGGGGGCGGGCAGAGGATTCTAGGATCACACATTCTTCTCCCACCCGCCTCTATGGCTACTGAGGACAGTAGGAAGGGGACAGGGCGGGCTGGTCTGTCCAGGCTGTCAGTGGACTAAACAAAGAGCCTCAAATTCCCATCAGCACTATCAAGGTTTCACTTCTGTGCACGTGTGTGCATGCATGTGCATGCCTGTGTGCGTGTGTATGTGTGTATGTATTTGGGGTATGTCTCTATTCCCAATCCTGGAGTCTTGGCTTCTATTTGCCCCGGGAACCATCCAGCACCTGCAGACCTTTAACTTTCTTCTGACCTTGGAAACAGGGAGCAGAACCAGTTACCACTGGCCCCCGACTCTACAGTCCTTTGTGTCATAAAAAGTCCTCCCCACCCACGGTGGAGAGAGCCACCTGTGTGTTCTTCCTGTACTCGGCCCTTCGGGTAACTGTTTCCTAACCCACAGCCTTCACGCAGATACACAGCTGCACATCAAAACACTCAGGGCCCCCACATCGCACCTCCATGGAGAGAGCCATCCACCTGCTCCGGGGAGAGCTCAGTCCAAAGTTCACCAGGAAATTCATCTGCAATGTCCCTGGCTTGGAGTTTGCAGAAGACACTTCGGTATTGTGAATGCTTTCCACTCTTGAGAGACGCTAGATACCCACCCAGAACAAGAGCCCCACACCCTTGGGGACAGCCCCTCCCCCAACAAATGCCTCCTTTCACGGTCTAGGGTGGCATTCTGGGAAGCTGTGTGTGTGCAGCACGCGCAGGGGGATGGGGAGTGTCTGGGCTCTCATAAATCACTGCTGCAAAGTTTTGCATCTAGACCCGCAATTTAACTAAACACCACTGCTCTCCACACACCTCTTGGCTCAACAAAGAAAACCCCAGCATCCATTCCAGTTCGGAAAATTGCTGTTTACACAGAAGAATTGGTCAAAGCCAGCTGCTAACTAGAGCTGCAAGGAACATGCCACCTTCCTGCCTCTAACCAGAGAGCTGGCTTTTTTTTTCTTTTTAAGTTTCAAAAATTCCCTTTAAAAAAAATGTGTTTCCATCTGAAATGGTCACTCAGAGTGGGGCCACTGATTGTCTTTTTATAAAGCAGAATAAAGCAGATGTGTCTCATGTGTGTGACGGGAGGATATTTAGAGTCTTTTAAGATGAGACTGAAGGTGGATTTAGCTCCAACAGCACTGGCCCAAAGATATTAGGTGTCATACAAGAAAGCAGCAACAACAAATCATTTCTTATCCTGATAAATTCATAGAAAGGCAGAAAATGGCTCTGGAGAGTCTTAAATTGGTATGAGAGAGGCCCAGAGAAATTAAGTCAGGTCTTGCTATCACCATGTTCCTGAAAAGAGTTCAGACTCCCCTTGGTAAAGAAACATGAGCCACCATCACTGCCCAAGAACGCAGGCCATTTACAGATGCTCTCCCATCTGTGGGAGCCCCACGGTGGAATGAGCCCAGGAAAGATGTCGGAAGACTCGAGATGGGTGGGCTCCCGCAAACCTGCCTGTCCATCATCCCCACGATGCAGGTGAAAAAAATCAAGTCCCAGCAAGGTGACTCATTTGCTAGCTAAAGGCAAGGCAGGGTGACAAGGGAGAACTCTTATGTTGGCACGTGATTTCCTACTAGATTCTGAATCCAGTGAGCACTTTGTGCTTCAGAATCTGAGACGAGACTGTGTGGTATCATCAACTCTGCATTTGAGAATTAAGCCCAATCTCTGTGTGGTAAAGAAGCTCCAGGAAGGCTCACTGAGGTCACAGTAGTCCCCAACTCCATGGCCCTGTCCCCCAGGATGTTTCCTCCAAGGACCTGCCCTCTAAAATTCCTAAGCTGTTCCAGAATTTTCTTCCATTCTTCCCTCCTCCCCCTAAACTACCGCTCTTGCCACCACCACCACCACCATCACTATCACCACCACCACCACCACCACCACCACCACCACCACATCTGAATCCAATAGCAAAACTCAGGCAGCATACAAAATCAGAACACAAGTCAGGCACTGGGAATCTTCTTCAAAAATTTCTAGAATCATGTATCATTCATGTCCACCGAGAACCTCAGAATGTGGCCTTATCTGGAAAGTGAGTCTTTATAGACATCATCAGTAAAGGATCTTGAAATGAAATCATTCTGGGTGTAGGATGGGTCCTAAATCCAATGAGATGTCCTCATGAGAAGAGGAAAAGGGACACACACACAGAAGGTCGTGGGAAGACACAGGCAGAGCACGGAGTGATGTCTGCCAGCCAAGGCATGCTGAGAACTGCCGGCAGCTCCCAGGAGCTAGGAGGCAGGGGGTGGTTTCTCCCTCATGGCCTCCAGAAGGATTTCCGAATTCTAGACTCTTCCCTGGGAGAGAACACTTTCGGTGCTCCAACACCAAGCGCGTGGCCACCCCAGGTCACTAACACAGAGATCTTCTTGGGAGAGGCCCTGGGACAGTGTGGCCTCGGCCTCCCCTCTTGTTGGTGACAGTGAAGCGTGGCCCAGACGGAAGGCTTCCACCATCTGGAGGAGGAGAATGCCACACCCCAGGCATGACCATCTGAATCTGCCCCCAAGGAAGGGCGATCACACTCATCACTTGCACAACCTCTACAGCAGGGGCCATGGGGACAAGTCTCGGCCTCAGAGGAAGGTGAGGAGGTGAGGGCGTCGGGAGAGCAGGGCCAACTGTTGAGGAGAAGCAACCCAAACACTGCCCGCGGGTTTAAGCTCCTCTGATAAGACATGTAGGACCACAAGGGCAGGTTCCTACTGAAATAAACCCAAGAGACTGAGGACAGCCCTCTTCCCCCTCTTTCCACTCAGAACCCTCTGCCCTCACTGTGGGCCCACTGCGGGCCCGACCCTGGGCTCTGCCCCTCACAGCTGCCCTCGCGGCAGTCCTTGGCTGGTCACAGCCAGGAGAACAGGTTCCAAAGTCACAGAGCCCCAGGGAGCGACAAGCTGGGGAGGCACAGCCTTGCTCCTCCTGCTAGTCACTGAAGTCGCCCACACCTTCGTTTGCCACTTCCCAGCAGAAAGACACAACTGGGGACAGGGAGATGAGGGGGCCCCATGAGGAACAAGTCTGACTCTGCCCTTTCTGATTCTGAAGCAAAGATGCAAAAACCACAGGCCAGACGCTGCTGGTGGGTTAATGTCAAACAGTGCTGCTGCTTTGGAAAACAGTCTGGCAGTTCTTCAAAGGACTCACCATGGAGTTACCACAGGGCCCAAGAGTTCCATTTCTAGTATGTACCCAAAAGAAATTAAAGCATGTGTCCACCCAAAACCGTCCACCCAAAATGTTCACAGCAGCATGGTTTCTAAGAGTCAAAAAGTGGAACAACTCAATTTTGATAGATGGATGGATGGGTGGATGGGTGGACAGATTAAATAAATGGGATCTATCCATACAGTGGAACATTATTTGGCCACAAAAAGGAACGGAGCACTGACACATGCTACAACATGGATAAACTTTGAAAACTTTCTGCCCAGTGAAAGAAGTCAGTCATAAAAGACCTCATAGCATATGACTCCATTTATATACAGAAACCCATAGAGATGGGATGCAGATTAGCAGCTGCTTAGGGCTGGCGGAGAGGTAGAGAGGTGACGGCTGAAGAGTATGGGGCTCCTTCGTGAGGTGATGAAAATGCTCTGAACTTGTGCTGATGGGTGCACCTGTCTGTGAATATACCCCAAAACACTGAACTATACACATAAGTGGGTAAACTGTATGGCATGTAAATTATATCTCACTAAAACTGATTTTGGGTGTTTTTTTTTTAATGACAGGCCAAAGATTCTTAAGTCAGGAGTTTGAATGCAAAAAAGGCTTAAAATAAACCCAAGTGCCCAAGTAAGTAGGCTCCCCACCTATTTCATCCACCAGCTAATTCCATGTGCCTTGATTTACCCCCAGTTGACCACTGAGGTGTAACAGTATCTGATGTTGCCGATCACAGAAATTAATTTAACGTCAGAGGAAACGAATTATAAATATAACCCCAAATGTTTCCCAGAGCACTCTCGCCCCATCTCTAGCTATGAGCCAGAGAGCACTAGGGTACAGGCTACATACAATGTGGCATTCCCTTTAAATAGCTTTGTAATTGGAAGGGTAAAAAGAAAGCTTTCTTGTATACAGGGCTAGAATACAATTTACACACAATTATCTGACATAGCCAGGTTACAACATTACCTCTGATTAAAACAACAGTAATTCACCTAAAGGAAAGCGTGATCTCAGAATGAAATGGCCAGGGAGCTTCAGCAGGGAGCTCAGACTCCCCAGCCCTCTCAGAGCCCTCGCCTGGCTCCCACCCAGGGTAATTTTAAAAATACTACTTCCTCTTACCCTTGGGGGGAAAAGCTGCAGCTGGCAAGGGTGACCTGTCCACAGATCGGTATCAGAGCATAATATCCTAGCCTGTGGCACGCAGACTGGGGGCTGGGGAGGGGAGCAAAAAAAGGTGCAGAGACAGAGTGCTGCCTTGGAAAGCACAGGAAATTAAGGATCCTGACCCGCATGTCAGCTGATGCTGAGCGAGTGGCTGGCTGGCCATCAGACCATCATCTCAGGCACCAGAGCTGCTCTGCAGCCCCAGGTAGTGTCTCCATCCCTCTATCCTTCTCAGAACCCCAGGCCCCCAGTGCTGGCCACAGAGTGATGCACTCACTACACGGAAGGTCCCAGAGACGACTCTCCCTGGAGGTCCCTGGAGAGGGTTCAAATGATTAGCAATACATAGATGCAACTAAAACTCATACTCTTGTACAGCAATTGTATCAAGCAAAATTAAGTAAGTATCCTTTTTGGTTGCTGAATTTTCAAAGAAGCTGTGCATTTTTACATACAAAAGAGGTGCTTCCAAAGCCACAGCCGGGGACAGGCAGCCACAGCAGATCTTTAATCTATGTCAGAAGGAGGTGGGAAGAAGAGCCAGACAGGACTGTGGGCTGGGGTGAACTCAGTTCCTTCCACCTGTGCCTGTCACTCCAGCCGTGGGAGCCCAATTCACTCCCCCTCCCACAGGATGTAATTCTTCCGAAGACACAGAGGATGACTCTCTGGGAGGGGCAGGGCCCTAGAAATGGCGCCATGGTGGTCTCGGGGCCCCTTGGCTTAACGCATAGGTCCAAGGTGATCCGGCCAGAGAAATGGTCCAAGAGAAACAGCAGCAACAAGTTTAAAATTCTCCTCTCTGCCCACCTGGCTTTGAATTTTCAAGCACATCTGTGTACAGAGACACACTGAATAACACCCCCAGCTTGGTCAGATGAGAAGAGATCAAGTCTCTCAAGAGGTCTGGGCTTCACTTCGCCTCTTTGAAGAATGGGCATAAAACCCCGGCCTGAGAAATGAACACAATCTGAGACGGCAAACGTGAAATCCCAATTCCAAGAACGCGGCCCATAGGAGGCCCCTGAAGCCAAGCCACTAAGGCCAACCCAGCCCCTGAGCCTGTGCCCCTAACACAAACCTCCCTCAGAGCTCCTCCCTCCTCAGTGCCGACATCCAGGCTAAGATACAGTCAGGGTGCAGGCTGATTTGAATAACTGGAATAAACCTGTAGCTCATATGCAACACTACTTGGAGGAATTATTTTACTAACTTGTCTTTAATGTGGAAATTACATAGTTCCATTGATTTGATTATATTTCAAGTGAGGAATGGAAGAGGTCCTTGAAAAAATTTTCTGTTGTTCTAGTTTTTGGTTCCTATAATACAGTGCTATGCAGTGTGCCCTGAAAAGAAAAGAAAATGTTTGAAATCCAAATAATAAATAAATAAATAAGTATGTGCCAGCTGCGGGCTTCATGAACACACAGCGATGGTGATGTGTTCATACCATCCCTTCCGACTTCGCAAACCACTCTCTTCCTAAAACATTTCCAGTCATCTGGGTGGCAAATACCAGAGAGAGAGATGGTTTCTACTTAGAAGTTAAGCATTTCAGAGTGTTTTGGAACCAGAAGAGGCTCTGTATCCTCCACATGACGCACAGGATGTGCTGAGAAAGGCACCCATGTCAGAAAGGATGGTCAGGAGACAGACCCCTGGTTAAGGAAAACCAGGCTTAGGAGGGCACCCCTGTACTCTGGGGACAACTGCCCAAGAGAGGACTTCAGAACCGACTCCTCTTGGGAGAGAAAGGATAAAAATGTGGCTGGGAGGCAGGCTCTGAAGCCAAGGTGTCCCATCCCCCAAGCCCTCCAATTGATTTCACAAAAAGAACACACGGCAGCCTTAACCCTTAGCCTTGATTACCTTCATTAACGTATTTTAGATGCACATGGCAATCAGTTCTTGATGAGCCAAGTTTTACCTAATCCAGGGAGCTGAGCCAAGCTGCAGGTTCCCTGACACTCTCAGGAGCACCGCGGGCTCAATCCTGGCTGCACCTTAGAATCGCCTGGGGAGCCCTAAAGCCCACCCAGGCCGGGCGCCGCCCCCGGGGAATCGGGTCCCGTTGGTATGCGGTGAGGCCTGGGCAGGAGGATGTCTTCAGCATTCTCCGGATGAGTCTCACGTACAGTCAGGGCTCTACAAGGAGCTGTGTGTGTCACCCTACCGGAGAGAAGGTGGGGGGTGGAAACCTCAACCAGAGCAGATTCTCCTTCTTTATCACCATCCTGCAAACGAGAGCAGGCCCAGAAAGCCAGGGCAGAGCAGGAGGAGGCTGGGACTTGAACCAGGGAGCACTGGGCTTGAGTCCCAGCTCAGCCACTTCCCAAGCTGTCATTTCAGGTGAGCCACGTATAAAGCAGGGGCAACACCTCTATATCACAGAGTGGCTATGAGCCTCACCAGAGGTAAGTATGGGACAGCACCTGGCACAGAGTAGGTGCTCAAAAACTGCTGAATCCCAGGAGAGTGAGAATGAAGACCGAGAAGGTAAGAGAAGAAGAGACATTGCAGAGGTCTGTCTCTGGTGGCTGGCCATACTCCTTCATTCATTTTCTCCTCAAATGTGTCGTGAGGACTAACTATGTGCCAAGCACCGTGCTCAGCTCGGTGTATGTTAACTGGACCAGGACCTGGTCTTGGCTCTGGAGATGCTCACAGTCAAGTATAAGCTCCTTACTGCAGCCTCTTGGGGCACAGGGCTAGGCAGGTCCTGAGACTTGAAGTCAGCAGGGGACAGCCAGGAAAGAAGGGGACAAGGGCCTCCATGAAGGGGCTGCAGCATCTTCACTGTCGGCTGGAAGGCTGCAAGCTGACCAGAGCTCAAGGTGTCAATGGAATGCAAGGAGAAGAGGCCCTGCAGGCCGTGCTGGGAGGCGACAAAAACCTCTTCAGGGTTTAAATAGGGGAGTGACTCTTCTATGGGCTGTTAGGGAAGCAGAGCCCCTGGCGGGGGGGCGGGACTGGGTCACCTTAACACTTAGATGTTGGCCAGGAGGCAAGAGTGGGGAGAAAAGCAGGAAGCAGGAGGCAAGTCCCCAGACTACGCCATCCTAGTGACAAACATGCAGCCTGGGGACAGCGTCCCCAGGAGCTGGTCCCTCCTCGCTCTGCCATGCACTGTACTGTTCTAGAAACGTCCCGGGGGTGGGTGAAAAGGTGGGGGCAGGTGGGGGAGGCACAAGGAGAGATAAGCACATTGCACCCTTGGCGGGGTTGTCTTTGGAAACACACTCCACCATCTGTGGGACCATAAATTTTACCTGTCAAGAAGAAAAAACTCAAATTCCCCTCCCAGGATGTGCTGGTCTGGCCCCTGCCACAAGGAACTTCCTTTGAGGGAAAGAGGGGACCCAGAGGAGTGTTTGCAGTGAAAGTGAGAAGCACAGATCACATGAGCAAGTCCCTTGACCTGTTCTTAAATGTCTCACCCCCCCAAGAGATGGAGGGTGATCCTTCCAAACCAAAGAGAACCCTGGAGTCTGAAAAGAGCACCAGATTTGGAGATTCTGGAGAAGGGAAGGCCAGGTTCCAATCCCCAGTACCCTGAGCAGATCAAGCAATAGAGGAAAATGAGGAGGAAATCTCCATTTTGACCCACATACACTAAGTGGCCCTGGCAAGTGTCTAAGCTTCTCTGATCTTGAGTTTCTCCCTTGACAAAATGGGATTAAAAGAGCTAACACGTGAAACACACTTGGCTTGGGGCTGGAATGACAGGCACACAGAGCCCCTCTTCCCCCTTCCCTCCCACCTTCCCTGCCCCACTAGTCACTTGACCTCTCTCGGTTCAGCTGTGAATGGGACTCACTCTCCCTGCCGGTCCCGCAAACAGAAGCAGAAGGAAAAAAGCATTCAGAAAAGGCAGAAAGCACACTCATAAATTTAAAGACTAATTATTATCGATTCTGCTTTCTTTGGATTTCTCGGAGACCACCCTGAATCAGCCCACCCCCAGCAGCGGTCCTGGACAACCATAAGATTCCAAGGGTTGAAGATGCTCAAGCAGAAAGGATGCCTTCTCAGTGCAAAGCAATGAGGTTATCCGCCTTACCTAGGCAGCCCCTTACCCTACAAAGAGTGACTTCCACATTAGGAAGGTCATTTTCTATAAGAGGTAAAGCTGTCCGTGGCTCAGAGATCATATTTCTCTGCTAGACCAATATCCTAGTATGTCCTGCTCGCCTCATGCCGGGAACATATTTCTATAAATCCTCACATAAAAGAAAACTTTATTTTCCAGAGGGATAAACAGGGAAGAAAAAGGAAACAACAGTTGTAGCAAAAACATCACCAATCAAACAGAACTCAGTCCACCAGGAACTTGACTAAATGTGTTGTGTTACAGATGTTTTATGGCCGTGATGGCTGTGTTCTATTTAAAACATTTGCACTAGGCCAACACAACAATGGAAAAGAGAGAAAGAAAAGATATGTTCCCCAATGCGCCCAACCCAGCTGACTGGTCTGGGCTGGCTGTTTATTGAGGCAAGGGGTAGCGGGGGACCCATAGCTGTCGGCCGAATTGTGGAGGGCTTGCTCTGAAGTCCACTCTGGAGGGCCGTCAAATCAGCCACACGGCCCAACAAATGGCGCCCGGTCTCTCCGAAGGGCCTTTCTGCCTGGAAGACCAGGGTCTTCTATGGGGAAATGACCCTGCACCTGGCAAGCGCTTCATAAAATTGAGTTCCCTTCCCTCAAGGAAGAAAAATCTGCCCAGTTAAACCTTATTTGTCCAACAATGCTCATTTATTCCGTCCACAAACATTTGTTCAGGGCCTGCCATGCACATGGGACCGAGCTAGGGCCTCACAGCCAAATCAGCCCCGGTCAGGGTATGCCCACTCTGGACCCCCAACAACGGGAACCTCATCAGGGAGGGCCATGGTCGATTCACCCTCCAGAATGGAAGCGTCATAAACTTGAGAACTTCAGGGTCATAAACATAAACTTAAGAACTTCCCTGGGCACCCTCCTTGTCTCCTCTCTGGCCCCCGGGGTAACTCCCAGCACTCCGGGTTGCGAAGCTGGGCACAAGCACTCAGGAGAGAAAAAGCTTCATTCCCAAACAGGACAGCTGGCCACCGTCCTGCTCAGGAGCCACAGACAGCACAGAGTACTGCTCTGAAAGGTCCTGCTGGACTGAGTCGGACAGACCTGCCCCCTCACACTCGGACGCGCACAGCTGGTGACTTGGTAGGGTCATCTTCCTACATAAAAAGGACAAGTGGTGACTCTTGATAAGAAACCACTTAAAGGGTCAAGTGAAACGGGGAGGGTTCTGAAACCCCCAGCAGCCACAGATTCAGGGACGACAACGAGTGTCTGCCTCGCTTGCCCATCACTAATTCTATTCGACATCAAGCTTTAATGACTACCTGGTCCCCGCCAGGCCCTGGGAGCCCAAAATAAAGATTTAGTCCTTTACCCTTAAAGAGCTCCCAGAGGCCCAACAAAAACACACAATGGCAAGAGTGTGCAAAACACACAGAGGGAAATACAATGAACCCTGTCAGAAGAGTCAGAAAAGGCTTCAAAGAGGAGACACCTGACCAGGGTTTTAAAGGATGAGCAGGAGTCTCCCAGGAAGACTAGAGCCACCACAGCATGAAATATCCTTGTTTCAGGCACTAGAAGTTTGGCACTGCTAGGAATCGAGTGGAAAGGAGAAGGTGATGGCAGATAAGGATGGAGATGAGGGCTGGGTCACAGGGAGTCTTGTAGACCATAACCAAGGAGGCTGGACTTCATCCTGAAGACAAGAGGTCAAAGATTTGAAGCAGAGGATTAACACGACCAGCTTCGTGTTTTAGATAAGTCACATAAGAACAGTTAGAAGCTGATCATAACCGTCCAAGATGAAGGGGCCTTGAACCAAAGCAAGGCTCTTCTGCATAACAAAGCAGGAAGAGATTGAAAAGTGAGCAAGAGACAAAATTATCAGGACTGGGCAAATGGCCAGATGCAGAGATGAGGGAGAGGACAGAGTTCTGAATTTACTGGGTGGCTGAGTCAATGGGGGTATCACCAGCTGAGATAAGGAAAGCAGGAGAAACAGGTCTGCAGACGAAAGACAAGTGTGTTCCGTTTGGGAATATTACACGCGCAGTGCCCACTGGATCAACTGTGCGCCTGCTCTGGAGCTCAGGAGAGAGATCAAGTCAGATGACCCAGACTGAATCTACCAAGGTCTAAGTAGCCACTTCAGTCATGGGAGTGAATGAGTTGAGGGGGTGAAGGAAAAGCTGGGACAAGAACAGTGTCAGGAGGAATCCCAGCCTCTTCTGGAAACCCAAAGCAAGAGCCAGAGAGCCAGGAAAGAAACAAAAGAAAACTGTTCTGCAAACTGTGGCATACAGCCCCTTGGTCTATTCCCCTTCCCTTGAATCTGTGTAAGCCCTTGACTGCTTCTACCAACAGGGTACAGCAGAGGGGATAGCATGGATGGGACTTCCAGGGCTGGGTCATAAAAGGTGCTGCAGTTTTCAGCTTTTTCTCTGGAACATGCGTACCTGGAGCCCTGAGCCACCAAGTAAGAAGTCCAGCTACCCTGAAGCTGCCACGTTGTTAAGGAAACCCGCACACGGACAGACCACATGCTGGAGCTCCACTCTTCGAGTCATCCCTGCCCAGGCTCCAGTCACAGAAGTGAATAATGCTTCAGATGATTCCAGCCCTTTGCCTTCAAGTGACCATCCAGATGTCAAGTCTTCTGGACTGAGGTCCTAAACACGGTCAAGCTAAAACCAGCTATCCTTGCTGTGCCCTGCCCGAATCCCTGACCCAGTGATTCCCTGAGCATAATAAAATGGTTGCTTTAAGCTGCTAAATTTGGGGGCAGCTTGTTACAGAGCAATGATAACTGTAACGCTAAAGTTAGGGCATTTCAAATAGAAGGGAGGGGCCAATGGAGTCCAATAACATAAAGATGTTTAGTAACATAAGGATGAATCAGTTCTCAGTTTCACTGGCTCCAGACCTCAGCCCCACACTTTTCAAGACCGATCTCACTACCTGCAGGGCCAAGAGTCTATGTGCGGCTCATTAGCAAACTCCAGGCTACCATGTGATCAACTCTCCCAGATAGGGGTGCCAAGCACTGGAGTGATTTGCTGTCTGTGGATGGTTACCAGTATTCACTTGGGGGAAACTTTACTGCTGATAACAACGGGCACTGAAGATTTGCCCATGAACGTAATAACCATTCCAAGGCACACCGCCATAGGCTTGCTGTGGTCAACTTTGCCTTTAGAAAGGTGAAAGTCTAAAAAGTCAGGTTTTTCTGGAGAGAAATGGTTACCATTGTAAATATCAGTAGTCCCAAGCAGCCACCTGAAAAACAGGCTGGTAAGCAATCTGTTTTAAAAGCCCCCTCTTGCCCTTGGCCAAGGGGACTCTTCTCTTCTCGTGTGAAGTCTGGATTTTTAATACATTGGATACTATGATCATCTTGCACAGTTGTTCTCCCAGCAGCATCCACAGCTCAGGACACCTCACTCTCTGCCTAGTCCTCAAGTTTCTGTCTCTCCAGATTTGCTGGGAAATGCAGCATTCCTCTCCCTGGCTATAAATCCCATCGCTCTAAAGTCCTGTTTAGTCCTGCCCTGCTCCCCCAAAACCTTCTCTGTGTCCCAAAGACAATCCAGGTCAAAGGAATGTGTTGAAACAGAGACTGAGCCACCTGGGACCCTGAGGAATACTCAAGTCTGCACAAAGAGAGACCCAGAAACAGAGTAAGAGCCAGTGGCACAATTAACCCAGAGGAGAAACTTGATCATATCGCACCACACCTTTTCTTTTGCAAAATCTCATCATAGGGAGATATGGCTGAGTCTGAACCGTTCCTTCATCACACAATTGCTGAGCAGCTACTTGGAATGAAACCTTGTGGGAAGAGAAATGAGGAGTAGTAATAATAGGAACCACTGTCCCGGGCAGAGGGGAGGTGCTGCTATTTTAATCAGGGAGACAGGATATCTGCAGAGACATCGAAAATCATCAGCAGGTTTTTCAAGGTCTCAACCTCTGTTTCTTAGTTCCAAACTACCTATCTCTGCAGCCCCGTCTCCAGTTCTCTCTCCACCCCAGGCTCCGGCCTCGCTGCTCTGACCACTGCACACACTTCCATAGCCCCAAGCCCTCATTCAAGCTGCCCCTCCCCGAGAAATCTTCCACCTACTTCTGTATTTTTGCCCATCACCATTCTCCAAACCCTCAAGCCTCAGTCCAAATGTCTTTGCTCAAATATCATCCTGCCCACTAGGCCTTCCTTCACCTATTTAAAACTGCAACCCCACCCCACCCCACCTTACCTCTCAAGCACTCCTTAGACTTTCTTTCAACCTGTCATCTTCTAATAACCATGATTTACTTGTTTTATTTATTGTCTGTCTCCCTCCCACCAGAAGGGAAGCTTTTTGAGATCAGGAATTTTCATCTGTTTCATTCACACGCATATTCCTAGTATCTGAGTCATAAGTCAATAAATATTTGCTGAATGAATGAATGAACTTTCTAACGCATTCCCCCATCTCCCACCAGTCACCATAAACGATTCTTGTCTCTACACTCACACGGGATGTAAACTGTTCCTGAACAGTGGCTTCCCATTAACACTACATATTTACCCATCATGTCCAAATTCCTTGCAGGAAGAGACCACATTTATCCATCTCCGTATCCCCCAAAGCATTGGTAGCGCTCAAGTATATAATCTATTCAATCCAACTTAAAAATCAAATTGCAAGGTAAACAGGCAAAGAACACACAGCTAATAAAACTATACACCTAAGTGATTCCTGGTTCCTTCAGCAATGCTTAAGAGACTTGTGTGCTGAGCACAGTGCTAAGGTTTCTGACAGTACAGATAAACAACATACACGTGTGCAATGTCCAATATGATAGCCTCTAGTCACATGTGGCTACTTACACTTAAATTAATTAAAATTAAGTGACATTAACAATTCAGTTGCACAAGCCCCATTTCAAATGCTCCGTGGCCACATGCACTGAACGGCACAGAACGTACATTTTGTTGTACGAAGTTCTGCTGGACACAGTGACATACACAATCCTCGCCCTCCACGTCTAAAGCTCTAGTGGGGCACATGGGACAGGTACAAGAAGGACCAGGGGAAACGATATGTTAATTAGTCATAAAGGAACCAGCAGAGGGCTGCTGGTTGAAAGGTGAAAGCTGTCACTGCTTGAGGGAAAGGAAGAAGCAAGAGAGGCTTCAAGAGAGGGGTGGATATGTGAGATGACCCTCTAAAAATAAATGGGCTTTTCTAGGCAAAAGAAAGGGAGGTCACTCCAGAAGCCTGGAGAGGGAGGGCCCACACGCGGACAGGTTCAAGGGCACACTCCTGAGAGCAGAGGTGCCTGGGGACCTTTACGATGTGAGGCAAGAAGGGGTGAGGCTGGACTTCTAGCTCTGGAGTTTCAGAGGACTGGTGTGGACCCCCGGGGCAGTCGGGAGCAGGACGCATGTAAGTGTGGAGTGGCAGAGGGGCGGGGGGCAGTCAGAGACAGGCCACCAGAGAGAATCCACGATGAAACTAGATAAGAGGTCTTTTTTTCTTTAAAAAAAATTTTCCCTTAAAAAGAGGCCCTGGGGATTGAACCCAAGATCTCGTGCAAGCCAAGCACGGGTTCTCCCACTGAGCTATACCTCCCTCCCCTAAGTGAGAGGTCATGATGGATCATATGCAGAAACAGAAATGAGGGAAAGGACACATGGCGGTAGCAGGTATATGATGAGGCAACCAAGTACCCCAGGGGAGACGGAACACTCAGATGTAAAGGCCCCAGGGAGCTCACAAAAGCAGAATCCCCTTGAGATTGTTAAGCACCTGGAAGGCCAAACCCACTCTGCTTGGAGTCTGGGCCTAGGGGGCTCACAGACTGACCTCTCAGGCCACCACGTTTCACCCACTGGAAGTCTGAGAACATCCCTGCTGACCAGCACCCACGACCGTCAGCCTGCTGGGGTCAGACACCCTTCCGCCAGCTCCCGCTGCCTCTCACTCTCAGGAGGCCATGATGGTGTGGGTCTCCCAGCCTCTACCTGCTAGTGCGGGCAGCTCCGCTCAGAACCAACACCAAAGTCTGGCTGGCCCGGCCTCCGAAGCTGCCGCTTTGACACGGAGAGGTAGAAGAGGCTCTGTCCAAGTTCGGCAGGCCAGCTTTCCTCCGTCCCTCCCAGGCCACCCACTGTGGGTTAAAGACTTATTTATGCACACTCCGGGGGCTCAGTGTGGAACAACTCCAGACCCAGAGCGAGGCCTTAACCAGGTGCTTAGGATGCAGGGCACGACCTGGGTGATGCCAGTGTAAGGCTCCACGAAGCCTCAGCTGGATTTCGGCAAACAGCTAATAACAGAAGAGGAGGAGGGGAAAGGTGGAAAAGTCAACCTGGCACTTCCCGGAGACCCTCGTCCTCCTTACCGCCCAGCCCCTGCCGCGAGCACCTTTGTGGCAACTTGCTTCTATCTCCAATTGGCCTATTTTCAGCAGCCAACACCCAGTATGCCAGGCCCTCTATTCAAGGGCCTTTTATCTAACAGGCACATACTTTACAAAAAGAGAAAAAAGGAAAGGATTTCTAAAGTGGCCAGGCCAAAAAACTACGAGGATGGGGGGCGGGGGATGGGGGGCGGGGTGCTGTATTCAAGAACAAAGAAAATTCTGGAAACCTCTTGAAAGGACCCTGCCTGCCTCTTCCTATTAAGCAATCAAGAGCTGACAGAGCTCTGGACACACAGCGGCAGCAGTGGAGGGCGCAGGGCCGGGGGCCACGGTCCTCTCCGCACAGCGCCTGGCCTCCCCCTTATCGCCAGCCTGCAGGATGCAGCGAGGCCTCTGCCTGATGTTGGAGGGGGGGGGCACTGCGGGGAGAGAGAGGAGGGAGAAACCAGCCAGAGCAACAACTTCCTGACAGGCCGACAGCTGACATTCTTAAGTGAACACAGGGTGTGCCAAGAAATGATCAGGCCTGGCTTTTCTCTTCCTGATAGATGACAAAGCAGGAAAAAAAAAAAAGAAAAGAAAAAAGAAAGAAAACGAAGAAATGACCGCAGCCACACACATCTCATAAATCACGACTTTTATTGAATGTTTCCCCACATAACAGCAACAGTGAAATTGAATAAAGACACCCTTCTGGAAAGTAACAGGGAGGGACTCCATGTCTCCCCCAGCCCAGGGTGGGCAGGAGGGAAAACTCAACTTTGAGACAGAGAAGGCTTTGGGGAAAGCAGGTTTAGTAGTAGAGACGGGCAGTGGGTTTTCTCCATCGTTCTCAAAACACCTAGAAGCTGGGACAGAAGTGGGGTGGACGCAGCACGCGGGCAAGCAAGCATGGAGGTGAGCCTGCCAGGGTTCTGTTCCGAAGGGGGCGGGGGCAGAGGCAGGGACTTCCTGAAGGGTCAAGAGTGAAATTATGACTTCTGATGGGTCTGCAGAAACCATGAGATAAACAGAAGCAAGAGAAGCATCACGGCTGAACCCCAGGGGAGGAAGGTCAGACAGGGGCCAGCAGGGCATTAGGGGACAATTAACACAGGGAACCAGCCCAGCCACTCACCGCAGGTACCACTGTGGGCCCACGTGGCCCCAAAGAAGCCACTTTCGCTCATCTCAGCGGGCTCCCTGCTCCAAGTCTGTCACGGAGTCAGGGAGAGGCGCTTCGGCTGGATAAGGCCTCCCTTCCTCATGGAAGGCTGGTCACTCCAGAACCTTCTCCCCTCAAACTGGGGGAGCTCAAAACTAAGAAAGGCACTAAGTTAAGCTGTTCCTCCAATGCCTTGGTCTGCGAGGTAGGATGAGTGACAGGAGGGGAGGTCTTTATCTCATTTCAGCCTCTTTTCTGCCCTACTCAGCTAAACAAGTGAGCTTCATGGGTGTTTTTCAGTGACGGCGAGCAGGAAAAGAAATGAATGTACTTCTTTCCAAATTCTGCCATTTGCAGAATCCAGAGAAATAGATTTGTGGTCAAAGAGATCTGAAGGCCTTGTAGGAAGACAACTGCTTTCACGGGGCAAAACCAAGACGAATGGACCGGAAGGTCTGAGCGCAGCAGATCCCCCGCAGACACCGGCTGGCCTGTGTGGGAGCCCTGCTCCCCCTGGCCAGGCCTCCAGGACCCTGATGTCTCCCCAACACAGCACTCCAACTCAGGACCAGCCACAGCGACTCGACACCAGAGGGTGCTGGAACAGGCAGGAGTGTTTCTAAGGGAATGCGCTGGAGAACCGGACGCCCCCACTCCAGGCGGAGTTAACGATTACCAGACCAGGACCTGAGGTCAGGCCTGCTGCACGCCTTCCTGCCTCCATCCCAAGCACCTTAAACACGGCCCTTCCAGGTCCACACGGCCCCAGGAGTCAGCATGTGCTTCCCTCCCCGGGGTGAGGGTGCAATCTCATTCACATGGCAGTTTTAGCAGCAAATGCGTCATAAGGCAAAAGGCAGAAACTCTTGACTGTGGAAAGTAATTGGGAGGCCACACTGGCCCACAAGATTCAGAAACTGTTTCTGAAAGGTTAATATTTAAGCAGTCAGCTGCTCACCAACAGACCACTCCTCAGGGGAATTAGGAAGGCAAAGGAGGGCCTCTGAGTTTTGGTTTCTGTTGTCTAAAACTTAGAGAGAATTAAAAATCACAAACCAAAAACTAGACCACCAGTGACTTCACCTAACAGAAGTTTCTCCAACTACAGAAGACAGGGTCACGGAGAGGTCAAGATTTCACACATCCATTCTTGAGGCATTTTGGAGACTCCCTACAGAGGGGAAGGGGTCTGAGGGCTGGCAGGTGGAAAAGTGCTGTTGGTGGTGGTGTGTTGTGCTGTGCTGGAGAAGTAATACACAGTTTCGGAACAAGGTTGGTGAACTAAACTGAACCCACAAGTGAAGCTTCATGGACAACCAAGTCAAGGAGGACTCTGCATGACCCGGAGGAGATCCAGACCTGGATTTGGCTCCCCCCCACCTGCTGGCTATCTGATCTCTTGAAGCCTCAGTTTCCCCATCTGTGAAATGGGACGATATTCCTGGTATTTTCCAGCACTGCTGTGAGGGTCCAATCACTCTATATGTGAAAGTGCTTTGTACACCTGAAAAGGCACTGGAGGTGGCAGCCTGTCAGACTCGCCAAGCAACTCACCCATCACTTGCCCAAACATGATTTTCCTATCTCAGACCTCCTGTAATAGGGCCTGAGGGGAAATGGGAACAAGAGCTCTAATCCCACATTGGCATCAATAGCCAGTCACCTAAGAGGAGAAATTCTCTCTCAGGAAGATACGGGAGACCATGTATCACCTAATTAAAGATGGCAGGTGAGCGCATGTTCAAAGGCATGCAGCCCTGCCCAACCTGTGGCTCCTGAGCAAGACCTAGCAGACAGAGCTCGGGGTGCCTCTGCTGTGGGAACGGGCACCTTTCACCGTCAGGGCCACCCACCTGGGAGGGAGCGGGGAGGGCAGAGGTGTGGCCACCTTCACCTCTAAATGTATCTCCCATGTGTCCCCTCCACCAGCGCCCCATTCCCACCAGGCAGCTGCACCCCAGGGGCCCCTAGTCACGCTCACTCAGAGCAGCCTGAGTGCCTGCATTCTCGCTGGACGTGCCTTAAGTGCACTGCCTTCGGTCCTTATGGAAGCCTCACGTAGAAGGATGTGATCATGTCACCCTGTCACACATCCATCATCATCAGTTTACTGCCTAACATTCAGGCACTTCACTCTGGTCCAGCACATGACATATTTTTAATTCTCACTGCAACCCACTCAGGTGGGAACCATCATTATCTCCATTTTTACAGATAAGAGAAACGGAGGCACAGAGATGCACAGTAAAGCTAGACTACGAGCCCAGGCAATATGGGATCTGCCCCCCCAACCACTAGTCTACACTGCCTCTTCTGAACAGAGCACATGGTGTGTCTCACCTTCTCCACCGAGAAAGCAGCACCTGGGTATCCCTTCTTATCAAGCACACAGCTAGTACTGGAAACAATCTTCAGGTTCAGAAATGCAGGAGGAGGGACGAAGGGAAAGAGATGAGAGGACAGGATGAGGAAAGGAGGAAGGAGGGAAAGGAAGGAGACAGCAGGGAGTTGGGGTGTCACGTCCGGGCTGGGGGTCCCGGGATCAGGAATTGAACTGGGTTCCTGTCTAGGCAGGTGTCAAGAGGAGTCAGGAATCCCAACTGCCCCCCAAGAGCAGGAGGCTATAAAGGTCAGAAGAACAGGGACAACAGCACAGCCAAGACGATGCCCTTTATAGGGTGTGAACCGTGAGGCCGGCTCCAGGCTGAGCATTTTATCTGCATTGTTTCACTTACTCCTCCCCCAAACTCTATGCACTTAGGTTTATCATTATCCCATTTCATATGTGAGGAAACTGAGGCTCCCAGCTATTAAATCACTTGCCCAAATCCTGATACCACCAGAGCTGAAACTACCTAGCCCAGTCCAACCACAGTATCTTTGTGACTTGTCCTTAATCGCCTGGTACCCACTGCCCTCCGGCCACATGGATGAGCAGAGCACGGGATGCCTTCAACACCAAGCCATGCACCCTTAGAACACACCAAGCAGGGAGGGCCCAAGTCCAGGAGGTGAGAAGTGCAAAGAGAAACCTGATGACAACTGGGTGCCAGTGACATTCCAGATGAGGAGAAGCCTGGCCATGAGATGTCATTCATGGTCAGCAGATGCATTCACTACCACCCAAGGAAAGGCCAACTCACGGGATGATGACCCTAAATGCCTGCCTGATGACCAAGAAAAGCTTCCTAGTCCTCTTCAAAGGCACCTGGCCTGGGAACAAAGACCAAAAACTAACACTATAACCCGTGATTCTCCCCCAGGTCTAGCTGATTCCTTCTTTCAAGTCTTTGTTCAAACTGCAGCTTTTCCAAGAAGCTCTGCCTGGCTTAACAGCCCCCCTCTTCACTCTATGAACCTCTGGCCTTCATGGAGCACAGAAATCCTGGCACGTGACCTTGTGTTCCATCACTGTGTACACGCTCAGCGATTGTTTCCTAGCAGGGCTTAACCATGTGAACAGAAAAGCAAGCTCCTCTGGAGATAGAATCAATTCTTTACTTTCTTAGGTTTCCTCTCCCCTGCTCCTTGCCCTGCACCCCCAAACAGAATGTTCTACAGACAACCACTAGGTGAGAGTCGCTGGCCCAGCCGACAAGCTCGAGGCCTGGGAAGGTTGCTGATCCCCTGTGGCCAGGGACTTAAACTTGCTGACTACTCTACTCTGAATTTTTGACCCTTTATTTCTCCCCTTCTTCCTCTCCCATACACCTTAAATTTTCAATTTAATCATTGCTGGATATTCTTAAATAAACCTCACATTAACCCAGCCAAATCTACACTCAGGGCTGTAAACTCTAGACACTCAGCTGCCACACCAGGAAGCTGGCAATGACCAAGAAATAGCAAAGAATGATGTTCGATCTGTACGGGGCATTTAGGGAGCGATATGAAGTCCCAATAGAGATAATGAAGATATGGAAACCAAGATGATCATGCCAACAGCATGCAGGACCTGCAATCCGTCTGCCAGTCTTGCCTGAAGCACTTCCTAAATGTCAGTGGTGCACAGTATAAATGCCCAGTGGCTTCCTCGATAGATCAGAGATAAACATCTTGAATTTTGGATTTTGAGAGGGAGTGCAAGGTTCCTCAACAGTATGAAGGGAATGACACCAGAAAAAGAAGAGGAAAAGTATCTGGGGAGTTAAAGGTTTAGTGACAAGTATCAGCATACAAGTTAAAGGGCTACACAGGAAACATCTTCAATCCTCAGGCTGGATACAGGCCCGAATTTACAAGTGAGGTACTGAATTACCACACACCACTTATGCTTATGGTTGCAAAAATGCAATGTAACTTCAGATGACATCTCCTAAAACAATACAGGGTAGTACTGCCACCCCGTGACAGTGTGTTTCAACATTGGGCTCTTTATTGATCTGCCTTTTGCCTTCTGTACAATCCTCTTGCTGTTTTTGGCTTCTCTGCTAGTCTACCTCCTATGACGGTAACACAGTACTCAAGCATATTTCTTATCACTTGACCAGTTTACTGAATTGCTGAGAAGACACGGTAAACAGATGTGCATCATCCAATCCCACGTCCTCCCCACGAGCCTTTCTGGTTATGCAGGAACTCGGAAATTGATGGGTACTGTGTCAGACTCCCTTGCAGCTAGCTGTGAAAGGGGAAGGAGGGAATTATGTGCTTCCATTGTTTGCTCTGGCAGAACAGTCCAGGAGGTGTTGGGATGTTCTGGAGCAACATCCTGCAGCTGGCTCTTCACGGAGAATATACTTTGCTGAAGAACATCACGGCAAAGCAGGGGCAGTGCTTTCTGACTGGACAACACGGCTGTGGCTCTGAACCTGCAGTTGTAGCAGCAGCTTCCCAATCTGCTAGGTGGCTTCCAGAAGAGTCAGCAGCTACTTGGAGACCCAAGATCTGCTGCATGGCTCCAAGAGTCATTTCTGAAAGCACAACCTAGAGGTTTTTCTAGATCGCCTAATGATTTCTATAAGCATTTCAATGCCCTCCAACAAATTCCTTTCTGCTTAAACTAGATAGGAGTGGATTCAGCTCTCTGCAACCGAAACCAGACCAAAACTTGGCTTTTGTTCTTGTTTTTAAAAGTAGATCAACATCTTCATGTAAAAAGAAGAAAGACACAAACCAGAACCCTAAAACTTTAGTTAAGTTTCAAACTGGATGAATGACCTGGGACAAGGCACATACTAATGTTTACTGGGCCTCAGTTTTCTCATCTGTAAAATGAAGGGGTGAAACAAGATGACCTCTGAGGTCCCTAACAAGCCTCACATTCGGTGATTCTAAATCTAAATGTCCTTTACTTCCATAATTCTGAGCTTATTTTTGCAATCAGTAAGATCGATGCCCCTCAGTGTGTATGTGTGGGGGGGCATCATTCTTAACAGGGTGGTGGCTTTTCAAATCATGCTCTGGAACACCAGGGCTCCAGGCCAAGAAACTCTACTTTCACCTGGAGCTGAACATTTCCTTTGAAGGATCCACAGTGGTGAGGGTGGGTGGGTAAGGAAAGTAAATAATATTCCTTTATAGTCTGTCCTAAAAAGGGAAGTGGTAGATTTGGTTTCGGTATTGTTCATATTGTTTACAACAGAAAGTACTCATTGATTCTTTGTATAATCAAATAAATAGAAAACAGGCATAGCTTGCTTTCAAATTCTGTTTTATCTGTATGTACTACTTTTCTCCTCCCAAAAGAAACAGATCAGTATGTTGATCATGATTATCTCTGTGCAGTGAGATTTGAGGAACATTTATTTTTATTGCTATACTTCTGGACATTTTCCAAACTGGCCACAGTTACTAAACCAGTGGGTAAAAGGGACAGTGAAGAGGCTCCTTGCTCTCTCTCCCCTTCCCATGCCTGTGCAGGCGGCCCCATGGAACGGTTATGCTTAAAGTTCTGATTCAAAGGAAAGCTATTTCCATCCTCAAACTTGGATAAATTTTAACCAAGTAAGAGACACAGCTGGGTAGGTCAGTCTGCTGAAGATAAGCAGGTAGGTAGTCAAATAAACCCTACAGAGAAAGCCGTGCCAAACTGCAGTAAAGAAGGGGGAAGTTTAGAGAATAAATTTAGTCCAAGTTGAGTCAAGAAACACTGGTCTTTTAAAAATTAAGCCTTACTCTGCAGCACAAATAAAAATGTTTACCATAAACATGTATTTTTTTTAAAGCTAGTTAACTTTTGTGTGTGAGTGTGTTCTGTTATTTCTTTCTTTTTTAATTGCAGTATAGTTGATTTATAATGCTGTGTTAGTTTGTGGTGTACAGCATAGTGATTCGTTTATACATCTATATTTTTCATATTCTTTTTCATTATAGGTTATTACAAGATATTGAATATAGTTCCCTGCGCTACACAGTGGGACCTTGTTGTTTATCTATTTTATATGTAGTAGTATATATGTGTTAGTCCCAAATTCCCAATTTATCCCTCTCCCCCTTTTCCTCTTCGGTAATCGTAAGTTTGTTTTCTATGTCTGTGAATCTCTTTATGTTTTGTAAATAACTTCATTTGTATCATTTTTTTGAGATTCCACATATAAGTGGTATCATATGACATGTCTTTGTCTGATTTACTTCACTCAGTATGATAATCTCTAGGTCCATCCATGTTGCTGTAAATGGCATTATTTCATTCTTTTATGGCTGAGTAGTATTCCACTGCACACGCACACACATCACATCTTCTTTATCCAATCATCTCCTGATGGACATTTAGGGTGCTTCCATGTCTTGGCTGTTATAAACAATACTGCTATGAACCAAAAACTAGTTAACTTTTCTAAATAAAGTGAAATCTCTCAAACTTCTGGAGAGGGTATAAAGCAGTTCCATGCTCCTTATAGGGTCAATCAAGATAAAAATATATTTATAAGGAGATTTATATATGTAAGTATACATAATATATTATGGGTATATTTAAGATTATACATAATTATTTATGTATGTGTACATATTTATAATCTCTTTTAAAATATTCATAGTCTGTAACCCCAAAATTCCACATCTAGGTATATGTTGTAAAAAGGCAATCAGAGATGGTGATAAGGCATGTTCACCACAGTGTTATTTATAATCGTAATAAATCATTAACAAGCTAATTATCCAATAATAGGCTTTGGTAAAATAAAGTACACTTATAAGTCACAATATCATGGAGACCATAAAAAACAGTAAATTACAAGGGGAAATCTTCATGATATGGTTATAAAATCAGATTAGTGAATAACATTTGTGGGTGGATGTTTTGACAGTTTTTTTGCTGTGAAAAGAGGATAGAAGAAAAACGCACCAAAATGTTAACAATAGTCACCCCTGAGGGGTAAATAGCAGAGTTAGCAAGACTTTTACTTAGTTCTTGTGATTTTCCACACTCTTCCCAAGTTCTGTAATTGGAGGCATAGGGCAAAAGCAATAATAAATGTTCTAAATAAACAAACTGCTCAAGTCTCTCCTTTTTGCAAACGTCCAAGTTGGAGTCAAAGGCTTATTTTTTTTTAATCGCAAACCAATCTTGTGATTTTATTCCATCAACTGTCTGAATGGAACAAACATTACTCATCTGCCATGTTTGTGGCTGGGGTGGTGTTTTATGCTGTTTTTTAATTAATTAATCTGAGTCACAAGCATTTGAAATGAGACTATTTTATGGAGCTAAAATTTTACATTTATCTCCCTTTTTAAAGCCCATTTAGCAAATTAACAAGAAAACAGCAACACTCAGGGACGTGACTGCGCCCACTCCTGTGTGTCATATATAAAACAGCAACTACAGGAGTCCCATGAGGGTCAAATAGATTGTCTGGTAAAGAACTACGGGGGGAAAAAAACACTCTCAGTAATAGTGAAATACTGTTAATATCCTTGAAGTCCAGCTGTTTGGTGACTGTGACACAGGGTTTAACTCTTAGGGAGGTCACGTCTGAGCCCTCCATGCAAAGCTCCCTGTGATGGTGGATCCAGCATCTCTCTGGTAAAGGGTCCATAACGTTCCCAACGTTGTCCATGACCCAAGACAGGCTAGAAACACAGCTCACAGAAAGGAAATCAACGCAGCTGGTTGCTAGTTGAGATTTACCGGTAACCAAAACAGTCCAACAGGGTCTCCCTTCACTTAAAATCAAACCTAATAGAAACATCTTGCAGTCAACTGGTCCTCAGAACATCCCAAAGGTCTCACTGCAGAGCAGACTGTCTTAGCACCAAACCCTGACAACACCCACCCCAGCACCCTGGTGTCTTTGGACAGACAGGCACACCAAGGGCAACAGAGGCAGCAGTGGGAGACCTGAGCTAAAAGCACTTTAAGAGGGGCCTTTCTCCCAAGGACTCTGTTTTACTGCAAAACAGAATGGCATTTCTTCCATTTGGAAAGATACATGTAATCTAACCCCTTCTTGATTCAAACTGTCCTTCCCCACAATCTGTGTGAATTTGTGAAGTCTGCCTGAATGTTTAAGCTATTTCGACTAGAACTGAAAGCAGCAGCAAAACAATGGCCTTGGATGCCAAGGCAAGCCTGGACAAGAAAGGGCATACAAGTTCCCCTTCTTCCAATGGCCGCTTTCACCGCTACCCAAACTGATGGCTGGAAATTGACTCCCCTGGTTAATAATTCAAGCCCATGGGCTGGGCAAGTTTTAACATTTCGATGTTGGTTTACAATTAAGCCAGCAACAGTGTTTTAAGGTGTTTGATTTTTAATTAGTCTATTGATTTACCAGTCTGGCTAACGATGCTTTACTCCTGTGCTTTTATTCTGTCTTCTATTCTTACTAAGAAAGAGTGGTGATTACTCAGGCTTTTTCTCCACCGAACACCTCCAGACTACGCCCCTCTCACTCCCCAGGGCACAGGATATGATGTTGGGAGTAGAAGGCATAAAGCCTGAAAGCTTGGATCCTGTGTGGTCTTGGGCAAATTAAGGGAACCTGTTTGTGCCTCTGTTTCTCCATCTATAAAATGCGATGACAGTACTCATACTCACTCACAGGAACAGTGTGACCATTTAATGTGATGACCCACGAAAAAACCCTCAGATCAGCGCGTGACACAGAGTAAGCTCCCCGGGCCTTGGGCTCCTTTTTTTTCCTTCTTTGGTGGTTCAGAAACTGCCTCAGTTGTTAATTTGAACATTTCAACAACTTCCTTCGCAAAATCCAAGAGCAGCTGAGGGGGTGGGGTGCCCCATGGAATACTTTCTACAAACAAAACTGGAATGAAATATTCATCAATAGGAGGGTCCTTTTCAATGGCAGATTTAGGCTCATCTATTAAAAGTCTGTCCAATATGCTTGTTCCTAGGGGAACAGACAGGCTCAGAGAGACCAAAACCCTTCTCAAGCTCACACAGCCCAGCAACAAGAGGCAGACAGGTCTCAGAACCTATAGTCCCTGAACTACGACTGACCACACTTCTCATTTACACTTTGTTCTCATTTGTTTCCCCACTGGAAGCTGATGGGTGAGGTAAGGATGTAATGCACGTGCCCATTGAGGCCTGCCGCAGGGGCAAATGTGATGTCACTCTTGGCAAAATACCTGGAAACAGTACAAAGAGCACTGGGTTATTCCCACCACCAGAAGCAAACAGTGCTACCAATCAGTGGCTCAAAAGCAGGCCTGGGAACTAGCTTCACCAGTATTTCCATAAAGCTCACTAAGTGATTCTGAGCTACAAGCTGGTTTAGAAATCACTGGCAGAGAAAATCCACAGTGAGGCCAGGACAAAACTGTTTCTGCCCCACAGATGGGTGAAAAAGACCAACACATTAGGATGTTTTACCTCCCAATTCCTTCAAACATGCTGTGCCATGCCTTCTTTCAGGAACGTTTTTCCCTTCCTTGTCTATCTGGAAAACTCCTATTCATCCTTCAAAGCCCAGATCCAAAGTCCAGGTAATAAAATAACTCCTCCTGTTTTTAAACAATAAAGCCTTCCCTAATAATCTCCTGCCCTGCTCACCCACCAGCCCCTGCCACCTACCTAGTACAAGATGACTTGCCACTTAGCTGCCTATTTTCTAGTCCCATGGGTTTCAAACTTTGTTGTCACAATACTTTTACATGCTTAAAAAGCAAGGACCACCCAAGCACTTCTGTTTATGCGGGTTATATCTATCAATGTTTACTGTATTAGAAATGAAAAATGAGACATTTTTTAAACAGTAATACACACCTCCCATTAGCCATCAGAACAGTGATGGCAACACAGACCATGTGGCCTCAGGAAAATTCCACTGTACATTCATGGAAAGGATGAGAGTGAAAAAGCCAAATAAAGTCTTGGAATTATTATGAAAAAGCGTTTTGACCACACTGATTCATTGTAAGGGTTCAGGGATGCCCAGGTGTCCTCGATCCACCACTGTTTTAGTGTATTCTTTCTAGTGTCCTGTTTTCTGTGTTCTGGGAGCTGATCAAGGGCAGGTCCTCATCTTAGTCTTTCAGCATTCCTGATGCCCACACTAGTGAACTCCTTTAAGCTCTCCCTCCCTGGAAACCTACAAAACCCATTGCAGCTCCTCTCATTGGAAGAGAAATTGGCACACATCCCATCTCCCTCCCGGCCTCCAGGACCCCGAACAACTGGAAGGGGGAAGTCTGGTGGGGGCCTGGGTGCCTCCGGGCACAGGCCCATGCTATAGTCATCCTGACCATCTCCCAGACAGAAGCTTCTCCGCAGATAAGCAGCTTGGAGACCAGCGCTCACCACATTTATTTATAAAAGGCTGCTCCCTGGAGAATGCAGAATACCTTTCAGGCAGGGATTTAAAATCTTCTGACTTGCTTTCCACCAATCCCCCTTAACAAGTCCCTGGGGAGGGACCAAGGAGCTGGGACCCGCAGTTCCTAGGTTACAGAAGCTAAGGCAGCACCGAGAAAGGGGCTGTTCAGGTCCAGTGGGACAGGCAGTTCACGGAACCAAGGGCCTCTCCACGGCCGGAGACTCTCCCTGAACTCTCGGCCACATCTCCACAGTGACCAGTCCTCCTTCAGAGGCCCCTATAAAAAACGCCCCAAACTGTCTGCACCAGCCCGCCTTCCTCTTCAGCCACTCCCCCACCTCCGTCTACTACACACACCGTATTTTCCACCAGCCGCCCGTTTCTCATTTTCTCTCCTCCAGCAACTTAAAAAAAATCACGATTCAGGAAAACACACCCACGCCTCTCGCTCAGCGAGCGTGAAGCCATTCCCTTTGAGTGGCTTTGTCTTTGCTCTACAACTGCTAGTGGAGGAGAGAGAAATGCCTTTTTTATACCAAAATGCCATCTCATTCTTACCCTCCAAGGCGGCCCCTACCTGGGCGCGTGTTTGCAAGGCTAATGCTGATACTGCTACTTGAATGCACGTTCGAGCTGGGAAAACAAGCCAATAGCTCAGAGGATCCAAAGCAAACTCAGTTTGACAGCCACAGCCCTGACGGCTGCCAAGTCTGATTGACTAGTTGGATATATTTAGATACGGGAGAGGAGGGGGATAAAACACTGTTGTGCCACTGAACTCAAGAATACTGTGTTGGTAACGACAGAGCAGCAAATAAACAGCCAACAGCCATTCAACGACATCATCTGGCGTCCCAGGCACAGAACCCTCCCGCCTCCATAAACTACACAGAATTTCAAAAGCCACCCACGCTATTGCAAAAAAAAAAAAAGAAAGAAAGAAAAAGGCAATTAGAAAGGGTTCTGCCGCGGCAATCCCCACAATTATTCTTTAGAAATAACAAACAAATAAGTAAATATGATCTGTTCCCTGGCTTCCCCCGCAACCCTCACTTTCCCTGGTCTAGGACAAACGGATTATCAAGCAAGAAGCAGGCCAAGGTTACTCAGTTAAGCCTTGGACCCCACACTTCTGCTTTTACAAATGGTCTGTTTTAAACTTGGCCCTCTCCACCACCACCATGTGTGGAAATAAAAGTTAGGGTTCTTTTAAAATTTCTTCTTTCAAGAGATGCAAACACTCAGAGTAGGGGGTAGTAACAGTTATTCATTACAGACCCCTCCACCTGTAAGGTCAGGAAAATAATACCCATCACTGGGAGGATTTTTTCATGCATTCAACAAATATTAGAGACTCAATGTGCCAGGTACCATAAAACATGCTGAGATACATTCACAAATAAAAGGAAAATTAGACAAGACGGGCTGTAAGAAGCTCTGACCACCACCAGGAATAGGGTGAGTGCTCCATGCCTCCTGCCCCCAGGATCTCCTCCGTCTGTCCATCTCCAGCCCTGCACACCGTTTCCTCCCTCACACGGCCTTCCTTCAGTTCGGCTCCTCCAGCTCAGAGCTTTTGAGCAGGCTCTCCCCGCTCTGTGTCTCCTGAACTAACTTCATCCACACTAAGCCACTCCCGGGAGCCTCTCTTCAGAGGCCCTCGTACTATGCTCTCATAAGTACTTAACACTGACACATCTTTTTGCGGGATTATTTCAGTGTCTGTCCCCCACAGCTTCTTGTAGGCTCCATAAAGCCATCTTCCTTCACCACTGAATTTCCCCTTAGCATCTAGAAAGGCACTAGCAGGTACCTCGAGCAGATCTGTCCATGGAATGGATGAATGAATGAAATAACCACTTAATGGAGGTAGCCCAGATGTCCTCCAAGGCCTCTCCTCACCTCTGGAAACATGACTCTAGGACTTAGTCCCAAGGCATACTAAACCACAGTGCCCCAACATTCTCATCTGCAAAATGAAATGCTGATAAACATCTGAGACCTTCAGATTTTTTTTTAAGCCTCATGACGGGATATGGTTCTCTGAACATGACTGGATCTTTAAAGGCAGCAAATATTTTCTTATGAAATAAAAATAAGTTGGGTAGCAACTGTTAACAGACAGGAAGTGCCACAAGGTCTTGAAAACAGAGGTTCTTTTTATTTTTTAAAGAATAAATAAATTGGGACTTTTGTTGTGGGCAAAATCCTGTGCTGTGAGGGATATAAGCCAGCAATACTAAAAAGGAAAAAGAAAAAAGGAAATAAACAGCCCAGGCATCTCTGAGCAATGCATCCGGGTTAGCAGAGCAGAAAGGATGCACAGACCCGAGGAAACCCTATGGTTTCTGTTTTTAGGACAAGACTCGATCCCAGATGGGGGCTCTGGGCTCACAGTGAAAGGAGCCGGAGGCCGTTCACACAGTCAAGACCCAATCCTCCGGTTCCAGGGGTTCCAGGGTGGTGCATGGGGGCGGTTGTGATGCAGGGGTGAGGAGGATGGTGGTTATTGTATGGGTGGAAAACAGGCTTAAATGCAAGCCCATTAGAGAAGCAGAACCTTAATTTATCAATTAGACGCCATCTGTGGATTGTGTTCCTTGAAATAATTGTTGAATTTGACAATGCACTGCAGCTTTACAAAGTTTCTGCCATCCTCGATGCCGTTTAATTAAATTTCTGCACTTAACTTTGATTGCGCTGAAGCGCTGATGCCTTCCACAGATTGGGCTCCCTGGCCACCTGCTGTGATGGAGCCAAGCGCGTTTCCAGAGCAAGGGAAAAATATGTATTCTCTTTTCTTTTTAAGCCTAGCCTTTTCTCAGTCTTCACCCGAAGGGAATCAAGTCTCCTGCAGCACAGGCAAGACCGTGTCTCCAAAGCCAGCCAGAAGAGCCTTCAGACCCCCACCACCCAGATCTCTCTGTCCTTTTATTGTGTCTCACGAAGACAGTTAACAAAACAGAATCCCAGACGGTTCCCAAATGCAGAGAAGTGGCTCAAAATAGAACACAATAATTATCACAAAAAGCAGCCGAGCACACAGGTTTCAGGTGGGAGCCGCTTCTGCTCCCAAACTCCCCACCCAGAAGGAAAATGCAGGTCAGCACAGGGACGGACTCCCACACCAGAAGGAAGCCTGGGACCTGGGGTCCACTTAAACTGGTTAATCTTGATGGATGAGCCTGGGCTATGCTGTATTTTCAAAGGACATCTGGAGGGCAGTTTCTCACCTGCCTGGTTTCAGAGAGACCAGGACCCCCACCCACATAGGGCTTCCCATCAGCCTTCATTCATTCATTCATTCACTCATTCAGTGGTGGTAAAATATACATAACACAAAATCGCCATTCTGCTCTCTGTCTCTACAGGTGTGACTACTCCAGGAACCTCATATAAGAGGAACAATACAATATTTCTGCCTTTGTGCCTGGCTTATTTCACGCAGCACAACGTCAGCATGGTTCATCCATGTTATCCTATGTGTCCGAATTTCCTTCATTTTTAAGGGCAAATAATATTCCATTATATGCATACACACATTTTGTTCATCCATTCATCTGTCAATAAACATCTGGGCCGTTTCCACCTCCTGACTACTGTGACAGATGCCACTATGAACACTGATGTATATGTATCTGTGCAAGTCCTTGCTTTCTGTTCTCTTGGGTATATAACCAGACGTGGGATTGCTGGATCATACAGAAATTCTCGGTTTCATTTTTGGAGGAAGTGCCACACTGTTTTTCACTTCAGCTGCACCATTTTACAATCTGACCAGCAGTGCACAAGGGCCTCAACGGCCTTCGTTTTTAAATGGAAACTTTACAATGATAATTCACGCACTGGGGTTGGACACTGCCTTCTCCAGATTTTTGTGTGTGTGTGGGCCAGTGGTTTATTTATTTGTTTATTTAGCGGAGGTACTGGGGATTGAACTCAGGACCTCACAGATGCTAAGCACGCACTCTACCACTGAGTTATACCCTCCCCCTCTCCAGATTGTTTTTTAATATAAATATTCTGCAAACGGCATTACATGAAGATGAACACTTTGGTGTAGATTTCTTCAAGCAGGAAGTATCAGAGGGTGGCAAGTAAAGAAAGAAGAGAATGTGGGAAAGGCAGAGCTAACAGGTGTGAAGAATGAACTGGGCGCATGATGCTTCTAACTCAAAACCTGAAGTTCAAAAGATTTATGGACTAAAACTTCAGAACTATAAAATTCTCAGGAAATGCAGTTGCAACACTCAATGGATCATTACAACAGCCGCTTACGCAAGCCATACACTTACAGGGCAAATGAACTGGGTCAGATATTAATTTTCCACAACGAGCAGGGTAACTAAAGGCAGGTTACCTCACCATTGCCCCTTTTTGATCATCCAGGGAGCTTTCATCTCAAGAAAGCCATAGAATCCTCAGTTTAGGGAATGAAGCCTGTAACTCCCCCCGCCCCATATAAGCAAAATAAAGAACTCCCGTTATAGTGCTGGGTAACAGTATTATACAGCAAAACAGAAGTGGAAATTTGCATTTAAATGTCTAAGTCCAACTCTGCTTCTACAAACTGCAATTTGGTTTCCATGTTCATTCTGACCATTGAAAGCCAGTCTCATTTTGTTTACAAAGATTCTGCCACCCTTGGGTTCCGTGCAGTTCCATGTGGTTCCACAGGTCCAGGAAGAGGTGAGGGTTTGTTCAATTCCACGAGAGAAAAGCAGGATCCCAGGCCACCAAGGTACCCCCTCCCCCTTCCTAACAACTAATTATCCCAACACCAGAGAAAAATTCTGACTTCTGCAGGAGAGTTCAAGCTTTATGTATTGTCTTATTTTTAGCTAAGATAATTTGAAGACTATACAAGAAAGTGGAATTTCATTGCTCCGCCTTTGTAAGGCTGACCATACACAGTCAACTGTTGAACAACATGGGGGTTAGGGGTGCCGTCAGAAATGTGCATTTTGCTCTGAAGCTGGCCCTCCATATGCACACAGTTCCTCCACAGCTGAGGTTCTGCATCCTCAGATTCAACCAACCTCAGATCGTGTAGTACTTACTTACTGAAAAAAATCCACGTAGAATTGGACCCATGCAGTTCAAACCCTTGCTTGTTCAAGGGTCAGCTGCACAGTCAGCCCTCCATATCCACGGATTCAAACAACCGTGGGTCATATACTATATTTACCATCCGCGGTTGGTTAAATCCCTAGGTGTGGAACCAAGGATAAGGGCCACCTACGGTACTTGAGCATCCATGGATCTGGGTATCCAAGTCAGGTCCCGGAACCAGTCCCCCAGGGGTATGGATGGAGGGCTATAAACAGACTGACAGAGGGGAGGGCCACATGTTCCAACCTTGGGGGTTCTGAAAGTTTATTACCTGTTTGCAATATACACCCATTCAGTTCACCTGAGCTCCTTTCAGAAGGGAAGCAACGTGAGAGATACTCTGGAACTACACCCCCCCCACCCCACAGAGTTAATATTCCACTTGTTACAAGCCATAGCAAATTTTATGGACAAGTTATAAACCGTAGGAGTTAAGCAGCTCACACAGGAATCGGCATCGTCACCTCAGCCAAGTGGTACCCTGGCACCCTGTAATTAGCCTCTGCCGAATGAATACTAAGTCCTGTGGAGGAATGAAGGGTCAATTATATCACCGAATGAAGGAAAGGAAGACACTTGTCTTGGCCTCTGGTTCTGTCTTCAATTAACTTTTAATCTGGAACAAAATGTTACATTCACTTTTCCTATATTCTAAAATTTTTCTTCTGTGGAAGTAGCAAGATGTATTAAAAATTTACGAGATCCGAGAAACCAGAGAAGAGTCCCTCCCCGGGCATAAAGCTCAGTTCCAACATTTTCTCTTCGTGGGTTCACATGAATTTCCAAGGGCAGCACTGACCTGAGTGATAGCAGATTAAACTGGTTGGGATCTGGTGGCCCTCACGGGCTGGGGGAGATTCGAGGACCTGGGGCAAGTCAGCTCTGCAGCTACAAAGTGGAACTCAGGGCCCCTGGACAGGTTTCCGCTTGCTGATCCCGGGGCCACCTCTGTGCGGCCCCTGTCATTCTCCTCAATGAAGCCAAACCCAGCAGGGGAGAGACTAAAGCTACCTCTGAGCAGCCCTCCTAGAGGTGAGAGGCTTGGAAAGAAGTTGGGAAAAAGCAAAACTGTTAAAGAGAAGAAGTTTCTCAATTGTTGCACCCTGGGCCTCAACTCCCTTGTGAAGTCAGGCAGGGTAAAAATCCCACGGATATACAACGAAATACACAGGCACCACTCGTTCCTCAAACCCTGGCACCTCAGTCTGTGGAAGACCCATGCCTGGCTCCCCAGAGCTGCAGGCATCTGGCTTCTGAAGCCCCATCCCAGCAAAACATAGGTCCAACCTCCAGTGCCTCTTCATTTGCTTCAAGCATCCGCATCTTCACCATGCAGGAGGGCAAAGAATTTTCTGGAAAAATGTCTGTGGCTCTTGTCTGGTACTAAACCCTGGAACACCCCGAGGGGATTTCCTAAGCTATGAGACAGAGGGCCAGGCTTCCTGAGGGGCCCCTGAGGAGTTTCCCAGAACACCCTAAGTCACAAATATAAGTGCTGAGTGATGTCATATGGGGTGGGTGCTAAGCGTGGGGGTGACAACCCAGGGGGTGACTAGGAGAACAATAATAAGGGAACTGAAAACTATATTCACTGCAAAAGAGAGCAGAGTAAGTCAATTATAGAGGAAATGGTCGCAGGGGTCCCCCAGGGCCCAGCAGGCCCTCAGCATGAACCTGGTCAACAGGGGTTTCCCAGGGCGGGGCCTTGGAGCTCAGGCTGTCACCAGTTGACTCCAGCTACCAACTGCATGATTCCCCCACCCACCCTGCCACTACCGCTTTTCTTGGGGGCTGACTCACACAGCCTGAGCGGAGAGGCATTACAGAGAGGACCCATTTAACAGATGAGGAAACAAGAGGCTCAGGCAGGTAACTCCCTGTCCAGAATTACCCACGCTGCTAGCTGGATTTGGAGCCCTGGTCTTTGTGACTTAAAAGCCCGCACCCTTAATTATCAAGCCCATTTTATCTTCCTTGCAGCAGGATTCATAATAACACTCAAATACCTACAATGAGTCAGAACAAAGATTTGCCAAGGCGGGGGCCAGAATAGCTTTTGACCGGGAGGCTCTCTGCAGAGATTTTCCCCACCTCTGGTGGGATTCTGGGCATCTGGGAAATGGGGAGGGTGGGTAAGAGGCAATAACTTGTCTCCTGCCACTGGGATCGCCAGACAACCTGCTAACCGGTCTGAAGAACAGTCTCCTGCCCACGTTCTGACACACAGTAGCACAGGGGGACTTCAGTGGGTGAAGACGGTTTCCCTCCAGAAAACCACTCTCAAAGTATCAGGAACATCCCTCAAAGGACCTTAGTGACATATCATCCTTAAATTTACCTACACTCTTGAGCACATTTATATTTCAACAGGCACAGCACTTCAGATGTAGTGACTTCTACACTACCGCGGGAAGTGCTATGAACATCAGTACTTCTTTTATTAGCCCTAAAAGTATTTTCTTCTAGCCTCCTACCTCTTGTATTCATAGCATCATCGTGTGACCTTGAGTCTTGAGGCGCCCTGGGCCCATTCAGGGGCACAATGAAAGCTCTGACCTAAGAGATCTCCCAGGACCCTCCAAACTCTAACAATCAGGATCCCACACCCCCTATTCAACTTCTAATACATCACTCTGACGTTCAACCCAACCCAATCTCACCTTTCCAAAAGGTCCTTGTACTTAAGTGATGTCTTTTCAGGGTGTCCACTAGCCCACAAGACATCTTTGTGTGAATGAGAAAAATATACTACCTCCTCCAAACGGACACAGCTTCATCTTGGAGCAAAACCTGGCTTTCAGCCCATAGTCAGTCAGAAGCCTTGTTCAGTGAACTACCTGACCCACCATACATGGCAACTTTGTACCTTTCTATTGCATCTCTTGAGACCTCAGCATTCCATTCTGCCAGCAACAACAACAAAAATAGCAATTAACATTTGTTATGAGGCACTGTGGTAACTTCTCTTTGCTCTGAATGCTACTGAACAGACATCAAAAACATTAACTCCGTATATGTATACTATGAAGGCAATACAGTCAACACCCATCTACCTATCAGGCACCTTAAGAAACCAGAAAATACAAACTTTGCCTTTTCCTAATCCCATCCCCTTCCCTTCTTACTCAGAGGTAACCATTATCCTGAATTGTGTATACCACTCTCCTGCTTTCCCTCTATTAATTTTGCATATGTGTGGACTGATGTAAAAGGAATCAGGCTGTAAGGAGTCTTCCATGCTTGCTTGTCTCTCTCCTGTTGTGAGTCATTGGTGTTGCTGCAGTAATGAAGCCAGTGCCACAGGCCACTCAACACTCACAACAAAAACGATATGGATCCTAACAGCTCCATTTTGCAGATGAGGAAACTGAGACTTCAGGAGGAAAAATGACCTCCCCAAGGCCATATGGTTGATTCGTGGCACAGCTGGGATTCCAACTCACTGATGCAAGCTCAGAATGCAACTCGTATTAGTCAGGCAGTGTGGCTGAGGGGTAAAGGGTGAAGGAGGCAGACACAGCCCCGCCCTCAAGCAAACCTGACTTACTGGCAGGCCTGACACCATACATAGGTCTGTCTGCATGCAGAACCCCGGTTCTTGACTCCTAGGTAATGCTACCTCCCTGACCATTTGAGAAGCTCAAATCAGAACTACATTTGAGATGGCCATCATTAAGAAGCCCACAATGGGTAAGTGCTGGAGAGGGTGTGGAGAAAAGGGAATCCTCCTGCACTGTGGGTGGGAATGTAGTTTGGTGCAGCCATTATGGAAAACAGTATGGAGATTCCTCAAAAGACTAAAAACAGACTTACCATATGTCCCAGCAATCCCACTCCTAAGCATATATCAAGAGGAAATTTGTTTGGAAAGATACATGCATCCCATTGTTCACAGCAGCACTATTTACAGTAGCCAAGACATGGAAGCAACCTAATGGTTCATCAACAGATGACTGGATAAAGAAGTTGTAGTATGTTTATATAATGGAATACTACTCAGCCATAAAAAATGAAATAATGCCATTTGCAGCAACATGGATGGACCTGGGGATCGTTACACTAAGTGAAGTAAGCCAGAAAGAAAAAGATAAATACCATATGATATCACTTGTACATGGAATCTTAAAAAATGACACAAATGAACTTATTTACAAAACTGAAACAGACTCTCAGACATAGAAAACAAACTTATGGTTATGGGGGTTGGGGACAGGGGAAGGATGGGTTGGAGGGATAAACTGGGAGTTTGGGATTTGCAGGCACTAACTACTATATATAAAATAGATAAACAGCAAGGTCCTACTGTTTGGCACAGGGAACCACATTCAATATTTCATAATTGCCAATTATGAAGAATTTGAAAAGGAATATATATGTATAACTGAATCACTATACTGTACACCAGAAACACAACATTGTTAACCAATTATACTTCAATAAAAGTAAATAAATAATTGAAGTTTAAAAAGAACTGCATCTGAGGATTCTGTAGCAAAAGTGACTTCAATGGTCAGCGTAGACCACTTATAAATTCTGAAAGCAATCATGACCTTGACATTCTTATAAACACACACATACACATCAGAAACACAAACACCAACACGCACATCACAAACACCCACATAAGCAGAACAGCTCTAAGTTTCCAGGAAAAGGCACCTATAGTTGATAAGGCTCCCACTATGGACCTGAGTCATGAAATGCCTTACCCGGCCAACACTTAACCTTAAACATCACTGTAGCCTTCAGAAAAGCCAACCTCAGCCCATGACTGGAAGAAAAATTGCCCAGAGGAGTCATTCTGGTTTTACAGGTACAAAATGCTGCCCAGAAAACAAACAAACAAAGAAAATTCCACAGAGACTTTCTCTTCTGCCCTTTGCTCTCCATTTTTCACTGATGCTTTTCAGAGGCAAACAGTTTCCATGGTCCATAACTGGGAGCCCAAGTTGTGGGTCCCTGGAACCACAGCCCCCAGCAGCTACCTCTTGGGGGTGGAGGGTAACATGGAAGTACCATTCAAGGAAAGAAGCAAGAAAGCTGACCCCAGATAGGAGATGGAGATGGACAGGAATCCTGGCTAAGGTATCGAGTCAGCCAAGGTCAAAGGTAAGGACAAGTGCAGACTCATTCACGAAAACAGCAAAGTGCCTTTAGCCGATTTAAAAAAAAAAAAAAGATTAATTGATTAATATGGACAGCAAGCATTTCTCCCCGAGTATTTTCTCTCCGTATTTACTGATCCAATCTTTGTGAATGAGAGCCCAGTCCTCTTCCTGGATAAAGAAAGACACACACAAAAGCCCCTCAACTGAAAAATCTAGTCCGGCAGGTCGTGATTTCACCTTTGAGTGAACAGGATGCAGCCACAAAGGACTGGAAAGGGAGCCGGTGGCGCAGCTCCCACTGGCGTCATCGTTAGTAAGTAAGCAGCGGCGGCCTGGGCAAAGCTCGCCTGGCCTGGCAAGCACGCTGCCCGTGGTGCCAAGGAAGCCTGGGGTCTGGGGCTGGGCTGGAGCACGGAGGTGCCCCGGTGACACTGGAGGGCTGTATCCAGACCCAGCCCCATCTCGGCCACCCACTCCCTAATGTATCTCCCATCAGTCGTCGTTCCCCCAACTCCACTGGCCTTGGAGGGTCCTGGAGCTGAAAGCCACCCGGAAGCTGTCACTCGGGAGCCCAGAAGTTCAGGACTCTCAAGGCGGCAGAACTGTGGCCACCTAGGTCTGTGATGGCTGGTGGCTCTAGGAGGCAACTCCCCAGCGAACAGTGAAGGGGGCCTTTGTGGCAATGAACGAGGCTGTCCTCAAGGAGAAACGGGCCAGGCCTGTTTTGTTTTCTCAGGAAGGCCTAAATCATTAGGGAGAGAGCCGGCGCTGAGCACGCCAGCGGGGAGCAGGGAACAAATCAGCCCGGAGAACTGGGGCAGGGTCGGCTGCACAGAGGGGCAGCTGGCCGGGAGGTGCATGCAGGGCGAGCGCATCTCACCGCTCCAAAATAACCACACGATTTGCACACGAATAAGCAAACACAAAACCCCCAAGCGAGGACATTCAAAACCGAAAGCAGCTGCTAATCACCTGTTTAATTTTTTTCTTAAATTAGCTGCAATGAAGAATTTTCGAACTCTCAAGCACAATACACGACTTAACATTTTCATACACCTGTAAAACCACTAAGTTAAATCCCATTACAAAAGACTTCAACTTATAAAGGAGCAGTTCAAATACAGTTCTTATCAAATACAAACAATGGAAAATGATTTAGGCAGAGAACATCAGTCACTGGAAATTAACATTTGAAAAAAATTTTTTTACATAAAAACCATCTGTGTATTGAGCCGGTGCACTCTGCTAAACCACAGGCCTAATTAAGAAACTAGGAACCAAGGCATTACATAGTGATGCAGTAAGTTTTGTGTGTTTTCTTTCTTTTTCTTTTTTTTTTTTTTTTTTGTTTTGAATCTTGCTGAAATCTTATCAATACGGAACATGTTGTACTTTCTTCCCTGAAAATCTAAAATGATGTCTATGTCACATTGCTAAGGGTGCTTGTGGCTGTCAGACAAAACACACTTCTCTTAATCTAGGGTGGTTCTCCCATACCAGTATCCGCACCCAAGACTTTAAAAAGTATCAAGAAGATTTAAAAAAAAAAAAGCTGCATGCTCACTGGAAAAGAAGTTACATAAAGAGAGGAGAACTGGTGTGTATGGGTAACAAGGTCCAGAAGTAAAATATAACATCTTTTTCCCCTAGTCACCCTCCTAAGCAAAGGATTAAAAAAGACCAATTAACATCTATCATCCAAATGGCACTTAACATCTTACAAAGCACTCGGTAGCTAGCTTAGCTGCTGCACACAGCAACTTGGTGACATGAAGATAAGGAAACAAAGTCTCAGAAAGGTTAAACGGCCTATCCAGGGTCACGGAGCTAGTTAGTAGGAAACAGACCAGAGCCTGGAACCCAGCCAGGCCCTGCCTGCCCCACTGTTTCTCAAAATAGCAATGCCAGAAAAAGGGAGGGGCTCTGGCCCAGCCCTTGGAGCAAGAGAATCATGGGATCTCATTAATGGTAACCAAGAGTGGGCCTGTGATCAGTCTGCTTTATGAGTCTGTTTTGAGGGTAACGACACAGATTTCACTTGGGTTTTGGCATGCTCCCCAACAGAAAGGTCCCAGGAAAAGAAAAATAAGGGAGACCCAAGGGGACAGACCATTGTGTCATGACATTCGTACAGTGTTTTGTCTGCTCAACACCCCTTCCTTTGGGGAACCAACCCTCCCTCACCCCATGCAATTCTAATGGGACTGTCAATCAGAGATGGGTCCAAGGATTGGGTCTGTGACCTAAGCAAGGCCAATCAGGAACTTCCCCGAAGGTGACATGCAGATACTGAAAGAAGGCAGTAACGTTTCCACTGGTGTTGCCAAGTTAATATATGAATCCATGACCCCAAGGGCCATCTCTTCTAACTCAAGGAAAACATTTATCTACAAAAGCAGTGAATGAGGTCTACCCACAGAGGAACGGAAAGAGGAGAGAGGAGGGACAGAGAGCACCGTGATGATATCATTTGCACCCCTGGAACCAACTGTGACAAAGCCAGGGAAATTCCTGGACATTAGTTACAGGAGCCAATATATTCCCTTTTCTCCTTGAGCTCATTTGAGTGGGGTCATTTGAAACCAAAAGAATGCTGACTTATGACACATAAGACAATGTCAAATATACACTGACCACAGACTTCACATTTTTGAAACAATCTCTATTTTCAATGCCCAGTTTTGTGACCCCATAAAACCACTTCCATTCTTGCCTGCGAGAACCTAGTCTCAGCCCCACAGCTGGAGTAACCTTCTTCAACAGTGAATCATATTACATCATTCTCTGGCTCAAATCCTCCCAGTGATGTCCTATCACAATTTTTTATGGACTTCAAGGTTCCTCTTACCTGGCCCCCTGCCTCCCCTTCAAGTTCATGTCCCACCCACCCCTTCCCCATCATACTGCTCCATTCCCACTCACAGCTCCTGCCTCAAGACACCTGCATTGGCTGCTGCCTCACTCAAAGCTTTGGTGGCTCCTTCTCTCCCTTAACTCAGATCTCTACCTCCTACAAGTAATATTAAACACCTCTCCCTGCATTACTCACATACCCTTGTCCCACTGCTTCAATCACCACTACCTAGAAGTGTATTTTATACTTTTCTGTTTATTGTCTCTCCAATTAGAATCTCAGAATGTGCGCTCTCCAAGGGCAGTGACCTAAATCATCTTGTTCACTTCTAAATCCCCAGCGTCTGGCCTCTCTGCCACTATTTATTGAGTAAATAAACAACATTCTAGTATCATGCCATCCACAAGACACCTTAAACGAGACCAGCATGGGATCCCGGGCCGTTCCATGTCCTCAGGCTTTTCACCCCAAAACTCAGATCAGCGGAGTTATGCTACCGACCAAGGGCCAGCGAACCACATTTTGCATGCTAAATCCAGTCTCCCACTTGTTTTAATACAATCTGTAAACGAAGAACGGCTTTCACAGGTGAAGGTGATTGATTTGATAACAGAAAACAACAACTTTGAACTCCAACTCAGCAAAATGTTATTTCTCCCCACCAAAAAGTATATCCATTCTTCTCATTCATAAACCTGTATTACAAAAAATTGTACTAAGTTATTATTACATTTTGGATATCACCAGTAGAAAATCTGTATAAATTTGTTTTTCTCTCTTGTTATGTAAGCACTTACATAATACCCTCATATTGCCTCTTGACCCACAAAGCCTGAAATATTTAAAATTTGGCCCCTTTACCAAAAAAGTTTGCTCACTCCGGCTATAGACTTATTACTTATCAAGGGGGAAAAGGAGATTTAATAGGTCAGTCCAACCCCGGCACATCCAGCACTGACTGATAAGGAGGAACAAGACCAGGTCATAAGTTACTCTTCATGTCCTGGGACCCACAAAAAAAAAAAAAAAAAAAAAAAAAAATCAGATTAAGTCTCGGATCTACTGAAAATGCTTAAATTCAAAGACCCTCGACAAGAAATAGACATTCGGAGACAGAAAATACTCCTACAGGAGAAATGACTACACCACCTGCCCCACTCTCCATCCCCACCCACCTCCTCAATACATAACTTAGGAGAGACACAACCACAGAATAGTCAGAATTGGGAGACTATCCTAGAGTTTTATGTGTCAGATATTAAGAGAAATTATATATAAAAGAAATCATGACTTTTTTTTGTATGTTCTTGTTCTCCTACAATGTGACAACAATGTTTTATGGAATTAAAAAAAAATAACTAAGGAAGAACAGTCCATGTTTTATCTTAGAATCTCTTTTTGTTCCTGACTGAACTGTGCCCCAGTGCACTGAGTCTGCCATTAGCCATATGCTGCTGGAGGTCCTCCAGGGCACAGACGCCCTTAGGACAACCCCAAGAAAACCCAGTGCTTCGAACCGACAAATCAATCAACACGCCTCTATCCAATGTGGAAGGCACAGCCACGCCCGCTCCAACTCCACCCCACAGTTGGTCCAAGGATGACTTAAATAAAAGCAGCAGGCAAAGCCTCAACCCCACTCCCGTCTCGGCCAGCAGAAGTGCAATAATGATCTGAACACACGAGCCCAAGCTCCACCTGAGTTGCCAGAATACTGAAGGGAAGAACCAGGTCCTTCCCCGGAAGGGAGCAACCACACAGACAAACAGACGGGAGCTGTCTGGGGAAAGATGGGCCAGTGGACTGTTGATATTCAAATCATCATTAAATGACTCAACTTTCCAGAAATAAAAGGCGTCACAGTGGGAAATTCTCCATCTTGACTTTTCTTTCTGGCTTCCGCAGAATAAAGCTGCAGAGCAGAGGACCAATTAATTTTTAAGCATTTCTTTAAAATTACAAGAATCACCCTCACCCAGTCCAGTCATTACTAATTTCCTGCTTTCCACACCCTGATCCTTAACACCGCCCTGTAAAATTGCTCTGTGCCCGCCACCGCATAGGAGGAGGAGGCGGAGGAGGGGCCCTCCTGGCCAGAGCACACTGGTAGCCTGAGGGACCTCATCCAAATTAAATCCACACAATGAGAGACCAAGAAGCTTGAACCCATGGAAACAACTCCTTTAAGACCTAAAACCTAGTCCAGGTACAGCCTTTGCAAGGTAACAGGGATTCAAGGATTAGCTGACATTCATTCCCGCTGCCTCTCGGCAGGGTCCCCCAGCACCTCCTTCTAGAATTAAGACCCATGTGAGCCTGGAAGAGCAAGAAGACACTGGCACCCAACGCTGGGCAAAGCCGCCCCAACCTAGCACAGCAGGAACCAGAGCTCCGTCCACCATCACCAGGAGCCCCTCTTCATCTGCCGCCCTTCACGTTCCATCAAAGTTTAAAGACATATTTTCTCCCCTACTTCCTCTTCAAGACAAGAGGAGCAAATGTAAGAGTCCTCATTCAAACTTCTAAATCCCAGAATCCTAAAGAATAAATAGTAAGGGCAGCCGCAGATTTCTCTACTTTGGAATAATACCAAAGTGGCCTGAGGTCCCCAAAGAGAGATCACACCGTGGTGCAGCTTGGAGGGCAGCCCGTCCAAGAAGAAACTGGCCATGACCTCACAGCCACGACCTTCACTCGACAAGTATCTGCTGAGTGCCTACTGTGTGCAGGTGCTGTGCCGGGGACACAATGGTAAACAAAACACAAGAAATCCTTCCCTTCTTGGAGCTTATATTCAGATGCCTCCTGCACCACACAGATTTGAAAGGCATACAAAGAGAAGACAGCCCGCACCACACCTTTCCCTCAGGGTTTCTCAACACAACATGCATTTAATGTTTACTGTCTCACTCATCCATGCATCCATCCATCCATCCTTTCCTTCCATCAATACAATGTGTTAAACACAAACCTTGGGACCGGCACCGAGCTAGGTAAGTGGGGGCTCCAGCACTTACAGACAGAAGAGGTTTCGGAGCAGCAAGAAGTGGGAGAGGGCCGGGGCTCCATCCCGACGCTATGTAAGCATTTAGAGTCTCCTTAGACGATATATTCGCTGCGGTGGCTCGGAGGGATTTGGAGCCTGGGTAAGGGGACAAAGCCCCACTCCCACTCTAACAGGCCCTGGTAATCTGGCAATGAGGAGGATGTGGCGCTGCCCTTCCTGAGCTAGAGAAGGTACTGGAGAGATGGGCTGTGTGCAGCTTATGCTCCGTTTGACTCTCCAGAACCATCATTATCTGCTCTTTTCCTCCCTGTCCAGTGCCTGGCAAGACTGATCTCTGCAGAATGCATCTCCTGGGCTCCCCTGCATTTGGCCAAGACACTGTCAGATGAAGGTGGGAAGAAAGAAGTCAGAGTGCCATCCCTGCGCACTGGGCCGAATGCCTGTTCCTCTGCCACAGTCCTGGGGGGGCACCCTCTTCCCACGGCTGCATTCCAAGCGGCAGGAATTGCTTAGGCTGCGATGATCCCTGGGTACTCCATCATCCCGTGCTGAAGCTTCAACTCTGTCTGCATCCCTGTAAATAGTCCCCTCGTTCCGTCTTCTCAATGACCCCCTCCTGTGAGGCATCTGTTTCCTACAGGGGCCCTGATATGATACAGTGGGCGAACAAAAAGTCTGGAGCCTTGTGGGCATCAGCAAGGAGAAGCACAGCCTTCCCGGCACAAGAGAAGGGAGGGAGGGTTAGGAGAAGCTCGTAGACAAGGAGATGTTTCAGCTGAATAAGCCAGAGGGAGGCAAGACCATCCCAGGCCAAGGGGCCCATCGGCAGGCACTGAGGCATCGACAACCAGCAGCGTCAGGGAACTTCCAGCAGCTCCGGACGGTAGGGCATGAGCTGGACAAGCGAGGAGGATGCTTGAGAGGAGGGGACCAGATACCCGTGGGCCTCAGAGCAGGGCCAAGACATTCGGATTTCATTCTGGAAGCAATGCGCTGGCTCCAAATGCCAATCACATGGTAAGTCCATCCAATACTCCATGTGTTTCCAGACACATCCCCTCCTTAGACAAACTGAACACTGGCAGTCGTTTAGAACAAATAAACATAATCCCTAAAACGGCCATTCCAGAGCACTGTGTCTGAAATCCAAGGCAAAAAAAATAAAAGTGATCAGACCATGAAATATGGTGTACACACACACACACACACACACACACACACCTGGCACTGTTAACAACAGGCTTTGGAGCATAACCACCTCAGGTGACAACACACCAGTCATTAACAACAGATTCTGAGGAGATTACAACCTAAATAACTATCATTGGAGCACATAAGTTACTTAATATAAAGTGGTTCCATATGGTTCGTTTATAATTCACATGGCATCAGTCAGCAAGAATCCATTCAGGTGACACCTACTACCGTCACTAGATGTGCTTTTATTCTTCTAAAAAGGCAGTTTTCAGGTACCACTGGATTCTGGAATCTTCTTAGGTTAAAAAAATGACTTCTTGGCTCCCCACCCCCCTCCTTTGGGTTTTTAGGCTCATGTATTCCTAAAATTGGCTTTGAAAGGCTTCAAGGAGGATGATTTTTAAAGTCCATCTACTCGATAAGCTCCCTGTGACCAGTGTGCTGACTCTTTCCATCGTTCCTGGGTTGTAAGCAGACGGGATGGGACACAAGCACTCGTGTGCACCAAGTGACGCGGTGACACAGCTGAGCGAAGGTCATCGTCTATTAGCCTATTTAAGTATTCATGCCACTGTTATTCGCTACATGATGCTTAGATACCAACGCATACAATTCACGCTTCTAAAGCAGATTATTCAAACAAACGTTTCATTTTTGCTCTTCTTTCTTCCTCCCCAAGTACATATAACAGACTCAAATGTTGAGAGCTTTCCCGTACTACTTTAATCACTGTCAGGATCGCTCATAAATGTTAATTAAGAAGAAGATTTAAATGTTACTCCCCAACTGCGCCAAATGGAGAAGCTCCGAGTTTCCTAAGCTCTTCCCGTGAGCTTTCACTCTCCAGGTCTGCTCTCTCAGACCCCTCCAGTGAGCTCAGACACATGCGCACACACACACACACACACACGTGCACACACACACTCGCCAGGTCTGCCCTCTCAGACCCCTCCAGTGAGCTCACACACACACACACCCTGACTCAGCTGGGTGAAAAATCAGGCAGCAGGGATCATCATAAGGGGGAGGATGGTGGGAAGGGGAGGGGTCCAAAAGTAGAAGGAGTGGTTCAGAGACAATAGCCTGGACCCCTCTGCCTGGGACAGAGGAAAGGAGTGGTTGTCCAGGAACCCCGAGACTTCTCTTACTACAGAAACTTCAAGAAGGCTTCTCTGTGCCCCTAATATCTTCTTAGCCTGCAAGCCAGGACTCCAAGCCTATGCACTAGAGACAAAGCCTTTGGGTCCATAATTTGAAGTAAAAGGCTTACCTGGGAGAGTTAACACACACAAATGTAGACAACACTGGATTCTTCCTAATTGAGGGGTAGCAGAAAGCCAAGAAGCCAGAATATCCTGAGAGGGGATATGACTTGGGGACCAGAAGGACACCAGCTTAGGAATGTTACTAGGCCCCGTTGCCCCCACAGGTCATCTTCTTGGGGAAAAAAGTTACCTAAACATATGAATTCCTGAGTCTGACCAGTGGGCTCTGGTCCAACGGGGCAGCTCAGGCGTCCGTCCCTACCCGCTCATCTCCCTAGACCCCCCCTTCCCAGCTCCCTCACCCAACAGTCCTCACACTCATCACCACAGCTGTGTCTGAGCCACTGGGAGATACACTGCAAGTCACCTGTGTCCCTCGTGAAGCACAGAAGTGTGCAAAGAACTCAGCATCCAAGAAGGCACGGCAGATTCTAGATTCTTCCTACAGTGTCTCCCCTTCTGTTGCAACGTGCACATCCATGAGTAGGGAAGAGAGGGCGAGACGTGCAGCAGAGCACAGAGGAACCGAGTACACATCCTACCAATGAACCGTGAGCGCCAAGAAGGCAGAAACCAAATGTGCTCATTCCGCCCACTGCTGAATCTTCACGGCTGGCCCCGGGCCGGGCGGAGGGCCAGTGAATGAGGGAGGAAGGGACAGCCAGACATGCCTTGAACCCCAAAGTCCTGAAAAAGACTGAAGGATCCCTCAGACAACTTGAGAAGAAACCGGTAACATCCATTCCAGCTAACTCCCTGAAGCAGGTGACATGTGGACCCTGAACACAACCTACTCTGCCAAGAGACACACCAGGACAAAATTCCACTTCCCGGGGTGGGCGGGGAGGGACAGGTGCCACAGGTAGAAACCCTGGGAGGTGACCTCACTGAACATCCCATTCACAATCATGAACAGAGGAGCTCCAATGAAAGAGCCCGGGGATGCAACACACACAAGGCTGAGTGGGGAGAGAAGGACAGAAGACCGTAGGTGAGCAACATGGTAATCCCCTCACAACCCACAGGCACAGGGCTGCAAAGCAAGGAGTCCGAAGGGGAGGATGGTGGGTGAACATTTTCCTTCTCTCTGCTTAGAATTTGAAAAGTGCCGCTAAAATGCTGCATTCATTATTTTAAAATAAGAATAGTTAAGATCACTTTTAAAGAGCTATTCTGGAATCAAAGTCTCATGATTCAAATTCTGGTAAGATGGTACACTGTGGAGTACTCCATTAATTCCCACTTCCTTCCTAGAATGTAAGTCCAGGACACGCCACATCATTATTATCTATGGCCATATAAAGACCAGTGGGAAGGGCCAGGACTGTCAGAACTCATTTCCAGGAACAATGGTGAACAGGAGTACTCCTGAACACTGGCTGATTAATTAAGGAAATCTGCTATAGTAAAATGCTGGCAAATTTTCCCTTTGGAAGTCCATGACAAAGGCAGAAACGTAACAGGTATGTATCTGATAAGACTACGATGTGGCCCGGAATCTTTAAGGCATTATTTTAAAAATAACCAGAATAAATTTAAAGTGTATACACACACGACACACATACGTTTTGTGCACTCTGTATAGTCTATTTAAATTTTGTTATAAATGGAACACTATAGAATGTTTAATTAACGGCTCAAACAATAACAACAGAAGAAGAAGAAATTCTTGGTCTTAAAAGCATTTAATTCATTCAGCTTGGACTACAGTTATTCATGCTTTTATTTTATGCTCCATCAGAGACAGTGCTTTCTCAAACCCCTCAAGGGGCCTAGCCTCAGTTTCTCACACATATTCAAACACGGGTTGGACTGATGAACTCATTGGGTTTTCATCTTCATGAAGACGAAAAATGAAATTAAAAATGTAAATCATTATTTACGTTTCAAATCTTGTTAAGAATAAATATTAGAAGGGGTTACTTCACTTGGTGAGCTTTTTTAAGCTTCAAAAGGTTGTAATTTTTACACAACTCTCAAGAAATACAAGTGGACAAGTCATATGAGACAATATATGGTAGTGGTGAAAAGTTTTCTTACAAAATGTCCTTGGGGTCAAAAATGAATCAATATTTTCAGAAAGTATTAAGTAAAGGTAGCAATAGGTGTAGCATGAGGCTATGGTAAAAATCATGAAGGGGACAAATAACATTTGGGGGATACAGACCCAACCTTTTTCATCCCCCACCTGGGACCTGCCTCTCTCCTTTTCCATCCACCAACTGTAGATTTCGACCATCACAACCACGGCAAGCCCAGGGGACAGGACGACTAAATGTAATGTGGGGTCCTGGGTGGGCTCCTGGACCAGAAAAATGAGCAGGAAAGAAAAACCCAAGAAATTAAAGTGTGGACCTCCATGAATTGTTAAAAATAATAAGATGCTTTTAAGAATACACATTGTGCTACGTTTCATCTAAGAAAGAAGGGGAAATAAACATACAAATATCTGTTTATCTTTATAAAACAAAAAACACGAGAAAGACAAACCAAGAAAACAAAGGAGCTGGTTACCTCTCGGAGGTAGGGAGGTGGAGGTAGGAGGGATAAATCATGAGAGGAGAACTTCCATAACCACAAAATCCAAGTAATTAACAAACACAATATTTTGACAATTCTGACTATACACCCTCAGTTTTCAGCTGAGGGAGGTGGCTGGGGGCGGGGGGCGCAGGGAGGTGGGAAAAAACTGCAAAGAAACACTGAGCTCTTGGTAATAGGTTTTTTAGCGGCAGGACAAGCAATTCTGGTCTGTTTCAGATGTAATTCAAGCCTGAGCAAACTCATAAATGTGCTGATGTCGGGAGCCAGCGTTTTCACCGTGGAAGGAGGGCCACCCAAATACAGAACAGAGGAGGCAAGAAAGAACCCTGTGCAGGTGGATGGGACATGCAGGTATACTATGAACTCGTCATTTCTAAAATACACGTTTATTACGCATGTAAGTGTCTGTGTGTATGTGTGCCTACGTGTCTTTACACTCATGTATTTCCGAGATCTCTCCACTGAAATGACCGAGAAGCGAGACCCCCAGTAACCATGAGCAAAGGAATTCCAGGAGCAATGAACGTACCCAGCACTCCGATCTTGGACCTAAATCCAGTCTCCAGAAAAAGAAACCATCTCCTTGGAAAAACGACTAAGTCCAGGGCTAGAACAAGTTCTTGTTGTGCCAGAAAGTAAAGAAGGAAGGGTTCAAAAAATGGGAACCAGAATGACAGGCCTCTCGCTGGTCAAATCTGGGACAATTTGAGCACCAGATAATTAGGGACCGTCATGAATTAGAAGCCACTGAAAAAAAGAGGACTCCATGAGTCTACACCCGAAATGAACAGATGAACAGACTATGGGAGGAGAGGGAAGGGCTTCTGCTTATAGCAGAATGCCCAGTGCCAAGTGGAGGGCATGCAGTCTTGCAACTATCAGAACAAAAACTAGATCTGGCAAAAAATCGTCAGTGAATGCTAATTCTAAGTGGAAATTCTGATGAGGAGCACAGTCTTGAAGGGTATTCCCCGCAGACTTTTTATTAGGGACAAGGGAAAAATCCTAACTACACGGGTGGAGAAGACCAAGCAACACCCTGACCAACTGCTCAAAATTAACATCAGCAAAGAGGGGCCTCAAGTGCCTCCAGATGCAACACCCTGAGCAGGACACAGACACGTTTATTTGTGTAGTGTCCTGGCCAGGAGTGCATTCCCTGAATCTAACCGTGAAGAAATAGTAGACAAGAATGTTCTCCTGGAAAAAATGGGATTCTATTCTTTATAAATGGTCATATCATGAAAGGCAAAGGAAAGCTGTGGAAATATTCCAGATTCAAGTAGACTAAAGAGACAAACTAAAAGTAGGAGCTGATTCTGCCTTATATCCTGTCTGGAGGGAAAAAGAATTCTGTAAAGGACATACTGGATCAACTGATAAACTGGGCTAGAAATTAAGGGATAACAATAAAAGCACTGTATCGAGGTTTACAAGTGTACTGGACTTATGTCCCGGAACATCACTGTTCTCGGGGACAGGGATGTGGTTAGGAGTGAAGGGTCATGATGTACACAATTAGTCCCAGACCACTCAAGGGAAAGAAGATTCTACAGAGAAAGAGGGCAACAGATGGAGCACAGGGACAAGAAGGCCCACAACAGAGGGGTCGAGCGCATGCCTAGTATGCACAAAGTCCTGAGTTCAATCCCCAGTACCCCTCTAAACATTACCAAATAAATAAACCTAATTACCTAATTACCTCCTCCCTCCAAAAAAATTAAAATAAGTAAAATTTTAAAAAAAAAGAATACTCACAACAAATTAAATGAGTGGAAGATATTCTTCCTGTTTACTCCTAAAAACTTTCCTGTAAGTTTTAAGCCACATCCTAATAAAAAGAAAGGGGAGGAGGAGGGGGAGGGGGAATGGTTCAGTGGCTAAACCTGGGGATTATACCAGCCGGCTGAGCACCCAGTGCGTCTCAGGTGGCTCCCCTTCATCTAAGACGGGCTCCACGTCCTCGTCTATAAGGTGGGTCCTGAGGGCTTCACCCTCCCCCATTGCACAGGTTTGCAGAAAGATAAAGGAACAAACATACGCAGACAGCAGAATTATGTTCATCCTGACGGAGAGCATTACGACCTGTATCTCTTTCTTATCTGGTATGGGCTTTTTGGAAGATTTCAGACTGAACTTTTGCTCATTTAGCTGACCTCAAAAAGGAATCAAGGTCACAGAACTCTTTAGCTGGTATTAATCAAATACATACTTGCCTAAACACAATCCCCAAAGTAATCAATGTATATCCTAGGGTCATTTCAAAATGTCTCTGTGTGTGTGTGTGTGTGTGTGTGTATGTTACGTGTGTGTGTGTATGTTACGTGTGTGTAAAAACTGCAATGGCAACAGACTGAGCAACAAAATTAAAAATGGCAGCTCTTGAGAGTAATGCGATGGTAATTCATTCTCCCATTCTATTTTCCAAAGTTTATACAGTGTTTTTTTTTTTTTCAAAGATATTTTTGTGGTTACTGAAACACTGCTGAACACACTGCTGAACGTCTTCAAAAATTCACTCCGGCTTCATAGAACTGTATGACATCATCAGAGGCTGGAAAATGAGGGAAGAGATCACAACCACGTGAGCTGATGAAACAATGTCTACATATAAAATGCACCTGGAGGTTTCTACTTGCTATGCTGCCAATTTCCTAGTTCACATTTCGATCCTCTCCCTCTGACAAGGGGAAAAGTCTTTTTCCAACTTCACTTCCTCACTAAAATACTACAAATGAATGACCAGACATTTCTTCACTCAAAGTCAAACATCAGCCAAGGAAGTTTCTACTGAACTTTGCCCTACGAGGCTCCCCTCGACAATACCCACAGGCATCCTCTGATCCTGGAGGACGGAGGCCCCATCCCAAGGTCTGGAGAAAGATCACTCTCTCAGGGGAGGCCCATCAGAGCATTCAAGTGAGTTTCAACACCACCTCTTAGGGCCCAATCCTCCCACTGATGTGGGGCTAGGATGTCCACGTCCCAATGAGGTGTTTTGCCAACATCCCTCAGATCCACATCAAATATAATTTTCAAACCAATTAGCTCAAAAAGCATGACAACCAAAGCAGCATCTCCCACATCCTCATTTGAGGGCCATCCTATTCAATTCCTAATGAGAGGAAAGACAAAGCCAGTAGATGCAGTAGGGTCTACTTCAAAAATTCTTTTTCTTTTAGAAAACAGATCCTCTTTTGTTCTGGTTAAACACCAATTACTCTGCTCTCTCTAACATGCAAATCAGCCGAAAATAGGGCAATATGTAGCTCACTCGGGTTCCACTGCAAGTTTGAATGAAGAAAAGAGGAAGAGGACAGGGAGGAAGGGGGTGAGAAGACAGGGCGATGAAGAAGAGGGAAGGAGAACGACAACAGATCCCGGGGGGGGGGGGGGGGTCTTCAATTCCAAGTACTTTGTGCGCAGATAAAGCTCTTTTCAAAGGGCTTTTTTGTATTATTCGTGGCGGTGCCCATAAGCGGTGATTTTGCCATTATCCAAAAAAAAAGCAAGAAAAGAAAAAGCACATTAAGGTCTACAATACAAGCAAGAAAAGCAGATGTGGCCAACAAAGCAACTTACCCAAGAAGCAACCTACACAGAGCTCCCACCTGCTACACTCTCCCCAAAGTCACGGCGTCAGCATCATGACACAGGCAAGGGGAACAGAGAAGGACGGATGGATGGCATCCTGGCCTGATGTGGGGCAGCTGCTCCACCGGGTGAAGGTGTGAGGACCAAGCCAGAAAGCACCCAACTCCACCATTCACTCTGGCACCAGGTGGTGTTTTCTTGCATTCGGTTCTAGTTTTCGCTAAGCTGAACTAATTCTGATCTTCTAAATGTATTATTATTTTCTAATATTTTCAATATGGGTGTGTGGAAGGGTACAATTCTAATTCCCCACAGCTCCTAAGAAAGTCTCAAGCAGGGCTGCTCAGACCTCCTGGTAACACAGGAATCACCTAGGGAGGAGCCTGTTAAGTCACAGATTCTGCCTCCAAGGTCTGGGGGCAGGGTCTGAGCTTCTGCAATTCTAACAGGCTCCCAGGTGATGCTAGGACCCCACTGAGCCAAAGGTCGTCCGCTTCCTGGCTACTCCCCCTGGTTTAGCTGTCCTTCCTTACCTGATCCACCCAGCAAAACAAAAAGAGGGTTGGGGAAAAGTCAAAAAACTTCCTGACACTAGGCTTGGAACTCCCCTCTCCCGCAGGGCAGCACCTAAATCTGTGATGCACTCACCAGTTTCTCAGGGTAACCTAAGCACCCACAGGGCAGAACAGGGTAGTATTTAAAGAGCAATGCAAATCCAGGTGCAGAAGAGAACCCTGTTCCTGCTGAGGCTCCTCCTGGCACAATGGTGGTGGGGAAGCAGAACCACATGGCAACAGTGACCAGCGTCTGGGCCTGCCTGCACAGATAAGAGTGTCTGGGACACTGAGAACATCAGCAGAGGGGCACATGCTCACGGCCTAGCTCCAGACCTGTCCCAGAGTCCAAAGGGCCAGTACCCAATCTCCACTCCAACCAGACTCAAGTGTCTACCTGCCGACATGTCCCACTACACATTCCTCTCCAGGAAGATTCCTGCTGCACCCCATACCCTGGAAGGCTGCAGGACAGCTGGGGGAAGACTTCCATGGCCAAATGACCAGCCACAAAGAGGGGGACCCCCGCACTTTCCCTCTCTGGTCCTGCCCTCCTAACCACCAAGACTGCCAAGCAGGGCATGAATGTCCCTCTGTTTCTCATGCCCCGCCTCCATGTCCCAGGGGAACAAAGGAAGGGAACTACCATTTGCTGGGCTCCTCCTATGGGCCAGGGACTGCGCCATTATTATATGTCATCTACTTTTCTTCTCCAAAGAGCCCTTCAGTGCTGACGCTGCATCTCCACTTTGCAAGCCTCTGGTAGTGTCAGCAAGTCACAGCACCGCGGTCACAGCGACACGGTGCAGTTGTGGTCAGGGAGTGGGATCTGGAGGCAGACTCCGAGCATCTGGATACTGATCCACCACTTCGGGCTGCGTGGACCTGGGTCCCACAAAGGCTTATAAAATGGGGTAAGAATGAAACCTTTTCCATCAGGTTGCTGTGAGGACTCAGTGGGATATCATGGGGTCAAGGTGAGTCAGCCCATGGCAAATGGTCAAGAAACATTTATTGTTATCACTCAAGGTCAACAAGCACTAGAACTCACACCTGGATCTAGGGGGCTGGGCTCAAACACCCAACTTCAGGCAGGCCCACAAGTTTAAAGAGAAGAATCCACTCCTGTTGACAGAAGGCAGGGGACCTTAAGGGGTGCACTCAGCTCTCCAGGAGACCATGGCCCAAAACACACCAAGCAGACCATGGAAAGCTGGAAGAGGCAGCAGGAGCTGTGAGGCCCAGGGGTCCTCACCTGGCGATGGAGAACCACAGCTCCACAGAAGCGGCCCCACCCACCACTTTCAGTACAGAAGGCCACGGCTCCCATCCTCCAACGTGAAGAATCCTTCCTGGGAGGGAAAAGCAGACCCACTGCCCAACATGGCGGGTTGAAAAGGGAAAAGGCTGAGAAACCCTATCAACCATTCTCCACCACAGACTCTAACCCACAACAGCAGAGCCAGGATGAACAGGCACCAAAGAAGGGGAGGAGTGCAGAGCACCAGAGGAGCCAGTTCCTCAGCCAGGAGAGAAAGAATCACACAAGTCGAGGCAGGAGCTGAAGGCTGGTCAGTGCAGCTCAAATGCAAGAAAACGGAACTGGCTTTTATCTTTTTAAGCATGCCTATGAGCTGAAACACCTGGAAAACTAGTTGGCTTCGAAGCTGGTCCTGAATCAATCCATGAGACAATGACCTAAATATGCCGACCCCCCTGGAGGCTGCCCCAAAGCCAAGCCAGGCTCCTCCAACTGACTCTGCCTGCCTGCCTGCCTGCCTGCCTGCCTGCTGTTCCCAGGAGCGCCGTGTGATGGACAGTTCTAAGGGATACCCTATAATCTGCATTTATGCCATTTGTCTCTTTGATACATAAAATACAGATATTTGCATCATTTATTGTAACATGCGTGATTTTCTTCTGAAAGCTACAAAGAGAAAGCCTGAATCCCAGCCCCCTCCCCACCCACCCCATTCCCACTCCTCTTTAGCAGCCTGAAAACTTAAGCCTGGCACCCCTGACAAGCCAAACTGATCTGGAAAGGATCTTTAGAGGCCAGGCTGCATTCAAAGGAAAAAGAAAGGACTCTCCTTGTAAAGGAGACAAAGGGAGGCGTGGGCGGGCCTCCTTCCCCACTCGGTGGCCTCCTGGAGGTGACAGCAGGGAGGTCGGCTGGAGAGCAGGAAGTGCCGGTGAACTGCTCATCCCACATTATCTGCCTGTGGTAGAACTCAATTATGCACCCTGAAACCGCAGCCTTGAACAAAAAGCCCATCAGGCCAAAATGAGGAAGAGAGGTTTCTGCACCAGCAGGAGGGCGAAGTCCCTGGGCCGGTGCATCCCATAGCAACGCCAGGCAGAGGCCGAGGCCGGCTGTGTGTCATGCAGCCACAGGGCCTCTTGTGAGCAACTGGGACCCATCGTCTTCAGGGGCCTGAATCACTGGTTTTTATTGATGCTCTTGTAACAAAACAGACACAAGCGTGGACGGGCCATGCGCCCCACACTTCTCCACCAACCACCCAGACTCGCATCCACTGTGCCTGGCCCACTGGCCTCCTGTTTACCAAAGGATAACGGTGCCCGTCACTCTCTCCGGCACTTGTGCACATGTACACGATCCCCGTTTCCCACCCCTGCAGGGGGGTGTCCTTCCCACTTGTCCCAAAAGTCAAACAAGACCAAGGAGACTGAACAGGAGGACCCAGCCTTCTAGACACCAGTGTCTGTGCCCTGGCCTTCTCTACAACTCACTTCAGCAGCCCCCGGTCTAGCCGATCACTTGTCCTTTGGACATCTCCTGTCCTTAGCCACTCCCTCGACGGTCAGTGACTGGGCGTCTACACGCCAGGCGCCGAGGGTGCAGCACCAACAAGACAGGCAGGATCAATCTCTCATAAAGGATACCTTCACACAGACACAGGCAAGAGGAGCAAAATAAATAAAAGTGGTCCAGGGTCATCCACCTGGGTCCACACATGCTGACAGGGGCTCCCTCATCACATCGGGAGACAGGCTTTCCTTTCCCCCTCACCTCTCTTAACCCAAGACCTGCAGACCCCTACCTCGTCCCTTCTAGAGAAGCCCCCGCAAAAAACACAGGTGGAGGCAGGGACAGGATGCTCCTGGCTGTGGAAGGCACCTCTCGGCCAACATCCGCATGCGGCTTCCAGGAAAGGCTCTCTCCCTCGCCCCTCCCCACTCCCAGGTGTGTCCTGCCTCAGCAATTACCTGCCCACTTGACTGGTGACGCCCAAACTACAGGCAGGGTCAAGTTCGCCTTGGACACCTCCTCCAGCACCAGCCACACACAGCGATGCCTGGACCTGCCCAAGCTCCCAACACCCACTCCAGCATCAAAACTTCCTGGGGCCACGTTCACCACACCAGGCTCTCTGTTCTCCTAAGGGACTGCCATCTAACCTAGTAAGGTATCTCCCTGACCAACCCCCACCACCACCTAAACATAATCCCCTTCAACAGGTCGTAAGGACAACCCCCAAAGCAAACAAACATTCAAAAACCATGATTCCCAAGGCGTGGCTGTGGGACATCCAGAAGACTGATCTGTAAGAAACAGAACAAGGGTCTTGAACAAAAATAAGTTAATGAAGGATTTAAGGCATCATATCTCATCTAGTCCTCACAACTACAAGGCACATAATATTATCCACATATTACAGGTAAATAAACTGAAACTCAGAATTTAAATAATCTGTCAATATGGTAAAACAGGGTCTCAGATCCAAACTTTACCTTCAAGCTGCACCCTTTTTCTGCCCTACCCTGTGCTATGCTGTGTGGTAGGAAATTAAATCCTTACACATCTCATCCTTGGCAGGAAGGTGCATTTAAATCATATCTGTATTTTCCATTGAAATGATGGAATGTTAGGCAGCGATTAAAAACCATGTTTTTACAACCATCTAATGACGTGAAAATTATTATAAAGCATGATTAAATGAAGAAAGCTGAATACAGAAACACGTGCACACACACACATGCACCTCATTGTGATTGTTTTTTTCCCCAATTCTGTTTTTAAGTATACAAGTACACACGATGACAGCACATCAATGCATCACATTGTTATCTTTAAGCAGTGAAATTACAAGCTTTTTTTTACACTTTTCTTTACGTTTTAAATCTTCTGTAAGGAGCAGGTATTTGTTCTCTAACTCGAAAAAACAATGTTAATAACTATTAAGGGAGGAAAGGAGGAAGCCACCGGTTTGGCTCATCAGCAGATCAGTCCGTGATGTGAAGCAGGACCCCTGACCCAAGTCAGGTCCCAGCCAGGGACCTAGCAGTGGTGGCAACACCAGCCGCCTGTTGCCCAGGGGGTGGTCACCATGGGAACAGCCACCAGGGATTCCCGCCGCACAGGAGCACCTTGGCTAGCCAGTGACACAGAAGCAAGGGCCTTCCCAGAGGACAGAACCAGCCTCTGAGGTGCCCCAGCCATGACAGCTGGAGACTGAAGAAGGAATATGGGGTGGGGAGTTGGGGCTGAAGACAGAATGAGTCTCAGAGACAACATGGTGATTTTTAAACGTGTAGCACACCTTCATCATCAAATGGTTGAAAGGAAATATAATGATCCCAAAGAGGTTCCTGGCATCAATCCTAGGCCACAGCATTGGAGGAACACAAGCAACCCTGTGTGGCTTTAGAAAAAATGAGGGTGGCATCCACCTTATCAGGGACGGCATCTCAGTCTAATCGCTGCTGGCTCCTGTGGAACCAACCTCCCTGAGCCTCCGTTTCCTCATTTGGAAATCCAGGTGAAAATGCTAAGCCTGGGGGATAATTGTAAGACCTAAAAGAAAGTGGGCTGTGAAGCCCTGGGGGAAGTCAGCTGCAATACTGTGGGGATCTCTGCAGAGGCTACGTGGAAAAACACTGAGGCCCCAGCCAACAGCCCTGCGAGTGAACCTGGAAGCAGACACTTCAGACCCAGTTGAGCCTTCAGATGACTGCAGCCCTGAATGCCTGCCTGACTTAAACCTCATGAGTGACCCTGAACCAGAACCACATAGCTAATCTCACTCCAGATTCCTGACCCTCAGAGGCTCTGTGAGATGATGTTTGCTCTTTAAAGCTGCCAAATTCTGGGGTAATTGGTTACGCAGCAATAGATAACTGATTCACATTTTGGTTCCTGGCGCACCTGAGCTCAGTAGATCGTTCCTACAAAATTCCTCAATCCATACATGTCAAAACAACCATGAGATGCAACTCCAGTGACTAACAACTTTTTCAAGAAGAAGAAATGCCACTGTTTTAAATATACACATTAATTATAAGATGCATCCAAAGTGGAAAGGTTTCCAAAGGCTGATTTTCACCTGCAGGGCTATTGCTGCCAGTCTTCCCCATCAGAGGAAACTGGCTCCCAGTTGCTCAGGCCAAAAACGTTGGCCTTACCCTTCTGAAACTTCCCGCTTGCCAATCTTCAGCAAATTCCACAGTCTCTTCCTTCAAGACATGTCTGGAATCGAATCACTTCTCACCACGTCCTCACCACCACCCTGGTCCTTGGACAATCAGTGTAGCCTCCTAACTGGCCTCCTGCTTTCACCTCTGCCCCTCTGCAATCTCCACACCACACAGCAACTGCTACCTTCTAAGAGATAAGCCCTCTCTTGTCAGTCCTGCGCCCCAAACCCTACCAAAGCTCCCTCTTGCATGCAGAATAAATGTCCAGGTCCTTACCAGAGTTTTAGGTGATCTGGTCCCCCTGCCTATCCAACCCTGGCTCCTTCTGCTAACCCCCCCGAACTCAGTGCATGTGGATCTTCCTGCTACTCCTCACACAAGCAAGCTTCTGCCTCCAGGCCTTTGCCATCACAGTGCCCTCCACCCGGAGCACCGTCCCCAAAGAACATTTGTAAAGGTTCTGCACAAACGAACCTCCCAATAAAGGTCTTGCCTGTAAATCCTATCTATAATAACACTCTCCCCCTCCTCATTTCAGCCCCTATGCCCTTAACTCTGCTTTATTTTTTCATAGTTCATATCACCTATTGACATATTACATCCCTATCTGTTCGTGTTTCACTGTCAGGATGTTGTTAAGTTCACTGCTGTATCCCCGGTGCCTAAAACAGCTCCTGAGACACAGTAGGGGCTTGGAACACATGTCAAGACTTAGCAAACTTTTCCCATAAAGGACCAGATAGTAAATACTTAGCTTTCCATCTCTTAATCTCTGTTGCAGCTACAGTCAGCCCTCTGTATTCGCAGGCTCCACATCCCCGGATTCAACCAACCCCAAAGGCCAGCTGTAAGGGACTTGAGCATCCTCGGAGATTCTTACCTGCAGAGGTCCTGGAACCAATCCCCTGCAGATAACGAGGGATGACCGTACTCAACTCTGCTGAAATATATAGCATGAAATCAGATGCAGATGATACATAAGCAAATAAGAGTGGCAGGATTCCAGTAAAACTTTAATTATAAAAGCACATGATGGGCCAGATTTGACCTATAGCTGTAGTTTGCCGACCCTGACCTAGCTGACAAATTAATTTGTTAAAAAATATATTTGTCTCTCAAATATAAGACTGTTTTCTATCTTCAAACTGGAAACACATCTCTCTGCGCTCTGGGCAGAATTCAACAAGAATTTCTCTCATGGTGAAATGGTTGATAAATACCCAAATGGACAACAGGCTGGCCCATCGTCTTCTGGGGTCTTCCAGCACAGATCAGATGCTTTCATGGGAGGTGGCTGATCTAAAAGCAGATGGTGGACCAGCTTGCCTCTTTCACAATCTCGTGAGGACCACGAGCAGGTACAGGTCTAGGATTCTAGCACAACCCACCATCACTAGAATGACATCAACCAATTCTTACACTATCCACTTTGGGAGAAAATCTACAATCTACAGAGTCATAATTGCTGACTTCTCAGGGACAGGGGTGCAGGAGGGGGGTGCAGAAGGACACCAACAGAGCCGAAATATGTCCAGAGAAAAATATCCTGGCACTAATGCGTTCCTGTGCAATGTAAAAGTCATGAAAAGAAAAATATGCAACTCTGGCAGCCAGGCTACTAGACAAAGATCACGCTTCTTTTAAATTAACCACCAAGAAAAAAGGTAGATAACCACAGGGCACTGTTAAAATTAAAAAAAAAAAAACAAAAAAAAAACCCTCACACGCTTAAGTTTTTCTGCTTTAATTGCCGATAATTTCAGAGTTCAGTGTCTCCTACCAGCCTTAGCTTGTTTCTCTCCCCAAACCGTTTTGCTCCAGCTCAACCCATTGGAGGGAGCATTTTGGTAAGAACTTGGAGAGTGCTGCTTTCAAAGGCACTCCTCAGCTGCCCTGCCAGTCTCGGCCGGCCAACCCGGCCAATGGAAAGCCAGCCGATACCCCTCTGCAAACTCCCCTTCAGCAGCGCCCCAGAAAGCCCTCCCGGGAAAGCAGGGAGGCCTGCCGTTTTTAATCACCACCTACCCAGATGGCAGGGGACCCTGATGGGCTGTTTCATTTCATCCAACTCTCAGATTTTATCAGCACTTTGCCACTGTCAAAGAGGAGGGAAGAAACAGGAATCAAAAGCTTTCCATTCAAGGGGACTTTTGACTTTCTAAACCCACTCTCAACCTCGGTTATCTTCTTTCCAACTCAGAAGAAACGCACAAGGCAGCAGAGCAAAAGCGTAACTCTCCATCCATGCGTTCAGCAAATATCTGCTGAGTGGCCACCATGAGTGTGTTTGAGGAGGGTGTGGGGAGTGGGGGGGGGGGGGGGGTTGAGTCCTTGCTTTCCTGGATGTAACAGTGAGATGGAACAGACTCTTATAGTACCACAGGGACATGAAGGCAGAGAGAAGCAGTCACCTTCTAAGGTGACAGACTAGGGTGCAGCCCTCACTGCTGAGCCACACAGATCAGTTTGGGCCAGGTGAGCCACATGGTAGCTTGAGACAAGGAAGCATTTCATTTTTTTACCTTCAGGAAAAGGGGAAAAAGTACCCAAACTAAGAGGGCACATCTTTTTTTTTCCCCCTTTCTTATTTAAAAAAAAAAAATTAAGGTACAAACCACACTAGGAAAAAGTTGGCTTGATCAATCAAGAATAAATCTGTATCACAGAGAAAAAAATGTGACAATGAATATATATATGTTCATGTATAACTGAAAAATTGTGCTCTACACTGGAATTTGACACAACATTGTAAAATGATTATAAATCAGTAAAAAATGTTAAAAAAAAAAAAGCATTACTACTGTTGGTATAGCTTAATAAATCTCACAATTATGATTTGTCTCACACACACACAAAAAGAATAAATCTGTAAAAAAAAAATCAGAGTTGGAGGAAGGAAAGAAAGGAGATCAAATACTGTTGTGAAATTTCCAAGGTGATTATTTTCCAAGAAAAAATAATGCTAGACAGTAGTAATTTGCTAGGAATAGGTAACATTTATATATATACATACATATATAGTCTATTTATATGTGCTAGGCACAGTTCTTAAAGTATTAGATATTAATCCATCTAATCCTTGCAGCAAACCTATGAGGAGATATTATCATCCCCATTTTGCAGATGAGGAAACTGAGGAACAGAAAAGTTAAGTAATTTGGCCAGGATCACACAATCAATAAAGTGATAGGGCCAGGATTTGAGACTTGCAGTCTACCTCCTGAATCCATCCATGTTCTTAAATATTTCCCCGATATCTGCCCCCTCCTTTTTCTTTCTCTCGCATTTTTCTAACAGCATGAAATCCTTGTAATTTACCATTTATTTTCATGAGTGTTTGTTTATATTTTTAACCCACCTCTTTGTACAAAGGCTCTGAGATAACCAACAAGAGACATAAAACCAATACAATTAAAATTAAGGAAAATCACGCCCATGGGGATATTATTAATACACCAATAATAAGGCCAATGACTCAACATCTGGCTCTAAGCTTCCTGGCAACCCAGGTAAAAAGGGCAACATGATCAGTTACAGGATTTTCTTTAACAAAAGGAGAAAAGCTTATCAATTCCTCAGAGAGAACCAAACTTTTCTCATCACTAAATTCCCATAGAATTTTCACAGTCAGTAATATAATTAAGAATGAGGCTGTGGATCTTGCTAATTTTTTTTTTGCATGATTTTAAAATCAAGGTTGTAACAATGTTGGAGAGGCTGTCGAGAAGAGGGAACCCTCCTACACTGCTGGTGGGAATGCAGTTTGGTGCAGCCACTGTGGAAAACAGTATGGAGATTCCTCAAAAGACTAGGAATAGACTTACCATATGACCCAGGAATCCCGCTCCTGGGCATATATACAGACGGAACTGTACTTCAAAAAGACACCTGCACCCTAATGTTCATAGTAGCACTATTTACAATAGCCAAGACATGGAAACAGACTAAATGTCCATCAACAGATGACTGGATAAAGAAGATGTGGTATATTTATACAATGGAATACTATTCAGCCATAAAAACCGACAACATAACGCCATTTGCAACAACATGTATGTTTCTAGAGAATGTCATTCTAAGTGAAGTGAGCCAGAAAGAGAAAGAAAAACACCATATGAGATCACTCATATGTGGAATCTAAAAAATAAATAAATAAATAAATAAATACATACATACATACATACATACATACATACATACATACATACAAAACAGTAACAGATTCATAGACATAGAATACAAACTAGTGGTTGCAAAGGGGGCGGGGGGTGGGAAGGGACAGAATGGGATTTTGAAATCTGTAGATACTGACACACATATGCAGAATAGATAAGCAAGATTATACTGTATAGCACAGGGAAATATATACAAGATCTTGTGGTAGCTTACAGAGAAAAAAATGTGACAATGAATAGATACATGTTCATGTATAACTAAAAAATTGTGCTCTACACTGGAGTTTGACACAACATTGTAAAATGACTATAACTCAATTTAAAAATGTAAAAATAGATAGATAAATAAATAACAAAGTAAAAAAAAAAATCAAGGTTGTAACATCAAAAGCAACTCAAGAAAAGGCAACTCTACAAAGAACTTGAAGTAATTCTGCCCGAGTCTGCGGCCTTCTAGTGGGACGTTATTACCCTAGGTGTTTGAGTGGTGTAAAGTTACAAAATGGAGAGATTTACAAAAGGCTTTTCTCATAAACAGGCTAATGCACCTTCTGCGCTCTGAGAAACCTGGGACACAGGCAGGTGAATACAAAGGAAGGTTTACACAGCAGGCAGGCATCCATCCCCCAGCCACGTGAAACGGGGCTTCAGAAGCTACGTGGGCTTCCGTGCTCACACCGATGTGTCTCTAAGAGCCTGCAAGTCTCGCTCAGAGGTGACAGGAGGAAAGCTACTGCATCTGAGTGACCAGCCCCAGTGTGCCCTCCCCGCGGTGGAGTGACAGTACTCACCCCACCTGTTTCCTTTCTTGACATGTCAACTCTCCTACTGAAGGAGCTACTGGAAACCCAGTTCTCACCCCCTCAGCCTGTGCCCTTCCCAACCCGGAGGACTGAAAGAAGAACTCTCTGCACTGGGTTAAAGGTTCATCAAGAAACCTCACGGAAACATAGATGGGCAGACTGGACAGTGTGTCCTGGGTCAGTTCTTCAAGACAGTTTCGATATTTGGTTTAAGCTGCTTGGAGGCACAAAGGAACAAAACCTCTTTGAGTGAGGAAAGAAATACAATCCAACCCCTCATTTTACCAAGAACAGAAATCAAAGTTTTATTGAAGGTTACATGGACTGGGAACTTGAACTCCAGGGTCCTGCCCCTGGCCAGGGCTCCTCCTGCCACTTTGTGATGCTCTCTGGAAACAGAATGAAACCCAACTGGGTTCTAAACTATCCACCTCCTTCAACAGGCTGTTAGGATCAAGACAGAGGACATCTAGGGCCTGTGGATGGGGAACACCTGAGACCAAAGTCTTCTGGGCTCTGAACTACACAGGTAACCTTCACCTGTTCACAAGCCCGGCATTAAGGAGAGGCTTTTCGGAGTAAAAGTGAGGAGCAGAAGGACAGCCACACTCCATTTAACACTGACTAACCCCCGCCCCAGCAAGCTGTGGCCAGCCTGAACTGAAGGCTCAAGCCTACACTATTCCTTTGGACTGGCCGCCCTCAGTCCAGTTTGCTGACTGCAAGAAGTTGGAAAGTCTACCATCCGCCTTCCCAAGTCATTATTCAACAACAAACAGGAGCTATTTTTAGAACTTTTTCCATGAAGGCACCATAGGCAAAGGGCACCAACCTCTGAGACACAGAAAGGTTAAATAAGGCTATCGGACCAAAACAAAACAAAAACAAAAAACCCCACTTTAATAGGCAAGTGCCATCTCATATTCATCTGCTCAACACAGCCTCTAATTATATAAATGGACCTTAAAATTAACAGGACGACAGGCAGCTTTTCCCAGGAGCCTCTGGGTCCGTTCTGCAAAATTACGTAACTCAGAAAATGAGGGTTGTGATTTGATTATGTTCTCAATAGCCTACTAGCTGAGTTGAATCCACTGTGCACACTGCAAGCAACCCAAACCCAGAGAGGGTAAGCAGGAGAGAGGGAAACAGGACAAACCCTTTTTCACTAACCCATGTAAATAAGCCTTTGAGAAACCTCTCTACACCCTCAGTGACCCCCTGCCACACCCACACTTACTCCCCAGTAAAACCTCACTATGGGTTTCTGGCCCACCCAGACTGGGTAAGAAATTACACATTTCAGAGCTGGGGTTTACCATGTCGTCCGCCCTTAATGGAAGTTTATACATGCCTCCCACATAGGGGCATTGTTAGAAGGAATCAAATAATTTACTGTTGAACACTGAGTTTAAAGGACAGAGAATACTCTAGGGAATGCAAAATATCACCATTTACCTTTTTTTTAAAAAAAGGTATTTACTTGTCTTTTACAACCAAGCCAAAGGAAATACAGCTTTTTCCAAATGTAGCTGGAGGTGCTGAAAACCTCTTCTAATAATCCTATTTCTACAAAACGGTTTTGCAGGGAGAAATTCAAATAAGCCCCTGGAATGCATTCTCCTTGCCAGGTGAGGTCACCCACGTCCCCAGCATCCGCCAGGTATCTCATTATTGGGGGTACCACCCACAGCACAACCTCTGGGTGCATGCTAGCTGCTGTCTCCCTCCCTCGTCTGCCTAGGAGAGATCTACTTTCTTAATCATTCGTAAGTATTTAAACGAGTTTAGGTTCCTATCAGAGGGACACGAAGTCAACTGAGTGAGGAATCAGCAAGGTAACTAAAACTCAGTTGCATATTTTGACAAAATGTATCACAGGCTCTCACATACACACACACACAGACACATCCAAAAAATACACAAACTTTGATTCAGCAATTCCACACAGAGGAATGTCTCCTCAGGCAATAATCAAACAAGTGGGTTTAAAAAAAGGCTGTTCAAGGATGTTCACTGTCACACTGTTTACACAGGCAAAGCTGAGCCACCCAGCTGTCCAACCACAGAGGATTAGTTAAGTGAGGTTATACCCGTGCGACAGAGCTGCCGCCACCGAAAGCACTGACATCGAGGTGTGCACACGGGGCAGGGGGGACTGTGTATAATGTGATCGAAATGTTCCTCAAATATACACTTATTCCTAAGTGAAAGAAGCCAATGTGAAAAAGCTACATACTGTGTGACTCCAAAGATAGGACATTCTGGAAAACGCAAAACTCTGTATACAGTAAAGAGATCAGTAGCTGCCAGGGGTGGGGGTGGGAGGGGAGATGAACCGGTCGAGCACAGAGGCTTCGGAGGGCAGTGAAAATAACTCCGTGTGACATTATAATGATGGATACACGTCATGACACGTGTGCAAACTCACAGAAAGCACAACAGCAACAGGGGACCCACAGGTAAACGTGAACCTTGGGTGATATGACGTGTCATGTAGTTTCATTGACTGTAGGAGATGCACCACTCTGGGTGGGGGAGGTACATGATGCGGGAGGTTTGCATGTGGGGGGGGCACAGGGTATAAGGGGAAATCTCTGTATCTTCCTCTCAATTTTACAGTAAACCTAAAATGGCTCCAAAAAAAGTTTAAAAATTTTTGTTCATCTTTAAAAAAGAAATATATACAAAGTTATGTCTATATTTAATTGGAAAGCCTAGAGAGAGGTGTAGGAGCAGCTAGATAGAAGGGTGAACTGCACAGATAGATAAGCAGACAGACAGACTGATAGACAGACAGATACAGACAGATACCGATAGACAGGAGCTGATATTGGTATTTTGGGAGGTTTTATCAAGAAGTTATGTTACTTCCGAGCCCAATGGATTTTGCTTTAAGAACAGTAACTTTGCTGAAAAAAGCAGGCAGTTAAAAATTAAATTAATAAAGAAAATTAGTGAAGAAAATAAGTATGTGCACACCCACCCCAAACCCCAGAAGAGCTGGGTCTTTGCATACTGAGCTCCAACAGGGTGAAGGGGGTACAGAGGAAAGGTCTGACCTCTCCCAGGTGGGAAAGGAAAACTATGGAATTAGGCAGATTTACAGGCCTGGCAGTGGACTCTCAGGTACACAGCAGTCCAGGTCAAATTTCTTGTCCTGAACAGAAAGCCCAGCCTGCACTACAGGTCCTTCTTACCTGGCTTAACTCACAAACGAGGACCTCCCCAGCACAGCCCTACCACCCTGTGACCTCAGGGACATGACTGTAAAAGCAACTACCGCTCTTAACTGTTGAAACAGACACCATCAATCCAGTCAATCCTCAGCTTTGTCTGCACGAAGGTCAGCGAGGAGATGGGGCTCCCCTGTACACACCACACTCCCGTGGATGCTGCAGAGAAGACACACGTTGAATGGAACACTTCTTGTTCTAAAAGTCTGTCTGGTACCAATTCACAAGTCATGTGGTCAGTCAGCAAGCAAACCAACCAAGTGTCGAGTTTCCACTGTCTGGGCTGAAATCCATACAGTGACTCAGCCCTCATGCCCAGGTACCTCCCTGAAGCAAGAGAAAAGGCACCCATTGAGGGGTATCAGATTTGGGTCCCTGCAATGTAATCTGGCTGGGTAACCTCAGGCAAGTCACTTGACCTCTCTGGGCCTCAGGTTTGCCTTGCCATCCTTCAAGATGTTGGACAAGATGATATTGAAGACACACTGACTTTGGATGGTCTGTTTCTATAAGGGCTGAATTCCATTTGGCCCCCAATAAAACACTCAATGACCACAGAGGGTTTTTTTTTCTTTTTAAATTCGCGTATCCAATCACGCTATTACCCTATCAAAAATGCTCTGGGGATGAACAGTACTATTCCAACTCTGAGACAGCCAGAAAGTACAAACACTGCAGTTGAAAAGGTAAAGTGCTTAAAATTGCTTCCATCTTCTTGAGACTACAACTTTGCCTGACCTGCTAAGTACAATGCCTTCACGCTCCCACAGAGGCAGAACAGCCCAGTGGTTAAAAATCAGGCTGCTTGCATGGAAGCAACCTAAATGTCCATTGACAGATGACTGGATAAAGAAGTATTCCACACAATGGAATAGTACTTAGCCATACAAAAATAAATAATGCCATTTGCAGAAACATGGATGGACCTAGAGATGATCATACTAAGTGAAGTAAGTCAGACAAAAAACAAATATCATATGATATCACTTTTATGTGGAATCTAAAATGTGACACAAATGAACTTATTTACAAAACAGAAACAGACTCACAGTCATAGAAAACAAATTTATGGTTACCAAAAACAAAAACGGATGGGGGAGGGACAGATTAGGAGTCTGGGATTAGCAGATACGAACTACTATATACAGAATGGATAAACAAGGTCCTCTTATATAGCACAGGGAACTATATTCAATAGCTTATAATAACCTATTATGAAAAAGAAATATGTATATATAACTGAATCACTGTGCTACACACCAGAAACTAACATAACATTGTAAATCAACTATACTTCAGTTTAAAAAAAAAACAGGCTGCTTGAATTCAAATCCCACCTCTCCACTTCCTCGCAATGTGATCTGGGCAAGTTATCTAACCAGCAGCTGCCTCAATTTTCCCATCTAGAAAATAGGGATAAAGCAAGTACCCTCTGAGAAGGTTGTTGTGAAGGTTCAATGAGTGGAAATAAGTAAAGCGTTTAGACCAGAGCCTGGCACACAGTGAGTGCTTAATAAATGTTAATAAATGCAAGCTATTATTATCCATTCATCCAACAAACCCTTACTGGGTATTTATTCTAACGGTGCCAGTTACTCTTGAAGACTCTAAGGAAACACAAAAATATTGAATAGGACACAGTCCAAGACCCTTACTGTCTAGTGGGAAGAGGCCAACTTGAACCAATACATACAGGCCCACGATCTCTTCTCCAACACCCTTAGGCTTTAGATGTTTCTGACTTCAGACAGGTACCTTTATTATAAAGCATTGATCTTCCCTCCCTCCTCTCCCTCTCCTTTGGCCTGGAGTAGTACCCGTGATCAACCAAGTTGAGATTTCTTTAGCCAACCCTTGTAGCCACACTCAGTGAGCTCAAGAAGTACCACAAAGGGTCTCAAGCCAGTTCAGGTCAGATTTTGCAGCCAAATGACTAACAAAAACAAAAACAAAAACAAAAATCAAAAAAAAAATTCTAGTTTTCAGAACGTTCTGAATATGAGAACTGCAGGAAAGGGTCTGCAGAGCTGTGCCACAGAGTAACACGGTGTCAGGGACCCACAAAGAAAGCAACAGCAAACAACAGAATGGAGGTGACAGGAAAGGCTCCACAAAAAAGGCACCATTTAGGCTAAACAAACAGGAGCTTCAATGAACCAGGCAAGTGAACAGTTCTGGCAGAGGGACCAGCAGATGCAAAGGTGAGGGGATTGGAGCCAGCAGAGAATGTTCAGGAATAGGTCATAAGGTGCCACCTGAGATGCGTGTGCAGGAGAGGGGGTGGGGGGAGGTAGAGAAGTGAGGGCGGAGTCAGATCTCAAAGGCACAGGGCCCTGATAAATGACTCATATACACTGGAGGCCACAGAGAGCCTTTTAAGAATCTGAAGCAGGGAGGTTATGATCAGATTGACATTTTCATAAAATGCTCCTGGGTGGCCACCTGGTAAATGGACAGGAAGGGAGGTGCCCAGCTGGGAGACGGTGCCAACATCAGGGGAGAGGTGTTGATGATGCCAACTCAGGGAGCGGAAGGGGTTACAAGAGAGGGACGCCACCGCAGCTGGCCTGGTGCACGCACCGAGCCTCGAACAACGCTGAGGACGGGTGTTTAGTGCCAGAGGCAGCCCACATTCATCAACACGTATCAAGGCTTCATGGAGGCCACCTTCTAGAGGTCACTTTCTGATGGACCAAAATGACCAGTCATGGTTTTAACAGCACTAGGATCTGAGGAGAGGCAGCCGCCCTCCTTCCTCCCCTTCCCCTCTCCCCTTTAGGCTATAGCTGGTGGGCCAAGTACACCGGGTCAGGTGCATGTGGCCAGAGTCGTTCCCAGCCCCATCGGCTTAGAAAGCAAGTCTGAGAAGACCAAGAAGTGGGTAATGGGGGTGGGGACAGCACCTGTCACCCATCCTTCTGAGCCGTGGCTGACACTGGGTTTACCAAGCAGGGCAACGAGGAGAAACCAGAGGAGGGCCCAGGCTGGGAGGCAGCTGGTCTCTGCTGACTCGTGAGGACGACCTACAACCAACCATTCTGAAATGGTCGCTGCGCCCCTCAGCACCAGCCAGAAGCCAGCCATCAGAGGAGGTGATAATACAGGGTGACAGACAGACCCGGGTGTCCACGCTGTGAGGAGCAGCGTCTGGGAAGTGGCAGCAGCAGCTCTTCCCCCACTTCCCTGCCGAAACCTCCTGCAAGTGCAAAGCCAAGGGCTGACAAAGAAGTGACCACTGTCAGCGGACGCAGCGGAACGTGACTGGCCGGGGCCGACGGGGACAAGCAGGGCTGCTCAGTGCCTCGAAGACCCACCGCGCCCCTGCCCTCAGGCCTCAGGCTCCACGCACAAAACCTCAAGATCCTGAGGACAGTGACGACCTGTTCCTCCTTTTATTGTCCCTTCTAATACCTCAAAAAGAAGAGCTGCAAAATAATCACCTGATACGCGGAGCCGTCACCACAAAGGAAATCATTTACCAGAACCCGTGGGAAGAGTGCTCCTCGTGGAGCAGGAGCAGACGAGAGTAGGGGGTGAATGGCGAACTCACGCGAGATCTCAAAACCGAAACACTTCGCAAGAGACAGCGGTCCAGCGGGAGGGTCTCTCCTGACCCCGACGACAGCGACAGAAGTTTCGCCGGCTCCCATCCCTCCTGCTCTGCCCATCCTGGCAACGTGCAGCCCCGCCTGCTGAGGCCACAAGGTGCTGGCTTGAACCCAGGCCCCTCCGTGTGGTCCGAGCAGCAGAGCCGGCACCCGGGCAGGCCTGGCAGCTCCTCTGGGAGCCCCAGCCCTGGAACTGCCAGCGAGGAAGGGGCGCCCATCAGGAGGAGGGGACATGCCCACGAAGGGCTGCTGGCGCAGTAGCCAAGGCCCCCATCGGAACTAGGAACTTGGACCTCAGGGAGTGTCCACCAAGTGTCCAGCTGGTGTCCACATTTCCCTGGACGTTTACCTTGGGAGCAGGGAAAACCCAAACTGCTTCTCAGACGTGGATCTCCAGCAGTCCATGGGAAAAAGTACTGCTCCCGATCAACACCCTGATAAAAGCCTGTCTCATGTTTTTGTTTTGTTTTGTTTTGTTTTCCACCTTCCCACAGGATTTGGGACCTAGATCTTAGGAGAGTCAGTCTATGTAGAACAGATGAGGAACAGACAACCTATGCTGAGGGTGATGCCCAGAGGGGAAATCTTAGGGTCAGCTGCTTCTTTTATTTTATGACCTTTCATTACAAACATTTGCAAACATTCACCAAATTAAAGAGGTTAATAAAATGAACCCCACTGTACCCAGCAGCAATCATCATCAACACAGGGTCCCTCTCTTACTTCATTGAGCCCCCCTCCCCTCCACTAGATTATTCTAATCAGCTGCTTCCAACCCACAAAACACCCGACTCCCAAGTGAGTTTGTGCTCCCTGCTGTGCACCCCTCACATTTTCGCCTGGAAACCCTCCAGGTGTCAAAATAATCCAGAGACCTAGACCCGCCACAACTGGGTTTTCCAGGTTGAAAACAGAGGGTGGGTCTGAAGGGGCGGATCTGTGACTAAGCTCTCTGAGAAGCTGCCTGCTGTCAACAACTCGTGTGCAGGAAAAGGAAGAAAACCCAACACTTCTCCCTGCGTATGCAAAGTTCTCAGAGCAGCACCTCACCCCCACCACCCAGCACAAACCAGTAAACGGTATGGGGTTCGCTGTTCATGTTTGATTAAGGGTTAGTTTATGTTCCCTCGGGGAGCTTTTATTTCTACGCTGTTATTTCACCCCTAAAATTTACAGTTTTCAGTGCCGGAATTCTTCCACCCTGTTTGAGTCAACGCACTCCCTCCTCTTCCTAAGTCTGTGAATGGCCAGAAATAGTTTCCATTGTCACTGACTTAAATTTCCACTTTGATGATGGGAACAAATATTTTTCTTGCACTTTCCTGAAGCAGGAATAAATTTTTCCATTTGAGTTCTTCTAATAGGACTCTGCAGGCCAGTCCCTGAGCAGAAAGAGCAGGGGACGCCAGAACTGACCAGACACCATACGTCTGCCTCCTGCCCTGGGGGCTGAAGGAGCTGTTGGCTTGGGCTCCTTGCTTCATGGCCCCAGTACACTGGATCCAGCCCCGAATAGTGCTCTCACAAACACTTCCCAGGCTCTGTTCCAGGTTCTGCAGGTGCAGCCGTGAACAAGGCCGAGCCTGCCCTACCCTCGAGGAGCTTAAAATTTAAAACAAGGGCAAAGCCTCCCATGCAGATACAAAGCCCTGGCCCTGCCTCCTGGGACCTCATCACCCTCTCCAGCTCACCCCTTCTCCTCGCGTGCTTCTGTAACACAAACCTAACGGCTCCAAGGGAGGAATGGGTGGGGGGCACGAGCCAGAAGATAAGTCAGTTCCCTCCACTGCAGAGAAACCTGTGTGCCTTGTCCAGGAGAAAGCACAGAGTGAACTCTGGTGGCACAGAGCTGTCTCCAAAGCGAATACTTAGGAGTGCCAGAGGGCCCCGGGGGCACAGGAGGGTGGGGTCGGGGGCCCTTCCTGGGATCGTTTTTTCTCCTTCTCTAATTCTGATCTAATGTTCTGAGTCACCTTGCCAAGCGAGGCAAATGGCAGCTCTCAAAGTGCTTATAATTACCATTGCTATCTGCTTGGTGGGACACAGTAATAACTGAGAGATTAGGCCTGGAAGCTGGGGCGAGGGCGCAACAAGAACAAGGTGGTCTCAGACGCTGAAAGAGGAGGCTTCTGGCCCCCCTCCCCGGCCTGTCCAGCCAGGCCACATTCACACGGTTCAGAGGTACTCAGAGCCCATGGGAAACAGCTAGAGGCCCCCAGCCTCCAAATTCAAGGCTCCCCGTTCCAGCCCACAGTAAGGGAACAGTGGAATGATATTACTCCCTCCTCCCCTTGGTCCAGGTGCACAGTGCAGAATCAGGAGGGCTGGACGCGGGGCAGGAGAGATAAAGGGGCCCTGATGGAGGAAGGCTTGGCACAGCGGAGAGCTGGCAGAGGGGGGCTCCTAGGGCCCTTTTCCATCTCTGGGGAATGTTATGCCTCCATGACACTTCCTTCTCCCTCCCTGGGCCACCCTCTGCAGGACCCCCCTGCTTGGGCACAAAGACAGCAAGAGTCTGCTTAGCATTTCCTCCTCACTGCACCGTAAGATGGGGGATCGTGGCATACCTCCCCACACCCTCCTATTTCAGCGAGAAGAAAGCTTGCGACTCGGAATTCTGCAAGAATTATTCATCTCCTTTGGGCATCGCTTAGCTCTTTGATGAGACTCTGAGGGTAGGCACCTCTGACCCTCCCCAACTGTCTTAAAATATTACCTCCAAGCACTCTGCAAACTGGCAAGGAACATCTGACGGTGCCGCCCCTCGGGTCTCCTCCCTTGAGGACTCTCCAGACAGCCCGGCCTCCCTAACAATCCCCTCTGCTACGTTTCGACAAATTGGCTTGCACCTGAAAGAGGCGAGATGTCACCTCTGCCCCAGATTCAAGTCCCCACATTAACGCCTAAATAAAAATAACTCTCCCCCTCCTCAAGAGAGGCGAGGAGCTGACCGTCCCCGCCAGAGAGCCGAGGCCGCACAGATCACTCTCCACCCAAAGATGGCTTTCCAATCCTCTCAAGAGAGCTTCTCCAAGCGAGTATCGAACAAGAAAGCAGGCTGCAAGTGTTCACAATTGCCCTCGAGTATCCGAAAGTAATTGCGTTTCTTTCGATCGGAACACAGTTCAGCAGCGAGTGTTCAGAAACCTCGCAGGCAGCAGCCTGGTGACCACTGGAAGGTGGAAAGCAGTCTCATTCCAGAGACACTGAGAGCAGACAATGCAGAGGGAAGGGACAAGGACTCACACCATCAGCCCCTCTGAGGCCGGCATCGCGAAGCAATAAAGAGATCTGAGAGCCCCTCTCTCTAAGAGGCCCCCTCGGAACTGGAATCCCGCTGCCACTGACCAGCAGCGTGGCTGGAGAGGAGCTGAGGTTTCTCACCAGCAATGGGCATTGGGAAAAAAAAAGAAAACCCTACTCCATAGGATTTGGTTTTGTTTGGGATTAAATTGAGCAGACGTGTCTGAAGCCATCTGCACAACACCGGTCATAAAGCAAGGCCTGGAGAAACAAGTTTCACCATATCTGATGGACTCAGAGCCCCATGGACCATAAGGAGCACCACTCTGACCCAAAGCCGTCCATCTGTGAGAGGCAGCCTGAGTTTCAATGCTGCAAATGGGAACGAAAATGCATCCTGCGTTGAGGATATATGGGGATATTTGAGTTCCTGTGGTCTTGGGTGATCCTGAGATGGTCGCTTTGCTTCCCCAAGTCTCCATCTCCTTGGTCTCCGCAGAGTGAGGTGAAGGGATAAACTAGATAACCACTGGGCCCTAAAAAACTCTCACAAGGTCCCAAGTCACCAGTGACATGGCAGGGTTGCCTACTTCTGACTACTTTCACATTCAGCTAAGGAATTGTCTCCGCCACCCAGTCAGAAGGCCCCTGTTCACATCATCACCAGCTGCTCCTTCTTACCAGCTCAAAAAAAGGCGAGACCAAGGCCACACAGCTCCCCTGCCCTCTTAGCCATGGGCGCAAGCACTGTCCTTGCAGGGCCCATGCACCCCAAGGTGGACGGCCAAGGGCACGGGGAGCTGCGGCCTTGGTCTCGCCGCCTTCAAGGCTGGCCCTGGAGCCACAAGCCCCGTCTGGAGCTGAGTGGCACGAGATGTTTCCCCAGCCAGCCTCCCTGCTTCTCTCCTTCACCGGCTCCATAACCTACATTAGCAAATTTACATTTAACAAATCAGCCACAGAATCCTAAGGAGCACAGATGTTCCCGCTGTGCGGCATCGTCTTCGCACTTAAAAGGAAAAACAACACAAGAAAATAGAAAAGAGGAAACTTGCAACTCAGACACTCCCTTTTCTCTAAGACTTGGATTCAGGGATGTGCTTCGAGTGCTTTGATGTCTGGCTACCTTTTCTCCCCAGGCCCGGCAACCCGAGACCCCTCCAGCACCTCTTCCACCAGCCCCAGTTTCAGACAGGAGGTCCACACGTCCTGCTCCACTCAAGCTTCTCGTGAACAGCACCAGCGACCCAACCTCCCCTCAAGTTCTCTGGCCCCCGCTGGGTCCTCCGTGATAACGTGGCTGCCCTCTCTGAGCAGAGAAGGAAATCAAACTGGTGCAGCTCCCCAAGGCCAGGGCCCGGGCTGAGCTCCAAAGAAGGCAGGAGCCCTCTGACTGTCCCCAGAACCCAGAACAGTGTCTCCAGTCTAGAGTCTGGAATGGAGGTAAGACTCCAAGAAAAGGATGTCCAGAGGAGATGCCACCGACCAGCACTGAAAACCCTCACTGGCTCTCCTCCCTCGTTCCCAGGCATGCCCACCCTGCCCACCTTCCACATCCCGCTTTAAACCCCTCCCGGGGCCCCTTCCTGAGAAGCACAACGGAGGCCAGAGCTTCACTGCTCTGACGTCATGGGCTGTGTTTACCAGCTGCGTGGCCTTAGGAAGTAAGTCCCCATCTCAGTGTCCTGACTTCTTGGTCTGCCACCTACATTCATTTCTGTCCTATCCACTGCCTGTGTCAAAACTATACAGTGTGATACAGCGTTAGAGGGCAGCTATTACTAAATTATGCTAATAATGCTAATGGAGATTGTTGAGATAATGTGGGCACTAAGTCCTCTTCGTGCCTATATTCTGCCTCCCTGATGGGACTGTAATTTCCCCCAAGGACAGAGGTAATGCTTCTGTCTTTTTCCAAAATGCCTAAAATAGGATTCTCCACACATCAAAATCTCAGCTGGTGGTGCAGGCAGAAGAGATGGCAACGGAGAGCAAGCACACTGCTGCCCCCATCCCCTGGCCCTGACAGGCATGGCTAATCGAGTGCACACTCCACCCACCCACTGATCAGCAGCACTCCTGCGGGCAAGCCACTTGAAACTGATCACATCAGAGATGCAGAGGGGAAGCAAAGGGAATCTAAGCCCCCGGTCTGGACGGTACCCATGATCTCTAACACACAGGTCCTAACTATCTCATCCACAGGCACCTACACAGATGGCTCCAGAGTGCTCCTCTGAACAGCCTGATTCTATCTACCTGGCTCCCTTTTCTTTTTTCGCTGTCTCCAAGCCTTTGGAGAAGAGCAGCAGGATGTAAATTATTAAATTATGATTCCTAGTGTCATATCACTAACAAGCAGTCTATAATCTCTGACACCAGAGAAGGGGAACAAACGACAGGACCTGTGATAAATCCATAAAACGGGACCCCGAGCTGTCACTCAGTTCCTAGAGGCGCCTCTCAAATATTCACACGTATTCACACGGATTAACCTCCCTCGCCTCCTTTCTGTCCACCCAAAGGGGGCGGGGGAGCAAGGATACACGGAGAAGGAAAAGCAGCCTACAATTTTCCAAACTCAAATGTAGGAAGGTCCCTAGGCCTCAGTTTCCCAGGCTTGTAAAATGAGGTAATCCCTAAGGCCCCTCTCAGTTCCAAGAGTTTAGAGATGGTACACGTACTGCTTTGTGGCATCCATCACTTTATACTCTCCAAGTTGATTTTCCTTCTCGTTAATGTCATAACCCCTTGTAGACAATACACCAAGGTTGGATTTCAAGAGACGTGTAACAAGGCTGCCGTGTGGTCACGTGACGATGCCCTTTCTCTGAAGAACACCTCTATCCGCTCGGTGGGACCTCAGACATTCCATGATAATGATGACGATGACAAACGGTGATTTCAAAGCCCTCTCCTGTTTACCATCTGAAGGCCTCTCAATACCCCTGCGAGTCTTTATTCACATATCCCGGGTACACCCTCTGCCATAGCAAAGACCTAATTTAGACAGAGGCAAATTAGCTCTGTGGGGTGAAATGCATTAACCAAGTCTCCCAAACAGCACAAATCTAATTAACTGAAAATCAAAATTGCAAAGCTGCCGAAAAAGATTTCCACGGAAGTCTCCTAAGGATTGAAGGAAAGTTGTGGGCCATGTGACCTGCCTAATCCAAGTCTCGCCGCTAAACTGGGATAAATGCTGTTTGGGTGTTTGGGTTTGTTTGCTTTTTCACTGATGTTTGTTTTCTCCAGATCACCTTTATCACCAGTGGGCTTTGGGGAGCTTATCTGGTGCATGCAACAGCCATGAAAAGCATCCTTTCCGAGGAGTGGGCCCGGCCTTCAAGAACCTCCAGGGCCAGGGGAAATAAGAAAACCACTTCCAGAAAACCTGGCTGGGAATTCCTCTCCTACTCCTGGTATCTGCTCTCCCTCCCCCAGTACAGGCTCATTTCCATCAGCTCCTGCCCCCAGAAATGCTGGTAGCAGTGGGGTTAAATCCTCCCCTGGGGGTGGGAGGCCTTGAGAAGACTGGGCCACACACAAGTCAAGGCCCCCGTAACAGGTAGGTAAGCTGCATTTCATCCTTCGCTCCTCTGACCCCAGGCAAACAGCAGCAGGACAGTCACTGGGGGAGATAAGGCTCGTTTTGGTCCCAAAGGTTCCCCATGAGCTCCTGCTCTTGGGAAAGGGGACAGAAGCAATTTCTGTGCCTCCTACCCCACACCACATCCTGCCTTAAACTCTCCATGGCTCCCCACTGCCCAAAACAGTGATTATCAATCCTGGCTGCAATTAGAATCACCTAGGGAGCTTTTAAAAAAAAAAAAAAAGACCCCAAAGCCCAGGCCACACCCAAAACCCAGTAAATCAGAACTTTGAAGGGAAGAGCTCCAGGCAACCAAGCCCTAGAACCACTGCTCTAGACCAGCGCTTCTCAAACTTGAATGTGCACATGAATTACCTGGGATCTTGCTTTAACTCGGATGCTGACTTGAGCAGGTCTGGGGCGGGGCCTGAGATCCTGCATCTCCTAGGAGCTCCCAGCTTATGCTGCTGGTTCAGAGACGACTCTTTGAGCTGCAAGGCTCTAGAATCAAGTCCCAACTCTTGATTCACATAGGGTCTGACCCCTCTATTTTCCCTTTTCCATCTCACATGCCCACAAGTGCATACTTGCTCCCAAAATACACAGCGTTGTTTCTGTCCTTGGTACCTGGGCACCTGCTACTCCCTTTGGGAGAAAAACCCTTCCCACAGCTACTCCACCTTCCTGGAAAACTCTTACCATCTATTATGGGAGGAACCACGTCTCCCCCAAATTCACAAGTTGAAAACCTAACCATCCAGGCCTCAAAATGTAACCATTTGGAGGTCCAGTCTTTAAAGAAGTTAAATTAAGTTAAATAAGGTCATAGGGGTGGGCCCTAATCCAGTATGACTGGTGTCCTTATAAGAAGAAGAAATTTGGACAGACATACATGCATACTTGCACCGAGGGAAGACAGCATGAAGACCCAGGGAGAAGATGGCTATCAAGAAGCCAAGGAGAGAGGCCTAGAACGGATCCTTCCCTCACAGCCCTCGGAAGGAGAAGATGGCCATCAAGAAGCCAAGGAGAGAGGCCTAGAACGGATCCTTCCCTCACAGCCCTCGGAAAGAGGCAACCCCACTGACACCCTGATCTCGGACTTCCAAACCTGTGAGACTATCAACGCCTGGTGTTTAAAGCGCCCAGTCGGTACTATTTTGCTACAGCAGCCCTACGAAGCTAACCTACCGTCTTCCAAGACCCCATTCAGGCACCACCCACCTTGGGAAGTTGTCCTGACTGGCTCAGCAGGTCCAGCACTTCGGTCATCCTTTCTGCCTTCAGGGTGCCCTGGCCTGCAGGTACCTGCCCAGCCTGCACCCAGCTACATGTGAGCTCTTCAAGGGCAGAGACCTGTCTCCCCCATGCCTGGGGCTCCAGCACCTCGCACAGTGCACGGTGCACGGAGGGCGGCCACAGATGTCACCCAGATTGAATGGAAGGAGGGCAGTTACTTCCCAGCAAGGTCCCATGCCTGCCTGCCTGCTTCAGCCAGGGCCCTCGGCCGCCTCCCCCACTCTTGTTTCCCTCTAGGCAGCCAAGAATGATCACTGTTTTGAGCTGGGTTTTATTTGGTGTGTGTGTGTGTTTTTTAAGCCACCATATTGAAATGCAAACTGCCAGGTGTTAAAAACGCCACCCCAGCCAGAAGGGGCAGCTGGTTTCTACAGACTAGCATTGATCACATTTGCAGGAAATTCACAAAAGGTCCTCGATTCAAAACCAGGAAGAGAAAGTAATTCTTTTGTCAAAAGGCAGTGAGAACTAAACACTGGGCAGGGAGGGAAGGCAGATTTGGACTGCTGCTTCACCATCCCCTGGGCGTGGATGTATTTTGCGCCAGGAGAGGAGACCAAAGAAAGTCCGAGGGACCCACTCTGAACGTGCGGTAGGCGACCAAGCACTTCCGCAAACCCGCCGGGGTTAAACTTCACTGCAGCCCTAAAGGAGAGCTGAGACGTGTCGGGAAAGGAATGCCCACGAGGGCAAAGGGGAACCTTACCCCTTTCTTGGGATTAAGACGGTGCCTGGAAACCTGTGTTCTAGAGGAGGATCTGAAGCAGGCCATCAATTCATAGGAATATAAGATACAGGAATCCTTCATATTCAAAAAGCAGTCAAGTTAAAAGTTATGGTGCCGTCCAAGCCCATAAAGAACAGCCCAGGCAAAATTGTAGAATGTTTTTTTTTTCCTTTTTACTCGGAACCTGAACCATAAAGGGTCACTTTCGTTTAGGGCCGATTTCTACTCCAGAGATAGCCGGGTTCGCTCTTTGGCCAGCCTTGAAACTCCAGCACAGGGTCTGATCCCTCGTCAGGTGCGTCCCGGGGGAGTCTTCCCATCCTGGGCCCCTGGGGAGCCCACGGACTTGCATCCAGAGGTCAGCGTCCACCCCCAGCCCCACAAGTGCCCCCACATCAGGTTTCCTCCAGTTGGTCTGATATAGAAAACTTGGGAAGAGGGGATAGAGGGGCGGCAAGAATTGCTACACAACTGGACACAGGCTTTGGATTGAAGGCACCCTTCTCTTAGCAAAGGTGATCTCAGACACCGAGAAGAAATTAGAAAAGAATGTAGTTCAGTGCTGCCAGACAGGGTGCTCTACAGAATCCTCTGACAATACGGCCAGGGGCCCTCAAGCAGCTCCTCCTCTACCCTGGAGGAGAGGGCTGCTTACCACTGTGCTCTGCTCCCCTCCGACCTCAGCAGTGGCCCCTCCAGACTGGAGCATGAAGGCTTGTCTCCCAAGAAAGCAGGTATCAAAGATGCTACAATGGCCTGAATTCTCTCCTGTGGCCTTCGCACCTCCCTTGAGCCAAAGGCATTACACCACCAACCCTTAGTGTTGAGGTAGCTTTCAGGAACCTCCTAGAACCCTCTAGAACAGTGATGACTCTCTTATTGCCTATGGAAGCAGTGATGGCCCTCTTTTATCTCTTATCGTTCACAAAATGGGATTTCAAGATCCAGGGGCACACTGCTCCTAGCAAAGAAGTACGTCCATCCCCAAGGATGTTCCAGGGCCCAGCACCCCTTTGTCACCTACGCAGAGGTCACTGCAGACAGGCGGCTTCAGGCACAGCTGGTCTCCATGGCCAAAGCCCTCCTGCACTTTCACTGGGCGCCAAGGGCTCCCTGGCACCAGCCACCGGCAAGGTGGGCCTGCAGGCCTGATTTTCTATACAGCACCACCAGCACAACAGTAACAGTAACAGTCACGAGGACCACCATTGACCGAGCATCAAGTGTGCTCTGGACACTGCATGAATTCGACACATGCTACACAGAGACTCACCAAATCCTCACAGCAACCCTGTCATTCAAAAAATTGTATTCTTCGTATATTGACAAGCAAACTAAGGCTGAGAAGGAACAAGCAACTTGCCCAGGATCCCCAGATAATTAAGAAGAAGAAAAGGATTTGAACCCAGCTGCACTGGACACCAAGACTCTCTTCACCTACAAAGGCTTTTGGGCCACTCCTTGCCTGGCCTCGATCTGAACGGCACTCAGTGTGGGGAGAGGGGTGGGTGGGATGCTGGTCCATTAATATCCCCATTGCACTGGTGGATAAACTGAGGCCTATTGAATCTGCAAAGTGCCCACAGTCCTTCACTTGTGGGGAGAACACAAGTCCCTTCCTGTGCTTCAAATACAAGAGGACAAGGTCTATATGGGCCCTGCCTCTTTGCTGGGCTCCATTCACAGGCCTGAGGTGGCTCCCAGGTGCTCTGCTACTGCTCATTCTGGAAGAGAGCAATGTGCCAGCTACCCCAGGGCCAACTTCGCGGAGGACGCACCTCCATCCCCATCACCACTCTCTGCTGGGTGAGAGGCTGAAGCCCGGCGGACAGAGACCGACCACCCATCCTTGCAGCAGGCCAGACTGCAACTGAGCCTATTGATTACTAACAGCACTTAACACTGGCCTCAAGAATGCTTCTGCCACCGAGTCAAGACTTGCCCCACCCTCCGCTCCGGCTGTTACTGGCGAGACTCCCCAGGCAGGGCCTCCCCGGCCTCTCCTTCCGCACTCACTCCTTTCTGAGCTTGGATCTCAGGTAACTGACACATGGCCATCTGGAGCCGACACCCACTCTTCTGAGCAGGAATCCCCCTCAAAGACGATCAAGCCACAGCAACTAAATCTCATTTATTCGTGCTAACATTTCCTAATATTTACAGCATATACTTTTCTCGCAATACCATACACGTAACACACACACACGTAATACACGTAACAGGTACAAATCCCCCTACATATAGTCATGTTTTATTATACCCTTTGCCCCATAGTAAGGCCCTATAACAAGTGGCTGACAGGGATTTGAAGCCACTTATTTGGCAAGCCCATCCTGGAAGGTGACTGGTGACAGAGAGGAATATGAGCTGTCAGAAAACCCAAAGCAATTTCAGAATAAACCAGGGAACATGATCCAAGTAATAGGAGGGGCTTGCTCTGAACACAGGTTCCAGCTTGCAGGAAAGAAGGATGCACTTATAAGTTCTTTTCCCCAAACTTGAGGCTAAAATTCCCTACGAGCACAGGGAACTATATTCAACACCTTGTAATGGCCTACAACGAAAAAGAATATGAAAAGGAATATATGTATGTATAAATAAATCACCATGCTGTACACTAGAAATTAACACAACATTGTAAATCGACTACACTTCAATAAAAAATAAAATTCCCTACAAGGATTAAGCCCAGTAGAACAGATGATCTATACACTTGCTTATGTTCAAAGAGTCTGTGCAGTGCATTTTAACTTATTAAAGAGCATTAGTGTTTCTTTTCAAAGGCTTTCTCCAACCCACAGAAAACCGAGGTGGGTATTCTCAAGAAGACTCAGTCCCAGCCTATAGGATCACAAAGGCCAACCACTGAGGATGTGACACCTCCACACTGTGATGGAAACACAGGCAGCCCTTACCCTGGGAAACCTGGCAGGTGACAGCAGGTGACCTTGGACAATTCACTCAGCTTAGTTTAGGATTCAGTTCCCTCCATGGTACCACGGGATCAACAGTTGTACTCCGGCCTCTGTCATCACTGAGATTTCTTCCTACTGGAGCCTGCAACAACTAACAATAAAACCTGCCAGGAAAAGGGGCTTATCCTCAGGACAATACAAGTGGGAGGTAGGGGGATGCACCCTCCGAGGAGCCTGTCTTAGAAGAGCCCCCAGGGATGAGCAGGCGATCGCGGTGTCAGAGGAGGGGCGAGAAGGCTGAGTCCTGGGGGCCGAATCGAGGAAGAACAGAGAGCCCAAGGGGTCTCCGGGCTTATCTGGAGTAGGGCCCAAGGAATTCCCTGTGTTTGAGGCCCACCTTCACCCCACTGGACAACTCTGCCGCGGACTGGATAAAGGCAATCTCTCCTCCACCAACCTCCCACCCCACTCCCGCTGAAACCAGCCAGAGCTGCCCAAGTCCAACTTCAGAGCAACTCAAGTTCAGGGAGACTCAGGCCTCAAAAGGACTGCCTTCTTCCAGCCTTTACGGGCTGCCCTAAAAACCAAAGTACTATTTTCATGCTGTTTCCATGGGAATCCTCATTCCTACTCCCAGTGACCAACTTATAAAGGACCTTTTGGAAGAAAAACCACCCACTTTCAGTTTGGGGCCCCTCTGAGCCCATAGAGCTGTAAGGAGGTGCATGCCCTCCCATACCAAGCAAAGGCCGGTGGTAACAAAACAACAGGGCACGCGGAAAACCAGGGCCAAAAATGACACAGGCCTCCCAAAGCAACACATCAGAGAGAGAAGAGGACAGGAGCTGGACCTGGCCAGTGTGAGACTGAATCCTAGTCATCAAGGAGGCACACGTAAAAATCTGCTACTGAATTCTGGGTAAGTCACTTAGCTCTAGGATTCAGTATCCTCATCATTAACATGGAGCAATTAAAACCACATCATAGGATTTAAACAGAATTAAATTTAGTGAAAATATGCACATGAGAGAGCTTGGTACTGAGAAGGGAACCAGCACTTGTGATCTGCTATTATGTGCTAGGAATTTTATATTCATTAGCTCATGGAATCCTTGAAGCAACCTTGGAAAATGATGCTGGTGGGGGTGGCAGTGGGGTGGTGGTCACAGTACAGTAATGGCTATTACTGTTTGGTTTGCTCTGGCTTACAGCTACTACATGCCAGACACATCATCTCACTTAATTCTTACAACCCCTCGGGAGACAGATGTCACGTCTTCTCTGCTGCAAATGAGGAACTTGTGATCCCAGTGGAGCCGGGGCTGCGACTCAGTCCTGTCTTAACCACAAAGACAAAAATCACTGCCTCTCAGTGGATACAGATCCCTTCCTTCACTTAGTGAATATAGACCCCTGCCTTCATTCTTCCTCTATTTACCAGCCATCTTCTGTGTGTCGGGCTCTATATAAGGCACTTGAAATAGAACAGAGTACAAGACAGACACTGTCCCTGCTCCCATGTAGCCTATGGTCCAAAAGGGAGAAAAAGACAATTAGGAAGCAGTTACTACGACAGCAGGTGGATTAGTCAGGGTTCTCCAGAGCAACAGAATCAAAAGGAGATACCTATGATATTACAGAGAGAGAGAGACAGAGAGAGACAATGGGAGGGATATTTATTTCAAGAAACGGAGTAGGCAAGTCTGAAACTCACAGGGCAGTCCAGAAGGCTGGAAATTCAGGTAAGAACTGGTGCTGCAGCCTTAAGTCTGAAGTCTACAGGGCAAGCCAGCAGCCTGGAAACTCAAGAAGGTTTTCTATGTTGCATTCTGAGGTAAAACCACTTCCTCTTCCGGAAACTTTAGTCTTTGTGCTTAAAGCCTTCAACTGATTGGGTCGGGCCCACCCCACCCCCACCTCCATTATAGAACGTAATCTGCTTGCCTTAAAGTCACTTCATTTTAAATGTTAACCTATCTACAAATTTCTTCAAGCATTATCTGGGCTAGTGTTTGGCCCAACAAATGAGCACTAAAAATAGCCTAGCCAAGTTGACGTATAAAATTAACCATCACAGGGGTAAATGAAGTGTTAAGAAAACACAGTGAAGAAACCTGAGAATTCAGAAAATATTGGAAGATTTAAGGAATAAGGAGGTATCAGAAGCTCAAAATGTTCCTCAGAAACTATGGAAATTTACTTACCAAAGACTAAGTCCTAATATAAATGTTTCAGGGACTCCCCAGTTAAAGGAGCCCCAAGGAATCCTTTTGAGAACCAAATGATTACTTAGTCCATCAGTTTGCTTCCTAAATATGATATGAGGGGTATCTTTACACCATATTTTCATAAACCAAGTCACAGTAGTGTCCACCAAATTTGAACAGAAATGAGCCAAAAAAAAAAAAAAAGGGTGTGTGTGCCTCTAGCTGCCACCATATGCCCCCAATTCCTAGGAACACGAGGGGTCAGCAGGGTCTCCCTCCCGCCCATCCACTAAGGACAAATGGCCTCATCCTCATTTGAGGACCAGAACTCCAGGACCTACAGCTGAGGAGCGGGAGACAGCAGGGCAGGGAGGTACAAAGGCAAAAGGGACCGCGCTTTGTTATTCCATCACCGTTAAGGTCATCTGTTTGGTGAAACCGCAGAGGAGTCTAACTTTTTAACAAGCAGCTCTCAGTGGGAATCACTCTCTCCCTCTCATTAGCAGGCAGGAAGGGCTCTCCTCTGCGGGCGGCTGTGAACTCCAAGCCCCAGAAGGCCTGCGGGTGGAGAGGGACCGGCGGAGTCAAGCACAAGAGGCAGGAGAGAACTCCTCTCAGGCAGAGGAATGAGTGGGCGCTGATCCCAACTCCCTGGAGACTTCCCGCTGCTTCCCCAGCCCTGCAGAAGGCAGGAGCCCAGGCCCGTTTCCACCCTACGTGGATGGCTGGAAGGAAAGCCTGATCTGGATCTCTGTCGGTTTGACTCACTTAGCAGACACTCAGTAAATACCTGCTGAATGCCTGAGTGTAGTTAGACCTTAACACAACACCAGCACCCTACCCTCTTTAAAAGTGGATGGGGCAGGTGCTCAGAAATGCTCTCCCAGTTGGAAGTGACGGTTCACAGAGAGACTTTCACACATTGTGCGGGTCATGCTACCTGTTTATAAACAGCTGGGATCGGGGGAAGGCCGCCTAAATGGTGGAGAAGGAGCAGAATCTGCAACCCTGGCCTCCAAGGAATGTAGCTCTGACCTGAGCAGGTCAGTCGTAACCTGTGTGTCAGATTCCTCATCTGTGACATGGGACCATCTCCTCCCAGGGCTGTGATGGGGCCAGCTTCACACAACTGGCCGCCCTGCGCCTTCCAGAACCGAGCCACACCCCCTACCGCCAGGAGGAAGGAGGGCCCGACGTGTGCGGCACCGAGCCGGCTCCCCAAACCTCCTCGGCTGCCACGCACCAGCATCCACGTGTGTTTGACTCCGTCAGCCACATCCCCGGCCTCGCTGGCACTGCGGCAGATTCTTTTCCCAGAAGATTAATTTATTAACTCTTCCCGAAAGCTGTTTGTTTGGAAGAAGAATGCACAGCTGGCTCCAGGTGAACGTGTGTTGCTAAGGACAAAGGCCCAGAAAACAATACTGCTCCTCCTGTTCTCAACGCCGGAGGCCCAGAGACACCTGACTTTCTGCAAGACCCTGACCGGACGACCAGCAGGGAGGAGGTCCACCCCACACACCTGGGCTCCCTGGGGCTCCCCATGCAATTCTGCACCAGACACCCCCCCACACACATTTCCCAGTCCTGACCTACCTGAGGGGGCCTTTCCTGCAGGCTATGGCCTGGCCAACATCCGGTTCTCCCCCAAATAACACACCTGCCTGTCACTGTCCCTTCAGGGTCCGTCCTTCCCATCCGACTCGAAGCTCCCTGAGGGCACAAGACCCAGCTTCTCTATTTCTGCCATATCCCCAAAGCCCCACAAGACACCTGGCACACAGTAAGTCCTCAATACATGTTTGTTACTCTGAACTGGGACCCCCAAAGTAAGTTTGAAGCTGTACACAAAGCCCTCTCTGTGTGGGCCTCTTGTGGTTTAAGCATGTGTGCACGTAATCATCTTTCTTAGGAGAGGGTCCAAAGGTTTCATCATCTGCTCAAAGAGGACCCCACCAAAAATAGCCTAAAAGGGTGCGCTCTGGGCAAGAGCTCTGGGTGAACTCATCACACTTACCCCTTCTCCTGACAGCCAACCGCCCTTAACCGCCTCTCCCCTTTGGACAAAGCCCCTCCCCCACTCCCAACTGCCTCTCCTCCTCCTTCCATTTAGTCAGACCCTCCCTCCCTTCAGGAGCTCCCTCCAGACCATGTCCTCTGAGAGGCCCTCCTGGAGCCCCCAGTGGGAGCCTGCACTCTTTCCCACCTGCTGTGACAATGATTGGGTACCACCTGCCTGACACCCACTCCCCTCATTAACCATCACTGACTCCTGGAGTATTTACATGCTAGGATCCCGCTATAGCGTGTTAAGCTTCTTGAAGACAGGAACTGGGATGTTCTTCCTCAAAGTGCCCTTCATGTTACGAACTCAGTAAATAAAAGTGCGGACAGGCACTCAGAGTTGTGTGATAAAATAACAGATGGCCAAGTCCAGGCTCATTTTCAGAAAAGACTTCTTATACACTAATACTACAAGGATTTTTAAAACACTATCCCAACAAACAAAATCAACTAATACTGTTGTTTCCTGTTCTCTCCCAGACCTTGTCTGTAAGCACTGGTAAGATTTATATAGTTGTATTCATAATACAAATACTACATCAGCCTCCGATATTTTTTCCCCCTAAACACTGCCTCTATAAACGTGATTTCGCTTGGGACTGAGAGCCTATATTTTGCCCTGCAATCCTCCTCATGGGGTTACTAGAACAACCAAACCAGCAGATGTCGAGCTGTGCAGTTCCATTCTTTCGTAACAGAACATTTTTTTTTCCCATAGGCAGCTTCTCTTCCCCAGGTGTTAAAGCAGATTTTCCTTCTCGTTTTCCAGAACATCAAAGGTCTATTTTCACATGAAAGCACTCAACTGAATGTGTAGTAAAACAGACTGGCCTCTCCCAGCAGCCTCGCCCAGGCACCATCCTCCCCTGGCCAACAAGTCCCTAGTACAGATGTAGGAACCGCCCCACGAAGCCAGCTCTGGATGCCAGAATTCCACCCAACCCTCCTTGGACCTCTGACCACCTGGCCCCCCTCCCCTCTTTGCACTACAAGTACTTTATTTCCCACCTCCTCTCCCTCACCAGTCACCACCTTGTCCCCGATGTCTGCCCGGGACTGTCCCCAGTGCCTCCCCAAAGCCACTCCATCGCCCAGGATCCACTGCCACCAAATACCCCAGGGACCCTGCCTGAGCTCTCGTTTATCAGACTGTTTACATTAAAAGGAACAATATGCTCCCATCAAACGAGGGAAAGTCTGGCTTGCTGTCATCTCCGGGCTCTTTATAAAATAAAAAGTCAACAGGACCAAGCATTGGCTGAGTTCTCCAACCGTAATACACAGAACCCCAGAACAGTGTGGCAAGCCAAACAGATGCTCCCCAAATTCTCACAATACACTGAAAAACAAGTCTGACTCTGCCCTGAGGTAGGAAAACAGCATTAGGGAAGACACGTCCTACCAAAGCAGCAGTTTTTGTGTCAGGGAATAAGAAGCATGTTTTAGTGTTCAGATCCCTTTCCCTAAAAAGCAAGCATGATGTTCAACCTCACTATTGATCGGGGAAATGCAAATTAAAACCACGAGATACCAAAAAACTGGCACAAATTAAAAAGTCTGATAATAACAACTGTTGGTGAGAAGCCAGAGCAATGAAAATTGCTCTATCTACTCCTTGCAGTACAAATGCTACAGGAAGGGGATGTTTAACCACAGTTTCTAGCAAACTTCAGTTGTATGTACCCTATGACTCAGCAATTCCACCCCAAGATGTATATATTCTGATGACCTCTGGCATGTATACACCAGGAGGTATGCACAGGGATATTCACAGCCAACACTGAGCAGACAAAAACAAATCAAGAACTCAAATGAAAAGGAGAAAAGATAAATAGTGGTCTGTTCCTGCAGCTACAGGCATCAACAGGCAAGCATCGGTGCAAACAGCAAGCTAAATGCCACAAAGTATTCTTTAAGGTGGAAAGAACAAATCTCACAGGGTGCGTGGGCAGGGCTTCAAACTGGGGTGAAACACACAAGGATGCGACGGGGGCTGGTCCTAATACTCCGGTTCTCAGCAGCTTGGTGATTTCACGTTCCTGTGTTATGGCTGTTCATACTTGTGCATTTCACATTTTTGTGAAATGGGCAATATTCCGTACAAGGAGGGGAGAAAACGAAACTCAACACCTCTCCTCTCCACAGGACCATTTTTCCTCTGGGACCTTTTGCTCTCTCAAAAGGAATCTACTTGTTAAGGGCTCTCAGTACTGACTACCACCCTTTTCCCTTGAGTCAAGCCAAAATTCTATCAAGGACACACAAAACCAAAAGGGAAATGAATCTATTCTGACCGCAAAGCAAGATCTACTCTAGAAAGATCTCTGCACCCACAGCATGTGCAAACCGGGGTTGTAACAGCACAGAGAGGGCTTCCAGCATGCTTTTCGTAAGGAAGATCCCAGCTCCTGGGCACTCCACACTGGCCAGGGAGAAACTTCCTAAGACTTCCTAACACCAGCAGCCTCTGTCCCCCACGCCATGAGCACGTCACCTCACAGGCAGCACTCAAGAGCTTCCTTCCACAAGCTTCCCTCTGGAGCGTTACCAGCGGAAACGGGGTCCTCCATCAAGAAACTCTGCAAGGGGCTCACCCTCTCAACACGTACAATGACCTAATCCTTTTCTGCTCAACTCTCCTTTCCACCTAGCGAAATTGTCTCTGTATCACTTTGTCCTTCCATCCCAAGAAGCCCCCAAAGCCACTGGTGGTCAGATGTCCTGCCCTTGCTCCAACTCCCCCCATGTGCCCACCTGGTTTAACTGATTCACACGCCACTTCAGACACCCCCTACACAAGCCATCTCCTTGAACGCCCAAGAATCACTCCCACGCTGCCATCTTTGCTTCCCCTGAGCCTAGGGACCCTTCTCTCTCCCAACTAACTCTCTCCCACGTGTCACAGTTTCAGCTCCTGAAATTCTAATGTTCTTCAAGGAAGCTGGCCCCAGATATTAAGCAGATAAAGATGCCTTTCTCCCAGCAAAAACCAAAGCTATACCAGCATCTTCTCGCCTCAATCTGAGCACACATTGGACTATGTGTCCTCAGTCAAGTCACCTGATCAAATATAATAACATAAGCAGTAACAAAAATATTAATGCACACCCACTGCTTGTTTACAATGCACCTAGCTAGTTGACAATGTGCTGGTCAATCCAGGAGGACACAAAAAAGACAGAAACATAGTCACTCATGTGAATAACCAGGAAAAGGGACTTTGTTAACTGAAAAAAGCAGACTGCAAAATGATACATATAAAAGGATCTTATATTCATAAATTATAATATATATTTTTAGTACACACACAAGAAAATTGAAGAATACGTTCCAATTCATTTTTTTATCATTTCTTTCTTACCTTTTTTTGGGGGGGGTAGTTAGGTTTATTTATTTATTGTTTTTAAAGGAGGCACTGGGGATTGAACCCAGGACCTCATGCATGCTAAGTATGCAGCTCTACCACTTGAGCTATCCCCTCCCCCCTTAAATATGTTCTAATTCATTAACAGTAGTGGTGGAGGAGAGGCAGCCCGATAGGGAATCTATACTTTGGACTATAACTGCTCTAACGTTTAATTTTTTAATTATGAATATGCATTATTTATATAATAGGGAGGGGTGTTTTTCAATAAGTTTTAAAAGAAAGACAGCAAAACAAAATTCCAACTCTCAGGAAGCTTCCAATCCGGCTGCTAAAGTAAAATTTAACACACATGGAATGAGAGTGAACAAGACAGCAGGAAAAATCCAATTCCTGGCTCCTTCCAGGAGAAAGACAGGCGATCACAAGATGCCAGTTGTCCATCTCGGGCAATGAATGCCAATGGAATGAGAGGCAGAGGTCAGCTCGCCACGAGTTTTCAGAAGGGTGTGCAGGAAGGGAGAAAACCTGCTACGGCAACGGATCAACAAGGATGGAAGGACAGCATGAAAAAGGGGCCAAGTCAGGAGAGACAACCTCCCTGGACTCCCTCAGACCTTAGTTTTCCAGCTTCTGAAGCAGTATGGAAAAACAAGCCCTCCCTATAGGTAGATTATTTTGCATGCATACAAGACAAATATAATCTCAACCAAGCCAAGAGGAATATCCCAAATATACCTTTGTTAAAACAACTCACTTTGAAATAATTTTAGAACGACTCTAACAAATGCAAAGACAATTTATAGAGCTCCCCTATATCTTTCACCTTGCTTCTTCAAATGTTAATATCTTACATTAACCACAATACATTTATCATACTAAGAAATTAACACCAATTCAATACCATTAACTAAACTACAGACTTTTTTTTGGACTTCACAAGTTTTTCCACCGATACGTTTTTCTCTTCCAGGATCCAATCTAGGATACCACACTGCATTTAATATAATTCGTTTTTAAACAAGCCAACATTTTATGATTATTTATTCTCTCTTGGTAAGAAAATGTGCTGGCACTCAGGGCAAAGACTTCGTCCTGCTCCTCACCATCAAAGAAAGCAATCTTTGACGGATCTGCCAGGCTCCAAAGGGAACAGAATTTGATCTACAGTGAGATAAAAACCCAGACAATGACCAAACCTCTTAACCCTCCATAAGCAGCCACAACCCTGGCCTCTCTCCACAGCAACTAACTGGTATTTAAAAGTAATTTATGTTAATTGCAGTCGGGCATATATGAACATTACAAAGCAAGCTGGCTTCAAACAAAAAGGCTCAAGAGAGGAGCCTAACAAAAAATTAATTTTGTAAAAGACCTATTTCTTATTCCAACTTGTTTTTAAATATATGTTCTGAGTCACAGCCCATTAACTGCCTCAATTTATTAATAATCTCAGGGCAACCAACTATCTCGGATCATGCAAAGATGAAATCTTGCATAAAAAAGAAAATGAAATATCTACACACAAACATTAAGCAGGTAGTCAGCTGTGATGACCAGAGAGGATTACCTTTTTTTTTTTAAACCAGAATTTGTAGGGCAAAGACAGGAAGGTACAGGCGCCAGAAACTCAAACTTCATAAAGAAAAATTTTCTCCTCCGAACATGAGATTACCTTAGAAATGACTGGTTCAAAGAAAGTTCTTTGGAATTCCCTCCCCATAATAGAAATTTGTGATGGGAGGAGAAGGTCCCATATTCTCAAAGACCCTTCTTTTAGCTGAGGAAATGACGGTGCTGTTTTGGCATTTTAAAGCAAGAACAAATACTTTTGCTATAAAATCTACTTTGTAGATGGAATCAGTAAGACAGCTGTTTATACGGAAAGCCTTTCCTCTCTCTCTCCTTCCAAGTCCCTCAATGATTCGTATCAATAAAACACTAACTGGAACAAAGAAAAACAGGGTTTGAAATAAAAGAGACAGAGGCACCGATAGCACCTCCCACTAGCTAACACCAGCTCAGCCCACTGATCTGAATGACGCTTCTCAACCAACCCCAGCGTAAAAGGAAAAAAAAAATCTCCCCAAGGCAGACCAACTTTTTGTTGCAGAGCCAGAAACTGGGTTCTTATTTGTGTAAAACGCTCAGTGGGTGTGACACACTTCATCTTTGATATGCCCTAGGCTTTGAAGCTGGCTCCTTTCAGCCACGGGGAACCTGGATGACTCACCAAGCACCCTTCCCTCGCCCCTCCTCTCCCACCGTGAGCTGCCTTACGAAGCTATTGGCAGGACCACCAGATTCATTCCCCTGAGTGACAGAGGCTCCAGGAGAGAAGGAGGGACAGGAAGGCACATGATCATCCATCATGGGAAACGAAACCTCAACAACCGTGTTTGCCCTGGAGGGTGAGCCCTTTCCCGCATCCCAGCTCTTTCCTGTCAACTCTTCAAGGCTCAAGTCCAATGTCCCTTCCTCTGGGAAGCCTGCCCAGCTCTCTCCTGCACTCGTCCCCCCTCACAGATCCTGTCACACCTTCAGCATCCTTCACCTGTTGATTTCACACCAACACCTGTTGACGACCTGCCTCCCCAAACAGACTTCAACTCAGGAGCAAAGGAGCCCCCTTCCTCATCTCTGTAACCCCAGCACCATGCCCTGCACCCATCCCAGAGCAGGGGATCAACAAATGTTTGTTCAGTGAATGAACACAACTCAGCTCCCCCCAGAAACCCCATTACTAAATGCTAATTACCACTAGCTGCATGAATAATGAATGAAGAAATGAGCTAACAACAGTCCCCTTGTTAGCCAAGTGGCCAAGTCCTTCGGGAGCACAAAGAAGGGATCGACTGACTTATGGCTGTAGTCGGATGGTTCAAAGACGAGACGGCCTGTCTTAAAGGGTGTGCAAGAGGCAGGGAAGGAGGGCCACGCCCGATCTGCAGCTGGCAGCACCCAGAGATTTTACCAATCAAGCTCCCTTCCCCAGGGCAACAAGCTCCCTGGAGCTGGTCTTTGTGTGGCAAACTCAAGAGATGTCAGCAGGAGAGCCCAGCTGTCCGAGGACAAACTCACCCTGCCAATAGTGCCACGCCTTGACTCCCTCATCTGCCACAGCCCCCTGCACCTGCCAGTACTTAAAACTCAAAGCCAGATGCTCAAACAGCACCCAACTGGAGTGCTGTACCAGAGCAAACAACCAGGCAAGATTTATGAGAAAGGAGGCACCCATCTCTTCCCCACTCCCTGGAATAGAAAGGTCAAACGAATATTCGATTGGGTGCCAGAGGGAGCCAGAGGCTCCCAAGTCTGGGATTCATTCTATCCATCAAAAAGAAGCAAGCCCTCCTCAGGAAGCCTTCACTGAAGTCACCTATAGGGCTTGTCTACCTCCCAGTCCCACACCTCTGGGGAGAGGCAGAACCAGAGATGTGCAAACACACGTGAGAGAGACACAGGAACTTTTGTTCAGTCGCTCTGAACAACCCTTAGAAAAAGTAAACATGCATCACCTGTTCATCTATGACATCAAATATCCCGTATTCCTTAAAAAAAAAAAAATAAGAAACACTGATTATATATTCAGAGGATGTGTTTTATATCCAAGAAAACATTATGATCAGATACTGAGCCTTTTCAAACCTGCAAATAATCCAGTAATGGCAAAGTACCACGGAGCACTGCCTCTGCTTTCGGGGGCGGAAGGGGGAGGCGGGGAAGGGCTCCATAGTTGGGCTCTCACATACCCTTGATGGGTCATACTCCAAGCCGGAAGCAGGACGTGTCACATGAAGGTCCTTCCAACGGTGAGCACCCTCTCCCCCAGCCTGACCTGCTGCCCCAGGCTCTGGAGCAAACACCACTCCTGGTTCACCAGGGGTAGCTCTGAAAACCACAGGTGCTCAATAGTGCTGACCAACCAGGTGGACTTTTTATTTTTTTTTAAACTTGTTGCGCATAAGCAGTCAATTGTTCAAATGTCCTCAGTTTTGCAATAGAGGCCCTCTACAGAGAAAATAAAATCTTAATGTTTTGGTTCAAAAGATTTAGCGCATGACTTCAAAGGATCTTATTCTGAAACCTTTGGTGTTGGCAATGAACTCTCTCCTCGACACAGCTTGTTCCATAAGCCAAGGTTTTTGTATACTGGGTTTTCTTAAAGTGGGGCACGCCTACAAGGAGGCGGGTCCTTTCTCAGAGTATGAGGGGATGTTTGCATCTCCTTGAGTTCCCTGAAGTCTTAAGCCCCTAAGGCAACTGACAGAAAGGCTGCAGAATCTCTTCCACCCTTCCTGGTCCCAAACAGTCTTTAGGAATAAGTCTTTATGGAATAACCCACTTGCTCCCAAGGACAACCTGGAGTTGCCTCTCCATGTGGCATCCCTGGGGCACTTGATGACAGCCACCCAAGGTGATCCCAAGGTGAGGGCCCCCCATGACCCCTACCTCCATTTCCAACAAGCAGCCCAGGGGGATTCTTCCACCAGTACTGGCTCAGCACTGACTCACCGTCTCTCCAGGTACCCCCACCCCACTCCCCTGGAATCACCAGGTCTAAGGCACAGGGGATCCTAACTCTCACCCTTGCCTTTTCGTACTTATTCAGCTTCTGATCTTGTCCAGGCGCTATTCCCCTAGCTAAGTGTGCCCCACAAACCCCATAACACTGCCGAGAATTTTCTTTCTAAAATACGAATTTGGTCCTGCCGTTGCTTACAAGCCTGCATGATTCCAGACTGCCTTCAGGAACAGGCTCCGTATCTTAGCTCGAAATGCAAACTCTTTCCTGTTTTTGCCCCCAAACCACCAGTCCAGCCTCCTCTCCCACCCAAACCCTGACCCCACCCTCCAGCTCCCTTCCCCTGGAGCCGCTGCCCCCACTGCTCTGGCCTGCCCTCACAGTGCCCCCAAGGGCCTTCCCAGCCCCAAGTCCATCTCCCCAGAAAGGCAGCTCTTCCATGGGCCCGTCCCCTCTGTCCTCTTGCCTCTGCCTCAGTCACAGCGTTCTCCACGGTCTCCAGCAGCTGTGCGCTTACAAGCTGGCCTCGCCTACCAGCCCCTCAAGGATGGGCGCTGTTTTGCATTTCATTTTCAGCCCTGTCTCCTCATCTCCAGCACAGTGCTCAGCCCACGGCGGAGGGAGGTATAAGTGGTCTCGGTCTGTGAATTTACCAACCCTCTCTTCCCTGCCCCAGTTCTTAGAATGGGGGGCTAACAAAGCTGGGGTCATGAGTTCCATACACCTGGGCAATGTGCCCTGCACTCAGAAAAAGCCCATTCAACGGCCAGCCACTACCTCTGGTCACAATAGGGGCGAGGCCAGAGTGTGCAGACAGCTCGACACGACCCAGTCCTAGTGCAGAAGCACGATCCCGGTGCCTGCCCTGCTGATAACGGGTCAGGTGTGTCATCTCCGTACAGAAGAAAAAGCAGCAGAGTCGATCCATCTTTCAGCATCCTTTAATGGTACTAAGCAGCATGTTTAGCTGTTATTTCAATAAGCCTTATTAAGACCCAATTTTCTTGGGTCTTCTTTCAGATTCTGCAGCATTAAAAGTCTTGCTGCTTAATTACATTAGGAGCACCTGTATATATTATGTGCAATAAATCAACTTTAATTTACCACCACACAAGGCTATTCATCTTCTCCGGGTTATTTATTGCTCAGTATTATTTTGGTGCTGAACTGTATCCTCTCCACTGGAAGAAAGAGCAGTTAGGGTAAGAAAAGGCAAAGCTGTACTTCAGGACGCTCTCCGATGCTGATACGCACATACACAGCAAAAAGGAGAGGAAAAGAAACATATAAGCGAATCTTGGCAATCTGCTCTTTGCTATTTTCCTAAAACACTCCCTAAACGTTTTCATGTTTTCTTTTGCACGCGTGCACACACACACATACCAGTCACCCACTGAAACAGCACAACCTGCAAAACAGGCCCAGAGCTCTTGCCAGCCAAGTGGAAACCAGGCGTGGGGCGCTGGCTTAGCCAGACACAGGGACGTGCTTCAGACCAGAGCAGACGATTCTTCTGTCACCTCCCGGCCGCTGGTGCTGGCCCTGCCCTCGGATGGTGCAGGTGCGACCCAGTCCAGGGGCAGAGATGAGCATCTTGCAGCCACCCACGCCCACCACGCCCACCCAGGCAACCTGGAGTGCACAGAACTGTTTCCAGATAATCCGAGGTGGAGACAGACAGTGTGATGACACTGAGGACCCTCATTCCTCGAGAATCTGAAAAATGCCGCTGAGGAGGAGTCATGAAGTTCTCTGCAGGACCCCCCCAACCTCACCACATCAGCACCACTTGCGCCCCTCAACTGAGACCCCGACTTCAACACATCCAGGGAAGGGCCCACGTGATTCTTCTGCACAGTGAGTGTGAGAACCACTGTCATTAAGCCTCAAGAGTGAGGCTGACCAGCCACTCCAGAATAACGTGACAACTAATAATTTCAGTGAGAGTGGCTTCGTCACTCCGTGCCAGGTTCTAGGCTCAGTCCTTTACTGCCACTAATTCCTCACAACCACCCCACTGTGACTCTCACTCACATTTTACTGATGAGGAAATGGAGGCACAGAGAGACTACGTGGTTTGCCCAGAGTCCCATCTGTATACCTGGCCAGGCAGTCTGGTTCCTGAACCTGGGCTTCTCAACCTCTAGGCTCTCCTACCTCTCCCAGCCCGGATCCCCACACCCGCTCCAGTTGGACAACAAGCACTTTTTGTTCTTAAATAAAAGGGAGGCAAAAATCACTGAGACATCACAGGCTCCCTATGCAGCCCCAAAAGCCTTCAGATTCCCCCAAGATCAGTATGTAAAGCTACTGCCTGGCAACTTGCTGGCAACACCCAAGTCTTGTCTCCGAGCTTCCCACAGATCAGATTAAGCAAGCTTCTCACTCGCTCGCTTCCTAAAAGCTAGAAAACTTCATGGGACACCGCGCCCATGGGCTGCCTTCCCCCAGCATGGCAGCCAAGCCGCTGGAAACCAAACTAACATCACGTCCGCCTCCTTCTCACCCAGGGAGCTGTGATGGATTTTATGGCAAACAACTGACTATTTTTCACAAGCACAGCAGCCACATTCAACTTGCATTTGATAATTTGCCTTTAATCAGGGCCTAGGAAAACCCCAGGCCAACCTATCTCACCAGACGCCCCCTTCAAGGCTCATCTTACAGACGACAGAGAAGGAATAAAAAGGCGACAGAGAGGATAGCATAGTCCAGGCAAGAAAAACTTCTTTTTAACAAATTCATGTCAAATAAAAGTCTATCTTGTGGATGCAGAGGGGGCGGCTCCAGAGAGAACACGTGTGTGCAGAGGACGGAAGGGCAGGTCAAACTGGTGAGCTTGTAACCCAACTCCTGGAGGGGTGTGGGACAAACAAGGGACTGCCAAGAACCCGAGTCCAAAGTCCCTCTGCAAAAAGAAGTTCCCCTGTGAAAAGCTCCACAGAGAGACTGGCCTGGAGAGGAGGGTGGTGAGCGGCCCTCTGTCGGACCTTTCACTTGACCAGGGAGAGGGCTGTGGGGTCATGGCCTCGCCCAGGTGACCTCCCTGAGTGCCTTCTTGCTCTTGAATTCCATGAATACTTCATTGTGCCAGTTCATGCAGAACAGAACCTCGGAACACACACGAACCTTCCCCCTTCTTGAACAGAAGCCACCCCTGGGGCTAGACCAGTGATTTTCAACCAGAGGCGACTGTGTTGCCCAGGAGACATCTGACAAGGTCTGGAGACATTCTCAGGCGTCACAACGGGGGAAAGGAGTGCCACTGGCTTCTAGTGGGTAGAGGTCAGGGATGAGTCAAGCATCTCACAATATGCACAATGCACCCCACTGCAACTAAAGAATTGTCCAGCCCAAAATCTCACCAGGGCTGAGGCTGAGAGACCCTGGGCTGGAGTACTGAGAGTAAACACCCACAGTCTTCCAATCTTCCCACGGCCGCCACGCCTTCTCCCACCACCCTCTCCCACCACTGCGCTAAATCAAGCAAGAATTCAAAACCAAGCCAGAGTGATGGATAATCTGGATACCGAGGACCATCCTTAGCTGACAGCTGAGAGTCTGCATGGTTAGCACCTCCCTCGGTATCTGGTGCAAGCTGCTCTCTGAGACGGGCCAAAGAAAGGGAGGGGGACCCAGGAGACACTGGGACTCCAACTGTCTGGAATGGACTCAGAGGTTAACCCTAATTCACCAGACCCCAAGGGGTGGGGGTAGATTCCACGGAAAAGAGAGGAGGGCATGACTAACCTTCCAGGGCCTAGAGGCCCAAACAGCACACGGGAGGCCCTCCATCCAAATCAGCAAAATTAACCGACTAGTATAAGGTTTGATGTCTGCACAACCTCCTTTCCTTCACCACCACAACAGCTGGGTCTGAACAACTGGCACTGAGTAAGCACCTACTGAATGCCAGGCATTGTGCTAGGTGCTCTATGAAATGTGTGTCTGTCCCCATAGCCACCAGACAAGTCTTATTATTCTCACTTTATATATGACACACATGAGGCTCAGAGAGGTCATGTAACTTGGCCAGATCACACAGCCAGAATTCAATCCCAGAACTGTCTCTAAGAGGCCCTATCTACCATACCATATCGCCTCTCTTCTCCCAAACATCCCCCGGCAGAGGAATGGAGGAATAGAGCAGGAGGAAGCCCCAAATGTGCCCTGGGGTCCCCCTGCTGCTCCTGGTGCCACCCTGAGCCTGCTCTCCCACACCGAGCTCTACTGCTGTTTCCAGAAGGGGACAGTCTGACCATATCTGTCTGTGGTCTACAGGGTCCCGTCAGGAAGCCAGCCCAGCACAATCCCCTTACTGCTCCCACAGTGGGCACTGTCGCAGGTGCCCTCTGACTGCGCAGAGCGGGGCAAGTGCAGCACCGGCTGAAAGGTACATCCTGCCCCTCCAGGCAGGGCCTGTGACGGACCCCATTTGACTGCACGTAACTCACAAAAGGAGGGCGAGGAGCCTGAGCTGGCCACGCGTGCAACTCTAAAGGTTTAACAAGACAGGAAGAGGGCTCACTAATGCCCCAGTTAGGAGCAGAAAGGCCGAGAAGCACGGCGAGCCTCTTACCTAGGATGAAGCCCCAGCCCCCTACCACCTGTGTTTGGACATCCAACACAAAGCAGAACATCAAACACCAAACACTAACCAAGGAGTACAGAACAGAGGCACGTGACCAGCCAGGTCCAGGGAGAATCAACACTCAAGACCCTGGGAGTGAGAAGACAGGTCAGGACTGGACCCGGGGACACCGGCGGTCCTCCAGCTGAAAACTGTCCATAACAAGCTCCCCATCTTCACTGCACCCCTTCCCTAGGGCTGGCCATGAAGGATTCGTGGAAGAGATGACCCGTCAACCAACCACACAGCGCCCACACTCAGGTGCCCCCAAGTTCATCAGGGTGGCTGCACTGAGGGTGGGTGTTCCCTGAGGGAAGCAATGTGGTACCTCCTTTCTCTGTTCGACACTAACTTCCCACACGAACAAGGCAAGGAGGCATTCTCGGGCTCCTCATGAGGCCCCAGGGAAGGGGCTTACTATGAAGTTTAGCCAAAAAAAAGAAGAAAAAACAAGAAAAGAAAATGAAACAAACAAACAACAAAAAAGAGCTTTTTGAGACCACTTATTTGCCGAGTACTACAGACACATGAATACGGAACAAATGCGCTTGCTTAAAAAAAAAATTCCCAATGCCAAGAGAAACCCTGCATCAGAAATCTCTGCAGTCCCTCCAGGCCGGCACCTCTCTTGGCCTCTGCTTTGTCACCGGCATTCCGTTCTACCCTGCGGGACCTGCGCATCCCAGCCAGCCTCACCCTACCTCGGTTTTAATGAGCGGTACCTGGGTCTCTTCCCAAAGCTGCCTGCTCTCTACCAGAACACACCTTTCCTAGTTGTTTGTTCACTTTAAAAAAAAAAAAAAAAGGGCACGGGGGAAGCAGGTTTACTGGGAGGTCATTTTGCCTTAGGAAAGGAACAAATTAAGTTGAGGCCCACAGCAGGCCGGGGAATACACGCTCCATCCGACAAGCGACCTTGGGAAAGGTCACTGGCAGCCCCTTGTTTATGGAGCCCGGATACCAAGGCATGGTCACCTCTAAGAAGCACAACTAGCAACAGGAGCATGCCAAACTCTTTTATTGGGTCCCTCTTAAACACTCCAGAAAGCCGTCCAATTCCTTGCAGAGTAGTGAAAAACAAAAGTGCTCTCAGCAGGAGGGGGAAGCCAGGACGCGATTATGAGCAATTAGTGAATCAATGACTCTCAGAGACACTGATTCAGGCCAGCAGTTCTTGTTAGCGACCCTCGACCCTCGAGGAAAATGCAAGGACACAGCTTCAAGGGGGGCGTGGGGGGTTGGAATCGTCACAAACCACCTTCAGAGTTCTCCCCTGACCCCAAACACTTAAAAATCTGGGCTCAGCCTTTGAAGAAGAATCTCTTTGTACATTGTTTCCTTAAATGCGCGCACACGCACACGCACACGCACACACACACACACACACTCACACAAACAAAAACAAGTGAAACTACAGCCACCAGTTCTGTTGGCCCACGTGAAATGACTGTCTCCAAATCCTGGAGACAGAACAGAGTCAGGTATCAGTCAAATGAGAGGAAGAAAGAAAAACAAGAGGGGAAGAAGGCAGAGAGGTGAGGGAGGGAGAGAGAAGTTACCTGGCTGATAGGAACAGCATGACCCTTACTTGCCCTCATCAGGAAGGTGGGGATGGAAAACAGATTGGGTCTCCACTCCCACCGCGCGTCCACCGGGGATGAAAATGTATCGATTCCTGGCACAGAAAGAACCCTTACATGTTTTTTTTTTTATTATAACCCCTCATCCATCCAAACACCTGTTCAGGAAACCATCACAACATGATAGAAAAGGTTATTAGAAGCCTTGCTAACTGATGGCCAATGAGAAAAGAAAACTTCTAAAAATATATTGTTGCTTGCTGGGAAGATCGGGTTCCATTTACACGGAAATCCTCAGGAATACCTCTTTGGGGAGATGTTCCTGTAACTGTTTTTAAACGTTCAGTTCTATGCGGCAGAATTCAAAACAACTGCTAAGAACACAGCAACTTCCCAGGTACAAACGCGGGTGCCAGGTCTTCCACAAACGGTTTTATTTGCAAGTTGCTAACAGCACACAGCTACGCAGACTCTCCTCTGGGCCTCAGTCCTGAACAGTGTCGTGCCACCCACTCCCGTTTGTCGTGTGCGTGATTTTCTTTCTGATGTTCAAGTACCAGGAGAGGCACCGAGGGACAGTGGGTTCAACGTGAAATCGTAAAAAACGCCAACTAGCCTCTTGAGCAGAGAGCCCTGTCTAGGCCCCACTGCAAACTTCTTTTTTGGCTCACTGGTTTGGTTTTTACCGGTTTGTTAATCTATTTACTCTAAGCAGTTAGAAGAAGATGGCAAAAGAAAGCAAAAACAAAAGCTTTCCTCCTAGGAGGGGAGAAAACCGGTATCCTTGAACCTAAAGAACTCTCCCTCGCTCCATCTTGGCCTCCCTGAAAGTTGCTCCCTAACCTTGAAAATACAGTCTGTTCCCAGCCCTCCTACAGCCCTCTGTGCTTGGCCCCGACAACCACGTTGAGGAATCCTTATCTGAAAAGGCGAGTCCTAGCTGAGGGATGCAAATCATTTTTTTTCAAGTTGGAAAGAAGAAACTTCTGAGAAACTGAAGCTAATCTCTGCACCGAAACCTCCTCTCCCTTCCTCCCTCCCTCCCTCCTCCGAGGCTCCTGGAAAGGGAAGGGGTTAAGGCAAAAACAAACCCAAACCCTCATCCCTGCTCAGTTCAGCTTCAATAAATTGTTACCAACTTGCCTTCCCAAGGCAAAAAAAATAAATAAATAAAAAGCAGTTTTAGTTCTCAACCCCTCTACTCCCGTTCCTGTGCAGTGGACTCCCCCGGGGACATCCTTAAGCACCCCCCTCATGATTCTCATCTCTGTAGTGACCAAAACAACCCTTCACCAGGATAAACAAGAATCCCAAACTTAAAAACTTCCTTTTTCTCAATAACTGTCTTTTACAGTATTTTAATTAAATGCTTTCTTTAAAACTCCAGGTCAGAGTGTTTTATGTATGATTAGAGTCAAACCACACCACCTCATCTCCTCCTACACCCAGCCTTACCCCCAGTCACTTAAAACATATATGTATTTTCCAGATTTCAAAGCCAGCTGTGGCTGCACAGCTGTAGGCAAACAAACTCATCAAGAGAAAAAAAAACCCACATACACACCTCTAAGATACGTACATAGAACACACAGGTTTATTTTTTGTTCGGAGTGAGAGACACAGGAGTGCGAGCTCCAGGCCAGCAGCTGAACAGCAAACACCACGCGGGGTGGGGTGGGACAAGCACAGGCCTGAGGCTTCAGGACAGCTGACACCAGGGCCACCTTGGAGCCTCATAGCCAGGCGTCCCTGGGACAACCAGCAGAGCGGAGGGGCGGAGGGGCCAACAGAGTGCTTTCATTAAAGAGAAAAAAAGTGCACAAGGATGAAAAGAAACAACACCCCAACACCGCTCAACTCTGCAGGCCCCTTTGCGGAATTAAAAAGCAAAATAAAGCTTCGGCCAGGCTGATGGGAACATCAGAGCCGAAGGCTTCCCTGGTGAGAGCCTCCCTGCATACACTTGAATCGCCTTAAGTTGCCTATTTTTGTTGGCACCACTTCCCTTTAAAGGCTGTTTACAAATACAGAGCGATCGATATTTCCTAACTCAAGGGTATCCTGAATGGGAACAGAGCCCCGCTGGGCGCACTGGGAATGCTCCCCGCGGCCCCCGCCAACCTGCCACCTCAGCTGGGAGCCCCTGGGCCCCGGGAACACACCCCCAGAGACCGCAATTTCGGGCGGCCACGTGTGTCCCACCCACCACCACCCCTTTCACATCCTTCACGGACTTTGCTGGCTGGGGAGCCAGATTTCCTCCTCCCATTTGCTGCCTTTCCAGGGTCTGGCTGGAGTTTTGTTTTGTTTTGTTTTGTTTTTTGCTGTTATGTGTTATTTTGAGACTTTTTTGGTTTGGGGGATTTGGAAGAAGCTATTTCTTTCCCCCTTTCTCTGCCTTTCTTTCTTTTGTATCTAAATACATTTTCACATGCTCTTTAAGTGGCTTAAGGCTTGGCATCCATCTCAAACACATCTATAATGGATCAGGAGCCAAAATCTGTTTCTGATTATCACAGACAAATCAAGCACCCCTGAGTTAGGGGGATGGGAGAGAAAGACAGGGGCTCTTTAAAAGGTCTGGGACACCGACTTCTGGGTTCTGCCCACAGAGGAAGCCCTTCAGCCCCAGGGGCTGACATTACCACTGACCCCTCAGCTTATAAACTTCCCAGCCACCCACACTGGAGAGTTTACGGGCGAGGATGCCACACCTAGTGGAACAGTGCTTTCTAGAAATCCTGGTGCGTTTGATGGGGAGAGAAGGGGGGAGGGGCACACGAGCTCCCTCTCCCCTGAAAAAGGCAGGCCCCCACACAGAGAACACAGCTGCAGGAAGATGAAAAACATTTTACTGTTTAAAGAGCAACAGAGGGTTGCTGGACATGGGCAATTTAAAATTAAATGCAACTCCCATCACAGCCGTTTGCAGTTAAAGGTAAGCACCTTTTTTTCAAAAGCAAAATCATCCCTGCCAGAAGGGCTGCCTTCCACTCAGGGACCCAGATGCCGCCTCAAATTATTAAAGCTTTAATAGCTGGCCACCCAACTGCCCGGGAAGGCAAGCCTCTTCCTTAACATATTTAAAATAAAAAAAAAAAGTCTTGCCCCTCCACTCTGTCCACGGAGCATAGAGTAAACGCTTTAGAGAAGGTGAGTAATATCTTGTCGCTGAAGTAAAGGACTCAATTATAAAACCTTCAGAAGGATTCTCAAGGCATATCTACCTACTGTGACAGCGACTTATGCAAAACCGAAAGACAAGCTAAAATATTTCACCTCTACCCACGGCTCAGAACAGAGAGGAAGCGGGGAAGGCGACGGGGGTTGGGGGGTGGTGGGGAGGCTGGCGTCTGACTCGAAGCTGCATCCTCTATCTTGAAAGGTGAGCCGCCAGACACGCACACGCACGCACACGCACGCACACAATCTCCGCAATCCCCTCGCGGAGAACTGTCAAGAATTAGGGCCCTTGCTAATTTTAGGATCGGATGTACTTCCACAGCAGGGGAGGGGGCAGGCGTTCTTCAGGCCTCTGCCCTGTCTCTGGGCAAAACGAAACCCCTTCAAGATGCCTCGGAGGAGCAGCAGAGCTCACACAGAGAAACTTCCAGACTTCTGCTATCCGTGAATCCTCGGGACACATGGTCTGGTCCTCCAGGCTGCTTTCCAGCCTCCTGAAGCCCTCTGCAGGCGTGCCCATCTAAGCGCTCCCTCCCTCTGACCACAGGACCTCAACGCCACTCACACCCTGCATCTAAAATGAACCCCAGTGACCCAAAGCAAAGACACACCAGACCCCAAGGTCACCAAACAAGAGACACCAACGCAGGCTGAAACCAAGCTTCGGAGTGGCAACTCCTCGTCTCCTGGCTTTGATCTCAGAGGAAATAAAGCCAGAGCAGTCAAAGCGGGAACAGACTGCAAACACTCCTGTCCCCAGTCAGCCACTTCAACCTGGCCCCACAGAACATCCAAACCGAAGACGCGTTTTCAGGTTGTTTTATCTCCACCAGGCTCCTCCACCTCGTTCTGGGCATCCTTTGTCTGTTCCTGGCCCTGATTTCTCCCCGAGTCACCCCACAGAGCAGGTCTGTTGCTGGGCAGCTTCGGTGGTTGTCAGTCAACCTGACTGCTTTACTCCAGATGGTCCTTTTTACACAAAAGGCCTCACTGAGGCAGAACGGCTCACCTTTGATTTGCTCACCTTTCCCATGTAAAGCCGGATCGAGGCCTCGGCTGAGCACGGCTGCACTCGGGGAAAGCCTGAAATGTGGTCAGTTGGGAAACAAGGCTTTTGAAAGTGTTCTCTGCAAGGTGGGATCCGCGCTTGGGTTCTGCTCGAAGGGAGAGCTAAATGGAGTGGGCTGGAGCAGAAGTAGCAGAGAGAGAGGCAGCAGGACGGGTTTGCTGGAAGGCGCAGGAGAGGGGATGCAGAGGCAACGACACAACCAACTCAGTCTGCATAACTTTCAGCCTCTGGAGTTGGGTAGGGATGTAACATTACCAACCCACCAGACAAAAGGGAAAGAGGGCTCTGAATTGGCTGGGGCAGGACTGCAGGGTGCAGAAGTGCCGGGGCCTGAACCCGAACCCGCACTCCTCATGAGCACTCGCTGCCTAAGATCCACTCTTCCTGGGCAAGTGTGGCCACTGGCCCTCTGGACTGAACAGGACCGGTGCGCCCACTGGACCACCAGGGAACAAGCCTCGCCACGTACTCCCCTGGGACACGCATCCACAGACCAGCCAACTCGAGCCCTAAGGAGCCCTTGTACTCCTCCTGTGATGCCTCCAAGCCCACTTCTGGGGAATGTCACACCACAGTGTCACACCCGACTCACCAGGCCACACATGCGGACAAGATCCTGCAGATTTCCTCCCCCTGGGTCCCTGGCCTTGGCAGAACTCATCCAAGGGCCCCTGGACTGCAGAGCGCTCTTTCCCCAACACCCACCTGACCGGCCACCCCAACCCTAAACCTTATTCACGGCTCCCTGGGGCCCAAAGCTATGGTCCCCAAAATACGATTTGGGGGAAAAAAAGACTGGAACTTTTATTTTCGGTTAGCTTTTTTTCTCACCCTTTTTTATTTTTGTTCATCTATGCCTTGGGAGGTACACAATATTTTAGCACAGTAGTACACATATGTCATTTACAAGTAAGTATATAAGCTGTTTTCCATATAGATGGCCATATTGATCTTTCCAAAACTAGAAACTAATCTTTTCCCATCCCTTCTTACATCCATCAGTGGATTCCTTGACTCTTTTAGGATAAGAATTAGCCTCAACGCCAGAACCCACAGCTCTGCCTCCAGGCTCACCCCTCTCCCTCCCTCCGCCCTCTTTATCCCAGCACAGGACACACCCTGACCCTCCCGCCCCAAGTTCACACTTACATTCCCCTTCAAGCTCAGCCTAAATGTACTTCTCCAGGAAGCCTTCCCCAAACCCTGCTGGAGACCTGGTTTCCATGTTATGCAAACCGGAAACACCCTATGTGTTTTTGTAGCATTTATGGTTAACTGTTCTCCAATAACGGGTCCTGTAATAACTTGTTTAATAGATGTGTCCCCTGCCAGATGCAAATGCAGGGACTGTACCCTACTCCCCAGCTCTGGTCTGGCTCGGGGTCAGAGCTCCAGATGTTTGCTGTGAGCCAATCTCTCACCCCTTTGCACCGTACGCTCCAGCCCGTAAGGAACAGTTTGTCATGCCCCCAACTCCCCAGCCAATAGCCAAGCTGCCTAACTGCTCCCGCAGTTCCCTCAACTCCACTCAGAGGATTTCTCCTCTCAAGATGCAACTCACAGAGACAACCTCTGAGAGGCTTGCCCTGCCCTGCCCTCTCCTCCTCCGGGTCCCTCCTGGTTCAGACAAGCACTGCCGCTGTCCCCACACCAAAACCCTGCCGTGTTTTCACACCTGCCTCCCTCTAGCCTGGGAGCTGCAAGTCTGAGTCTGGGTCTCTACAGGGCCCAGGAGAGCCCCCAGGAGACTTTGCCCAATCCGTGGCCCGAGCTGTGCTCATTTGCATAGATGTGCTTTTTCCCCTCGTGCAGGATGCTCTGTGCCACACTCCCGCTTTCCATCCTCCTTTCAAAGCCATAACAGTAATAGTGTAACACCACCACCTCCTAAGGCTCTTCCCATCGACAACACCTAATCAGGCCTGCTCCTGAAAAGGAACCCAGGCTGCAGCTGGTGAGAGCCGGTGGCCACACAGCGCTGGGTCCACAGCTCCATGGGGCAGTGGCCGAAGAGGGCTGGACCTGCCCCCTCTCCCAGACATTCCTGCTGCGCACACCGGGCCTGAGAAACATGTGCTGATGGCGGCTTCAAACCCTTTCACCAAGAGAGGAGGACTGTGGGAGAGGAAGCCAGCAAAAGACAGACCCTGTGTCTGCCTGACATGTTCCAGGACATTCTGAAATCGAAAACGGCCTTTGATCAGTCCCACCTCAGTCAAGCAAGGCCTCTGAATTTCAGACAGTACCATACGTGGGTTTCCAAAAACTGATGGGAGTCTCCACATCGCTTGGCAATCAGCCCTCCTCTTCTCCCTCCTCCGCCCTCCTGCAGTGGAGCGGCTGAGATGTCACCCAAGCGGCAGCCACAGTCCTCACGCCCGTGGAGCTGTATGGTGCCCGGACGGCTGCAGCCTCAGCTCGGGAACACAGGTGGGCCCACCCCACGGCTGAGCACTTTATGAACACTCTCATGCAGTCCCAGCAACCACCCTGAGAGGTAAAGACTAGTCCTGTATTATCCCACTTTACAGATGGGGAAATTGAGGTCTAGCAAAGTCAAGTGAACTTTCCGAGGTCACGCAGCTAGGAAATTATTAGGCCCAGATATAAAACCCTAAGACTGCCCACCTCCTAAGCCTATTCTCTTAAACCCTAAGCACGGCGGGTTCCCACGCTCCTTCCTTCTTCCTCAGTCTACAGATGAGGAAACTGAGGCTTGGGGCTGCAAGGCAACTGGCCTGAGGTCAAGTTCAGCGAATCAGCACCAAGCTGAGAAGGAGAAGCCAGGCCCCTCCTGCTGCGACGGGAACATTCACACCATGGTCAGCGGCTCTCCCTCCTCCCACAGCCACTCGGCAAAAAGAAAACCAACCCAAACCCACAGGCCGAAGAAGGAAGACCCCCTCAGGTGGTCCAACCTGAAACGAGCAGGTCAGCTCCTCTCTAGGGCTCCTGTCCCCTACCTGGACAGTGGAGCTCACTGGCTCTCTGTCCTTGTCCTTTCTGCCACCCTCCCTCAAAAGACCGAGTCAGCACTGGGGAGACCTGGAAGCAAGGACCTGGAGCCTCAGCACAGAATGAAGCGTCTGCCTGTGACCTGGCACTCACAGGGCCCTGGCCTCAGAGAAATTCAATCATCACCCAATTTGGAAACTAAGGAAATGAGTCATGCCTCTTCTAGGATGCCCAAGAAGCGGCCTTCACTCACAGAGAAGGAAACTGAGGCAAAGAGCACAGGCCGCGAGACGGTCATGGCCCCATGCCGCTGGGGACAGGGAGCGGGCAGACGGAGGCACAACTTCCCCGGGCCCGGACGCCCCGCCCTCATCGACGTCCTCTCAGAAGATCCAGGAGAACTGCTGTATTTCTTCAGGAGGCAGGCCCTCATCCCTTTCTCTCCCACTATTTATTCCCTTGGCTTTTAAACCCAGAAACTTTCACCAAAAGGTGAAATGCAAAAAGGAGCCACGTTTGTCACAACGTGAAGCTCCCTCATCAAGCCCCAAGGTCTAAACTGGCTCCTAATTAATATTAACCCTCCAAATCAGAGTCATGCTCAGAAAACCTTGGATGAAGAGACACAGGGCGGGAGGGGAGTCTCCAATTTTCTTCTTACTTCATCTGGAAAATTAAGAGCACCGCTGATTTGAACAAGAAATCATCAAGGAAAGCAATCACAACTCCACGTGGCCCGGAGCGCGGTGGACTTGGACGTGTAACCTGCCACTTTCGTGCGCTGAAATTAAAATGGTTGTGGCAAGAATAGCAATGATGGCGGGGGTCTCTCTCTCCTCCTTCATCCTTAGAAAACATCAAAACCCCTACAGAAGAGTCTGACGGAGATCAGAAAAGACATCTTCCTTCGTTTTCACAGTAAGTCAGCAGAAGACTGGTCGAAGACTGCACACCTCGGTCCTTCACATGACGGTGTATCCCAAGACTCTTCACCTAAGGGATGATGACTAGGGCAGCGAACGCAGTGCACTGAAGTGGGGAGGGGCGTCTGGAGACCCTCCACTCCAAACCCAACACTTATTTGCTATTTCTGCATTAATTACAATAAACTGCTTCATAGCCTAGCGATCACTTAATGGAGCAGCAAATATGGCTTTTTCCCTATAATTAGTCAATGTAATCCACTACTCTTTCCCTCCTCCCAGCCACCCCTTTCCATCCTCTACATGCTAACACTCACACGAGCCCCACCCCCCAGCCCAGGACCCCACGTATAATCATAATCTTGTTCCCATTTCCAGCAACACCTGGTGGGTGGATTCCACCCAACGGGTTAAGAAATGGAGGGGACACATTTGGAAATGAGCAAGGAGATGAAGACAGGCAAACTGTAGATGCCCTAAGACGCTGGGGGCTCCCTCGATCAAGATCTGAGGGTCAGGGACCCACCAGGTGAAGGCTGAGACCCGTGGGCATTACCTGGAGCTCTGCCCAACATCCTCCCACTCACACCACAGGACCCAAAGGCTTGTAGATCAAAGCCTCATATGCCGTCCGCAAGTATAAACAGTTCTGTGAAAAGGTAACACACACCCCCCCATTCCAATTTCCTCCCTCCCTCCAAACTGTCCTCATTCACAGCTGGGAGCCTTTCTTTCCCTGAAGTTACTCCTTCCTTCTTAGCATCCTCCAAACCTTGTCAACCCATCCAGCCTGCGCTTCCAGTGACCACAAGTGTCAGAGGAACAAGCCCACCTTCAAAGGCTTGCAGATGCCATCTGAGGCTCTGCCAAAACAAAAGTACTGCCGTACCCTTGAAAAGTCAGGTAGATTAAGGATACCAACATCCCCCTCTTAGGGGCTGTTTCTCTCTACTCGACGCACTAAGGACTTATCAGCTGACTTCAGGGAGCCTCTTCTCCAGCCAGAGCAGAACACTTTGCATCTTTCACAGTTTCAAAATATAAAAATAAAAAACAAAACAAAACAAACCCCCCCCCAAAAAAAAACCCTGGTCACAGGAGAAGGAATTAACATGTTCTAAGGGTCAACCATACACCAGGTGCCTTGTCTGTAGTCTCATTTCATACCCACAACTCTATCATCCAGTTTTTTAGGTGCAGAATTGAGGCTCAGGAAAGTGTAGACACCTTCCTAAGGTCACGGAGTCAGTGGCAGCAAGAATCAAACTAGGCCCCTGTGAGCCCAAAGGCTGTGCTCCTATCAAACCGCAGGCCTCATTTGTTGTAACACACATGCTTGTCCAAATCCACGTTGCACGGCAATTCCACTCAAGTGGTATATATTCATATACAAACATACATCCACGTGTGTGATTGTACACTCTTTTTGTAGTTCTCAAATATTACACTTTTAAAAAATGGTTAAAGCAGAAGACTGCTGCTTTTAAAACAATTCTCCAACTACCAAGAGAGAGTCACTCTGCCAAACCTGCCATAGGACACCACTCTTCTGAACAATACCTTAACTTACACATCATCGTGCTTACTGTGTGCCAGACACTGTCCCAACTTCTTTAAATGTTGACTCATGTAACCCTCACAACAACCCCACGAATGAGGTACTGTCTCCATTTTACAGATGACAAAACTAAGGCACAGAATATTTAGATACCTTGCTCAAGGTCACATAGCTGGTTAAGTGGCAGAGCAAGGATTCAGACTCAGCCTGTTTCCAGAGCCCATGCTCTTAAACCCTAAGCCACACCACTTCAATAGAAAAGAAAACAAACAAACAAAGGCAGTGATTCAATGCAGGGTGGGGGGTGGAGTGGGACCACGCCTACATTTGGGGCTTCCAGCACCCCCCCCAATATTTTCAGCCCCAAACCTGTATGACCCCAATTCATTCTCAAGCTGGTTTCATGATTTCTCTATCGGCAATAATTGTTCTATGCAAGCTCTCCTGTCCATACCTAAGACAAGAGCCCAGGGGGGCCCGAGGAGCTGGTCTCTAGGCAACTTTTTTTTTAAAGCCCCTGTACAAGGGGAGATGTTTGAGGATGCTTGAGTTCACATCCACAAAGCAGTTCCCGACACTTGACGCCCTGAGCAACAGTCCTACCCCCTAAACACAATCAGTCCTTCTCCCAGGATGCCCAGGGGTCTGATCATCCTGACTCCACCATCTCTGTGCAGCTTGGGGAAGAACTCGGTGACTGTTTCCACGGTACCTTCTGCTTAATCCACTTGGGCTCATGCTGGAGAGGGGCAGCGAGGAGAACCAACATCGAGAAGGCACAGGCTCCCAGCAAACAGGATGATGGGGTGATAAAGGCAATCACAACATGCAAACGTGGCAGCGAGCCAAACTCGAGCTGCCCGGGCAGGACTCGTGCTCAAAAGAACTTTAATTGAATTCTTTCAGCAAGTGCAACAGAAAAATTCATAATGAGTCGCCCCCCACCGCCACTCCCCACTATGTCAGTCAGGTTCTACAGTTGTGCGGATCCAGGGTAAAATCATTTTTAACCAGGATACAGGACATGTACGGACGTTAACCTGAACATCGTGTACTGCAGGGAGAAAACAATGATCAAATCCGTGGATTTTTCTTTTCAAAGCGATTTAAGTAAGGCATTCTGCCATAATCAGCTTTACTACCCCTATTAGCACAGGAAAACAAGTTCTGAACCTGGCTCCCTAGTGAAAAATGCAAAATTTGTATAATTAAAATTATACTTGTGAAATTCAAACACACTTTAATTTCCTAAGGGCCCCCTAATCAAGTCAGAAGTTCTTCCCTAAAACCAATTATCTGCTTTGAAAACAGAAGAGGAAACAGATACATGTAGCAGTCTTGTGGAGAGTCACAGCCCAAGTTTTTCCTAGGTTCAAGCATCCTAATTTGATCCTTTTTCCCCAGATGAAACAGACAATGAACCTACTGGTCGGTTTTTATTAAGTGTTATGTGTGTAAGTTTAAACATTTTTGTTTGCCTTTAGCTACAAAAATGACATATTTGAGAGATATTCCACAGGGAACGGAGTTGAAAGGGATTAAAAAAAAAAAAAACCTAACAGGCATGCACCAATAAAAAAACACCCTGTATTTCCACCCACTCTGCCCTGCTCCTGGTCCTGACTTTTTTTAGTATCTCTCAGCAGTTTTTCACACACTTGCCCATTACTACTTACACCAGGATGAGGAATGAGATGGAGAGTTCAGCCTCATTTCTGGAAGTGCCTGACAACAGAGCCAGGTATGCCCTCCTAAAGTCCAGGAAGGCAGCGAGACCCAGGCTCCTCACCTCCCAACCAGGTAATCTACCTGAAATATTGTAGCTTTTCTTGAGTAACTGGGAATTCTTACACAAGAGCAACATGGAAATACGGAATACCGTCCAAGGCACTAAAATATTTAAGAAGTAGTTGTTGCAGTGTTCCATTTATACCATCAATATGAAATGTTATCAGGCTAAGGGCTTAAAAAAAAAAAAATAGAAACCTTCTGCCAACAGGTCTTCTCTTTCCGACTCCCTGGAATCCATCTCAGAGATGAGAGTGTTACTGACTTTTCACACTCATGGCCCTGGTGCTCCAGCCATGCCCAGCTCCGTGATGTCAGCCTCGCAAGCCAGGCTTCAGCAAGATACTCAGACATTAAAGCAAAATGCCTCCCAGTTTACAAAGCTACCTTTACGTAGGTGGGGACAGGGCACTTGCCACACGTGGCCTCTCCAGGGCGGACAATACTGCAGCCAACTAAGCAAGATTTGGTGTTAAAACTTTCATCGGAAGACGGGAAATGCGCATCTTCACATACACACAGACGCCCACACGCGTGTGCAGGAGACACACTCAGCTGAGGGCACGTCATGGGAGCTGCCACCTCACTGGACCCCTGCCCCCCTCTCACCAGAGCGGTTACCTCATTAATGTCACTCAGCCTCACATTTTGCTGCACTAGGTCATCTGCACTTTGTTCCCGCAAGCCGGCTGCCGTTGTAAACTTCTGTTCTTTGGGAAACTACCAAAAGCTTGGAATGGAGTAAAAAAAAAAAAAACTTTAACAGTGTTTCTCTGCTCACACTTTCCCCTCCTCCAGTTTCTTCTCTTTGGTGCTTTATTCAAAATCACTACACACGCAAACCATCCTCTGAAAGTCATTTACAACAGGCCTGCTTTAAAAGAATAGGAAAAAAAAAAACAAAAAAACAGAGCTAGTGATTGCAGTGGCCGGTCTATTTGCAATTGCCCAAAGAGAATAATTCATTTCAGTGGAGGATATGGATGAAGCCCTGAATACATTCCAACACCGTTTTCTGCCCTTCAAAACAATAAAAATGTAAAAACCCAGACGAAAGAAGGCCCCGGGTGGCAGGAACGAGACTCTCTTGACCCCCAAGGAATTTATTCTCCTGGATCTTCTAAAGCACTCTCTCCCCAGAATGCATCATCAAGACCATTTTATTAGATTTTTCTAAACCCTTGAAATTGTCACATAATTGAAACAGAAACAGTAATTTAGAGCTCTGAATGGATTTCTTAAAAAGAAGACTCCGGGCTGGCCCAACATCCCCTCCTTGGCCACTCTCACCCTTAACCTAAATGTAAGGTCTTTGCGTACAAAACCCTATTTATCTTTTAAATCCTCCCCTGCCATAAAAGTTACACGTTCCCCTAATGCCTTAGATTTCAGGACATTTGGGAGAAACTCATCCCAGACAACAGGCTAAAAAAAGAATCCATTAGCATTAACTTGCCTGTCACAGCCAGTGACAAATAAATGAATGTGATGCTTTCAGATCAGTCATTGGTGGAACCACCCCCAGGCAGATAAAGACCAGGACTGGGAGACAGAAGGCTCGCAGGGAGACCTCTCACACAGCGGTGTCTTAGCTGTCCCCTGGCTGCTCCCCAGGACCTCACTCTCAGAAGCAGCAAAAACAGGCATCAGAGACAGAAAAGGAAATGCATTCCCCATGCCCATCGAGCACTCCCAAGGTAAAGGATGCATGCTATTTCCCCCGCGAGAGCCAGGACCCCAGGGGCAGACCGAGCCACTGACACAGACTTTTCCAAATCTCAGTGTGCTGTTCTCTCCACCACCCCGAGAAAGGGCCAACAGTGCCAATCAACCCATGAGCTGCCAGGTAAGGGCCTCGTATGATCCGAGCAGTGTCATCTCTGGGGATAGTAACAGGTAACTAATGCCTACACTGGACCCACTATGTGCAGACATCACCCTAGGCCCCTTCATATGGGCTAGCCCACTTAATTCCCTTAATAATTCTACGATGGAGGAAATATTAAAATCCCCACTTTACAGATGAAGAAATGGAAGCACAAAGCCAGAAGTGATTTGCCCAAAACTGCATAGCTAGTAAGTGGCATTTAACTGTGCGAAACAGGGTCTTAAAAAAAATAGGCAGTAGAAACGAACTTGAAGCTTCCTGGCCAGAGTAGAACAAATTCTGTTCCTCAGCCTGAGTGTTTTACAGCAGTCAGGCACAGGGCAAGAATCCACAGCCTACCCACTCGTGTTGGACACAGTGGGGTTTAGTGGTGAAGAGAGCAAGGAATTGGGGTTCAGATGGACTCTGGACCAAAGGCCGCCCTGGAAACTAGTTCAGTGGCCTTAGAAAACCTTCCTGTCCTCCTCTGCCTCAGTTTCCCCATCTGTCCAATGGAAAGAATACCAACTACTCCAAAGGACGGTGGTAGGGATTCAATTAAAGGAGATTAAGGAGATAGAGGCTTAGTACAGCTTCTCAAACACACTGACACACAACGTGTGACAGCGTTATTCTGAGTTAGGGTTTTACTTTTTGATGACTCAAAGTCTCAAAATAAAATGAAGAAGTCGAGTAGCTAAGCACCCATCCTGAGAGTAACTTTCCAGACAGCTGGGAGCATGCTGCCATCTACCCCTGAAAGAGACGGAAAACAGGGACACCGTGTTGGATTTGGGGCCCCACGGGGGACCATGGGCTGCTCAGTACTGAGACCACACCTGCTCGCACCTCTCCCACCACACAGAGAGCAGAGGTCGTGATTCCAAAACCTCACATTCCCCTCACCAGGCAGCCCCCCAGCCAAAGGTGACTCCCAGCCAACACCACCTATGAAGTCACAGGTCAGGCTGCACTGAGCCACAGGGCACAGGCATTCGTGTCATACCGAAATCTGTGATTTCCACACCCAGAAATGACATCGCGATGTCTACCCACGGTCAGGTCAAGATCACAACCAAGATAAGGACAAAGCACAGAACTGTGGAATTTTGCCGACGTCATGGCCCCTTGTCGGAGAGGAACAGAGAAGGCAGAAACAAGAGAATGACAGGGCTCTCTGGAGCTGCCCTCGCCGAAGATCAGGACTGGTATCTGCCCTGAACATCACTCCTCTAAAGGGTCAACAGCCAGAGAGAACGCAGGATGAATTACGCTGAAGGCACAAGTCCAGGGTGGGAAGTTCTCTGTGCAACTGCACAGCCACGATCCTGTCAGTGACCCCCGCTTCTACATGGGTCCAAAAGAGCTCAGAACATCATCCGGAGCAGCCCCGCAAGCCTGCACACCCACAACAGGTTGCCCAGCACCTAACAAATAAAGCACAGACTGGGTTGCTCGGCCTGGCATTCAAGGTCTTCCACCAGCTGGCCCCAGAGCACCCGCAGTACACACACACCCCTCACTGCACGTCCTGACCTCCTGGCCCCCAGTACAAAGAACCGCATTCCTGCCATTCCTCCTTCCTACCTGTTTGTCAGAATCTGGGGCAAAAACCACCTCCTCCAAGGGGTGACCTTCACTCCTCCCTTCCTCTAAATGCTGCCCCTGCCTCTCTTCCCGGGCTCCCCGCGCCCTCTCCTGTGACACACGCACACCCCCTCCTCCCAACCTGGACGTAAGACCCTTGAAGACAAGTGCTATGTCTCCTTTGTCAGTTTGCATCCACTCTAAACGGAGGTCGCAGCATGCAAAAGAGCACTGTTAAAAGCTAAGGGTTCTTTTTTTTTGGAATTAATAAAATATGTTCGTGCCTTTAGTTACTGTCCAGTAGAGGCGATAACGGCATGAACCTAAATAACCCTAACTCAGAACAAAGCACCTAACACAGTCCCTGGTGCTGAGCAGAGACTTGGTAAAAAATTACTGAACGCTGAAAGTGGCATCTGAATGTATTAAAGACATGGTCCCTGCCTCCCCCACCCCATCAAGCACCCCTGCAGAGGTTTTCACACCTGCCAGCATGTTGTATGCTTGTCCACGGGCTCACTGCTTCTCTGCCCCACTGGATTGAAAGCCCCATGAGGGCAGGGCCTTTGTCTTAACCTCCACATCATCCCCGACCCGCACACAGCACCTGGCACATAACAGCTGCTCAGTAACGTTGGTGAATAAATGAGTGAGTGCCCGGCCGACGCCTAGTGGATGTATGAATATGTTTTTGGCTAAATCATTATTGTCGGAAGAGCCATAACCAAAGAAAAGGTAAAGTGCCGTGGAAATCCAGAGAAAGAAGCATTACGTCCAAGAGGGAGCAGGGATGGCTTCGTGGAAAAGGTAATGACTAAGCTGGACCTTGAAAGAGGGGTCTGTTTCGCACACCAAACATGGAGAGAAAAAGGGGCAGTGCAGACGGGGATCCACAAGAGGGCAGCTATTCAGAGAAGGCGGAACACACCGTTCTAAGCAGCAAAGGGTTAGCCGAGTTGGGAAACAGGCTGGAAAAAGAGCCCCATACAGATCTTGAAGGACCTAACCTACCAGGCTGAGCAGTTTAGACTTTGTTCAGCAAGCATTAGGAAGCCAGTGAGGGTTTCCTAAATCCCCCCAAAGTGGGTGTACACACATACAGAGTCAGCAATTAGAAACAATGAAAGGCGCTCTCAGTAAATGGACACCCCAGACCAGACAGGACAGATACGATGCGCTCCATCTCCCTTTTGTGTTTTCAGGGCTTTCGGCCGGAGAACGTTTGGGTTTAAATATACCAGATAGGACACGGAGAATGGATGCAGCCTCAAGAGGCACCCAGGATGGTCAGCTGGTTCCTCAAAGAGACCCTTCCTCCCCCCATCTCCTTTCCTGGAGGGGCAGGGGGGGTCTCACCCGTCTGCCAAAAACATCTGACACAGAACACAGGCCCCGCCGGCATCTCAGCAGACTGACCTTAACACTGAGACGAAAGCCTGCGAGAAAAGGCAAAATCCAGGGGAAGGACATTTGTAGGACGAGGTGCCCCTCCCTCCCGAGCTGACACCTGCTGCTGCCAGAACGCAGGAAGACAAGAAAGAAGCTAAAGCCACTAATCCCCCAAGGCCCTCGCTGTTGCGGACGAGGGCAACAGACACCCCACCACATCCCTGCTGGGGACAGAAACCCAGCGGCAGGTTGGTTAACTGTGGCTGCCCAGATGACAGCTGCAGACCATTCGAGATGGCAAGACGCTAGAAGGACCCACCCCACAGCAGCAGAGGCAGGCCAGATGCTGAAAACTCACCCCTCGCCCTTGAGAAGCTGCCAAGAAACTGTTCCCCTGGAACAGGAGGTGCGTGTGCAAAACGCCCGGCTGCCCTGAACCCATCTGGATGTGTGCTCCACGCAGGCCCTTCCAGGGAACAAGAAAACCTGGCTTCTAGCTCAACCTTGCCACACTTCGGCCGAGTGGCCTGGGGCAACCAACATAACTTCCCCTGTGTCAGCTGCCTCTGTTTTTTCAGAGGCTGGGTTCAACTTACTCACTGAACCAACAGTTAGTTCGGGAACACTAACCATCAGCACCTCCCTGCCATCAAGGGGCTTACATTCCAATAAAGAATTAAGAAATTTCCACCATCGTAATTTTTTTACTCTACAAAGATAATTCTCTAATAACAGTATCAGCAGACATTCGCTGGGTGCTACTTTGTGCCAGGCTCTTGGCAAAGATTTTTGCATTCCTCTTGGAAACAGCTCCAGGTGGACGCTACACAATCCGTTTCATTTTTGTTTTGTTTTGTTTGTTTTGTGTTTTTTCACGATCCCTGTTTTAAAGGGGAGGAAACTGAGGTCTGCAGTGGCCAAGGTGACTCACCCACGATCACCCAGCTGTGACCAAAGGCAACCGGAAATAGGCTGAAAAAATGAGATCTCCCTCAATCAACAGATAAGGTTCTGGCCTCTAAAACTTAAGGAGGAAAACGGCGACTTGGGGGAGTGGGGAATGCTTTATTATACACAAGGATACTGAGGGCAGATGGTAAGTGATGGCCAGACTCACTCTGGCCGCAAGATGCTTGGTTTCTCCATGCAAGAGGAAGAACTCACAAGCTTGAGCAAAACTCTTGGAGGTAGCCAACAATTCTGCCCAAAGCGACCTTCATAAAGCATAGGACACAATCCCAATCATCCCCACGTCTCCAGCGGCTTCAAATTAAGACATCTTTTCAGAGCATTTTAATATTTAAAGATAGAAGGGGGAAACCTTACATATTTTACAAAATGAAATAATCATCTGGAGAAAGAAAAAGATACAGAACAGACCTATCTTCCTCTGATCAAAATGTACTTAACTAATTAACGGTCACTACTCACTCTCCAAAGAGTCGCCCCTCGACTAGTTAATAATGCCCCTCATACTTCACTTGAGACGTGAACATTTGTATCGCACAGAGGCAGAAATGAACGGCAGGATTCAAAACACTTCCCTTGGTTGTTCATTACAATTCTGGTCAAAACAAATTTTTATTTATATGATACATTAAAGAATATTGTGACAGTCCTAACGTGAAATCTGTTCTTCTCTGCCAGGGATTTTCTTTCATATTAAGTTACAGTTTCTTTCCACCAGCCTTGTTTTAACACCTCCACGGAATATTTCTCTGGCCAGTGCTACCCAAGAGGGACAGCCAGAAAGCAGAGAAATGAACTTCAACCGAAAGACACACTGACATACCAGTGACAAGCGCCCCGCCCAGTCCCCGAGGAGGGGCACAGTTCACCTGGCCACTCAGACCCTCACACATACACACAGAAGTGGCACGGAAGGGAGATAACAATAAAGAAATAAAGAAATAAATAAGGCTTAAGGTTCTACACTCCTGCTAGCAGGGGTATGGCCTCCAACACTAACTTCAGTTTGAAAGCCGCAGGCTGGACTCAAATTCTATCGGAAAATAACCAATGACAAGCCAGGCCCTCTCTCCCCGACCTGCCCCAGCTCCCAACCACCACACCCCACCAATCCCCCAGCTGCTTCACTGGAGCTGAGCAACACGCCCCCCCCCCCCACCAACCATCTGAAAGGTGCCCCAAGGGCTCGGATGGAGAGACACAGCAGACAGTGTCACACAATGGGATGACATCACAGGGGTTGGGCGAATCACCCAACCATGGAACTTCAAGGTCTTGAGGCGCTGGCTGTGGTTCTGCTCCTCACAGCCTGGTGACCACCCAGAGCCATCTCCTCCCCAGACCCCTCGGGGACCTGGCAGGACAGGCACAAGGGAGAGGGCCCAGTCCTGGGCCCGCGGTACCACTTCTCAGGTGCCTTGGTCTCCATCTCCAGAACATGGAGATAACGCTAGTACCCACCTCACAGGCAGGAGGTGAAGACTGAGCGCGTGAATACACATCACGTCCCTGCAACGGTGCCTGGCATGTCAATTCAGTTAATATTATCAGTATTCCTGGCCCCCTCCCAGGACTGGTACGCGGGCCTCACAAAAATAACAATAAAAACAGCAGGTAACATGTATGGTATGATCATGCACTAGGTCTTTTTTTCAGGCACTTTCCTTTTATTAATGTATTTAATCTGCACCCAAACTCAACCAAATGGGGAAACTGACGTCTCAGGAAGTTAAATGATTTGCCCAAACCCTCACAGCTAATGAATGGGTGGCCCAGCCAGGAGCCACACACAGGTTGCTGAGCTTGAAAACAACAATCACAACGATGGTGATAAAACCCACTGTGATAATGGGGGTGCTCATGAGGACAATGAGCCACAAGGCCCTTGCCCTGGGCCAGGCTCTTTCACTCTTCACCACAGCCTTCTGAGGAAGTGACTGTCATCACTCACATTTTACAGATGGGCAAACTGAGAGCAAGTGATTTACTCAGGGCTGCAGGACCTGGGATTCAGATGAGACAATGCACAGGAAAGTGCTTTAGAAAGGGATGTGTGTCATAAAAAGTAAAGTATTGTTATGAAATCCCTAGAATGCCATGGAAAGATGTCCTCCTCCAACTGGTTTAACGTCAGCTCACATTCACAAGTCTGATAATTCACCTAAAGCATCCCAGATGCCAGGGGGCAGGAGCGTGGGGGGCGGTGAGGATGCACACTTTGACAAGTTCAAGGAAAGTTCTGCCTCGTTTTTAAGTCGAATGCACCACTGAAAAACCAACTGCCAAAGTCTATTAAAATAAAATGTTGCTTTCCGGGTTTAAAAAAAAAATAGGGGTGGGGAGCAGCAAGAGAGAGGAGAAAACAGGTCAAACCCATGGTCTGACCAAGTCAGGGATTTTTTCCAGTTTCCCTCTAGGGTAATTTGATCCGAGTTCGGGGTGATCAAATGACTAACCTGGAAATTTGAAGATTCACACTTATGGAAGAAACAGCAATTCTTCCAAACTCAGGAAACACTGCTAATCCTGGAAGCCTTCTGAAATGTCAAGGATCACATGCAGTTTGGAAAGCAACCTTTAAACACTTAAGACGGTCCCAAAGTTTGTGCTCAGCACAGAAATAATCTAACCTCTTTGGTTCATTAATTCCCATTATTTGCTTAAGCATTAGGGGAAAAAGTGCCTAAAGAAAAGATTTCACTATTTTTAGTCCAAGATTTGTTTCCTTCTAAAGAGAGAAGGGAAGGGAAAGAAAGGGAAGAAAGAAGAATTATATGGAAAAAAGAAAAAGAAGGGGGAGAGAGAGAAAGAAAGATGAAAGGAGGGAGGGAGGGAGGGATCGCAAGCCAGGCTCCAACCTGAAATTCTCAAAATATCCACAATAGCTAACTACTTCTTCATTAATGTGCAAAACCATTCCTCCTTTTGCACAGCTAGAAGGTTCCACTCCTGGAAGGCCATGCTTAAAGAAATAAACTGAATTTGTTAAAACCCCAGCCCTTTCCCTTAATGACCTGCAATCAAATGCTTCACCTTTTCCCCTTTCCCTTAAAAGATGCAGAAAAACTATTTCTTCCAATATTACACAGGGAAGAAAAAAGTATAATTCAAAAATGCAAATTTAGTGAGGGAGGGTAGAGCTCAGTGGTAAAGTGCATGCCTAGTATGCACAAGGTTCTGGGTTCAATCCTCCATTAAAAAAATAAATAAACCTAATTTGCTTCTCACCCTCAACCCCCACCAAAATAATGCAGATTTAGCGTAGAAGCCATAAGCCCTTTAAATTTCACCTTTGGTTTCATGCAGCTGTGTTCTCATGGCCACACCTGGCAAGCTCGGTGAAAATGATGTTAACCACACACTTGAGAAAAAGCGAAGGCCTACCTGAAACCAGCACATCCACCTGTTCCTCTGTCAGATTAGGGCTTTATGGGTCTACAGAGTTGTTTTTCCAGGAAGGATAAGCTGTTTACTGAAATTCTACTCCTCTCCATAAACTCCAAGTTGTTAGGCCTCAAAAGAGGACCCTCCAAAAAAGAGTCACGAAGAAATGTCCAACTTTTCCTGATAGGATCCCAGCAACACTTTAAAAATAAATAGAACGCTCGCACATATATTGCAACAGACAGAGCTACGTCCTCCCATGAAGGATCTGGGTGGCCCCTGCCCCCCACTGGAGGCTCAGAACCCATCCCGGATGCTTCCTTACAGACGCATGGTTATCTTACGGAGCGCCTGGCCTGGCCTGGCTTCTCGCAGCCACACGCTGATACCCTGAAGAAACGGTGTGCACCAGGTTTCAACGCTTCATTGCCAGTGCTCTGTTTGAAACTTGAAATCCTTGGCAACCATCTCTGAGTGCTAAAATCCTATTACTGATTCTCCTACTTACCTTGGGTTGCGCTCGACGAGGAAATGCAACTTTGGGGTCAATCTGGGGGAAAAAATGGAAAAGCCGGAGTCAATCGCAGTACTTTGAGGAGAGGAAAAAAAAATCTGATTAATCACCTAGTTATTAATCACTCATTTCTCAGGCTTTTCACCCCCACTTTTAGTAACTTCTCAGGCAACTCAAAAGTTTCCTTAAAGTTTGATCTCAACTTTAATGGTCCTTCCCAAAATGTAACAAATATAGCCAGCCTTTCTGAAATGCCCTACCGTGTATTTCAATATGCAATGCTCTTAATACATCAGATCTCATGTGTTCTTATTTAGGAAGGGGCTTCTGTTTTATAGGCACTGAATACTAAATAGTACCCACATTTAATTAGCAATACATGGCTGGGAGAAGAGACGGGGACATCGCCATTAAAAAAAGTCATAACCTGAAAATTACATGGAAGACTCTTCCCGCAGTAGGTAACTGGATGGTAGTCCTCCTCAATGGTAACTGAACAACACAGCTAGGGAAGGGGATTCCAAAAATTTTCTAAATCAACACCACCCAAAAACTCCCCATCCACATCCAACACGATGCTCTGTGTGAATGAACTCACTAGTTTTAGCAAAAGTAAAATTACCCAAGATGAATCAAAAGGATAATTCATTCTGTAGTTATTCTTCATAAGAAAGCAGGTGTCAAAAACCGTATCACCTGAGTTAGTTCTTAAAATTAACACTAAAAAATTAAAAGAAACACAGGAGCTAAATGCATCTGAATTTTAAAAATCACAGAGAGTAAAAATCTAAAAGCAACCTAAACCCATACTAGAAAAGTAAGACCATTAGGCGGAGAGGGTTAAAAAAAAAAACAAAAAAAAACTACTGAACAAACACAGTCAGAATCTAGCATAACAATTAGGGTATCCCCCCACCCCAACCCCAATCCAAAAGGAAAAACATCCAATATTGCAGATCAGACATCTGCAGACCTCAGATTTTGGCTTTAAAACTCAAAACAATTCCCACAGAAGCATTTGAATCTAATAGGCTGATCTGAGGGGGGAAAAGTTGTTGGATAGAAAATATGGGGAGGGAAGGGACGAAAAAAATATTCCCATTGTTGGTTTTCATTAGATTTCTAAATGTCACAAATCTCTGGGTAAAATTCAACACGGAGCGTGGCATGAATACTGCTACAAGTTATTTATTTATCCGCTTTGGCTTTCATATTAAAATTTTCCCCGTTTAAAATGTAAATCTGGACCTTGTTTTCAGTTCTGCCATGGGGGTGGGAGGGAAGAATAATGCTTTGGAAAAAAGCACAGGGAGGGGGGGAAGTCACACCACAGCTAATTCTGTTCCCAGACTTAACATCCCCTAGGACCCAGCCGCTAAGACATAAAGATTTACCACTTTTATTAAGGTAGTTTAAAGACTCAATAAAAGTCTGCAGCATGTTTTCCACCTTTAAACATCACCTGAGAAATGAGAGATTACTTTGCAAAAAACTAAAACAGACAAAAATCTCTGATCTAGGAAACTACCCTTTCATGGAGATTAACATTACCGCAGCTACAGGTGTATTCAGCACTGACTAGAGCTGTCGACAAGAGAAATACAGCAGGTGTGGATTTTCCATTCTGTTGACCAAACGTAAGACAGGTATGTCTTTTTATAAACACTCTCCCCAGAGTATTTTTCTTTTTAGCTGATCAGCACACAATTGCAATAATAAGTCACCTTGTTTGCGGAATAAAAGGTGAGGGACATTTTCAGGGAGAAAAAACAGGAGCTGGAAGGGGGTAGGCAGGAGTAAAGAAAGAATGCTTAAAAAAAAAAAAAGAGCTAAAATTACAAAACTCAAAGCCAATTCAGAATTCCTGTATCGGGTTATACCACAATCAGAGTTGTTCTGTGTGCCAAGTGTACACGCTGCAATCTCCCAAGGAGACGACAGGTCAAGTGCGGCAAATCCCAACCTTTTGCATATCCCTGTCAACTGTGTTTTTAAAAAATGAACAAAAAGGAAAACTACCAAAAATGAAAACATTAGTTAGTTAGGTACAGCTCTACTTACTGGAGCTACAAATCCTCTAGAAAAAGACTAGGGTACTATTTGGGATGCGAATGGCCGTTACCTAAACAAAGCTTTTAAGGTAACGATAAACAAGATCCTCGTTTCCATGTCAATAAACCAACCGCTTCTGCCTCCTGCACTGAACGTTGAAACAAAGTCAAAAGCTAGGTTACACTAAATAATAGTGACCAAAACATGTCTACAAAACAATTAGGGAGGGGAATCTGCAGGCTCTATGAGGGCTATGACCCACCAGCCACCAGAGAAATCAAATACTGTTTCTCCTACCCAGAGTGGGCGGAGGGGCAGAAAATCAATTCCCAAAGTTGCCGTGAAATATTTTTCCTCTTTCATTTTACCAGCTTTTTGAAACGTCTTGCCAAGAAGCTGAGGAGATAAATTTGCTCCAGACCTCCGTTATCACCTTGCAAACGACTGTCCCTGAAATTAAAGGATCTGAAAGTGCAAAACAGCTGGGCCACAAGCTATGACAAGTCTGGTGCAATTCATAAAGCAACTTAAAATGTGGAGAGTGGGGTCTTTTCTTGGAGGGTAGGGGGCACACACCTGACCTCTGATCTGAGAAACAGGGTGAATTTGCAAAATCAATTCAAGGGCACCCAAGGTGGCCAGGTTTTGCTTTTCTTCTCTTCCATTCAGTGTTAAAACCAAAAGGGACCTGAGGAGAGATCACTTTGTCCCACTGCTTTATTTTAGAGAAAAGGAAACTGAGGCCTAGAGGCAGGGAACAACTTGCCCAAGCTCCTAACAGGCAGCTGGGACTAGAATCTGACTCCCCTGCCTTGTCCCACTCTGGCACCACAGACAGGTGAGGTCCCCAGCAGCTCAGCACTGCATCCCGATGTCACCTCAGGGCCCCTGCTTTAAAACCGTGGGGAAATTCTGGTAGACCTACGGGCAAAGCAGGAGAGCCGTAATAAAAGGTTATGAACTCCCCTCCCTCCCGCTCCCCCGTTAAATGTATTATTACACACTGATACTTTCTTCCCTCCCTCTTCTGACCTTAGAGACTTTTACCCCCTCAACACTGGACTTTAAAACCTTCCAATGCTGTAAAAGTACCCACGCTCAAAATGAAGGATCTGAGAAAGAAAAGGAAAAAAAAAAAAAAAACTCACTTTGAAACCAAAGGCTTTATCGGCCTTAGATTTCACACCATCTGGAGTCACCCACCGGATGCCTAGCTTGGCTCTGGGAGGTCTCCTTCCCTCCCCAAACCCAAACCTCCCCAAACAAGCCCAAGAAGAACCTGTTGCCTGCTCCGTGATTAGCGCCCCCTCACCTCCTTCCGCCCCTTGCCCTCCCTGCCCAGGCCCACTGCCCCTCTGGGCCCTTAAGCAGGCTGTGCCTCCTAAGAGCCAATTCCCACAGCCACAGTTGGTAACAACGCGGGCTTTTTTGGGCTGACAAAGAAAAGTTGCCTCTGCTCGGTGGTGGACTTTCTTTGCATGGTCTTCTGGCCGGCAAGATAGCTTCTCCCCAAGCCGACCCCTCCCCCCAAGCCCAGGTTTGGCAGCATCTGGAGCTGCAGTGGGACAGGCTCTAAAAAGAAAACCCCAAACCCAGCAGTGGCAGCAAACTTTGCAAGCTCTGCTTCAAAGTACCTAGCTCACACAGAAGCAAAAGAAGGCACTGTCTCTTTAAATAGGGCTGTCAATGCCGAGATCGGTCCTGAAAAGGGGCGAACAACAACAACGAAAAGCAACCTACCGTCTTTGAATCTAACTCATGGTGGGGCTGACCTAATACTTTATCTACACTTGCTGGGTCTGCGAATGTGACGAAACCGAAGCCTCTGAAATGAGACAAAGAGGGAGAAAAACAAACAAGAAAATGTGACACCACTAAGAGCAACAAGGAGTGAGCCCTAATGCAGAAGGGAGAGCAAAAGTTGCCCCCAAGCACCCCCCCACCCCCTACTGCCCTCCCCACCCCCTCCGGTCTACAGTCCTCCGCCTCGCAAGGAAACACATCAAGGTTAATGGGGGAAGTGGAACGGGGGCAGGGCGAGTGGAGGTAACTTGGAGAACGCTGGTGTCTCCACTCTTTCGCCACCTCAGTTTCTCTCCTCCGCACCCCCCTTCCCTTTCTTTAACGCTTTGTTTTATTCCGAAGAAACCCCGGCACTTAGAGGAGATTCATCCAGCTTTCTAAGAGGGGCTTAAGAGTTTGGGGAGCTTGGAGTGTGGGGGAAGCATACATTAAAAAAAAAAAACTATATGGAAAGTGAATGAAGCTGAATGTCATTTTAAACAGGAGAAAAAGAAGCGACGGGAAAATGACTTAAAGCGGAGAAATGAGAATCTCTGTATCCAGAGTTCAGCCGCAATTAACAATAACCTTTGGGGTTAATGGGGGGGGGAGCGACGTTCGAAACCAGACACATGCCTAAGCCCCATTCTAAATCCGCTTAGCTACTTCCGAAGACACCTCCAAAAATAACACTTAAACTTTGTTCTAAAATAAAGACAAAATCCAGAAGGGAATGGTTTACCTGGAGCGTTTCGTAGTGGGATCTCTCATGACCATACATTCTCTAATTTCTCCAAATTTGCTAAAATAGTCTCTAAGGCTATCTGTAGAGAGAGAAGGAGGGGGAGAGAAGGTGTGGGGGAAAAAAAGCAATGCAAATTTTGATCAAGGACAAAATCCAAAGTAGTTTTCTGTTGTTATTCTTGGGGGGGTTTTGCACACGCGGGGGAAATTCGGCAACAGAGGTCGCGTAGAGGGCTCGGAAAGGATTTGCTATTTAAAAAAATAACCTTGCACAGGAGAAGTGGGGAGCCAATGGCGGGGGGGGGGGCTCCTACACCGGGATAACAAAGAGCAATAAAGAAGCCAAGAAGGGGGGGACCGAGGCGTCCCCCCCTCCCTCCCTTACCTGGTGAGGTCTGCCAGCTCAGTCCACCGATAAACATTTTACTAGAGGGAGAAAACATAACAGAAGTGAGCACCGATGTCAGATCGGCCATTTTGACGTGTAACTTACAAAAGCTAAAAGGAAAGCGGGGGGGAGCGAACGAGCGAGAGCCGGGAGGTGGGGTGGGGGAGAAGGTGACGGCGAAATGCAATCCAAAGGTGTGTAACTTCCACGGGGGGGGTGGGGGCGCGCGGGAGGGGCGGGGGGGCGCGGGAGATGCCCGGCTCCGCGCACCGCCGTCCCCGCCGCTGCAAGGAGAGCGAGCCCGAGGCGGCGCGGTGGGCAGCGGCTGGAAACTTACCCAGGGTCGTGCTGGGAGTCGTTGGCGCTGCCCGAGGTGCCTTGGCTCCCATTTGCCTCCATATCTGAGCCCCCCCGCCCCCCCACCCCCAAAAAACCGAGCCCCACAGCGATCGGAGCGGAGCGGCGGCCGGCTCCGAGCCCCGAGATCTCCCGCTCCCTCCTCCCCCTCCTCCTCCCCCCCGCCCGGGCTCCTCCGAATCTCTCTGCGAGCGGCGGAGCCGGGGCAGCGGCGAGAGCCGTCACACGTGGGCTCGGCTTAGCTCAGCCCCGCTGCTCGCACACCCCCCGTCCCCGCCCCCCCGGCCCATCCCCACCTCTCCCCCTCCTCCTCCCCACCCCCATCCCCTCCTCCTCCTCCCCCTCCTCCCCGGCGCACGTGGGGCGGAGTTCTAGAACGTCGTGTAACCAATGCTGGTGACGTCACGCACCCCGGTGCGGCCCCCGCCTGCCCGCGCGCGCACACTCTGCCCCCCGCGGCCGGACCCACGGGGGCGGTGCGCGAACCCCGCGGCCCGAGGGGCCCCGCCTCAGGGCAGGCAGGGCGAGGGGGAGCGCACCCTGACTTCCCCGGATCACATGGGCTTGGGGTGGGGGGGGCGGGTGGATCGGGGGAGGGGGAGGCGCGGGGACCTCGCCGCCGCTCCTCACTCGGGCAGGGGAGAAGACGCCCCCCACCCTCTCTAGTTCGGCCTCTCCATTCAAGTTCGCCGGCCCTGGCCGCTGGGATCCGGGGATGGCACCAGCCGCCCGCCCGGCTCTGCGCCCTTTTTCCAGCCACCGCGCAGAAATTTAGGTCAAGGACGTCGAGATCAAGCCCAAACCCTGCGCTCCTCGGGCGGCCTCCGAGACCCCTCAGGATCGGGGGACTTCAGGATTGCGAAGACCCTCCCGCACAAACACCAGCCACAAGTTTTATTTTTCTTTCGCGCTGGAAGTTCTCTCTGGCTCTCGCTCCACACCGGCACGTCTTGCGCCGCTCCCCGCCCTTCCCTGGCAGAGGTACGAATCCGTGCCCGGGAAGGGTTATTTTGGAACTTTGAGGAAACTGACGCGGTTCCAGTGGTGAGAAAATGCCGAGGAAAGGGTTTCCGCGTTAATCATACGGTGTTTAAAGAATATAATAAAATAGGTTTATAGGGATCAAGGTCGAGTGATCGGAGTTCGAATCAAATTTTTATATATAGTGAGAAGTTGGGAGCGTCTCTGGGAGGGCTGCAAAGGGTGGTTATTTCAGGAAACCCCTTTCCAGCCCGTTCGTTTTATATACGTATGTAATTATTTTTATGGCGAGATAGAAAAATGCATGAGATCTGCATAGCCCAAGCCCCCCCCCCCGACATCTGGGAAGTAGCTGAGGGTGGCGGAAGCTTCAAACACACTCACCTCAGCCACCTTAGGAGAGGTGTGGTGCAGCACAGGTCCTGGCACACAGTAGGTGCTTAATAAATGCTGGTTTTTATCCTTTTCTGCACTGAAAGCTCCAAAAAGACGATTTTTGTAGCTTCCCCAAAACATCGCACACTTCTCCAGCAGATTTTAAGGCTGGATTCAATTTAAGGGGTACTTCAACAATAAGGATATAATTAGCCTTATTGTTTTAAATTATTAGAATAAATTGAGTTAATATGACATGAGGGGGCAACATAAAGTTGTGGTTCATCAAATACTCTGATTAATGTTAAGCATGAATTGATGCCTAATTAACACTTTTCCATTAATTTTCATAGGATTAGGACACAATGGAATACACTCAACACCAAAACTGTACCCAGTCCACTGTGGGTCTTGGAAAAGTGGAATATTCGGAAAATCCCAATACCAGCTCAAAACTTGAATGACCAGGCTCTTAAACTCCCTGTCTCCCAGATTGGGAGAACTCTTCCCTGACAGGCTTGATAGGGTGAGGGGAGGGATTGAAATGAATACAAGGCAAAGTCCCTGTTTCATTGCAAGCCTACATAGGGGTTGTGCCTGTTATCAGTCATTACTTCCTATGATTTTTAGAGGCACTTTAAAGCTTTAAACCACAAACCCAAACATTTTCCGTCACTCCAAGCTGCTTCCCAAATCCTCTAGGGTCCCATGTGATGAAGAGCCAGTTGTTATGGTAATTGTTTATTATGACTATTCTCAATAACAAAATGCAGACAACAGAGCTAATTGGATTCTGGGGTGGGGGGAAGGCTTTTACACTAGAAACACAGATCATCAGGTAGAAAGGCCTTTTCTGATCCAACCCCCTCATTTTACATCAGGGGCCCACAGGGACGGAGCTTACCAGTCTATACCCTACTGCCACCTGTCAGTTCCTTAGAGGGGCTCTGGCCATCCTTCTGTTGCCCTTTGCCCTTTGGCTCTGCTGCATACATATTTATTCTGTCCTTCACAAGGCGAGAGTGGGGTGTATTTGTTCCCTGTTGTAGACCTACCCGACCTGAACTGAATTAAAACCCTGAGAGGGGCTAGCACTGCAGTTATAAAGTCAGTGGCTGAGAGAAAGTTAGATCTTAAATCGCCAATACTACATTGTTTTTATTTATTTATTTTTCATTGATTGGCAGTAACATTTACTCTTCTTGGTCTGTAATTCTTAGTTTTGACAAATGCATGCAGTCAAGTAAACAGCGCCATAACCAGGTTAGAGAAAAGTTTCCTTGTCCCGCAAAACTCACTCTTGCTGCTGTTTTGCACTACGTTGTTTGTAATAGCTTATTATTATTACGCATTTCTCCTCTGGCTCACTCAATGTATCTCCTGGGTCAGGAGAATTCCAGGAGCACAGTGTCAGTCCTCTACCCTCTTAAAGTCTCAACAGCCCATGACATTGTTGAACACTCCCTTTTTGTAACTCACTCTTCCCTTGGCATCCTTGATACCTGCATTCTCCTGGTTTGACTCTTCTGTCTCCAGCCTTTCCTCCTCTGTCTCTTTGCTCCTCCTCTGCCCTTCCTTTAAATATTGGTACTTATTGTCTCCCCCAGCTACACACCCTCTCTGGATAAGATCCTCCAAAGGATGGGTTTTTAAGTATCTGATGTACTTTAAGTACATTCTGATGCCACCCAAAATCTCCAGCCTGACCTCCCCACAGAACCCCAGGCTCTGGTTAATTTTCTATTCAACATCTCCACTTAGCCTTCCTAAAGTTACCCCAAACTCAGCATGCCCAGAACTACATGCATGCTCTTTTTCCCTAAATCTGAACCTCTTTGAAGTTCCCCTCTCTCAATGAACAGAACCCCAGTCATCTTAGAGACAAAGCTGGCCCTTCTCCAGAGGGACACCTTCCCATGTGCAATCCATCATGAAGGTCTGTTGGTTTTTCTTCCTCAGTATCCCAAATTCACCTTTCCTGCTGCTGTATCTCAGATCTCCCACTGGAGCCCCTGCAATAGCCTCCTAAACATTGTTCCCACGCCCATTCTTACTCCACTGATGTGCCTGGAAGAGCACTCCCTGACCTCTCTGACCCAGCTGAATCCCCCTTGGTATGCACTGTTATCCTGCCAGAACGTCCTCTATGTACTCTACCTTGTGTGATCATTTGCTTTATTGCTCATCTCCTCCGCTAAGCCATAAACTCCCGTCCATTTCTGCTCTCCAAGTATTAGCACAGCGCCTATTGGTGCATGGCTGCCGCTCAGCAAATATTTGTTGAACAAATGAAAGGGTGGATGAATGAATGAAGGTCAGTATCTAATTTCATTGTAGGAATTTTTGTTATCCATATCCATAAGTCACATTGGCTTCAGTTTTCCCTTCTCGTCTTTGTCTGGTTATACTGGCCTCATAAAATGAACTGGTAAATGTTCCTTCTTTTTCCATTTTCTTGAACAGTGGGTATAAAATTGGAATTATGTGTTCCTTGAATGTTTGGTAGAACTTACTGGTAAAACGTCTGTGTCTGGAATAAACATTTCCCAGGTTGATTTTTAACTACTGATTCCATTTCTTTGATGGCTGTGGATCGCTTTAGGTTTTATATTCTTCACTCAATTTTTACCTGTTATATTTTTCAAGGAACCTTTCCATACCATCTAAGGTTTTCAGATTTATTAACAAAATGATGTTCATATTTTTCCTCTTACTATATTTTAATCTCTGCTGTATCTATCCATAATCTCCATTTTTAAAATTCCATATATTATTATATATGTATCTTTTCTTCTGATTAGTTGAGTCAGAGATCTCCTTATTTTTAACTAGTGTTCTTTCTACTTTCTACTAGTATTTTCAAAGAATCAACTTTTATTTTCATTAATACTACTTTTTGTTTCATTAATTTTCACTTTTATATCCTGTTATGTATCTTATATTCCTATGTATAAGAATATATGTCACATATAAAAATATAATATAATTATGTGTTATTAACACATATCATATTATTTTCTTACTTCTGCTCTCTGGATTTATTGCCACCTTTAAAAAAATTATTGATGGCTTCAGTAATTTCAGCCTTCTTTTTTCTTTCTTTCTTTCATTTTTCTTTTTTTTTTTTTTTTTAACATTTATGGCTTTCACTCTGGGCACCACTCAAACTACATTCCACAAGATATGTAGACTGTTTATTACTGTCCCAGGCAAAAAATATTTAGATTTTGAGTATAATTTCTTTTTTGCCTCAATTCATAGATATTTTTACATTTCTAAACACAAGTTTTTGCTTAGATTTTTAGTTATTTATGTCTAATTTAATTAAGGTCAGAGAGGTGGTCTGTATGAAGCACGTTTGTTATTTGTTGAGACTTGCTTTAGTAAGTAGCCAATTTTTATAACTATTTCATGTGGTTTTGAAAAGAATGTATATATCTTATTTGTTGTGTAGCATTCTGTATCAGTCTATGAAATCAAGCTTGTTAATTATATTATCCAGATTTTCTGTAGCCTTACTAATATTTTTGTTTGATCTATCAATTTCTATACATTAAAATCTCCTTATATGACTGAATTTGCCAATATCTACTATAAATCTCTCAAATTTTGCTCTCTATATTTTAATATATAATAAGGTTCATCAAAAAGGGCTGTGAAAATCTACTACTATGACTGCATTTTTCTATCTTTACATTTTATTTCTTTTTGCTTTATGTATTTTGAGGCTATGTTATTAGGTGCATACAAGCTTTGAGTTACTGTGTTTTCCTAGTGAGTTGTTTCTTTAATATATACACATATGATCTTTAACCCTAGTGCTTTTTGCTTTAAAGTCTACTTTGCCTGCAACAAATACAACTACTCTAACTTTCAGGTTGCATTTGTTTGGCATATCTTTTTCCACCCTTTTACTTTCAACCTTTCTATGTCTTCAATTTTTAGGTAAGTCTCTTACAAGTAACATATAGCTGGATCTTTTTCATTTATTTATTTGATTAACTAGTTTAGTCCATTTACATTTAATGTAAGTGCTGGTATTTTTAATGAAACTTAGGGGCACAAAACTGTATTAATCACAATCTCTGACATAACATATTGTCATCATTGAATGTATCTGTGGCTTTTTTTTTTTTTTGATATTATGGATACTTGTAAACCTATTATTCAACAATAGAACTAAAATAGTAACAATGACTTACTACTTATGTGCTCCTCTCCTGTCTGTTCCCCTACCTGAAGGACTACCAATCTCAATCTTGTATTTATTATTCTTTTTTTGCTTTTTAAAAAGTATCAAATTTTTATCATATACCTGTTTTAAATTTTTATGAAAATTTTCTTTTCTTAAATATATTTTTATTGAAGTATAGTCAGTATACAATGTTGTGTCATTTCTGATGTACAGCACCATGTTTCAGTCATACATGAACACACATATATTCATTTTCATATTCTTTTTTACCGTAAGTTACTGTAAGATATTGAATATAGTTCCCTGTGCTATACAGTATAAACTTCTTGTTTATCTATTTTATATATATTAGTTAGTATCTGCAAATCTCAAAAACTCCCAATTTATCCCATCCCACCCCCTTTCCCCTCTGGTAACCATAAATTTGTTTTCTACATCTGTGGGTCTGTTTCTGTTTTGTAAATAAGTTCGTTTGTCTTTTTTTTTTTTTTTTTGGATTCCACATATAAGTGATATCATGTGGCATTTTTCTTTCTCTTTTTGGCTTACTTCACTTAGAATGACATTGTCCAGGTCCATCCATATTGCTGCAAATGGCATTATTTTATTTTTTATGGCTGAGTAGTATTCCATTGTATAAATATACCACAGCTTCTTTATCCAGTCATCTGTTGATGGACATTTAGGATGTTTCCATGTGTTGGCTATTGTAAATAGTGCTGCAATGGACACTGGGGTGCATGTATCTTTTTGAATTAAGGTGCTGTCTGGATATATGCCCAGGAGTGGGATTACTGGATCATACAGTAAGTCTATTTTTAGTCTTTCAAGGAATCTCCATACTGTTTTCCAGAATGGCTACATAAAATTCTATTAAAATTTTCTAAGGTCTGTATTTTTCACCCAGCAGATTATTACTAAGATTCAACTAGATTGTTGCATTTGGTTGTAGTTCATTTTTCTCATGGTTGTACAATAGTCTATTTTGTGACTATGTCACAATTTTGTTTGTCCATTCTCCTGTCATAGGCCTTTGAGTTGTTCCATGCAGTAGTGTGTGAAAGTTCTTGCCTTCTGCTGTATTTGGGCAAAAATTTCTCTTTGGAGTTATTACTGGGTCATGAGGTATGTGAATGTAACACTTTACAAGATAATGCTAAACTGTTTTCCAAAGTTACCCTTCCAATTTGTACTCCCACTAGCAGTGTGTAAGACAGCTTGCTGATCTGCTGATTTCTGACATTTTGGAACTGATGTCTCATTTTGCACCTTATATTCTGCTTTCTTAAAGTTTTTTGTTTACTGTCTTTTCTTCTATTGAATTGATCAAGAGTTCCTTTTTCCCCACTCCTCTTTAATTAATTTAGTAGTTGTAAGTTGTATTTCTATTCCTTTAGTGATTACTTCACAATTTTTAACATGTGCACTTAATCTAGCCTCCCTAAAACTCCATAGTAAACAGAGAATTATTCAACTTCAGTTACATCCTCCCTTTTATACGTTATTATTGCTTCTTATTTTAGACCCACCTGGTTTTTATAACCCTAAATCTAGTCACCACTGTCATTCTAGTTTTATGCAGTCATTGCTTAGATTTTTCCATGTTCACCAATTTGTTCACCCTAGTTTCTAGCATATTTTTTTACCTTTTTTCTGGGTACCAGCCTTTTCCTGTGAAACATATCCTTTAGTATTTTCTTAGGGAGGTATGTGAGTGACATGCTTTTCTCCATTAGTATAAAATTGTCTTATTTCACTCTCATCTTTGAATGATGACTTCTCTGGGTATAGGCTTCTAGATTGAAAGTTATTTTACCCTCAGCATTTTTTTTTTTGAGTATATCATGCCTTCTTGTTTTCTATTTATTGTTGCGACATTTGCTGTCCGTCTAAATGTCATCCCTTTGTAGGCAATCTGTCTTTTCTTTCTGGTTTTGAGCTTTTTCTCTTTGTCTTTGGCCTCCTGCATTCTTACCAAGCTGTGTTCAGGCATGAATTTCTTTTATTTACATGGTTCAAGATTCATTGCACATCCAACATCAAATCTGGAAAGCTGTCAGCCATTGTCTCTGTAAGCCCCCTCTCGTACAGAGCTCTCTCTCTTCTGCCTTTCCAGTGCTCAATTAGGTGTAGAATGAGAATGCACCTTGTTGTTGTTTTTTTTCCTGTGCAACATAATAAACCCTTGTCTCAGACTTTCCTTCACTTTTACTCTCTGTGCAGCTTCCTGGGTGGGCAATCTCCTTGGATCCATTGGCTGTTTTTTCTTCAGCCTGTGTCTAATCTGCTGTGTAACACATCCACCGAGCTTTTATTTCAATGACTGTACATGTTGTTTCCAGAAGTTCTGTTTACTTCTCTTTAAAATCTACCTTTCTTTTTTAAAAATAATGTTATGTTATTTTCTCATGGTTGCAAATGTTTCTTGACATCTTCGATGATTTTAAACCTATGTATTTTATAGTCTGCCTGATAGATCTGTTATCTGAGGCTCCTGGGACTCTGGTATCTATTAGATCTCGGTGATGGTGGATTGCCTTCCTCTATGTTTCGTTGTTCGGTGTTGGATCTGTATTTTTATCTTTATTTTTCAGCTTTGGGGTTCCTGGACCATACAGGAAGGGTAAATTCCAGTCCCAGATTTACATGAAGACTGGGCTGTAGTCCCAAATTCTCAGTGAAGACTTTTTTTTTCCACTTTCAACTTATGCCAACATAAATTTTCTTGTCTCCCTGTGCCACTGGGGAGATTTTTCTCCAGTGAATTATTGATGTAATGATTCATCCTTATGAGGCTTCCAGACTTACTTGGGGACCTCAGTTCCATCTCCCTGCTTTAACAGGCCTGAACCGAAGTCTCCTTTCCATTTTGATGCTCAAACTTCAGGCTTTCAAGGCCAAGAAACCTGCCTGTGACCAGCTCTACGTCCTCATCCTTGCTTACCAGGCTAACTGCCCTTGCCCTCTTGCTTCTGGCACTTGGAACCCTTTCCTTGCTGTCCCATGAGCTCATTTCAATGCGTGTTTACTGCATTTTGACCAGTATTTACACATGGTTTATACTTACAAACCAGTATTTATAGTGGGAGGATTTCCAAGCTTCTTTAGTCTGCCATATTGCCAGAAATGGAAACTCACTTCCACTTAATTTTTAGCATCTTCCACTTCAATTTTTTAATATCTTCCATTTCAAATGCATTTTTTTTTCTTCGAAGACTGCAGCATCAAGGATTTCTGAATAATCTTTTATGGGTGAGGCAGCATTGGAGTTTTCTCAGATGACACAAACTTTGGTGAATGTGGCTCCTCATTATAGTCACCTGGGAATTTTAAAAATACTGATGTTTAGTTCTTCCCACAAGATTCTGATCTAATTGTTCTGGGAGACAGTGTGGCCAGTGGTCTTTTTTAAAACTTCTCAAGTGATTCCATGTGCTACCAAGGTTGAACATGACTATTTGAAAACATATTGATGAAAACAAACAAACAGGCAAATGATCTCTGGGCCCCACCCCAAAATGTCTGATTTATTTTGCCTGGGGGTTGGGGGGTGGGTCAAACATCTCTTTCTTCTTTTTCTTTTTCTTTTTTTTTTTAATTTCCCTGATGGCTATAGTGAGGGTCCATGACCAGTGACTCACCTGGGCACATCCAGGCAGAAGGGAAGAGTTAAAATAACATTAGGTACTGGAAGCATGAGCAATATTGTAGCCCAGCGGTTCCAGTTCTCTGCACAATAGTCCATTGGACACCTGGGGAGCTTTTTAATTTTACAGATTCCTGGAGATCGTGACCTGGTAGATTTAAGGTAAGGCTGGAGAGTCTTTCGTTCCTCAGAGGACTGTGATGGCCAGGTAAGTTTGGAAACCACTAAGTTAGCCCGTCGTGTTTTACAAAGGAGGACGCCATCCCCAAGAGAAGTGTGGTGTTGGTTTTTTATTTTCTCAAGGTTGTGGAGCTGATTGAGGAAAGCTGACTCTTTACCTTCCAGTCTTGTGTCCATTTCATCCATTTCCAAACATAAGGATCTGCTGCTTTTGGAAGATCTTGGCCAGTCTAAAAAGGCAGATTTTTGGATCTGCATGCAGTGATTTCAGGAATGTGGGGTCTTCTGGGGGGTCTTTTGTGTGGATGGCACAGCAGGGGAGAAGTAAAGCCGTCTGCTGCCTTGCATATAGGGTCTTACTTGTAGCCAGGTGACCTTGAGCTGATAAGCCACCCTCTGTCTCAAGTGCCCCATCTGTAAATATGGGGTCATGATGGTTTTAAAATATCTCCACAAATTCTTTAGCAGTCTTGCAAGAAGTGGAGCCTTATTCCCCTCCCCCTGCACGTGGGCTGTACTTAGTAACTGGCCTGAAATGAACAGGTGGAGGAAATGATGGTTGAATTCTGAGTCTGGGTCAGAAGGTGGCTTCTGCCTTGTGTGCTCGCTCTCTCTCTCTCCCTCCCTTCCCCTCTCTCTCTCTCTCTCTCTCTCTCTCTCTCTCTCTTTCTGTCTCTTGGATCATCACAGCTTTCATACCTTGAAGATGCTCAAATAGCCCACTGGAGAAGAATTGCTGCCTCCTGTCAGCAACCCAAACTAACCTGCCAGGATTGTGAGACTTCTTAAAGGCACATCTGCCAGCCCCAGGCGAGCCTTCAGATGACAGCTATCCCAGCCCACGTCTCAACAACTTCACAAGAGACCTTGAGCCAGAACCTTTCAGCTAAGCCATTCCCAATCCCTGACGCTCAGAAACTGTGCAAGAGAATAAATACTTGTTTGAAGCTACTAAGTTTTGGGGTAATTTGTTGCACAAAGTAGATGACTAATGCGGGGGTACATCAAAATGAATGAAAATAGAGCTGCTTAGTTTATAGGTTTGCAGCAGGATTCCTAGGCCAGCGTCAGTAGAGTGCTTTAGTTAGACTCTGGCCAAATGAACTGCATATTAGATATAAAGTAGCAATTGCATGTTATTAATGTTATCAGATTGCAACACATTTCATGTTCAATTACCTACAATGCTCTTTCCAGAGCATCGCTTTGCGCATCTTCTTATCCCCACTGCACACTTATAAAAGGTCACTGTCAAGATATAAAAGTATACGTATGATTTAAATGTCTTGACTCAGTTACTAACAACCATGAGCATGTTTTCAAATTGGAAAATCAAGATCCATTTAAACCTGCTCTTTTTCGCCCAGTGCTCTTTGTTTACTTTTTGGTATTACATTTCACCAGCCCGCCAAGCGCCTCTCTGATTAAAGAGTCTGTTCACTTTATCTGTCTCCTGTAGCCTCACAAGCCTTACTCTTGAGAACAGACATGGCAGACTTTGCACCCCAAAAACAAACCATATTTTTACCAGAAAATATTTCATGAAATGAATTTTTTTTCATGAAAACCACCAAGTATAAATTCCTGGTCTTAAAAGTAATGGGCCCTTTGTACTTCCCTTAAATAAATAAATAGCTTTTTTTTCCTCGAGTATTGTGACTTCTGATCATGTTCTTAAATTCAGGGCTTGTTTGTTTTCTTACAGGAAATAAAAAAATAACCATGTGCGTACAGATCTTAAGTCTGTTCTTTTTCCAGATATGTATAAGATGGGAAAGCCAAAATGGTTTCTTTCTAATAGTCATAACTGGGGGTATATAGTATCTAGAAAAAAATGAAAAAAGGCAGAGGGTGTGAGGCCGAGAAAAAGTGAAATTATAGTTTTCAAACACACTTTACGGATCTGACATACAGATATCTTTATGTGTAATTTATTTACTCCTAACATCGATATATTTAGAGACATAAAGGTCTCCTTTACTTAAATGATCGAAAAAATTTTGTTTTGTTATTTCTTTTCCAAACTGGGGAGGGAAATGCAGAAAGCTCCCTGATGGAAGGGGGAGAACTCTTCTGGCAAATTTTTCCTTTTCCATTTCCACATTGGACTCAGCTCAAAACCTAGTGTTGTGGTTGAAGAATCTCCCACTTAGAATTATCTCACCAACCAGGGCAAACGCTGCTTACAAGTCTGGCTGAGTAAGAACAGGTCGGACTCCTAATTAATCAATAGCATTTATTGAGTGACCACAGCCTTGGATCCTTCTAGCTGCAGCAGGGACAGGGATTGGAAATCTTCTTCAGCAGTTGCAGGAAGTGGACGGTAGCTTGGGGTCGGGTGGGAGGCTGGCTCTAGTCACGCTGGGTGACCGCATCCTGCAGGTGACACCTTCTGCCAGCCTGGGGCGCCCCCTCCCCGACCGTGGCTCTCTTATTTTAGTGTGGGGTGGTGGGCACAAGAGAGAAGCCTCCGGAATGAAACAGAAAGTTACCATTCTCATTTAAATTATCCCAGGGCTGCTCTCTCACGTACCTTTAACTGCTGTTTAACTGCTGTTCATCATCCAGTGGTCATTATTCTTACACATGTAGGTAAATATTTTATTAAACGTCTTCACTGCTTGGCAGTTAAGGAGCCCTCTGCTCCTAGCCTGGCCGTCGCCCAGCACTGCCTGGGAGGGCGGGAGAACCGTGAGCTACCTGAATGCTCCACGGTGCTAATTGAGTAGCAGCACACTCCACGTGGAAACCATTTTCTCCTCTGGCCTCTTGGGCTTAATCTTCCATTTCTTCTTTTTTTTTCATCAGTGACCCAACTTGGTCCTGATGAAAGTTGCCGAAGCCCCGACAAAAATGGCTACGCCTTTTAACTCCACCTGGAAACGGTTGACCCGGTGCCACCATCACCTCCCCTTCCACCTGTACACCCACTTGGGAATTTGCTCCATCCCCTGTGTGACCTGCCTTGCCAAACAGAAATTTAACTGTCACAGCTGGAAATATGCAGGGCCCCTCTGCGCAGGCCCGCCCACATCCTCTACAAGTTAGGTCTGTGAACACCAAACATTCTCCAAGTCGTTTCCACACCCCAGCCCCGCAGCCCCATCGCCTTGCCAATTTGCCAGCAGCAAGCTCATAGCTCGGGCCCACAAACCGACCCGGTAGTTTGGACCAACGTTGGCTCTGCTTCTTCAGAATGCTTTGCCATTTTCACAGTATCGGAGGCGGCCACGGCAGCAATTGGTAGCGTGGGTGTAGCGTCATCCCAGTCTATCTTTTTAGTCTTCAGGGGGCCACTGGGACCAGATCTACTTTCCTGTGAATAATTTTCCACGTTTGGAGGACCGTGGGTAGGACGCCCTCTTCTGGTGGACGAGGGGACCGCCGGCTTGCACCCACGCGTTCCGGTTCCCTCTACCGGCCGAGAAAAGAGCAGCTCTCTCTCCGCTCCGAGACCCAGAGTCCAGAGTTCAAGGCCCTGCTCTCAAATTCTGAGACCCAGGTCCCATAGATCTAGAGGTTCCCTGGAATTGAAACCAAGACCCACCCCAATAGCCCACACTGCAGTTTCTCCAGTTACCAATCAGCTAATTCCAAGTGGCTGAAAAACTAATGAAAGGAGAGAACGGAGAGGGTTTCCCCTCTGTCATCTCTGCAGGGGGTGTTCAGGAGGGTGGAGATCAGATCTATTTAAGCCAAACATGAGATTGACACACATGCACAGACAAGGGAAAGAAAAGAATAAGAGCAAAGAGTAGATGTGAGGACAATAGAGGACAGACTGTAGAGCAAATTGCTGAGTAAGCCACTCCTGCTAAAAATAATACCGCTCCGGGAGGGCGTTAAGAAATACAACCGTGGCTGTGCCCACGCGCAGGAGGAACAAGAGGCTCTGCGTATAAACACCCAGAATTCGAGCAAGATGAAGAAGGGACCGTCGTCCAAGAGGAGGAGGGATGAACATAAGAATTATCCGAAGCAAATCAGAAAACGGATTTCATCACCATCCCCTGGCTTTTGTGGATCTGGTGATGCCGAAGTTTCCCTCGACAGTGGCTGGAGACTCCTCTGGGTTCTGAACAGGCTCCCGAGCCCGCGGCATCTACTCAGCAGCCACCCGACAAGAAAGGAAGGCAAGACCTGGTTTTGTGTCTTCTGGCCTGGGTCACAGATAATCATGAGCTTTCGAAAAATCAATTGCCCAAGCGCTGATGGGAGGCCTGGCTTGACAGAAGGCGTTCATGAGGAAGACCTGGGGGGTGAGCTGATCACAAGCCTGATGCAAACCTACAGCACAAGGAGGCTGTTGAGAACCCTAATGCAATCTTAGGCTCTATTAATAGAACAGCAGAGTGAGAGGAGGGAAGCAATGATCCCAGCGCGTGCTGGCGGGTCAGGCCACATGCAGTTTTATGCTCAGTCCTGCGGGCTATATTTTAAAAGATGCACTGACAAATTCAGGCCTGTTCAGAAGAGCCTGAAAAGGATTGGACGCCGGGATGGAGACAGCATCAAGATTAGCTTCACAGTCCTGTGACAACTGGCAATATCAGAATGATTATTGTGCTGAAGACACACAGCCTCAGTAGCCAGCACCGGGAATCACATTTTCAAGGTTTACATCAACTCCCTGAGACTTGGGGGTTGCTCTCACAAAATAATGGGGAGAGTACTCGACCCAGTCTACCTACAAGCGTAGTTTGAAGGCTCGAGTCTGCTCAGCTGGGCTGCTGTGAACTGAGCCTTTACATACTGCCAGCTCCGTGCCAGGCCCTGAGGCACCAAGAGGAGACTGAAGTCTAGTTGGACAGACTGGCCCATGAATAGGTACCTCTGCTGTAACGTGACTGCTGAGGATAGAAACATGCATTGGTTTGAAATGAGATGAGATTCATTTCTTTTTTTTTTTTTTTAATTACTTTTTGTGGTTATTTTTTGGGGGAGGGGGAGGTAATTCGGTTTATTTATTTATTTACCTTAACAGAGGTACCAGGACCTCGTGCATGCTAAGCATGCGCACTCTACCACTGAGCTACACCCTCCCCCCCCGGACCCCACCCTGCAATTCATTTCTTCTAGGGCAATAGTGACGAGAGAGAAAAACAGAGTCCGTGGTATATATACTTGCAAGCGCAGAAGGAGGAAAAGGCATCGCTGACAGTCAGGGAGGAGAGGCCATTAATGAGGAAAGATCAGAACTGGGCAAGTTCAGAGTCACAAAAGACAGTCGAAGGGGGTCTCGATGGTGGCAGATGCCGCCAAGAAGTCTGGGAGGAGGGGGAGGAGAGCTCCAGACCCCACCCTAGACGTGGAGATTAGAGGTTCACCTTTAGTTGTCAAGAAACACATTTCAGGAAAATGCTGGAGGCCGAGACAGACTTCATTTCAGGGGTTTGTGGAAGGATGCGTTCTTGGACACCTACTGCATACTTACCACAGTGCTATGTGTTACGGAAGTTTGAAAAGCATAAGACTTTGCTGGAGTTCACTTCAATATTGGTTGGTGAGTTGAGACTAGTATCAACAGGTCCTTTAGGGGATAGTGGAAGATTATTATATGAATTGTTTAACTGGGTGGGACAGACAGATGGGAGTTTAAATGGCCACTTGGTAGACCCAAGATGATGTCCGTCATGCTCATGAATGCCAGAAGGAAAAGGAATGGTATTAGTATGCTCCAGGGATGGCCAGCCTGAGCCTAGACTTCCCCTTTCCCTCATTTTTTGGGAAGTTTCCTTTCCCAGAAGTGTTCGGAAACACAGTTCTCGTCTTGCCATTCCTCGTGTCTGCTTCCATTTTGTTACTCACCTGTGAAATTAATATTACTCTTTACCCTACTCACATTTTAGCTCCAACAGGCATTTTTTTCATCAGTGGGTTTGTGTTTGGCTGATTAGTTATTCATGTGTAATGGAAGATGACAGGAGCTGTAACACAAGGAGAGACTGTGGAGAGTGCAGGAGTGTAAGCTCTGGGGCTGGCTTCTTTTTTTCTTTTCTTTGTGGGGGTGGGTTGGGAGGCAGGTTAGGGAGGTATTTGGATGACTTGCAGATGGCTGAAATTCTCCTCTTACCAAACTCGTGACTGAAGCAAACTAGGGGGAATTAGAATAAATGGCATTTGCTGCACGTCACCTCTGTCTCCTTGACCAAGTCATGGCTCCTCGGGGACTTCTGTGTCTGCCCTGTACAACTGCTCAAGTCACTTGCCTTCTCCAGACTTGAGTTTACCTATCTGTATCACATCTGATGTATCTTTTGTATGTTGGCTTCTTTCATGGGCTGAATTTTTCCAAAGGGAATCCAACTTATAGATGAGCCCTTCCTCTAACTGGCCCCATGGGACCTCCAGTAGCCCAGAGAGGTCTTCGCAAATCAGATCCCACCAGTGGTTTCTCACGTGCACTCAGCCCCTTTGGTGTGATCCGATGTTGGCCTCCTTTCCCCACCTATATCATGCCGCCATCTCTTGCCATCTCTCAAACAAAATGAATGAATTTGCCTCCTCAGGCCCTTTGCATGTGCTGTTCCCCCTGTCTGGAATGTTCTTTCTCCCCCCCACTGTATGGATATCTCCTTATTACTTTCCAAATCTTAATTCAAATACCACCTCCTTAAAAATACCTTTTCTAATCAATCCCCCTAAAGCTGCCTCCTCATCCACTGCTTTCTAGTTCATTGCCTTAAACTTCCCCCTGGGAGCTCAGCTGAGGGCCTCAGTTATCCTCTGTTTGGGTTTTTCCATGTGTAGCCCGTGCTCCCTAACAGCACAGAAGCCTGATTCTAAGAGGGAGGGAAGGAACAGAAACCCCAAATCTGAAATATTCTCTGCTGATTCCCAAATAATTTTCTAGCACATTATCCTGTTTTATCTTCTTCTTAGCACTTCTTGCTCTCTGAAATTATTGTGTTAATTTATGTTTCCTTGCTAATTGCCTGTCCCCTCCCCGCCATCCATAGGTTGTAAAATCCCTGAGATCGGAAACCTTGCTTATCTTGTTCATCACGCATGCCTTGCACAAAGGAAGGACCCAGTGAACCTTCATTGAAGACTGAATTATAAATGTTTAGAAATAAAGAGAAAGGAACATGAAATGCACTGAAACCTACAAACACGTGTTCACAAAAAGAGTCAGGCTGCAGGGAACTTTTCAGGAAGAGACCTACCACCTGAAGAGTGGAGCGACCCCACACAGAGAGCCAGGCACAAATGAGATCATATTTGCAGCCCGTCTGCCTCCTACTGTTCAGAACTCTCACAGAGTTGGACAGGGAAGGTGGTGACTCAGGAACAGGGATCCAGGACACCTAGGACCCTATAGGTGACCAGGATCAGCACACAAAACTAGACCTTAAGGGGAAGTCGGCTGTGCCCAGACGTCACAGGTCACCAGCGGGACAATGTCAGTAACAATTCCTTGAAATCCTGTGCCTGGTGGGGAGGGCTTTAAGCCTGCACAGGAAGATGATCTTGGTTTAACCCAATTCAAATCAGCACCTACTATGTGAAAAACACCGGGCTACATGCAGTGAATGATGGAGAGGTGAAAAGCATGGGACGTGTGCCTGAGCTGAGGACTGCAGGTGGGTAGATCAGTGCAAAGATGGGCTCCTAAACACGATGGAGGAGCCAGGTGGCAGGGGAATGAAATCAGCAGCCCCAAAGTTATAGACAAAGAAGCTGAAAGGCTTCCCAGAGGGGCCAGTGTTGGAGACGGCTGGCAAGGAGGACTTTCCCGAGTCAGAGGAGGCAGGGCACATTTGCAGACATCTGGAAGCCCCCTTAGGCTGGAGGAGGGAGGGTAAGATCTACAGATTAGTGCAAGAAGAACAATTTGCTGTAAAAACTTTTTGTGACCAGTCCCTGCAGCCAGTGGCTGGAGTCTTGGACTAAGAGCAAAGGAGATGTGGTTTTCCAAATGGAAGAAGTGAGACAGTTGTCCAGCTTTGCTAGAAGAAGGGGAAGGCATGGCGGGCTGGCAAGTCCACAGGCAGCACTGCAGTGATGAATGATTCATCCAAAAAGGTGTCCGTGGCAGCTTGTGATTGAGCAAAATAATAAGTGACCATTGGGAGATGCAGGGGGAAGAGGGGGTAAAATGCAATTATAAAAGGAATAAAGGGATTTTTTTTGGTTTGTTTCGACCTGGACAAACTGATTCTGAAATTCATGTGGAGAACACCCACAATCATAGCAACATTATTTACAATAACCGAAAGGTGGAAGTAACCCAGTGTCCTTCCACAGATAAAGGAATAAACTAAATGTGGTCCATACATACAATGGAAAATCATTCACCTATCACAAGGAATGAAGAAGTGATCCAGGCTACGATGCAGATGAGCCTTGAGGACATGACGCCAATTGAAGTAAGTCAGATGCAGAAGGACAAATACTGTATGATCCCATTTATAGGAGGTCCTTAGAACTGTCAAATTCACAGAGAAAGAAAGTAAAATGGTAATCACTAGGATCTGGGGGGAGGGGAGAACAGGAGTTGTTTAATGGGTACAGAGCTTCAGTTTGGGATGATAAAAAAATTCTGAGAATGGAACAAAAATTCATTCCAGAAACGGATAGTGGTGATGGAAGTACAATAATGTGAATGCACTTAATATCACTGAATTCTACAATTGAAGATGGTTAAATGGTCATTTTTATATAATGTATGTTTTACCACAATAAAAAAATTAATGTGGAAAAATAAACAAGTCAGGAATATCCGGGATAGTTCTGAGAAAGGAAAGTAACCCTACCAGATAGTAACATAAGTTATAAAGCCTCAAGAATTAAGTGTGGTGCTGGCATGTGATTATGCATTTCATTAAACAGAAAGTCCAGAGAAAGGCCAAAATCATTCAAGACTTTCATGTGTGGGGAAGGGGGCATCTGGAAACAGCAGGGAAACTGAGCTGGGACTAACTGGAGCCATCAGGGAAAAATGATGTTGGATCCTTACCCCTTACTTACAGCAGGAAGAACTCCAAAAGGAGAAGAGGCCCGAATGTGAAACATGATACCACACAAATATGAGAAGGAACCAGGGGGAGAATTTCTTTTAACCTCAGAGGGAGAGTACATACCAGCTGTGACTTACAGTCAGTCCTTCAGCCTTCCCATGCCTACCTTATGGGGCTGTTGTCAGCACTGTAGGAGTTCATACCTGAAAATGCTTAGAACAATGTATGACACCTACAGTCAGTGACCACCATCATCTCCACCACCACCATCATCACCATCATCACTACCGTCATCATCTCTACCACCATCACCATCATCACCACCACCACCACCATCATCATCACCACCATCACCACCATGACCATCTTCACCTTCATCACCATATCCAACAACATCACCACCACTGCACCATCATCACCATCAAAAAGAATGAGGTTGTTTTATAAAGTGACATGGAAAAAGTATCCAGATGTGTTATCAAGTGGTAAAAAAAAAAAAAAGACCAAGTGCAGAACAATGTGTGTACAGTACACTATCCTTGGTTTTAAAAGGAAGGCAGTAGGAGAAAATACTCATGCACATATATAGCTAAATATTTGTTGTAAGTGTATATTTACACATATAGCTACATATATTTGTAGGCGTATGTTTACACACATACACAATAAACATCTTTGGTGAGGCCACTGCATTGCAAAACTCCAGGGAGCACTATTCCAACGTATGCCATGCCAGTGGCCTCCCAGCAGCTCACTGTAAATGGCATCCTTTGGAGTTGTATACGACAGTGGCCCTGCTCACTTAGCTGCACGTGGTAACGTGTCTCTCGGAGAACACAAAGAACCAAGTACCGCCGGTTGCCTGTTGGGAGAGACATAGATGGCTTGGAACAAAGGTGGGAAGGAAGGAGAGTTTTCACAATACAGGCCCTTGGTGTCTTTTCAATCTGAAACCATGTGCACGTATTATGGAAATGCCTCCTCCCCCCAAATAAATAAAGGAGTTATGAAAATAAATAAATGCACACATATAAGAGTAACACATAAAAATAACAATACATATTAGAGAATTGGGGAAATATAGAAAAGTATGAAGGAGAGAACTATAGTTAAGCAAGATTTTTCTGGTTTTTTCTCTTTGTCTGTCTGGAGTGCTTTGAAAGACAGCACCATATAGAACAGGAGTGGACAAGTTATAGCCCCAGGCCATCTCCAGCCCGTCGCCTGCTTTTGTAAATAAAGTTTTATTGGAACACAGCCACACACAATCAGCTGTGTAGCATCTATGGCTGTTCTGCTGTATGTCGTTACTGGGTAACTTTAAGTAACTTTCTGGTTCAATCTATCAGTGTAGTTCAATCTGTACATGCCCTGGCATGTTTCCACTAAAAGGCACAGTGAAGGAGGAAGATGAGAGCAAGGAGTTATAATGAACATATTAGTTTGGATTTAGAACTTAAAAAAAGTAAACAAGGAGCAGAGGTGTTCACAACTATTAAATAATGTTCGGATAAGTGATAACAACAAGACTGGTTTGCATATGGTAAGAAACAGAGGAATATAACCTTCACTGAAGTAAAAATAATGTGCCAAGACAAATGAAAGATTATCAAAGTGGAAAAAAATGAAAAAAAAATATTCTCACAAATAATCTGGACTGCAAGAAGTGTAGTGGTAAAATAATTCCCTAAGATAGGAGAAAATGTGAGGAAAACAACATCTCTTAACTTGAAATCTCACCAGACAGTCAGTCTCTCAACGTTCAGGGGGACGTTAAAAAGTTGCATGAGACACGGGACAATTATTCTTTGGACAGGACTGTCTGATGCATTTAGGAGTCTAGCATCCCAGGCTGCCCACTAAACACCGATAACGGCCCCGTTCATAATGATAACCAAAACAACTCCTTCGAATTTTTTAAACGCCCTTGAAGGGCAGTACTACCCACCTTAAGAACCACAGATACATGTGAAAGCAATTTGAAAAGTTAAAAGCACTTTTCAAATATACAGTATGATTAATCTATAAAACTGCAGTGGATTTGCAGCAGATACTGTATATCTGCACTATTTGAATGAAGACTATTGAATTATAAAGCAGGAGTGATTTCTTTTTTTTTTTATAAAATTGATTTTCATTTTTGTAAACACAGCAAGTAAATCAATATACTTACTGAAAACAACTAAAAATTCGGGATTAAGAATAATTTCTTAAGAACATCAGTGAATGAGCAGAAAAATGAGTAATTTTTAGTCCAGGGATTGAGTGAAGTGGAGCTCAGAGGGATAAGTAGAGTGCAGCACTCCAAGGGAATTTGCTGAATCTGATGAACTTGAACTTTGGTATTTATGGCCTCATAAGACTTTGAAAAAGAAGCCAGACCAAGATGGGGGCGTCTAATAAGAAATCTGCCAGCGTAAGATGGGACATCTGCAAGGCTTTGTCTGGAGTGTAAAGGTGAATTTAGAAGCACCTCCCACACCCTCCTGGAGACTGCAAGGAAAAATCTGCCTCCAACTTTGCACTGGAAGGGATAAGGGGTGTGTGTGTATGTGTGTGTGTATGTTTGTGTGTGTAGATACATGTGCTAGGAATTGCTACAAAGCATTCAAACTTCAAGCTGTCCATGACACAGTTTATAGCAAAAACCCCACACTATCTGGGTGGTCTAAATACTCCAAGTGGAGAATGTAACTGGAGTCATCCCAGGAACTAGAAATGCCTCCAGCACCTGGCAGAGCAAAAGTGAATCCTTTAGAGAGGAAGCCAAATTTATCCCAGACCTCAAAGTACTCCCACAAATAAAACGTCAAGGATAAATGACCATATTAAAGTTAACACACACACACACACACACAAGACAGATCACAAACAAATCCCTATATAATACAAAAGTGTGGGGTGACTAAGTGGGAGGGGTGTGGGAGGGAGGGAGGAAGGGAGGGAAGGAAGGAAGGAAACACAGTGGAATAAGGCACTGAAAACTAAGAGCAAGAAGCAGCAGGTAGCTGGAACTGACCTGCAAGAACTTCAGATCCTGGGATACAATAAGATGAAGACTATAAAATAACCATGTCTAATATGTTTAATAAAAATAAAACATGTGCATGAAAATATATTCAAGGAAAAGAAACTACTAAGAAATAAGCAAGAAATTTGGAAAAAGAATGAAAAGAACTTCTGGGAAAAAGAGAACTCCATGGACAGATTTACTAGGGCAATCCTATGTGATGAGAGTGAGTAAACTGGAAGACTGACCTGAATAAACATTTCCATACTACAGGATAGAGAGATGAAAAGAAATACGAAAGAAGTAAAAAAAAGACACGGAGGATAGGCCAAGAATTTTAACAAACATCTAATTAAAGTCCCCAAAGCAAAGGAGAAAGAAGATGGGGCAGAGGTGATATCTGAAGACATAAAGGCTGAAAATTTTCAGGACTGATGAAATACATCAACCCACAGAATCAAGAAATCCAAGGCACCTCAAGCAGGTGATATATGCATCAGTCTAGCGCAGTGAAATTGCAGAACCCTGAAGACAAAGGGAATATCTTAAGAGCAGTGAGAGAGAAAAGATAGATTGTGTTTAAAGGAGTGTCCGGCAATTTACGACCCATTAGCAGCAATAGCAATCAAACGATAATGTGCGATTATCTCCAGTGTGCTTAGAGAAAATGATTGTCATTTTCAATTCTGTATCAATAATTAAAGGGAAAAAGTTACTTTCAGACAAACAAAAGCTGAGAGAATTTGGCACCAACAAACCTTTGCTTCTGGCAGAAGAAAAGTTAGTCCTGATGGAAGGTGTGGAGAGGAGTAAGAGGGAATAAAGCACACAAAAGTGAAAAAATAGGTGACATATTGAGTGTATGAAGCAATAATAATAGTATAATAGACTTATAGGGTTTCAAAAAAAGTTGATAGAATTAAATGCACACCAATAATACCGTCGAAGTCAGGAAGATGTAAGTAGAAGTTGTAAGATTTTTATATTTTTCAGACTAGTAAAATTATTGAGTAACTTTGATAAGTTATCGGCTGCTATTTCTAGAGAAACCACTTACATGATAGAAGCAGAGTTTTTAAACCAGTGGAAGAAAAAAAATGAAAAAGGAAGAAATTATAAATCAATCTAAAAGAAGGCAAGAAATGAAAGAATAATAAATAAATGTGGGAAAAGGAAAAACAAAAATAGATGATAGCTATAAACCTGAAATTATTAATGATTATGGCAAATATAAATGAATTAAATACTCCACTTAAATTACAAAATTTGTCAGATTGGATTTTTTTTTAAAAACCTATATGCTACTCATAAGAAACATATCTTAAGCAAGAACATGTAGAGAGTTTGAAAGTGAAAATGTTATAGTAAAAGGTGCGCTGAGTTTTAGCTATCTTGATATTAAGCAAAATAGACTTAAGACAAAAAACACTGCTAGAGACAAGGAAGGTCACTTTGACATGACAAGCAATTCAGTTGAGCAGGAAGACCAGTTGATGTTAAATTTATACACTCAATAGCTTTCCAGATATATTAGGCAAAAATGGACAATTACCAAGAGAAATAAACAAATCAGCAAACACGATGGGACACTTAACCCACCTTTTCCAGTAACTGGTAGAACAAACACTGAAAAAACAATCAGTAAGGATATAGAAGATTTGAACGACACATCTGATACAACTGAACTAGTGGACATTATGTGAGTTCAGGAAACAGATGCCAAGATGAGATTAGATGTGCCGGAGGCTAACTGGGGAAACTGTCTGTGAAGGATAAAGAGAAGGAAGCAGGAGCGAGCAGGGAGAGCCTTCTAACCACAATGCAGTTCTGAAAGGAATGGGAGATAGAAGGAGAAGTGAGTAGGAGTTTACAGTGTGGTTCTGCAAATGGTTTGGCCAGAAGGACGGCATGGCCCTGAGCCCCAGTTGCCCACTTACAGGAGTCTCACATCCAGTAGGAATGGACCTACACTAATACCCTGTTATGGGTTGGGAGCAGCCCCAGGGGAAGAGTGGTCTCAGCACAAATGTGTTGGTGGATCCAGAGGAGCAGTACTTAGAGCTCCAATCAACTCCGCTCCCCCCAGCAGGAGAGCTGAATTGCACATGTTCACGACACCATAGGTATATTTAGGACACCATACCCGAAAGCCGCAAAAACACATTATTTTCAATAATTACAAAAATTGACTATATACTGGGTCATAAAGCAAATCTCAATACATTTCTTAAGGACTGAAATCATACAGACTACATTCTCTGACAATAAAAAAAGTTAATAGAAAGCCTCCTCCAAATACCTAGAAATTTAGAAACACATATTCAAATAACCAGGGAATCGAAGAAGAAAGCCTAGTGAAAATTAGAAAATATTAAGACCTGAACTATAATGAGAATTCATAACAAAAATATCGGAATAGATTTAAACAATGCTGAGAGAAATGTATGGTCTAAAATATTATGTTGAAAAAAAAAAAAAACAAGATAAACTGAACGTTAGTGAGCCAAGCATCCATTCTATTAAGTTAGAAACAGATCAGCAAAATGAACACAAGAAAGGTAAGAAAGGAAATCATCAGAGTAAGAATAGGAATTAATGAAACAGAAAATAAGCACCAGAGAGAAGATTAGCAAAGCCAAATGTTGGTCCTCTGAAAAGACCAGTAAAAGTGACAAACCTCTGGTGAGACTGGCGGAGAGTGAAAGAGAGAAAGCATTAACAGTATCAGGAATGAAAAGTGACATAAATGCAGAGACTACAGACATTGAAACAAAATAACAAGAGGACATTGTTGAAAAATTTTATGTCACTAAATTTGAAATCTTGTATGAGACAGATGCATTCTCAGGAAAATCTACCTGACTCTAGAAATAGAAACCCCAAAGAATCTTATAACCATGAAAAAAATTGAATGTGTCAATTAAAACCTTCTACTTTTTAAACTCCAGGCCCTGATGATATCACTAGCAAGTTCCAGACATTCAAAGAATAATTATAATCTTATACAAGATTTCAGAGAATTAAAAAGAGCTCCCATTCCATCAACTAATTGTGTGAATCCAGCAGTAAATTGATGACCAAACCTGACAGCATAAGAAAGGAAAATTTCAGGCAAATCTCTCTCATGAGTGTGGATTCAAAACCCATAAATAAAACATAAGCAATCTTAATCAGCAATATATGAAAATGATAATATGTCATGAGCAAAGCAATATAATAAGTGAGAAAAACATATGATCATTAGTTATAAATGCAGAAGCAGCATTTAATAAAATTCAACATCCATTCCTGATTTTTTTTTTTAATCCCTTAGAAAACTTGGAATGGAAGGAAACTTCCTTAACATGATAAAGTTATGACCAAAAACACTGTAGTGGATGTCCTAACCAATGGAACAAGACAAGAAAAAGAAATTTATGGTATAAGGATTATAAAGGAAGAGACTATCAAGATTTGCAAACAACATGGTTTTGTATGTAGAAAATCCAAAGGAATATGCACATGGTATTATAGTTAATAAATCAATTTAGTAAAATTGCTAGATACAAAGTAATTGGATTTCTATAACCTAGCTGTAAATAAGTTGAAATAAAATTTTAAAAGACAAAGATAGTATTTACAGGAGCATCAGAAAACATTAAAAAATCTAGGAAAGTGTATTATATGTGCAAGAGTTTTGTATAGAACTATAAAACATTACTGGTAAACATTAAAGAAGATCTGCCTATGTGGAGGGTTATAGCATGTTTATGTGTCGGAAGACTCAAAGTTAGTAAAGATGCAGATGCCAATTCTCTTCAAAGCGATCTATAGAATCTGTCCCAATCAAAATTCTATCAGGATTTTTAAATTTCAATTTTCAATATTATGTTGCTTAAAATAGAGCAGTACCATTGACTTTTTGTATATTGAACTTGTATTCTGTGACCTTACTGAATTCATCTATTAGTTCTGGTAGCTTTTTCATAGATTACTTAAGATTTTCTACAAAGATAATCATGTTATCATGAAAAAAAGACAGTTTTATTTCTTCCTGTCCAATCTATATGACTTTTATTTTCTCTTGCCTTATTCTCTTGCCTCCATTAAAATGTTGAAAAGAATTCATAAGAGCAGACATCCCTGCCTTGGTCCCAATCTTAGAAGGAAGGCATTCAATGTCTCACTATCAAGTGTGATGTTAGCTGTAGATTATTTTGAAGACACCTTTTATGATGTCAAACGGGTTCTTTTTTTATTTCAAGTTTGCTGGGAGTTTTTTTTTTTTTTTTTTTTTTTTATCATGAATGGCTGTTGAGTTTTGTGACATGTTTTTTCTATGTAGATGATTACATGGCTTTTTTTTCTTTTTAACAGTGTTAAGGTGAATTTAATTGATTCCTGAAGGTTAAAGTAATCTTACACTCTCAGGATAAATCCCAATTGAGCATGATGTATTATCCTTTTTACATATTTCTGCATTCAATCTGCTAAATCTTTGTTAAAATTTCTGTTTCTATGTTCATGAGGAATAATGGTCTGTCGTTTTCTTTTTTTGTAATGTTTTTGTCTTGTTCTGGTAGCGTGGAATTGGTACCATAAAATGAGTTGGAAAGGAATCTCTTATCTTCTATTTTCTGAAAGATATTGTGTATAATCAGTGTCATATCTTCCACAATATGTGTCAGAATTCATTAGTGAAGTTATCCAGGCATAGTGTTTTTTTCATGGGTAGATTTTAAGTACACATTTAAAAAATCAATTTAGAGCTATCCAGGTTATCTATTTCTTCTTGATTGTGCTTTTGACTGTTCATGTCCTTTAAGGAATTTGTTCATTTAATTTAAATACTTGAATTAACTGGTCTAAAGTTAGCATAATATTCCTATATTATCCTTTAATGTCTGTAAGAGCTACCATGATGTCATTTACCCATGATACTCTTTAATTCCTGGTGTTGATCATTTGTGTTTCCTTTCCTTTTTTTCCTTCATTAGGCTGGCTAGTTTACCAATTTTATTGATCTTCTCAAAGAACCAGCTTTTGATTTCGCTGATTTTTCTGTATTATTTTTTTCATGTTATGTATCAGCAATTTCTGGTCTTATCTTTATTATTTCCCTTCCTTCTGCTTACACTGGATTTGCCTTTTTTTTTTTTCTTCTAGATTTTTTAAGATGAGAGCTAAGGTAATTGCTTTTAGACCTTTCCTTTTTTCTAACATAAACACTTAGAGCTAAATACTCCACTTAAGCACTGCCTTAGCTGCTTCCCACAATATTTCGTATATTGTATTTTTATTTTCATTTACTTCAAAAGATATTTTCTAATTTCCATTCAGATTTCCTCTTTTGACCCATGAGTTATTTAGAAGGATGCTGTTTAATCACCAGATGTTTGGGGATTGTCTAGCTATTTCTCTGGTATTAGTTTCCAGTTTACTTTTGTTACAGTAAAAAAAAAAAAAAAGCATTTAATGTTTCAATGTGTGACTTCACAATCTTTTTAAATTTTATTGAGACTTGCTTTATGGCCCCACAATACATTTTGCCTTTGGTGAATGTTCCAAGTGTACTTGAAAAAAAAATTCTGCTGTTTTGGGATAGTTCTGTAATGTCAGTTAAGTCAAGTTAATTGACGTCCGTATCATCACTGATTTTCTGTCTACTTTTTCCTCAATTGCTGATAGAGAAATATTGAATTCCCCAACTTTAATTGTATATTTGTTTGTTTCTTCATCAAATTCCGCTCAGTTTTTGTTAATGCATTTTGAAGCTGTTTTATTAGCCGTGTACGCATTTAGGGTTACTATGTCCTTTTGAGTTTGTTGCCATTTGTCATTTTGAAATGTCCCTGTTAATCTTTGGTGTTATTTCATATTCTGAAGTTTACTTGATCGTGTATTAATGTTTTCATGGTATTTCTACTTTTATCTTTTTACTCCAAGCTTATTTATGTCTTTATATGTAAGAGGATTTCCTGTAGAGAGCACATTTTGGATTTTCCTTTTTTTCTTTTTTCAATCGGAAAATCTCTGCCTTTCAACTGGAGGATTCACTATTTATATTTAATGTAATTATTAATGTGGCTGAGTTTAAATCTATTCTCTTGCTATTTGTCTTCTATTTTTCGTTGTTGTTCTTTTGATTTTCTTCTCCCGCCTTCTTTTGAATTGCTTGAGTGTTTTTTAATGATTCTATTTTAATTTCCACTATTGTCATCTTAGCGACACACCTATTTATTTATTTAGTGATTGATCTGAAATTTTTAATATACATCTTTAACTGAACACGACTGGGTCTTCAAATAATGTTAATTCAATTCACATTTAATGTAAGGTCCTTACAACAGCATATTTCCATATCCTTCTTCCCATCCTGTGCTATTTTTGCAATATCATTTACTTCTACATGTTTCATAAATCCCACAATACGTTTTTTTTTGCTTTCAGCAATTATCTTTTCAAGAGATTAAAAAATTAAGGGAAAATTCTGTAATATTTTCCTATGTATTTATCATTTCTGGCACTCTTCATTTCTCTGTACAGATCCTAATTTCCCTCTGATATCTTTTTTCTTTTTCTTTTCTCTTTCTTTTTTGTTCTTTTGCCCTAAGGACTTTTAATTTAGTTTTGTAGCAAAGGTTTACTTGTGATGATTTCTTTTCGCTTTGTTACCTCTGATAAAAGTTTCTGTTTTTTCTTCATTTGTTTACATCTTTATTCCTCAGAAAGCTATTTCTTCTGGCAATAGAATTTTAGATTGGCAGGTATTTTTTCTATCAGTAATTTAGGAATGTTGTTCCATTGACTTTTGGCATGCATGACTCCAGAAAAGAAATCCAGAATCTGCAGTATGAGTTGGCAGGCTGGGGACTCAGAAGAGACAATGGTGCAGCTCCCATCCAAAGGCCAGCAGCTGATAGTACAGGTAGCATTTAAAGGCAGCCTGCTGGAGAATTCTCTCTTGCTCAGGGATGCCAGTCTTTCTGTTCTGTTCAGGTCTTTAAGGGGTTGGATGAGGTCCACTGACATTATACTGAGCAATCTGCTTGACTCAGAGTTTACCAACTTCAGTCCTCACCTCATCCAAAAATACATAAATTAACTTTGACATAAAATTAACCTTCACAGGCATCACCACTCTGGCTGGCAGAAACACGAACTAGTCCCAGCCCTGTATGAACTCCTGGAATTGTTTGGTCCATTGCTTTCCAGAGGTTCTTTTTCCAGCCTTGTGGAATTCCACCTCCTATGTGCCCTGATCAGTTTTCACCCAAAGAATTGTGAAGACTCCTCTGTAAGTTCCTGGCTAGCTCGCTTTCTCTCTCTTTTGCGCTCACTCTCTCTCTGCCTCCCCCTAGTACTCTGCGTTGCAAGTTCTAGGTGCTTTGGCTTCCCTGAACTCCAATATCTGTCCTCTCAATTCAGTGAAAATGCTGGGCTATCTTTGGGTTTCCCAGCCCTGAGCTTCGGCTGGAAACTGTCCGCAGCCAGTAAGCTGGGGCAACCAAAGGGCTCCCTTCATGTGTTTTCTTCCTCTCAGGGATCATAGTCCTACGCTGTCTGTTGGCCAATGTCTGAAAATGATTGTTTAATATGTTTTGTCTGTTTTTCTAGTTGTTTATGGTGAGAGATCAATCCTACATAGTTAATCCTTGGTGGCATATATTAAATCTTTATTTTTCTTACTTACAGTAATACCAGCTTCATGTGTTTCAACCTACTATTTCTTTTTGTTTATTCTTATAATTTATTGAAATGTTGTCAATTTACAATGTTTGTTTCAGGTGTATGGCAAAGTGACTCAGCTATACATATACATACATATATATTTTTTCCATTTCTTTTCCATTATGACTCATTACAGAAATTGGTTATAGTTCCCTGTGTTATAGAGTAGGTCCTCATTGTTTATGTATTTTATAGATCGTAATGTGTATCTGTTAATCCCAAACTCCTAAGCTATCCCTCCCCACCCCTTCTACCCCTGATTTCCACAGTTTGTTTTCAATGTCCGTGACTCTATCTCTGTCAACCTACTATTTCTTGACCAGGTTGTTAGTTTCATAGATTTGTTGACTTTGTGATCACTCATTGAGCTCTGTACTTATCATGTGTGTATTTTTCTGTGTATGTAAAATTCAATAAAATGTACTTTTGAGACTAAAAAGCAAAATAAGTTTATATGGAAGTGTAAGTGTTGTAGAATAACCAAGACACTCTAGAAAGAAAACCCTACCAGACATCAAGACTTACTACAAAGCTATTTTAGTTGAGATCATAGTATTGACATGGAGTCCAAAAAAAGACTAGAAAAAAACAGAGAAACCCATTTTCAAAAAAGACCCACACAATTGTAAGCACAATGTATAACAGAGATGTCACCTTAGAACAGCAAGGAGACACTGAAGTTTCTGATAAGTGATGCTGGCATGGTTGGATATCTGCAATTCATAAAACGTCATTTTTCAACCTCGCACCATATACAAAAATCAGTTCCAGAGGAATTAACAACTAAATGTGAAAGGCAAAATTATAAAGTTTTTAGAAGATAATAGGAAAATATATAAGTATCTTGAGAAGCAGGAAGGATTTCTTAAGTAGGACCCACAGGAAAATACACAACATAAAAGAAAAGACCAATAAATTAGTCTTTATTATAAACTTCTATAAATCAAAAGACACTACTATGAGGGCATAAAAGCAAGCCAGAACTGGAAGAACATGGATTTTTTTTTTAACATATACAACTGAAGGACAAATATCCAGGGTATAGAAATAAATGTTATGAATTTATAAGGAAACAAATAATCCTCCCCAAATGAACAAAATACTCAAACTGTATAGACACACACACATATATACATGAAATACAATGGATTACTCTATAGCATTGAGTACTACATACAATGGAATACTATATATGCATTGAAAAGGAATGCACTACACTGACATAGAAAAATCTCACAATATAATGTTGAAGCAAAAGATGCCAAAGAGAAACAGATGAGGGGTGGGTATAGCTCAGGGGTAGAGCGCATGCTTAGCATGCATGAAGTCCTGGATTCAATCCCCAGAGCTGCTATTAAAATAAATAAATAAACCTAATTACCTCCCCACCTCAAAACAATGAAAAAAGAAGAGAAATGGATACATAGTATGATTCGATGTCTATACAGTTAAAAGAAAAAGATAAAGCTAAGTATTATTTGGGAATGGATGCATAATTGGTAACACAAAGTGAAACAAGAGAATGATTATCACAAAACACTGGGATAACGGCTACTTCTGTTGGGAGAGAGGGACGTGCAGTTGGGGAAGGGCACCAATTTTCACTCTTGACCTGATTGCTGGTCACTTGCGTCTCACCTCGTTATTAATCTCTGGCATGTACTTACATGTTTTATTCACTCAGCTACATGTAAGCCATATTTCAGAATAATAAAATAAAATCAATCTCAGTTAATAAACTAAAAAGTCTAAAATAAAGTGAACTTAACCTATGTATATTTTCTTTGTGATCAGAGAGAATGTGATGATTTCAAGGTTTCGTGTGTCCTCACCCAGTCATTCATTTAGTCCACAGGAGTTTGTTGCATATTTACTATTTGTTACAAATTATACTGGATACGAAAAATAGAGATAGTAATTTCTTATCTATCAGGGAGCTTTAATAATAAAAACTGATGCGATTATTTTCATTATTGTAACAAGTGACATTTAACGGAGTGCCTACTCTTTGCACTGTGCACTTGACATACCTTACTTCATTTAATCATTTGACATCCTTGATTAGTGTTTCCCCAACTTTAAACGCGAGGAAACTGGGCACAGCAACTTTAATAACTTACCGAAACTTGTGGAGTTCAGAAAAGCAAGAGAAAAGATTAGCCTTTAACAACTGTAACTTTTCTGTCAAACATCCAATCTGGTTCCTTCAGATGACAACACTCTCAATTTCCTCTGGGGAGTCCCATCCCTCCTCACACTGGTGTTCTGTTGGAGCTGACTACCTCGTCCTGAGTTCAGTGACTGAGGAGATGACCCAGAACAGGTCATTCATTATATTTCAATTCCCAGATGTGGTGATTAGTTTAGGCATGAGCCGAGAGAGAAATTCAAGACTGAGCCCTTGGAACCAGCCATGCCTGAAGCTTTCCTCAATGTCCTGTCTTTTCAGTTACATGAACCTCAAGTTGGGTTTTCTAACACTTGTGAAAAGGAGTCCTAGCTAATCCAGAGGCACAGAAAAATAACCCAATATTTATTGTACCAGCTAAGTGATAAAGACTAAAATTAGTACAGACACTTAGGATGCACTTAAACACTCAGGATACATGTAGGTGAGATGTTTCGTACTTTCTTCCCTTTCCTGTCCTACAGCTGAAACCAAATCTCAGGGGAGATAAATTAACATCAAGAGAGAGGATCATAGATTACCTTCATGTCGACATAGAGCAGCCAGCCATCTTTCACTGAGGGCACAGGGAGTCGGGTGCAGCTGCGCTCAATATCATGAAAGATTATCACAAAAGACCGGATCTTGGGGGTGACAATCACAACAAGAAGAGTAATTTAGGTCCTAGGACACATTTTATCACAGGTTTACAGAGCCCTTGGCAGCAAAATTAAATCTGACATCACTCTTTTTTGGGTTAATAAACATGGCGCAGCCTCCCAGTAGAGTGAGCTCAGACACCTGAGGGCTCTCTCTCCCTGAGGGTTGGAGTCACCTTCTTCGGCTCGGCTAATGGTACCCCTGTCACCTCCAAGAGTGGACCCTGGTTATGAGAGTCCAACACAGCCCTGGGAAGAAAAGAAGTCACTTACACAGGAGCTCAAACAAGCCATGGGCTCCAAGCCATCCTGGGATTTAACTCTTTGGCCCCATTGCCATCGCATCTTCACTCCCTTCCCACCCAGGTTCAGAAAGAACTTTACCCTCTGACCTTTCGTGTTCAGGTCAGACTTCAGAATCAGCAAGGAAGTTGATTAGACCACTAACATCCTTTTAAAGGAGTGTAACAGCTGACATTAAGATCATCACAAAAAGTCGTATATTTTTCTCTCTGTTGGTGAGAACAACCCCCCACTTTCATTCATGACAGATGCTAGAAGCAGGGAAGTAACCACGCTATTTAGCACCCTGGCCCGTGGTCAGTGCACCTCTTCCACGATTAAAGGTGACTATTACACTCAGTGTTTGTAGCACTGAGCAAGGGGAAGTCGTACTTCCCCTTCAGAGATGGAGACAAAAGGGAAAAAAGAAATGTTTTTTCTCCTTGATGAATGTGAAGCAGTAATAAAACAGAATTTAGGTCTTTGGTGAATAATTCATGTTGATATAAAAGAAAAAATAATGACTTTCATTATAGTTCATCTCCCTATAACTGAGTTCTAGAAACTGATTCTCTGGTCTGGAGCTTCCAGAAATCCATCACATCCGGTTTGCCAGCTGCTTCTCCCTTGCGAGTCCCTCCCACTACTACCGCCCACCTCACCAGGTTCCCTTTGGCTCCTCCAGGATAATGGGGAGGAGGGATGAAAGGTCTGATCTGACAGCTGCTGGGCCACTGGGACGGATGCCTGGAGCTGGCAGTTCTCTCCTGGGCTGCCGTGGTCTCCTCCAGGCTCCCTCTTAGCCCCCAACACCTGAATCCTTGGACCAGGTAGTAGTCCTCTTAGGCTAACGGCTTATGACGCCCCCCCCCCACCCCGCCCTCAGCTGGGCACCTGACAGTTTTCCCTCCACCTGTTTCTGAGCAGGTCTCCTTGTTCTCTGCTGGAAGTTCGGTGGACGGGCTTCTTTTAAAATAACCCCACCCTTCCTAGAGGTATTTGTCACTGCACGCTTTTGGCTTTTATAGTAGTGCAGTGATTTCTCTAACATAATAATTTCTCTGCTGTGCAGGCTGCCAGCCCCGCCACTTTTCTTTCAAATGAGTTAAGGTTCCAGTCCCTTTGTCCTTCCAACCATGAAGGGCACATAGTGAATTTTTTAGTGGGTGATCGATTCAGAACTTCTCTCACTGGACTTGAAATGAGGGAGAAACATACCCCACTTTTTCCCAAGAAGAGAGTGAGACTCACATCACACCACAACTGTCTCCAAAGAATTCCCACCACGGGCCTTTTCATCTTCAATCCCTCTGTAAAAAAATTCAAACATGTTTTTAAAAAATTGAAATATAATGTAATGAATGACATACATCTTTTTAGTGTAGAGTTCCATGAGTTTTGACAAACGCATACAGTAATGTAGCCACCACCACAATCAAGATATGGGACGGTTCATTACCCCAAATTCTCTCTTCTGTCTTTGTAATCAGTTCCTTCTCTCGCCCCCCAGCTCCTGGCAACGGCTGATCTGTTATCTGTCCCTAAATGTTAGTCTTTTCCAGAATGTCATATAAATGGATTCATTCCACATGTAGCCCTTGAGTTTGGCTTCTTCCACTTCACATAATGTTTTTGAGATTCATCCATATTGTCCTGAGGATTAGTAATTTGTTCCTTTTTATTCCTGAGTGGGATTCGGTTCTATGAATGTATCAGAGTTTGTTTATCCATTCACTTAACTGAAAATCTTCTCGGTTATCTCCAGGTTTGGGGAGTTATGAATAAAAGCAGGGTAAACATTCATGTATAGGTTTTTGTGTGAACATAATTATTCATTTCACTTGGGTAAATACCTAAGAGTGAGACTGTAGGATTACTGGGTCATATTACAAGAAGCTGTTTTCCACAGCAGCTGTACCATTTTGCAATTCCACTGTCTCTGTGGGAAAGATCCAGTGGCCCATAACTTTGTCAGCACTTGGTATTGTCAATTTAAAAAAATGAGCCATTCTAATAGGCATATAATGGTATCTTATAATTTCAATTAGCATTTTCTTAATGATATTGAGCATCTTTTCATGTGCTTATTTGCCATCCGTTTATCACCTTTGATAAAGTGTCAATTCAAATCTTTGCCTATTTTTTTCTTTGTCTATTTTTTAATTGGGTTGTTTGTTCTTTTACTATGGAATTTTGAGAGTTCTTTATATATTCTGGGTCCAACAATATGTTTTGCAAATATCTTCTCCAATTGTGTGGCCTGTTTTTTTTATTCTCTCTCTGTCTCTTTTTAAGATATTATAAATGATATATTTTCAGTAAGATTTAAATCTCATCTAGTAAAGAATAAGTAAAAGACCTGGAAAGTATTTCCCTCTACCAGCTAATTTCTTTAGATACTATGAGATGACTACTTAAATCTTCCAATTTTTAAATCAGTTAAGAATTTAAGACTCAATAACAATTTGGTGGATTTTTAAAAATTTTTCGTGTGTTTTGATTTTTTCCAGTTTTATTGAGTTATAATTGACATCACTGCAGAAGTTTGAGGTGTAGAGAATGATGGTTTGACTTACATTTGTTGTGAGATGATCCCCCCTGTAAGTTTAGTTAGCAGCCATCAGCTCATACAGATACAATAAAAAGAGCAAAATGAAAAAAAGAAAGAGAGAAACTTTTTTCCTTGTGATGAGAACTTTTAGGATTTACTCTCTCAGCAATTTTTCATCCATTCTCTCAATAGTGTCTTTCAAAGAGCAGAAGCTTTCAATTTGGGTGAAATCTAATACATCGATTTTTTCCTTTAGGGCTCATGCTTTTAGTTTTTAACTACAGACTTTGCCTAACCCGAGCTCACAATGATTTTCTCCCACATTTTCCTCTAGGAGTTTTATAGGGTTTCACATGTAAGTCTGTTATCCACGTGGGGTTAATTTTTATCTACGGTGGAAGGTATAGATCAGGGTTCACTTTTGCATATAGACGTTTAATAGCTTCAGCACCATTTATTGTAAAACTACCTTCTCCATTGACTTTCCTATATCTTTGATGGAAATCAATTGACCATATATGTATGGATCGATTTCTGGATTCTCTATTTGGTTTCATTGATCTGTGTATATCCTTTTGGCAATACCACACTAGCTTTATAGTAAATCTTGAAATCAGATACTGTGAGTCCTCCAGTTTTGTTCTTCTTTTTCAAAATTCTTTTGACTGTTCTAGATCTGTTGCCTTTCCATATAAATCTTAGAATCAACCTGTTAATCTGAACCAAAAAAAAAAAATCTTCCTGTGTTTTCACTGGAATTGGACTGAATCAATGTATCAGTTTGGGAAGAATTGCCATTGTAACAATACTGAGTCTTTTAACCCATGAATCATCCATTTAGGTCTTTTAAATTTCATGACTGTTTTGTATTTTTAGCATACATATCTCTTGCATATTTTATTAGATTTATACCTACATATTTTGAGCTTTTGAATGCTACTATAAATAGTACTTTAAAAAATTCTTATATTTTCAGTTATTAATTACCAGCATATAGGAAGACAATTAATTTGGGGTTTTTGACCTTTTAATCTTGCAATCTTACTAACTCTAGTAGCTTATTTTTCAGATTCTTTGAGACTGTCTATGCGCACAATTATGTCCTCTTTGAATAGAGTTTTATTTCTTCTTTTATAATCCATGTGACTTTTATTTCTTTTTCTTGCCTTATTGCACTAGCTAGAACCTCCAGTAAAATGTTGGATAGGAGTGGTGAGAGTAAATTCTTGCCTTATTCCTAATTTAGGAGTCAGAGTTTCCTTGGAACCGTCTCACCAAACTTGTAGTGAGAGCGAAACATTCCCTAGGTCTCTCTCGGCGAAGAGTACAACTCTTACCACAGACCACTCTATCCAAAGAAACCTAATTTCACCTTCTGGCCTTTACAACTTCAGCCTCTGTACACCTTTGAGGTAGGTAGATGTTGGAGGTCACAAAATCGGTGCCAGGATGCGAGCCCTGCAAATGTGTTCTAGCACCTTGATTTTGGGATGAGAGAGATACTTGCCACATACTGGTTTTTTCCCCAGCATTTTGGGGCCTCAGCCAAAACCAAGACATCCTTATACAGATGATATGACTACTTTTCTTCCATAAATGAGGGAAGTTAGGCTCAAAGAGTTTAAATAACTTGCCCAAAGTCATATAGCTGGGAAGTAGCATGAGTCAAACCCAGTTCTGTCTGTCAGGTCCAACGAAGGTGTTCTTCCCACTAGCCCATTTTCTACAGATAGAAAAGCAAGCAGCATTTTTCATTCCCGAAACTCACATATAAAACCAAGAGGGCTGAGGTATTTCTTAATTTAATTTGGCCATTCTAGAAAACCATACCATGGCTAACGGAGGAAATAGTGTTGCGTTTGTCCTCCAAATAGCCGTGGAATGACAATCATCCTCTTTCCTGAAGCAGGTGCAGAGGTCAAAAGCTGAGAATCTCTCATTATCAACACTGGTCCCCTCAGGACTTCCTTGAATAATCTAGATAGGAAATCAAGACTGACAATATGGACTCTGTTTCAGTCAAGAAATTCGACCATATGTCTCTGGGTCAAGGAGTCCAAGACAATTTGCCTCCATGCCACTTCAGAAAACTCAGACTCCACCTGGACATCGCTTCTCATTAAGAAGGAGGCAGGTCCTAAGCAAAAGTTCAGGACTGAAATTGATCCCACCAAGATCACAAAGTGAAAGGGATACCACCGCTGTCAGTCATTCATAAGCCTTAGGCAAGTAAAGGAAATTTTTCAATTTTTCCAAAAGAAATGGACTTTCCTGGGAGCTACCAAGTTCAAGTTAAAAAGGAGTCTCAGCATTTCCACTTCTTGGTATTCACCAAAAAGAATTGAAAACGGGAGTTCAAAAAAAAATCTTGTTCATGAATATTCATAGCCTCATCGTTCACAATAGCCAAAAGGTAGAAACAAAATAAATGTCTATCAAGAGATGAATGAATAACAAACTATGGTACATCCATACAATGGACTATTATTCAGCCATAAAAAGGAACAAAGTACTGATCCACACTACAGTGTGGATGAACATTGAAACATTATGCTGAGTGAAAAACAGACCTGAAAGGACACATTCTGTCTACATAAAATATCCAGAAAAGGCAAATCTCTAGACAGGACCCAGAATAGTGGTTACCAGGGGATGGGAGGAGGGGGTGATGCTTAATTGTCTGCTTAATAAGTACAGGGTTTCTTTTTAAGGTAAAAAAAATGTTCTGGAACTAGATAGTGGTGATAGTTGTACAACTCTGTACTGAATGCTTTGGAACTGTACACTTTAAAATAGTTAAAATGGTAAATTTTATGTTATGTGTATTTTACTATAATAAAAAAAAAGTAAGGGGTCTTTGCTATGGAGTCAAGGTGTGGTTGTCCAGCCAGATCATTGGCCAATGAGACAAACCTCTCTTGCCTAATTCAGCTCATTGTCATATCCCACCTGGATTATCATAGTAACATCCTACCTGGTCCCCTGTGCCCAGTGGTACCTTTCTCCATTCCAACTTCCACCAACTACCATGTCAAACTGAGCATGACATTCCTTGGTTTAAAATCTTTCAGTCTAAATCTCCTACCAGGAAAGACCACATTCCTTCACACAGCATCCGAGCACACCTCATGACGCAGCATTGATTGCTTCCCTCCTTGTGTATCTGTCAGGGTGGGTGTGCCCCGAGATGGCAGGAACCACGGGGGTCTCGCACATCCTTGGCATGGTCTCTCATGCATAGTAGGTGCCCGGTAAATATTTGTTGAATGAATGAATCAGGCTTCAGCCTACCTGTCTAGCTCCACCTCCTGCTATATCCCCAAATTCTCCGTCAAGTAAGGCCAATTCATGCATCTGAACCTTTGCACCCTTTGGTCTCTCCACTTAGAATGTTTTCTGACCCACCAGTCAATCTGGGCAAACTCTGATTCTTCTTTCAGACTCAGTTCAAGCCTACGTTCGCCACAACTGTCACTCATTTCTCGTGTTCCCGTAGCATCTCGCATGGATGGCCCCTTGTGGCAGGGCTCAGCCCTTGTCCTGGGATCCTTTATCTACATCCGTGTCTCCCCTACTGGACCATGGAGACTGAGTAGCTCATCTTAAACATCACCCTCCCCACCCTCCACATGTGATGTATGGGGAATAAACAAAAAAGTAACTAAATAATTGATCTGGAAGGATAGACCTGGGGAATTTTTTTTCTTTGCACAGATGGAAACTATCTGAGTTAAGCTGGAGATTGAGGGCAGCTGCTGCTGAATCTCTGAGCCATTCTATTTACTGCTGGGGCGAAAGGCAAGAGGTGGAGAAGTCAGAAATTGAAGCAGGTGTAAAGGTGGGAAATTGTAACAACACGAAGAGCATTTCACCTTCACCAAGCGCCTCTCTTCCTGAAGGACCCTGCCACGCTCTTGCTGAACTGATCAGAGAGTGAATCTCACCTGTTTCTCTGCGGAGGCCATGTGCCCTCCCATCCAGCCTGAGTAATTGAGGACCAAGCGTGAAAATGAAATTCCAGGTTTCCTGCACTTCACTGTCCCTTTATCACTTCATTCCTTTTGCCCACTCACTTCAGGAGGAATAACACACTATGACTCTTCCTAATAATGTTGGTCTTTTCAGTTTGATCCAAATGTGCTGTGCGGACTGCGCGGTCCTCAATGCCTCGTGTCTGCTGTCGGGTCCCTTTGATGAACGTGGCCCTGCCTTCCCTAGGGTGCGGGGCAGGGGCCCTCCGGAGAACACCCCTCCTGCCTATTTCTCAGACCGTGAGGCACTTTGAACCCTGGACTTCAAGGGTCAGGAGGGGAGGGAAAGAGAGAAAACTAGGAACAGGTAGGGCCCCAAAACAGAAGGGAGCAGAATTGGTACTGTTTTGTGCATCACTTAAGTGATGTCACTTGGTCTGGCTTTCCTAGGAGGTGGTAATAGTCCCGTTGACAGGTGAGGAAACGGCGTGAAGCAACTCTCCTAAGGTTATGCCGCTCCTCGGCAAGTGCCAGGGCTAAAGTCCAAGCCCTGATGTGCCCACCCCAGTGTCTGGCTGCTCCCCTTCCTCCCACCCCTCCATCTCTGGCCAGGGGAGTGGGCTGCCCAGTGGGCTGAGGGGAGGGAGAGCCAGCGGACACTTTAGGGGTCCAAAAGGGCAGGTGGATGTAGATGGAGTAAAGGGGGGCCCTGTCTGCAGGGGGATTCCGTGGTGCTCTCCTCCTAAGGCTACCTGTGGCCCAGGACGCCAAGGGTTTTAGAGCTGGGGATGCAGGGAGCTGCACGAAGCCTGCAGAAGCAGGGGATCGGAGAGGAGCTGGCAGAGGCTGCGCCCCAACCAGTAAATGGAGGTGGCCGAGGGGCAGGCTCCCACTCCTTGAAATGGAGGCAGAAATCAAATCATCAGATTTGATTAAACTTTTTCAGGTGCACCATGTATTCATAGTGACAGAATCAAACCAGGAAGATAGGAGAGGCTCTCCTGCAGATTTAGCAAATCTTTACTAGGGGGGGAAAAACACATGCAGGAACAAAACTGAAAAAAAAAAAATCAAATCATTATATGGGACAATCTGGGGGGATTGGAAAGACTGGTGGAGTGGAGGCTGGAGACAACCTCTCCTGGGGAAGGGGCTCCTGATATCCACCCAGCTCTACCAGGATGAAGCTTGATGGTATCTGACACAGGAACACTTGGTTGAGCATTTTCCCACTTACGTTTTGGTTCCTCTGCTCTGCTGGTGCTGTAAACACATGCACAGTTCACCTATAGGAACAGTGCTCACCTGTGCAAAGCCACTGACTGAATTCCTGTCTCTATTCATCCATTCACTCACACAGGAAAACTTTGAGGGGCTAGGTGCTGGGCATAGCCAGATAGATGAAACCAAATCCCTGCAAAAGGGAAGGCCACAGGCAGGCAAGGAGAAGCTGTGTCTACGAACGATTATAGCACAAGGGATCAATGACAGGGAGGGGTGTCTGAGCCACCACGGGAGGCCCATGTTCCTCGGGGATGGAGATGGGAGAAAGCATCCCAGAGGAGAGGGTGTGTTCCTGGGCCATAAGGGATGGTAGGAATTTGCCAGATGGAAAAGGATGGCGAGGGGTTTGCCAGCAGAGCGAATGGCACAAGGGGATTAACAGATGTGAGGAAGAGAGGGACACTTTTGGAGAGCGACCGGATGCTTGGGAGTGAGGCATGGGGTGTGCTGGCAACACCAGGCCTTGGTCAGGCCACAGAACTCAGTGCAGACTGTGCTGGGTGGTGCAGCAGGGATACAGACATAGAAAGGCAAAGTAAATAACAGTAGTGAAGAGAGAAAATATTTTTATGATAAAGTTTTGACATGGCGCCCCTGTAAAGGTCCAGGCCACCTGTGTGAGATCCGGACCTCTCTTGGCCGCGCCCCAGATAGCAACTCTGAACTACCTAGTCCATCCCTCCCTTCGTGTGGGCTACAGAGATCGCCAACTGTGAGGTAGAGGCCAGCTCCGCGGGGTCCAGCTAGGGGTGGGGAGCCGCATCCTTCACGCCATCACTCTGCTCTACTGCATCATTCTTCGCACTGTTTACGTGCAGGTTAATGAGAGTAAGCTAGCAGGGTCGGGGCAGATTTTCTTCCCAACCTTTGAACTTGGGCTCATCTCCATTTCTGGCTTAGTGTAGATGACAAAGTCAGGCGCAGCCCAGATACCCTTGAGGATATTTCTGAGGTAATCTTACACTCCCCTGGGGGGTCAGGCTGGATGAAGTGCCCTCCGCAGGGGCTTGCCATCACTGCTCAGTGCTCGCCCCTTCACTGAGAGATGCTCCAAGCCAGGGGTCCAAAACTCACAGCCTGTTTTTGAAAATAAAGTTTCACTGAACACAGTCATGCTTATTCTGTTCTAGGTTATTTACAGCTGCTTTTGGGCAGAGATGAGTAGTTGCAACAGAGACTAAATGTCCCACAAAGCCTAAAATATTTACTATCTGGCCTTTTACAGAAAAAGTTTGCCAACCCATGCTCCAGGCTATGGGGAGATTCATAGGGTAAAATTGTATGAGAAGATGCTGTTTCTGAGTACGTGAAACCTGAAATCGAGCCCCGCGCCTCGGTGTCTGCTGGCTGCAGAGAGTGTGGGCTGTGTATCCCCCTCCTCGTGCTCACCCACCTTAACAAAAAAGTCTACAAATTATCTCCAAGCAGATGGAAATGGCTTATCTTTTTGGTTATTGGGGAAACAGCAGAAAACCTTGTACAGATGGTGTGTGTGAATCCAAATGGGACACCCACCCACAAAGAGAAGGGTGTGCTCCTGGTGGGAGCGCACAGGGTTAGGGAGAGGAGGAGGAGATTCGGGGAGAAGGGTGACAATGCTGCTCAGAAATTTCTGCTTGCCCCTTCGCCATCACTTAAATAATCTGTGGTGCTCAATGGGTCCTTTACTTGACCTAATTAAAAATCAGATTGCTATTTTAACTGAGAAAAATGGTACTTTCAACTGCTTTTAGAAAGAAGAAAAGAATAAACATTATCAAGACCATCTCTTAGAAGATTAGGACAAAAAAATCCAGGAGGGGAGGCTTCAAAGCTGTTTTTGTTTTCCCTGGCTTTGAAATACATAGACAGTCCCGATAATTCTATCTTCCTCCAAATATAGCAAATAAAGTCTATTTACTACTCCCGGGCAATTCCATATATAAATTAAAAAAAAAAAAACCCAAAACACAAAGCACATTAAACGAATCCTCCTGCAAGTCTCAAATCCATCATTTCTCTTCCTGTGGCGAGGGCTTTATGCCTCAGATCAATGCAATTTGAAAGTTTTGGAGGTGATTTTGTTCTTCCTACCTTGCTATTTGATGCGTTTTCAGATGGCCATCTAAAGAACAGCTTACATGCTGTCTCCCATGGATCTCAGGGAGGCTGCAGAGGAGTTGACATGTGCAGAGATGGTTAGCAGAGATACCAATATATTTTGTCTCGTTTCTTTAAGTCAGCTTTCAAAGTTACTTCAAACACGCTACTTAGTGAATTCACGAAGAATCTTTTTTTTCAACCCTGAGAATAATATTTCCACTTCTCTCCTTCATATTTAGTAGAAGAGTTGCTTTAGGAAGCATCATCTTTCCCATGAAAAAAGGCTTTCTAGGCACAAACGATGCCACAAAAAGCACATGGGAAGATGAGCTGATTCGCTTTAAAGTGTATTTTTGAATGTGTTGGGTTTCAAAATGGAATAAGATATTCCAATATCCCTAATTAGAGTTTTTTTCAGGCAGTCGGATAGAAAGTAAGTCATTCTGTAGCCGTAAAAGTCATCTACTGTTGGTAGGACATGCATTTTAAAATAACTGTGTATAATTTATTCTTTCTTTCTTTCAACAAATCATCTGTCAAGCACCCTGTAGAGTCCAGGTCCTGTACCAAACTTAGCAATACAGAGATTTAAAATGCAGTTCCTGCCACTAAGTTGCTCACAGTCCAACACAGAAGATGGACACGGGGGGGAAAAAACATACAATGGAGCAAGTGTATCCGTAGACCCTGAAGTTCCCTCTTGACACTGAAGGCACACATCAGAAAGGCTGATTGGTTGTCTGGCTGACTGATGGCTCACCAAGCCTCATTCCTCAAAGAGGCACTATCAACATGGCTAATCAAATAGCAGAGCAAAGGAGCAATTGGAAAGATTAGGTAGAAGTTAGCTAAATCTCCTACTTTCTGCCAAAGAGGATAAATTTCTATCTCAACCCTTCCATGAAGAGCAGATACAGCACACTGATAAAGCTGCGATAGCTTGCTTTTCCAGGCCACAGATATTAGGTAGCTTGCCTTTATCCACCACTGCCACCTTTAAAAAAAAAAACATGTGTGTGTGTGTATGTATGTATATATATATACACACACATATATACACACATATATATACATATATATATGTACACGTACACACACACACACACACACACACATCAGGGAGAAACGGTAGCCCCCAAATCCCTTCAAGTGAAATGTCCATACATTCAATTCCGACACGACCAAGTTTCCATGGTCCTTAACTGCATCTGTTAGGATGCTTTTGGCTGCAAGTAACTGAATACCCAATTCATGCAGCTTAAACAATAGGGGTTTATTTTCACTTCATAATAATAAACGCAGAGGCATGGATTCCAAGTGTGGGGCAACGGTGGCATTCAAAATACTGAGCAACCAACACGGCACAGGCACTGACAAATCTAAACCAATGCCCAGCCAGTCAGAGCAAACCCCCGCCGTGAACATCTGCTGCTGCTGCAACACCACATCTGGCTGAATTCCCTCCCTGCTTCCAGGCTGGCCCTGTGGCTCAGGGGTGTCAGAGCTTGGGTTGCCTTCAAGAGATTCTCTTGGCCTTCCCTTTGTGGTGAGAGGTTGACTGCCATGCCTCCAAACATCAGTTCCTCCTCTAACAAAGAAATCAAATCGAAAAACAGGAAGGAAGGAGTGCAGGTTTCTCCCAGTGCTCTGTTTATATTGGGGAAATCTCTCAGAAGCCCTCAGCAGACTTCATCTTAAGTACTATTGGCCAGAACCTCGGTCACATGTCCATCCTTAACCCAATCACTAGCACAGGAGAACGGGAGTACAGTGGTTAGCTTGGACCAATCATTGTTCATCCTCTGCGGCTGGGGAGGGTTCCACCTTGCCAAAACACATTGCTACCTGTAGTGGAACCAAATTAAGGTTCTGTTGGCATGGAAGAACACAGAGGGTGGGGGGCAGTGAGGAACAACTTTTAGGCAGGCTATCAGCACTGCCTGCCACATTGACCTTTTGGTAAAAGGCAACTTTTCATTTTTCCATAGCATCACCTGGGGTGGGGGTGGGGTGATCAGAGAATCTGGCCATCCCACCAACGCTCTTTTTCTTTCAGAGATGGAGGCAACATCGGTCTGTGCAAGTGGCCCTAGAGCACTTCAAGATCGTCACTAAAGACCAAAACTCATACATTCAAGTGAGTGCTTGAGAGCCCTGATCCCAGTAACTGTAGACAGGCACCATGGTTCACTACTGTTCTTAATAGGTCATGTTTGTGCCCTAGATTTATGGAGCTTGATTTATAGCCCTTAAGCCACAAAGCTTATGTTACTCCTCCGATCTCTTCCATGTGTGCAGTGTCTTAGGAAGTCAGCAGGAACCCATGAAACTATAGAGCAGACATACTGTGATCAGGTGTTCCCCAAAAGGAAATCGTAGTCAGTTCAAACCTTGTTTCAAAAAGGAAAAATAGAAAGCCCTGGTTTTATGGTTTCTCTTTCTGTGAAATGCAAGCAGCACTGAGAGGAGAAATCCGAGGCAGTATTTGAATGCAGGAGACCCTCTGGCCCTACAATTGCTTGTTTAGGGACATAGCCTCAATGAGGTCAAGGATGTGGTCTGATTCCTCTGTGGATCTACTCTTTTCACACAAAGATGGCTTGAGTTCCAGGTCACTCATCACACCAGTGGCCTGGGTCAGTTATCTCACAAATATAGCCAATCCATTTGTGTAGGCTGATTACAAATATGGCCCTAATTCTCCACATCTACCTGGACCTACAACATTGAGAATGTGACTTGACAGCTCATCCCAACAGGAGATGGAGTTGGTTTCCCCAGTCCTTGAATCCAGGCTGACCACGTGACTTGCTTTGGTTGATAGAAAGCAGTAAAAGTGACACTGAGCCAGGTCTGTGCCTAGACTTCAAGACCTTTCACACTTCTGCTCATTCTCAGAGAACAAGCCTGAGCTAGCCTGCTGGGTGATGAGAGATTCACGACTCGGTCACCCCCATTGCTGCAGCCAAAAGCCAGCCAATCACCTAACATGTGAGTGAAGCCATCCTAGACCAACTGGACCCAACATCCCACCAGCTGACAAGAGAGGCATGAGCGAGGCAAGCCATGATCAGCATAGGCTAGTTTGGGGTGGTTTGTTACACATCAGTAGCTGACGGATATTCCATCAGTGACGGAGGAGACTTGAGCCTCTTCCCAACTCATCCTCACTTAATGAGAAAGTGCCTGGGATACCAGGAGCTGGGCGTATCCTCGCCTCTGTGTCAGGACAGCATATGGTGGTGAGTCCTGCTAAAATCTTGCAGGGGATGCTGGGGTTTCTCATGCCTTTATGAAGCCCACAAGCTCTAAAGAAATCCATGTCTCCAACCTGGATTAACTCCTTAGTACTGATGAACCCTCTTCTGTTAAATCTGTTCATGGCTACCTGATTAGGGCCAAAGGCTGAATGTGAAGAGATTCATTCTTGAGTTCAGGGTACGATGCTGCTCAGGGGAAACAGTCTCACTCCTCACGGGCTCTGTGATTCATCTTGGTGTCAAGCTCTGTACATCTCTAAGCATCTGACTTTGAGCATCTCAGAAATCTTGATCCAAGTCCAAACTAAGATATGATGCCCCTTCCAGTCGATGGCATCCACGTCTCCCATGAGTGAGGTAGCAAGACTCTCTGGTCTACTGTGCAGATAGCAACCCAGACACCCCAGTAGATTCATTGCCCATGGGGGCACTGACAACCATGCTTGGCACACTCTTATTTTACCCTTTCCCGCCCACCAAGTTTTTCTCCCTCATCTGGATGCTGGGCCTTTGCCCAGGCTGCGGGATGGTGGTCCCTAACTTGTACAGCTCAGCACGGGCATGAACGTTGCGAAGAGCTTTTCTCAGAAAGCTACACAATCCCTCTTTTAAAGTGAATTTCTGGGGGAGGGTACGGCTCCACGGTAGAGTGCATGCTAGGCTCAAGGTCCTGGGTTTAATCTCCAGTACCTCCATTAAATAAATAAATAAACCTAATTACTTCTCCCTTCCAAAACAGAAGAAACAAACAAACAAACAAAAATTAAAAGATGAACTTTCAAGAGGAACAGAAGACAATAAATCAGCTTTTAAGCAGCAGAGCCTTGAGTGAACTTTGGTCCAAACTAACTTTTTTTCATCATTAACTCGTCCCCAAATTATAGTCTGGAGGTCTAGAAATCCATTTATGTAAAAACTCAGGTAGGGAAAATGTCAAGAGAAAAACGAATGGTCTAATCTGTGGGACTTTCGGTGATTTTTCCTACCTTCCCTCCCCTCCCACCAACAACTGATACTTGTCAGATTTTCTTGTTCGTGTCCAGGATCTGGTTCAAGGAGCTCCCTTCTTCTCTCTTCTGCATTTGTTCCCCACCTCCTCCGTCCCCGCTATGAAATCCTGTATAAAATCTGTGAGGGGCCCTTGAACAGTTAGGTTTCTGCCAGTGTAAGGTTTTTGAATGATTTTTTTTTTCCCTCGTGAAAGGGGCCCTTGAAAAAGTCTTGCTCTCTCCCAGGGAGACGGCTGGGGACTGCCTGGGTTTCCTGGAGAAGGTGGCCCTTCTGCCAAACTCAGACGTGTGAAGCGGACGGAGTCAGTGTGCCCTGGGCTCCCAGATAATGGGGACCCTGTTCTGCTAACTACACACCCCTGAGATCTGAATCTAGCAAGAAGCCTAAAATTCCTGCACAGAGGTGAGACTGAGGATCACCTCCCCCTGCATTCAGGAAATAGATTGTTCAGGCCTCTAATTCAGAGAGTATGGAGCGTTTAAAGTGAACATTAATTTTTATGCCTAGTTTGGCAGCAGGAGTTGGGCATCGACAGTTAAATTTTTCTTCCTTTTTTTCCTAGAGCCTGGAAAATTCAGGTGCTGGAGGATCCTCATTTTGTGATGTATCAGACTCCAAAGGTAACAGTCAGAAACCTAATATCCCGTGCCTCTCCAGCTAAAATTGGAATTGAATGAGAAACCCGCAGGCAGGAGCCACAGTGCCTCCTGCACTTCGGTTGCAATACCAGGGAGGCTGCTACTGGCACCTGCGGCAGCTATGGGCAGTAAAAAGGGATTCAGTCCTGAGTTTGAAATCTGGCTCTGCTCCCCTTACTGGCTGTGCAGTTCTGGGAAGGTGACCTAATCTATGTCCTCATCACTTTCTAGGAAAACAGAGTTAATTCTAAGTCCAGGGTGTTGAAGAAACAGTAGAAGATATGACGCATTGTTAAGTGAAATCCATTTTAGACACAAACACCAGCAGCTAGGATTATGTTTGTTGATTAGATCAGCCTGAACAGACAGGGTTGTATGTTAAGAAATGACTCCCAAATCTCAGGGGCTTGCAAGATTCAGTTTCTGCTCACACAACTGGTCCTTTGTGGGGCAGCTACAGCTCTGTTCCATGTGCCCTTCACCTTGGGACCTGGGCTGTCAGAGCATCTTCTATGTGGGGCGTTGCTGGGCTCATTGCAATGGAAACGAGAATGTGGTGGAATGACCCAGTGGCTCTCAAAGCCTCTCTTAGAAGGGGCACTGGTCACTTCTGCTAAGTTGTCATTGGCCAAAGCCAGTCACATGGCCAAGCCTGTCCTCAATAAAGTAGGACTAGGAAATCCTCCCATGGGCACAGACAGGAAATGTTTGAACAATATAATCCATCACTGCTGCGTGTAACAGAAAATCCCAAATCCAGAGGCAGATAAGGAAGCTCTTCCTCTCTCTTTTAAAATAAGCCACAAAATAAGCAGTCTTGGGTTAACATGGACACTCTCCAGTCACTGGGGAAGCGCACTTTCTATATGTCTGTCCTGCCATCCTTTGTTGCCACAGTATTTTCAAATAATAGGAGAGAAATGTATGTTCTTTTAGGAATGAAAAGAAAGGCTGTATTCAGGCTTTTAGGAATGAAAATAAAGGCTGATCACTGTATTTAACTGCGTTTAGAAGTGGGCATAGAACTCCTTCATTGAGCAGGTGGGAAATAGAATGAATGGGAAATGGATGCAACCAGTCCATCAGGGAACAAGAAACAAGGAAACATCAACTTAAAAAAAAGTCAATCAACATAAAATGGGAGCAATAAAAGCACACAAGTGGGAGGGTTGGGGGATGAGGGGTGGAGGAGGGTATAGCTCAGTGGTAGTGTGTGCTTCCCATGCTCAAAGTCCTGGGTTCAATTCCGAGTGCCTCCATTTAAAATGAATAAATAAATAAACCTAATTACCTCTCCCTACCAAAAATAAATAAATAAACAATTACCTCCCCTGCCAAAACAACCTAAAAAATGGAATTTAAGGTTCAATTAAAAAAAAAATAAAAATTTAAGCACACAATTCAATTTAAAAAAATAAAAATTAAAAAAAGAATTTTTTTTTAAAGCACACAAATGGACTTCGACACCACAGCGGTCCGTGGGGGAGCCTGTGGACAGGAGCCGCAGCACTCAGCAGGGGCTGGCAGCGGGAGCGCGGTCACACCTTTGCTGTTAAAGCCGGGAGGATTCGAGGGTCACTTAAGCTCCGTCCTGCTCAAGGTCTCTCAGGATTCATTTGTTGTTCAGTCAGTCTTTCTCAAGTATTGTTCACAGGTGCGGATGTGAGTAAGAGACTGGATTTCAGCGCATCTGCCCAGACCTGTTGTCTTCTGCCTCCTGTGTCTTCATAAGTGTCCTTGTCAACGCTGGCTGAAGTTGATGCCTGTCTCTCTTTCATTTGCCACATGCCCTGTTGTTCTGATCGATTTTCCCAGGAGGGTTCAAGCACCCAGCCAACTGCTTCTGCGCGGGTCTGGCCTCTGGGCTGTCCCGCATGGACCGGGGCGCACGTACCCTCCCACCTGGGAGGCCAGGCCTGTGGGGTGCGCCTCCCCCCACGCTCCTGGATGCTGCTCGCCTGACAGTCAGCCAGTCCCGTGGAGAAAGTCGTCTTCCACGTCTCGCAGAGGCTAGAGCCTCCCCCGCAGGAAGTCCTGCCTCAGGAATGCAGGTAGACCGGATGGGGTACGGCAGTGGGACAGCCCTGTCCAGGTGTCCTCTCCACAAGGGACATTTTTGAACAGGCATTTTGAGCAGCGTTCTGTCCCTTCAATTTGCTCAGAGAGGCAGGGCCCAAATGTCCCATGGCTCCTACAAAAAGATGAATCAGAAGTACCGTTCCTTCTGCAGGCAGCTTGCAGAGAATCCCAATGGCCACCCCAAGGCCGGGCAGGTGGCCTCCGAGACAACAAGCCACAAGCCTGCGGCTCCGCGTTCAGGCCGAGGCTGTTCCTTCCCTTTCTTTGGAAAGTATGCTCAGTAAAGGTGACCCCACAGCCACCAGGACTGTGCCAGCTCAGCCGGAGTGCAGGCCTGCCCCGGAGCTCCCGTGGCAACCAGGGCAGGAGTCTGGTGTCCCCGGTGATGGAGGCAGAGCCTGGAGACACCGACTTCCATCCTCACATAGCAGCCTTTGTTCTGGCAGCTCTGCGCAGGCCTGACTGGGCACACGCATGATCAACCAGGAAGAGAAACCTTCCAGTTTTATTCATCCCTACACACAGGGCTGAGCTTTATTTTCAAAAGAATTATGCAAGCAGCCCTGTCCTGCGGTATTGACTTTTTAGGGCCATGCTGGACGAAGGAGAGAAACTGAACGTGTCTAACAGATGTGGCATCACTCCAACTGCGTGTGGCCCGTGGGTCATACTTTAAATCCCAGCACTGAAAGTCAAGGTGAAATGCGTCCCGGAAGTCCAGCACTATCTCCACTAAACACCATCATTATATACCTCTGGTTCAAATCTCAGAATACTTCCCACTGTACCATGTCATTAGAGCACATCTCTGCCAGGAGCAGTCCTTAGATGTTATGCCTTAATCCCAACCCAAAGTCTTCGCTGGCCTAGAAGCGTCACAAGGCGGGAGAGCTCCACGTGCTTCTTGCTGATCCTTCTTCCAGATAAGGAGGTGATTGTTGGGGTTGTTCCTGGGTCGTTCCCCAAACTGTCCTCGCTTCTCAGCCTCCTGTCGGAAAGGAGTCCAGGATTCCCTTGCTCGGGCCCTTTTCCAAAAACGTTGGCGGGAACTCCCTGGGAAGGGAAAGAGCAACTCTGTCGGGGAATCCATATATTGGAGCCCAGGGATCTGCTGCAAAGGTGGGTGGAGAGATTAAATGCCTGGACTGTGGACACTACGGATACTAAGGCTCCATAAAAAATCACAACAAACATAGTGGCTTAAAGCAACACACTCTTATCTGACGGTGCCCATGGTCAGGAGTCAGGCACGACTTAGCTGGGTCCTCTGCTCAGGGTCTCATGAGGCTGCCATCAAAGAATTGCCACCAAGCTGTGGTCTCATCTGGAGGCTCAACTGGGAAAGAATTTGCTCCCCAGCTCCTGCAGGTTATTGGCAGAATTCATTTCCTTGGAGCTGTATGAGTGCGGGCCCTGGTCTGTCAACTGGAGGTGGGCCTCAGGTCCTCGAGGCCACCCAGAGTTCCCTGCCACATGGCCCTCTCTACAGTCAGCTCACAACAGGGTGCTTGCTTCTGTCAGGCCGTCAGGAGAATCTCTTGCTCCAGCTGGCTAAGACAGAGTCTTATATTAGATAGCATAACCATGGGAGTGACAGCCATCACTTTTGCATTTTCTATGGATTAGAAGTAAGTCACAGGTCTGCCCACACTCAAGGGGACAGGATTATGCAAGGACATGACTCATTGGAGGTCACTGTAGGGCGTGTCCACCACCACTGCCCACAGACCTGCCTAGGTTCGTATCTTACCTTCTCCACTAACAAGTTAGGTGGCCTTGAGCAAGTCGCTTAGCCTCTCAGCCCCAGGTCCCTTGTTTGTAAAAAGGGAGTAAAAAAACCCTTAGGATTCTTGAGAAGATCAAATAAAATATTCCATCTCAAGTATTTCACAAGAGTGTCTGGCACATAATAAACAGTCAAGTGTTAACTATGATGATGGTGGTGGTGATTAATATTAATATTATCAGAACTGTGGGACTCCCAGGTCTGTCCTGGATATTAAGAAGCAGAAATATAACTCAGACTAATAGCTACCACCACCCTTGTGACAAAACCCACTGTGGAGGCCAGATCCACATCACCGGCTGCTCCAGAAATCTCAAGAGAGATCAGTTTCAACCTTGGCTGGAAGTTGGGGCATCATGGGACTCCAGGCACCAGGGCCAGTCTCCCAGCCACTGGAAACCTGTGAAGTGCATGCTCAGAAGATTCAAGGGAGCTTCCACAAGAGGTTCTGCTTATCTATTGTGAGCCCCAGGGCTGCCGAGATCGAGGGGTGAGTGGCCTCACTGGAGTCTGTGGGACAGGTCGAGTTGAGCATCTCTCTCAGTTGGCTACAACTGGCGCTTCACCTACAGGAAGCTATCCCATATCCTAATCATCTATAACTCTATTACCTGTTCACGCAGAATAACAAGAGCCATTGTTTCATCACCAAGGATCTCATAAATTCCATGAGAAGACTTTTAAATATCAAATAAAATACACATGCACCAGCTTCTCTGCAACAACAATCCAAATACGCACACCGTCAAACACACAAGCCAGAGATAAGAACAGTTACAGTAACGCACACCGAGAGTAACAACAGTCCATAGTAAATTCTTCCAGCTGCGCGATACTGTGATCTTGACATTGGCTCACGGAGGGTTGTACGCTCCTGGCCAAGTCCCTTCCTGAGCGTTGCATGATGGGAACTCCGCTGTCCTGGTGATGCAGACACGTGAGCCCTCATTCACAGCCCTGTTCTGAAGGATGCTTGGAGGCCTAACTCCATGGTAGCCTTTGAGCACTACGGTGTCCCTGTGCAAGGAACGCATCCTGAACACTCAGTACCTCTAAATTTTTTTCTCAGGGCAATTTTGGGAACTTCAAGTTATTTGTTTCTCAGGGAGGTAAAAATATTTTTCTAATTATTTTCATTTTTTGAACAGCTCCACCACCCCTGGAACTCGAGAGGGTGGCTGTTTTAAGACTCATAGGCTTAGGGGAAAAAAAACCTCATCTTGCTTTATTTCAAAGAAGGGAATGATCTGTCGAGAATATCCAGGAGGACTGGGTGGGAGCCGGACATCGCTCCTTTTGGAATCTGTAGGCAGCTCTGTTACGTGAAGGGCCGAGGGTCTTCAGTCTACTTAGCTTTCCATTTGAGGAACTTCCCTCCAGAGAATTTTCTTTAGAACCTTAAAGCACTGTGTGTATGAGGTGTGGTGTCCTAGACCAAGTCAGCCACGAGACACAGATGAGGGCTGCAGCTCAGGTTTCTGGCTGGAGACCCATGTCTCTCCTTCTTTCATTCTTTTGTTTAACAAATGCTGTAGGCATATCCCATGTTTCTGGCCACATGCTAGCTTTGGGGGACAAAACCACAAAGCCACAGTGGAAATAAACATGACTCCTGGCCTACCTGGGCAGCCCATAGGATACAGACACATCCTTCTGGTGTGACAAGTGGTGAACTCAGCATCACACAGAGCACTAGACAAGCACAGAGAAGGGAGGGACACCCAGCCCAGCTTGGAAGAGGGAAGAAGTAAGGCTTTCACAGCGAGTTCAGAAAGATCTGTACAGAGGAGTGAAGTCTGAGGCAGTATTTCCTGCCAGAGGGAAAAAAAGGGAAAAGTCTCTTAAGCATGAGAAAGCAAGACGAGGCAGGGACTGGAGGAAGTCCTGAGGAGCTGGAAGGCAGAGATGCGGAGTGGTGAGGAAGTCCTCCAGAGAGGTGCGCAGGAACCATCTCACAGCCCTTTCTTGCAAAGCCACCTCCAGCCGCAGCCTCTGAAAAGTCATGAGAAAAATAAGGCCACCTGACAATTGTAAAGAGCCTGGATTGAGGGTTAAGGTTAAAGTTAAATTTTAAAGCAGAAAGTGCCTTTATTTTTACATCATTAAGCTTTACAAACAATACGTTTACACACTTGTGTTAACAAATTCAAACAATACAAAACTGCATGAATTAAAGAGAGAAAGTGCCTCATCCCCTGCCAATCTTATTCTCCGGCTGAAATCCCTGTTAACAATTGATCGTCTTTCCTAAGAGACAATCTGTGCATATAGCAACGTACATCTAGACACCCTTGTTAATGTTATTATTATACATTATTATTATATTATGTATTGTATATATATATTATATATACGAGCACTATTCTAAACACTTTACATGTATTCTTATTTCATCCTGACATCAGCACTAAGAGATTACTATCCACGTCTCAGAGACAAACTGAGATACAGAGATTAGATAACTTGCCTGTGGTTATACAAGAAATAAGTGGCAGGACTAAGGTTTACCTGCAGTAAACCAGGCAATGTTACTCTGAAGTTTGTGCATCTAACCACTAGGCTCTAGTGTGTACTTGCATGCGCGTGCGCGCGGGCACACACACAATGTTTGCTGTTTTACCAAATTGGGATCATAGTATCTCTATAGATTATTTTCACTTAAAGTACATTATAATTTAAAATTGGGCAAAAGATTGAAATAGACATTTCCTGAAAGAATGTGCAATAAGCACATGAAAAGATGCTCAGAGTCACTGGTCATTAGAGGAAGTGCAAATCCAAATCACAAGAAGATATCACTTCACACCCATGAGGATGGCTGCGATTTTTTTTAATGGAAAATAACAATTATTGGCAAGGATGTGGAGAAATTGGAACCTTATGTATTGCTGATGGGGATTAAAATGGTTCAGCCACTGTGGAAAATAATTTGGCAATTCCTCAAAAAGTTAAACATTAGAATTACCGTATGACCCAGCAATTCTGCTTCTCGGTATGTGCCCAAAAGATTTGCAAACAGATATTCAAGCAGACACACATGCACACATGTTCATAACAGCACTATTCACATTAATTCAGACAGAATATTCAGTTGGTGTCCTCAGAAAAGTTTTGCCTCAGAAAAGTGGGGGCAAAATTAGCCCTAGACTAAGTGCTGCTCTGGTCCCACCTGACAAAGCTTAAAAACAAACTTGAAAGAATCAAACTGCATCTAAGTGACTTACTCACATCACAGAACAAAGGTCAAAAATATTTATAGGAATAGAAAAATGGGTAGTAATTTTTCATTACATTCTTGGTATTATGATTGATGTAGCATAGAGACTGTTTTTCTTAAGGTCTTTTGCGACAGAGGGTTGAATTTTATTTTGGCAGGCAATTCAGTGTTTGATGGGTCACCTTGCCCTTGTTGAAGCTTGTTTGAGTCTTTGTTAATTTCGGTTTTGCCCTTAATCCTAGGGCGTGGTGCTTACTCCTGGGACATGGTCCTTATTTCCGAAACACAGTCATCCTGGGGTCTCCATTGAATGCCCTGTGTTTCTCCACTCTGGTGGGATCAGAACTCCAATACTGGGTCTTTCCAGCTTTTCAGGTCTCTGAAATCTTTGTCTGGCTCTCAGTTCCTCAGTTGCTGTTTTCTACCCGACCTTGTGAACCATCACCCTCAGCAGAGGCAGCTTAGTGGTTGTCTAGGTCCCTGAAGGGAACCCTTTCACAGATTTCTGGGGTCCCTTTCTGCAGCTTCCTTTGCTCCACACCCTGTGAGTTCCCACCACGTGAAGCAGCACTGAACTCTGGTCTCTTTTGTGAGAACCCTGCCTTTCCACCCAGTGCAACTGCTGCTGTACACGTGGGCTCCACCTTCCTCCTTGATGCTTGGAAACCACCTCCATTGGAAGAAAGCTGGGGTGAATATGCAGTTTGCCTTGCAAGCTAACCTTCTCTCAGAGTGGCAGCTCAGCACTTGCCCATGGCCTGAAATCAGTTGCTTCATATCTTTTGTTTGCTTTTATAGTTATTTTTAGTGGGATGTTAAGGCTGATAACAGCTGCTAAGTCATGGCTAGAACTAGAAAACCCATGATACATTTTTATTCATTTATTTTTATTGAGGTAAAGTTCACATAAAATTAATCATCTTAAAGTGAACAATCCATCTTGACTCTAATTTACAGCAATAAATTCAGTGACTTACAGGAAATAAAAAAATTTCTTGAAAAACAAAACTTTCTATAGCTGACCCAAGAAGGAGTGGAAAATTTGATTTACCCTCTATCTATTAAAGAAGTTGAATTCATAATTTAAAACCTTCCTACAAAGAAAACCCCAGGCCCATATGGCCTAACCAGTGAATTCTTTTAAAATTTTTAAAAAGAAACTTCCAATTTTATATAAATGTTTTCTGAGAACAAAGGAAGAGGAAATAATTCCCCACTCAGCACAATCATAATATCAAAATCTGACAAGGGTATCATAAGAAAAGAAAATTTTAAGCCCAAACCATTAATGAATGTAAACACTAAAATCCTTAAAAGAAAATAGCAAATTAAATCCATCAATACATAAAAAATCCATCATGGCTAAATGTGATTTATCCCAGGAATGTAAGGCTAGTTTAATATTCAAAAATCAATCAATGTAATTCACAATATTGATAGACTAGAGGAGAATAATCATATGAACATCACATAGATTCAAGAAAAGCATATAACAAAATTCAAAGTGACTCATGATCTTTAAAAAAAAAAAGAGAGAAAACTCTGAGGGAACAAGGGATAACATGAAACTTTCTCGATCTAATAAAAATATTTATGAAACCCTACACCTAATATCATACCTAGTGGTGAAAGACTGGACACCTTCCCTTAAGATTGATAACAACACGAGGATTCTTGCTACAACTCTTTAACATAGTTTTGGGGGTCTTAACTAATGTGAAAAAGGCAAGAAAAAGAAATAAAATGTGTAACAGTTGAAATTGAAAGATAAAACTATTTGCAGAGAATGTGATTTAATGCATTAAAAATCCAAAGGAATCTATAAAACCTCTACTATAACTAATAAGAGGATTTGCATGATACAAAGACAATGTAAAAAAATTAATTGCATTTCTATATACTAGCAATGAATAATTGAAAAATAAAATTTAAAAATAACACTTACAAAAATGCCAAAAAATGTTAAATACTAAGGGAAAATTTAAACAAAATATAGCCAAGACATGTACACTGAAAACTACAAAACATTGCTGAGAGGAATTTTAAAGATCTAAGTAAATGGAAAGGTATACAATGTTCATTGATTGGAAGAGTCAAAATTGTTAAGATATCAATTTTGCAAATTGATCTATAGATTCAGTGCATTGGTCTATAGATTCTAATGAAAATCTCAGCAGGGTTTGTTTTTTTTTTTAATCAACATGCTTGTTTTAAAGTTTATGTGGAAATTCAAGTGACCTAGAAGAGTCAAACAATTTCTGAAAAATGACCAAGTTGGAAGACTTACACTACCTGCTTTCAAGACTTACTATGATATTGACATATGGACCAATGGAACAGAATAGAGAGTCTAGAAATAGATCAATACACATATGATTCATTTGAATTTTGACAAAGTTTCCAAGGTAATTTAATGAGGAAAATAGTCTTTTCAACATATGGTGCTGGAACAACTGGATATCCATATGGAAAATAATGAACATCAGCCCATGCCTTACACCATACCCAAAAATTAACACAAATGGATTAGGGGCCTAAATGTGAAAGCCAAAGCTATAAAGCTTCTAGAAAAAGCTTCTACGACGGGAAAAAATCTTTATGACCTGGAGTAAGCAAAAATTTCTTAATACACAAAAGGCACTAACCACAAAAGAAACATAAATAAATTGTACTTCATCCAAATTTAAAACTTCTTTTCTTCAGAATGCACAAAAAAGAGAGTAGACAAACCACAGACCAGAAGAAAAGACTTGCAATACATTTATCTTACAAAGAACTCACGTTCAGAATATACAAAACTCCTACAAATTAAAAATAAAAGACATGCAATAAAAAAAGAACAAAAGCCTTGAAGTATTTAAAAATCTAGATATCTGAATACCCCCAGTGACCATGTGAAAAGGTGCTTCACATCATTTGTCATCAGGAATATGCAAAAGAGATAGACCATGACACACACTTGAGTGGCTGAAATTAAAAACACTGAAAATACCCAGTGTTGGCAGGATTATGGAGGAACTGGAACTCTTATTTATTTCCAGTTGGAGAATGAAATGATACTACCACCTTGGACAACCATTTGGCACTTTTTAATAAAGTTAAACATACATTTATCATATAATACAGAAATTCAAGTTGGTCACGCAACTTTATACATAATGGACAAAAAGTGAAACAACCCAAATATTCATCTATAGGGAATAAATAAACTGCGGTATTGAAACAAACAGCAGACTACTGCTCAGCAAGTCTGCCCGGGCTGCCATAACCAAATGCCACAGACTGGGTGACTTAAGCAATGGACACTTATTTCTCACAGTTCTGGTGTGAAGGAAAAGCTGGGCTGGGCTAACAAGATAACTCACAAATCTAAGTATTGGAATACTGATCTGAGTTCTGCTAGACTAACTTGTAAGTCTAGGTTAATTAGTGTTGGTTTGCTGTTTGTGTTTTTTGCTAGCCAGCTGGATTTTCAAAGATAAATATCTGGCTTTGGAATGTTGGTTTGCTGCCTCCCTGCCTCCACTTTTGTGATAATGGTGCTGCTAAAGCTGTTCCATGCCTATTGGCCGAATACCCCAAGCTTGTACTTTACCCTATAAAACCTCATGCGCATGTCTTGGAGGTGCTCAGAGCTTTGGGGCAGAAGCCCCTCTGAGCCCACCGGTGTAATACATCTGAGTACTCCAGCCCTCCGGGTGGTGCTTGTTTCTTGGCTGGCCTGTCGTTTCTGTAACACTGGAGCCTAGGAAGTCCAAGATCAAGGTGCTGGCCAAGTAGGCTTCTGAGGCCTCTCTCTTCTCTTGGCTAGTAAGTGGCCACCACCTTGCTGTGTGTTCCCATGATCATTGTGCCTCTTCTTACAAAGATACTAATCCTACTGGATCAAGGCCTCATCCTTATGATCGCATTTAACCTAATTATTTCTTTAAAACCCCATCTCCAAATACAGCCACACTGAGGATTAAAGCTTCAACACATGAATTTGGGGAAAATACAAACACTCAGTGTGCAACAGCACCAATAAAGAAACTACTGTTACTTGTGACAACATAACTGAATATTCAAACAAAACCATAATTCCAAAAATACAAAGTTTGAGAAGAGACAAAAAGGGGCCTATGGTGTTATAAATCAGAATAGTGGTTGCCTCTGTGCCGGTGGGGAGAGATTGCCGGGAAAGTGGTAGGAGAGAAATTTGTAAGTGATGGAAATGTTTTTTCTTGATGGGAGTGATGGTGACAAGTGAATGCATTTGCCAAAATGCATAGTGCTGTATCCCCCAAATTGGTGCATTTGTTACATGCAAATTATGGCTTGATTGAGTACATTTCTCTACATCAGCCCGTATGGAATTTACCTCTATTTTTTTAGCAGCTAGATAGTCTTCCATTTATGAATGCATAATTTATTAACCTGTTCCTCCATTGATATATATTTATATTTCTTACAAGTTTTTGCTATTATCAGTAATGCTATAGTGAACATACTTAAAGGATGATTCCTAAGTGGGATTGTTATAGCCTTTTCTCTGTAAAGATGAAGAATCTGAAGCCCAGTGCGGGTATAGCTCAGTGTTAGAGCCTATGCTTAGCATGCACAAGGTCCTGGGTTCGATCCCCAGTACCTCCATTAAAAAGAAAAAAAAAAAACTAAAAAAAAAAAAAAAAAAAAAAAAAGAATTCGAAGCCCAGAAGTAAGAAGAGACTTTTCAAGGTCTACTGCAATTATGCACTGTGAGTTACGGTGATTAAAGTCGAGACTGAAGAGGTCTGTGTCATTCTGCAGAAATACTGATGGGGAGCAGGAAGGCAATGCTGAGCTTCCAACCAGAATGATATAAACCATTTATACTAATTCCACTCCCTTCTTTGTCTGACTACTCATCTTGTAGGTATTAATGCCTTTGAGTTGCCTTAATTTAACATTATGTTAAGTTAACTCCTAGGATCCCGTAGTACCCTGGACTTAATAATAACTCCACGTGCCAAGCAACGTGTTAGCTCTATACATACATAATCTCGTCTAACCCTCACAACTCCATGAGGCACCGTGGTTATGAATTTCATGCCCATCTTATAGATGGGAAAACTGAGGCTTAAGGAGCTTAAGGAACTTGCCCAAGGCTACACAGCCAAAAAGTAGTATAATCAGGTTTCAAACTCAGGTCCCTGATACAAAAGTCCTTCCTCTAATCATTATACTGTACTTCCTCTCAGGAGGAGTACTTGACAGGCTGCTGTAGCAAAGGTTACACGAAATGGTTGCAGTGTTGATTACTGGCCTCTCAACAACTTGGAGGCAGTTACTGCCTCTTCATCTCTGTCCTGCTAACATCTGGCGCAGAGTGGAGTTCAAAGGGCTCAGCTCTGTGCCTGACACGGAGCGCGCACTCAATGCGGGCTAATTATTATCATTATTGGAATCCAATAACCATTTGTTGAGTAAGTAAACATTTGCATGAATGACTAATTATCTAAAGTATTCTCTTAGCAAATAAACAATGAACAGAGGAACAACAGGTTGCAGTCCTCCTCTCCTGCCAAGCATCTCATTTGGAGGCAGCTGAACCATGAAGGAATCGCCAGCCCTCTTCTGCTCATACGTCTGCCCCCCTACAGGACACGGAAACAGAAAGTGCATCTGACTCGGTGCTGCAGCTTCAGCCCCAGCTCAGTGCAGGGCAGACTCTCTGCATATTTGTGTGCGAAGGAAAGGACCAATTGGTGTGGTGGTGGTGGTGGTGGTGGTGGTGCTGCTGTATGTGTGTCTGTGTCTCTTACTCCCTCTTCCGGTGAAACTGACTGCAAATGAGGTGAGGTTAAGCGGGTGCGACAGCACAGCACACAAAGGGTGAACAAGGCTCAAGGAGGAACACAGTCACGCACTCAGGGTCCAGGACCATCAGAAGGCCCTTGAACCTCCGTGGTATCCTTCTCTTCTCTTGCCTCATCTTCATTAGAGGAGGACCCTGCAGCATGGAGGTAGAGGGCTTAGGCTGGGGAATAGCCTGCTCAGCCCCATAATCCAGATGAGTGCTGCTTCTCTTGACTCACGTGGCATCGGATGCCGGTCAGCATTCAGAGCCTCTGTTAATTTCTTACCTGACCTCCACATCCACTCAAACCTCACCCTGGTCCCTTGTCTGAGCCTAACTCTCCATTTGTCTGCCTGCATCCCGCTTCCCCCTGCCTGGTGCCTTGACTGGCTTCCATCCCTGGCAGGGAGACCCCCTGTCAGTCGCAGCCCATCTGCCTTGCTCAGGGCAGATCCCATCACCGACTTGGGGTTTGACCCTTTCAGCTCCTCTGCACCACCAGCTGGTCTACCCCACTTCTTGGCAGGGGTTGGGAGCAGGGTGCCACATGCCCCAAGTGCCTGGGGACCTAAGGCACGATCTGAAGCCCTTGCAAGACCACAGTTTTCACAGCTTTCTTTTTCCTAACCAGCTCTGGCCTCACCCAGTTACTGCAGTCTCCATTGTATGCCTCTAAAAGCCCTTGCTGTCATTTGGTAGTTAAGTTCTCAGATTCTCGCTCATTTAAGTCAGTTTTGATTCACATTTTATGGTAATCGTTAAACTCTTAAGTGAACATTTCTTGTTTGAAATGTCTGTCACTCTGTGATTATAGAAACACTATAACAACAAATACGTTTTCATATAAAACTCTAAGTGAAAAGACAAATTGTTCTTGAGCTTAAATATCCTCACATGATTTGAAAATATCAAGACAAAGAGTTGGAAGAAACAAGCCAATAGATAAGAGATGCACCATGGTAAATCAATTATACTTCAATTTTTAAAAAATGGTTAAAAAAAATAGATGAGACATAGAAGAATCAAATTACGATCTGACCAATAGGAGTTTCTGGGGGAAAAAAAAAGGATGAAAACATGGAGGAGAAGAAATTATCAAAGAAATAATACAGGAAAATTTTTCAGAGGGGAAGGACATACAATCTCAGAGCAGGGAGTGAAGCAGGCCCACACGTGGGAACAACACTGAAGCAGAGGTCAGCCAAGGTAAGGAGGGCACCCTGAAAGCTTCCACTGCAGGTCAGTTCCCTATAAAGCAATGAGAATGAGAGTGAGTCAGGCTCTTCAATAAGAAAACCTTTATAGCGGGCAGTAGACTAGGGCTTTCAGAGTTTTAAGGGAATTTGATTTACAGACTAAGATTCAATGCCCAGTGCAACTATCAATCAAGTATAAAGGCAAAATAAATAAATTTCCAAACATAAGATATTTGGAAACTTTATCTACCACACACCTCTGCATGAGATATTACTTAATGGTACGCTCTGGTAAAATAAGGAAGAAAACTCAAGTAGCAGTTTTGAATCTAAGACTGTTACAGTCACATCACAACAACCAGGGGTGAAATCTTGTATGTTATTGTCATTCCCACTCCCATGTAGAGTCAGAATAAAGTTGTATTTCCAAAAAAAAGAAAAGAAAAGAAAAAAAATGAAGGTTCTTGGCACATAGTAGGCACTACATTATTTCCATGCCCTCTGGTTGTGAAAAAATAGTCTGAGATAATTTATGCCATTTTCTTGGCACTTTTTTAAATTGAAGTATAGTCAGTTTATGATGTTGTGTCAATTTCCGGTGAACAGCATCATGTTTCAGTCATACATATACATACATATATTCCTTTCCATATCCTTTTCCATTATAGGTTACTACAAGATATTGAATAGAGTTCCTTGTTCTATACAGTAGAAATTGTTGTTTATCTATTTTATATGTAGTAGTTAGTAACTGCAAATCTCAAACTCCTAATTTATCCCTTCCTACCCACTTCCCCCCCTGGTAACCGTAAGTTTGTTTTCTATGTCTGTGAGTTTGTTTCTGTTTTGTAAATAGATTTTTAAAACATGGACAGCTTCACAAATTTGCATATCATCCTTGCACAGGGGCCATGCTAACCTTCTCTGTCTTCTTCCCATTTCAGTATGTGTGCTGCTGAAGCAAGCACCATTTTCCTGGCACTTGTAGTCGATAAAAAGTTCTTCCCAGGTAGAGATACACGTGACTCATTGATCTCATACATGTACTTTAGAATCACATGGAATGAATCCTCTGTCATGTGACAGACCTTAATTCCCTTTTAATCTTCTGTTCTCCAGATAAGTATCCTGTCTCTGTCAATCATTCCTCAGAGAAGTCCTCACAGCCTTGCTAGTATTGGTCAGCTATTGCCAGAATAATGCTGTGTAACAAACCTCTCCAAAAACTCAAAGTCAAAACAAATAATTCAATGCCATACTGCTAAGCTAGGCTTGGCGGGGCTTGACTCCAGGCTTCAGGGTGGGTGCAGGTCTGCTCCAGGTATCTCTTATCTTCGTTGGACTCCCCAAGGCTTATTCTTTTAATAACAAAAAGCAGAAGTGCAAGGGGGTATACTCATTTGGGCCAGCATAGGTTCAGCCTTTGTTGCTTTCACATACCATTGGCCAAAGCAAGTCACAAAGTCAAGCCCTAAATCAAGAGCCCATGGCAAGAGTTCATAGTCTATACCATGGATATAGAATATGGAGGAGTGAAGAACTGAGACCAACAACTCAGTCTCTCCACTGCTTACTTTCCCTTTGTCCTATTTGCATTGGCTTTGATCTATTTCCATTGGACACACTCTTATAAGGTCTCACTGGGATGTAGAGAGGAAGAGGAGGCTAGGGAGGAGAGACGAAGCCTTGCATGATCAAGCCCCTATCTACCTCTGTGACCTCATCGTCCATCGCTCTCCTCCTTGCTCTCCACACATTAGCCACACTGGGTTCCTTTCATTTTTTTCCAAGGCATGAATTTCTTTGCCACCTCAGGGCCTTTGCATTTGCTGTTCCTTATGCTTTGTGTGGAGAACTCTTCTCCCCCTAACTTCTTCCTCTGCTCCAAGATGGGTTTCTTCTTATATACAAAATAGAACTTAGATGTCATGTCCTCAAAGAGATGTCTTTCTGATCATCGAATCCACTTAAGTCTCCCTCCACTGCTGTCTAGGGAAAGGGTCCTATTATCTTCCTCCTGGTACTTCACCCTGATTTGTAATTACTTGTAATGATTAGTTTTCTTCCTCTACTAGACCCCAGGCTCCATGAAGGCAAAAGCCATGTCTTCCTTGCTCATTTTTGTATTTCCAGTGCCCAGCACAGGTCCCAACACACAGTAGATACTTAATACATATGTACTAAGTAAAGCAATATAGAAGTAAACGCAAAGGAATAAATGAATGAATAGATTTCATCATTTTCTTTCCATCTCATTTATTCTCATTCTCTTGTCTTTGTCCTCTGTTCAATGACAGAAGGCAGAGGAGGAAAAGCAGCATAAAAGTGCTCTTGGAACACAGCCTGGCGAAGGCTCCTAGTCTCTTCTTGGGTGCATGGTCTTTGCCACCAATGCTTGGCTATTTTTTGATGAGGATTTTCCTCCATGACTCATTTTGCTTAGACACCAGCCCAGAGGAATTCATGCCCTCTGACCACAAGCTCACTGTTCAGGTAGGTGACCAGATGTGCACCAGGTGGCTTAGGATCAAAAACATGCCACCAATCATTCACTGAGGGGAGAAGTGACAAGGGTTAGCACAGGAGAACTGTTATAAATGGAGGCCCAGGACACACACTGCTGCTTGAGAGGTGGAGAGGTTTGGTTTTTGATGCTAAAAGTGCCCATTCCAGTCCCCTCTTCAGAATCCTTCTCTGTCCTCCAGCACAGCCTTTCAATGAGACTTCAACCTTCATCCCTCCATGAACCACTGAGCCAAGAAGCCTTTTCTGCCTGTGGTCCTTTGGAAACATCTGCACCTGTTTCCTGAAGCCCTCTGTAGCAGAGAAAAAAAAGCACCACGTGAGCCAGAAAGTCATTTCGAGTCCCATCTCCCCATCCCTTACCAGCTGGAGGACGCAGGCAGGCAGGTGACTTAACCTCTTGGAACCTCGGTTTCTTCACCTGGTGGCATGGCCACCCCTACTTACCGAGCAGCGAAGAGGATTGGTTGAGACAACATCAAAGTGCTTTCCCAAACCATGAAAAACAATTCAAATACATGATGTTACTTACCTTCTTCAGTCAAGTAGGGCTGTGTTGTGGAGCACAAGGGGTTAAAGATTCAGGAACCAGAAACTCCCTGTAACAACAGAAGAAAAGAGAAGAATAATGCCCACTTCCGGATGCACTTGAAGAACAGATTGCCTAAGATAGGATTGTAATTGGGTCTCCAAGTGGGAAAAATGATTGCCATCCTCATCAATATTACTGCCAGCTAAGGCTACGTGGGACTCCATCAGGTAACTGAGGTCCCAAATTCAGTTTTCATCCAGACACCAAGATGCATAGGAATGACTTCTGGGAATTAACTCTTTGTAGCTTTCTAATGCACAATACACTAGGGATTTAACATTCATCTTTTAGACCTGCACATTTGGAAGGCAAAGATCTCTTGTCTGGTTTAACTAGCCCAAATGGTTAAAAGGTCAAGGTCATAGGCTACGTGTATAGTTGTCAGCTCTGGTTGACCTGAGGTAGTTCAACTACCTGAAACCCTAGACAGGCACTTCCAAGAGGTTGCAGTAGGTCAAAAGGACCGCTGGGAGAGAGAGAAAACAGTGATGACTGGGGATGACCCCCCTTAGGTGCTGCAGAAACAACAAAGACAGACCAACAACACAGAAACACACAGCTAAACCGTGCAGCAACCCCACTCTGCTATTGTCAGGGCAGTGGCACTTAGAGCATTAATTCAATAACTGTTTACTGAATCTTTGTCATGTGCCCAGCACCAGATTAATAGAAAAAGGAAGAAAACCTTCATGTATCTCAATGAATACAGATAAACGCCTTGAAAAAAAAATCCAACACCCTTTCATGATAAAAACGCTCAACAAACTAGGAGTAGAAGGGATCCTCCCTCAACATTTATAAAGACATCTGTGAAAAACTCACTGCTAACATCACTCCTAGACTAATGCTTTCCCCCTAAGACCAGGAAGTAGACAAGGAAGGCTACTTTTGCCCCTTCTAGTCAACATTGTACTAGAAGTTTTAGCCAGGGCAATTAGGCAAAGGGAGAAAGGGGGTCCAGTTTGAAAGGGAAGAAGTCGAACTATCTCTATTCATAGATGATGTGATCTTTCATATAGAAACCACTGAAGAATTCACACACCCCAAAACAAATGATGAGAGCAAATGAACAAGTTCAGCAGTGTTGTAAGATCAATATACAAATATCAGTTGTATTTCTATACATTCGTGGTGAGCAACTCAAAAAGGAAATTAAGACAATTTCTTCACAATAGCATCAAAGAGAATGAAATATTTTGGAATAACTTTAGCCGAAGAAATGCAAGATTTGTCCTCTAAAAACTACAAAATGTTGTGGAAATAAATAAAACTTAAATAAATGGAAAGATGTCATGGGTTCACGGATTGAAAGACTTAGTATTGTTAAGAGGTATAACTCTCCAAAATGATCTACAGCTTCAGTGCAATCTGTATCAAAATTTCAACTGATTTCTTTGCAGAAATGAACAGGCTTATCCTCAAATTCATATGAAATTGCAGGAGACCCCTGAATACCCTAAACAGCCTTGAAAAAGAAGAACAAAAGGGGGAATCTCATATTTTCCAATTTCAAAACTTACTACAAAGCTACAATAATCCAAACATTGTGGTATCATCTTAAGGATAGATATACAGATCAATGGAATAGAATTGAGAAAACAGAAATAAAACCAAATATCTATGTATGATCAATTGATTTTTGACAAGGGTGCCAGGACCATTCAATTGTAAAATAATAGGATATCCACATACAAAAGAACGAAGTTGGGTCCTTATTTCATGACCATAAACAGAAATTAATTCAAACTCAATATAAGACCTAAATGTAAGAGTTAAAACTATTGAACTCTTAGAAGAAAACATAAACATAAATCTTTGTGACCTTGGATGAAGCAACAGTACCTTAAATATAACACCCAAAGCACAAGCCCCAAAAAAGAAAATGCAAATTAAACTTCATCAAAATTAAAAACTTTTTGAGAAAGATGAATACCATATGATTTCACTTATGTGTGGAATCTGAAAAACAAAATGAACAAACACAACAAAACAGAAACAGACTTATAGATACAGAGAACAAGCTAGTGGTTGCCAGAGGGGAGGAGTTTAGTGGGATAAGTGAAATTGGTGAGGGAGATTGAGGTACAAAAGTCTAGTTATAAAATAAATCAGTGGCTCACATGGGTGTCTTTTGTCTGTGTGGCCTGCTGTTGCCTATAGCAGCGTATCTATTAAATCTTCCGTTTGTTCTTTAAAAAACTAATAAAATTAAAACAAAATAAAAGTCATGGGGATGTTATATACAACATAGGGAATATAGTCAATAATACTGTAATAACTTTGCATGGGGACAGATGGTAACTAGATTTACCATGGAGATCATTTTGTAATGTATAAAAATATTGAACCACTATGTTGTATGCCCAAAACTAATATATTATTGTAAGTCAATTACATTTTAACAAAAATATTTTTAACTTTTGTATATCAAAGGACACTATCAGGAAAATGAAAAGACAATACACAGAGTGGGAGAAATAGTTGTAAATCATACATCTGGTAAGAGTCTAATATCTAGAATATATCGATAACTCTTACAACTCAACAACGAAAAGACAAAAACCCAATTTAAAAAGGAACAAAGGACTTGAATAGATATTTCTCTGAAGAACATATACAAATGGCCGTAAGCACACGAAAAGATGCTCACCATCGTTAATAATTAGGGAAATGAAAATCAAAACTACAATGAGATACCACATCACACACACTAGAATGACTATAATCAAAAAGACAAAAGATTACAAGCGTTGATGTGGGTGTGATGATGCAGCCACTGTGAAAAATAATTTGTCATTTCCTCAAAAAGTTAAACATGGAATTTTCCATATGTCCCAGCAATTCCATTCCTTGGCATATACCCCAAGGAATTGAAAACAGGTGTTCAAATTTGACACAACATTGTAAAATGACTATAACTCAATAAAAAAAAGTTAAAAAAAAGAAAGAAAACAGGTGTTCAAACAAAAATTTGTACACAAATGTTTATAGCAGTGCCATTCACAATAACCAAAAGGTGGAAACAAACCACATGTTCATCAATGATGAATGGATAATCAGAATGTGGTACATCTATCTATACAATGGAATATTATTCAGCCATAAAAAGCAATGAAGTACTGATACACAATACAACATGGAAGAAACTTGAAAACTGCTGAGTGAAAGGAGCCAGACAGAGAAAGCCACATATTGTATGAGTCCATTTAAATGAAATGTCCAGGATAAGTAAATCCATAGGAACAGAAAGTAGATTAGTGTTTGCCAGGGGTTAGGAGATGGGGAAATGGGGGTGACGGTTCAATGAACATGGGGCTTCTAGAATTAGATAGTGGTGATGATCACACAACACTGATCCTAAAAACCACTGAATTATATACTTGAAAATGGTTTAAATGGTGAATTTTATGTTATAATTTACAAGAAAAAAAATATGGCCAGTCAAGGCGTTTGCTGGTGGAATCAGTTTCACCACCAAATAAAGAGAATCAAACTCTTTAACCCCTACATGTTCATTCTGAGGCCCCTATCTTTAACCCTGTTATGACTTTGATCACACATGGCTCTTCACCAGATTGTAAGCTTTAGGAGGGCAGGGACGGAGTCTGGATCCCAGAAATCTATCACAGTGCCAAAGAAATTCTGAAAACAGTGGGGCCCCAAAACTTACAGATGCCACAGAAACAGATGACCAACAATTGATCTGTGGAGGTAAGACATGTTTATTCTTGTCCAAATCGAACGATCCTTCTTAGAATAACAAGATGAACAGAAAAAAAGAACTCCCCCAAAACACGTACAGCACAGAAAACCAATCTGAATTTCTGCTTCTTCTTCCCTTCCTCCAAATTCTAAGGCATCAGGGCTGAAAAAGAAAGCACCCCTTGCAATGAATGCTAAGGCTACCGAAGGGAAATCAGGTTGATTATTGAAATGTGAAGATCTACCCACTCAGAGCACCAGGAGCTGTTAAAAGCAGACTGAGCCCTCTCCGCAGAAGAATCAGGCAGCCTTTCCTAGGTTAGGATGGCAGTGCTCAGAACGCTCATTTCACAATAAGTAGCAAAAAAGTAAAAGCCAAAACTTTTTTTAAAAAAAATATACTTCATCACCTGACCTCGTCACCCTCCTCTCTGGGCTTGGCTAAGCCCCACTCTCAGATTCTCAGACTCTTAACTCATCTTTTTCCTGCACCAGCGTCAAACTGTGAAGATACATCTCGGGGTGTGGACTAGAGTTTCAGTCACGGCAAAGTCTCCCAGTTGTCTGTGCAGGTTCTTACTTGGATTTGGTCTTACAGCCTCTTGCATTTCTCCAAGCTGATATGTCCCTGGGTCTTGGCTGATGCTACGATCTCTTCTAACACCACCGTTCCACATGGTTGACCCCTATTCTTCTGTCGAGACTCCGCTGGGAGTTCCTCTCCAGTGGGAAGTCCTTCCCAATCTCAGGCGGATGAGACCATGCCCTCTCCATCCTCACAGCCTCCTGATGGGGCCGCTCCATCAGAGACCATCCCTGTTTCCCGCCTTATCCTCGCTGGACCCTGAGTGCCTTGAAGGCAAAGGACCTCTGAGTTGACTGCCTTCAATTGATAACCAAGTAAACCCTCTAGGGCATGTTTCCTCCTCTGTGAAATAATGGGTTTGGACAAGATCAGTGATGAGGTCTGAATACAGCCCACAGACCTATTTGGCCAACACGGTATTTGGTGTATTTCAGCAAGCATTTTTAAATTGGGAAAGTTTATATTAAAATCTTGATTTCTGTCTTGTTTTGAAAACTCAGGTGATTTGGCAGCGCTGGTTCCACATTCACAATTGGAACAATCAGCTGCCTCTTTAAGAGGGGCGCATCCTGGTCCATCATTCATTTAGGCTTCTGGAGGTGTTGAACTTGAGTCCCTGGTCTAGATGGCTTCTCCAGCTCCAAGTCTGAGGCTCTGCCACTCCATGCTTCCGATTTCTCTTCTTCTTCCTCCATCCAGTCACTGTCATCACTATTTTTTTTAAATCTTGGTGAAAGCCAATGAACTGAGACATTCAACTTCCCTTGTTTGTTTCTTTGTTTTACTTTCCTTGTATTTTAAGGCAGTAGCCGCAAGCCTCCCCAGTTATTTCCTAAAATCAATCACCAGATACGATTTAATCATCGTTGGAAACAATCTCAGACTTCTAAAAAAAAAAATGGCTTTTAGGTTATGCAGAACACCCTCCTCTTTCCCAGCACTGAACTGGGAACAGCAAACTCCATTTCAAAAGCACATTTCAAAGGTAATCCAGCCGAATACAGACTTCTTCAAAGTACATCAAATGCTTGAGCAAATCCTACCTATATATAACTCTTTAAGCAATTCCAAATACATTTCCGTTGCCTAATTATGCCAGGGCTTTGGTCATAAAACATGCTGCTGCAAATGTAAGTGAAATCACCACAGATTATTATTTGTAAGAAAAATGCCCAGTTGCAAGGAAACCTGTCATCGGCTCCTCAGTGGACGTCCATCTTGTCATTTCCCACCTACCAGCTGGCCCCAAACAGTCCACACTCAGGTCGCTGGAAAAGCTGCACAGAAAGAACACCCAGCCTGAGAAGAAACTCAATTAGCATCTAGCCGGGCCCAAGCAGATTGGCTCGTAATGCTGGGGATTTTGAGCTTGAAAGCAGAAGTCATTATGTTTCTGTATATTAGTGAAAAGGGACCATTCTTTCCTCCAGAAACCTGCTATTATTGACAGAGTTTAGAGCTGCGATTCTCATCCCTGGCTTTATGCTAGAAACACCCAGGGGGCTTTTTTTTTTTTAATGCCAAAGTTCAGACACCACTGCTGGCCAATTCAGTGAGACTTTCAGGGAGGTGAGCCAGTTGGCATCAGAATGTGTGAGAGCTCAGGTGACTACAACACACGGCCTCATTATTGGGATGCAGTGGTTCCCAGCGTGTGGTCCCTGGACCAACCGCATCAGCATCACTCCAGAACTTGCTAGAAATGCAGATTCTCGGGCCTCATCCCAGACCTCCTGAATCAGAAACTCTGGTGCAGGACCTGGTCATGTGAAGTTGAACAAGTATTCCAAGTGATGCTAACATGTGCTAAAGTTTGAGGACCACTGGTGTTATGGATTCAATCAGCCTTGGGTTTCCATCCCAAACCCATCGCTTACTAATGGACCTGAAGCAAGGGCTTTTCCTAGGTGAGGCTCAGTTTTCATATCTATAAAATGGGTAGAATCAGGAATTAAATGTGATAGTGCACAGAGTACACTTCTGATCCAGAATCGGCACTAAATTAAATGTCAGCTAAATTATCCAGGTGCCCAACCTGGGAGTTTTCCCCCATGTCTCTTTCCTGTCATGCCCCACATCCAGTCCCTGAGCAAGTCTATCTGACCTTGACCTTTAGTAGTTCTTCCCTTCCTCTCCCCTCCTCCTACCACTGGCGTGGAGTCCAAGTCTCATCATCCCCAACTGGAGTGAGGTGCAGAGTCTGCACAGGGGCTGAGACTAGGAATGAGATGACCAAAGAAAAGAGACACAGGAGCTCAGGGCCCCTCCCTGACTCGAGTCCCCAAGGTCACGGAAAGCAGGTCCACTTCTGAGGAAGAGGATGAGCCAATGCTTGTCCACTGTGTCAATCTTTTTCTCCTGGGATTTCGTGCTGGGGGACAAGTTGGGCCCTGAAATTTTAAGAAAATCCTTGAGCCTAGAGACCTGCTGTCCTTGCAGCAGAGTGAGTCCTGGAGCTTCCTGTGTTATTTGCTGGAGCTGAAGGCCCCCCTGAGACCTGTCAGAAATGTCTCCTGTGCTGTTCTCAGCAGCTCCCCCCGAGAAAGTGAGGAAGCTACGTCGCAGATCTCGGCCAAGGAGCCTCAGTTCTAAACGAGGCCTGAGGGGTTTATCCACGAAGCCCACTTTCAAGACCTTCTCCTTGAAGAGCATGATTGTCCATCGCAAGAAACAGCCCCTCGTTTGCCCTTTTTGGGTGGCTGTTCCCAAACTGTCTCCCCAGGCAATGGTCACATGGATGGAATAAGGAAGAAAAGGGCACTGGGATGCAGAGGCTCGATGACACAGCGAATGTGATGTGGCTTCACCATTGCCACACTTGTCTGGGCCTCAGTGGCCTCCTTCCTGTCCCTGAGGCTCACTGCACGTTCCCACCCTCGGGGCTGCTCCTTGCCTATTCCTGGCTCCAGCTTCCCCACAAAAGCCCAGAGAGCACTTCCCCATCTCCTCACACTTGTGTTCAAACGTCCCCTTCTCACTGAGCCCGCCTCCACTCGCCTATTTACAGCTGCAGAAAACCCCCTACACACACACGTGCACACACACACACACACACACACACACACACTCCATCTCCCTCGCACCCTCTGTCCCTCACTGCAATCTTCCTTGTGTTGTCTGTTCTCTACCATCTTTTAGCTCAGGGCTTCTCAAACTTGAGTTACTTCAGAATCATCTGGAAGGACTGTTAAAACACAGGCGGCTGGGCCCCGCCCCCAGAGGATCCCATTCTAACAAGTCCTCAAGTGATACAGAGGCTGCCCCTCCAGGCTTTGAGAACCATGATGATGATGACGGACCACCTACCCTGCTGGGATGTAACCCCACAACAGGTTGGAGAGAATGATCTTGGGAGTCAGACCGTCCTGCATCTAAGTCCACCACTTCTCTGCTGTGACCTTGGGCAGATTACGTTGAGCCTCTGTTTCCTTGTTTGTAAATGAAGTTTAATCGGGACTGGCACCGAATTTGCAGGGCTCAATGCAAAATGGAAACATGGCATCCCTTGTTAAAAGATCATGACAAATTTCAAGGTGCTGCCAGCAGAGAATTCAACTGAGCACACGGCTCCTTCTGAGCCCTGGGTCCCGGGCGACTACGCTGGTGGCCTGCCCGAGCTGCGGGGCCTGGCTGTCATTACAAACAGTATTTCGTCCATCAGGTTGTTGTGAAGACCAAACAGGATAAGGTATGTGGGAGCACCTTACACAGTTCCTGGCACATAGTGGTACTAAAAACAACACAGATTTCTCTCCTCTCCTCTTACCTTCCTCTTCCACCCATCCATTACCTCTCAGAATAAGCTTTCTCGGCTCCATGGCTCCAGTCCTCACCCTCCAGCTCAGTCCTGCTGGGAACTAACAGCAAAGACCTCCCCTGCCCAGTCCTTGGCCTTGCCCCACTGTGGCTGCCAGCTGCTAGCTCGGCCTTTCCTGGGAAGTCAGGGAGGGGACCCCCTTCCAGGGACCCTTTGTTGCCTGGGTAGTTCAAGGGGGAAGCTCTGGGAGGAGCAGGAGTGAGCAAAGAGCAGCTCACCGCACTGCAGCTGGCACCGGAGCTACTCCCCCGGAATGAATGAGAGATCACAGGTGGGGAGGGCGCCGCTGTGCCCCCGAGAGGCCATTGACCTCCCACAGCATGAGTGAGCCCCATACAGGGCTGGCGGCTTGTTCCCCCCGCTCCATCCGAGGGAACAAGCAGAGGGACAATTATTTCTGGCACTGGAAAGCATCACTTTCTATGGCTGTACTATGTAAGCCTGCCTCACAGACTCTGAAATAACCAGAACTGGCAAAAATCACTGGCCCCTCTAGGGTGTTGAGCTAGAGGGGTGGGGCTGGGGGGCAGGGAGAGGGCAGGAGCCTGGCCCTCCTGCACCACCCCAAATCCTGTGAGTTGTGGACCCTCCTACCCAACCTGGCCGGGGACAGAGAGCCAGAGTCGGGGGCCTTGCCAGCTTTGGGCCAATGCAAACCAAGACGGGACGCCGAGCTTCCTGCGATGTGCACATGACGTCAGCAGAAGTGGGTGGGAGTGGGTCCAGGCAGCTCCTGCCTTAAGCAAGTCCCAACTAAAGAAACCTATAGCTCTACACGTGAGAAAAGATAGGGTCACATTTTCCAGCGGCCTCACCCTACATCTCCTACTCGATCTTTTTTTTTTTTAAAAGTCAGCTCTCCTGGCAAATAATGTAATTCAACTTATAAAACGTCCGTTTGTGCTTAGTCTTCCAGAAAGAGCACAATGCCTGTTCACACGCCCACATCAGTGTGCACACACGTGCGTGTCTGTAACTTGGTCACAGAGGCTTCGCTGACCCAGAAACCACACGGCGTCCCTGCGGGGCCGGGCGGTCTGGGGCAGGTCCTGTGATGCGTTTACTAGCTCTGTGATCCTGCCCGAGTTCCTTGCCTTTCTGCTCTGCCTTTTTCTCTTTTGTATATGGAAGAGTCATGAAGATGAGGAATAATGAATATTAACGAGGTGCCTGATGCAAGCTAATAAGCTAATACCAGGAAATTTGCAAGGTTGTTAGAATGGCCACAAGAAGTAGCAAATGTACCTGGCATGTGGGAGCTGCTCAAAAAATGTCCTCTGGGTGGAATTGAGGACCCTGAGTTCGAGTGCATGGGGCTTTGTCTGATCCCATAGTGAGAAGTGGTAACGTGGGATCGCCCCCTTCCTCTCCTTTCTCCCGTGTGGCTCTCTCCTTCTTGGGTTATTGCCCTGTCATGACCTCACTGGTGGAAAAGTCAAACTGGGAGAACACTGCCCCCACCCAACTCCTATCCCCCATTGCTTGGGTGGCCGGAGGATGATGGGGAAAGTCTGAGAGGGGGCAATGTGATGGTTAATTTTGTGTCCATTTGACTGGGCTGAGCGAGGCCCAGGCTAAAACGTGATTTCTGGGTGTGTCTGTGAAGGCTGGGTGTGTCTGTTTCTGGAAGAGATTAGCGTTTGAATCAGTGGACGGAGTCAAGACGATCGCCCTCCCCAGCGTGGGTGGGCGTCACCCAATCCACCGAGGGCCCTCATAGAGCAAAAAGGCAGAGGAAGAATGGGCTTGCTCTCTCTGCTTGAGTCATCAGTGCTCCTGGGTCTCAGGCCTTCGGACTCAGACTGAATGACATCACCCGCTTTCCTGGGGCTCCAGCTGGCAGACAGCAGAGCAGGACTTCACGTGAGCTGATTCCTATAACAAATGTCCTCTTCTGTCTATTTCTGTACATCCTATTGCTTCTCTTTCTCTGGAGAACCCTGACTAACACAGACAGTTCCTCAGACTAAGCAGTGCCTCTGTGGCATTTTCTTACCACATATGGACCCAGTGGAGCAGCAGGAGGCTGCCCAGGCCTCAAGGAGGTCCTATGTGAACTTTGACTTCTCTCCAGAATATCACATTCACAGCGTGACACCAAAAGGATTAAGGACAATGACATTCGTCCTCCATCACTAATGTATATTCCACACTCTCATGCGCTGCTGAGAATGATAATTGGTACAACCACTTCAGAAAACTGTTTGGACTCACAGACATAGAAACAAACTTACGGTTACTGGGGCAGAGGACGGGAGTGGGAAGGGGTAAATTAGGAGTTGGAGATTTACAGACACTAACTACTAAATATGAAATAGATAAACAACCAGTTTCTACTGTACAGCACAGGAAACTATATTCAACAGCTTGTAGTAACCTATAATGGAGAAGAATATGAAAAGGAATATACGTCTGTATATGTATGACTGCAACATTATGCTGTATGCCAGAAATTGACACAACATCATAAACTGACTAGACGTCAATTAAAAAAAAAAACTGTTCAGTAGTATCTTTGAAAACTGAACATACGCATACCCTACCTAAGGGAAATGAGTAAATATGGCCACAAAAAAAACTCGTACAAGAACATCATTGCAGTCTGCTCCGGCTGCTGTAACTACAGAAATACCACAGACTGGGTGCCTCTAAAACAACAGAAGTTTATTTCTCACAGTTCTGGAGGCTGGGAAGTCCAAGATCAAGTCACTGGCAGATTCAGTGTCTGATGACAATCTGCTTCCTGGTTCGTGGATGGCCGTCTTCTCGCTGGGTCCTCACGTGGTGGAAAGGGTGCGGCATCTCTCTGGGGTCTCTTCCAAAAGGTCACTAATCCCATGACCCAATCACCTTCCCCAAATCCCACCTTCAAACACCATCCCACAGGGAATTAGATCTCAACATAGAATCTTCGGGAAAGCAAACATTCAGTCTATAGGAAGGCCATAACAGTTTACTCCTAATAGCTCCAAAATGGAAATGACGCAGATGCCCATCAGCAAGAGAATGGGTAAATAAATTGTGCATACTCATACAGTGGAATGCACCTAACAATAAAAAGAAAAGGCAGTGCTATGTGCAAAAATATGAATGATCCCACACATTTATGTTCAGGGAAGGAAGCCAGGCACAAGAGGATACACATCGTATCATTCCATTTATATGAAATTCAAGAAGAGGCGAAACCAACCAGTGGTGATAGAAGTCATGATGGTGGTTACCTCTTGGGGGATAGTGATTGCAAAGGGGCATGAGAGAACCTTCTGGGTGCTGCAAATATCCTGATCTGGGCGGGGTTACTGGGGTGTACATGTAGGTTAAAAAACCATCAAGTTGTATACCTGGGATTAGCACACTTTACACATACTTTACTGTTATATCCAATAAAAACAAAAACAAATTCTATTCCTTTACCAGATTCTGCTGTCTGTCTGAGCTATGAACAAATAAATACGGTAACCATCTTGAAAAAAAAAAACCACACACTTAAATGGCTATATATTATTTTTTGTGCTAATGGCCTTAATTTTAAACATATTCACATTTGACATACACCCAATTTTTGCAAGCCATGTTGACACGTCTTCATTGAGTAATAAGCCAAAGTTTAAAGAAAAGGCACTGGTCTGACCTTCTCTGAACCTCTGGGTGGCCCCGCCCTGGATGCAGCCACAGGACAAGTAAAGGCGGGCAGGAGAGGTCTGTGGACGCAGCCTGAGGATGGGAGGTGGGAGACAGCGTGGGGTTCAGCCAAGTGTCTGCGCCAGGGAAGGGCCTTGGTGGGGCAGGACGGTGGCCTCGGGTGCCCAGTCTGGGGCCTAGTCCCAGCTCAGTCCCTTGCTAGCTGAGGCATCTCAGCTGAGCTGTAAACCTCTGTGCCTTAGCCGCTCGGCTGCAACGTGGAGGTAACAGCAAAACCCTAGAGAGGGTGTCAGGAGAAGTAAATCTGCCTTCAGCACCAGGCCTGGCACATTAGAAGTGCTCAATAAAGTTCTGTGATTAGCGTTAAGATGATTGAGGGCGGATTATTGTGGCTGTAGTCTTGCCTGGACCTGCCTCGGAGATGCCTTTTCTAAAGGCAGGAGCCAAAGAAAGAAGCTTTAGGATTAACTCTTCCAAAATAGCAAATGTTCTCTCTTTGGCATTAGGTCTAACACCAGCTGCATTATTACACCCCAGGAGAAATGTGTCCTCATCATAGTCACAAAAGCCTGGTTTCAGCCCACAGAGGCAGCAACAACAACAAGAAGTCTGAAATCCTGAAAAAGCCGACAGCTTCAGGTACACTTCATCCAGTTCATCTTTGATTTGGGGGTTCACTGAAGCATGGCTGATGCGCGGTTATCTTGGGTCCTATAATGTCGCTTCTGTAAATAGACTTTTGTTAAAAAAAAATTGACTGACTTGGAAAAACGGAAAGAAACACGAGGAGTGGTGAGAATAATTTTCCTCTCTGTCCTTTCCCACGAAATTGACAGGCCTGAGAACTCCAAGGATGCTGGGTGTTTGCGCATTAATTAACCTCTCCTAGAGTCCGTTTCTGCCTTCGTACCTGGGATGTGCACAGTGGAGGTTAGGAATGCAGCTGCTGGAGTCCGACTGCAGGGGGCATCTTCACACCTTCACTGACCGGTTGCCTGGCCTGGGACCAGTCATGGGGCCTCCCTGGGCTTCTGCCTCCTGGTCTATAGATGGAGAAGATAATGCTACCTACCTCCCGGGGTTCTTGTGAGGATGATAATACATGTATGGTACAGAGAACGGTGCCTGGCATAGTAAGGACTCCATCAGTACGTGTTAGCTGCAGATCATGAGCATAAAGCACCCAGACCCCGCCGTGCAGAGCAATGGGGCAGTGGTCGTAGCAGCCATTATTTTTGCTGTTTAGACAGCCCCCTGGGCCTCTGGCCTTGTGGCTGCAGGTCCCTTCCGAGGAAGCCTTCAGAAGGTAGCATCAGTGATGATTCAAGGCCCAGGGGATAATCTCCACCTACCTGAGATCTCAACCATGTGAGGGCAGTGGCCATGCAGCTCGGAGGCATTTTAACGTCAGAGTGGGAAACGCTGAGCTTAGAGGGCAGGGAGTCCACATTCCCCATTTATATACGAGAAACCAAGGCTCAGAGAAGGCAAGTGACCTGCCCAAGGTCACACAGCAAAATAGGGGCTGAGCTGGGAAGACATCTCAGGGTTCATGACCCTCCATAGCCCTGCCCTGCTTGTTCCCTCCCTCGGCTCGTTCTGCCGGAGCTCCTGGAGCCTCACACAGTCCTCCCCACCTCTCCATCTCCCGGGTGGGCTTTCTATCAGGTTATGGGTTCATCTAATTCTTGGCCACATCCTGCTGAAGACCCATTTTTCTTACTGAATCAGGCCGCCATTAGGTCCTGAAAGTCCCATAAGTCTTCTATGGATGAGCAGACCCCTTAATCTATTATTCCATGGTCCTATTTATATATATTTATCCATATGGCTATATAAATAGGGCTTGGAGACATAGACGTGGCAGGTTATTGCTGTAGCATAGCTGTTCTCCCCAAGAGGAAAACAAAAATGATGTACGGCTGAGGCTCTTTTCCATGCAGAAAGCTCCCGTCTGATTTATGAAGAGCTAGGTTGCAGCCACATGTTCTGAAAGGAGAGAATCTATTGCAAAGTTATCTAAGAACAGGACTCTCTCGGCTGCCGATGCCAAGAGGCAAGTCTAGGGTGTGGCAGGAGCTCAGAGTCTGAGAGCACTTGCTCACTGGCACCTACCGTGCCCCAGTCTATTAACTAGGATTCTTTTGGTTGCAACCTTTTTGGTTGCAAAAAAGCAAAATGGGGAGTTTGGTATGAGGATACAGAGTGTTTCTGGGAGCTCAGAGAGGAACGGGCTGGAGAGACGAACACCACGTGTCTGTCTCCGTCTCCCCCTCACAACTCTGCTTCTCTTGGTGCATTGCCTTCATTCTTCCTGCTCCCTCCAGAGTGACATCCTCCGTATGGAAGAAACACAGCAGCCAACAGCTCCCAAGTTCTCCTAGTATGGCTTCCATGGACTGACTTTGCGCTTTCTCTGATCCCAAGTACGAAAACCCATGGAATGGAATTCCTGTCCCCTGCTTGGTCCAAGGGCTATAAGCAGGGTCATGAGAGACCAGAGCAGCTGGCATCATAGACAGACTGCGTGTGAGAAGAAACAGTTCCCAGATGAAAGTGGAGGGATGTTGCAAAGAAGTCCTAGTAGACAAAGCACCCAGCGTGTATACTCTGTTCATTTGTTCCAGTCGCTGTGTGGACTCAGAAAAGGCACTTAGCCTCTCTGTGCTCCAGCCTCCTGAAGTGTAAAATTGGGATAATGGTGCTCCCTAAAGGCAGAGATGTGTGACTGTTTCGTTCCCTGATGTCTGTCCAGTGCCTCATCGATGCCTGGAACATGGTCACACCCAATGAATACCTAATATAAATCATATCTAAACCTCTAAAGAAAGAAATGAATGATAACTCCCTGGTAAGGCTGCTGGGAGGATTAATTGAGATAATAAGAACTATCATTCAGAGAGCACTTCTGTGCCAGGAACTGTTCTAAGCACATAATTTAGGACGTGAAATAAAATGTGCTTAGAATTGTCCCTGGTGCACGTGCACACGTAAGAAATCACTACGGTCCTAGGAAGTTAAGCAACTTGGTGAAGAGCAAAATCAGAATTCAGACTGAGGGCTTCCTGACCCCACTATCCCACCCTCTACCCCAGGTTCTAACCATGGATGGAGAGACGGGAGAGTGTGTCTCAATCCCGGACATGGAGCACATGTCCATATGTGCCTAAAACATTGCGGGCAAGCTGAAGAAATGCTATGATCACAGACACATTTATGGCCATTTCAGAATGGGTTCCTTGTTACAGCGTTAATAATGAAATACAAAATCATTGTAAATCCTTGATGAACTCACAGCAGCCTAGGGTCGTGTTGTATTTTCTCAGTCCTCGAATGCTGCAAGTACGCCTGCTGTTATGAGAAAGGTTGTGAAAATTTAATTTTGAGTGAAAGCACTCAGACTAGGAACCTCCTCATGTCACAGATGAGAGTCGAGCCAAGGTGGGAGGCCAGAAAGGGACTCACCCAGGGCCACACGGTGAGTTGGGACAGGCTTGGGGCTAGAACCCAGTCCTGGAACTATCAAGGTTTACAGAGGGCAAGGGTATCACACACCAGAAGGATGGGGCGGGGCACAGCCTCCCTCCTTTCTGACAGTACTTACAGGGTGAGGGTGGGGAGCCTCGGGAGACTTGCGCTGCTGTGGACGGGGTGTCACTCTTAAAAGCACGTGGAGAGTATTTGGCGATGTCCGGTGAAGTTGTGAGTATATACACCCTGTGATCCCAAAACTACACGTTTAGGATTGATTATTCCCTAAAGAATCTCTAGACATATGAATAAGGACATATGCTCAAGATGGTTCACTGCAGCTTTTAAAAGTGGAAATAGCATAAATGACCATCGAGAGGAAATGAGGTAAGTTGAAGCATTCGATGACTTTCTAGCCAGCAGTTAGAAAGAATAGTCCAGTTACCTCCATCCACAGGAACAAACCTCATGGCTAGTATTAGGACAACCTGGGCTGGTGCTGGACTTTTTGTAAGACCTTCGTCCAGTCTCCTTTCCAGGCCTCAGTTTCTTCATCTGTAAAATGGGAACTTGTGATTAGAGCAGTGGTTTTCAGACTGCTTGGCAAAGCCCTAGAGAAGCTTCATGGGTTCTGCATATGTGAGACGCAAATGTCACCTTTCAAAAAGATTTTAAACTATTTTAAAAGTGTAGGAAACAACATACACACTCCAATGTGCTTTGTACAAAACGTTCACCCATCACAGGCGGGCAGTGCACATGTGTAACGTCTGCTTCACTCATACTCTACGGGGCTCAGAATGACCTCCCCTTCATCGGTGCCTCCTGAGACCAAAAGGTGGCAGCTGTGAAAATCTGTTGCTTTTTTCAACTGCTTAGCTGAGAAAGTCAAGACATTTTTCCAATATTGTGGACCTAAGCAAAACATAGTAATGATTTCTGTGTCATAGAAGATGATGATTGTCCATAATTTCAAATTTGCACTTTTGTTAAATTCTATTGCCTAAGGCAATACAAGTTTTAAATAACCTTTTTCTTTTGGTAATTTTTATAGTCACAGGAGAGTTGTAAAGATGGTCCCGTGAGTTCCCGAATACTCCTTATCCAGTTTCTGTTTCTCCTGACTTTGCCATCGTGCACTGCTGTAGTGTGTTTGCCAGAACTAAGAAACCAACCTGGTTATATCACTGTTAAATGAACTCCAGATTTTATTCAGATTTCACTGATTTTTTTCACAAATGTCCTTTTTCTGTTCCAGGATCCAACCAATCCAGGATACCACATTTCAATAGTCAAATTTGTATTTTCATCAATCTCGATGTCCTCATTTCATAACTAAGTTCTAAATGTAAACCTGCAGTTTTATACTCATAAAATAGCCATTTGATCTATCTTGCCTTGTGAAATTCCAGAAAGATTCTTTGAGGGAAAAGAGAGGAATTCACTATTTTTTTTTAAACAGTTTGCAGTCACCCAGAGGAGATGATGCTTGAGGCTTGGTGTGACCCTGACAGTCCTGTGGGGGCACAGTTCCAGCACCGTTAGGCCTACGAGGACTTGCTAAAGAGAGTTGCCCCTGGCTCTCAGTGCAGAAGTTTCACACCCTTTTGAGGTTGAAATTGCTTCTGGCTCTTCATCCTGAAGGATTTGGGATGCTTTTCCCCAGTAGAATGAACCTGAGCCTGGTGTTCATTTATTCATTTATTCTTTTGACAAATATTTAATCAGTTGCTATATGCTGGACACTCTAGGACCCGGGGCTACTCGTGAACCAAGTCAGCAAATTCCTGCCCTCATGGAGCTTGCATTCTAGTGGAGGAGACCATGATATACAAGAGAGAAAAGTGAACTACATGGTGTGTTAGATAGTGATACCCAGAGGAAAAACAAAATGGGAAAGGAAATGAAAGGTTGGTGGAGGGTGAAATTTAGATAAAGCAGGAGCAGATACGGGGTGGGCGAGAGCATTTTACCAGAGGACATGGCAAGTGCAAAGGCCCTGAGGCAGGAACACACCTGTGTGCTTGAGGAACAGCAAGAGGGCCACTGAGGCTGTGAGGGACTGAGAGGGAGAGGCCAGTTAGGAGGCTGGATGGAACATGAGGAGCTGCCCAGAGCCTTCCACAAACAATAGCTAGAGACTTCCGGGCAGCACTGAGGCTGAGCATTTGTAGTATAAGCGTTCATACCAGTGCATGTGTACACCCCTGGCGGGGAGCCCATCGAGAGGCCCAGATGGGTCCCTGCATGGAGCAAGAGGGGAGTGTAGGCCTGGCCTGGGCACCGAGCTCAGGCAGCTGCAGGGATCTCTTCTGACCCAGGTCCCTGAGGAGCCACAGACACAGGACTGGGTGTTAGCCCGCCTCCAACGCCCAGGCTGCCCGTGGATGGGCCGGTGGGGCGGAGTCAGGCAGATTCCCCCCAACCCCGCAGGCCTCCCTGTGCTGCCAGCGGGCCCCGAACTTACCTACCCGCGGAGACATGACCCCTGCAGCTCTTGAGCTCTTGAGAAATTAGGAGAAACCTGGGACGCGAGAGGAACTTCTCGCAATTCACGGCAGGGGGCGCTGGAGGTATTTTCACGTGGCTATTCACCCAAACGTCCTTCCACACGCAGCTGAACAAACAAAGTGCGCTACATCCATTTGGTGGGACTCAGCAATAAAAGAAAGAGACACTGATACGTGCACCAACATGGATGAGTCTCCAAAAATGACGCTGAGCGTAAGAAGCCAGGCAGAAAAGAGCACATACTGTATGACTCCATTTACATAAAATTCCAGAAATCACAAACTAGTCTACACTGACATGAAGCAGATTGTTGGTTGCCTGGGGATGAGGGTGGGGAGGGGAGGGGCAGGAGGGATTACAAAGGGACTGGAGTAAATTTCAAGGGAGGGGGGATGGATATGGTCATGAACTTGACTGTGGTAATGGGTTCACAGGTGTATACATGTGTCAAAATGTATCAGGTTGTATCCTTTAAACATGTGCAACTCATTGCGTGCCAAATATACATCAATAAAGTTGAAAATGTAAATGGAGTAAACACTCTTGTAAAAGTTAGAGACAGTCGACATGGGAAAAGTAAAAGTTATGACTATGTTGTGTCCCAAGGTTTTATTTATATTTTATGTGTGTATATACATATATGTGCATTTATATATATTTAAAGCATGATTACATGTTCTAAATTTCATGTGTATTATCATTATATACATGATTATATACTGCAATGTATACTTCTATGTATTTATTTATATTATATAAACATTTGATTTTTATACAGTTTATATTTTATCTTATATGACTTTACACATTTATAAATATATTTAACATACTGTATATAATTTATACATGTTCATGTGTTCTATATAATTTTACATTTATTCACTTTATATATTATGAATACATTCTTGTGTGTGTACGTGTGTTTATACAGAGAATCTGAGGCTCCTAAGATTGTAACATTGATGGGACCCCTTCATTCCACAGGTCAAACGTCTCGCCCAGATTTCTCCAAATGCCCAGCAGTTTGAAGTTTGAAACCTTCAGCCTCCATCTCCTGGCTGTGGCTCTACCTGCATCCCTGCAGGAATTTGCAAATGACACACACACCTTCTCCCCACATCCCTCCACCCTCCAAGCAACCTTGAGTACAAAGCTGATGCCTAAAATCCGAATTTTCCGTGAACACTGGGGAGTCACAGTAGCCCCTCACAGTAAGTGGTTTAAGAGAGTATGTTATTCCAGGGCCACCCTGGTCGGGGTTCTGCTCAGCCCCCCTCCCTCCTGGCTTCCCCCTTCTCTCCTCTCCTCTGTGCCCCTCCCTGTTGGACCACCTCCTCTCTGCTCCAAATCCTTCTCTTCAGAGCAGGCAATTCTGCCCGACCAGCACCTCCTCCCAAACTCTCAAAAAGCTCCCCAGAACAAAAGACCAACAGAGAGACAGCTGTGGCCGCTGATGACTATTTTTCCCAGCCTCCCACATACAGCCACAGGTTTGTAACTGTGTGTGCACAGGTACCCATGCATGTGTGCAAGCACACTTACACCCTAAAGAACTACCAGGATGCTAACCCAAAAAAGCAGCCCTGAGAATTGGCCCGCCACCCCTGCCCCAGGTTCCTTTCCCCTCCCCACACCCATGTCCCAGGGACCCTCAGGACTCCTGCCTCACCCCCTCACTCTCTGAAGTGTCTTTCCTTCTGGCCTCAAGTGCTGCTCCGAGTCCCCACGCTCTCCCGCTGGGGCTTCGTTTCCTGAGTGAGGAGCAAGCCAGCCAGTACAAAGGCTGAATAAACAGTCGGTAGAAATTAACTTGAACGTTCAGGGAGAAGAACAAAGACTTTCGACGTGAGCTGGAGAGGGAATCCTAATTGCCAGCGAGTGAGGAGCCTCTGGCGCCAGGCTTCAGGAGACACAGAAGCAGGGATGTTGACAGTGGCGGAGACAAGCAGGTGCGATGCTGATTTGATAAGGAGAAGGGCGAGCATTCTAATGTAATGAGGATGCTGCTGGAAAGGGGAATTGGGACTGAGAAAGGAGAGGGGTCCTGCAGGCAGCCAGCTGAGGACATGTTCCTGGATGGAGGGTCCCAGTCTCATCTCCCAGCCCAGCTGGGGAGGAAAGGGCATCTGGGAGCAGGGGCTGGGGCAACAGGGGCTGGGGCAGCAGGGGTTTTAATGGTGATGTCCCCCTTGGAGCCACAATTACAGCCAAGGAGGCATTCCATGGTGGTGCAAGGGGAGAGTGGAAGGGTGACCAGCATTTGGGTCTTCAGTATGGTGGATGTCACGGATCCCCTGGACCCAGAAAGAGGGGGTAGACCTCACCCTGGAAGAACCCACAGAAGGAGACAGACAGAGAGACTTCGACAGAGAAGCATTCAGCAGAACTTGTCCTCACGCCTACCCCATTCAGCAGCTGAAGGGCATACATAATAAACAAAATATTTATCAGGTGCCTCCTCGAGGCCAGAAACTTTATGTTAAACTCCCATGATTCGAGGTGGCATGATTATTATTGGCCCTAGTTTACAGGTGGACAAACTGAGGCCCAGAGAGATTGAGTAAATTCCCCAAGATCACACAGCTCTTAGCCAGTCTCAGCTAAAACACAAGGAAATGGTCATAGAATTCCCTTTGGGGCATTTCATCCTCTGTTACCTGAGTTTCTGTGGCATCTTCTGGAGGGCAAATGCACTCAATTGTACATCTTTAAGGGCCCAGGAAGTTCTGGGTCCTGTTTCATGTACTAGTTACAGAAGCAGAAGACTCATGCCCTGCTCTCAAGGGACTCACAAAAACTAGGAGGCAAATGTGGCAGCAGAAGGATCTCCATGTCCTCTGTTGGCTGAGGTGGCTGGGGTTCCATCCACACCTGGTGGGAGACTGGCTGTGAGGGTTCAGAAATAATTCCTGGAGGAGGGGACCTCAGTGTGTTAGGGGAAGAAGGGACAACCCACAGTGGAGACAGCCTTAGCCGAGGCATGGAGGTGAGAGAACTTGAACTTTCCGCAGTTTGGAATGACTGGAGGTTTCTCTTTTCTTTTCTTTTCTTTTTTTCTTTTCTTTCCTTTTCTTTCCTTTTCTTTTCTTTTCGATTCTCTCTCTCTCTTTCTTTTTTTAATGGAGGCACTGGCGATTGAACCCCGGACCTCATGCATGCTAAGCATGTGCTCTATCGCTGAGCTCTACCCTTCCCCTGGAATGACTGGAGTTGATGGCTGGGCTTGGCGGTGAGCCCTGAGGCTCTGGAGGCCCATGGGGTATTGGAAGACTTTCTGGATGGCACCAGGGGTCTCCCCTGAGGGTGATGAGAGGGGCTGGTGCCCTCACTGAGCCTGGAATTGTGGATAAAGAAACCTTCCCTGGGGGAAATGCAGGAGGCTCCCCAGGACCTTTGGCTGGTCTGTTCAGGTTGAGGATCTGAACATGGCACCATGACCTCCGGGACAGAGACCACACCAGGCCACCTCTGATGCCCAGGAAACCACAGGAGGGACGCACCACTGCTGCTAAGCGGCTCCGTGTTCTGTATATTCTCAGGTCCCAGGACACACCATAAATATTCATGGCTGGAAATACAAGCGAGGTCTCTCTGTGCTCCGGAAGAAACCACCCAAGGCACCTGGCTTTCGTCCTCCTGCTTTCAAATGCTAGGTCAGCACCGAGGGAGGACTACACCTTCTAAAACCCGGCTTCCTTAATTTGTTTAACAAAAGACATCTCTGTGCTCTGTGGCCTCTTAATTTCCGTAGATGTTAAAGTGCAGGGAATTAAAGAATCAATGGGCAATTAAGGAGGCACTGGCAGGTTCTGGCCAAGAGCGTATTATTTATTTATTCAGCCAGCCACGCTCATTTTTAAAGTGTTAACTTTCCATTTTGTTTCTGACATCAAAAATAAATCAAACTAAACTGTACACGTCACAGCAGAAAAAAATTATTTGCATGATGCATTGCCCCTTTGAAGGCTCACGAGCCACCTGCAAAAGGAGTTTTTGTCAGTGTCAAAGAAAAAAAAAGATATGAATTCATTCTGGCGCTGGCCTCCCCCTTAGGACAAAGATAGGATTGAAAAGATAGAAATAAGGTTTTAATTCACTAGTAATTTTTCCACCTAGTCTCAAGGTTCTTTCTGATTTCTGAGCATCTATCTTCCTGGATTGTCTTGGGAGGGCAGCAAGATTTTAGTCCATTAACACTGTGGTTGCTTTGGTGAAATTTCAGAACAAGAGGAAATAAATGACCACAGTGGAGACACAGGCTGGCCAGCCTCTGTATTTCCGCTCCTGGTCCAGGGACTTTCATCTAAAGTAGGGGTTCCCCAGTGACCTCTCCCCTTTCCCTCCTTCCAGCTGACACCATTTGGCACGCCTTACCTAAAAAGGAAAATACGAAATTGCCACCCAGTCTCGTTCCTTAACTGCTCCCCAGTTTGAACGAGCCCTGTCCAAATACGGACAATGTGAACAATTCGGAATTGTCCCTGCACCAGTGACCTTCAGTCTCCGCTCCCCAGCCTTCCCCATCCCACCACCCATCCCTCCCCAGCAAGCTCTCTGTAGACCCCATCACTTCCACGCACACAGACACAGCGCCCCGAGGTAGATCTAGCGCAGGTGAATCAGAACCACCTGGATGGCATGTTAAACCGATCCTGATTCAGTAGATCTGGGGGGGGGGGTAGAGCCTGAGAATGTGCATTTCTAATAAATTCTGAGATTGAGACCGTACTTTGAAAATCGCTGTTCTCGGAAATCCGTTGATAGGAGGGAATACTTCCAAAAACTTGTGCTGTGGCGCCATCTAGTGGTCCGCGACCACAGTGGCAGCAATCTGCGCTAGGTGATTTGTGAGACCCTGAAAATCACCCAAGAAATCCATGACTTGTGTAGAATGCATTCTCCTTTGTTATCCCTACTTTTTAAAGGCGAACTTTTTTTTCACACTTTTATTGTGGTATAATTCTTTTACGGTAAACTACACATATTTCAGATTTGTACCATTTGATGAACTTTGCCAGATGTATACACCAATGAAACCACCACCATAAACAAGACAGCTAACATTTCCATCCCCAGCAGGTGCAAATTTCAAACTCCTGACTTATCCCTTTCCACCTCCTTTACCCCCTGGTAACCATAAGTTTGCTTTCTATGTTTGTGAGTCTGTTTCTGCTTTGTAAATAAGTTCATTTGTGTCTAAAGGCGAGCTTTTTATTGAAGTTAAATTTCTTTTCATCCTCCAAACAACCCCAAGGCAGAATTAAGACTGGAGGACAAGTCTTTTGAAAAAAGAAACTCAAACAGACTTTGGTGTTTGTCCCCCAGATTCTTCTAACTCAAGGCACGACAACTGTGACACACTGGCAGACAGTGAAACAGCCACCCAGTTTACACAATAATTAAACCCTAATTTAACCCCAAACGGTCTCAACCCTTGGCCCCCAAGTCAAAGTAGGAAATGAGCTCCAGCTTTTCACAGTCTGAAGCAAGGGAGCACACCTGTTAGAAGAGGAAAATCAAATTGCCCCAAGTTCTGGGAGTGGTGGAGCTAAATTTAAGAGGCAGGGATGCAGCTGGAGGGGTGAGGGTGGCAAGGAGGGGTTAGTGAAAACTGCAGATTCCCAGGCCCATTCTTAAGAGTTTCTGGGTAGGGGCTGGCACTTCGCATTTTCAACAGTCATTCCAGGTAAACTCAAGTAGATGGAAAGAGCCCGGTTTGAGAAAAACTTTGAAAGAGCAACCCCTTTTAATGATGTTCCTCTGCACAGTGCTGTCCAACAGAAGTCTGTGAGCCACATGAGAGACCATCACATATCCACTAGTCGCCTTTAAAAAGTACAAAGAAACAGGTGTGACTGTGTTTTCCTTAACCCACTATATCCAAAATATTACTTTGACACATAATCATTTTGCCCATAGAGTGTATATTTTACAACACATCTCAGTTTGGGTAAGTCACCTGTAAGAATTCGATAGCTGCACGTGGCCAGCAGCTACCATATTGGACAGTGCAGCCCTCGATGCCACGCAGTCCATTAAAACTTTGAGTGATGTTTGGAAATGTTCTATTATCTGCATTTAGGCATCATTTGTCGGGCGCTTCCCACCAGTCCCCAGGATAAGTGTTTTACATGCTTTATGCCCATTCAGCCTCGTGTCAACCCAATGTGAGTGCTCTCAAGACAGGATGTCGTAAATTAACCACAACCACTACCGGGTCCACGTGCAGAGGGCCCAGAGGACCCAGGAGGAAGAATTGGGTCAAGAGTCTGAGCCGGGTTGCTGCCGGAATTGCAGGCTCTGACAGGGAGATACTGGGTCGAGGCTGGTATCCAATCAACAGGGATGATGGGGAGAGAGTTAAACCCTGAAATGGATTCAGGGGTGGGGTGGGAGTTGGGCTGGAGCTACAAGCCCATTTGGACAGGGCCCGCTGGTGGCAAGCAACAGAAATGCATTAGGGTTTTACGAGAAGGGGGCTGGGGAAACTGACAGGACAGCAGTTGGAAGAATTCAATAGGAGGACCTCAGAGTCACCTGGTGAGCTTGCTAAAATCCCAGTATGCAGATAACTGCTGGAGCCAAACTTACTCCCGCCCCATGGCCCAGCAAGCCTCCTCCCAGAGGCAGGCCCAAGAGAAATGAATAGACACAGCCACTGAAAACACAGGAGTGAATCATAGCAACTCTATTCACTACAGCCTAAAACTGGAAACCCAAATGAACACCAACCAAAGAATGGGTCCCTAAATTATGGCGTGTTCATGCAGAGGAATACACACAAGAGAACTTCTGAAGCTCGTCCCCTCTCAGACATCGTAGTGAGTGGAAGTGGCAAGATGCCAGTGTACCTACTGGATGACTCCATTCAGATGAAGTTCCAGAATGGTTGAAACTAATCTTAGGTTGATAAAAGAATGGTGGTCACGTGGGTGGGGGGCAGTGTCACTGACCAGAAAACAGCCTGAGAGAAGCTCCAGGAAATATTCCTCTTTCTTCATTGGATGATGGTTATCCAAGGTGTAGTTATACATAAAAATGCATCACATTCTACACTCAAGATTTGTGTACCTTATGCACAAGTGTTGTGTATACGTTATACTCCAAAGGTAATCATTTTAAAAAATGTATCTCAATACTCATGCTGCAGCCCAGATTGATTAGATCTGCATCTCTGAGAATGGGTCCCAGGCATGGGTAGTTTTAGAAGCAAATCCAATATGCAGCCAGGGTTGGACATGAACGCCCCAGATCGGTGCTTCTTAAACCCCAATGCACACACCAGTCACTGGGAGCCTTGAGATGAAGATGTCGGTCAGCGGCAGGGGCTGAGAGTCTGTTCCAGGTGCTGCCAGCGCTACGGGCACGTGAACCACACTTTGCTTCCTGAACGAAGGTCCTTCTGCTCCAGCCCAGGCTCTGGCTCCATCACCTGACTAACAACAAGGCCTCCAGTGGGCAGGCATCTACGACACAGAGCTGCCCCTACAGAGAAGCTCAAGGAAGCTGAAGATTTCGTAATTTTCGAAGTCCGAAGAATTTGTGGTTGGAAGAGGCAGGACATATTAAGGCTGCATTTAAGTTTGATTTTGAAATTGGGGGACAAATGCACAAGTGTTTATAGTTGGGGGGCAGGGGGATGGTCAGCCAATTTTTTCTGTAAAGGACTGAGTATTTGGAGGGCTGTCTCTGTTGCAGGTACTCAGCTGCACGGCTGTAGCACAAATGCAGCTCTAGACAGTATGTAAACAACGGCTGTTGCTCTGTGTGAATAAAACTGTTTCCAAACGCATGCCTGGTTTGTGACTGTGGTTTACGTTACACTGTCATTCATGTGTGCTGGGTAGCAACCTGAGAACCTAAGAATTGTCTCCCTGGAGAGGAAATGTGTGTGTCTGGGGGACAGGAAAAGAGGTGGTCTCTCACTGTTATCTTATCTTTGGCATCATGTATTGTGTATGTCCATCACCTATTAAAAAAAAAAACAAAACAGAGATGGGGCTTCCATACATGACGTATTTGCAGACGGCCTCCCGTGAGACGTACCTGCTGTCACTTTTACCATCTCCCTTTCCAAGTGCCTGTGAGCCAGACCCACAGGACACCACCCACCCCCCGCCTCAGCAGGACAGTCCTCATCCCTGTCTCCTGTTCCTCGCCTTCTCTCCTTTCTGTGGAGCCTGGTGGAGCCCACCTCCTGCTGGGAGCCCTCCCAGCGTACCAGGAACATTGGCCTCACTCATCTTTGTCGACATGGCTCCTTTGGCTCCGTGGAGAGCAGAGGCACCATGTGCAGGGAAGAGCAGTCTGGATCTGGAAGGTCCAGGTTCAAGCGTGGCTCTGCTGGGTCTGAGCCACAGGCTCCCACCTCACCAATGGTTGCCAGGATCCCACAGGGAATCACCATCTGCACAGACATCACCGTGCCCACCTCCCCAAACAGAGACGCTCCCTAAAGGGCCAGAGTGGTCCCATCCTTGTAGCAGCCCCCATGCAGGATGCTTGGCATACAGCAGGCGCTCAGTGGAGAGGAAGAGATCAGTGGAGTAGGCAGAGCTCCTGCCTGTCCCCAAGCCAGGGAGGCCAGGGAAGTTCCATCCTAGGTCGGGGCAGGAGGTGGCCACCTGGAAGTGGCTTTTCAAATGCCGTCTGTCCCCACCAGATGTCAGCTGGGCCTGTTTTTAGCAACAAACAGCCAACATCTCACCTAGATAATTTGCTTTGCAAAAATACAAAATAATGACATTCCCTTTATATCTGTTAGTAGTTGCTTTATGTATTTAGGTGCTCCTATACTGGGGGCATATATGTTAACAAGTACAATATCCTCATCTTGTATCACTCCTTTAATCATTATAAAATGTTCTTCTTTATCATTCTTTATGGCCTTTGTTTTAAAGTCTATTTTGTCTGAAATCAGTTGTACAACTCAATTAAAAAAAATACAAAATAAGCCCACCGCATTAAAGGAATCTTCAGGAAGGCTTGCGGATCAGTCTAAAAGTCAAACCTGGTGAGTACCTCCGTGCTCATCTAATTCACCCATTATACAGATGGGGCTTGTGGTGGGGCAGGCAGGGCAAGGAACTTGCCACAAGCCCATGGCCAGAGCTCTGAGTCCTCAGAGGGAAGTTGGGGACCCAGAAGGATGCTGTTGGTCAGGATAAGTTAGGACAGGCCGTGTGTAACCCCCAGACTTCAGTGACTCATGAAAGACCTTGGTACACCACACCTCTGTCTCTGTTCTACACCATCTTTACGCTGGGACCCAGGCATGTGGACCAGTCTCTCCTGGGCCAGAGGGAGCGGGCCAGTGAGTCACACGCGGGCTCTCTGTCTGCCTTGGGACAAAGGCCACCTCAACCTGCTTTCCGCTGACCATGCCCGAGCACAAGAGTGGTAGAATGCCATCCTACTGCACAGAGATGGGAGGGAAGACGGACTTTGGGGCAAGGAGATGTCCACTATAGCAGAGAGGCTCAGCCTGACCACCGCTGGTGTGTCAGGACGGGAAGCCACGTTCGGATGCAAGAATTCATACATGTTCTGAAAACAAACAAACAAAAAAACTCAAAAGAAATACAGCAGAGAAAAGTGAATCAAAGTAAAGAACTCGGGAACAGGTATATAAGACACAGCTGAGCAATGAAGCTCCCAAGAGGGCGTCAGCCAAAATATTCTGTGATAACATGACGGAAGTTCAATGTCACCATTTCAAGATTCTTGAGATAGAAGCATGTGTGGAAAGTTTATAATTCTGAAACTGTATTCTGGGTGATTCCAGCAAAGCCCAGGAGACAGAGAACGTCCATACACGTGCACTTGTAAGAATAAGGGTGGAAATCTGATGTTCTGCTGAGTTTCTTCTTGTTCAGAGGGAAACTGAAATCCACTGATAACACAGAATCAAGACGCTGAACGTTAAACTGACTGCAGGGAAAAATTTTGATCAAGAGAATAATGATGAAAGCAAAAAAAAAAAAAAAGAACCAATTAGAAAACAATAGGAAAATGAACTAAATTGAAACAGTAATCACAAACAAGAAGTTAAATTCACCTGCTGACTCCAGATTTCACACATACAGACAAAATTCTAGCAATGTGCTGTGTACAGACACAGCATTTGAAACAAAAAGCACAAAAGAGGTTACCAGAGATGTTTCACACTGATGAAAAAAATACCATTCATGAGCTTTTTAAAACTGAGCAACATGCAACCAAAACTTATAAAAAGAAGCTAAAGTCAAGGGAAAACAGGAAAATACGGTAACACCAATACATATAACGACCCTTTAATGTACTCTCCTTAGAAATGGACATAGTATGGACCAAAAAAAGGGGGGGTGGGTGGGGGAGGGAGACAGCAAAAAAGAAAATCAACAGATCTGAATAATTTACAAGCTGGATTTAGTAAATTACATAAAACTTTATACCAAACCAATAATGTGTTGTTCTTCAAATGTGGTATAACACTTTCCATGATCCCCTCCCCCCAAAACCATTCTATGGTTCATTTGGAAAAGTAAATGTGCAGAAGAACCCAGAACTTTTTAAGAACATAGACAAGAGGCTGTTAGTGTTGGTGAGATGGTGACTGATGGAATTGTCGAGTCCTGTGCTGTCCAGCCTGGCAGCCACCTGGCACCTGCCACCTGGGGCGGTTAGTCTGGACAGACAGGCTGGAAGTGTGAAATATTCACATGAGATTCCAAAGACTTCATATGAAAACACTAAAATACCTTGGTATTTCTAATGTCCATTACATGTTGAAATAATGGGTTAAATAAACGATTATTTTCATGTTTTTCCTTTTGAGGCTCCTAGGAAATTTTAAACTACACACGTAGATCACACTGTGTGTCTATTGGACATACTGGCCTAGAAACAGACCTGGGTTTTCAACTTTTGTCCACACCCTTTACGATGACCCTTGCTCGGGGAGACTTTTCCTTGTAGATCCTCGCAGAATTAAAATGTTCACTCTTTGGCCTAGATGCTACAGGTTTCTCCTTGATTTGTTTAATTTTTCAAATAAGCAAAACGATTGTCCTTGTTTCATCAGTGTTTTCCCAATTCTAAGTTCTGAAACTTCCCCACAGGCTGGTCAGTTAGCCACCATGGTGCTTGTTTAGGGACATGGAATGAGGCATAATCACGTCACATGGCACACAGAGGAGCCGTGGTTAAGAACCCGGCTTTGAGTCTCAGCTCTGCTCCACCTGCAAACCACCATCTGGTCACCCTTTTCTGTGTCCGGGATCAGACCCTGCCTCGCAGGGTTGTCATGAGGACCAAGTATTACCTGTGAAACAGCGTGGCATCTGTCAGGAAGTTCTCTGTAACTCCAGCTCAACCTTGTTTTCTCTTAAGCCTGCAATGGTTAGGTGCCACCTCTAAGCTGTACAAGGTACAGCAGCAATCTCGGAACCCAGGCTCCACGCTGACATCCTACTGGGACTGGCCCAGCAGGACCCCAGGGACCAGCGAGGGGAATACACTGGACACAAACACCTGCAGTGGGACCAGGCTGGATGCTCTAACTCCTGTGCTCAGCATCCTGCCACTCTCGCACTCCAGGCAGATCACCACATCTCTCTCCAGAGTTTAATTTCACACTGAAGCTGGCCCCTGGTTGGCCCCCAAGTAATTCAAAGATCATGTCAAGAATGTCCTCGCCCAGAGGGCCACAGTCTGGCACAGCAGAGCAAGGAACTCCATAAACTCGTAAATCCACTCCTCCGTAAAAGCACCAAGATTACCAGCAAAATGGTCAAAAATCAACTTTTTCAGAATTCTGGAAATTAGTCCAAGGTCCACAGCAATCTGTTTATTCAGAGTACACGTCCCCCACCACTTCCAACTCACTTTCCTTCCAACATCCCAAACCCTGGAGGCCTAAGACCTGACACAAAGGGCAGCGCGTATACTCATCCCCATGGCCTCCCCTCCCCCAATCCTGGGGGCTTTATCCAAGGATTCTGACCCCATCACTTATCACCCCAAGAGCCCAGAGGAAGCCTTTCTAGGCTGGACCACCCTGGCTTTGGCCTCTGCTTGTGCACCCCACCCCCGACCTTCCTCCCTGCCCCAGAATTATGTGGTTCCATCAAAACCCCTCCCCGGTTCCTAAAGACAGAGGCCAAACCTGTACACCAGGCTTTGTGGGCTCTCCCCAAACTAGCATGAGGGCTCCCACGCATCCTTTCCTGTTCCAGTGATGAAAGCTGTACGGAAAAAAGTTTTGGCCCTGAGTATATCTCTACTTGGCCAAAGTCACACCTAATTACGGCTGGGACTCAGGGCTGTTGGCAGCTAAGACTGCATGAGAGACAGCTGTGGTCCAGGCTCTGTACCAGCAGGGGACTTTCCCCTTCCACTTCATTACCACCAGTATCTGATCCTACAGGTGGGGGGAACCAAGGCTTTTATTTTAACCACTTGGTACCCACAGCCAGGGAGCGTGGCTGCGGGTCTGTAGGAGGATGCCTTCGGTGTGGAGGACCCTCGGGCTCCCTCAGCTCTCTAGAGACCCCCCAGGGGTAAGTAAGCCAAGGGGCACCGAGGCCCGAGCCTACCTTTAAGAGGGGCCATCAAATCAAGACAGCTCTGCTCTCACGTGTAAATGTAATTTTTATATCATTCTTAGCACTATGGTACAGTAAATAACTCCGCAGATTTATGATGAATGCACATGGAGTTTGGGGAACCAGTGCTTTAAACTCAGGCCTGGCTACTGGGGACACTCACTGGAGGAAGCCAGAGGTTTGGCTGCCGCCTTGTGGGGCATTAAGAGGGAAAAGCCAGGAGGAAATTTCCGGCTACACGGTCTTCAGAGCCCCGGGTCTCCTAATGCAGGTGGGACCCAACAGCCCATCGTACTGACAACCCCCCTTCCTCGCACCCCAACCTTTTGACCATGGAAAAAATGGACTCCAAACTATGGTGTATACAATTCGAGATTTATGTAAGTTTATGAGTTTAAGTTACTTAAATTGCACAATGCTGAATGAACTCAGTCTAAAAAATAATCAAACACACACCACTGCAAGGTAATTCAATGAGCTGCTTTTTTTTTTTTAAACAAATTTGTACAGAAAAAAAAAATCCCCGGATCATAAACTATACTGTCCAGTCACCCTGTCCGTCCGCAGGAGGCCGCGGGAGCCCGCAGCCCAGGAGCTGGGCCAGGCAGCGGTCCCCTGCAGGAGTAACTTCGGCTCAAGGTGACATGGGATATGGAAAATTCATGAGTTCCCTTTGTTCTCCAGTGTATCTTGTACAAAATATTACATTCTTTAAACATATTTACAGAGTTTGCACAAATAGAAAATGGTTACAAATTACAACCAGGCTTGGCAAGATGACAGTTCCCCTCCCCCACTGCCCGAGGCCAGAGGTATGATTGCTTTGTATTTACATCTGCATTAAAAAGTCTGCCTTCAGGAGACCTAGATGGAGTTTACAAAAAAAGGTTAAACGTCATAAATTCATTCTTAAGCTGTACAAGGGATCGATACCAATTAAGTCAGTTCATGTCTTGCTCCCTGAAGAAAGATTCTGAAAGTAAAAGAAATACTCTCCAAAGCAAAAGACACACACATCCCTTGGCCCATCTGCTCCGGTGGTTTGGGTTTGGGTTTGGGTTTGGGTTTGGGTTTGGGTGAAGTAGGAAGGAAGCAGGAAGAAGGGTGGGGTGGGATGGGGTGGGGAACAGGACACCTTAATGTTGACATTTTTCTTCTATTTTTTTTTTTTTTTTCCTTCTAAACAGCCTGGAACCAGGTTAAGCAACTGGCTTGTTTCACGCCATCCTATAGCTTTGAAAAGAACCCACGGTTCCTTCCTTGTCTCGGAGATGAAACATCCTGACATGACTACAGTATGGAAAAGAAAGGACTTTCTGGGGGAGGACAATGTTTGTAATTCTGATGTAAAGCCTGCCTTGAGTGCCAAGCCCAACTTCAACAGTGCAAAAAAGACTTCAGAAGTGACGTGGGGACGGTCAGAGGCTCGAGTAGTAGCTGTCCACCCACTGAGCGAGTCCTCGCTCCACCAGCGACCTGTTTATCAACACCACCTAGGAGAGAAAGTTCCCTTGAGAGCTTGGCACCAGGGGCCGCGTCCCAGGCCGGTGCAGGCTCCCCCTCTTGCAGCCCCAGGCCACCACTGCGGGCGAGGGTGCCACGAGTAATGGGGTGTGGGCATGGCTCGCTTTCTGGGCCAACAGGGGATTTACTTACAGGATCTGTTGGCATGCAGATAGGCTTTTCAATATGCTGCAGAATATAAGCTTTAGTGCCACGAGATGAAAGAGAAAACCCACATGGATAAGGTCCAGGACAGCCTGTGCTGGGGACTGTCATGTGCACAGTACGCTGTTTAGCAGCATCTCTGGCCTCTACCCACCGGATGACACTTGCATCACCGCCCCCAACTGTGGCCACCAAAAGCCTCTCCGGACATTGGAAGGAAAAAAACGGAACTTACCTCATCTCCAATCACACTCCATAGCTGAATCAGAGGAAGGCCAGTTGGACTGTAACTCGTCACCTGAGAAAAAACAAAACAGCCCACCATGTTTACAAACTACCCCACGCATCTCTCCTTAAAGACCGCTGGCCAACCCAGATGTGAGCCACAGGGAAGCAGGCGCTAAAGGTCGGTTGCTGAGAAGCCCAGATAGTTAAGCGAGGCCGGGGGGCACTGCGGGTGGGGGGAGGCTCATCGGCCCGCCCCGCCTGCCACCCTCCCTGCCGCCGCACACCTGGGCCAGCAGCGCGGTGTTTCCTGTCATCTCGCTCATCGCCGCGTCCGCTTCAGGTGAGAAGTGGTCATCATCTTTAGAAGGAAAAGCAGCACTTAGACTCTCACTGAGGCAAGACACTCTCATCAATCCCATAACTTGCAGGTGTTTTCCAAGTGGAACACTTCACTCGCTGCCATGGACTAAAGAGCTCTATGTGGGGAGGCCTCCCTGTGACTCCAAGTGGATACACTCGGGTGCCTGCTGCACGCCAGCCACTGGAACTCTGCCTTCAATGGAAATACCACCACCACCACCACCAATCTGGGGGCCAACTGGGCTGAGCATGTTGTGTGGGGTCTCACACTGGGTCAGTAACACCATGAGATGGCAGGTGTTGTCCTCACTTTACAGGTGAGGACACGGGGACACAGGTGGATGGCCAAACGTCAACCAGCCCCCCGAGTGGTGAAGGTGGAATTCAGATCCAAGCAGGAGGCCATGCAGCCCAACTCGGGCAGTGACCAAGCGGGCGGCACTCCTCGTCAGACTACATAAGTCGTGTGCAAAGACACATCTAAGGCAAGAGGTGGCAAGGATGGGAGAGGCAGAATTAAGGTCCGGGAGCGTCTTACAAAGGAGGGCCTTCAAAAGACACTTTAGCCGGGCCTGGACAGGCTGCGGAGGGAGGCCGGGCCAGGGCAGTGAAGGAAAACAGAACGAAGCCCGTGTCCAGGTTCTGGCCAGTGTGACTCCGGCTGGACTAACGCGCTTCTGAAGCATCCCTGGGCTTCAGTCGAACAAGAACAAGGTCAGAGAGCGAACCTGGGGCGGGAGGAGCATGGACTGAAGGACTGCAACCTCCAACCACTCCTGAGTACTGGCCATAAACAGCCGCTGGCTGACCGCCATCCTCAGCCCGTTCCTGGGCCACTGTGACTGCCTCGGCCGCCCTGAAGGACAGGTGCTGGCTCATTTTCCAGATGGGAACAGGGAGGCTGGGGCTAAGCAACTTGCTCAGGGTCACACGCCAGTCCCCTCCCCGCCCCCCCCCCCCCCCAGCGATGGGATCACAGTCTGAGACGCCACCCAGGTGAGTGTCGGTGTGGTCCCCACAGAGCCCCAGGGGCCCAAGCACAGCTGAGCAGAGCCAGGGGCCGCAAGGCCCGCCCTCAGCCCGCGAGCGAGGACTCTGGGCCTCGACTGCGTTCTGGGAGGTGCTGTGTAGGAGGCCTCTCCAAGCCGGAGGCTGGGTAAAGTCTGGAGCAGCGGACCTGACAGGGTGGTCCACAGACCAGCGGCACTGGCGTCACCAGAGAACTTATTACAAATGCAAGTCCTCAGGCCTCAGCCCAGACCTATTCAATCAGAAACAGAGTGGCAGCAACCCGGGTTTGCTTACGTCCTGCAGGTGAGAGCCAGGGTCTCAGAAAGACCTACTTTCCGCCACGGCCTGCACCCCCCAAGCCAGAGGCCCCTCCTGTTACCTGACAGGGGCGTCACACCGTCAAGAAGGACCTCTGCTCCCTGGAACGGCAGGGTCACGAAGTCAGACCTGGAGGGCGAGACAGGCACACGCTGAACATGGACTGCAAGGCTGGCTTGCTCTGGGCTGGCGCTCACCTTCTGGCACCCAGGAGGAAGCCCCGCCGCCGAGGGCCACAGCTCCCGGTGCGCCCGGACGCAGGCCCGGCCCTGCACCAGCCCGGCCTCAGGGGTGCTTCTCCCACCCAGCTCCCAAAGAGAAGCCTGCCTCCCTTTTGCCAAAGGACACCAGTGGGAATGCTCCCCCCAGACAGGCCTTTCTGGCTCCGTCTGGCTGAGACAAGCGTGGAGTCTGTCTACATCATACTCTGCTAAAACAGAGTAGGCAGCAGCAGGGAAGAAGTAACCCACGTCCCAGGCCGTGCAGAACCGAGCCGGCTCTGCAGAAATCACAGCCCCTGCCTCCACGCACCGGATCTGCCGGAGCACGTCGACCTTCACTCTCTTGTATCCCCCGTAGTCAACGTAGCGAATCTCGACTTCATTGGTCTCCTCGTAGGAGGCCACCACTTGGGCTCGCCACCAGGCACCGTCCACGCCAGGGGCAGCGCAGATGACTGTTACTGCAGGGCGGGAAGACAGCATGTGCAAACACCTGGCCTGGGCAGGGGACCAGAAAGCGCTCCCCAGAGCCCAAGACTGACCCCGGGAAGGCCCTGGACAGCCTCGCGTGTGCGCTGCCCAGACCAAAAAGGATTCATCTAGACCTGTTTCCAGCAGAGGTGGATACAGGTGAATTGGAATAAACCAAGTAAACTCCAAAATTCAGGGACTGGACCAGCACTTGCCTTACATTCTTAACCGAAAGTCCCAGAAAGCATTAAGAACCTCCCAGTGCAGCAGCTCTCAGCGGCTGGTTGCTAGGACCTGCTCTGGCCCATGACAGCGCAGATTGAGGGCAGATCAGAAGGGCCGCCCAGGCCTAAACCCCACTTCTTCTGGCCTTTGCTTCAGGAAGGCACAGAGAGCACTAATGCCCGGGGAAGCCAGCCAGGCCAGAAAGCAAGTGCCCCAAGTGTCACCAACCCCACCTGGGGGCAGCAGGGGTGGGGGCCTGTGACACAGCTGGCCACACTGTGTCCTGACCCTTAAAGGCAGCCCCTGGTGCAGTCACCTCCTGGCCTCCAGTAACATCAAAGAATGTGACAAAATCCTTTTTCCTCCAAAACAAAAACCATACAAAAATGCAACAGAAATTTCAAGGGTTTTCCTAATGACTTGAAGCCCACTGGGGGCTCCAGATTAGAAGTCCCTGGCAGGGCAGGTAAGAGAGATCTTCCAACATTCAATTCCTACTAACCGGGGCAACAAATAAACAGCGACATAGGGCAGGCTCGGAGTGCAGCTGGGTTCTAGGCTCGGAGCGCAGCTGGGTTCCCAATCCAGGTCCCGTGCAGGGTCCACCTGGGCAAGTCACTGACTTCAGAGTCTTAGTTTTCTCATCTGTCGACTAGAGATGACCCAACCCAGCAGCAGGCCTGGCCAGAAGACTCAGCCCAGCACACTCCATGCCAACAGCAAGAACTCAGGGATGCCGCTCCTGTGAAGGGCCCCAGAACAGCCTCCTCCTGGTCAAGACCAAGGGCAGAATAGCAGGGAAGCCCCAAAACTTCTCCCCCGGGCCTGGCCAGAGTCCAGGCCCCCCGACCCCCCAAGCAGCACTTACTTTCCACTGGGGTGGGCAGGGTGGGGATTCCTGGCTGAGAATAGCAGAGGTACATCTGCTGGTCCAGGCTGCGCAGCGCATGGAAGGTCGGGTGCGTGTGCTGCTGCACGAACAGGTGCCCGGCGTTGACCTGGTTGACCACGATCACCTCCACAGTGATGCCATCCGGGAGCATGAGCTGCAGGAAGGGGAGGGGCAGCAGCCATTGCAGCAACCCTTCTGGGATGAGTCTAGGATAAGTCCAGAGGCCCCAGGGCAAGTCTCTGAACTGGCACATCTTTGAAAAAGGCACGACAACCCAAAGCGACATGGCACCCAGATGGCAGAGGTTCAAGGAGACCTATTTTAGCCGTGGAAAGTGCTTGGCACCAGCATGGCCCTTGCCCTGTAATACCACAAGTAACCGCTAGAGGCAGCCTCAACTCAGGGCTGGGCAGGGAGGCTCCCAGGAATGGCTCTGGATGTAGGTCCCGCCTCCCACTGGCCTGGGCAGAGCTTCCTTCCCCAACCTCTTGTGGAGAATCTGTTAAGAACCAGCAAAGGCAAAGAGGAATGAGGTGGCCACTGAGAACAAGAATAAGAAGTAGATAGCTCCTTCGGACCTGCAGCTGACCCCAGGAGCTAAGGTTTGACGGCGTCTCTCTCCCCTGCCTTCCTACCAGCCAGCAGCGGCCTCAGGTCAGGTCCACTGTCAGTCAGCCCAGTCTGAGTCATTTGCTCTTCTCTACGCTCCACAGACATCCTCCCAACTCATTCCCACTCTGGGATTTGGAACGCAGGTTTGCTCAGTGCCAGGCCCCACATTAAAGGCCCTAGAAGATGCCAAGATTGGTCTCTAAAGAACTGTTCTGAAGACACTAGTTTCTCTGGGACTAAGGCAACATCTAGACGCTCTGGACACAGTAGCATATTGACTCCAACTCCAGGCCAGGTGGCCACAAAAAGAGCCTCTGGCTGAGAGTCCTGGCCCACCCCCTCCAGGCCCCCTAGTGCTGCAGGCCGAGTGGTGCCTCCAGTCCCAGCCAGCCGCCCGGCACAGAGCACACGGGAAGGGAGGAAGCCACATCAATCACCCAATTATCTACACATAAAGAGTGGGTCTGGGGCCCAGCCTCGTGGGGGAAACTGTGTAATTCAGAAGTGGAGCACTGACTGGGGTTCAGGCCACTCCCAAAGACCCACAGGAAAGGGAGGGGACATGCACCACTTCCCCCAAAGCACAGGGTCTCTGGAGGAAGGAAGATGCAGAACCAAAGGGCCAACCATCATAACAAAACAAGGCCACCTCCTTGGAGCAGCACATGCACCTGACGTGTGAAATGCCTTCAGTACCGCACACATAATTCCACTCCCAGTGAGACGAGGCTCAAACTGGGCTGGAGGCACACAACACAGCAGGATGTGGGCAAGAGACCCCGCAGCCCCAGCACACACAGGCCCGAGATGTCAGCTCCACCTCCTGCCAAGCACCCAGCGGGCAGGTGGGGGGATTTCGTCTCCTTTGTGATCTGGGCACCTCCAGTGAAGAGGGAAGGGGAAGGGGATCCCTCACCAGGGCCACCACGAGACCTGGCTCAACTAGAGGGAAGGAACGACGGCACAGCACAGCCCATCCAAGCCCACAACGGAGGGCCCACGCAGGCCTCAGAGGTGCTGGGCTGTGACCCTGGACACAGCACCAGCTTTAAGGGGTCCCTAGCCAGTCTGCGCACACCCAGCGGGGATGGACTATAACCCTTTCTAGGTAAATGCCTTGGAAACACAAAGGCTGCCCAGGCAGCAGAGCCATGGGAGTGTGGTCCTTCCAAGAAAGCCCAAAGGCTTCCTTCCAGCACCCCGGCTCCAAGGACACAAGCCAGCAGCAGAACTGACCAGCAGAGGCTAAAGGTGAGGGCACAGGCACCTGTGTGCTTGGCCTTCCTGGCCCACAGTCTTGGGAGTTCCTGTCTGGGGCAGGCTGGGGGAAAGGCGCACAAGCAGCCCTGGCCCCCAGGAGCATGCTCACCCAGGAAGTCATTGGAAGAGAAGGCAGTGCCAGCGAAGGCAGTGGGGGAGCGTAGATGTTGGTGAGGTTCAGTTCCTTGAACTTCTTCCCGATCAAGTTCAGCGCCTTGTCTACATGATGCTGAGAGCCTAAATGGGGGGTGTGGGGTAAAAGCAGGGCACAGTCACAGGGGGCAGGACAAACAGCAAAACCAAACTCATGCACACATCACACTACCTGGGACTCTTCCCCGAGTACAGGTGCATCTTTAAGGTAACAAAACGCCAAGCTCGGCCTTAGGATGAAAGGCACCTGAAGAAGCCTGAAGTCCGGGGCCTTTCAAACGAGACCTGTTGACGTGACTATACTTTGAAAGCTACAGGAGCCCAGCAGATGGGGAGGCCCGGCCCTCGCACACCATCAACCCAGGACCCCTGGCCCACCACCGAGTGCCCACACCTTTCCTGGCCACAAGGTCTGGGGGGACCCGAGTCTCCTTCAAGCACCAGAAGGGGAGATGAGGGGAAAGGGAAGACTCACCCACTCTCTCCACCTGGGGTGGGAAGCTTCAGAGACTTAAGTCCCAAAAGGGGAGCAACTGAGACTCAAATGCTTCAAGTCACTTACATCGCAGGTACGAAAACTAAACCCAGGGCAGCAGCTGCCACTGACCTTCTATGTGGCAGATCTGGACGTTCTGGGTGTAAGGCAGGGTGGAGATGTAGATCTTGGCACCAGATGTCTGCTTCAGAAAACTCACGTACCGTCCCTGCTTGCCAATCAGCCGACCAACTAGGTGCTTCCAGAGAGAAAGGAAGGTGAGAGGGTTAACAGGAAACCGATTCCCTGCCTCCCTGAGACCTGCCTTTGTTTTACACCAGGTCAGACTCAAACAGATTAACTGTTAACAGATCAACACTCACTCACCAGGCACTGTTCTAAGCGCTTACACTTACTCAGAGTGTGAAACAAATACCATCTGTTTATCACCATTTTACAGTTGAGGAAACAAGCCCAGAGAGGCTAAGTAATTTGCCCAAGCTCACACAGCTGCTGAGTGGCTGAACTAAGCAGTCTGGCTCCAGTTTCCACTTCATTCCCAACAGTAGGACCCAAATTCAGACACTGTAAAGGCAGTGTCTTCTCCTCCCAGATCCATACTATGAGATGTTTCACTAGCACAAGTTTCAATTTACAAGTCCTCCACCTCTCCCAGTGTGCCAAGGTCCAAAGATGAATGGGCTGAATTTGAAAATAAAGGTCTAAGAAAGAACCCTTGGGCTCCTGCTGCGAACTGACAGCAGGCTGGAGCCTCCAGAACACAGGTGCCCAGCAGGGCCAAAGCTCAAGGCGAACAGAAGGAGCCAAACTTAGCCACAACCCAAGACCAGATTTGAAACAGTCCCCAGTGACCCCGCCCAGCAGAGCTACTAGGGACAGGGTCCCTCTGTACCCAGAGCCTCCTGCATTTGCCCTTTGCAACTTCTGAAGGAGAAGGCAGGACTGCCGTCAGGGTCACCGGGGGAAGAGACAACTGGGGGTGCCAGCGCCCCAGGTCAGAGCAGCCGGCCTGACCCAGAGTTCACACCAAGCCAAGCCTCCACCTCGGCAGGGAGCTAACAGCCCTGGGGGCATGCAGTTGGCCAATTATTTCTGAGCCCCAGAGATAAACATCAAGATCAAGCTAATAGGATGTAAGTTAGAAAAGCAAGAAGCTAGACACTTAATACACCCTGGAACGGGGGACGAGTGAACTGACATTCACACAATGAATAAAGCAGTTAAAATTACATTTTCAAAGAACACAGGAAAATTAAATTGTTAAATATTTAAAAGCATTAATTAGAGGAACATAATCTCAATTTTGTTTAAAAACCACAGGGTGCAGGATGAGAAGGAAATAAAAGTCTTCCCAGTCACTCCCAGGGGTAGGATTAGAGCTGATTTTATTTTCTTCATACATTGCTATGTCTCACGCCCTCCAAAACACGGATTTATACTGTGCTCAATTATAAAACACACTTGGTGCTGAAGAGCTTGAGCGGAGCACAGTGAGGGGACTCCTAGCCAGCCCCTGCCCTCAGCCTGGTTTTGCTGGCATCTCCAGACAGATCTGAGCCCCAGCACCACAGGAAAGGCTCCTGAAGAGGAAGCAGGCCTGGGAGTTTGAGGAGGATGCTCCTGAAGGCAGGTGCAGGGACTCCATTCTGCAGGAAGCTCTCTGGACCTTAGCAAAGTAGGACGCTCCCTTCCCTTCAGCCTCTGGCTCACAGCGGGGGGTTCTCCTGGTTCACGGCCCCTCCCTTGGACCCCTTCCTCCAAGGCCGATGACCCTGGGCAGGGGGCACTTAGAGCCTGCAGCCCTTACCTTTGGCACTTCAATCTCCCAGATGATGAGGTCGACCTTCTTGGGGTTGGAGCCTGCCTGGGCATTCTGGAAACCGTCGGGCTTCCGGAGGCCACAGCAGCCATCCACCGAATCCATGCTGTTCCCGTCTGAACCTGCAGGGGAGGAAGCAGCACGCACAGACACCGGCCCAGAGCAGTTAATAACACTCAACTTCCAGACTCACATTCCCGGGAGGCCCCCGCCCCAGCCCCCTCCTCAAGCTTGGCAGGTGACTGTCAACTTGCAGTCTAGAAGGCTCAGAACAGCCCCAATGAAAGGAGGACTGGGGGTGTAGATACACCTAATTTTAGCCTGTCACTTACAGTCCCACTTGCTTAACTGGCAGCTGCGCCCAGCACAGCTGCTGGAGCAGAGACAAGTGGTGACCTGGGAAGAAACGGGCGCCGGCCCAGGAAGGGGAGTCCACGGGGCGGGGGAGGGGCGGGCCAGCAGGTCCCCACCGTCTCAGCAGCCGGCATCAGGTGCAGGCCTCCAGGGAGACTAACCGGCCATAGCTGGTCCACACACTCCCAGCTCTGCAGCCCCTCAGATCAAGGGCCCCTGGCCCCCAAGGCCCCAGGCCTGGGCTCACAGTCAGTGGCCTTCAGCCAAGCAGAGCCAGTCCTCCCTCGCCCCTGTCCCCGACAGGGCCCTCCCTTCCCTCTGCTCAGGCCCGACTTGTGAACTCTGAACACTCTTCTGGGCTCATGGTGGGTCTTCAACCTCTGCTCAAAGATCGAGTGGAAGCTCCACCCCAAGAGGAGAGGCTGGGACAAAGGACCCTGGCCCCAGTGGGGGCCATTCCACTCCCACCCGGGGGTGTGCCAAGGGGACCATCACAGAAAACGGGGCCCAGACCAGCTTAAGAGAAGTGGCTCTGGCTTAAATATGGACGACTCAGTTGCCAGAAATAGAGCACTCCTGAGAGTCTACTAATTAGGTTATTTTCCACATGGTTTCTCCAAACCCTGGACATAGTCCTCTGCCAAGCGGCCCACGTTCTGCCTGGATGCGGGAGTCAGGTATTACTTCCAGCTGAGAAAGAGTGACCTCAAAGTGACCTCCCACCAGTACCAGGGGCCCAGGGGAAACCACTCCTTCTGAGAGAAGCCTGCTTAGCCGGCTGGCTAGAACCAGAGGCAGGCTGGTGGGGCTTGGCTCATCCACAGCCCCCGGCCTCAGCCCGACAGGACAGGACTGGCCTGCCACCCTGGTGACCCCTAAAGGTTGCTCAGCCCGCACCAGGACTCCAGCAGGCTGCACTCCAAGGCCAGCTTCACTCCACAGGGTGGTCCCCGGGCCACTCTAAGCTCTGACTTCCTCACTTACAAGGCAGGGCTACCGTGAGAATGCGTGGAGGACTCAAGCCTGCCGCCTGGTGCAGCTGAGTGCTCGGTGGCCAGCTCCACCAGGCCCCCACCTGCCGTCCCCCCCACGCCGCCCACCACTGCGGCTGGTCCCAGCCTTCTCCTCTGCAGCCTGAAAAAGCACAGCTTTGTAGCTACTACCATCAAACTGGAGTTGGCAGGACAAAGCTGAGGGGCAAGAGGCAGAGGGAAACTCCTTTTACTGGATTTTTAACCCATTTTGAGATGTTTAAACAAAAATTTTTTAAAACATTTTAACATCCCTGAAGTTGGGTGCCTCCTCTGGTCTCTGGCCGCCTACACTCATGATTGGCAGCATCTTTTTTTTTTTTCTTTTTGAGGTACATACAAAACAGTGGTGTCACAATCCACAAACATCTTACAGGTGACAAAAAGCAGCGCGTGGTACACACCACATGCTGCTGACAGAAGTAAAACTCCCAAGAAAGAGTCCCAACTTTCCCAGAGCTGAGGCTCCAGGACAAGCGAGCCGGAGACCCACGGAGGGGATCGGTGGCCTCCTGCCGTGAGATAGATGAATATACCCCAGGGAGGCTGCAAAACCAGGGTCAGGAGCTGCTGACCTGTCAGTTAGTGCTCTGAACTGTATACGCTGGGGTCAGTGCTCGGAAAAACCCAGCGGACACTTCGTTACCAAAGTGCCCCTCTTTCCCGGGGGTGGAACTGCAGCTGCACAGAAAGGAAATGGCTGAGGCTCTCTGCGAAGGACTAGGTGCCGGCAGCACGCCCCAGGGTGCGCGCCTCCCGCAGGGGCTCAAAGCTGCGGCCAGTCTCTGGGCACTTACCCCGAAAGAGCTTCTGGAGAAGGAAAGCAGGTGAAGACATGGGAACAAGCACATGATTAAAAGGAAAAAAACCATTAAAAAAAAGCTCACCCACTCCTGGTACTCAAAGGAATTAAGGCTAAGGAGGCTTCTCCCTTTTGAAAAAACTTAAAAAGACCTATCACAAAGTTAGCGTTTAAAAGAGGGAGGGCACACTTAGGTTAACCAATGAACCCAACTTTGAGCTGGTTCACCCGTAAGGGCTGGGGTGGGTCCCTGGATGCTGAACCAAGTTACAGCTCCCGAGGCTTTGAGGTTCAAGGCACCTTAACTTCTCAGTTACCCACCATTCTACGCTGTACCCCAACTTTCCGTAGGCCGGCTGGGACACAGCATTGAGGAGCACCATCACTGCAGCCTCTCCCAACCGAAAAAAGGGAGAACCCCTTGTCCTCTGAAGGACACCCCAGGCCCTCCTACCTCCCGAATGATCTGCTTCCGTGTCCATGGTCCATCTGTCCTCAGTCCCCAAGTCCGACAGCTCCCCCTTCAGTACCCCGTTGCTGAAGGGCACAGTACTTTCTGGCAGCGGCGGGGTGGTGGCCTTGTCCCTGGGGCTGGAGGTGGCCTCTGTACAAGAGTCTTCGAGCCCTGATGTGCTGACGGAATCTGAGCACTGCCCAGAGGAGGCTACTGAGGGGACACCCTGGCTGTTGTTGGACACGCAGGTGACACAGGCAGCATCTCCTGCCAGGTCGCCTGCCTCGCCCAATGACTCCCCGAGGGGGGCGGCTGGTGGAGGGCAGGGTGTCAGGGAGATGGGGTGTGCGGAGTTCTTTGGCTTCCTGTCCTTGGTGGGGCTGGACAGAGGGCTGGTCAGGCAGCTCACGTAGGTCTTTGGTGGTGGCAGATCCTCTGCTGGTGGGTCTGTAGAGGGAAGGGCAGCCTCCACGGGGGCCCTGACTGCCTCTGACGTGGCTGCAGCTGACTCCGTGGCCGCAGCGGACTCTGCGGGCTCAGTGGACTCCGCGGCCTCAGCGGCACCGTGGCCCGGGGCAGTTTCCTGGCTGGCTGGGGAACAGCCCTCCTCCTTCTGCCCTTGGAGCTGACCAGCCGAGGCCTGATACATCCGACCTGCAATCCTGCCCATCGTGGTGGCCAGCACCTCTTCGGTGGCCTCCAAGATCACTTTGGAGATGATCTGGAAGGCAGCCTGCTCGATCTTCTCATTTCTGTCCAAGGTCTCCTCTTTGCCCAGTTCCCGGGTGAAGTCTCCATCCCAGGCTCTGCCCCCTCTGACCCGGGGTGTCGGCGTCTCCAGCTCCGTGTGGGCCGACTCCACGAAGCTACTCCACAACTTCCCTACCGCGTCCTCGTCCACCGCAGGCGGGCTGCTCCTCTCCTTCTCGCCCCCTCCTCCCGAGGGAGCCAGGCTGGGTGCCCTGCTGCTCTGCAGCTCAGAGCCCTGCTCTTGGGACAACATTCCTTCTTCCAGCACATTCTCTCCCAGAACTGCATCTCCGGTGCCTTCGGGCCCACCCGTCTCCCTGGCCTTCTCCCCAGGGCTCTGCTTCTCCACAGGGGCTGCAGACTGGCCCTGCCGCCCCCAGCCCGCTGTCCTGCCCAGCCCTGCCTCTTGCTTACACACTGCAACTGCTTCGTGGGGGAACGGAACGCCCTTCGGGGATGGCAGGGGACACTCGAGAGGAAGAGATGTGGGTTCGTCGCCTGTCAGGGCTAGTTCCACCCTTGCACTGTCCTCTTTGCGTGTTCCTGGTCGAAATCGCGTGTCCATGGTGTTCGGAAGGCTGCCCGAGGACTCTGACCTCCGACGGGCCGGATGCACCCGCTTGCTCACGGTGGACTCCTTTTCTGGAGGCTGCGTGATGCCGGGGGGCGTGGATGCTACTTCAGGACAGGCGTCCTCCACGGGGGGTGGTTCCTCGGGGGCAGAGTCAGCCCTCAGCTCCACCCTGCTGGCCTCCACCTGTTTGTTGTGGCTGCTGACGGGCTCTTTTTTACGAGAGAAAAACCACCACCAGCCGAGGAGTGCCAGCATTCCAGGCAATGCCAAGGGGAAAAGTGAACGGAACTGGAAAGCCATCCTGGAGGCTGGAAGGAATTCTACCTGCGAGAACAGGAAGAGAGAGAGAGGGATGCTGAGAGCCAGGTAAGAGGATCCTGTACAGGAAGGACGACCACCATCAGGTTACAGCAGAGCCTCTGCTCCCCTTCCTGCCTCTGGAAGGAGCGTCTCTCTCTGTGCTCACACCCACGACTCCAGGTGATCCAGGGAGAGGGGAGGGCAGGAAGACACCGCCCGTCTACTCCTCACCCACGCACCCTCCCTAGAAACATGCTGAGCTTTCTCTTGAGCCCAAAGCCCTTCCTGCATCACTTCTTGATGCCAGATTCTCCCTATGTTCTCCCAAGGGACTAGTTATGTTTAGTGTTTTAGTTCTCTAAACTCCCAGAACACTTATCTATTCAGGCAGCATTGGAGCATTTTTAAATACCCTCGGAATCCATGTGTACGTGTCCCTCGCATACAGCCCCCTAAATCAGGAGTCTATCAAAAGCAGTTACATAGCAAGAGAGTCAGAACAAAGGGTGAATAAGATATTTAAAAGGATGGGGATGCTGCAAGGCGAGGGACCACACAGTGGCACGGAGATACGAGTAATGTTTGAGAATCAAGCCACTTAATAGGCTCGATGAGGCTCCTGCACCCCACTGCAGAGTCTGGACTTTATCCTGTAGACAACAGAGAACCAGCTTAGTTCTGCAAGGTGCACACACTCAACTGTGTTTCCAGCTTATTCTGGAAGTGGGACTAACAGTGTCTCAAGAGAAAGGAACCTGGAGACCTAAGTTATGTCCAGGCAAGGAGAAATGAGGGCCTGGAAGAAAGTAGTAGACACATAAAGCGAAGAGGAAATGTAGTTCTCGTCACCATAGAGATGGGGCCACGCCTCATAAAGGATGGCTGGAATAAGATAAGCTGAGATATGTATTAAGTGCTTGCAAAGTTGAGAGATATAGTAAGGCTTAGCTTTCTCAACGGCGGCATGTGACGAACTTATTCTAGAATACACACTTGTATTCAGTGCCTCCCATGGCAGTAAATTTTGTTCTGTCTGCAAAAATTATCAGTCTTCTTAAAACCAAAAATCCTCCCCTGGTATGGTGAATTACTTCTTAATTTGGTCTGCGCTTTGTTACAGAGATAAATGCAAAAGCGTTCACAGCTCTTACTAGTTTAATTTACTTCTATCAGTGTTCTCTGGAAAAACCAGAGCATACAGTTCCTCAGGGGGTTCTAATGTTCAGGTGAGCCTGGAAACCACCGCAAAAAAAAAAGTCCTGGAGAATTTACTTTTCAAAGTGCAGTCTATGGATGAGAAGCACTGAGCACCACCTGAGAACCAGCTAGAAATACTGTATCTCAGCCCCACCCCAGACCTACTGAACCACAAGCTGCCATTTAACAAGACCACCAGAGGTGGGGTCGGGATAGCTCAGTGGTAAAGGGCATGCTTAGCATGCACGAGATCCTGGGTTCAATCCCCAGTACCTTCATTAAAAATTAATTAATTAATTAATAACTTAAAAAAAAAAAAAGACCACCAGAGGATTCACAAGCACAAGGCAGCTTGTGAAAGAGTCTAGGAAAAGTGTTCTGCCCCAAAATAAGGGGGTGGAGGGAGGTGTGGGGAAGGGTCACCCGCAGAAACTCCCCCGCTTTTAAAGGTAAACCAACCTTCTCGCTAATATTGAAGATGAAGCAATGGGATTGGAAAAGACAAAGTAAAGCCAAGCAGCGCTGCCAGGGCTCGGAAGACTCCAGGCAGAAAGCTTCGGTGATGCTACCTTAGAGCTTCTGATTCAAAAGCGGATCTTCCCTAGATGCTTTTCCACGCAGCACACAATCCTCAGCCGCCTGGCTTGGAATATGTGTTACCGTCCTAGGTCGCACAGCCAAGGGGCTGAACCCAGGTTCTACTCCACGTTAAATCTTGAACCCACTTTAACAGGTTCCTGCAGATGAGGCATTGTATAGGCCAAGGAAAGGAGAAGCCTGTACTCCCCTCAAAACTTTGTGACCATACCCCTATGACCCAAAAATCCCACACCTGGATTCTTTTCTGGAAAAAAAACAAAAACAAAAACAAAAACAAAAACAAAAACAAAAACAAAAACAAAAACAAAAACAAAAAACCACAGGCAGAAGTCTACATAAGAATCCTCACTGGGGCATCACTGGAAACAAAATTCAGAAGAATTGCTGTTAAATATATTGTCACCCATGGACATCCCAGTTTGGGAGAAGGAAGCTGACCTCGTGTACTGACATGGAAAAACTGCCGTGACACAGAAAATACTAACTGTAGACCCCCATGGGTGTGTTATGCCCACGATGTCTATGTCCACATAACCCCATGGAAAAACAGGGAAGGATCCACGCCCAGCCTTTCAGCTGTGGGAGAGGGGAAGGTTTCTACATTGACCTTGTAGCCTACAAACCTTCTCAAACTCATTTTTCTCTTTATCTGCAGAGGCTTCCTTCTTTCCTTCAGGAAGAGAGATTTTAAATTTCCTTAACAAAGATTCTCCAACTTGGATGCCTAATAGCATCACTTGGGAAGCTCTTAAAATCCCAGGGTGGCACCCAGATCAATTAAATCAGAATCTGAGGGTGAGACCTGGTGATCCCAATGTGCAGTCATCTTGGAGAATCACTGTTCTGTAACAACACGCACACACCCCAGAAAGTGGTAGATTATGGAGATTTGCTTTGTTTTCATATTAAAAAATTAAAATCCAAGAAGGAAAAGAGGTTATGGGGGAGGGCACACTCAAGACAAGGCAATCTGTGCACAGCCTGTGGTCAGGTTAGATCAAGTCCCACCCCAGAGATCCCACGCAACAGGACGTGGGGTGGTGGGGCTGGGGTCTGAAGGCACATTTTCTTCTTGTCAGCTAATGTATATTCTACTTCCTTATAACCAGGCAGCCCTGTTTCAGCAGGGTTTATGGTGCTGATTCCCATAGTATCCTAGCAATTGTCTGCTCTCCTGAAAAGAATAAGATTCCTATGTCTTAACAACCTATAGGGGGCAGACTCCCCGTTCTACACACCAAGGGCCTAAGGCCACAGACTTAAATTTGTGTGTGTGTGTGTGTGTGTGTGTGTGTGTGTGTTGCTTCCCAAGACACAAAATGCTTCTCAAAACAGCCGGGAGAAGCCACCCCCCACCTTTGGAACTAAAATTTGATTCCCAGGGTCTGCTCTCCAGCAGTTGTCCCCACCCCACCCCCAAGATCTCAGAAGTTGCCTAGACTACAAAAATGCAGAGGCCCAACACAACCAGCTTGGCTCTGGTTCTGCGCCCCGAGAGACCCACACACAACCTGGACCTTCCTGACCGCCTCATCTCTTCAGTTCCCAGTCCCAGCTCAGACTGAAGGCGCAAGTGGAGAGGGTAGAGCTCAGTGGTAGAGTGTGTGTTTAGCATGCATGAGGTCCTGGGTTCAACCCCCAATACTTCCATCAAATGAATAAATAAACCTAATCCCCCCCACACCTAAATTTTTTTTAAAAAATCAAGACAGATTGAAGGTGCAGAACCAGATGCCTGGGGCCAGGACACTCGCTCCCTGCCTGCTGCTCTGAAGCTCAGGGGCACCGCTGCCATTACTCACCTAACCTTCCCAGCCCAGCTCTTTCCCCAAAGACTCTAAGCCCCCAGACCCACTATCTACAGCCACCTGCCCCCCAGAACAGGCTCCCCAGCTAACAACAGCTCAGGGAACACTGTTTCTGCATTTCCAAGCCAGACAAATACCCTCTGATGCTGTGCCAGGAGGGCCTCTTAAAAGGCAGTTCACACTGCTACTGTGAGGCAGTGTCACTCAACCCATGGGATCCTGAATGTCCCATCTGAACTCCAGTGCCCCCCACTCACTCCTTGGACTAGAGCCCAGAGACCTTGAGTTGAGGGACCAGGAGCCACTGCCCCGCCCTCTCCAGGGGACAGGAACTGCCCCACCTGACAAGAGGTATGCAATTCCCCAGATAGGAGGGGAACACACAGTTCCTTCACCTTTTCCTCGCTACCAGGGGACTTGCTCGGGGACTCGCTCAGTGACGTGAGCCAGCTCCACCAAGAACGGAGCCAGGAGCCCTGGGATGAGCAGCCACTCCACCCAAAGGCGTGTGCTCCGGAGTCTGGCGGGGCGGTGCTAAGGGCGTGGCAGGCTGGGGGCACCTCATGGGGAGCCCCACTTCCCACCAGTCAGGGAGAGTCCCTCGCTTCCTAGGCCTCCAACTCTGAAGGTAGGACCCTCAGTCAAATAGACTTGTGAATCAGTAAAGTACACTTTTCCCTGCGCTCCATGGTCCAGTGGGCCTGGACAGGTTGGGTAGGACCAACCTTTCCTGAATCCCGACAGGGCCCCTTCACGTGTGCACTCGTGCACACACACACAACTTCAGCCTCACGAGGCTCACTGCTACCTACTTCCTCTGGGCCCAGACTTGTGAGTTGCTCTCCTGGCCTTGGTTGCGTGTGTGGTTTTTTTTTTTTTTTTTTAAACCTGAACCTCTGAAGATCTATGTGGCATTTAACATGGTAGGTCTAACAGCCTTTGCACTCAGAAGTTAATCGAAGGGGGCCTCCCCACCCCCAGGGCCTCCCATTCTTGAGGCCCAGGATGCTCAGGTGGGCCTGCCTCCAGCTGGAAAAGCCTCGAAGAATGCAGAGCCTAGGCCTCGCATTGGTGGGGAGGGGACCTGGCTATTTTGAATCTGTCGGAACTGAATGCCTGCCTGCTTATTTTTAGCAGGTCCATTTGCCCGGGAGTAGATGCAGGCTGGCCGGCTGCCCGGTGGTCACACAGAGCTGGAGGCAGGCACGTGCTGCAGCCCACAAGGCTTGGCCACTCCAGGTTCTAAAGAGATTTCATCTTGCTCCCAGAGGAACCTGCAGCTTCTCGGGACAGCTCACCTCTGGAGAAGTAACGGGCTCACTCCCAACCCTGAGGACCAGTCCAGTGACCACAGTCTAGTGGCTTCTGCTAAACAGGAAAACAAATCTCTGGGAATGGCACAAAGAGTGGTGGCTCCAGTGAGTGGGACAGTTTGGCTGTGGTTGTTGTGGGGAAAGGGCTGCATGTGATTAACTCATGGGGAAAATCAATCATAAAAGAGCTGAGAGAGCCAAGAGCCTTCCACGTCCAGCGTGGGCTTGGGCCCGGCCTGTGGAGCCCAATCTACCACGTCCCGAGTGGACTTTTATACACTCTCCAGGTCGAGATCTGAACATTCCATTCACTATTTCAGCGCTGTGTGTTCACTTTGCCAAAGACTGTCCCTGGCTGTTCACCAACAGGAGGTTCAAGACAACCCATCACTAGAGTGCCTGGCACATCGAATTCTTGCTAAGGGGCTTCCCCCTTGAAGGGGGTCTTCCAAGGACAGGGAACAGCTACATGTTCCAGAACCTACGACCAGCACTTGCGGCCACTGCACTCAGAGAACTGCAGGCTGCCAGCCAGACCAATGTCATGGGCATCCCCTGCCTCCGAGTTTGCTGGAGGAAAGCCACACACACAGAGGTCTTTAACCAACACTACAAGGTGTGTATAGGACACATTTACCTAACTCATCAGGCTGAGGTTACACACATACATTCAAGTATGTTGAAGTCACTGCAAGAAAGCTTCTGGCCGCCAGAAGCTCACAACCCAGATGGAAGAGTCCCCGTGTCTCTCTCACAGCTGCACCAAGCTGGGCCCCATTTCAGAAGCAGGCAACGAGAACTCACGGGGGCCGTCTCAAAGAAGGCCAGGATTTCCTTAGGTTGTAACGGTGGGCTGGAGACAGAAATAAACCCAAGACGCCTCTGAGGGTGGAGGGGGCAGCAGACCCCAGAGCAGAATGAAACCAAGTCCCGGGAGCCAGAGCCAAGAGCGGGCAGGGCCGGATGAGGATTTTGACCTCCACTGTCAGGACAACGAGAAGAAGTCGTGGCAGCTGTGACACAGTCAAAGCAGAGCAGATCACAAGGGGCAAAGGCCTGGGCAATCCCCGAGGGGTGACTGCAGCCAGTACCAGCAGTCACTTACTCACAGTGGGCTACTGAGCACTTGAAACATGACCCGTGTGACTGAGAAACTGAATCTTTTATTTATGTTCATTTAAATCCAAGTAGCCACAGACAGTTGGTGGCTACCTAGGGGACCACGCAGAGCTGGGGGTGTCCCCCCAGACCTGGGGGAAAGACAAGAGCTGGATAAATGCCACGACGGCCAGCACCTACCTTGCTGGGCAGTGTCTGGTCCTGCCACCAAGGGCGGGGGACGATGGTGGGCTGGGTCACTCACCCTCAGCAGCATGGCTAGGGCCCAGGAATCAGAGGGCTGGGGCCATGCCTCAGGCGTGTTGGTCTCTGGCCCAGCCGGTGTTCACAGGGTTGTTACTATCATCCTTAGGGGGCCTGAGGGAGTGGTGACTCATGCTGGCACCTGAAGATTCCACCAGCTCACAGTGGGACTGTCCCCACACCCTCCATTGTGATGGGCCCGCAGGGCAGCCAGGTGAGCCAGCACAGCCACACCAGCCACATCGCCCTTCCTGGGTGGACCAGCTGTCTTGACAAAAGTCACAGGACACTTTCTGCTGCTCTCCGGGAGACTCTGGGTGGGAGCATCTGCTTGGTGAAGCCGTCTCTAGCCAGAGTGGTCGGGGTCTGGTACCAGAGCTCCAGGTAAAGAAAGTCAGAAGCAAAAAGTTCCATCTGGACGTGGTCTCCTCCAGTTCAATTAAAATTAAAGTCAATTAAAGTCCCAGTTTGGGAAACTTGAGAAAACAGGGACCCACACAGGGTTGAACTGCCTACCCACCTCCTCCTCCTCTGACCAAACCCACAGTGGTCCAGTCTCATTAGCCTTCAAATGATACAGGAAAATCAGCACCTCCTAGGTCTTCCCATTGCTTCACCTGAGGATAGGGATACGAATGACTATGTGGCATCTATCCTGCCCTCATTCCTGGCTCTCGGCAACTTCTTTGCTTCACAAGTGAATTCTGACAGGGTTCTGCGGATGGGGAGAGCCGGGGCCAGGGAAGTGTCCCTAGGCACACAGAGTTCCTGCCCATGACCACAGAATGCTACACAAGACTGCCCGAACGGTATGCAGGTGTGCTCACGTGAGAACTAAGAAGGATGGCGTGTGCCTGCAAAAGGAATCAGGAAAGCTGCTGGCGTGAGGGGAAAGCTCTTCCCAGCACCACTTCGGGTGGGAAAAGCAAGGAGGTAAGACACTGACTTTTCCAATGGCAGATGGTACAACATGATCAACTCAGAAACCACATAAAGGCATAAGGTGATTCCCAGTCAAACACTCATTGGCATCAACAGGGTACGAAGCTTGGTGAGGCACAGACATGAATCAAACACACTGCCCCCTTTCAAGCCTTTCAGTTTCTTTTCAGGCAAAAACCCCCAATGACCTCTTCCCCATGGGACCTGGTGCTGCCACCCTCTGACTCTGCTCAACTGATAAGTGCAGCCCAAGAGTCAGGCAAGTGTCCTGGCTAGGGTGGTGGACCAACAGGAAGCAGGCTGCCGGCCCTCCCAGATTAGAATGTTCTAATGTCCTGGGGTGAGCAGAGAGGACACTGGCCTGAATGCCAGCACTATGGGAGCCGAGGTGGGATGGCCTGCCCCATTCAGCACGCACTTTCATTTCCACCACTGCCTGGCCCCCAAGTCCAGATCCCCTCTCACTTAAATTAGTCTATAAAGAAAAGCCAGGTTTCCTGCTGGTGTGGTGGAAGGGATCTCTGTAACCCTCCTGTCTTCAGCCGCACAGCCCAACCCATGCCTCCCAAGGGGCCTGTCCTGTGTGCATCAGCTTGCTCCTGGTGGGCCTGCACACTCTCCCACCAGACAAGGGAGTAAAACAAGAAAGGAGGGGGCCCCAATCCAGGAAGCAACACAAGAAAAGGGGAGGAGGAAATCCCAGGATGCAGGGGATGGGGGAGGCCGGGGACAGGAGTGCTCCCCAGGAGCGACACGGAACTGCTGAGTATGAGGTACCTTCAAGTGCAGCAAGAAGAGCGTCTGCCAAGGCCAGAAGCTGGACTGCCAAGGCCCAGGGGAGAGTCAGAACTGGCGAGAGATACAACAGAAACTAAGCTCAGGAAACAAAGGAAATGAGAAGGTGGGTGGGGGGAGACAAGAAAGGAGATGCAGAGAACTAAGAACTTTGCAGCCATAAGCAATATTTACATCACAACGCTGGACACTCCGAATAATAACTTGACCAAAAGTTGGGCTACCTCTACACTGAGACGATGAGGGGAAAAAAAGTGTAGGAATGAGCCAAGTCCTTACCTTCCAGAATAGAAAAAAATATTTTTAAAAAGGAAGAAGGAAAAAAAGAAAGGAGTAGTATACTATTTAGAAATACAGTTGGCCCTCCGTATCCGTGGATGCAGAATCTGCGGACAGAGGGCTGAGCATCCTTGGGTTACGATATCCTCGGCGGGTCCTGGACCCAACCCCCAAGGAGGCCAAGGGACGACTATCTAGACTAGCTGCCTCTGGAAGAGAACAGGATGGATGGGGGAGCACCCAGGGCAAAGGGCTGTTCTTCCAAACCTGATGCAGAGTCAAAAGTCAAATCTTTCTACAAGCAACGCTTTGATAGAAACTTAATACATTCTTAAGTACGACGGATGCTCTATGACTATATAGCTTTATGTTTCTTCTTAACCATCACAATAAATATGTATCAGTGTCAATTCATCTATGTGCAAACATATTGATTTTCCCATAATAACTGATACCAATCTTGCTTCAGAGACCAAATGCCTTGCTGACATACAGTAACAATCACAAGGAGAACCTGCTTGCCGACAGCTAGACCCTTCAGACAAGGCATCAGGTCTCCCCACCCCACTGCGGTCTAGCCCAGCATCACAGAGCAGGACCCCTCAGGGCCAGCCATTTAATAAAGATTCTAATACCCACCGTGAGCCAGGTTCCACTGGAGTAGGGGCGGGGAGGTGTGGGGAGCCCTCAGGAAGCAAAAGTGGAGGGAGGGGTGGGGAGCCTGCAAAATGCAGCAACCAACAGAATAAACCTGCAGCCTCTCAGCAGGTTTGGAGGACGCCCCTGGCATCCCCTGATGCAATGAATTAACTCTACTCCTGTGCATCCAGAATGGGACTAAGGAGCCCAGCTTGAGAAAGGCCGGATGAAGCGTGCTTGGGAGAGGAGGAGCTTTAGCAAAAGGTCAGGAAAGGCCTCTCTGCAGGGGTGGCAGCAGAGGGAACCGCAAGGGGCAGCTGTGCCAAGATCTGGGAGGGCCAGGAAAAGGAGACGGGGAGAAAGTTCCAGCAGGGAGAAGACGTGCCAGAGTCCTAAGGCAGGAACAAGCCTGGCTGACTCAAGGGACAGCAGGAAGGGGAGGCAAAGATGAGGCTGGAGGGCTGCCGTCTGAGAAGTTGCTCCCCAGCATCTGGGCAGAAGCTGAAGGTCAAGAACCCGGAGGAACAGGTTCACCCAACCTCCTCCGGAGAGGGGGGCCGCCTTGCCGAGGGGCCATAGGTCTCAATGAACAGAAGCCGATTCCAGGACCCATTCCAGGCCAGGGCCCCTCTGTGGTATGGCAGGCACACACTGCGTGAGGCCACAGGGTTCACCCTGAGTTCTCAGCAAACGGCTCTGCCAGGAAGCCCCAGGGTCACAGCACTATGTCAGCCTTGGAGAACCGCGGCCAGGCCCTTATCCTCGGCCCCCAACGCCCTCAGATGAATCTGTTCCAATCAGGCGGCCCAGCACCGCCCCCGCCTCGGGGTCCGGGGAGAAGGGGCAGCTGGGGGCAGAGGGGACACACACACAGACACCCAGAAGCCCTTGCCACTTCTTTGAATCAGACTTTGCGAAAACAACCTTGCTCTCCAGCCAACATAAACCATAGGCAACAGAGGACCTTATATGGTTCGAAGCTTTCTTAATCAGAAACAGATAGATGGGCTGGAGTTGGCAGCTCCAAGCTAGAACCAAAAAAAAAAAGGTAGTGAGGGAGAAAGGATGGTTGCGAGGAACAAAACTAGTTTGTCAAACACCCTTTTGCAGATCTCTTCAGCCCCGGTGGCTCCCCAGTAAGAATTCCCGCTGACCGGCAGCGGTTTTCCTCTCATAGTTTTATTCTGGCTGAAGCCGGAGGACACCAATTTCCAGGCTGCCAGCAGATGCATAGTTTCACAGAGTTGTTAGTGGTCTGCCCTCAGGTTGGGTGACTTCCCATGAAAAAGGGAGTATGTGATTTCCTGAGAAACTGGCTGGCAGGACTACAGAGCTCCTTCCCTAGGGAAGTCCAGACCAAGGAAGCACCCAGCTCCCTGGGCTGCCTGGGTCACATGGCTGCCTGGCCCAGGAAGCAGCACTGGGCCCCGGCCACAGGTGCAGACAGAAAAGACAGCCCCAGGGACCTCTCAAGTGGCCACTCCCTCAACAAAACACACCCCATGACAGTCTCTAGGGTAGCTTTAACCCCCTAACCTTCCCAATTAGGACCAGGACCTGCCTTGTACACTGAAGCCACATGCACGTGGCCCTCCTAAAGGATACCGCCTGCTAAAAATAGCAGGACAGCACATGCTTGGCCAGGCGGGCCTCACCAAAGTCAAAGGACAAAGCAAGGAGGTTATCCTCAGTGCGGCCTTTTCTCACTAGAGACAGAGCTCAGGCCCATCCCAGTGTACGCCTCCTTTCCAGGGCAGCTCCAAGGGAGCCACTCACTCCTCCTTTCTCTTTGAAGGGGCAGGAAGCAGGGGACAGAGACCTGTCCTCCCAGCCCAGGCAAGAAGGCAGCGGTGGGGAGGGGGGCGGGGGCAGGACCACTGGAGGTTGAGGGCTGGGCTGGAAGGATCCTGCTGCCTCCTACAACAGGGATCAAGACACTCTCAGGCCACAGCCTGCTGAGGGCCAAGGGACAGTCTCCTGACCCCTGCGTGAGGTCTGAAAGGCCACACTATTATTAGCCAGAGAATGAGTGACTTCAAGGCTATCTTTTCAACCAGGTGACCCAGAGCAGTTTTCCAGGCCCTAAGGCATGGCTACCTTGTCTAGGAGGCTGTCTGCTCTTGGTCAGTCATTACTTGTGCAGCTTGAAGGCACTGCATGGTTGCATAATTCTAATGATAAAAAGAGTAAGCTCCTTAACTTCCGTTTCCTGTAAAATAATAACATCCTAAGAAATGGGATACAAATACCTCCTTCCTAGGGTTAAATGATGCTGGAATGACTTAACAGTCTGAATCAATTTGTGGGATAAATGATCTCACTCTTTTAAATGCCCAGTTTCACTTTCTGGATGAGGCTGGAGGGAAAATGGGGCAGTAAATAAGAAACAGCCTCTAAGCATGGAGCTAGAGACACTGAATCCCAATCAAGGTCCCTAGTCATCCCAGTGCGCGTCCTAGGATGAGTGATTACCTTCCACAGGGCCTTAAGTTTTCGCATACACAAACTACAAATTCTTCACCTTACAGGGCTGAGAGAGAATATAAAGGAAATAATGTGAAAAAACCCTCCTGAGATGTCAGGTGTACAGTGGGTGCTCAGTAAATGTCTAGTGTCCATCTTCTGCCTGACCCCAAGAAAAGGGAGTTCCCACGATATGCCTAAGGTCAGCCTAGCAGGGTCCAAAGCAAGCACACCTGGGACTAGAGGAATCAAGCCCATTCTGCAGAGCCTGCCCCACAGCCACACTTCAGGATCCCCACTGTGGCCCAACTCTCCCCGGTGCCTTCTGCCAGGACACGCCTAACACTGAGATGGACTGAGGGGCAGAACGGAAATGACACTTGTTTGCAAGCTGTCTGCAACCTGGTTTAACAGAGGGCCCACTGCGATCCTGCAGTCATCAGGTGAGTGAAGGACTAAATAGCAAGTCTGCTGACTTCTGACGGCCAAGGCCTGGGAGACTTGGAGAACCAGCAAGGACCTTTATGATCATAAAGAAGCTCTCAAAGCAACACAGCTTTTCAAGGGCTTAGTGCCTAGCTTTCCACTTTAAGCTCCCATCTGCAGACCCTTCACTCCACTCAATGCTCAAACTGTTTCAGAACTGATCACTGTCCTCCAAACTGGCAGACTAGAACTTGCTTCTTAACATGCCGTGGAGACAGCTGATAAACAACCTATTACCAAGGCTGCTGGGTTTGTGGAATACAGACGATGAAGACCCGAACGGGATGCTTTACAAGGTGAGGCGAGGAAGCTGCCAGAACTGGGCAAAGAACTAAGACCAGTGCTGTCCAACAGGGCTTTCCGTGATGCTGAGCACGTTCTGGATCGGCACTGTCCAGTCCTGCAGCCGCTGGCCACATGGAGCTACTGAGCACTTGAAATGTGACTGTCACCAAGAAACTAATTTTTAAAGTTCATTTAATGCTTTAAAAATTAAAATTTCACTAGTCACACATGACTGTGACCTTATAGACAAGGCAACTCTAGACCCTCCTAAAGACAGATTTACAAGATAAGAACACAGATCTCGTAAAAAATAAAAATATTTAGTACAGTAGCACCTCAGAGCGAAGCAAACTTCAAATGCGCCCAAAACAGTGGACTGGAGTTTTTTCAGTCTTTGATTTGTACAAACCACTGAGCCATGCATCCTCAGCCCAAACACACAACCCTGCAGGCAACTCCACCTCCCAGCAGCCCTGAGGCACTGACTGACTCCAGGGCTCCCAGGAGCAAAATCTGGATGCCTTTGACAATGACCAATTGTCTTTTACCAGCTGAAGAAACAGACCCCAGAGGACCAACAGACCTGCCCAGAACCCCAGCCAGGTTTCAGTCCTGAAAGCTGCACCCAGATCTCACCGCCTACCCCGACCCCCAATCCAGGGCTCTTGCTAGCTAAGCCCATTGCAGAAACAGGCCTTATCAGCCTTCAGCGCCACATACCTTTACTTCCCGAACTCTCCTGGGGCCCTGCTCCGTTCCTAAGTGCATGGGCCTCAGTGAGGACCAGCTGAGTGAAGGCAGCCGGCCTGTACTACCAGATGGGGACAGAATGTTTCTTGTCAACTGCTGCAAACTATCAAATGGAGCAGTAGCAACACTCAAATGGCAAGGACCTGGACAGAACAAAGATCGCTTAGCAGAAGCATTTAGGAGGAAAAGGACACCCTGAAAGCTCCTTATTACTGAAAGCCAGTCCTCAGAATGCTGCATGAGAACTCACACACCCTCCTTGCAACGATCTGCTTAGAAAGCAGCAGAAAGACCAGGCGAAAAGCCCATGGATTTGGTGACTCCCTGTTCGTCTCACAAAAGCCCTCCCAAGGACCTAGTTTAAGCCCAAAGCCACAACTGCCGGTGTCTCTACCCCTCGATTTGTATTTTTATTAGCCGTTGAAACAATCTCAAATGACCTCCAGCTTCACCCTCCTCAACTGTACTCAGAGGTGTGAGGATTAAAGGATTAAGGATGTGTGTGCTTGTAACTCACCCAGCAGAGCAACTGTTAAGGAAAAGGCACCCCCTCAATTTTAGTTCCCATGTCCCCACTGGCTATTCTCCAGCCCCTCTGTTCTACTCAGAACATTGTCATCGTTTTGCACAGCCCAAGTTCAACATCAGGTACCAGGGCCAGCAGCTCAGTGGACCGCCACATACAAGGGGTACTTAATGTGAAATGATCAAAGGTAAAATCTGCATGGGGCATTAACACAAGAAAGGGATGTGGAAGAAACAGAACTTGTCCTGGGAAGCAAGGTCTAGGATTAAAATACATCCCACACAGATTAGCAACTAAACAGTATGAAACGATTTCAGTGGGACAAGAGGCCCAGAGGACCCACCACCTCCCCAGAGCAGAGGGAAACGCCTCAGAAGGGCTAAAGGTACTAACTCTTACCCACAACTGTTGACTTGCCCCACAATAGCACGACACAGCACGCCGCAGCCCTTTCATTCTAGACTCACAGAAAGATTAGGAAGGAGTGGCCCAGGGGAAACGGGCTGGAAGGCACCAGTGGGCCAGGCACATGGGGTGCTGCAGGCTCGCTCGAGCCAGGAGGCTGGCTGGCAAAGAGTGTGGGGAAACCAATTTGTTTTTTTCCTTCCAACCAAGTTTCCAGGTCAGAGGTTGGGGGGTAGGGTACTTTAATTAAAATTCAAGTCACTTAGCTGATGCAAGAGAATCTTAATGTCAGTCTCAGAAACTCATCAGGAGGAGAAAAAAAAAAAGCGTGAGCACCCATCATGTACCAGGCACACTGCCGCATCCCACAAATATTACCTCAATTTGTCTTTAGGATGAGGCAGAACCCTGCAAAGCCTAAAACTAGCCTCCACCCACAAACACGGATATGACCTGGTTGGGGCTCAAAGCCCAGGAAAAATTGGGGTTACCAGGTAGAGCAAAACAAAGTACTTTAAAATATTAATGCTGAGCAACCTTATGCTAGAGACACATCTCCTTGGCACCTGTGCAGGCACTTACAACAGGCACCTTCACGGTCATCCTGCAGTGGCCAGGTAGAATGTACTTCCTAGAAAACAGTGGGGAGAAGGAACCGATATTCACACAAGGCTCCAACTACACAAATCCATTAGACCAGTCTCGCCCACAGGCTTGGCGGGGATCAGTTACCTGCAAATTTGGGGCCATTACTTGACAATAGGTATGACAATAGAGCCTACTTAGTCCGGGGAGGCATTGAAGCTTCAAGGATTTGCATATCTGCAGGATCCAGAGAAACTACTCTAGACTAGGGCCATTCTTCCTCTGAGAATATACCCAAGAATTATTACCTAGGACCCACAAAACTAGAGGTTAAAGAGGAAAGGTTCAACACAAGTCAAAAAGCTCTCCCCAAATTACCCGGTTTCCCATGCTGAGAAAGTCTTAAATAATCAGCAGGTGAACCACTTGAAAGCCAAGAACAGAGGAATCTGATAAATGATCAAATCATGCGGCCCTCTCTTCATTTCAAAGATGCTCTGTATCTTTAAGAGCAAAGATGATGGGTGGTGCTTACTAAGACCCCAAGCTTATAATTTTAAAAAAAAACAAATTTGAGAAGGACTTACTGAAAGACTTAGTTTACAAGAGCATGGTAAGGTGACTAGTTGCCAGAATTAATAGTTTTTTGTGACTGGTGTTTCTTAATAATTTTGGCCAAGGCGGGGGCGGCTGAAGAGCAAAACAACTAAGAGATACCATTGTACCAGGTGTCCAGCAACCCAGATGTTCCTGCAGGAGACACATTTAAACACCAAGTAGCCTGCACTTCAATAGGGGATAGCTAGCCTAACCTAACTGCCCTGCCCATACACCCTCCCTGGCTTGAGAGGCCTCCTCCTACACCTGGGGTTAAGTGCACCGGGTTTGTGTTAGCCGCGGCTGAGGGGAAGAAGGCGCTGGCCAACCTCAGCACCTCGGCGGAAGAGAGAGACCGCGAAATGCCCAGAGCCCCCATGCAGTCCCGAGACAATTCGGCACCACCAGCCCCCAACAGCTCCTTTCCTTCTCTGTGCCTCCCTTGGAGAGGAAACAGAAGGACCGGTACCCAAGGGCACAAAATAGTAGAACTGGTAAAATCCCACCCCGGAGGCATCCAGACCAAGGCCTGTCCAAGCACGTTTTGACCTGTAACCCTGCAACTAGCATGGTCCCTCGGGGCCGGAGCGGGAAGGGAGTGCAGGCAGAGCGTGACACGTGACCCACGCGCCCCCGGGCATGAAGTCAGCGGGCACTCAGGGCAAGACGGCCTCTGCCTCTCCGGACACCTTTTGAGGGGCTAAAAGCTAATCCTTTCGAGAGACACTCAGCCTTTGCCATTGGAACCCTAACTCGGTTCAAACGGTCCCTCCGCCCGCAGCAGGGTTCCAATCACAACCCGTCTCCTAGCTCATCCTCCCGGTTCCGCAAACCGAGCCCCTTCCCCTGGTTCACCGCACTGAACTCCCAGAGGCTGGGCTACCTGCTCGAGTTTACCAACCGCCGGGCCTCTGTGGGGAGCACCCACGGCGACATAAAGAAGCCCGGAAGTTGGGTGAGGCTCCTGAAGCGACCAATTCAACTCCAAACCCCAGCAGCGGGAAGGGGGTGCCCGCGGGCCTTGGGACACCTCCTCGCCCTTGTGAGCACCTAGCTCTGCCCACAGCCGGCCCGCCGCCGCCTCTCCCGGATCAGATTGGGTACATACGACCTTTGAAAAGTAAACGCGTGTGGGGTTGGGCGACCTTGGGTGGGACGCGTTCAGGTCTGTCTCACCAGAGGGTGTGAGCTCTCGGAGAAAGTTAAGCCGCAGAGGGGTGCCCCAGGTGTCGCACCCTTGCCTCCTGCCCCCGATGATGGTGACGCGCGTGGGGGACACTGCGCGGTGGCAGAGCGCGGCCCCAGGCAAGCACACGCGATTTGTCAGCAAGAGCCCGGCGGGGGAAGACGAGGGGGCGCGCAGGCGACGAAAGGGAAAGGGCCTGCTTGACAGCAGGCGACGGGCCGGAGCCCCTCTGCACGCGCTAGGAGTCGGGAGCCTCAAGCTCCGGGACACCTGGGGCGCGCGACGCACCTCGCACCTGCACCCTAGGCTCACCATCACCTCGACGGCGTCGCCCTAGGGGCTCGGCAGGTGGTCCCAGGTCCAGCTGCTCCCCAGCGGCCCCAACTTACCAGCTCCTCGGCGACCGTCGGGATGCAGAGTCCTCGCGCCGCCGCCACCCCCCCGGCCCCCCAGCTCCCGCGCCCCCGCCTCTGTCCAACGGTCCGGCCCCGCAGCGTAGCTCTCGGGCCGCTCCCCCACGTGCTCGCCCAGGCGGGTGGAACACAGAGACATTAAATACTGAGGACGCGCAGCGACGTGCCCGCGGCGAGACGCAAGGCCCCGCCCCCTGCCCTCGTGCCCCGTGCCCGCCCCGCTCACCTGCGCTTGCGCGCCGCGGGCCGCTCCCGCCGCGCCTCTCCCAGCTGCGCCAGAGGGGGCGCGGTCTAGAGCTCCAACATCCCGCCGCCGCCGCCGCCGCCGCCGCCGCCCGCCGCCCGCCGCCCGCCGCCCGCCGCCGCCGCCGCCCGCCGCCCGGCCTTGCTCGTGCTCTCGCGAGATGAGTTGTAATCTCGGTGGGGCTCCGGAGAGAGTCCTGGCTGGAGGCTTCAGAACCCGCCCCTGCAACGTCGAACCTCTGCCTCGGCGGCCCAGCAGCGCAGGTTCGCCCACCTCGGCTCGGGGCGATCTCGAGGGGCCGGTTTGACCATCTGCCTGCCTCGGTACCGAAAGGTCCCTGGAAAAGGCGGAGGGGCTGGTGAGGGGCAGGGCTCTCCTTGCCTCGCCTTGTGTAGGTATACACAGTGTAATGCATCATTACACTGTACACGTAATTAATTAAATGGCCATTAGTAATTGCTCAGTAATACTGCGCAATGGGAGTACCTGGGACCACTGAAATTTAGCATTCTTGCCCATTTTCACAACTTGGTGATGTCGAAGTGAAACAGACTTTCATTTAAATGGAGTGGGGTTTTGGAATAATTTCTGCCAAGAGGTAGTCGTCATCATCACTGACTCCACAAGGAAACCTGGGAAAATAAGTTCCCTCTATGCAGGTGGACAACGGGGTGTTCCAGCTGGCCAGGCCTGCTTTCTTGTGACATAGGGACTTTAAGTAAACATTTGAGCGGAATATAAAAAAGAGATCATGCTAAGAACCATTACTTAGGAACATGTTTAATCTTCACTAGTGATCAAATGCAAATTTAAATGATCATGAGATACTATTTGCCTATTGAGTTGTAAGTATAACTTCATATATAAATATATAAATCCCAATTGCATGGTGTAGTGAGTGCCATGAAGGAAACAATTAGGAAAGAAATAACAAAAAGAGACCTGTTTTAGGTTCTGTGGTTCAAAAAAGCCTAAGGTGAAATTTAAACTGAAACCTACTTGATGAGAAGGAGCTAGCCTTGCAAATTGTATTTGAGAATAAGGGTAGGGGAGAATTCTAGCAGAGGCAACAACGCTGACTGTGTTGCAGGAAACAACTTCTGGATGGAATATAGTGAGGTGGGGAGAGTGCTGGAAAAGAAGGTTGGTGACTGAAAAGGGAGGAGGTTGTTGGAGTTTGGGGACAGGGACTGCACTACTTTATAACCATAGTAAAGCTCGGATTTTATTCTACTCTGCTCAGCCTCCAAACCAGACATACCTCCACCTCAGGGCCTTTGCTCTTGCTATTCCCTCCAATTGGGATACTCTGCAGAGCTCACTCCCTCACTTCTTTCAAGTCCTTTGCTCAAAGAGCACCTACTCAGTGAAACTTTCCCTGGAGTTGTGTTTAAAATGTAAACGCATGTAAACGCAGACACACATACAATTCCCTGTCCCTCATGCCTTCTTTATTTTTCTTCACAGCACTTACCACTATCCGCATATTATATATTTCCTTTATCTCATGAGTGGAGTTATCATTGAGGGTATGGCACATAGAGGGCACTCAGTAAAAGTGTGTTTAGTGAGTGAATGGGAAGCCATTATAGAGGGATATGTAGAAAGTAATGCAATATAATTTCTCGTTTTAAACAGGAGCTGTAGCTGCTGTGGAAAGAATCGACTTGAAGAAGACTAGCAGAGAAGCATGAGACCAGTTGGGAGGCGGCTGCAGTGGTCCAGGTGAGAAGTGATGCTGGTGGAGCCAAGAGCCACGACAGTGCACATGAAAAGACTGCTTTGGACTCAGTAAATATTTTGGACGGTGTAGCAACAAGACAAACTTCTGTTTTGGGGGGTAAGGAAAAGGGAATGATGCTTTCCCTAGCCTGAGTTACTGTGCGAAATGGGGAAAAGTTTACTGAGATGGGCGAAGATGGGGACAGAGAAGCATTTATTTCATTTTGGACGCGTTAAGTTTGTACTGTTTTTGTAACATCCAAGTGCAGATAGTGGTTGAGCTGGATATGCAAGCCTGTAACTCAGAGAAGTGGTCTGAGTGGGAACAACAAATACGTATTGAAAATCATGTCAAAAGTGGATAATTTTTTAAAAAGACAATTAGCTGGTGGTAGTGGAGGTATGAAATGTCTATAGGGAAGAAACTGAGAAAATGATGTCTGGGGTAGGAACTGGAGAGGTTGTAGGGAAAATGGAGAGAGGGAAGGAGCGGAAGAAAGGCGGGGATGGGCTGTGAATATGATTATGGGAAGGAGGGACAGAAAGCTGGGGCAAATGGAATGGATATGTCGGTCCCATCTATGTGTGGGTACAAGGGCAAGGCCTGCCGGGATATGAGGAGTAATTACAGGGAGAAAAGAAGAGTGGGAGAATGGAAACACTAGGGAAAGTACAGGACACAAGGGCCAGGGGAAAAGGTGAGAACACAGATTAACTGTAATCACAGCTAGAGACCAGCCCAGCAGCTGGAGGTGGCCACAGGGTCAGGGCAGTTCAGAGGTCACAGGGTGATCCTAGTATGAGAAAAGAAGGTGGAGGAATGAGAAGGAAGGTGAGAATGGAAGGAGGTCCTCAGAACTTGGCCATGAGGAAATAGGATTCTATTATTAGACATAAACCTGAGCATGAGCTCACAATGGGCAAAAGTCTGCTTTAAGGCAGGAATTTTAAACAAAGATACACAAAATATCCTCTGGACATCTATGAAGTCCCTGCAGTTGCTCAAATGGTTTTCTAAGTATGGCATTCTTCTGTGGAAATAGATATGGATGGCTTCTATCACATTCTCTAATCCTGACATTTAAAAAGAGAGAGAGAAAGAATAGAATCTGGTGCATAGAGCAAGACAGAAGGTAACATTATATATTAAAAAAAAAAAAAAGGAATATGTCAATCAGAAGGAGGAGGTGAAAAAGAAAGCATGCAAAGGAGACCAAAAAAGGAGGAGGAGGTGAAGGAGGAGGAGAAGGCAGAGCCTGTCTAAGGGAGAAGGTATCCACTCTGATCTAATCAAGAAGTTGCCCTCTCCACTAAGTGGAAATGATGAGAAAAGAACCTGATGCTATTAGTCATTTAAATCCTGTAACTGCTCCTCATTCTGACTCACCCACGAAGCATCCTTCTGATAAGGAGATGAAAGAGAGAAGCCGTGGCTGGACCTATGGGAGGCAGCCGTCCACCTGACAGGTAGGTTTCTGTAAATTACATAAGCGGCCCTCTGGTTTTCTACATCTTGTACATCTTGTGAATGTTTTTTTGTTTGTTTGACTAAGCTGCTGGTTTTGCGACTGGAACATCGTGATGTTTCTGAGCCTGTCATGAAGCTGAGTGAGGGCTTGATGCAGGACCATGGGGAATTTCATCCCAACATCTTCTTGGGAAACTCTCTTCAAAAGTCAGCCAGTTGTCTTCTCCTGGCAGCCCCTCCAATGCCACGTGTTTGAGAAATGTCCTGCCTTTCCTACTGGAAGCGTCTCCAGAAGGAACTTTTTCAGTGCTCACAAATGTGAGCTGTCTCCTTTATGGGCAGTACGGAGAAGGATGAATGAACAAGTGAAACTAAACCGCTCTCACCCTCCACCTGATGCTCTGTTCCCTGAAACTGCAGAAGCATTTGGGTTTGCCCCAGGACCACGTCTGCTGGGAAGAATAAAGAATCTCCTTTCCCGAGAAGTCAATGGGAAGAGTTGGGGACTAACAGTACTAATGGCTAACACTTAATGAGCCCTTAACTCCCAGCACTACGCACAGTACTTTATTCTAACTTCCACCAACCACAGTCACACAGCAGCAGAGACAAAATTTTAACCCAGGAAATCTGACTTAGGAGCCCTTGGATTAACCAATTCACTGTCCTGCTGCTAGAGGCAGATCTAGAGATCTAGGGAGCAGTTTTATACAGGACCTGTCTGCACAGTGGCTTAGGGTTCCAAGAGGATAAAGGCTAGACCTGCCAGGTGCCTGAGGGCTAAGCCCAGACCTAGGCATCACTTGTGCTGCATTCTGTTGGTCAGAAGAAGTTACCAGGCCAGCCCAGGTTCAAGGGAAACACCAATAGATTCCACGTCTAGGTGAGAGAAAAGGCAGGAGATTGAGAACATGATTAACCTGCCACATCCATTATATCATATTCCATTTTACAGCCAATTTATGACTTAGAAGGTATCTAACTGGTGAGATTCCGTGGCTACTTCAGCTATGGGTGGTGTGAAATGCACCATGGTAAAACACAGGGTTCAAATCCTCATTTCAGTGCTGACTTGCTAGACGACCCTCGGGCAAGTTATTAAACCTTTCTTCCCTTCCTTTCTTCATCTCTAAAATGAGGGGCAGTAACGTCTAACTTGCCAGGGTAATTCAGAGAATCAGAGAGAATGCAAGGAAAATGCTAGTGCCTGGGAGATGAGATGGCTAAGCGGTCCTGTAACACTGTTGTTACTAGATTTCTTGTCTTTCTTCTTAAGTAAGGTAACAGGACTGGTAATAGAGTGATTTATTCTCCCTGTCATGGGAACACCCAGCAGACCTCTAGAATTGCCTGCCCCCCCCCTGGAAACCTCAGCAATTATGCAGTAGAGTTGGGGCATGGCCTTGTGAATTTGTTCAACCTTTTGGAAAGCACTTTAGTAATCATTAGCAAGAGTCATAAAAAGCGTTCATATCCTTTGACCCAATTACTAGATTTCAAGAAAATTATCCTCAGGGAACTGATTCAAAAGAAAAGCAAAATCCATATACATCGAGTTCTTCGTTGCCTTTTCTCTAGAGCAACTAAAAATAAACAGTTTAAATGTCCAACAGTAAGTGAATGGTTAGCTAAATTACGATCAAATGAATATTTGTCAGAATATTATATGACTCCTAAAATGACAATTATTATCACTACATGACAGTATGGGAAAAAAATTTAATGAATTGCTAAGTGACAAATTCAGAATTCAAAAATTTCTCTACAATAAACAGCTAGAGCAAGACAATGAAAAATTTTGTTAGTGTTTGGAAAGTGGTCTTGAAATTGATTTATCTTCTTTAAAAATATTCTTTATTATTTTACATCCAAATCAGAAGAAAAATTTGGGCAAGGCCATATGGGAAAGTGATTTATTTAAAAAAAGAAGGGCATATAATAAGTGCCAGAGAATACACTGCAGAGCTTTTAAACATACAAGTGCTTAAGCTGCTCCCTGGAGATTCTAATTCAGGAGGTCCCAGATAGGGCCCAGCCACTGGTATTTTTTCAGAGCTCCACAAATGATTTTGACACGAGACTGAGACTCACTGAGCTGAGCACTCACCATTATCCTTTCAAATGATCTAATATAAACACTCTGTCTGATCAGAAATAGCAATACAAAAGAAACTTACATAGTTAGAACTCTTTTTCCCTAATACAGTTTGTTCCTACGTGTGGGCCTTTTCCATTTCCAAGTATTTAGTTGTGCTGTGATAAATCTGTAGCCTCTGTATATAATCCAGAACACAGAAAGAACAGCTTTTGATAAACATGTGTGGTTCTGTACAATGTAAGGAAAAAACATGACATAAGAGCTGATGGCCTGGGTTTAGCAGAAAGAGTAATAGCAGGAAAAAAAAAATCTCATCTCCATATCAGTCAGAAGATATTGACAGGATTTCAAGGACGGCCTCCCACTGTGACCAGCTGTGGCCCTTTCCTGAGGAATAGAAGTAGTGGATAGTCTCATGAAATTGAATATGCATATTTTTCTTTCTTCTTATAATGGTAGCATTAACCCATAGGGAGTTATTGTTAAAGACTGAAGAGCAGGAACAGAAAAAACCAGAGTCTTGTTCTACCCAGCTTAGCATCCACAGAATCTAGTGAGAGACAGTAGATTCTCTGAGAAAATCCTGGAACTGACCGATTTTCACGATAGTTTCCTGAGACCATCATTGCCCAAAGTGAGCTCTCTGTAAAAAGCAGTTAGTTCCTCAGAAGGCTGAAAGGTATTGCTTGAAAAGGGATTCCATGATGAAATAATTTTGGAATGCAGGATTTAACCAAGCTAGAGAGGTTTCTTTGTAGGGCCTCTTGGGGGCTTTTTGAATCTCTGAGAAAGAATTATAGTATGAAATATGAAATTTCCTTGATGAAACACACCTTGCAAAACACTTCTATAGACATGTGATTTCCAGTTAAAGCAAAATAAATGTTGATTCTTAAATCAAGGAAAATTAATACAGGATATTTTGACCCTAGATTTACATTACTAAATGTGCATATTCCACCTAAGGAAAACTAACTTTTACTTGAAAATTAAGATACAGAATATCTAAAAAAATTCAAGAGCCTCTCCAGACAAATCCTTAGAACTAATGAAAGGGTTGACTAAAGTTCCCAGACATAAGAAACTTGCGGGGGGAAAAAAAAAGCAAACAATTAGAAAATTTAATTTTAAAAATACCGTCCATAATAAGGGCCAAAATCTGTAAGCTGTATAGAAATAAGTCTAATAAAACAGGGTCAAACTTGCCTGGAGGAAAATTAAAACCTTTATTGAAAGACATAAAAGGATTTCTAAACAAATGGAGTAATGATACCATGTTTGTGGTTGGGGAGACTCAATGTGATAAAGATGTAATAGTTCTCCATCTTTCACTTCCCTTGCTTCCTAATTAAGACATACTTCTCATCCTTTCATTCTCTTGTTTCTTGCAACGTCCAAAAGCAAAGATGGTAGCAGCTCTTTCGTTATCAGAATGTCTTCTGCCTGTCTCAGCAAACTTCTAGTGAGGCACGTTTTAGGCCTCTATCTACAGATGCCCAGTGATATCCTGGTGGTTGTTCTTAAGGTTTCCAGTATAATACACAAGGTCTTAAAGCATATTCAGGTAATATGAAATTCTATGAAGGGCCTATGCAATTTGTTTGTGATTTCTGATCGCTAGATATATCTCTCTCTTGTTGGTTTTTGGAGTTTTTTGGTTTTTCTTTTTGTTTTTTAATGGAAGTACTGGGGATTGAACCCAAGACCTTGGGCATGCTAAGTGTGTGCTCTACCACAGAGCTATTACCCTCCCCCTAGATAGATATCTCCTTGGATACCTGAGCTAGAAAGGGCTTTTCTTGTATTCAAAACTGCCCAATTTAATTTACTAAATGGGGTGCAGTAGAGGTAAACAAAGGTAGCTTCCTGGCTCACAACAATACTCCTAGTGGCCACATTTGTGCTACATTTCCCCTGATAACAGACTCAACCCCAAGTCACAGAAATGGGCAAGCAATCCCACCTGGGGCAATTATAACACCTCATTCCTCTGGCCTACAGTTGGACCAGTGGTAGACACATGACCCAAGCTGGACCAGGAGGGAGGGATAAAGCTAACAGGAAAAGAGCAGAAGAGATAAGAGACTGATAATTTTTGAACCCCTGGTTCTAGTCATCCCTGCTTTTTCATGGGTTGAGGATATAAGCCAATAAAAGTCCCCCCTTTTGCTTAAATTAGCTCAATATGGCTTTCTGTCTCTTGTAACCAAAGAATCTCCACAACATGTAAGCAGGTGGATGCTTCTATGCATAAATTTCCCAGGCTGCTACTAATGCAGTCAGAGATGATTCAGGGAAGCAGAAACACTACAAGTTCTGGAAAAAGGAATTTATTATAGCAAAGAAACTTAACACAATGGTAGGAGGACCTGGGGAAGTGAAGGACCAGGAGGAAAGTTGGAGATCAGAGAAGAGGTCACCATTTAGTCGATCTGAGAAGCTAAACACATCCAGCATCAGAAAGAGATGGCAAAGCCAAGGCTCGTGGGAGGCCAGTGGGAAGCTGTGCCTCTGGGTAGCAGCTTTGTCAATGTGGATCACAGCCATGCACGTGGCAGTGTTGGGGCCAACATGTCAGTCAACAGGATCATCAGCTGGTAAAAAGAGGCAGGTCTGGAGCAGAGGAGAGTATGGACAAGCTGGACCCCACGGGCATGTCTGCATCCATCCCTCTGTAACCGCTTCTGACCACGACAGCCTGCAGAGGGTAGTGACTGCTCCCTCACCTCCACCTTCCACATCTCATGCAGATTCCTTTTTTGGCCAGCTCCTACCTAGAACCATACAGAGAAGGGGATTTGGGGAAATGTAGATCCCAACTTAGTCACGTTGACACAGTACAAATTATCCTAACCTTTATCCAGATGCCGCACATTGAGAACTTCCTGTAAAGATTCGCCAGTGAGGACAACAATCAGATGCTACAGCACTTGACCGGGTGCTCAGCCGCAGTCTGACCCTGAGCCTCCGGCTGCTCTCCTCATTGGACAATTTTCCCCACACCCTTCCAAGTTCCCAGCTCCACAGCCCTCCTGTCTTATACCTGAGAGCCCTCCATCCTCCTCCCAAATCTGTAGGCTCAGCCTTGTCACAATTTTTAGGACTGATTCTAACTTTAGAAAAGGAAGATGAGGTATATTTAGTCTAATGCTCAGGAACACAACATAAAATTAAGTTTACCCTGAGATCAGCCATGAGCCTTTTCTGGGGAGGAGGGGTGGTAATTAAATTTTTTTATTTAATGGAGGAACTGGGGATTGGACCCAGGACCTTGTGCACTGCTAAGCATGCACCCTACCTACCACTGAGCTATACCCTCCCCCTTGAGATCAGCTTTGACTTCTTGCTCAGCCTTAGTTTCTGTTAGGTGGCTTCTGCCTTGCTCCTAAAGCCAAAAATGCCATTTTGATGATCTATGGAGCATTCCTTCCAGGCCTCTGAAGGCAGGATGAAGTCCCTGCCTTGCTTTGACTCTCCCCAAACCCCACCCAGCTCCTACCTCTGAACTCCAGTCAGGAATGGTGGCTGCTACCTGCAAACATGCTTTCCCAGTACGAGCTCCTGCAGGTTGGATTTCCACTTGCAGCAAACCCATGATGTGCTTGAGCGATACTCTTCCAAGCCATTTGGAACCCCGACGTTGTACAAGTAACTCTTGTTCTGCAGAATCAAAGGGTCACCTGCTTGCTGGGTGTAGCCTCACGTCACAGAGTCACCTGCTTTCAAAGTTCACTAAAATTTAACTCTCCCTCGTTGGCCAGTTTTGGTGCCAAACTCAAACAGCCTCTTCAATTTTTTGTTTTTGAATCACTATACCACCCTGTTTTTTCTTTGTTTAAACTTCTTTCTCTCTCTTTTTGGTTTTGTGGGGTAAGTAATTAGGTTTGTTTATTGACTGATTTTTAATGGAGGTACTGGGGATTGAACATAGGACCTTGCGCTCTACCACTGAGCTGTACCCTCCCCCTTTAATTTCTTTTATCTCCTGTTTAATCCCTTCCAGCCCAGCACATCTGACTTTAACATTCAGTTACATTTCATTTTCTGACTGAATTTCTCTTCAGTTTAATGCCAGCATCAGCAAGGGGGGAGGGTATAGCTCAGTGGTAGGGTGCGTGCTTAGCATGCATGAAGCCCTGGGTTCAATCCCCAGTATCTCTGTTAGAAAATAAATAAATCAGTAAACCTAATCGCCCCCCCCAACAAAAATTTTTTTAAAGAGAGAGAATTCTAATAACCAACATTAGCAGCTGACTTTCTCTTCCAAATAATAATAATAATAATAATAATAATAATAATAATAATAATAATAATAATAATAATAATACTTGTGGTTATTGTTACTTTTTAATTACCTAAGGAAATTTCCATGTGCCCAGCCGTGAGCGGAGAATCACAGTCATGGTAAGATGGAATACCAGTCAGTCCCTCAGTTAGTTCCCACGTGCTCAGGTGTTTAAGGTGCTTGTCCTGGCCAAATGACAAATGGCTGCATGTCATGGATCTTTGGGGTCACCCAAAAGTATTTTAAGTGGCATCCAAGAATGCCAAAGATGTTCATTTATTACCAGCTCTGTTGCTACCCTCTCTCTGCCCTTGTCATATCAGATGACCCTCATGCTCCTGTTTTACTAAGCAACTGCTTATCACTGATTGCCCTGTTCCCCAGATTCCATATTCTGCCTGCCAAACTGGAGAGCCTCCCAGCACCCACACCTGTGGGCTGCAGGTGTGTCAAGTGTCAGGTCCCCACCCCTTCCTGTGTACCATGTTTCTTCAATGCCCTGGACCAGTTTGGTTAGGATGACTGCCATTACCAGTAACACATCGAACACTGGGTGTACTGACTCATGGAAATAGTTTTAAATACCTCTGCTGGCTCCAGGGGAATATATCAAGAGAAAACAAAGGCACCTGTAAGGTATCTGAGATCATTAAATCACCTCTTACAGGCCACCTGTACGCTAACAAGTTGAGCAAGATCATCACTGACCACTTTATGGCCATCAAGTTAGGCGCTAGTTCAAATGTATGATCTAATGGCGCTTTTATGCGCTTACAGCTCACTGGGCTCCTTGTGTAATCATTGTGGAGCTATATTTAAGTCTGTTTTATAGAAGCTGAAGCAGCTCACTTTTATTGCTCTAGGTGATTATGGGTTTTATGATCTTTTCTCTTAGGGTGTATTTTTGACCCTATCTCTAGCTTATTTAGTGCTGAGTTCCTTAGATGCGAGCCCACTGTCCCATTTTAATAGTATTCCTATGAGAAAATGAAATACAGATTTATTTTTTGAATAATCAATGAATATTTTCATTTTTAAATGATCCACTCTGTCAATGAGGAGTCTACCTACCTCTGATTTGTGCTGTGTGTGTGTGTGTGGCCGATAGTGAGGGAGGGGCCAGCGTGGGCTGGATAAGATGCTTGGAGAAGAATCTTTGTTCCAAGACTGATAACTGTGACAAGTTTCCTAGATGGCAGAGAGTAGGAAGCCTGCTGGTTGGGATGACCCTGAGCTAAGTTCTCCCAAAGATTCAATACCTTCAGCTTCCCCTAGGTTTCCTCGCACGGAACTTCAGCTCATGCTTGCTCTTTCTCTGGACAAAATGGAGGTCAGCCATTCCTTCTTTTGCTGACCCTACTTTGGCTAGAGGCCCCAGCCTCTTTTCCCTGAAGCCTCAGCTTCTCCTGAGCACCTGTGGTAGGCCCAATAATGCCTCCCTGGGACTTCCATGTCTTAATCCCCAGAACAAGTGAATAAGCTACCTTGCATGGTCCAGGGGACTTGGCAGATGTCAGTAAGTGAAGGATCCTGAGGGGAGAGATTATCTTGGATTATCTATGTGGGCCCAGCATAATCACAAGGGTCCCTTGAGAGAGGGATGCAAAAGGATTAGGGCCAGAAAAGGAGATGTGACGATGAAAGCAGAGGCTGGAGTGATGTGGAGCCAAGAGCCAACAAATTCAGGCAGCCTCTAGAAACTGGAAAAGGCAAGGTAACAGTGTCCCCAGAAAGAAGGCAACCTGACCCATATCTTAGCCCAGTAGGACCCATTTTGGACTTCTATCTCCAGAACTGTAAGAGAATAAATTTGTGTTGTGGGGTGACTTGTTACATCAGCAAAAGGAAACTAATACAGTGCCCCAGCCAGCACTGAGTAGAAGGCAGAGCTGTGCCGCCCAATATGGTAGCCATAGCCATGTGGAGCTAGTGAGCAGGTGGAATGCAGCTAGGCTGAATTGGGATGTGCTGCAAGTATGAAGTACACACGAGATTTTAAGAACTTCATTACTATTTTGGATACACTGGGTTAAATAAAATATATTGTTAAAGTTACTATCACCTAATTATTTTCACTTGTTTATATGTAGCCACTAGAAAAATTAAAGTTACACATGCAACTCGCATTATATTTCTATTGGTCAGTGCTGTTCTACGGGTTTGGATGAATCTCATTGCTGCAGTTTCTGACATAATTACTGTGAAACCTGTGTGAATTGGCCCAGGCCTTCTGCCTCCAGCCCAGATGCTTCTGGTCCCTGGGGAGTAGTCCAGGATGCTGCCAGAAGGGGGACCAGCCCTGAGCTTCCCTGAGCCTCCCTGGCTTAAGTCTGGGTATCCTGCCTGAAGTTTCACAAACTTAAGTTGTATGGCCTGGGGGTGACCTATAACAAAAAGAACACAAAATTAGGTGTGGTCTCTGAGCATCTGTGCACGTGAAGGACCTTGAAGCTTAAGCTTCATTGGCCTTGATAGTAATCTGCCTCTGCTGCCTTTCCCGAATCTCATCTGATGTGGCTCCTTTCTCCTCATTTCTAATCTGCCAGGGATCCCACCCTCCACAGAGCTTTCAGTGTTTCTAAGACAACATCCAAAGTGGCCGCCACGGCCCTTAACCCAGACAAAAGGGGCCCAGGCCTTGAGCTTTGGAGGCTCCACAAGTCACAAACACAACAGATAGGTGTATTAAGGAACATAAGAGTGCCCATCACTTGGCATGTGGCATTCAGTGCTCGTCCAGCACCATCCACAAACCTGAAATAACTCTCATGTCTCACGCTATTCAGATCCCGAGAAATTGCTTCGTTATATTTCTGACCCCGTATCTTTGACATAAAAAGGAACTGAGATCAGAGACCGTTGAACATTTGTAAGTTGTGCTGCTGCTAACATAGAGCTAGACTCTGCCTCCAAGTGCAAGGAGGAGGAACCACTTTCCAGAAAAAAGACAAATCAATCAACTTGTCACATCCTTCCTCTCAGCTAGTTTGAATGCAACAGATTCTTGTATAACAAGGTATCATTTCCTAGTGGTGCATGGTTCTGATATTTGCAACAGTTGCAGGTGAGAGCTAAGGGACATTTTGTAACATTAAATAATTCAGATTACTCTTACATTTGTATACATGTAGGTTTAGATGTAGCATTCAGGAAACATGAAATGAATTGGCAACTAGGTGGACAAATATCGTGGCAACTAGGTGCACATTGAATGCTAAAAATGATGAATTTTCATTAAAATTTGAGTAAGATGTAAATTTTCCAAAAATTTAGATGTAAATTTCAGCTTTATTTAAATAATTTTGAAAATGAATGTAAAACCATCCTAGAGACAGAAAATACAAAAGTAGAGCTCAGAGAAGAGAAAGGCTGAAGGAAAAGGAGACAGAAAGCCATCTGCTTGCGGGGGGAGGGCATGGGGGTGGTAGAGTGTGCACTTAGCATGCCCGAGGTCCTGGGTTCAATCCCCAATACCTCGGTTGAAATGAATAAATAAATAAACCTAATTACACCCCCCCAAAAAACCCTAAAAATTAAAAAAAAAAGCAAAAAAAAAAAAAAAAAAAGCAGTTTGCTTAAATTTCTACAAACCAGAAACCATGAAAATGAGGAGACTTCAGATGAACATAACCCACAGAAAAAGGCAGACAAGATTTTACAAATTCTTTACTTAATAAAGAGTTTATTACAAATCAAATGAAAATGAGCAACAGCAACAAATCTTCCAAGTCACGTTTTGGAAAGATTAGATGCAGTCCCTACAGCTTTGTATTCTCCACTAAGTGAAGACTTTATTGATTCAAACAACGGGAGCACCACCACCACCACCACCAAAAGAATTATTCACAACAAAATCATAACTCAGGAAGTCAAATGCAATTCTGGCCTGCCAATAGCATATGAAGAAAATTGCATTTATAAAAGGTGCGATTGAATGTGAAAGCCAAAAACCTCTGGAACATTTACTGTGTTTATGGGACAGTGATGCTGAAAAATGACTGTCCCATTCTTCTGACAGTGTAAAATGTTCCTAGCAAAATGCAATCCCATTCAAATTAATGATTGCCCTTTTCCATTGCATGAACACAGCAGAATTAAATTTAATGTTTCATTTTACAGCCAAATTATTTTATGGAGGGGAGGTAATTTAGGTTTGTTTGTTTTTGTTTGTTTGTTTAAACAGAGGTACTGGGAATTGAACCCAGGACCTTGTGCATGCTAGGCATGCACTCTATCACCAAGCTATACCCTTCCCCCTACAGCAAAATTATTTTGGATGGGGAAGGAAGTTGTAGAAATAGCTTTTGTATGTTTTTATATCCTAGATCCAAAAGCAATATTTTGTTACTACTGTGACAGAGCTTTACAACCAAATCTCCTGATCAGTTTTGGCCAATTAAGATGTTTGTGTCTGGAAACACTTAGGTTCTTGACAGAATGAAACATCTCTTGTACACAAAAATATATGTATGTACCAACGACAATTTTTTTACAAGGGGGAATAAGCAGCAAAACAAAACTAATATTCAGCAGAGACAAATGATGTTCTTATATGATGTATGATGTTCTTATAAAATAGTATGTGTCCAATATTTAATCAGGCATAATGATGCTTTTTGTGGCAGTGGCAGCTCAATCTTTATAGAAAACAGTGGAAACTTTCTAGGTTTCATAGAAATTATTTTAAAATGTGATGCAAAAATGTTCAGTGTGTAATATAGGCTAAAAATGCATCAAATGATCACTATATAGTGACAGAATGAACTCAAAATGAGATTATTAATTTAATGTGTTTTAAAATAAGAAAAGTCATACACAACATATGTAGAAGTAAATTTTACTTAGTTTACTTAGAATACATTACACAGCTTTTTTGTTTTTTAAACAGTTTAATTTTCTTTTTTGGGGGGTAATTAGATTTATTTGTTTATTTGTTTATTTACTTATTTAATGAATGGAGGTACTAGGGATTGAACCCAGGACCCTGTGTGTGCTAAGCAGGTGCTCTGCTACTGAACTATAACCTCCCTCCTTTTACTTAGAATATATTACAAAATAGAATCAAAAGTATTACATTTCTTTTTCTTTGTTATTATAAAAGTGATGTATTTCAAAAGTCATAGAAAACAAGTAATGTATGTTATATAGATTGATGAACCACCAGAAAGAAAAAAAAAAAAACAAGGAAATCAAAATTAATATCCACTGCAATGCTAATTAAATTCAGTTATCTTTGTTATTTTACTGGCTTTAGGTCATGTTAAAAACCACAGCTTTATGGGTGTTTGTTGATTTTGTTGTCATGAAAGTTTTTTGTTGTGTTCTGATGGAGTTGTATTTGTTAAGATACAGAGTTAGATCATATTTTACTTAACTGCTATTTTGATTCTAAACTTTTAATTTTTTAGATTTATGATACATGGGTCTATTTGTGCCCTTATCTGGTCCCAACAAATGTTAGGTGTAGGGCCATTTGCCACCCACAAGACCTGGCTTTCTCATGTCATATCACTTGCCACCATATCAATTTGCCAAGGCCCAGTCACACCAGTTCCTAGCTTTTCCTCCAACCCACCTAGTTTCTGATGTAATCAGCAGGTCTCAGGACCAAGCATACACGTGTAACTACAGTAAAAGTCCCAAGAGGGTAAAACATAGCAAACCAAGCATGTGCGAGGAGCAGCCTCACAGACGAATACTTTTCCCAGCTGATGAAATGACCCTGTTTCTTTGTCCCACCCTCTGGACTCCCAGACGGCCAGTATTTGGAACTGTGAGTTCCAGTCCCATGGGAAGTGAAGACAGATTTCAGTTGATACTAATCTTCCTCACTCAAATCCCAATTACATAAATACCACCGGTTTATGTGGACTCGCGTGACTGTGGAATTAGGGAAGTCACGTGTTGATTATTCAAATCACTGATCTGCTAGATGACTTAGACCCCTGCCTCCGCCCCCCACCCCCACAGTCCCTAACCTCTAAGCTGCTTTCCCCATTCACCAGCCACTCTGTTGTGGGATACAAGCTCTTTCCAATTGTTGGAGCAGTACATTTGCTGGTCCAAAAAATAAAAACTAAGTCCATGTGGATGAACACTCTGGGTTCAGTCATCAGTGGTTTAGAGGATGTCCTCCTGTTTTATACCACTGTTCCTTTCTGTTATCCCAGATCCTTAAGAGTGGCTGCAAAGAGAAGATTTTAGTGGCAAGCTGCGCCCACATCCAGATAAGCGACAGACTGCCCCGGGCTCTTTGGTGTCCAGGAAAGCCTCGAGTCTGTGTGGTAGGATTTCCCTGAGAGCAGTGCTCCCATTCATCAAAGCAAACCAACAACAAATAAAATAGAACAAATGAAACCTGCCAGAGTAGATGGTACCTCATCCATTCCACAGCATCTGGTCATGCAGCTTTGCTAGGTCTTCCAGAAAAATCACTCACTGTTTCTCTTTCCTTTAGAGTGGTATGTTGTTTGTTTGTTTGTTTTTTATTCCGTAAGCAGTGGCTATGTATTGTACAAACCAGAGGAATTACAGCTAGGCAAAATAGTACACAGCCAACTGCACATGAGCAAAGGAAAATATAATAAAACAAAAATCACCTGTAATTCTACCCACACTATCATTACTAAGCTCTGATGTATATTCTTCCATGTGTGTGTGTGTTTGTGTGTGTGTATTTTAAGAAAAATGAGATCATGTTGTAAATGCTATTTTGGCAATCTGCCTTTTTAATCTATAGTATTATGAATGGTTTTTCATGGCTTCAAATTTTCTGCATTATTATTAATTATTATTATTATTATTATTATTATTATTATTATTATTATTATATGAATTCTTAATAGAGGGTAGCTACTTCTGTGTGCCACATACTATGCTAAGCACTTCCCTTATGTCATTTAATCATTTCTGTGACCCTGGGAGGTAAGTATCATTATCCCCATTTCACAGATTAGGAAATTAAGTCTCAGAGAGACTGAGTAACTTAAAATACACCACAGGTTTTGTAAATGGCATAGCAGATTGGAGCCCAGTTCTCTCTGCTGACAGAGCGCAGGTTTTTAACCAAGGCGGTAATACTTCTGATAAGCATCATTGACCGTTCTAATAATCTTCTAGTTAGAAACATGGATAGATTGACAAGTGATGTATAGATCAGGTAATTGACAATCAAAAGATACACAGAAACACTTGTAAGTATAGCCAAGCATATTATCATACACAAGGATGTGAGTGGGTGTCTGTAGACACACACACAAACACACACACACACACACACACACAGAGAGAGAGAGAGAGAGAGAGAGAGAGAGAGAGAGAGAACAATATAATCCAGGATCAAAAGAAGGAAAAACAGAAGAGAGAGTGCAGTCAGAGGAAGTGGCATAGAGAGGGTTTTCATTCTTTCCCTGGACGAGCTGTGTACGTCTCTGAGAAGTGGAAAGTACCCTTTAGTTTCCTTTTACCCTTATAACCAGCCACTTCCTGGTCACCTTTGGTAGCTCCCTTTGCAGCTGTGGGTGTTTCCCAAGGAAGACTACACTCCTTTCTTTCATTTTCTCCCTTAGGTTTCTCAGGGCTCCGAATAGCCTGCTGCTTATCATTAAATGACCTTCAAATCCATGTCTAGCTCTCCCCTTTATCCAGAGTGAGGCTTCTGCAGCTCCACACACCTGTGACTCCTCTACATGCACACCCTAGTCATTTCAAAGCCAAGATGCAGGGCTCAACTCTCCCCTCCAAACTCCCTTCTCCTTCCTGGTCCCTCCATTTCTGTCAGTGGCATGATTACACTCCCACCTTCCAGGCTCCAATCTCGGGCTCATCTTTAATTACTTCCCTTCCCCAGCCTTGCTGAGAGAAGCAAGCCCTGGACATTCCTGGGGCCTGAATTCCTGGTACCAGGTGTCAACCCGGGGTCACACATACCAACAGGGTTCCATCTAGGTGTGTCCGGCCCACCACACAAAGGGAAGAGAGAGCCTGGAGAATAGATCATCTGTTCTGGCCTGGCTCAGCACCCCTTCTTCTGGTGAAGGAACTGTCTGGCCATCTGGGGGAAACATGCCACCTACAGGTTCATTTCTTGTTTTTCAAGTGGGGCTGACTCACCTCCCAGCTGCAAGAGGGGCGGACACATGAATTGGGCTAGACTAATCTGAGAGACTGGTTGGGGAGGCCTGTGACACAATCTAGGCCAATGGGCAAACATTCCAGGGAGCTTTGTGGAAAACAAGGGGAAGAGACTTTCCCTTTCAGAGTTGTGGGAAATGTGCTTGAACCTGCTGGTGGCTGTTTTTATTGTGACTGAAGATACACTCCCTGAGAACGAAGCCCAGACAAAAGGGAGACGGATCGCTGAACACCCCTCTGAGTACCTAGATCCAACTGTGCCTGAAGGCAAACTACCCCTAGATTTTGGTGAGTCAGCAAATCCCCTTTTCTGCCGCAGCTAATTCGAATTTCATTTGCCACTTATAACTGAAAGAGACTGGTAGTATTCATGGGGCTCTTCATAAATATTCTGTTTCCCGCTTTCCAGACACAAGATAGGACTGTACTTCCACATTCTCTTTGAAGTTAGGGATGGTTGCGGGACCTGCTTTGACCAATTACATGTCAGCAGACATTTTAAGACCCAGTGCAAGTGCTGGCACGTCTTTCTGTCTGCCCTAGCAACCAGCAATACTCCGGACAGCCTCTCTCCCATCAGCCTGGTTCCCAGAGTGAGGATAACATGGGACAGAGGCCCCAGCTGACCTGCAGTGGACATGTAGCAAGAACAAGACCTTTATTTTTTTCAAGCTACTGAGATTTGGGGGGTTTTTGTTACTGCAGCGTAACCTACATCCCGACCAACCGTAACACTGACTAGTCTGTAGAGGAAAGGGACTGTTGCTTTGTTCATCTGTGAATCATTGAATCATTTAAGAATCCTCAGTGTGTATAATAATGTGAATGTACTTAATGCCACTGAACTGTACACTTAGAAATGCTTAAAGTGGTCAATTTGATGCTATCTTTATTTTATCACAATAAAAAAATACCAGCAGTCTATCAAGGCAGTTAGGGCCCTAGGGAGTCATTCCACATAAATGGCTCTGATGGCCAAAAAGTTTTTCCTGCATCCCCTCATCAGACCATTATTAAGCACCTACTGTGTGACTATCCCCATGCTAGGCACTGGGGGGGGGGACCACACTTCTGACCTTGGAAAGCCTTCTTCCAGCAAGAGAGCCCTCATCACAGCTGTTCGCCATCCTTACCCTGCCCCACCCCCCTTTCAGGTTCTGGCATTATGAGGAAACCCATCTATAGCCCCCATCGAGCAGTAATGTCTGAAAGGCGTTGTAGCCATTTAAAGAATGCTCTCTTTTTCTAATCTTTTTGTCCTCCTCCTCACTAGTGCAGTGTTTAAGAGGATAGGTTGGAGGGGTCCAGCCAACTAGACTCAGATCCCAGCTCTACCAAGTGATAGTTTGGTGACCTGTACCTCCACCTCTTCATCTATAAAATGGAGGTACAAATAGTACCTACCTCGTGGTGATTGGGAAGATTAGATGAGATAACTTCACATAAACATGTCGCCCAGTGCCTGTTCAGAGGAAGTGCTGAAGAAATGTTAGTTATCCCTGGCAGCTGTTCTAAGCTCCCGGTTCACCCTGTGATGCTCACATATCCTGCCCACTAGTGGAAGTTATAGTCTAGGATTCTGTATCCCAGACTTCTCCAGGTACTGATAATTAGAGTTTGGCTCACACTTCTTGCCTCTCTCTACAGGGGACCACTGCTGGTCCACAGCCACTTGGGAGCACCCTCGAGTTAGGCACGACCTGTGCTTCCTCCCGACAGGTGGCTCAGTTCCCAGCCGGCAGAATTCAGTCAGAACCTTTCACTTTCTCCTTTGCTCAGAGCCAGGAACTGGGTATGTGCTCCCAGACACTTGAAAAAAATCTGGTTCCCAAAAGCTAAGCCACCCCTGCCGAGCAAAGGCTTCTAACAGCACAGCATCCTGACATCCACAGGGGCAGTTCCCAGCCTCGGCAGCAGGGCTCATAAGTGTAGCTGGATTAATATTTCAAAGTCCCCCTCACTCTCATGAAATCACAGGAAGGCCTCCCTGCGCGCCCCACCCTTTCCCCCTTTGTGAACAGGAGTCAGCCTTCCGAAACAGAAAACAGTGGCACAAATGCAGGACAGTTACAGGCAAAATGTTGCTGGGATAAACAGAGAGGGACTGAAGGGCATATCTGCATTACTTGCCGAGTGATATAATTGTATATTTTTGTCTGTCTTCTTAATTTTTTTTTTAAGAATTTCCATTTTTCTCATTTAATGTGCAGTGAGGACTTGGAGTCACTGAGAGGAATCCACATGTAAAATCCTTCTAAATGGTAGTAATTTTCTTCCATTCATCCATAGTTATCTCAACCAAATCTAATTCCAGTGATTTTTTTTTAGCAATTCTCCCTTATCGAAAAATTCCAAAACATCTAATTTGGAATTTTTCTTCTGTTTTCCTTATCTTTAAAAAAAAATTAGCAGACTTTTTTTAAGAGCAGTTTTAAGTTTATGGGAAAACTGGGCAGAAGGTACAGAGAGTTTCCGTATGCCTCCTCCCCAAGTATACACTTTCCCCTATCATTAACATCTTGTGTTAGCGTGTTACGTCTTTTACAATTAATCAATCAATATTGTTGCGTTATTTTTAACTAAGGGCCCTAGTTTATATTAAGCCTCACTCTTTGTGTCATACAGTTCTATGGGTTTTGACAAATGCATAACGTCATGCACAGTGTCAGAATAGTTTCACTGCCCTAAAAACTCCCTGTGTTCCACTTACTCATTCCCTGCCTCCCCCCAACCCCTGGCAACCACTGTTCTTTTTAATGTCGCTGTAGTTTTGCCTTTTCCAGAAAGTCCTATATTTAGAATCATACAGTATGTAGTCTTTTCAGACTGTCTGCTCTCATTTAGTAATATGCATTTAAGGTTCCTGCATGGGTTTTCTGGCTTGGTGTCTCCCTTCTGTCCTTCCTTCCTTCCTTTCCAGCTTTATTGAGATATAAATTAATATAACACTGTGTACCTTTAATGTGTACAAGGTGTTGACTTGATATACTTATAAATTGCAAAAATGATTATTACCAGAATATATTAGCTACCACCTCCAGCCCATCACATAGTTGCCATTTCTTTTTGTGTGTGTGTGTAGTCAGAACATTTAAGAGCTACTCTCTTAGCAAGATACAAGTAAATGAGACAGTATTATTAGCCACAATCGCCATATTGGACTTCAGATCCCCAAATTTGTTAGTCTTACAACTGAAAGTTTGGACTCTGACCAATATTTCCTTCATTTCCACCCCCCACCCCCACCCCAGTGGCTCAATTCTTTTTATCATTGAATAATATTACATTGGATGTACTACAATTTGCTTAATCCATTCACCTACAGAGGTACATCTTGGTTGGTTCCAAGTTTTGGCAGTTGTGAATATGTTTACTGCTATAAACACTCATATGCGGGTTTGTGTGTAGACATGTTTCCAACTCATTTGGGTTAATACTGAGAAATGTGACTGCTGGATCATATGCTAAGACTATGTTTAGCTTTTAAGAAACTGCCAGACTGCCTTCCAAAGTGGCTGTAGTCATTTTGCATTCCCACTCTTTTGGATTCTCCCTTTTTTTTCCCCCATTAACGTGCAGTGAGAATTTACAGTCATTAGAGGCAATCTGAACATAGAATCCTTCCAGATAATAATTATCTTCCAGTTATTCACAGTTATCTGAATCAAATCTAATTCTATTTTTTTTTTAAGCTGCTCTCTCTTATTGAGAAATCCCAAAACACCTAATTTGGAAGTTTCTTCTTTTTTTTCTCCTTTATCTTTTGGAATTCTTATTATTATTGAGAATTCTGAATGTAGGCAGTTCAAAGAGCAGACGGTCAGTGCAGTGAACCCTGCGTGTAAGCATCACCACCCCCAACCAGGACCCACAGCCAACCCTGTCTCGTCCACACCCTGTCACTTCCCTTCCATATTTTAGTTTTTCAACTAGTACATTTATTGAGGTATGCCTTTATTGAAGTTATACATTTATTAAGGTAAAATTTACATACAATAAACTGCATCCATGTTAGTGTACACTTTGATGAGATTTAACAAATATATACATCCTTGAAACCATTGCCGTAATGAAAATACAAAACATTTCCCTCATTCCCTGAATTTTCTTGTGCCTGTTTGCAGTCCTTCCCTCCCTCTGCTGCCATTCCCAAGTGATCATGATCTGCCTTTTTTTTTTTCAACAATCTATGTTCCCTCCGCATATTATTTTGAATCAAATGTCAGATAGCTTATCGTTTTATCTATAAATAGTTTAGTATACATCTCTAAGAGATAAGACCTCCTTTAAAAAACCCAGGTCATTATTACACGACATGATTAATGGTAATTCCTTAATATTATCAGATATCCAGTGCAGAGCAGGTATGCACCCTGCACTCTAGGTGGAAGCCCCCACGGGCCAGAGATTGGAGCGATAGAGATTGTGAGCAGATCAAGCAAGCAGTAGCCACTGCTGCCTGCACAGAGCCCAGGGGCATTTTGCCAGCATCCAGCTGTCCCTCCCTCTTCCAGATGCAGGTACCCTCTCCCCCAGGGTTACCAAAGAAATATACAAATAAAAATACAGGATGCTTAGTTGAATAGTTGGATTTGAATTTCAGATCAGCAATGAATAATTTTTTTTAGTGTAAGTATGTCCCATGCAATACTTGGAGCATACTTACACTAAAAAGGTATTCACTGTTGATCTGAAATTCAAATATAACAGGCGTCTGACACTTCCTACCTTCCCTGCAATGGATAATGGTAGGATGTCCTTCTGGGCCCTACAGCACACCTCTGCCCTCTGTGTGACCTTGCTTCAGGTCCTGCCCCCTCCCAAGTTGAGATGTAGAAAGTTGTCATGAGCCCAGGGCATCTAAAGGGCTGGTAACTCAGAGGGCAAAGGTCTGTCTGACCAAGGTGGGACTGGGCAGAAGGAGATCAAAATCCCCCAAAGAGATAGGACATCCCCCAGTCTCCACCCCCAACCCCCACTTCCTCCTGGAGGACAGACACTGGCTTCCGAATCCCTCTCCGGTATTTCCAGCTGGCCTGTCTTCACAGCCTTAAACAGAACCCGACCTCTGCTTTTCCAACAGGTTCTGAAAGGGAATAAATTAAAGCCTAATTAATCTGAGGTACCCTGGGAGTGAGCTTTCCCTGACACTTTTATACACAGTCGCTCTCTGCTTTGTAAAGATCTAAGGGGCCCCTGTTACAACAGGAATCAGGTTTCAGTCTTCAGCAGCCCCTTCAGGAACAGAGAAAGCCGCTTGCTCAGACGTGTTGTATCGAACGGCAAGGTGATCTCACCATGCACTGTCCTCCTCAGAATTTATTTTGGGTGTCACACATGTTAAGAACACAGCGGTGCCAGGCTGTGAGTCCATCTGTGTCAAAGACAGAAAGACCTTCTGTGCCTCGTGCCTGTAAAAGAGAGCCCCTGCCATCACAGGTGCCTGCACCTGGCAAATGACGTCCTACTCAGTCCGGTTGTAATTTTATTTATGGGGAGATATCTGATGTGTACAGATGAGTCAATAAAACACCTGCGCAGTTTAATGCATCATTATAAATTGGACACCCATATAACTACCAAGTCTAGAAGAGCACTTAGCCCCCTAGAAGCATCTTGTGACACCCCCCCATCCCATTCCCCTCCTCCTCCAGAGATGGCTGCTGTCCTAACGTGTCGGAATCTTTTCCATGCTTTTTTCTTTAGTGTTAGTGCAGGTTGTGCACTGCTAACCAAGCCCCTGTTTTTTTCCAACCTCATATAAGTGGATTCTATTGCATGTATTATTTGTTTTTGTTTTTAACCTTTTTTTTATTGAGTTATAATCATTTTACAATGTTGTGTCAAATTGTGTACAGCACAACTTTTCAGTTATACATGAACAGATATATATTCATTGTCACATTTTTTTTCGCTATGAGCTACCACAAGATCCTGTATATATTTCCCTGTGCTATACAGTGTAATCTTGTTCATCTATTTTACATTTTGAAATCCCAGTCTGTCCCTTCCCACCCTGCATGTATTATTTGTGATTTGTTTCTTCCTTACAATCGTTCTTAGACTAGCAATGTTTTCAGGAGCATGCTGTCTTCACAGAGATGTCTGGCCTTGAAGTCACACTGACTGCCTTGGCCTCCTACTTACCTAGTAATTGTGTGACCTCTCTTTCCCTCCTTTATAAAATTATAACAATTATATCTCTGGACATGAGCATGTCAGATGTGCTCAAAAAAAAAAAAATCAGGAAGTATGCTTTATTTATCATTCTGTTCTCCATGGCTCCCAGGGCCTGATGCCTGATGAATCTTGAGTGAATGAAGGAGTCATGGTGAGATGGTGTATGTCACAGCCGAACACCACACCCGATTCATAGCAAATGTTCAATACATGGTGGCTAATATTATTATTGTCATCAGTGTTGTTTATTTGAATATGCACCTGCCTATGGGAGGCAGCCTCTAAAATGACTGCCGATGATCCCTGCCTCCTGCTAGTCTGTACTTATATATCCCTTGAGTATAGACTGGATTTATTGACTCACTTTTAACAAATAGAGTGTGGCAGAAGTGATGGGATTTCACTTCCAATGTTGGATTATAAAACACCATGCCTTCTACCTTGGGTCCTCTTTCTCACTGTCTCCTGGGTTGCTCACCCTGGGGGAGGTCAGTTGCCCTGCCATGAGGTGGGGAGGCCTGGGATAAGGGACCAAGGCCTGCCAGCCACCTCAGAAGTGGGCTTGGAGGTGTGTTCCCTCTCCAGGTGAGCCTTCAGATGAGACTGCAGCCCCAGTGCAGCTTGATGGCAACTTCATGAAAGAACTTCATCCAAAGGCTCCCAGCCAAATGGTACCTGGATTCCTGACCCACAGAAACTATGAGATAGCGAACATTTGCTGTTTTAAGCTACTACCTTTGGGGGCAATTTGTTACACAGCAATATACACCTAATGCACTGCCTTTTTTTGGATGAAGGGGCACTGACAATTTTTAGAGCTTGCAGCAAACAAGGAGATGCAGGGTTCAGATCCCCATTTAAGATGGACTCCTGCCCAGATGGAAGGTGTGTAGTTAACTGACAGCATTTGGGATCCAGCCCAGCTTTCAAGCTGAGATCATGCTCTTCTTAAGTGTCCTCCACAGCCAATGCATGAGCTGACGTAGTGGTACAAGGGTCTAACCATCTCCACCCAATGCAGGACCCCTGTACTGGGCAGTCTGCTTACAGAGCTCCGTGCTGACTCAGAGACTTTGACAGGTCTTCACTGGGGTCTTGTCTTTCCATCAGTGTCATTCCCCAATAAAACTTTCTCATTTTTTTTTTTTAATGGAGGTACTGGGGATTGAACCCCAGACCTTGTGCATGCTAAGCATGCACTCTACCACTGAGCTATACCCACTTCCACCTTTCTCATTCTTAATCCCATCTCAGTCTGTGCTTCTGAGACAATGCATTCTGCCAACTAAGGACAACATCACCTTCATAGCCAAGCTTTCTAGTCAGCCCAGACCTGGGTCCTATACAGACTCCACCCCTGGCTAGCTCTGTGACCCTGGGCAAGTTTCTTTACCTTTCTGATCCCTTTTTTCTCATGTAATATTGATGATAAATAACACAGAGCTCTTTGACACAACATTGTAAAATGATTATAAATCAATAAAAAAAGTTAAAAAAAATAACACAGAGCTCAAACAGAATATTTACATGTAGCATGTAACAGAATGAACAGCACAGAATAAGTGCTAGATAAAGATAACTATCATCTGTCCACAGACTACACACCAACTGGCCACTTACATTTCCCACAAAGTTTTATTGGAAATTATTCCAGTAATTTGTCCCAAATACATTGTCTAGTATATCTAGGGTAGATTCTTGAGGGTTATACCCGCTATCTTTATGAAACCCCAGATCACCAAATGCCTCTCTGGCACACGTTGTCACCCATAAAATGAAATCCAGTGCAACTCAAAAGTATACATGACTCCTTATCTATTAACAAGGAACTAAGCCTTTATAAAGCTGTAAAGTTATGCCAGAGCAACTGGGCGAATTGTTTCTCTTGTTTGCATTGGACTTTATCACATCAGAGGGCTGAGCCACCTCTGAATGCTGCTCTTTAAATGAGCCCAGTCATCTGAAATTTAGCATGTCCGAACCTGTTCCCCTCACAATTCCTGCCTCACTTTGATAGATAATTCCAAGCCAGAAAATGGGACGCCATCAGTGGCACCACCCTCTCTCTCTCATTCTCCATCTCTAATCCAGCAGTGTGTTTTGTTTGTTTGTTCCCTGTCAAAATGCCCTAAATCCACGAGGCTCTTTCCATCTCCACCGGCACCACTCCAGCCTCTTCCCTGTCAAGAGCCTCCTGTCTTCTTCTTGCATTTAAAATAAAGACCAAACTCTTTATCAAGGTTTAGAGGCTGTACATGAACTTGCCCCTCCCCTCCAAATCTCAACTCCGATCCGCAAACAATCCCTCCCACGTGTCAAGCTTGCTCTTGTTTTAGGACCATCCCGCAGGCACTTTCCAAGTCTGGAGCTCTCCTCTGCCCACTCTGTATTGTGGCCTCCTTTTCCTCCTAAAAATCTGGGCCTCCCCATCACCTGTGAACTGCCTTCTCTGGCAGGTTCCATCACACACAGCCTCCTCCATTGCTCTCAACCACAGTACCCGGGTCATTTCTTTTGTTGCATGCATCCCACTTTGTCATGATGTATTTACTTGTTGGCTGAAGGTTTCCCTCAGTTTATTGCAGTTTCTTCGAGTGCGTGGGGGTCTTGTCCCTTTTGTTCATCCCGTGCCACGCCCAGTGCTGGCCACAATACAACCTTGATAAATAGCTGTTGGATAAATTTCCTAGCTAAGGGTATCACTGTCATCTTTAATCATTCTTTTTTCCCTATTGCAAAAGCCATACTTTTCATTGTAGAAAAGATTCAGAAGTACAGATTTAAAAAAACAAAAAGACATGTTATTTCACATTTAGAGACAGCTACCATCAGCCAGATGTATTCTTCTAGAGCACTTTTAATGCATCTCTACCCACATATATAGGGATATATATGCCCCCAAGTCCTTCAACTTTCTGTGGTTACTCTTCCAACAGCCAAACAAAACATCTTGGTCCCCTCAAGCCTCTGGAGGGGCTACCATGGGGCTTGGCATCCTAGGGGGAGGAAACATTACAGATGGTGGCCACCAGTGACCAGAGCCTTTGGGGAAGTCCCTAGAAGGGGAGGAGGGGCAGCTAACATGGACACCTGCCCAAAACTGGAGGAAAAAGGGAAACATTTGGCTCATAACAAATATAGTAATAATAACACATAATAAATGTGTTTGACTTAGTTTATTCCACCTTAGCCAATTTAGTTTTCCCAGCCATCTCAAAACAGCCTTGATCACTGAACAGACTCCATCATGTTTCAGCCAACCTGCCCAGCAAGATGCTGAGATGAGGCCAACTTGTTTTCCAGACAACACAGAGGGAACAATTCTAAGTGAGTTTAACTCCAGTCAGACTTAACCAAAAGTAGGAAAATCTGATGTCTTAGGAGACCCCAGGGCTGTTTTGGATATGTGTGTATTAAAGCAGAGCTGGGCGGGGGAGGCACCAGCCTGTGTCATCATCAAACCAGATGGACAGGCCTTGGCAGGTACTTTTCATGTTAGTTCACCCTCCCAACAATCCCACATCTCAGGTGAGGTGTTTTTCACTCCTTTTCACAGGGAGATTAAGTCATTTTCCCAGAGTGGTTCAGCCGGAAGGGGTAGAGCTGAGGTTGGCACCTGGTCTGTTTGGCCTCAGAACCTGAACTCTTTCTGTGGATCAGAAATATGGATAGAAGGGTAGTGTTATCACTGCTGACCATCAGGGCTGGTCGTGGCATCATCCTGTGTTGCTGTTAGAAATAATGGTAACAACTCACATTTAGTGCATTGTGCTAAAAGTCTTCTGGACACGTCTCCATGACTTCCCCTAACTACTCTATAAAGAAGGTACTTTTACTGTCTTGTCTTTGCAGATGAAAAGATTGGGGTGCAAAGAAGCTGAAAAACTTGCCCAAGATCACACAAGTAGTAAATGGCCAAGCTCGGATTCAAACCCAGAGTCTGGTTCCAAAATGCAGGCATTGATACCCCATGCTATGCTCCTCCTACCAGACACAGGGACCAGCAGTGCTTAGGCACTAATTCCCACAGTCCCAAAGCCCTGTGCAGGGCGAGGGGAGGAATGGCACCATGCAGATAATTAAGGCATGTGCTTTGGGGTCAGGCAGTTCCAAGTTCACAACTACCCTCGCCTTGGGTGACCTCACCTTGGGGACTTCGAGCTGCCCTTCTCCATCCAAAAGCAACTTTGGCTGTAATCTCCTTTCTGCCGTTTCCCCCAGATTGTGATGTGAACACACAGAGGAACAGAAGTGCCATAACCCAGTCAGGACTTTCCTGTCCCCTGTGTCCAGCACTGCTGCCTCCTTTCCCCCACTGTCAACAGACCACAGAACTCGTGTCCCCAGAAAGGATGCACTTGCTGCAAAAGGGAACAATGAACACTTCACTGAAGATGTCAAAGCAGAGCTGAGGAAGGAAATCTAGAGCCCACAACTCACAGAAAACACTACTTCCATTTTTATTCTTCCGTGTTTCTTTCCAGCTGACCACTCATTCATTCGTCACTCCTCTCCTGCAGTCTCCCCTCCCCACCCCGACCACACTGTACACCTCCCTCCTGGTGGTGGCCCAGAGAGGACTTCCTTCTTCTCTGTGTCTTTCCTTCTCACTCTCCCCTGGACACATACAAATTCATCTTGGAGCAGTGCTCGCATTAACCACCATCTATGTCATCCAGCACATCCTTTGGGGGCCTCCCTCCAGCCCAGGTGGCTCGTGAAAGTATTTATTCCAAGTAAGTATTGTTCTCTCCCTACTTGGAATCCTGGTTAGCATATTAGCTCCCTCTAGCAACCCTCCTTCACTGAAGCTCTTTGGAGAAAAGGAGACAGTGGAAACATCAGGGCAGAGCTGTTGTGCGTGTCGGGGACAGGGTTGGGGGCCGGGAGGGGGCCGGGAGGGGGCCGGGTTCAGCTGCCTTTGCCTGAGCTGGTCTTTCCCCCACTTCCTCCATTTTGCAAGGCCACTGGTTTCAAAGGTCTCAGCCAGTCTCTCCTGAGCCCCTATTTTTCCATCTCTGGGTTTCTAGCTCGTCCTGACAGCAAGAGGGGTTTGTCTCTGGTGAAGGCAGCCAAAGGCAGTGGCAGGAATCTCTCAGAGAGCAATCACCTTGAAGAGCCTTCCCTGGAGAACAGGCTCTTTCCCTTCCAGATTGGAAAATCTGCACTTCATGCCAAGTGGTCCAGAGGGCACTTGGATCTTTACCAGCTGAAACGCCAACAACTCTTAAAGGGAAAGGGACCAAGGAACTAGGGCAACCTTCCTTCCTGGCACTGGGGTAGCAGGCAGGTGGCTTTTAAAGAAAAAGCCCAAGGTGATGGTGAGCTGTTACCCTGGTGGAACACACTGCTAAAACCCATCACTGATTAAAGCTGATTAAAGTTACAACTTTTTTTCCCCCAAGAGTGTAGATTTCATTGCCAAGTTCTACAACCATCTCCTTTACCCTAGTGGTGAAATGTCTATTTTTTAAAAAGGCTTTTAACAGAACATAAATGTTCTGTTAAAGAACAACAGAAATGTCCTGAAGTCCATATGTAAGTAGATAATTTGACCTGCTGAAGGTTAATTATTTATCATACAAATAGAATGGCTGAGGATGGTTGCAAGTTTCTTTGCAATCACACTGGCTTTGGGATGCACTAGATGATTTTTTTTTTTTTTTGAAACAGATTTGCTACCTCTTTTAGGCTTTGCCTAAGACAACACTCAACTTGGTTTTCTTTCCCCAGGTGAACACTGATTGGAGAGGTGTGCAGCCTGGTAGGAAGAAGCTGGCTCGGGTTAATATCTTGCCATGTGTGATCACAAACTGGATGGCCCCTCTACGGCTCTCTTGAGAGAGGACTGCAAGCGTCAACCCAGGGTGAGTCTGGGGGAAAGAGGGAGTCTTGCAGGAACTGGCCAGACCCATCACACGTGTTTGGCAGAGAGGACAAACAGCCAAGAGATCTGGTCCAGAGAGAGTTCTTTACTCCAGAGGACAGGAACTAAGCTACGTTATGATGATGTTACTTAATTCTGGAGCGGGTCACTTACATGCAGCTCTTTGTTTTTGAACCTGACCCTGATTCTGACTGCTGACAAATTCCAAAGGCAGGAAAGAGCAAGGGCCACGATTGCTGCTGAACATCACAGCAAAATAGCTCACTCCCTTTGCTGCTCCCAGAAATGAACACTTTTTTCGAGAAACAACAACAAAAATCCTTGATTTCTTGATCCCGGCATATCACGGATTGGAGCCCCAAATTGTCTGTGTTTTCACCAGAGCACATTCTGACACAAAACTTTCTTTGACTTGGCATTTTGCTTCTCTTTTTCAGACTGACATTTTTGTTTTAAAATATTTTCTCACTGGTTGGTTTCTTTTTCCAGGCTCAGAGGAAAACACAGCTAGACTTGGGCTTTAGCAAATTAAAACAGATTATTCTTCTAGACACAGAGTTAAATGTGTTCCCATAGAGATGCCAAATGTCACTTTATTTTTGGTTGCAGCTCTCTCAAGAGGGCCTTTTAATAGTTCTTGGAGTAGGGATGGTAATCTCTACAAACAAGACAAACTGGGAGATACTTTCCCTGCCCCAACCCCCTTCTTTTCCTTTATCCTTGAGGCAACTAAATTGGAAGCTGGATGTCCTGAACTCTATAGTTTTACTTGGAATTTCCTGCTACTGACACTAAAGTTTTCTTTTTTGTTGAGATCAGGAATACTTATTAAGCCAAACCTAATGACACGGTCTCAAGGTACATTTGGAATGCTTTTTCCCATAGTAGTAATGCTTCACTTCTCTGGGCTGATGAAAAAGAATGTAACAAGGCTATTCCCAGTTTCTAAAAACCTCACTGGGTTTAGCTGCAATTAGGTCTGGCTGTACATGGCAGAAAACCCAAACCACCAGGGGCTTAAGATGGAACTGTCTCTCTCCCATGCAAAGAGAGGGAAGTGATGGTAAAGTGGAGGGTGCGCCCAATCCTCAACTTCTCAGTGACCCGGCCTCTTCCAGCTTATCTCCCCACCACGCCTATGCTTTTGTCTTTATGCTCATTATCCCAAGTGATGGCATCCATATTACTAGTGAGTACAGTGAAAAAAGAAGGGAAAAAACACGGCAAAAATCACCCATTGGAGAAAGTTTCCAGCCACTGCGAAGAGAATACTTATGCTTATACCCTATTGGCCAGAAGTTAGTCACATGGTCATACTTAACTACAAGGTAGGCTGGGAAATGTAGTTCTTTTTTCTGGATGGCTGTGTGCCCCAAATTTATATTTCTGTGACATACACTCAAGGGCTTATGTTCATAAAATTAGTCAGTTTCTATCAATTTTATCCAGAATCTTGAGTAACGTCTGAGATAACCATAGAAGATGTATAAAATCATTGTTAGAAATGCCTCACTCTAAAATGTTCATATTCTTTTTCCAGTAATTTTGCTTTTGGTGGTCCCTACTAAATAATTAACTCAGAAAAAGTTTTAAGCAAAATAATAATAATTATCACATAGTTATATATAATCTCACACACCCAAAGGAATCAGAATGCCAAAATATGAGAATAAACCATGGAATATGTTCTTGATGGAATATTAAGTGATAGGAGCATAGTGGTTTGTTACGCTATTGACTCTGCTTTTGTATTTGTTTGAATTTTTCCATAATGTAATAAAAAAAAAAAGATTCCTAGGATTTATTCCAGCTTCTGAAACTGGCTAACTATGCAACTTCAACAGTTCATTTTAATTAAATGTTCACATTAACAAATGCGTACAAAGCAGTTAGTAAATTTTAAGGCAGGAGACATCACTTACAGCTGTTTCAGTTGCAAGTGAAGGCAAATCTAACAATTTATTGGATTCCATAAACAAAAAGTTGGAGACTAATTTCTCTCTTCCACTTGTTAAAACAACAAACAGCCAGTTATTTTATCAGCAAAAATTTTATTTGGGAGCAGCAAATAATTGCAGTTTTCTACATGCAACTGTGGTGAACTACACGTAAGTCCGAATAAGGCAAAGGACACTCTTTTATAGGGGAGAAAGGGAAGTTGGGAGGGGCTGTTACAAACAAAAAGTCTATTGGAGGAAAATTGGGAGTTTGAAGTATAGTGACTTTTCATTGGCTGAGTTGTGACAGTCTCTCATTGGCTGAGCTGTCTCCAGGCAAAGAGAATCTTTTATCCTCCTCCTGATGATGGTAAAGTAGAGTCACTTCCTGCTGGAGAAGCAAGGTAACATCTCTTCCTATGAAGATCTGAGTTGCATGTGTATGAGATCTCCCCCTTCTGGCTACTCCATTTTAGTACGTTTTCCTTTCATTAATTTTCACAAGGTGTATTTGATCCAGGCTCAAACATGCCAGTGCACTGGGATTCCCCATCTCGCCATCTCTTGGCTCTGCCTTCTGCCAGGTTAGCTTCATCTTTAACCTTCATGAGGTGCTTCCTCAAGTTCACATCTGCCTGGCTCAAGTCCAGCAAAAACAAGAGAGTAGCATTTGCTGTTGGCCACCCTCCCCTGTCCCCGCAAGCGCATGCACACACACAAACACAATATTATATTCATCTTTGTATCTCACCATCACCCAAACGCAGTCCTGGCACATGGAAGTGTGCTTCTTAAATGCTTCATTGAACTGAAAACTTTTTGCCAGTGCACAACTACAGGACCAGCCAGGCAGACTTGGAAAAGGAATTTTGTGACACCTTAGAGGGCCCTTTCATTAAACTTGTCTGAGAACAAATGTCTGATAATCCCATGGAGGATAATAGCTTTTGCCAGGCTTCCCGAGAGATTAGCCTTTACAAAAAAACCCAAAAAACAAAAAACCCCCTCTTTCTGTGGAATGATTAACAATAACAGCAGCTGGTGCTGACGGAGGGCTTCCAGTAGGCCCTTCACATTTAATCACTGCAATAACCCTATTATATCCTCATTTTACAAATGAGGACACTGGGGGGGGGGGAGGGGATAGCTCAAGGGGTAGAGCACATGCTTAGCATGCATGAGGTCCTGGGTTCAATCTCCAGTACCTCCTCTAAAAACATAAATGACTAAATAAACCGAATTTACCTCCCTCCCCCTCAGAAAATAATAAAATAAATAAAAATTAAAAAAAAAACAACAAATAAGGAAGCTGAGGCACAGATCAATTAAGTGAACTACTTTAGGTCACCTGGCTAGGAGTGGCCTGAGCCAGGAGTGAATTCTGGTGACAGAGCTTCTTTTTTTAACCCCTCTGCTTCCTGATCTTGGAAATACTTCTTCTTCTTCTTCTTCTTTTTTTTAAAGGATGAGACAGATTTGTGGAACAGTATCGAAGCACACATTTTGCTTGTTTTTTTATGTGTTTTATGAGGGGGAGGTAACCAGGTCTATTCACTTATTTATGTTTGGAGGAGGTACTGGGGATTGAACCCAGGACCTCGTGCGTGCTAAGCGTGTGCTCTACCACTGAGCTCTACCCTCCCACCTTGGGACTACTGCTAAGCACTCCTTCTCAAATGCTCTCCCTTGCAAGTCAGCCTCCTGTACCTGGCTGTCCTCATGAATTCTTCCTAGGCCCCCCTCTCCTCTCACAGTCTGGATTCTTTGCCCTTGCACGTGCATTAAGGCCTTTGGGTTCAGTTGCCGTCAGCATCAGGACTGCATCTGACTACATACAGTTGGCCTTCCAGACCCACGGATGTGGAGCCCATAGATACGGACAGCCAACCGTATTATGCCATTTTATATGAGGGACTGGAGCATCCTCAGATTTTGGTATCCTTGGTGGGGAGGTGGGGTCCTGAAACCAATCACCTATAGATGCCAAGGGACAACCATACCGCCGAAAAAGTGACTATACTATCTAAACCAAATGCGGGATTCCTTTCCTAGTAAGATTAGAAATACACGATCTGGGGCTGGCACAGCAGGTTTCCAATGTCATCAGCATCCTAGGGACCCTTGACTATTCCTCGCCACCATCCTCACATGTAGCTTTCATTCTCCTCCTCTTTTTTGCCTCAAATAACAAGATAGATGCTCTGCCCCCAGCTTCAACTTCATGTCCCAGGCATGTAGATGGAAGAATGACAAAAATATATGAAAGTCTAATCAATCACTTCGTATAAAGTTTCCTGGAACTCTTATCCAGTCACTTCTGTTTACATTTCCCAGCAGCTAGTCAGGGAAGGCATCTTGAACTGGGCACCTTGTATCCTGAACAAATTTAAGACTCTGATAGAATGAAGAGAATTTATGTTTATATTTCAAATATATACACATATATAGCAGAATATTATTCAGCCATGAGAAAGAAGGAAATCCAGCCATTCACAACATGGAAGGAAATTGAGGGCATCGTGTTAAGTGAGATAAGTCAGAGAAAGATAAATATTGTATGATATCTCTTATACATGGAATCTAAAAAAGCTGAACTCACAAAAACAGAGTGTAGAATGGTGATTACCAAGAGTTGGAGGGGGTGGTGGAATTGGGAAGACATTTAACAGTGCAAACTTGCAATTAGTAAATGAATAAATTCTGGAGATCTAATGTATAGCATAGTGATTACAGTCAACTGTACTGTATTATAAACTTCAAATTTGCTAAGAAACTAGATTTTAATTGTTTTCATCACAAAAAAGAAATGATAATTAGGTAACATGACAGAGGTGTTAGCAAACACTACTCTAGTAATCATACTGCAATATGTATCAAACCAACACATTGTACACCTGTAACTTACACAGTATTACATGTCAATTATATCTCAACTGAACAAAAAAAAGGAAGAGAAATGATATTGAGGAGGCAATCAACACACCGCTTACACACCATTGACCCCAAACGTATAGTTCTATCTCAGACCCCTGCACAAATTGAAGTTAAGTTTATGCTGGACTCTCTTTCCTGTTGCAACAGTATTACTGAATAAAATCTATCCTCACCCACTTTAGCAAGCGTTCAGCTTTGTTTATCTTTGATAGCATCTGTTATTCATGCACACATTTTTTTGTCCTTTTCCTGCAGGATCTTTTTAATCCTCAAACGTCCTTTCTTTTCTATTGCAAAATCAAAAGCTGTGGTTTCCTAATGTGTCTTAGGTAGGCTTCAGCTGGAAAGTCAAAAGCTAAGTGTTTCTTTCTGTTTTAACAATTCTAGTTCTTCCCAAGGCATTTAAGATGCCTCTGGATGACTAGGTGAAGGATCACATACTCACATACTCCTAGAATACAGAAGAAAATCACAAAGATTAATATCTCAAAATATTATCTTGCTGTAGATACAGAACGCTTGTGGCAATAAATATAATGAAGCCAACAACGGATAAATGACATAAACCATCATATATCAATTTCAGGGTATTACTATGAGTCAATAAATTACATAATTACACAAATTACATAAATAACTGGAAAGTTTGTTGTGGTTATTGTTGTTTTACTTACTATCACTGGTTGATTATAAGGGATACAACTGAGGAACAGCCCGATGGAAGATGGAAGAGATGCAGAGGGCAAGGTATAGGGTGAGGGGCGCAGAGTGTCCATGCCCCCTCTGGGGGTGGCACCCTCCCAGCACCTTGATGTGTTTACCAATCTGGAAGCTCTCAGAATCCTGTTATTTAGGATTCATTACATAGACATAAGTCTTTGCCCATGAGTGGATAAAAATCTAAACATAGGGGCTTTTATCACTCTTCAATTCTCCCATCACTGCTAGGAAAACAGCATGCAAGTCAGCCTACTGAGCTGATCAGTTTTTACCTCCTTCAAACAGAGGGTGGCCTTCAAAACAGAATGTTATCTGTTCACCTTGGGGCTGCCATCCACAAGCCAAGGAGCTCTTTGTTGGTCAGTTGAGAGCTGTTTATAAGGCACTGTCCAAATGATGACAGAATTTGACGGCTCCTTATACAAATTCAAAGTCAGTCCTGGGGAAAAAGGCTCCTTGCTTGTGTCTACATGACCCTTGCATCCCACGGGTAGCATGATGCTGTATAAAGCATCTGGGTATTGCCCTTCCAGATAGAGTGTTTTTCCGACATCACCCAAGACATCATAGGCATTTCAAGTTTCAAGATTATTGTATATCCTTCAGTCACAGGAGCAGTTTTAATTAATGTCTTACAGCAAGCTAGTAATTACCCCTCAGATGGGAATCTCTGGACTGAAGTGCTGTAGTCAACGCTGGAAGGTGTCACAGGCTTCTGCAATAAGCCCATCTCTGTTGCACACACAGCTACTGCACAGAGAATTTATCCATGTCAGCACTCCAGTTTGTACTGTTTGGACTTAGGCCATCTCATTGGTCTGCATTTAGCATGTCCAAATAATACTGCCCGAAGGGTAGAGTTACACACTTCCTGTTCTCAGAAGCAGTTTCCTCGTCAGGCACCATGTCCGTCCCCATCATCATTCAGGTAAAAGAGATGCAGCCACTTCAGACATATGAATTTTCATATAAACTTTCACCTGAATCCCATCAGTCTTTACATTCCTAACTGTAGGCAGGGGAGGTGTTCCCGGGTCAGACATGATGTCCATCCATGGAACATTCATGTCAAGGAGACACCACCTCTCCACATACGGCCAGTTTAAACCTTACAGTTTTCATCCAAACCTCCATCTTAATCAGGGCTTCACAGATGAGTTTTGGTACCACAGTGCTTGGGGCTCCCATGTCAAGGAGTCCCAGAGATCTCCTTCACTCCCTGATCATAGGTGTTGGGTCTCCAGCAGGGGGATGAGCCCAGGGACTCTGGCCTTTTGTCAGTCATGTTAAAGAACAAAATTCAACTGAGTGAGTTTTAAAGATCTTATTGGCTTTATTTAGAGATTCAAAAATCAGGGAGCATCAATCTAGCAGTTAGATAGGAGCCCCAAAGAGCTGCACAAGGCAAGACATTTTATAGGCAGAAGGAGCAGGAGCAAGGAAGTTATAGTGAGCATCTGCTGATTGATTAAGGTAGGGTTTCTTTCCTTACATGGAGCAAAGGGAATAGCTGGGCCAGTGCTGAGCAGGCAAAAAAGCTGATGGGTTGGCCCACATCCTCCCTTGCCGGGAGAGCCCAGCATGGAAACTTAGTGAACTTTTGATTTGCTGACCTGGGGTTTAGCATGAGCGACTCCATCTTGGGCCTAATCTGGTTACCTTAACAGTCTTTATCTTGGTCAACTGCCTAGCTATTGCTTCAGCCTACTCCAGGTTAGGTTTCTGATTGCAATCTTTGTCTGCCAGCTTTTTAAATTAAAAAAAAAAAAATTTAACCAAAGTAGATAGAGTAGACTTGTTTGGGGCCCATCAGGGGATCCCTTTAGTCCACCTAACCTTCAACAGTGCTGTAGTAAGACCTTTGTTTTGAACCCATCAATGTCCAGTTTTATTTATCCCATTTCTAAATATTTCTACCCTGCTGGGATGTGTTCCTTGACCCTCCCCCCTGCCTTTCCACATTCCCTTGTTCATTAACCTAAAATATTTTTTAGCATCTGTAAAACGCATGAGGAGAAGCTGAGACAGCAAATTCAATAAAGTTTCTGAGATTATAGCTGATTTTGCAGCAGTAAAGCTACATAGGGTGCCCAATGAAAAAGGGCCCCCTGCAAACACAGCATCTGCCATGACCTGGGTAACAGGTGTGAAAACTGAGTCAGGAGGCCAGAAGGGGGCGCTCTTAGGCACGAGCACTTGAAGTCAATTGCAGACCCAATAGGAAAAGACATACCTTTGCACGTTCAACAGGAAGGTTACTAGTTTACTGCCCAGCAGAAGGAAGAATTTCCGCTTGTCCAGCAACAGCCCAGCCAATGAGAAGCAGTCACAACTCAGCCGATGAAAAGCCACTACACTTGGAACTCCCAGCTTCCTCCCAATGGACTCTTTATTTATAACAACCCCTCCCACCTCCTTCTTCTCCTTTATAAGAGAACATTCCTTTCCTTCATTCTCAGGACTTGTGGGTGCTTCACCACAGATTGCACGTTCTGAATTTCAGTTCTTTGCTGTTCCCAAATAAACCCATTTTGCTGCTGTTTTATTGTTTTAGGTCAATGCAGGCATATTTAGCATGTGAATATCCTGGTCACTGTGAAGCCAGTCCCACACAGATTGCATACAGAGCTTATCAGCTACTTCATAGGGGGTGTTCACTTGGCATTTATAGGGAGAGTCAGACAGTCCCTCTTCCCAGGGTAGACACATCTTATGTTGATTTTCATTTGGTTCACCAGGCTCATGTTTCCTCAGGAATAACCAGTAGGTTACTCTGAATCTTGCACAGCATCTCTGATTGTTCCATAGTGAACTGTGGGTCCTACATCAACCCAAACATGCTTTTCCCCCTTGCAGCTTTCAAAACCAAAGACAACGCCCCCAAATCACTCTCACAATCCACTCTAGCAAAGGTTCTTCAGGAAGCTGATGATCCCAATCCACGAAGTGAGACAGATTCTTTATGCTGCACCCCGGGGTTTCAATAGTTTCCTGATTTTGCCCTCCCCCAATGCAGACCACCTTCTTGGTGACCAGAGGTATTAGAGTTACTCTCTGTTGTCCCCACATAATCCTTCCTTTTGGGGGTTGAGGCTAGTGGTGGAAGCTCAGATGGATAGAAATCTGAGCTGGGTTCAGCAGTAAGGTCTGACCCAGCATTCTCTTTTCATTTCATTTTAGCCTTTACACATAACAATAACCAACAGACTGGTGTTCTGCTTTTTTCTTATTCGTTTACATTTCTTATGCATCGAGTAGACCAACTCTCCAGGGATCATTAACTTTTACTGTTAGTAACTTATACAGCTGCTGCTCCATGCCATGGGTGACTACATGACCACCCAGGAATCAAGGTTCCTTATACCCCACCCTTTCATTTTTCTTCTTCCCAAACCACATGTTTCCATGAGCAAGGGCCATTTTAGCAAATACCCCATTTTTCTGACAACCAAAAGAGCTGTTTTTACTCACAATACGTCTGATATCAAATGGGTGGGGTTTTTTCACACCAACAACCAATTCTCCAATTCTCTGACACCAACTAGGTATCCTACAATTCAATTCAATTCTGACACGAACTACCCAGAATTAGCGCCAGACCCGACAAGTTTAAGGGCTGGGCCGCACACTTCAGACACCGGTCACAAATGGGGTGAGCAGGGTACCCACACTTCTATCTATCTAAATTGGCTACAAATTGAGGATTCCTCCAAATCCCTCCCCAAGGTTCAATAATTCACTAGAACAACTCACTCAGGAAGAATTTTACAATTACTGGTTTATTATAAAGGATACAACTCAGATGCATAGGGCAAGCTATGGGAGTGGGAGCTAGGAGCTTCCACGCCTTCTCCAGGCACATCACCCTCCCAGCACCTTGATGCGTTCACCAATCGAGAAACTCCAATAACTGAAAAGCTTTATATGAAATACTATTAAGTGGAAAAAAAAAAAAAAAAAGGAAGGGCATAAAATGTAAATACATAATGATTAAAACATATAAACATTAAATCTCCATATGTTGCCTGAGCTTGATCCCTCTCTTCTTGATCCCAGACGGTAAGGCTGAAGTTACAAAAGAAGGTATGAAACTGTACCATGAGTTCAGGGAAAGTGTTCAGGGAGCTGGCTGCTCTTTACAACGGCACCCGGACAGTGATCATCCAGAACAGATAATGAGCGGGGAGGGCAGAGCTCAGTGGTAGAGCGCGTGCTTAGCAAGCACGAGGTCCTGGGTTCAATCCCCAGTACCTCCATTAAAATAAACAAACAAATAAAAACCTAATTAGTGCCCTCAATTAAAAAAAAGAAAGAAAGAAACTATTAGAGTCCCTGATCTACAGCTGGCCACAAGGTCATGAGGGGTATTTACGATCACAGTCATCTACTTCTTATTCCGTATTTCTTTTGCCCCCAGCAAGCACCTCCGTTGGTCACAGTTCCTCGCCTGGTGGAATGACCCAGACCTTTTGTGAAGGACCTGGGACATCAGCAGTCTAAGCTGAGTTGCTGTAGTTTTTCCATCGACCTTAATGAGAGGACATGGGAGTACTAAGAGGCACCCCAAAGGGTCTCCAGCAGTATCCCTCTTACCCCCGCTGTGTAGCAGCAACCCAGTTTCTCCTTGACAGTCAGGTCAGCCACCCCAGCCAGTGCCTTGCCTATGGATTCTGTGCCCGAAGAGGCCAGATGGCGGCTTCAGGTTCCAATCCAAGGCGGTCTTTGCGATCTCTCCCGTTGAAAGCACTTCTCCCTTTGTAACTAAGACCTCTAGACCAGCAGATGCTAAAGCTGCAGAGACGGGAAGCCAAACTTTGACTACGGGATCATTAGGGTTAATAGCGAGCAGATTTACTTTCATTTTTATCTTTTGGTTCCTAGACTGCTGGGTCCAGGCGATGGGAGAAACATAATGCTGATTGAGAGCATTTACCACAAACTGGAAAACACTGTCCCAGCCCTGCAAGGTGCTACCACCTAGCTGGCACTGTCACTGAATCTTCAAAAAGCCATTCAACCATCTGTCAAAGCAGTTGCTTCAAGGTGATGGGGAACATGGTGAGATCGATGAATTCGAAGAGCATGAACCCACTGCTGCTTTTCAGTTGCTGGGAATACCATGGCGGTGGACGAGGCATTCTGGAAGGCCACAGACGGTGGTTTTGGCAGCAGCACGGTGGGCAGTGAAGACAAATCTATGTCCAGAGCAAGTGTCAGTTCCAGTCAGAACAACCTGCTGCCTCTTCCATAATGAAAGCGGTCCAATGTAATCAACCTACCACCAGGTAGCTGGCTGATCCCTTCAGGCACTGGTACCATATTAGGGGCTCAGTGTTGTCTCTTCTGCTGGCAGATTAGGCACTCTTGGTGAACACAGGTTCATGTTGCTGAGCCCAGGCATAATCTCTATCACGGTCACTGCGGCCACTCTGTTCTTAAGTCCACAGGTGCTGCTGTGGAAGGAGGTAGTCCGATGTCTACAGAATGGGTCATTCCACCCACCTGACTATTAAAAGCTTCCTCTACCCTCTGGCGAGCATTCACACGGAACACAAATATCTTCATACACTGCCATTCAGAGGGATCTACCCTCATACCTCTCTTTTAGACCTTCTGGTTTTCCAGTGGTGCTCCTTCCAGTCCAACTACCCAGCCAAACCACGATTCAGTGCAGACCCTTTCTTCTGGCCATCTCTCCTTCCGGGCAAAATGAACAAACAGGTGCACTGCTCCAGGTTCTGTCCACTGGGAGGGTTTCCCTTCCCCACCGTCTTTCTGAGTTGTCCCAAAGAGAAGCTGTGGTACCACAGCCGTCCTCCTTCAGGTGATGCATGCATGTCATGCAGAACTATCTATAAACCAAGCCTGAGACTTTTCTTTCTCAGTCAACTCTTCATAGGGAATCCCCAAGAAGGCATGGGTGTGGGTGGAGAGACTACAATGCAGCAGAACAGGGCTCCTGGGCAAGTCTGGGAATTGGTTATAGAATCTTAGGGCAAGAGATTAACCTCCTCAGCAGGGGTGGAAGGGCTGCTTCCAGTGGCAAAGAAGCTTTGAGGGCCTCCACTTCATTGGAATCAGCCCATATGACCTAATGTTCAAACTCACATTCCATCCCAAACCATACCCTAACTTCTACCTAAAAAGACCCTATGAGGTTGCAAATTCAATCTGTGTTGTAATTCAAGGCCAGAAGGACTCACAAGACTCAGTAACTAGTTATATTCACAGTCATTCCAGCAAAGGATACCCTGCAGAAGCATCAGGGGAATGATATGCATTGGTGGAGTCCAGGGGGACCCAGCACAAACCTCCCACGTTTGTCCCTGTCCCAGGGACGCAGGAGCACAGGAGTGCTCTCTTCCCAACAGCAAACCGTGGGGCGTGTGTGCAGCCTGTTTCCGTCTTGGCCAGGAGGGGCTGGTCACGTGGGCAGAACCTGCTATTAACTCACACTCTGCAGGAACAGACTTTGGGTTTTTTTTTTTTTTTTTTTTTTTTTTTTTTTTTTTTTAATATCTCAGCACCACAACTACAGGAGGCCGTATTTCTTTCAGGACTGTCATAGAAGCTATCAGGTCCCTTAGGCAGATCTTGAGCCGTGAATTAAAACTTAAAAAGCCCTGAATCCATCATTTTAATTTTAACGAGATGTTACAGTCATTTGACTGAATAAGTGAGCTTTTAGGAATCTGTTGTGAGAAAATTATAAGGATGGGCATAAAAATGTAACTATCAGGATGCATCGCCAGAGCACCGTTTATAAAATCGACAAACCAGAAACTGCTTATGGGAAACCCCTGGGCATTTGGTACATAAATTATGGTACATCCATAAAGCGGAATGCTCAGAACGTTAAAAACATTATAGGAGAACATTTATTGACATAGAAAGGTGTTTAAGACATACAGATCTGTGAACAAAGTAGACCATAAAATAAGAGCAATGATTCCATTTTTTTTTTGTAAAAAATATATATGCATATATAGCAAAACAAAAAGATGTGCAAGGACATACACTACAGTGGTAACAGTGCTTATCCCTGAAAGGAGCGTACAGGTTCACTTTGTTCATTGTTTACCTGCATTTTCCTTTTCTCTATAAATCACATCATTTGCTTCTGTGATAAGAAAACGTTAATCTATTTCAACGCTTCACTCTGATTAAAACAAAACCATTTTTTAAAAAATCACTTTTTTTCCGAAGCAGAAATGATTTCCAAGTTGCCACAGGGGCAGTGATTTTGTTCGCTGCGGAAGCCAACAGGAACTTTCACAACCACAGCCCAGGTCTGGTTCTCCCCCCTCACCGCCCCCAGATCAGATTCAAGGGGAGAAGGGTGCATGCTCCAGCTTCCCGTGTGCCAAGGCCAGTCAGCTCACCTCCAGCCCAGCCCATCCTATTCTTGCCGAGTCACCAGCCGCATCATCTTCAGAGCCATGTCCCCTTGGTCGGAAGGGACCTAGAATCAAGCAGTATCTGAGTTAGCACTCCTGATTCCATTCCTAGGGCCGGCTTCAGATTCAGCAACCAGGAAGGGGGCCAGCTCTGTGACAGCAACCTGGGAGGACAGCTGCACCTGGCTGCATCCTGTAAGACAGGGTCCCTTCTGTGAAATGACCATGTGCTGGACAGAAGCCCTTCTGGGCCCTCCACCATGCTGGGTGCAGCGGTCTAGAGAAGTCAGCATTTAGGAAAGAACCTTCTACTCCATTTGGGGCTGATTTATTGATTTCTTTATATAAAGGCTGTGCTTATGTTATTAAGACCCAGCCTGCTCAAGGAAGAGGGAAGACTCTACATTTTTCTTTTTTTTGGCCGGGAGGGTAGGTAATTAGGTTTATTTATTTATTGTTTTTTAAAGGAGGTACTGGGGATTGAACCCAGGACCTCGTGCATGCTAAGCCCGTACTGAGCTATACCCTCCCCCTAAACATTTTAAAGGATTCTCTGTGTAGAAAGGATTCCATTCTGGGAACAGGGAAGCAAACAGCTGAGAGGGAAGCTACCAGCAAACCTATAAACAAATACAAACCAACAGGACCCTTTGGGTGGCACCCCCAGTTTTACATTGTTATTCAATTTTCTTTTGTATTTCTGTAAGATTTTTCAAGTAATTCCTTTTAAAAAATCTGTTCCCCACACCCCATCCAAAGGGGAAGGGGCCGAGGCCTCAGTTTCTCTTCCACAAAGATGGTGGGTAGAGTAGATGGCTCCAAGTTATGAAATTCCATGGTTCTACGATTCTCTCACACTCCTGCCCCCAACCCTCCCGCCAGGCAATGTCCCCGGGGGGAGGCGCAGGCATGGTGGGGTAGCGACACTCCACCAACTAAAGGGGAAGTGGTTGAAGGGTGATTTAATAACAGCCTCCAGGTGCTATTTTAAGGCTGCCCCCAACTGATGTCTTGTTCTGTCTGTGACAAACCAAGAGGAAACGGGCCTGAACTCTGTGCACTGGTGAGAGCCCATGGCTGGCTCCCCACCCCCCGCCCCTCCAACCTGCCTCCGCAGGGACCCTTGCCTAGAACTGTGTGTGCTCTAAGACTTCCCCTGCCTCTTCCCAGTCAACACCAAAGGTACTCAGAGCCACGACAAAATGCCTTCTTAACCCTGTGTCCTGCTGCCACCTTGTTCACTGTTTCTTCAAATCAAGTTTCTTAAGAAAGTGGGCCTCCTGCTTCCTTCTGGTTACTTAAAGGAAGCTGTCCTCTCACCCTCGCTGCTCATTCATCTGCTCCGTCCTTTCCATGCTAGCTTCCCAGCCTGCCAGTCCAGACGCTGTCTTAGGATGCTGGCCACAGTCACGGCGACTCCAGTGAACCCAAATCACTGCTAACGTCGCAGTCCTTTACCTGGGTTCTCAGCAGCACTGGACACCGCCAGCCCGTCTCTGCTTTGGGGGTGTCCCTGGTCTCCCTCCTGCTTTTCTAGCTGCTCCTTTCTCAAGTCTCATTTGTAGGCCCTTCTTTTTCCTCCCGCCTCTTAAACCCAGTCCCTTGCCTTTTCCACACTTGACTCCCAGACCTCTAACTCCACAGAGAAACATTTAACTGCAGACCTATACAGATGCAGTTTATATAATCAATTCCCTGCAGATATCCTTCTTGGCTGTTCTACAGGGAAACAGTCACGAAGTGCTGCTCAATCTCCCTTCTTATACTTTATCAAATTCCTCTACTTCTCTCCCTTCTGGATGATCATAAAAGCATCTTAGATCAGCTCTCTGCCCTAGTCTTGTCCCATGTCCTCAACTGCTAGAGTGTTATTTCATAGACAAATCTGGTAACTCCACTCCTTTGCTTAAAACCCCCCAGTGGCACCCTGTTGCTTTCAGGGTAGGTCTCAGCTCCTTTACTGAAGTATAGAAAGTCTCCTTCTTCTACCTCACCTCTCCCCAGCAATGGGGAGACACCCCTCCCCAACCTTGAGGCCTCAGTTGTCTAAAGGCTCCTTGGGAACCCCCCACATCTTCTCCTCTTCATCGAGCTATCTCCTGCCCATGCTTACAGCCTGGTCTTCTAGACCCTGAAGCCTGGGCTGGGCCTCCTCTCCCCCTGGCATTTCTCGCCCCATGTTGTTAGTCTCTTTGCCTGTCTGTCCCTCTGGCCCAAGAGCTCCCTGAGGACAGGGATGGTGCGCCATCCATCCGTGAATTCCCAGTGCCTGGCACAGGGATTAGTAGTTATGAGACACTCAAATGTTTGCTCAATGAAGAAAGGAACCAAAGAGTAAGTCAGGTTCTCTAAAAGCTGGCTGCATCTTCATTTCTGGGAAGTTCTTAAGGGGAGACTCAGAGTCAGAGAGGTTAAGAATAAGTGATCCAGGGTCAAAATACCTAATAAATATTGTGAGACCAAGTCTACCAGATACCCCAGCTCCGGCTTTCCTCTATACCAGGGTTTCCTGACCTTGACACGACTGACATTCTATGTGGAACAATTCTTCATGGTGGGGGGGGGGTCTGTCCTGTGCATGGGAGGATGTATACCAGGACCCATGGCCTCTACCCACTGGATCCTGGGAGCAACCACCCTCAAGCTGTGACAATCCAAAATGTCTCCAGACATCACTGAAGTCCCCTGATTGGCAAGACTGACCCCAGCTGGGAACCACGAATGGCCCTAAAGAGTAGCTTGCAGAGGGGCCATTTTCGTCCCCCAGCCCCCAGATCCCTCAGCACCTCCTTGGCCATCCAAGTAAACACACTATGTGCTTGGCATGCACACAGAGCTTTAAGACCTGTTCCTTAGACCTTCTTTCCAGGCACACAGCAGACCCTCAGCCCCTACCCTGTGGAGATTCTGTCTCGGCACAATGGAGCCAAGCCTTACCATCCCTCCCAATTACCTCCTCCAGGAAACCACCATCCTGGGATGAAGGGAGACCCTGTGTTTAAGCGACCAAAGCATAACTATGAGGGAAGCCCCTGGGCCCTTTCCACCTCCTGACATTCCTGCCTCTGGCTCCTGTGTGGGTGTCCGTGTGTGTGTGCATGCATGTGTGTGTGCACGTGTGTGTGCAGTCACCCCTCCACAGTCTCCCTCAGCCCATGGAAAGTCACTCAGTCAACCTACAACCTCAGGGAAAACACTGTGTTCTCCGTGCAGGTGCGGGAGTGCAGTGGGCTCAGTGCCCCTCTTTGCAGGAGAAGCCTCTTCTGGATTGGAGTTCTAGAACCATCGCTGCTCCCAAACTCTCCCCGCCTTGTACCTGCACTGCGCTCAGCCTTACAGACCTCCGAGCTCCGGATTCACCCCCTGAAAACGTTGGGGAAAGACTATTTCTCCCTCCTTCCCCCAGGACCACATGTTCCTTCAGGACAGACTGTTCAGAAGAAAGTACCATTCGACTCATTTAAACTAAAGAGCAGAGGATAGAGAGTCCAGGGTGAGTCTCAGGAGGATTTACTTTGTAAATGAAGCAGAGCTTCCTTAGCGAGCCTGCAACACCCACAGGCCCAAGGCATGTATGAGACCAGCCCAGGCGGTGACACGAGTCACCAGTGCCTGCGGGTCGCCTGGCAGAGCCCGAAGCCTGCAACAAACGCTGACTCTCTCTCACCATGTGTCCAGCTCTGAGGATCCAGTAGAAAGCCAGGTTCTTGTAGGACTTGACAAAAGCAGATGTTTCAGAAGATTTAGGGTCAGTGTACAACGGCTTCCACCTCAGCTGGTTGAACTTGGGCAGCTCTGTCCACTTCAGTTTTCGCAACCAGGCCTCCTGACCTGGCAAGGGGGACAAGAAGGGCCTGGCATTAAGAGCCGAGTGGAGCAGAAACAGAAATCTAGATCCTACGATTTGGCGTGGAATCCCCAAGCTGGAACCTGCATTAAAACTCACCCTGGGATCTTGTTAGAAGGCAAATTCTGCCACACTGGATCTGGGCGGGGCCCGAGACCCTGCATGTGCAGCACTGGGTGTCCCGGCCACACCCACGCTGCCCGGGTGAAACCTAACTGCTCTGAAGCCCGACTGCTTTTTGCCTCTGACTCTCCCGCTGCTGTCTGCTCTGTAGGAAGGAGAGCAGGGACCTTGTCAGGAGGATGGAGAAGCCTCAGCACAAGGAGATGGTACCGTGGACCACGTGGGCAGTTCAGGGAAGAAATGCAGAACCTTTTCAAATTGTTCTCAGTGCCCTGGGCTCACAAGTTGCAAAAAATATTCAATCCTGCTGACTTCACACCTGCCAGACCAGGGGCCTCAATCTGCCTGCCAGTTCTGAGAGCCTGCCTGGACCTCCCTCCGGCCCTCCTGAAACCAGAGGTGGGCCCAGGGCAGCAGCCAGTGTGACAGGGACGCAAAGACCATAAGACCAGTTCCCCTGGGTCCTCAGGCTTACGGGGTCGGGAGGGCTTAGTCTTAACTCACCTTGCAGGGCTTCCAGCTCCTGTGACACCGCCCCAAAACGACGTTTCCCCCCAGTTAAATGCTGCCATTGTCCAAATGGCCCCAGAAACGGCTTCTTTTAAATGTTTGCGGTGGGGGGGAGTGTTGTCCGTTTCTTTAATCATATCTAAGGCCTCAAAAGCTGGACAGACCTGGCTTCTCTGAGCAGCTCACAGCCTAGGGCAGCCCCGCCCTCTCCAAAGAGCCAAGGTCAGGGGTGGACGCATGTAACAGGAAACGGCCTTCCTTCTGCCATCTCAATGTCCGCAGCCCTAAGAGGCCAGTCCCTTCCAGCTCAGCCCATGCGCCCCTCTGAGTGGTCCCTACCCATGGTGTCCACGATGAGGTCAAGCTGCCCGTTATACACGGTCACGTTGACCCCGGCTTCCAGCAGCTCGTCCACAATGCTGACGACCGGCTTCATGAAGTCCCCCTCCATGTTCTGGAAGACGCTGGTAGACTGGCCTGCATGTGGGGAAGGAGAAAGAGGCAGCAGCTCAGAATCTGCTAGAACAAGAAGCGTCCCAGAGCATCCAGCACCTACTGGAGACTGCATACCGACTCTTCACCAGCGGGACCAAGCGGCCCATCTGTGCCCCGAGCCAGCCACGTGGAAGCGGGGCACACACCACACCCGTGCTCTGTTCGCTCGGGTGCCTGGGATGAGAGCGGATGCCATTTCCAGTGAGGGATGGGAACCTAGGCTAATACCCAAGGGAACAGGGAGGGTCACAAAATACACTTCAAGCTGCTCCTCTCAGGGCACAAACTGCTTCAAGGCCAGTGTTAGTTTTCCTCCTTGGCAGAGGAACACTAGGGCCATGTGTTAAGTTCTGAACAAGCAGAGCTACCTTGGTAATAAAGACACCAGCCCCAAACCAATTCAGAGCTGGCCCTGGGGGAAGTCACCTGGATGACTAGCCCCAGGCAAGAGAGGGGATGCTCAGCGCCGGCCGACAGCATCAGCACCATCACACCGAACAACTGCAGCACAGCTGCCGTCTGTTTTCACTTGCCAGGCACCGAGCTAAGTAAGCACTCGACAAGCAACATCTTGTTTCACCTTCATCAACCCTGGGGGGTTAGGAGATTTCACTGCTGCCATGGCTACAGAGGATGCGGCTCAGAGAGGCTGAGAAGCCCGCACCAGGTCAAACAGCCAGGGACCACCTGGGACATGCACGCAGGCCTGGCAGCCTTCAGAGTGGGTTGGCTCAACTACATACTGGACTCAGGACACTGGCACTGGGCAAGGACAACTTCTTTCCAGGCCACAAACAGACACACGCGGAGCAAGAGGGAGTTCTCTCTATCAGTCTACATCTGCAAAAAAGCAGTCAGCCCGCCCATCTAGCCACACTGGGCAGAGGGGGAGGATCCCCGTAAAGACAGAAGCCAGGCTGGACAACAGTGTCACAAAGGTAAGACGAGGGGGCTGGGCTGAAAAGATGTGCTCTTGTGATTCTGACCTTCATCTGGCCTCCTGGGGGCGCTCATACCTCCTGCTCCTTGCGCAGTGGTCCCCACCCCTTACAGCTCTGACATCGCATTCTTTTTATTTGAGCCAATTAACCTTCCCCTCATTTCTAGAAAGCGCTAAGGGGTGAAGGGGAAGACACCAGGTCTAGGACGAGTCCTCTGCTGGCTGCCGGTTGGGAGGATGGCCGTGTGCCCTGAGGAAGGCAGGACCAGAGCCAAGTCTGAGCCTCTCTGCAGCTGTCAAGGGGCCGCCCTACAGAGGCATAGCTTTGGGGTACCTTGGACATGAACGAAATCCTCCTCAGCTTGGAATGCTCCCTCTCCAGGAGTCTGGGAGTCCCACTTGCTCGTGGCTTCCTTACAGAATTGAGCAGGAACTTGTCCTAGATTCTACCTGGCCCTGGTTCCTGGGGACCCCAGTATTTCCTCACTGTGTTCTTCATACCAGGATGTGGTAGATGGCAGACCACATCCACATCAGGATGCGTGCGGAGGCTGGCCAGAGAGAGCCAGTCAAAACCTGTCCAAAAGGACCTTTGTCCAGAAGTCACACCACAACCAACTGTGGCCTTGGGCATGGCTTTTTTTTTTTTCCAATAAACATAACAAAAATTTTTTTTTGGAGGGGAGAGATTAGGCTTATTTATTTATTTAATGGAGGTACTGGGGATTGAACCCAGGACCTCGTGCATGCTAAGCATGTGCTCTACCACTGAGCTATACCCTGCTTCCACTCCCCCAGGCATGGCTCTTTTAATCTCAGTGTTTCATTATGGAAAACTTCAAACTGATACAAAAGGAAAGAGAAGCGTGTCTGATGATTCTTATGTACCCAACCTGCCTGGCTTCACAGTGATCAACTCACAATCATTTACTTCCTCCCCACCCACTTCCCTAACCACCCCCTTATTCTGAACCAATTTTGGCATGTTATTTACTGTCTCAGTACGTGTTTGCTCATCCATAAAATGTGGACAGCAATACTGTTCTACCCGTACACACCCTCACCACCACAAAAACCCATCCCACAAATTAAGGGCTTTGCATTTCCACCTCTCTCACCCCCAGCTCTACAAAAGGCAGTTAATTAGCTCACATAAGTTACCTCCCCAGAAGCAGTCTTCAGGAATAATTTTGAGCTTCTTTCTGATGGGACCGTTCATCAGCTGACTCAAGTCATCCTCTTGCAGTTGTCTCACGTGGCGCTGGAAAAGACGGACTAAAACAAACTGGTACACGGTGAGTCAAAGGACTGGAGATTCGACCAAGAGGACCTCTTTTCTAGGCTTCTGGGGATGCTGTGCGTAAGAGGGAGGCCTGCACCTGGGAAATGAAAAGCATCCCCCTGATTCTCCCCAGGTGGGGGAGAAAGTCGGGACCGTGTTCAAAGTGGAGATGCTGTATTAGTTTTGATTGCTGCCTTTTATGTACTTTGGGGCCATGGAGATTATCCAGCACGGTCAAAGGAAATCAGCTGGGTGGAATCAAGAGGTTCCTGCAGCTTCTGTACGAAGGAGGATGCCAGGCAGTTGGAACCCACAGTGAAGCAGGCGCAGCTGGAAGACAACGCAATCCAGCTTTTAGGAGGACTGACATCGTAATTCAATGTGCAGAAGCTGGTTTCCAAACCTCAAAAACACTATCTAAGTGCACGAAGCCAGATGCAAAAGACAACCTAGTGCAGGATTCCATTTATATGAAATGTCCCGAAAAGGCAAATCTAGAGACAGAAAGCCGATCAGTGGTTGCCTAGGGCTGAGGGTGGGAACGGCAGGCGGACATATGGGACATGCGGGATCTTTCTGGGGCAACGGAAAGGTTCTAAAACTGGATTGTGGTGATGTTTGCACAACTCTGTAAATAAACCAAAAGCCATTGAATTACGCACTTAAAATGGATGAATTTTATGGTAGGTAAATTCTATGTCAATAAAGCTTTTTAAAAATTTGGTTTCCTCTAGCATGGAGGCTGCGACAGGGTCTCACAACTTCAAGGTCCACTCACCTAGGTGGCTCTGGGTGAATTCAAAACTCAACTCTGCTGCAGACTCAGGGGTGCTCTTCGTTAAGATGTTATAGAAGTTCACTCCATCTGTGTTCTGAAATACAGACATATACTTGGCTGTTTGTTTCCTTTCTTTATCTATCATCAAAGCTGTAAAATGGAAAGGCACCTGGCTCTCCATCTTATCCAAGGAGACAGCTTTAACTTTGTACATCTGCTTGGACTAGAAAGAAATGAAAGCTCAGAGACTAGCAATGTCAGCTAGAGTAGTGAGCCACCCATCTGCGTGGAGCGCTGACGCCGCGGGAGAAAACCAAGGGTGTGCGTGTTAATTTCCAGGGCGAATTGATCTGCAGGACAGACCCCAACACCAAGCAGGGGCCCGCTGCCCAGAGGAAAAAGCCAAGCAGGCTGGCCCGGAGCGTGTCCCCTGGTACCTTTTCAACGACCATTTCCGCCTTCCCCCACAGCATGGTGGCCTCTTTGTAGAGTCCCTTGTTTACGGCATCCAGGACTTGTTCTGCAATCTCAGACACCTCTGCCAGACCTTGGTCGTCGAGAAGAGACTGGAATGTAAATTGAGAACAGAAAGTCCACTTTGCTAGAGACACAAATCTGGCGCTGCTCTGGGGAGGGGCAGGTAACAGAAAGAGTGAGAGGAAGGAGAAAGAGAAGCATATGTGGGACAGTGTATCGTTACAAGTGACGTGTTTATTAATGAAAGAAATATGACAAAATGTTCACTGAGTCTAGGCGGTGGGTATATGGGGGTTCACCATCATCTTTTAACTTCTGCGTATTTGAAAATTTCTATTATCAAAAGCTGAGGGGATTAAAAAATGTGCATTTCCTGTATCTAGAGAAACGAAATAATTGTGCTGATGCGTCTTTAAATTTGTCCCCAAGGCCAGCTGTTGCTTAGGGTCTTCAATTTTTTTTTAACTTTTTTTTATTGAGTTATAGTCATTTTACAATGCTGTGTCAAATTCCAGCATAGAGCACAATTTTTCAGTTATACATGAACATACATATATTCATTGTCACATTTGTTTTTGCTGTGTGGGGTCTTCAATTTGATATGGATTATTTGACATGTCCTTAGGGAGCAGTGTCCACCGCATAGGCAAACCCAAACTAGCTTTGTCTCTCCTGGGGACAGAGCCAGAAGAGGTCAGCTGGGCTGTTACACAAAGGGACAGAAGTGGGGCTCATATACTCACCACACTGTACAGGTAAGGTCCCCAGGAGACCACCGAATCTAAAGGAAATCACATACATATGAAATAAGTTTGTTGTGGCTCTGTCCTCCCCACAAAAATACCTAACTAGCTTTCCTTCCAAAGCAAGAAACCCAGTGGCTTTGGCCCACCCATGGACACCTTAACTCCCCGGTGTCCATGCAGGGCTGATGTCCAGCGGCTGGGAGGTGGGGTGAGGCTGTGGGAGCCTTTCTGTTGACTCAGGACTAATGACACATTCACTTGGCCTGATACTGGCCCAGCAACTCAGTCATCACCAGTGATGGCAGCACAGGCCGGCCGTGCGGGTGCAGCGGAGGCTCTTATCTGCAGACTTCTAGACTTTCTGACAGCTGAAAATATTTCCCCGCCCTCACAGTTCTGCTCTGCATCCTGCTCGGGCCTCCAATCTAGGGACACCAGCTTCCACTAAGGAGCTAATTAAGGAAGAAGGCTAATGATTTCGTAATTCAAGTGTCTATGGCCACGCTGCCAATCAATTCATTTCAATTCCAAAAATATATTGAGAATTTACAAAGTGCCTGAAGCCAATAAGAAGCTTTAAAAGATATCAATATAAGACCACACCTGCCCTCAAAGAGAAGAGTTGGGTTTGGACAAGTTCACAATTACAGAACACTAGGTAAGGTTAGTGCCACTGAGAGACATTCCAACAAGATATCAAGGATCATAACTTAGACAGCACATTTGAATATGTCACTCCTTTGCTTAAAAGCCCTCAGTGGTTTCCCTTAAGCCCAAGCATCTCAAAGTATGTTTCAAATAACCTCAGTCCTGCCGAATGTTAACCTGGGAGTTAGAAGAAAAAAATGTCTTCGGTTAAACACCTTTGGGGTTATGCAAAAGACAACACATTTCTTTACTGCAGGACTTCTCAGAGCCTTTAATCTGCCTGTGAACCTTGAGGGGCAGGAGCCAGTATTTAGCACTTTCAAAACTCATTTGACCTCGGGGCCCTTTGTACAGCATCTCATTGGATCGGTATTCTTCAGAGTACACCCTGAGAAGTACAGGCACGCCAGGTCCTCTGGGACCCAGCTGCCATTCACCTCTCCAGCTGAACCATCAAACCTGTGCCTTGGTTTCTTAATATAAACATTCGTCTAGAGTTCTCCAAGGCATCCCACTCCCTGCTTGAGCTGGACCAGGGACTGACAAATCTTTTCTGTGAAGGGACAAATGACAAATATTTTTGGCTTTGCAGGCCAGCCGGTCTCTGTTGCAATTACTGTTGTTGCTGCCTCCAAATAGTCAGACAACATGCAAATAAGCGGGTGGGACTGTGTCCCAGTAAAACCTTATTCAACAAAGCAGGGTGGCCGGACAGACTTGACTTGGAGCTCGTAGTCTGATGACCTCTGATGTGAACCTCAGATGTCCAACAGAACTTTCTGCACTGATGGAAATGTTCTGTATCTGGGTGGGCAACAGTCATATGCGGCTACTGGGCACTTGAAATGGGGGTAGTACAAATGAAAGACTGAAAATTTTCTCATATTTTAATTAATTTAAATTAGTCACACGTGGCTATGGCCACCATACTGAACTGTGCAGATCCCCTTGAAGACATGAAGCGTGTCTGTACACCTTTCCTGGCACCTCGAACAACACCTACTACCTAGCAAGCAATTAATAACTGCTCATGAAAATTAACAGTATTTCTCCTTCAAAAAGAGCATGCTTCTGGGATGGAAGACTGATACTTAAGGTGGATGTGGAAGGAGGGACTAAGATCTGGGAAGGAGGACTCACAGGGGGAGGTGGCAAGGTGAAGAAGTGAGATTTGGGGCAGGGTGAAGGGCACGTGCAAAGCCACGAGGCTGCACTTGCTGGTCTCGGGGAGGAAAGCAGGGTTATGGTGAAGTGCACGGATTCCAGTGCCTGTGGCCTCTGGATGTGAATCCTGGCTTTAGCTGGGTGACTTTAGGAAAAGTGCTTAACCTCTCTGAGTCTCAGTTTCATCACCTCCAAACACTGGGGTGATAACAGCCTCCATCCCACGGAGCTGTTGTAAGCGTGAGATGAAGTTATGAGCACATACAAAGTGTTTAGTGTTGTTACGCAGCTGTGATGAGAACCTGTCGTCACTCTGAGTGAGACACCTGGCAGGAACCCTGCTGGCCCCTCACGCCCCGGGTCAAGGCTTCTCCTAGGAGGTACATCCAGGGAGGAAACACAAAGAGCAGCCCTTCTCGCAATGCGCACTTGGCTCTCAGGTCTGTCATTTCAGTCCCGCCCTGGAGATGCCGAGACTGAGTGCAAGAAGTAACCATTCCAAGTGGATCAGCATGTCTTGGATCCATCAGGGATGTGGCTCTGTAAGAAGCCGAATCTCCATTTTTTAGGGGGAAAATATTACTTAAAAATTAAAACAAATTACTATTTTAAGAAACTGAGGCATAGTCACACATCACAAGCAATAAGCATACATTTAGAAGAGTTTTGATTAACGTATACACTCATGTAACGACCACCCCAGTGAAGGTACAGAGCACAGACAGCCTAGGAAGCTGGACATTTGCCAGTGTCTGGAGATACTGCTGGTTGTCACACTGGGATGGAACTACTGGCATCTAAAGGGTCCAGATGCTGCTAACATCCTAACATCCCGCAAAGCCCAGGACGCCCCTGCCCCCAACGACAAAGAATCGTGTACAACTCAAAGCGTCAACAGTGCTGAGATTTAGAAATCCTCGTTAGAGGTAACCCTACACGGTGACTATTTCAGATGCCTGAAGCCACACCCTGGGTGTCTGCAATACAAACAGTTTCTGTCTATACTCCCAACAAGGATGCTCAGCTTATGAAACTGCGAGCCTCCGAGTTACAGGACCAGATGGATTTGTGGCTCCTTGAAATCCCATTTGACATAATCACTCTCTGACAGCTGCAAAGGGGAAAATGTTCTATTTCTTCTCCCACCAGTACCCTCTTCTAAGAGCCAGGGGCATCGCTTCTCAGCACTTGCTGATCTGCCAAATGTTTACGAGGGAAGTGTGTGGGTGCCTCTGTGATCAGTGCTACCCTGAGCATCGATATGACCAGCAGGTGAGAATTTCACCCCAGTGGTCCACGTTAGCATCGAGAAGCAGAGAGGATAAGATGACAAACAGATGTGGGTTTGAATCCTGCCCAGGCCACTCATTCTGTGGGTCAGAGGGCAATTCCACCACCTCTACGAGACTCAAGAATGTCTTCAACTGTAAAATTCAATTCTTTTGTTGTGAGAATCAAATAAGAGAATTCAGTCCAGCCCATGGCAGCCCATGGTAAGTGCTTTGTAAATGAGTTCTCAGCCCTAAATTTCCTGGACGCTCTGGGGGCAAACACTTTCTGTGTTGACTTCTCCAAGGACCAAGAGAATTCCACTGCCTTGTTCTCCGATCTAGACAACACAGCCCAAAGTCCCAGGGAAGGGTGGGGAAAGGGAGTTTTAAAATGTCTGAAAATTCCGTGCTTACCAATGGGAGAGATCCAGGAGTCACCCAAGGCAACCCCGGCAAAGTTGCACTGGATGGTCCCTTGCTGAATGGCCTGAAAGAAGAGGAGCCAAGAAATATCCTTGTCAAGGGGACTCAGGGACCTCCATCCCTTCCTCAATACAAGGGATCCAAGCCTTTATACACTGCCTTGCCTGAGCCCAGAAAACGTCTGCCCACCCAGGATTCCCTGGGTGTCCAAAGTCAGATACTCACTGGAGGGCAAGAGTAAGTCTTCCCTGACACCATCTGCAAAATCAGTAGGAGCTGCCCTTAGTCTTTCTCTACTGTTTTCACAAAGGTGTTGGCAGGATGTGTGTGGGGTCTGGGGCAGCCCCTATCTTCTTTAGAAGGGACACTGGTACTCTTCCTTCTGAGGGCTGTGATTTCTCATAAGGTGCTCAGGGGGCTCTCTGGGTTCAATCGTCACTGTCCGAGTGGCCATCACTGAAGAGCTGGACTCCTCAGAAGGTACTCAGGGGTGGGATGGATACCTTAGGACTAGGAGCTCATTCCCCTCTGCTCATTTTATTCATTTAAAAGGAATACATCTGGCCAGTAGCAGAAAACTGAAAACAATCTAAATAGTTATATCAATAGGCTGGGCTAAATAAATTCTGGTTATGTCCATGGTATATGAGACAACTTAAAAAGAAGAATGAGAAGGCTTTTTATGGACTAATATAAAAATATCTCCAGGGTGTATTGTTAAATTAAAGAAGAGACATGTAGAATAGTGTGCAGAATATGCAATCATTTGTATAAAAACGAGGGAAAAGAATATATATAAATTAGCTTATACAGGCAGGAAACACCCCTGGAAAGGTACAGAAGAAAGTAATAAGAAAGGTGGCCCTGGGGAAGGTGACAGAGGCAAGAGGAAGAATTTTTACAGTACACCTTTATCTATTTTGAATTTTGAATTATGAATTAATGCACAAGCCATTGAGGGATCTAAAAGAACAATGAATACCCCGACTTTGAACACTGGTAATAAAAGAGAAAGAATTATGCTTTTATCTGGCTTTTCCAAAAGGAGCTTTTTTCAAGTTTCTTAAACAGTCCCAGAGGATGATGAGAAGTTCCACTTTATAGAAGAATAGCAGCCAGGAAATGTGAGCAAAATGACAGAAGGAGAAAAACCATCATTTTGAAACTTCTAATGAAATGACTGATGTATGTGAGAATTAAAAATTGACATTAAAACTATTAAGTGGAAGACGGATGAAGAACTGAACACCCGTATAGTGTGAAGGCAAAACCACTCAGATAAATTTCTGTCCAGACAGAGGGTGTAAGAATTCCATGGAGGAAATCATGTCTGGACACTGTGTGCCTTCTGATTCAAAGCCAAATGAAGTGAATGACCTCCCGTATATCAGGGGTTGGTAATTCTGTCTATAGAGGATCAGATATTAAACATTTCAGGCTTTGTAGACCAAAAGTCTATGTTGCAATTACTCAACTCTGCCACTGTATTGCTAAAGCAGCCACAGACAATATGTAAACAAATGAGAGTTCTAATAAAACTTTATTTGTGGACACTGAAATTTGAGTGTCATCTAATTTTCATGTGTCATGAAATATTCTTTTTTTTAATACACCCCACCCCACAACCACCGCTCGAAAATGTAAAACCCATTCTTCGCTCATAAGTTATATAAAAACAAGTGGTTTTTTTTTCTAAAAAATAAATCCCACTTCAAAAAATAAAAAAGAATTCTAAAAAAATAAATAAATAAATAAATAAGGGTTGGGTATAGCTCAGTGGTAGAGTGCATGCTTAGCACGAGGTCCTGGGTTCTATCTTCACTTAAAAAATTCTGAAACGATTTACCAGTTTTCACTCCCATCAAATGTGCATGAGAGCACTTATTCCCCTGACTTCTTACTAAAACTGGGTGTTACCAATCTTTTAAATATTTGTAGATCTCCCAGATGTGGCTTACTGATAAAAGCTGGGCATTGCTCACGTATCCACAGGCTGTTTGCATCTCTTCTACAAATTGTCCGTATTTTTTGCCAATTTTCTATTAGGATATAATTCTTTTTAAATAGATGTATTGATAGGAATACTTTTTCTATTATTTATTTGTCTATGTGTGTATATGTTTTATACTTATTTATGAAACTCTAAGAAGTTTTAAATTTCTATATGGTCTACATATATCAACCTTATCCTTTTTGGCTTTTGGGTGTTTCATCTTATGAAAGAAAAGAAAGCTTTTCCTACCAAGATTATAAAACTTTTTTCCTATATTTTCAGGTTCTTTTGTAGTTTTGATTTTTATGTTTAGATTTGTAATTTGTCGAGAACTGATATTTTATGTAAAGTAAGAATCTAACTTAACTGTTTTCCAAAGTGATGGCCATTTGTCTCCATACCATTTATTGACTATTCTATCTTTCCCTCAATGAATTGCAATGCCATCCTTTATCATCATTTATATATGATCACGTGTAAGTATGATGCATATGTGTGTTCATACATACACATAGATGCATATACAAACAAATATAAAAATATGTATAAAATGTGTCTCTAGATTCTTTAGCCTGCTGCATTTCTCTGCATTTGTCTGTTGCTATGCAGGTAGGACACTGCTTTACTTGCTGAAGCTGGGAAGCTTGTTTGATACCTGGTAGGCAGACTTCACTGTTCTTTTTGAAACTTTTCACAGAGACTTCACTGTTCTTTTTGAAACTTTTCACGGTCATTATTACAGACTTACTCTTACTCTGCATGTTCAAGGTCCTCCTCAAAGCACATTTAGTAACCAAGTGAGCATAACAAGTAACACAATAACGGTTCTTGTCTGAAACCAAAACAACAATGTCATCTTCCCTGTTACCTTATGAAGTTCTAGGCCAATGCCAGCAGCCATTTTCCCTCCGTAGGACTCTGAGAAAATGTAGAATGGAATTGTCTAGGAAGAAAAGGAATGAATGAAGAACTAAATATCCTGAATGCCTTTTAATTCAAACAAATTCATTTCAAATTCCCATTGCATGTAATGGCCAGACAAAACGAATCAGCTTTTGGTTGGCCTTTCCTCCCATGTCTGATTATCATACTGGCTCCGGGTCATTCCTGCTGAAAACCACCTTTAGAGATGGTTGAAACCAAAGCCCACCACCTGGTCCTGGGAGCAAAAAGGTTTTCTCTGGAATAGGCTGGGCGTGGAATGCTCGGGGAAGTATAAATATATTCTGATGGAAGTCATGCTGAGACTGCTAGCCCCTTGCTGACTCATTCCCCAGTCTTTGCTTACCTGGAATTCTTTGTGGCAATCAAAGAAGACCTTCAGGAGAACCATCATGTCTGACGCTACCGTGGCCAGGTCTTTTGCATACGCATCGCTGTTGTTCACATAACTGAACCCGGTGCCCACGGGGTTATCCACAAATAGGAGACTGGCTGCCTGGAGCTACATGCCACAGAGGAAAGTCAAAAGTGGCAATCAGCCAGCCAGTCACCAATTATCTTTTGATTTTCTTACATGAGCTCAAGAAAAACCACACGTGTGAGACCATCAGTATGGTTATGATCCCGTTAATAAAATGTATTTAAAAAAAATTCCGGAACAGGAACACGGATTACTATGGCCGAGAAAGGCAAAAAGGAGAGGCAAGATGGAAAGAGTAACACATACATGGGGATGGAAGCCCCTGAGCTGTTGCATTCACACAACATAAATGTCCTGAATGTAATCCGCTTGCACAGGTAGAACCAGCAGTGTTGGCCTGGGCAACAGCTCGAAGCAGTGAGTGGTCTGGATACCACATTCAAGAGGAATCTGATTTCCACATTGGCACGGCTTCGCTGCACACTACAAGAGCAGCAGAATTTATTCTAATATCTTTTCCAAAGAGGCTTAGAGTTCTAGAATTTTACATCCCGAAAGATCCCTAGTGATGACACAGTCCAGCTATGTCCTTTACTGATCAGGAAATTAGAGCTCAGAAAAGGCCCAGGACTTGCCCAAGGTCACGAAGTTGGAAAGGTAATGGCAGCATCAGGGACAATCAGGTACAAGGCTGGGGTCTCCTCACTTCCTGTGCAGACCCGGCCCAGGCATTACCCTCTTAGTTGTGGGAGGCTTGGGGACAAGCCAGTGGGCACTGTGCTACAGCAAGTGAAAGTGATCATTTAATTGGAACGAGCACATGCATGTTCCAGGCTGAGGGGACAGCATGTGCAAAGAGCCGAGGCAAGAGTAAGTAAAATGTGCTTAAAGGAGACCAGTGTGGAGACAGACAAGAAAATCAAAGGGCCCAGAGGAGACCTTAAGGAGGTGATCCTGCAGTGAGTCTTGAAGAAAAGCGGAGGTAAGTATGATGAGAGCATTGAGAACAAATGGCCAAAGGAATGAAGCCCCAGCCCAGGAACTGCCCAAGCAGAGGCCTGAAGGGAGAGAGCACGTGGAGAGGTGCTGGGAGATGTGGTTGGAGACAGCAGGAGCCAGTTCATGCTCAGGATTCTGGATCTGGTATTTTGGGGACCTGAAAGATGGTAAACTAAGGAATGATTTACGTTGGAGAGTTTCACTCAAGCAGCCTGTGGAAAGTGGACTGGGAGCAGGGGCCCTTTGAAAGCACCATGAGAGGGGCTGGAAAAAGGGATGGATGAAGATTAACAACATTTGGGTATTAAACATAGAGCTACCATAGGACTGGCAATTCTATCCTTAGGTATATATCCCCCCAAATTGAAAACAGGGGCCCAAACGAATATTTGTACACTAATGTTACCTGCATTATTCACAGTAGCCAGAAGGTGGAAACAAGCCAAGTGTCTGTCAACAGACGAGAAAGGAGCAGAGCAGAGGGTGGCCACAAGCCCGCAGCAAATCCCACAGTTGGGCAACAGCCCACCCTGCCGATGGTGTGGTTTTGCCCAGCAGTGTTTGGCAGCGTAGCCAAGCAGGTGGACGCTGCGACTGACCCCAGATCGGGTGTGGAGGGAGAGGGATAAGGGAGCCCCGGGGTGGGGAGCTGGCCGAAGACTGGTTAAGTAAGGAAGTGGGGCTAAGAGTGACGGGGCGGGTGGAGACAGAGAACTAGAGAGACATCAAAAGGGCAGAAGACAGGGGTTTTGAAGTCCTGATGAAGTCATAAAGCAGTGTGGCGAAGGAGAGAGAGGAAAGATCAGAGGCTGTGGCCACAAGGGGTGACCCTGGCATCTGCGGGGACAGCCAGTATGTGGGTTGTGACAAGCCCCAGGGTATCTGCTAGAGTAGGTTTCTGCAGGCAAGTGGGGAGAAAGGTCATGGACGTGGGGTAAGCTGTCCCAAGAAACGAAAGAGGCTGGCTAGAGAAGAGGCCTGTGGACAAGTGCCCAAGGCCCCCAGAAACACAGGAAGCAGGGTGGCGGGGCGGGATCACTTAAGGTGTGACCCCACCCAGAATGGGGTCAAGCAGTGCGGCGGAAATGGGGGAGGCCTCAGCCTGGGGGAGGCCCCAGGGCAGCCTGAGTTAGGGGCCTCTCTCACTGTACCCAAGTAGTTCTTCGTGGTTTGAGATCACTGTCAAGGGGTCCGATTTCCTTGAAGTTCCCAAATCCAGTGCTGGAACCACCTGGACCACCCTGTGGAAGGAAAAAAGAACCACGAATAAATTCAGAGAAAATGTTAGTCAAACCTTCGCCATCACAAACAATGACCACATTCACTATAAACAATTTCTGATTCGGTGATGGCTCCATCAAACTCACACACGAGGCACAACCGATCCAGTGAACCAGGGGCTCTTGCTGAGCCTAAGCCATGGGCACTTAGCCTCTGCTCTGGCCGAGCGCCCTGCTAACTGCTGGAGGCTTTCCAAAGAAAGGAACCGGCCTGGGCTAAGAGTCCCCAGAAGGAACTTCCCTACCCCTGATTCACCGAGCCCGAGCCTTGACCTGACACAGGGCTCTCTGACTTCAGAACATCTTGTGTGACCCGTCTCGTTTCAGAGATGAGCAGTGAGGCCCACAGAGGCGAACGTGGCAATCAGGGCTCCGCCAGGACTAGATGTGGGGCCCTTTGACCCTCCACCACCCTCTCCTCAGTGTCCCAGAGGATTTACAAGGGACCCAGACTGAGGGGCAGTTTGATCAAGATGATCCCCAGGGTATAACGGAGCAAATACAGAAGTCCCAGGGCAGGAGGCCCTCAATACTATGGGCATTCTGGGCCGGGGCGAGACAGGATTCTGAACAGAAGCTCAGTGATGGGGGCCCAGACCAGGAGAGGCAAAGGTTCTAAGGGTTCTAAGAGCTAAGAGAGGGGAGGGGGTCCTTCAGGAGATGGTCAGGGGAAAGGATGGTCAGTGCTTTTCTGGACAAAACCTCAGGGGCCATTTGAGCCAAGGGGACAGGACTAGGGCCTCAAATAAAAGGATACTGCTGCCTTGTGCAAGATGGATAGGGAAGGGAGAATCACAAAGATGGAAGGGAATGGGAATGGTTCAGGCAAAACAGAAGCCAAGACCATCTGTATAGGGAAATCTTAAAAAAAAAAAAAAAAAAAAAGACAACACAGAGTCAGGGATCAGGGATAACTAGAGGACCCCAATACGCAAAGGCTTTATGAAACTATTTAATGCTTTGAACCTACACCAAGTTAACTATTATAAAATTGGAAGGCTATGAACCCCTCTGTACCTTAAGATGCCCTCTGTATCTTAGGATTTCCTAACACACTGGTAAAAAGTGCAGAAGTCAGAGGCAGATGCTCATTGCAGTGGCATTGACAACTTTTATACGAGCAAAAACCGGACCCAACTCCAACGTCCCCCAGTGGGTGTCAGTAAATCATGACATGTCTACAGGATGGAATGTGACACTGCCATTTAGAATCACAAACGATGAGAAATGATGTGGCAACACTGAAAAATGTTCACTGTGTTACACACAGTAAATTAAAAGCAAGTGTCCTCGAGTGGAAAAGCTGGGCCCCTTTTTCCTGGGGGACTTCCTGGGATGGGAGAGGACCAGAGAGCAAGGAAGGAAGCTGGGAATTCCAGGGGCATGGTCCTTGTGGGAGAAATCCCCTTTTCTGAACTCTGTTCTATTTGAGAACATTCTACTGCAAAATCTTTTTTTTTGTCTAGAACGTTTGGCAGGAGAGCTGTCATGGCCCGGGGCTTTGCACTGATTCTGAAATATGGTAAATGTGTCAGAGGACCAACTGAATGCTTAGAAGACTTGAAAGTGTACGGGAAGCAGCACCCTACCCTACTCAGAGTCACTCCACTCAGACGATGTGACCTCGATTCTCAAAGACCTGCCCGGGGAAGTCAGTGCATGTGTTCTCAGTAGGCTGCTAAAAGAGATCTCCTTTTATCTGAGTTAATTATTTCTTCCTTAATCATACTTTTTCCTCCTCTCTTGGGCCTCTGAGGAGACAAGGAGCAGGTCCGTTAGTAAGCCAGTTAATAACCATCAAACAGCATCTCAGCTCGCAGTCACCAAAGGTCAAACGGGATGGCCTCCAGGGACCAGAAGTCAGGAGCAAGCAGAGGGTCCCCTCCGCCAGGAGCTCCTGCCTGTCTGAAAGGGGGCCCCCACCACTCAGTTTTGACACAGCAAGTTCAGGCCCCAAGTTACTACATTCCCTGATTATTTGAAAAAAGGAAGGAAATGTCTTGATTTTCAAATGTTCACAACTAATTCAAATTAACCACCACCCCACTCTGAAATTAACCGAAAAGGCTTGCAACTTCTGAAATTCAGGGGTTTTCGAATTGGGTTCTGGAAAGCCCAGGAAGTGCTAGACAGGCAGCGTGTGACAAAGGGGAGGCAGAATGGGTGGGACTTCGCACCCCGCCCCCACCCTGCCCCAGCTCTTCTTGCTTCTGCTTTGGTTCTGTCTGTAAACTTTTGCTTGGGGGTGGAAAAAGTTCTGCTGATTAACAGAATGTTTGCAAACCACTGAAATCTCCCAGATTAGAAAACCAAAGCCCAGAGAAGGGAAGAGTCTTTTCGCAGCTTTAAGTGGCAGAAAGGCTTCCAGGACCCGGCTCTCCTGACTGGCACGGCTCTCCCTGACAACCCCGCCACATCTTCATCTCCAGCCAGATGGACAGAAGTTCCCTGGGCCACACAGATAGGTTCTTCTTCTGAGACATTTTCTTATCTGCACCCTCAGGCTGAGCCTCACCTTAACCTATGCTCCAGGGAAATACTTGGGACAAAGGTCCCTCCCTGCAAACTGGGTATCTTTGCTCCATCTCAGCAGAAAGTCTGTATCTACTGGCCTGGGAGGCAAAGCCGGGGGCACTGGGAGGCTGCTTAAGAATACTGACCTTCACATCCCATGGAAGCGAGTACCAGGGCGCCCTATTTACTGGTGAGCAAACTAGGCACCAAGCTGGGCCGGACGTACAGTCTCCCGAAGGTGAAGCAAGACCACGCTCCTCAACCCCTCCAGTGAGGTCAGTCTTCCAGGCGGGTGTGGGCCACCTCTGGACAGACATCTCAGTAAAGCAAGGCAGGATCCTCAGCTGGTCCCCACAAACTTTTTGACCAGCTCTCTGTCTTCAATGCTACCACCAGAGCTCAAGATTAAAATACAAACACACTTTAGGGAGAAGGATAGGGCCCAATTCTTAACACGAAGATACAAAAGGTTGAGTCTTTTCAAAAGATCAGTTTTTCTGGGGCCAAGAGGTTAGGGTCTAGAAAAGGGTTTGCGGAGGAGCGGGAGGGGAGGTAGTTAGGGTACCTCAGTCTTTGCTATGGAACCTTCCAAAATACTTTCTGTCATCATAGAGTCAAATATGTGTTCAGGAGTTTCCATTCCTGAGAGTTCCTGCCACTGCCTGGGCTGGGCTCAGTAGAAAAAGATCCCAGCAAAAGCTCGAATCCTTCATTCTCTGATTTGGCCTCTTTGACTGCACCATGGCCTTTGCCTGTTTCAGAGAGGATGCTGATTCCCCAAGCCTAGGAGACCCCTAGCTGGCTGCCTTACCAGATCCGTTCTTCACAGTGGAGCTGGGAGCCTTTAAGAGCAAAGTGGTTAAGTGACGGAAAACCTGGCTTCAACCTCAGGCCAGGCAGTGAAATGACTTTTACCTGAAGCCACATGACTAGGGGCAGTTCTGAGAAGTTCTTGCAGGGGCTGGTGGCATAATAGAGCCACCAGAACATGTGGGCATCCTTCCGGACAGTCACGTAACCCCATATTTCTTTGCCCTCCTCTGCGGGTCTGTCAACGACAGCACCTGAAATAGAAGCACAATTTGATTTTCCTGAAGGTCTATGTCTAGGTAAATATCAGGCCCAGGAGAGATGGCCGTGCTAGGCTAGAGATGATTTGGTTTATATATCAGGCAATTTACTTACTCCAATATATTGCGGAGAAAAGGGACAAAAAGCCTCATTAATGAAAAAACAAACCAAACTTAATGATGGTCCAGGAGTCTGGAGACTTTCACTTTTTCCTCTACACCCTCTGTAATATTTGGAGTTTTAACAGTAAGCATAAAACATGTTTATGACTCTGTTTTAAAAAGAGAGAGATTTGTATTTGCAGGAAAAAAAGGAAAATCTCAAAATGAACATGATGATTTTTCTTTCTCACTTAACATATGATTAAAGAAGCATCACACAGCTGGGTGGGTGTAGCTCGGTGGTAGGGCGCATGCTTGGCATGCCTGAGGTCCTGGGTTCAATCCCCAGTACCTCCATAAAAAAAAAAAAAAAAAAAAGAGGCATCACAAATTAGTGGGGCAAAGATTATTCATTATATTATGCTGGAGAAACTGTTAGCTTTTTTGAAGGTAAAAAAATAGAAATGTAGGTCCTCTCTTTACACTGTAAACCAAGATAAGTCCAAATGGATTAAGTATATCAATTTTAAAATTTAAAAATAATATGAAAATATAATGGAATGTTTTGATCCTGGATGAGGAGATGATTTAAGCATACCCCAGAGACTATAAAGAAAAAGATCAAGAGTTGAGGACAGAAACTTGTTACATTTCTGCACAACAAAAATAAAAGTAAAAGGCAAACAACAAAGAAAGGTGGGCAACAAATATGAAAAAGGGTATTTCCTTAATCATTAATTAGCTCAGTTTAAAAAAATGTAAGATCCTGATGGTTCAATGGATAAATGCCATGAGGAAATAATTTATAAAAAGGAAAATACAAACGTCTGATTAATATGTGAAAGAATGTTTAACATCACTAATATTCAAAGATATAAAAATTAAAGCAATAATGAGGTCACTGAAAAAATCTTTGCTTATTGGACAGACGGCAGGGACTCAATGTCCACAAGGACACAGGAGACCGACCTTTAGCCCTGTTGGTAAAAATGCACACTGGCATAATTTTTCTGGGAAGGCCCTTGGACAGAAAATTTATCAGAAGCCATATATATATTCTTTAATATATTACAGCTCCAATTTTCCTTAGTTGACGTTTCTAGCATCTGCAAAATACGTATCAGAAAAGAGTAGGGTAAACACAGTTTCTTGTCACTTTTGCTAAAGCAACATCTTTCAAGTTCTTTTTTTCTCAGGTACTACTCTGTGGGTAAAATAGGCAGCTTATTAAAAAGTGATGGGAGCATGATCCTTGGTGACTGGAGTTTTCTGCCTCTACTTCCTCCTTTTTAAATTTCATGCTCCTGTGTCAAGTAAAAGGACAAAAACTGGTCCCCGAAAGAACAGAAGGGAGTAGATGAGCAGACAGTGCTATTTTGTAACTTGATAAGGATGGAGATTAAGACAACCAGAAAGTGGTCTGATGAGCAAAACAGAACGATTAGAATATTTCATTATACATGTAGCTATAAGAGCACACATACAAGTAACACAAGATTACAGACAATCTTGAAAATGACAGATAAGGCTTGGTCCCTTCTGATCTAACCTCTGGCACTCCTCCCTTTCCTGCCAGTGACCACTGTCAAAATTTGAGGGGGCAATCTATTCGACATTTCCCAGACACAAGCTGAAGGGTCACGTGATCCCCATTTACAGACGAGAAAACAAGTTAAGTAACTTGCCTGGGATCACAAGGCAAGTTTGCGGCCAGTTCCCACTCTCAGTTCTTGATTCAGACAGACCAGGAGTCATTTTGCTTAAAGACTGCTAATCCTTTTGCAAGTCATCCTATTAAACACGAGTTTAGTTTTGCCAGAAAGGACCGCGGTGAGGGAGCTGTTAACTTGTCTGTTCTGCCCAAGTAGAGGAAGAAAGGCTTAAATAAGCTCAGTGAAATGTCCCATTCACGGTGGGATTTTTCTTCAGGGGTCTTTTGGACCGTGTGTTTCAGCTCAAAATTTAAAAAAGAACTTATAACCTCATTTAGCAGCCAATCACGGCATGAAAAGGGAGACGGCCTTAAGATCGTGTAAACCTCATTGATCAGCAGCTTCTCCAAATCTCACACTTTGCCAAACTACTTCTACCTAGGCGTATGGAAGAAAGGAGGCACCAGACTACCCAGGGCCAGAAAATAGTAGAAAAAGAACTTTGAATTACAAAATAAGTAAGTAAACAAATAACAGAGTGAGTTTCAAAAGCAATACACGCAGGGTAGAAACAGAGGAACAGGAATATGCTTTAAAAAGATTCTCATCCCTGGAGAGAGGAGGCATCCGCCACTGATGCAGCTTTTGCCCGAACCTACCCGTGCTCAGGCCCAGAAGCAGCAGCAGCAGCAGCAGCAGCAGCTCGGGACAGGTTCGCGGCGCCAGCTCCATGACGAATACCGCGCGGCAGCATCAGCTACAGGCTGGACCCGGCGCCCCACCACGTGACGGTGGAGGGCGGGGCCTGGCCCGAGAGGCTCGGGGGCGTGGCCTGGCCTGCCCAGGGCCGGGGCCTGGCCCTAGCTGCCCGGGGGCGGGGCCTGGTCGGCCTGGGGGCGGGGCCTGGTCGGCCCGGGGGCGGGGCGGGGCGACTCCAGTGTCCCACGCGCCCTCTACCCGGCTCACCGTCCGTAGTTCCTGCAACGGCCCTTGGGGCGTTCTTTTCTCCCCATCACATCCTTCTTTGCCGTTTTGGGGACAAGCAAAAAGGAAGAGGCTTTTAATACGTTGATTTGACTTGGGTTGTGCGACAGGACTGCACCTACAGAGAAATGACCAGGAGGACCGTCCTTCCTGTCTCTCCCATCTCTCCCTTCCCCAACAAAAGGCCTGGCGTTTCAGACTACCGCATCTGCCCCAAAGCGTATTCAGCCTGACCAGCTGGTCACTGGAAACTGCGGGATTCTAGTTTCACAGATTTGTTTTTAATAAAATTACTTTTCTTGTAAAATTACGTAAATTATGGTCATTTTGGAAATTAAAAAAAATTAGATCCTATATAACTTGTTGACATTCAGGATGTTTCTTTCTCCAGTCTTTATGTCATCTTTTAAAATACAGTAATAAAAAGTTTTATTCTGTTTTTTTCTCTCTCGATAATTTGTCATCGGCTTAGTTCTGTGTTAACATCTTCGCAACAGTCATTTTAAAAAGGGAATTAGATACTAACTACCATATATAAAATAAGTTTATACTGTATAGCACAGGGAATTATATTCAATATCTTGTGGTAACTTATGGTGAAAAAGAATAGGAAAACAAATAAATGTATATTCATGTAAGACTGAAGCATTGCACTATACGCCGGAAATTGACACAACATTGTAAACTGACTATGACTCAATAAAATATATATATATATAAAGGGAATTAAGAGGTTTGGGAAGGGAGAGGGAGGAAAAATATGGTAAAGATACTTTCATGTGTGTATGTGTATGTGTCTAAAGGTCATTCTTTATCTTAGGATGTACTAAATAACTCACCTCAGAACTAGGAAACGAGGTGCAGGGCTGTATGGGGTTCAGATTACTTCTAAATACTCAAAAATGCACATGACAAAACAGAGAAAATACATGTGATTACTCTCCCTTTCCTGTTCCCCTCCTGTATTCCTCTGCCCCTGCCTGTCATAAATGGATAGATGTTTTCACCTGCAGCCTTATGAAATGGCAGAGTCCTGCCGGTGAAGGGGGAGGGTGCTGAGATTTGGGCCAGGGAAAAGAAACATGTAACCAGGCTCTCTTAAGCTTTAGCATGGGATGGTCCTGGAATGTGTCAAATCTCATAATGCTGGTATGGGGGATGAGCCTCTAGGGAAACATTTGAAAGATACTGTGCACATAGAAGTTATAGCTATGTAACAAACACCGGAGTAAAAATCAACTAGAAAGTATGGTTGCCCCTGGGGGATAAAAGCAGGCATTGACAGGGATGGGATATGAAATTTCCTGGGGTAGTGGTAACATTGTATATTTTGATAGGTGTATTAACAAACAAATTTTGACTGAGTAAATTTGAAACATTTATTGTTTTCATTCAGTGATTCATGAATCAGTCATCATCCAATCTAGCGGATGGAAAGGAGCTCCAAGGAGGTGTACAAAATGAAAGACTTGTACAGGTAGAAAAGAGCAGAATGAGGACATCATACTAGACAAAAAATGGTTGGTTACTGCAAGGGTACTTACTTTTAGGGGATGGCAGAGGCCTATCAGGTAGATTAACTAATGCTGATCAGGCGATTACTAAGTGATGGGTTTAAGGTTCCATTTCTGGGAGAGCTGAAACTGTAAGTTAAATCTTGGTTGGGTGATGTGGGGCTTAGCATAAGTACTTCGTTTGGGGCGTGTTGTCTTGTTTTCAACAGATGTTTGGATTACACAGACATATACACTTGTCAAAACTCAGGTAACATACACTTAAGATTTGTTTATTTTGTAATATGCAAATTTTGCTTGAAAAGGAAAAAAATTGTAAACAAAAATTCACCTTTCGTTAATGATATGTATTGAGGGTTTAGGAGGCAGTGTATGCAATCTTCTTTGAAACACATCCAGCATTTTTTAAGGTGATGATTCTGGCTCAATTTGAACTTGCTTATGTTTCTGTGCTGTAAACCTGTCCTCTTGGGGCAGATCAAAAACATAATAGGGCTTTTGGGGAGGCAATAGAGTTGAAAAAAAGATATTGGGAATTTATCCTGAAACTGTATTTGCAAGAATTCTTTTTTTTTTTTTAAATTATATAAGATCTAGCAGCTTTTTTTTTTTTCTTCACATTTTTATTTTGTCTTTTTGGGGGGAGGTAATCAGGTTTATTTATTTAATTTTTTTTTTTTTATAACAGAAGTAGAGGAGCTTGAACCCAGGACCTAGTGCATGCTAAGCATGCGCTCTATGACTTGAGCTATAGCCTCCCCTTGCAAAAACTATTTTCTAAGTTTTATGTTTATTTTGGGAAGGGTTTGAGACACTGATGGAGATTGGCTGGGGGCTCGTTGAAGATCTTCCCAGTGAATTCTGTGTGCACATGCTTGCTGGCGATCCGTGGTGTCACGTGGCTGTCTTCTCGCCGTGTGTCTTCATGTCACCTTCCTTCTGTTCATGTCTTTCTCTGTGCATTCACATGTGCTGTTCTCCCTGCATGGAATGCACTTTTATACCGTCTCTCTCCCCTGTACCTGGCTAGTTACTGTTGAAACTTCAGCTATCAGTTTAAATGTCCTTTTCTGGAGAAGCCTTTCCTGGCTCTGTGGACTAGGTGAAGTCTGAGCAGGATCTTTTAAAGGACCTTCACAGCATCCTGTACCTCTCCTTCCTGATGCTTATCATAATTGGTTTTTTTTTCATTTTTCAGTTTTATTAAATAGAATCGTTACAATTTGACTGTACATATACAATATATTGCATGTAAATACATGTATACAATATACTGTATGTATTTTTTGAATTTACATATATGTACTGTTCATTGTTTCTAAGAATATTTAGAGCTTTAGCTTTTTAAACCTACATAGTTCAACAGAATAAGGTCAACCACAAAATAAGAATTAATTAAAAAATATACATACACCCCACTATTAACAGCAACATTCTTTATAATTGCCAAGATATGGAAGCATCTTAAGTGTACATCAGTAGATGAATGGATAAAGGAGATGCAGCATGTATATGTAATGGAATACAATCATCATAATTGTTTTTAAATAAGCATTTGTATGGTTATTTATTTTCATTTTATTTTCATTTTATTTTCATTATGTGAAATAATCACATATCACATATTCATCATTATGTGAACTCCATCAGGCTGTCCTGGATGGTTGGCCAAACAGACGCTGACCACGAAGTAGTATTTGAGAGAATCATCGGAGAGCCACACAGGGCTGTTGGAAACTTCTCTGCCATGATATTAGAGAGCCAAAGAGTCAGCATTTTGCCTTTTTCCAAGTTTGGGGTGAATTGTTCTTTTATTGTCTGTAGGGCCCCAGAGGCGAAGGCATATTCAGGGAGCTACAAGAAACAGGGAAAATTGTTGATGAATAACGTGTAAGAGGATGTGGGTAGGTCTGAATCACAATGCAGAATCCTGAGCACAACTGCAGACATGCTACCAACTCAGGATTCGCTGCAGGTGGTGTGAACCCAGGGAAGAGGGCTGGGCAGGCAGTCACCTTGAAGGAAGCCAGGGAAACAAAACTGAGACCTGTTGTCTAGAGACTTCCTTAAAGGTTTAAAATGAACCTGTTTAAAATTAACTCATAGTTGGCCTTAGGTGATACTTTTGCTTGAGTAATGGAAAAAGCTACCTTGCAGAAACACAAAGGCCTCACATGATCTGATTTCTTTTTCCATACTGTTTGAGGAGCCCACTTGCTTGATTCACTTGCTCACCCTAGCCTGACCACATTGTTTGAGGGTCCCTAGTTACCTGATCTTGTCTTGGCAGAATGTTTGTCCCACAGGGCAGAACAAACTGGAAATCAAGCAGGAGAGAGACAGCCAATGGAAAGAGGACCAGAAGCACCAAAGAAGACAGATGAAAGGACCCAGCCTTATACAAGGAATGCCCACCAGTGGCCAGCAGCAAAGTCTCCCCACCACTCCTGCCTCCACAGGTGAACAGAGCCCAAGTAGGGAGCCTGGACTTCTATCCCCATCTGGCAGTAGCTCCCCTCCCCTGCCAGAGTGATGTCAGAGAAGGCAGTTAAAACAGAAGAAATAAGCTCCAGAACCTCAGATATAATATGAAAATGTTCAGATTTCAATTTCTTCAATTTCATACCCCAAACCAGGAAGATCTCAAACTGAAAAAAGACAACCAATACATGCAAATGCTGAGATGTTAGAATTATCTGGCAAATCTTTTAAAGCAGACATTGTAACCATGTTTGAAATGAATGAAAGAACAGAAAGTGTCAGCCAGGAAACAGAAGCTATAAAGGAGAACCAAATGGAAATTTTGGAACTGAAAAATACAATAACCAAAATGAGAAGCTCAGTGGATGGATTCAACAGCAAAATGGAGGGGACAGAGGAAAGAATTAGGGACCTAAAAGATAGAACAATTGAAAATACCCAATATGAACAACTGAGAGAAAGTGAAGTTAAAAAAAAAAAATAGAGCCCGAAGGACCTGTGGGACTATAATAAGAGATGTCATATTTAAGTCATTGGAGTCCTAGAAAGAGAGGCTGAAAAAGTACTCAAAAAAATAATGGCTGAAAAGCTCCCAAATTTGGCCAGAGACATGAACCTACAGATGCAGGAAGCTGAGTGACATATGTGGAATCTTTAAAAAGAGAAAAAGACAAATGAACTTATATATAAAACAGAAACAGACTCACAGACATAGAATAAAGAGTTGTGGTTGCCAGGGGGGAGGGGGGTGGGAAGGGATAAACTGGGAGTTGGAGATTTGCAGATACTGACTGGTATATATAAAATAGATAAATAAGTCTATACTGTGTAGCATAGGGAAATATATTCAATATCTTGTAGTAGCTTATGGTGAAAAACAACGTGAAAATGAATATATGTATATTCATGTATGACTGAAGCATTGTGCTGTACACCAGAAATTGACACAACATTGTTTACTGACTATATCTCAATTAAAAAAAAGAAGAAGAAGCTGAGTGAAACTCCAATGGGATAAACCTAAGGAAGTCCATGCCAAGACACAGCATAATTAAATTTTTGGAAACCAAAGACAAAAAAATCTTGAAAGCGGAGAAAAACAACACCTGACCAATAAAGGAAAAATAATTCCAAAGACAGATTTCTCATCAGAAACCACAGAGGACTCGCTCAAGGTCCCCGTAGTAGGGGGAACGGTGGGGTTTTACCTGTCTCCATCCAGGAAAGAAACAAGAACAGCCAGGTAAACACTGCTTAGGTAACTTTCCATGTTTTGGAGTAGCAGTCTTCAGACTGGGGGTAAATGTGTCTTGAGTCTCACACACTTTTTAAGGAGAGAGAGCGTGCTCAAGAGAGTCAAGTTCCAAATCCCCCTCATTCATTTGGACTCCCCAGAGCTGATTGCCTGAGAATGTGCCAGCGTCCTGTTTCTGTTCTCCTCAAAGAGAAGTATCTTTCTCCCTCCTGACCCCATCTATGTAGTCTCACTGTCACCTGCTAGATTTGTTTATTTGTTTCCACCAGCTATTGCTAAATTTAGATTAACTTTAGGGAGACACATAGTGGTTTTTATTGTAAATCATGCACAGAACAGCAATCCCTGATACATAAAACGCAGTAGTGCCCTGAACTTTAGAAAACAGCTTCCTTGTGCTGAGATCAACTCTTCTTTTTTAGATGTGATATGATCTTCCAATTGTCAAATGCATATTTATAAACATACTTGATTTCAACTATTGGATTAAATTGCTAGGAAATCTATGTATAATAGTTCACAAACATCCATCTCTCTGTTCATCTATCATGAATATACATGTCTTTAATCACAATCCCCATTTTCATGAAATTGTCATTTTTAACCCCAGTTTCATCTAATTTTACCTCTATGAACCAAGCACCTCTAAATGTAAGAGTAAATGGTATAATAATCACTTAAGTCTTAGTAGAGCCTTCCCAGATATTGAGAAAGTGACCAACTCCTAGTGACTGGGTAAACGCTTTCTTTGAAAGTCAGGTGATTTCCAAGTCTTTTGTTTTTAACGTTACTGAACCTCACTGAATTGTTGACTGATGGAGTACTGAACTTAATTTTTAAAGAACGATCTCTAGGTGATTTTAGCATGTAACTTGGAAAGAGTTTAAAGAATCGACAGATGTTGCCAATATCATACATCCTTCCATTCTTATATACTTATATAAATGAATGAGTTTTCTCAGAACTTCACATCTATAAAAACAAAAAATAGGTCCAGAATTGATGAAGAGCCCTGTCTCATTGAGCAATATTCTTCCACAAAGACTTGGAATAATTAAAATAAAACACACAGAGCTCCATTTATTTTTATTCATAGACCATGGCCATTTTATTTTCCCTGTTTAACAATTATGTAACAAAATGTGTGGCGTTTTATGCTATTTTGATCAACTGTGTACCACTAGTAATAATAATAATAACTCAATCCAGAAGACTCAGAGCATTAGTGTCACAGGAAAACAAAACTTAAAAAAATTTTCGTAAATGTATCCACTGACTGCAAGATATTGGCCACTTACAAGTCCAGTGACCTTGGAGAAGTTACTTAACCTCTCTGAACTCTGTTTTTTTTTTTTTAATCTTCAAAATGGGAATAATGATAGTTCATAATTCATACCTTTGTTATGAACACTAAAGGAGTGAATAATTTCGTGGAAGAAATGAAATGGAAATTCGAATGATGTAAAATTTCTGACTGGCTTACCTAGAGATTAATAAGAGGGCTTTTTTTTTATATTTTAAAATATGCATGGTGGTAGGTATTAAATTGCTAGGGTATTTAAATTCCACTGGATACCTTTAAGAGTGATTAATGGCTTTATTTTAAAATGTCAACATTTACAATACATTAGGAATTATGTCTTTTGCAACTCTGTGTGGTGAAAAATGTCAGCAAAATGTATCGGGAGTTAGTTTTTTGAAATTATTTTATGTTTATGAGCTTAGAAGAAGACCAGAGCTGAGCAGTGCTCGTTTATCTAGAGAACTGCCTAAATTCGGACCCTACATAGTGCTCAAGAAGACAGGAATAAAGGCATTTCACTTATATATACTCTTCCCTAACCCGTCTTGAACAGAATTGAATGGAATCAATTCCGCTCCGCGTTCTCGCCATTGACAAAGCCTGTAGTAGCCACTTGCAGCCAACAGGTGGCACACGTGAACAGGCTCCAGGGGGCGGGTCCCCGAGCACGCCTCTCGGTAGCCCGGTGGAGTCTCTCGGCTTCCGTTGCGCATCGAGCAAGATGGCAGCCTCCGAGACGGTTAGGCTACGGCTTCAATTTGATTACCCGCCGCCAGCCACCCCACACTGCACGTCCTTCTGGCTTCTCATCGACTTGAACAGATGCCGAGTGGTCACGGATCTCATCAGTCTCATCCGCCAGCGCTTCGGCTTCAGTTCTGGGGCCCTCCTGGGCCTCTACTTGGATGGGGGGCTCTTGCCCCCCGCCGAGAGCGCGCGCCTGGTACGAGACAACGACTGCCTCAGGTGCGCGCGGGCGGGGTGGGGCCCGCGCGGGGCGCCGGGGACGCGCCTGCGCACGCCCGGGGCGCCTCGGGCCTCCGGAGACCGCGGGGGCTGGGGTGGGGGTGGGGCTGTCAAACTGCACTTCCGTGAACCCTGGAGATTCTGATTGGTCTAGTCAGGCCTGGAGCTCAGGAATCTGCGTTGTCATGAGCATCCTTCCCCGTGGATGCTTTTGATGCCGGAGGGTGGTGGACCGAACTTGGAAAAACCATGATCTTGTGTCTGGGCAGGCCCCGCGTTTCTTCCAGCCTTGATTTAGCAAGCGCTCACTCAGCCAGTCGCTGTGTTACCTGCGCGGGGTGCGGGCTTGCCAGAGATCCGGCCTTCCCCGGGAGGGAGGCTCGGGAGGCGCCCAGGGTCAGGTGCAGGGGACCCAAGCAAACAGACGAACGGTCATGTTTTCTTTACCACGTGCGGCTTGTCCAACGTCAGTGCTCCTGCGCCACCCTCTGAGACTGGTGGGTGTCATTCAGTGTCTCACCTGGCTTCTCTTTTAAGAAGGTGTTTGGGACCTTTTGGGTTGTGAATTGGGAGACAGAATATTTTAAAATATGCTTTTGGAAATTTTTGAAGATGATACTGAGATGAGTTATCAAGGAGCAGTTGTAATGTGAATTGTCCATGTGTGGTTGATTCGTCTCAATGATAAGACACGATCGTTTCGGTTCTGATTCATATCTTGGACTGGTTTGTTCAGGGCTTCTTTTTAAAGCTTCAGCTACAGTGAGAAAAAATTCCAGAGTTGTGAATCAGGCTACTTACTTCTGCTTGCCCTTTGTTGAATGTTGAATATTCCTTTCCCCAGAGCATGTTAGATTCATAAGATTTCTTCAAAACATCAGGGAATTTAACTTGGAGCAATTACTACATCTTTGAGTGTATGCATCTGTATGTGTGTCTCTTTTTTAAAATCAGGAACGCTATGATTTACTAACAGTGTTTAGCTGTTTCCAATGACAATTTGAAATAGTCCAAGTTTCTAAAACTTTTTTCCCCCTTTTTATTCATTGTGAAATGGATCTCCCTTCTCTCTGCAATTTGGGAACTATAAATGTTGCCATTGTAAGGACTATGTCCTCTCCTGTTAAGTTTACTTTCTGATCTATCTCCTGCCCAATGAATTAATAATTTGCCAATAGGTAACTGCACTTATATTTCAATTAGTGAATCATCCGGAAAGTATACTCTTTATAATGAAGTTAACAGTCAAAAGCAACCATGAAAGCTGTTATAAGAAATAAATACAGCACAGTGGCAGGCAGAATTCCTCCTCAACACCAGAATGCACAATAGAGGAGAGGGTATATCTCAAGTGGTAGAGCATATGCTCTGTATGCATGAGGTCCTGGGTTCAATCCCCAGGACCTCCTCCAAGAATAAATAAATAAATAAACTAATTACCTTCCCTCACCAAAAGCAAAATGCACAATTGCATGTGGCAAGAAATACCTCTGCAGCTGGCTTCAGTGGTAAATGGGGAAAACTGAATTTTGCAAAGTTTTGTATGTTTTTGTGGTTTCTTGTCCCTAGTCTTTCTCTGTCTTTCCTAACATTCACTTTCTTCAGAGCTACAGAAGAAAACATAAGTCTCTTTTTCTCAAAGGTACCTAATATTGTTGACATAGACCAAAATAACCAATTTCATGTTTCTGTGTATTATCTGGTGTGATTTCAGACAGGCAGACTGGATAATTATTACTGGATAATTGCTAAATACGAGAAGTGGTTGAGGAAGGAGAGCTCATGGTGGAGCGCAAATGGTCCGGGAACTGGTGGAACACAGATGGTCTGGCTGGGACTTAAAGGATGGGTGGGAAATGTTGGCTGGCTCAGTACAGTAGTCATGGGGGAAAAAGCTGCCCTGACTTGGGAAGAGACGAGTTTGACCAGCAGAAGGGTTCTGTTGGGATTGCGGGGAGTGCTGAGGGAAGTCCCATGAGGAAAAGTGGAGCCTGTTTGTGGGAACCCTGAGAAATAACCCTGGAGGCTGGAGAGGCATCTGCACACTTGTGTCCGTGGCCATTTCCTCATAGCCCAGTCCCTGAGCCCCCAGACTGCCTTCCTGTGCTCCAGGCTGCGGACGCTGAGCTCCCGGCCATCTCAGCTCCCATTCTGCCAGAGCCCTGGGGTTAGTCTGCTCCGGCTGCTGTGACATCACCCCACAGGCCTCCCCCACCGAGAATTCCCCTTCAGCAGTTCTGGAGGCTGCAAGTCTGAGGTTAAGGTGCTGGCAAGTTTTGTTTTCTGCTGAGGCCTCTCTCCTTGGCTGGCAGACATCTCCCTTGTTACTCTGTCCTCCTTTGACCCTTTCTCTGTCCTCACAAAAGGACACATGCCCTGGTGTCTCTGTGTGTGTCCCACTTTACTCTCTTATAAGAACACCAGTCAGATTCTTCCCTCTAATCAGAACAGCCTCTAGTGCCCAGGGGCGAATTGAGACCAGTGGAAGCCAGGCCTGGGCCGCTTTCATTCTGGGACATTCCCTTCCTTTTCTTTTATTAAAGCAAAACCAAACCAAACCAGAAGACTTGTTGTTAAAGAAAAATTATACTTCAAAATAGTTCAGGGTACAAAGTCCTTTGTTTCTCTTCTCACATACTCATCCCACACCGTACCCTCCGGAAGTAAAAAGTGGCCTGTCTTTTCCATACAAACACACATACTTACACTTTTTAAGTGCACATGTCATTATAATATACATGTTGTCCTGCACCTCACTTTTTTACCTAGCATATCTTGGGTATCTTACATTTTAGGAGATACAGTATGTGATGTTCACCATTTTTTTTTTAAAAATGCCACATGGTATTCCATGCCACATAGCATGACCCTGTCAGTGTATTTAACCAGCCCCTTATAAATGGACATTTTAAGGTGTTGTCTTAGTTCTATATAAAACTAACCTGCTAAATATATATATAACTGCTGTATATAAAACAGATAAACAACAGATTTCTTTTGTATAGCACAGGGAACTATATTCAATATCTTATAGTAGTCTATAGTGAAAAAGAATATGAACATGAATATATGTATATGGTGGACTGAAACATTATGCTGAACACCAGAAATTGACACATTGTAAACTGACTACCCTTCAATTAAAGAAAATATATATATATATATAAAACTAAAACTGCTGTGATAAAAATACCATAAACTGGATAGCTTATAAACAACAATTTATTTCTCAGTTTAGAGGCTGGGGGTGTCCGAGATCAGGGTACCAGCAGATTCATTATCTGATGGGGACTTGCTTTCTGGTTCATAGATGGCACCTTTCACCGTGTCCTTTCATGGTGGAAGGGATCCAGGGAGCCCTAAGGTTCTGTTTTATAAGAGCACTGTTCTCATTCATGAGGGCTCCACCCTTATGACCTAATCACCCCCAAAGGCCCCCACCTCCTACAGCCGTCACATTGGGGGTTAGGATTTCAACATATGAATTTTGGGGGGACACAAGCATCCAGACCTTGGCGGTTGTCTGTTCTTCCCTGTTACATGCTGCTGTAGTGAATATTCTTGTATATCTTTGTGTACTTGGGCAGTGATTTAGTAGGACACATTTCTAGAAGCAGTACTCCATGGTCAAATTTTAAAATTTGATAGATGCTGCCACATTGGCCTCCAGAAAAGTCGGACAGGTCTGTATTCATGCCAACAATGTGTGAGTTACTTTTGTTCACTATTATGTGAAAGGTAAGAGAACAGAGTGATTAAGAGCTCGGGGTCTGGAGTCAGAACCCTGGGTGGGAATCGTGGTTCTGTGACATTAATTGTGTGCCCTTGGTCGAGTCACTTACTTCTCTGAAGGTAACAATGCAGGGCTCTGCAAGCAGCAGCCAGACAGGCGGTTGCAGGGAACAGATGGGACCCAAAGAGATTACAGGTCCCTGCTTTCACCCCCTTTGTTGAGTTTCATCTCCATTTGATGGGAGAAGCTCATTAAAAACCCACCAGCTGCTGCCCCCAGAGGGCTAACGACATTCATCATGTTAATAAAAACTGGACTAACATTTGGGGATGGCACTTGCTCTGAGCCCCGCACTGCTCTAAATGTATGTAATAACTCATTTGAGTACTATGATTATTATCACTACCCCCATTTTTACAGATGAGAAAGGTTGAGGTAATGGTATTTTAAAAATTTGACTGAGAAGGATTTGAATCCAGACAATCACTTTGGCCTTGGCAGGCAGTGGGAGTTGGGGTGGGGGTCAGGAGGTGCAGATGGGTATGTCTGTATTTCTGTATGATAGAATCCTAGAAGTGAAATTGCAGATTTAAAGGGGAGACCGTGTATTTTGATAATACTACCCAGTTTGCCCTGCAAAGAGTTTAAATGAACAGTGGAGGATCTGTTTCAAAAACTTCTTGAGATCAAATCTCTTGCACTGTTAATTGTATAGGTAACTCAGCTTTTCTTTGTAAAAGGACATGTACACTCACTTTTGATTATAAAAGGACAGTCATATTTGTCATCTGTGATCCAAGAGGAGAGGCAGAGAGCATTGCCAGGGAAAGCGTCCACCCTGAAAAGAGTGGTAACTAAGCAGACCCGGGTGGACCGTTTCTTGTTCTCTACATGGTGTTGTGTCCTCAATCTTAGTATGTTCCAAACTGTAATGATTGTCTTCAGGAGTAGCAGGCAGCGAGGCTGCAGCAGTCAAAGGTCAAATATCCACAGATCCACGGTCTTCAGAATGAGGGAGGTGATGCTGAGAGCTGCCCTTGAAAGCAGGGTGCTGTTGCAGGCCCGTCTGATAGCCAGGGCTCCTGCCTGCACGGGATGCAGCACGTGCTGTGCCCAGTGAGTCAGAGAACCACAGTGACTGAACAGAAAGTCTTGCAGCCATTTTCAGAGTTTGATGGAAAGTTTGCCCCTAACTGATCATCTCAGAATTGAAACTTGAGTCATAGCATTGCTACAAGTGAAAACAAATTGATCAAGAATGTTAAGGAAAATGCTGTATCTTGGAAGTTGCTTAGTAGTTCTTAGATTCACAGGATGCCAGACTAGCTTTTGCCAGTTTAAGAATTATTTCCTTGCTGCTTGATGCTGAGGCCCACAACTGAGAGCGGAGGGTAATGTGTTTTTGTAATTTAAATCCCTGCTCTTTCAGAGTTTTATTTCTCTCTTCATCCTGATCCTGATATCAGTAGCTTTTATTTTACCTTGATTTGTCTGTATCTGTGTATTTGTGATTCTAAAGAATAATTGAGGCTTTTTTTCAACTACCACATCGACATAAGTCCACAGGGTTTCTATACCTTAAAAAATGTAAAGAATGCTTATCAAATATCATCTTATTCACCAGTTGTACTTTATTTTCAAATATGATTGTCTGTGTCTTTCCATGGTCACTAAAAATGCTTGCTGAAATACACAGCTGGATGTAACTGTACTGAAAGAATAATGCATGCTTTTAGCAGGCATTTTGAAGTCCCCATGCTGTGCTTGACACTGAGGACACTCACTCAACTTTCTGTCATCGGGCTGTGCATATTAGAATTAGCCATGGCCAGTTCACAGAGGAACCAAATTCCTTTACTGTAGTGAAATAATTTGGGATGAACTGTGTATTAGGTTGCTAGAGAAACAGACGCAGTAGGAGATGATGTAGGTATAGACATAGATGTAGCTGTGGATACAGACATGAGGTTTATTATAAAGAATTGGCTCATGACGTTATGGATGATTGGAGGCTGGAGGTCCTAAGATCTGTAGGCTGGAGACCTTGGAAAGCTGATGATAAAGTTCCAGCCCTGGAGCGAAGGCCTGAGATCTGGGGGAGCTGATGGTGTGTTTTGGCCTGAGTCCTACTCTGAAGGCGGGAAGTCTGAAGGCGGGAGAAGTGGTACCAGTGTCCCAGCCCAAAGTTGTCAGGCAGGGAGAACAGATTCCCTCTCGCTCAGCTCTTTATTCTTTTCAGGCCGTCAGTGGACTGGGTGAGGCCCACTCAAACTGGGACCAGTTTGCTTTATTTATAAAGGCAGTCTGCTTTATTTAGCGTACAAATTCAAATGTTAATCTCAGCCAGACACCCTCACGGACATACGTGGAACAATGCTTAACCACATATCTGGGTATCTCGGCCTGGTCAAGCTGACGTATAAAATTAATAATCACAAAGTGTTATGGAATTTTACGATGGCTGTCAGTACCCCAGAGAACATAAATTGTTCAGTATTTTCCTAAATTTGAACAAAATAAAAATGAAATCTGATTTTTTAAAAAGTGGCTTACAGTTAAAAACAAAAATGAATAATCAGCATTCTCACCATTTGGTGTGGGTGACTGTGGGAAGATTGTGAACTTTGAAGTTAGACAGACAGGTTTAAATCCCATTTCTGTGGCTTGTTAGCTGTGGACCTCAGGCAAGCTGCTTGTCTGAACTGTAATTTTGTGATGTTTTAAAATGAAGAATGCTACTTCATTGTTTAGAGAAAATCTATAGAAAATGTTTAGGATGCAGTAGATGATCAATAAATAAAACTAGTCATTTGAAAGTAAAGAGTCTTTTGTCCTAAAGTGATGTGACATTTTTTCATCGACTGATGACAGTGACAGTTTGAAGTCATCTCAGTATATAACTGCGTCCCGGAGACACGCTTATGAATTACTTCCTAAAGCATTCTGTCTTGTTCTTTTGATAGAGTTAAATTAGAAGAGAGAGGAGTTGCTGAGAATCCTGTAACAGTCAGTAACGGTGACAGTACTCGTTTATTACCTAGAAAAGCAAAGAAGCGGGCATTTAAGTTGGAGGAGGATGAAGAAACTGAGCTAGATTACAAGAATTCAAAGAAGCACTGGAAGAGGCACGAGAACAGTAACAGTGAGAAGACCTTGGATCTAGAGCCAAAAGCTGTCGCAGATCAGACCGTGAGTAAAAGAAACAAGAGGAAGAACAAAGCCACGTGTGCTGTAGTGGAGGATGATGACGGACAGACCGAAAGAAAATCGCCAAAGAAAAAGGAGAAATGTGAGTATAAAAAACAGACAAGGAATCCCAAGTCTTCTAAAGCACAGTCAGTGAAAGGGTGGCCCATCCAGAAGTGCAGCCTTCCAAAAGGTTCTCCTGCTAGAAACAGCCTTGTTAAAGCGAAAAGGAAAGGTGGCCCCGGCGTTCACACAAAGGACAGTCCCGCTTCCTCCTCCGAGTCTGAGTCTTACCATGAGTCGGCCAGCGATGGGCTCAGCAACGTCATCTTGGAGGTCAGACATTCCTCAGAGAAAGTGTCAACTGAATTATTGAAGGAAGGATCCTCCGTGAAAAACACGACAGCAAACAAAGTGGCTACAAAGATTGGCTTAAACTCTACCCCCATCAAGGGCAAGACCCCCGGGACATCATCTTCTAGTTCGGACTCGAGTTCAGAGTCGGATGACCCATGCGTGATACCAAAGAGTGGCCCGGAGTGCACTGCAGACTTCTTAAAGACAGTAGGCCTCTTTGCAGGAAGAGGTGGTTCCGTTCCGGGGCCCTCATCCCAGATCCCGAGTGCTGCCGAATGGAAGCAGCCGGACTCACATGGTGGCAGACCGGCTCTGGGTCCTCCTCCCAACGTGACTCTCCCCGCCGGTTTGGGAAGAGGTTGGGGCAGAGGAGAGGACCTTCTTTCTTGGAAGGGAGCTAGGGGTCGGGGTGTGCGGGGACGAGGTCGAGGACGAGGGCATGCCATTTCCTGTGTTTTAAATAGAAGTGCTGACTATCAGAAGCAGCAGCAATTGAATGAACTGGTGACAAACTCATCTACTATTATCCAGGTAAGTCTTATTTATTGTGAGTTTACCTCCTCCCCTTTCCTCCCGTATTGTGGCTGGAGTTGATGTTGTGGGTTCACATTTTCTCACCAGTAACAAAACCACATGACCCATACTGTTTTTCAGAATCCCGTAGAGACACACAAGAAGGACTACAGTCTGTTACCGCTGTTAGCAGCTGCCCCTCAAGTTGGTGAAAAGATTGCATTTAAGGTATATTTTTTAAAAACAGCAACAATTACAACAAAAAGATTATCTCCCCTCCCAATAAACTTACTCATTAGCAGGTCAGGTTACATTTATATTTATAATTTCATATAATTTATGAATTATATTAACACAACTTGATACATTTATTAAACTGTGATTTATAATTATATTTATTAAAAACCCTTCCTGGATTCTACCTCTTGTATTCTCTTGCCCAGCCTGTAGTAGGTGCCAGGTAATTGTTTTCTGAATGAATATAAATGTCTCAGCCTGCTGTGTGGAACATTGCAAGTGCTCAAGAAAAAAAGGCTCAACATGTTGCCAGAAAAACCTCCAAAACCGCCCAAAACCTTTCCTACTAGAACCCGTTTGCCACAGGTTCATGGTAGGGCTCCCAGGGTGGAGCAGTGGGCACCCCGACACTGCGTGTCTTGTTTTCTCAGGGGTCGGGGAGAGGAGCCACAAGACTTGTGTATTTGTGTTTTTTTCTTCTTTTGTAGCTTTTGGAACTAACGTCCGATTATTCTCCTGATGTCTCTGACTACAAGGTGAGATTCTTTATTTTAAAATAATCAAGTGTCAGTATATGAAAGAAGCTAAAGTCATATTTAATACTGCTAATATGGGTCATATAGATTTTTATGGAGTCAATAATATCATAAGGTAGAAAATGAAAACATTTGTCAGAATGTAAACTTTTTAATAGTATCAGTTTGACGTCTCCCAGTGTTTTTTTTCCTTAGTACTTGGGATTTGGTTGGTTAGTTCCAGGTAATTGGTGTTTTATCATCTTTTTCATCTTCTTAGCCCCGTAATATAGGTGACTGCATAACTTACCATCTAAAACAGAACACTTGTGTGTGAATGGGATTGATATTGTATTAATAATTATACTGAAAGGAAATGTAAGTGGACCTGACTTGGGCAAACCAGGATGTTTTGTCACCCGACCGTAGATGACTAATTTAATTCTGTGCCATGTGAGGAAATGGAAATACACAGAACTGATATGTCTGCAGCCTCTAGGAATCGTGATTCCAGATGATATTGATACTTTTAAAGCTCATATTAAATGGATGTTAGTCGTGATAGTTATTACGTTGGAAAGCTATTTCCTTGCTTTATTTCCCAGTATTTATAGAACTCTTTGAAATTGCTTTTAAAACCATTTCAAGAGTGAAAATCAGTACCACTGTTTTGCTTTGATGTCAGGTGCTGTTACTCAGCTCGATCACCCGCTTTATTCATTAAGCTTGTCTTTAAAAGTCAACTCAGTCTATCTTCAAAGAACATAGTCTCCTCAGCCCCTGACTCTGTCTCATTTGTGTCCGTGGGATTTTAATTTGTGGAGGTGACTGAGTGATGACACAGACAAGCCAATGCTATTGGGAGAGGAATTTATTACTTACATTGCCGGAGAGGAGGGGGATACCCCGCCAGGCAGGACCACAGGGGACAGAGCTGGGTGGGGTCGGGAGGCGGAAGCAGGAGGGAAGAGAAAGCCTGGGCTGTAGCCTTGGTGGGGGCTTCCTCGGGATAGGCAAGGCTGGGTGGGGGAAACAGTTTGGGATTGGCTAGTTGGAATAATCAGGGGCTGCCCCTAGTTGTGTGGTACCTGCTCCTGGGGTGATTTAGACCAGGGAAAACACTGGCTTGGTGTGTGGGAATTTTATTTCCCTTACATGTTGATTTCTTTAAAACTTTTTAAAACTTGAGATTAAAATTCTCATAAAATTCACCATTTTAACTATTTTAAAGTGTACAATTCAGTGGTTTTAGTATATTCACAGTATTTCACATATTGATTTTTGACTTGGACTTTTATTTTTGAAAGGAAGGAAAAATATTAAGCCATAATCCGGAGACCCAGCAAGTAGATATAGAGATTCTTTCATCCTTACCTGGTGAGTCTTCTAGAAGAGAGATGGAGGAAAATGGGGGCTCTTCATATCCACAGTGGTTTCTAAATAGCTTTTTCACCCAGGAGCTGCTGTCTTCCTCGGCCTCTGTGGGTAGTGGGCACTCTCCACTCCCTGTCCGCACAGAGCAGCCTGCAGGGGGCGGCGGGACACACTGTGCTCCCACTAGTAGTGTTGTGTGTCTGCTAAGAGTTGTTGGATTTGTTCCCAAAACTGTTAGGCAAGTTGTTCTTATTACTGTAATTATATAATTTCACAAAAATTACATAAATTGATGAAAAATTATGGCAAAGAAATTATTTCTATGCAACCCAAGTTGAATGCTGACCCAGGATTGTTACTGAAAAATTTGCCTTTGAATTCTTCGTGGGTGGGTCAGCTATAAGGGATTGGGAAGAATTTGGAAAAAATCTAGGGAGATTCTGCACTTAGATTGTGTTGCTAGCTTTGGTATTCTTCCATCACTGAAAAAACCTCAAAACTGGAAATTGTGGAAATTGCACACATAAATTAAGGATATGGTTTATAAAAGAAAGACAACTTGTCAGTGGACTCACAAGACCTGTACTTCAGAAGGTTGGCAGAGGAACATGCTTCTGTGCGTTAAGTCAAAATGAAATGTGTAAAGTACATGTGTATACACACTCTCACATGTTATTTTAAATGGTTCCCTGCTTTACCCCTGATTCACCCCACCCATTATTGGCTCTGAAATCCTGGAATAAGAGGGCTTTTACTGTATGTGACTTAACTTGAATTGTGTTTGTCGGGGTCCCTGGCCAGAGAGTAGAGGAGACCCGTTTTTCTTTTGCAGACTCTAAATAATTATTTTATTTTCTGCTTGTGTTCAAATAAGGGAGTGAGTAAAAGATTCAAAACTCCAGAACACAGAAATCACTCAAAAAGGTTTTTCAACAAAATTCATTTATGATATTAAATAAATGATTAGCTATAACTTACGCTGGTTTTCCAGCTTCCTTCTGATTAGGTTTCATTTGAAGAAATCCCCCCTCATAGGAGTAGTGGACAGAGAAGTTTGTTCATGATCAAATTCTGTGGACACAGCCTGATTACTTCTCGTCAGGTGATTGACAGTGGTGACATCCAATTAGAACTTTTCTTCTTGGAAACACTTTATCTATTTTCTAACAGAAATACAGGTAGTCCTCACTTTGCATGGTTCTGATATATGTGAATTTCAGGAACCACAAGTGAGTTAAATAAAACCAGTCCCCCAATGACGTTTGGTATGCTAACTGTTAACTGTGGATAATTGCATAAATTACTGTTAGCTCTTCAGTCCGTAAACCACTACATAAATAAAAGATCATGATTAGGGACCAGTCACAGCCCCTCTTTCAAAGTCTCTTGGTGGTTGGTGCACATGTGAGTTCTCGAAACACAGCAAAGTATACAGTTGTGCTGTCTCCTTGTCTCTCCATGGTAAACCCATGTGACATTCTACAGAAATGGATAAATGAAATAGGGAATTGGCCAACAAAGCTGAAAACACAACAGAGAAACAAAAAGTGATAATGCTAAAAGAGGCATCCAAATCAAGTTTAAGTGGAATCAGAGGAAATAGCTAACCGTGGGGATGCTGACACTGCGGTTTGGGAGGACTTCCTGATACAAATGAGGACAGTGGTTGTGAACGAAAGGGATGAGGAGGTCCTGCAAGTGACGTCAGCAGAAAACTTCACAAAACTGTGAAAAAGAAACTCTCTGAGCTATTTCATGACGTTGAAAGCTCCAAGAATAAAATATTGAAAGCTGATCCAAACTTAGGAGCAGGCCAATTCAGCAAGGCGTGGAAGAGACGCTCAATCTGTACTGTGGTTACATGACAGAAGGTGAGCGCTGTTCCCATTACCCTCGGTAAGTTTCTTAGAAAGAAACAGAGCGCTTTGATCCTCAGTGGTTCTAATATATTAAATTACAGTGTACTACCTAAATAGTGGTTTTATTCTTTGTTCTTCCCTATGCAGTAAAGGTTTTAATGTCTTGACAAAAACTTTTAAAGATCATGAGACAGTCACAATTTTTCCCGTTGATTAAGATTGTTTTGCATGATCTCAGCCTGCACGGTCATTTTAACGGCCCCACCCTACCATGCAAAGTGAGGACTGCTCTATTACCAAACAGTAAGCATGTGTAATTTCTGAGGACACAGCAAGATATAAGAATTCTGCGGAATTCTTACTACCTTCCCTTGTTGGAACCTGTCAGTTATTTTGGGGGTTATCTTATGGTTACACATTCTTTTCTGGGACTACTAGTGATAGTGCCTCCAGCTCATTTCTTGTGGATGAAGGAAAGATTGTTGCCGATAAATAGCCAAGATCCCTGTCTGTCGGTGCAGGGTTTTTGAAGGATCTCCTGCCACTGAGCACTCCGTACTGCTGTGTGTGTACCCCGCCTCCCTGTCAACGGACAGTTTGTGGTTGTTTTACTAGTGATATGAATTCCCTGTACAGGAACATTTTCACTACTGGGAAATGACTTATTGTCTCCCCCCCACTGTCTGGTTTCAGCCGTGAAAGAACCTGGGAAATTTGATTTGGTTTATCACAACGAAAGCGGAGCTGAGGTAGTGGAGTACGCGGTGACGCAGGAGAAGAGGGTAGGCGTGCTTCTCTTCTCGGGATTACTTATCATCTGTTCTCTTGACTGGCTGCTGGTGGTCTGGAAGGTGGCAGTGCAGCTTCCTGAACTGCCTGTGTTAAAAGCATAAAGGATCTAGACCCTGGGGATCTCTGTCGTGCCTGCAGTGTGGCTGTAACAGTGCCAAGTGCCAAGTTAGGGTCCCATCTTGGACCTCAGAGAGTCCACGTGACAAGATGCACAAATAAGTCTTATGCAAGAGCACAGAGCTGCATAAACTCAGTTTTATAGGGGTTTCAGGGGAAAGAAATAGCGTATTATACATTCAGAAAAGTACATGTAAATGTACGACTTGAACGACTCTCACAAATGAGCATACCCCATGTGGTAACCCACACCCAGATCAGGAAGTAGAACTTGAACGGTCCCTCCTGGAATCTCCACCATCTCTCCTTGCAGTTACTACTGCCTCCCAAATGTTATCACGATTCTGACTTATAACAGCATAGATAATTTTGAACAGTGACATTACACGATGAATCTGCCCTTAGACTTTGTTTAAATTCTTAAATTGTTATTTTAGGAAGTATATGGTTTAGAGCTTTTAGGCAGGCTGACTTCCAGAGGTGCTGGAATGGCTGCCTCCTGGACTATGGTCGTGTTCAAGGGAATAGAATTTATATTTAAGGAACTGCTGCTCCTTACGGTGTTTATACTTGAAATGTTGTATTATTCTGAGTTTTTAGTATTGCACAGTCACGTTTTATCTGAAATGTAAACTTGTGGGAATACTAACCAGACTGTATGTTTTTCTTTCTCTTTAGAATAGGTGATACTGTTAGAGATTTATTGCAAAAACACATTTTTAGGGTCTCTGGTAGGCTCAGCAGATTTGGCCCAGGCTCCTGTACGTCTTTATTTGCAATATATGCAGCCCCACTTTTTGTTGAAATGTATTCTTGGAAACTACGTTGGAAAACTACACTTTGGAGGCTTTCCTCTTGGAGGCCTTATTAAACTGAGGCCTGAAATAGAGGCTGTAATTACTTTTCTTTGACACTAGATGGCCCTCATTATTCATCCATATGGCCATTGTTACCTTTGCTTTTCTCTTGGTAAAACACGAAATAGCGCCTATTTTTAGGCAGCACAGGAAAAGAACCACAGAGCTGCACGGATGGCCGTCAGCAGACTAGTGATAACCTTTCTGGGCCACATCTGCCTCCCAAGAGGTCTGCGGGCTGCCTGGCAAATCCTCCTGACCCTTTTGTAACCAGCTAGCCCTCCACCCACAGCCCCTGCTCTAAATCAAAGAAAGATGAAATATGTTTAATGTAAAATTTAGCTGCATTCCAGAGAAACAAGTTCTTATACACTAATTGAACTGGGTTCTCTGGACTCAGATTACTCCAGGTCTTCAGCCATTCTGCACAAATGGAAATTGACTTAAGTTTTTCCTTGACTGACTAAAATTTATATGACCCCAGAATGAAGTCTCTAAACTGAATATTTTATATTTTTCCCCAGATCACCGTGTTTTGGAGAGAGTTAATTGATCCAAGACTGATTATTGAACCTCCGAGTAACACCTAAAATGCGGAGCTTCCCTGAGGGTGCGCGGTGACCTTTCCACCTCGTGGTTTATAAATGTCTTATTTGTGAAAGTGAATATAACCTGAACTTTTTTTTTTTTTTTAAAGAGGATTTGAGAGTTGTATGCATTTTTGGTTATCTTCACTTTATTGCATAGGAAAAAAATCTACCTCATCATTTAAAATAACATGGGTGTTGCTTTTGTAGACCATTTTTTCCCCACCAGGCTTCATTTTAGTAACAGAATTTAAAACGTAACATTCCTTCAGGCATCGTTTCTAAAGCAGTGTGTATGGTTTCTTCTCTTTTTTTATTTTTTATTTTTGACCATCAAGTAGCCGTCGTCAGTAGGAGTTTATAATACCAAGCACGAGAAAGTGCTGCGTATCTTGTCTCAGTAAGTTTTATTAAGTAACATTTAAAAATACAAAAGCATGTTACTTGACTTAATTTTTTAACATTTAGGTGGTTCCATTCAGTGTGGAATATCTACATTTCAAGTATTTTATACTAGTCGTTGTCAAGGGTTCACAAATAGTTGGGTTTGCTGCAGGCACGGAGTTAAGGAATCCTTTCACACTTTTCTCAGCTTTAAAGTGAAGGATTCTCAGGCCTGTCGAGAGCAGTGAAAACAAGACCCTGTGTGTGTGTGCCTGGGGAGGAACGAGGGCTCTGCGCAGGTGGGGGGTTTACTACGAGCTCAGACCAGGGGATGTGTTACCTTGCTGCTAAATCCCAGGCACCTGGCTGAGTGTGCTGGAGTGAGGATCTTGGACAGAAACTTCCTTTTCTGTTATTATTCAACACAAAGCTAAAAAAGGCTAAAATATATACTGTGAAAATGGTTTTCTTTTAACGGAACATCAGATCCCTCCTTCAGCTTTGCAGGTTTTTAAATAAAATCACATTGAAACTAAACTTCCGTGCCGAGTCATCTTGTTCAGCTGAGTTTGGCGCATTGTTGTCATGTTTTCCAGTAATGCAAAAGATTAAAATTTTCTGGAACAAGAAGGTTTGCCTTGCTAAAGACTGTGGTGTTGCAAGGTTTAGTCTCATGGAGTTTGTTAGGTCTGGGAGCTGTTGGACCAAAGAAGATACTGTCCAGTTTTCATTTGCAGGCCATTGATGTGTATCGAAATGTGTATATATTGATTTGTAATGAAAAGTATTATTCCAGAAAGAGTGAGATTAATGTGAATGATGGGGTCCTGACCCTTTTGTAACCAGCTGCCCTCCCCCCACAATCCACTGTTAGGATGGCTCTTATCAACAACACAAGAAATAGGGGCGGGGAGGGTACAGCTCAGTAGTGGAGCACATGCTTAGCTTGCATGAGGTCCTGGCTTCAATCCCCAGTACCTCCATTAAAAAAAAAAAAGATACATTGGGGGAAAAAAGGAATAGGAAGCAGAGCAGTGCTGGATTGTCCAAATGGTGGACTAGGCCTAAGCTTAGGGCACGAGTAGAAAGGAGCATCAAAAACATGAGAAACAAAACGTTCTGAAAGAATCTGATGTCGACCAAGACGTACTAATGTCCACCTCGGGCCATCACAGGGTTATTGGTACAAGATTCCCTCCCACTGAACAACCACAGAACTGAACAAAATACGTGATACAGCTTTTTTCAAGCAAAAGGTGATGTAGGTGTATGATCCTGGAGAGACGGGAAGCGCATGGGGTAAGCCTCCCAACCTGCACATTTCTGCTGTGGTGCAGGGAGGTGGGTCCTAAGTGGAAAGGTGTCTAGCTGAGCTAAGGGGGCCGGGGTTGGGTTAGGGGGCTACTGAAGAAGCTGAGAATTGAGGGACGGGTTACTGAAGAAGAGGAAGTTGCCCGGGAATTCAGCATGGTCCTTGGCTGAGGGCTAGGCTGCACAGGTGCAGGGCGAGGCTCTGTGAGGCCTCTGTGAGGCCCAGCAGAGATGATCTGTGTGGGGCTGAGGGCTGAATGGTGATACCAGAAGTTGTGCAGTTCTGGGAGGTATTGGTGTCTGGCCTGGCCAGAGTGCACAGCCTTTTATGAGCACCTTGGACTTTCAGGTGAGACTCCAGAAAAGACATGATTTAGGAGTCAGGAATATGTCTTACTTTACAGGCTGAGCCCTAAGATTAAAGTCAAAACTAAAATATACCCACTCTAATACAGAATAAAACCAAGGCTGACATGGCCAAAAGGGTATGCCTGTAATCTGTCTACCAGGACAAAAATCAGGACCCTTTAGAAGAAGATAATATAAACCAGACTTCTTAAAATATATCACCCATGATGTCCAGCATACAATAAAAAAAATTATGAAATGAATTGTGAAAAAGCAGGGAGATTTGACCCCTGATCAAGAGAGACAAACACATAAGAATCAATAGAACAGACTCCAAGATAACCCAAATGTCAGAATTAATGGTCAAGGATGTTAAGTAGCTATTGTAAATATTTTTATGGACTTAAAGGAAAACAAAGTAGAATGAGTAGATAGATGGTTAATTTCAGCAAAGTAATGGAAACTATAGAAAAGAATCTAGTGGAAATTGTAGAATGGAAAAGTAAAATATCTGAAATTAAAATTTAACTGTAGGGGATTAACAGCAAGTTGAAGACTTCAGAAGAAAGGATTAGTAAACCTCAAATCAAATTAATAGAAATGATCCTACCTAAAGAACAGGAAGAAAATAAGATTTAAGAAGATTAACAAAGCCTCGGTAACCTATGGGACAATATCAAGCAAGTGAACATATGTTTAATTGCTGAGGGAGAATGAGGCCAAAAACATGAAAAAACAAAGACCAAAAAAAAAAAAAAAAAAAAAAGCCCAAATTTGGAAACAAAGATCAAGTTACAAATCCAAGAAGCCCAGCAAACCCCAAGCAGGATTGATTGATTGATTGATTTTTTTGTCTGGTGTAGTCTTTATTTCAGATATTTATTAAAATACCATTAGATTATTCTTCAGGATAAGAGCAAAGATCATCCCCTGCAAAAACTTAGGAACTATGTACAGAATTTTACAGAACAGAGGACAACACTTTAGCTGAAGCCTGCCTACTGACCAGTGAAGGGTGTTCTGAGTGGAATCAGCAAAGAAAAAGAACTCAGGCAGGGAAGGAAATGAAACTGCAGTTGTCATCAGGGCAAGTCTTGTGATAGTCACAATTGGAAGGTTCGAGTACAGCACAGGGGTTCCATGGGTCTTTATGGCTACACCCCTGGCTAAGGCGCCATTAGGTCAATATCACTCAAATTCCTGGCCAGCCAGACTCCCGTAGCAAAGAGTCCCAAATTGAGGATTAAGTTCCTCCAGAAGTCATTCTCATCGGTAGCGAATTGGTAGATACCCCGAAGCCAATCTCTCACATTGTCCAGGATTTCGGGAGCTTCATTTGCCTGCAGTGTTCATGCTGACCCCACTGGAAGCCATAGCAGCACCCAAGCAGGATTAAAATAAATAAATAAAAAGACAGCAGGGCACATCACAGTTAAAATGCTGAAAATCATAGTTAAACGGATAATCTCAAAACTCACCAGAGGAAATGAAATACATTACCTACAGGGGAATACGGATACCAATGACAGTTATCTCATCAGAAACAACGGAGGACAGAGGACAGAGCCACGTCTAAAGTGCTGAATGGAGAGAAAGTCAACCTAGAATTATATAGTCTGTGAAACTATCCATTAAAAATGAAGAGGAAATAAAAGACATTTTCAGATAAGCAAAAGCTGACAGAATTCATCCCCAGCAGGTTTGCACTACGGGATATGCTGAAGTAAACTTGCAGCCATACGAAGGATGAAGAGTCCTGGAAACGGTAAATATGTGGAGAATGTATTTTTTCATACAAAGCTGTATTTTCTTCTTTTATTTTTCTTGAGAAGTGACTGACTGTTTAAAATAAATGTCATACTATAATACTGTTAAAAGATAAACTGAGGCACATAAAACTTTTGAAGCATTTGTGCAAACACTGATTTTTTTCCCTTTTTCAGTTTTATTAGGTAGAATGATTACAGTTTAACTGCACATACACATTATATTGCATGTAAATACGTATGCACAGTATAGTGCACATTTTTTTAGTTTACGTATATGTACTGATTATTGTTTCTAAGAACAGATTAGAGCTTTAGCTTTTTAAACTTACAGAGTTATCAGAGGAATAAAGCCAACTACAAAGAAAGAATCAACAGAATGGGTAATCCAAACATTGTGCTAAACTGAACGTGGCTGGGGGCGCTCTAAGCGGCAGGAGCCAGGGGAACAGGTGCAAAAAAATGCAAGGCTACTTCGTTGGCTGTATCTTGAGCAACTGCAGTATTTGGAAAAGTCTAGTTGGCTGCTTGTGATTGGTCGTTCTTAAGTTTTGATTTCTTAACCCTGAGGCATTTACAGAAATTGGCTCTGGCTTAGGTTTTGGCTTGCTTACGTTAGCCACCCTAGGCTAATGACTTCCTTGTTTAATGACTTGAACAACAGGGAGGGGTTTATTATGTAAGTATATGTAAAACACAGGACAACAATAGCAAAGGAGGTGGTAAATGAAACTTTAATGCAGTAAGATTCCCATATGTTACACATTCATTTTATATATTCATTCTAAATAGACTGTGATGAGTTAAGGAAGCATATCATAATCCCTAGAACCACCACCAGAAATACAATAAAGAGAAGTGTAGGCAAAAGGCCAATAAGAGGACATAAAAATGAAATGTATAGCATATTTGATTAGTAAAAAAAGACTGGAAAAGAGTAACATAGGAACAAAAACCAAGGAGAAAACCAAAAGCAAGCAGCATTTTGGTAGACTCAAAATCAGTAAGTACATTAAATACCAATGGACTAAACACGCTAATTAAAAAGCTGAGATTGTCAGGCTCAAGTACATTCAGTCTACAAGAGACACACTTAAACCTAAAAACACAGAAAAGTAGAAATTAACAGGATAGAAAGCCATACAGTGGAAACAGTGAGATGAGAAAACTAGTGCGACTATATGGTATTGGACAAAGATTTTTAAGAGAAAGATTATTATGAGAGAGAAGGGGGAACTTGCATAATTATAAAAGGGTTAAATAGTAAGAAATATATGAAATCCTTAACGTGTATGTACCTGTACTAGTTTCCTAGGGTTGCCATGCCACAAACTAGGAGACTTGAAACAACAAACATTTATTCTGTCACCATTCTGGAGGCTGGAAGTCTGAAACCAAGCTGTCAGAGGGCCATGCTTCTGCTGGAACCAGTAGGAAAGACTCCTTTCTTGCCTCTTCCTGGCTTATGATGATTTTCCAGCAGTCTTTGGTGACCCTTGGCTTGCAGCTACAGCACTCATCTCCGTCTCCAGAGAAGACTCATCTGCATTTCTCTTCGTATGGCACTTCCATAAGCCATGTCGAATGAAGGCCCACCCTAATGACCCTGTCTTAGCTGATTACATCTGTAAAAACTCTGTTTCCAAATAAGGTCATAATCACGGGTACAAGGGGTTAGGATGTAAACATATATTTGGGGGGGGTTCAGTTCAACCCATAATAGTGCCTAATAACAAAGCTTTACAATGCATAAAAAAGGGACAAACACAAAGGTGAGAAATAGACAAGTTCCTTATCATATTGAAGAAATTCACATCTCCTGTCAGTCTCAACATATTTCAAAAGACAAACATCTTAGATAATAGAGCTGAAATGGAATTAAACTAGAAATCACCAACAACAAGCTATCCAGGAAAGCTCTAGATATTTGGAAATGAAGCCATATCCTTATAAGTAGCTAATGCATCAAAGAAGAAATTACAAAGGAAATTAGAAAAGATTTTGAATGACACGATGATGAAAACGCATACATCAGAACTTGCCGAATATAACGGAAGCAGTGTTTAGAGGGAGAGCTATAGTTTTAAACACTTATATTAGAAAAGAAGAAAGTTTAACAATAATGCTTTAATGTTCCAACTTAATAAACTTGAAAAAGAAGAGCAAATTGAACCAAAAGTAAATAGAAGGAAATCATAGATATGAGGGGGAAAAAAAAAGCAGATAAATGACAGGGAAAATTAAAGCCAAAAGTTGGTTCTTTGAAAAAATTAATTAAATTAAATAATCTATTAGATGGATTAAATCAGAAACAAAGAAAGAAAACAATTATATCAGAATGAAAGAGAGGGAATCTGTAATAACAGATTCTCTGATATTAAAAGAGTAATACGGTTGAGTAAGGACCTCTGAAAATTCTGCCTCCGTAAAAGAAAACTAGCAAAAATTGTCAGGAGGCAGTCCTGTGGGGCGATCTGAGAGGCTGTCATCCTGGGCTCGAAGGGGTTTGAGTCCTCAGAAGTGTCCGCCGGATGGGGCATGACTCTTAACGTTTAGGCTATATATTTATTTCAGTCAACAGTTCTGGCTACCACATGGGACCCAGAGCAGACTTCTCTCCTTCGCCTGCTCTCTATCAGGATTCCGTTGCCTTGGTACCAGCAGAGGCCTCTTGGGCCCATCTGACTCCTCAGAGAGTCCAGACAAATTTGGATGCAGGAATCCTCCAGAATGCATTTGTTTGGAGGCTCACTGATTCTGTCCCTCAGTTTCCTGCTGTCCTTTGCTTCTGCCAAGCGCTTCCCCAGGAGGTGGTTCTGAGCAGGCCTTGGAGAAAGGGGGTGTGTGCCTTTCCTTTGTGGGTCAGGCAGCTGGTGTTCCATGTCAGATGACGTCTGTGCACTTCTTAGCTGCTTCACGAGGCCTCACTACGATCCACAGGGAGTACAGATGACCCTTGAACAGCAGGGTTGGAACTACATGGGTCCACTTATACATGGACTTTTTTCAATAAGTATATATTGGAGAATTTTTTGAATATTTTTGACAATGTGAAAAACCACACAGACAAACACAGTAACCTAAAAATATCAATCCAAAGAGTTCAGAAGAAACTAGGTATGCCATGAATGCATAAAATATATGTGGATATGATTTTATTTTATCATTTGCTACTATAAATTCAAGGGCTAACAGATAACGTTAACAAAATTAACAGACAATTGACACAACATTGTAAACTGACTATACTTCAATAAAAGTATATATATATACAATACAAAAAACCAAAACCAAACAAACAAAAAAAACCTGACAAATTTTTTTGGAGACGAGTGCTTCCGAACGATAAGTGCCAGACGATAAGGAAATTATAGAAGAAACAGTGCCGCAAAACAGAAGCCGTCTGTTTATTCAAGACTGCTTTTGAGGGCTTTTGCAACATGGCTCCTTCTATGATACAGGCACTGAAACTAAAGCAAATAGAGAATGAAAGAGCAGAAAAGTCACATAGAAACTATGATGTATTTCCATAAAGTTACATGGAATGTGCCTGCCTCTCCTGCCTCGCCTTCCATGTCCTCTGCCTCTGCCCCGCAAGACAGCAAGACCTACATCTCCTCGTCCTCCTCAGCTGACTCAGTGTGGAGACGTGAGGATGAACCTTTACAATGGTCCACCTCCATTTAATGAATAATAAGTAAACACCATGCCGTACAGTTAGTAAACTTATCTGTTGTGAATGTGTGTGTGTGCACGCGCTCATGTGAAAAAGTAACTTTGTAGCAATAACTGCGCAGACATCTTTATGTTATCATCATCATCCCTAAGTGTTCATCATGAGAACACCGTGTGCAAGACTTGTATTAAAGTGGAGAGCCTAATCCTTACACAGGTGGAAGGGGAGTGATACTTAATATAAACATAATGTGTTAGCTTTCTTACTGTTTTATAACTTAGCTTTCAAAGAATTACATTACCATACAGTATGTCTTTCTCTCTTGTAATTGGAAAAATTGCTTATCAGCCTATCATCACAGAGAAGTGATTTTTTAAAAAATGTGTTTCCAATAGTGTATGATGAATATGACTGTAATGTAACACACCATGAACATTTTATAATGATTCATTTATTAGTGTACAGGCTAGGCTAACTATGAAGCAATCATATCTGTAACACCAGGCCACCATAAAGAATCATATTGCTGCTGCTTTGTTACCAATGCATGACTTGTTACACCTGTAAATAAATATGAATTTTTTCACATTAAAAAAAATTGTCAGGATCAACTTTTTCAAAACTCTGGGAAATGTAAACCCTGGGGGTGGGGTGGGAATTTGGGTCCAGAGTGCCACTCTGTGTTACTCTAAATGTCCGTTTTGAACAAAAAATTGATGATACATACAAAGACAAGAGAGCATGGCCCATATTAGAAAAAAGAAATCAACAGAACCTGTTCTTGAGGAAGTGCAGATATTGGACTTTCTAGACAGAAGTTTTAAATCAGTTATTTTAAATATGTTTGAAGGCCACTAGGAAACAATGCCTAAGGAAATAAAGGAAAGCATGAGAATGATGTCTCTTTAAATAGAACGTGTCAGGAAGGAAATAGAAATTATTGTTTTTTCAAAAAGAACCAAATGGAAATTCTGGAGTTGAAAAGTACAATAACGGAAATGAAAAATTCACTAGAGGGGCTCAACAGCAGATCTGAGCAGGCAGAAGAAAGAATTCACAAACCTGGATATAGATCAATCGAGATGATCCAGTCCGTGAAACAGAAAGGAAAGAGAATACAGAAAAATGAACACAGGCTCAAAGACCTGTGAGACACCAACAAGCTCACACACATGCACAGGATGGGAACTCCTAAAGGAGAGAAGAGAGAGGGAGGGCAGAAAGAATATGGGAAGAAATAACAAAGGAATAAAGAGAGTATACTAGGAACTATTTAACACAGAAGAAGTTAGTAATGGAGAAACTGAAGAGCAAAAAAAGATATAAGACAACACTAAGCAGCAAATGGCAGATGTAAATCCTGTCTTGTTAGTAATATAATGTAAATGGATTAGATGCTCCAATTAAAAGCCAGAGATTGGCAGAATGCACAAAAAACATGCTCTGACTGACTATATGCAGCTGACTATATGCTGTCTACAAAAACCACATTTTAGAACCACAAAGACACAAATAGGTTAAAAGTAAAAGAACGGAAAAAGAGACACCGTGCAAACAGTAACCAATAGCAAGACAGACCACATCTGGGTAATAAAATAACTCTCAAATTTAAAAGACCGAAGTAATACAAAGCATATTCTCTAACCACAATGGAATGTGTTTAGGTAGGTCTCAGTAAATGCCGCATGGAATTTGATAAACATGAAATGCGTCCCTCCTAGTCTTCTTCCCTGACTAACCAGCCTTTCAAAACTCTCTGTCTGGAAGGGCAGTTCTAAAAAGCATTCTCGCATGACAGGTCACCTCATCCACAAGAGCTAGGTCAGAGGGGATTCTACAGTTTCATTTCCTGGAAACTGCTCCCTCCCTCCCCTTGGGAGGCAGCATTTCATAGTAAGAAATGCTTCACTTCTGGAATCAGGTAGTCTGAATGCCAATAACCTTTTTTATTTTTTTTTTAAGGCAAGGTTTTTAGTTTCTCTAAGCCTCAGTTTTCTCATTGGTACCATGAGATAATTACACCTCAAAGATTTAATACGAGAATTAAATGAGATACTAAATCAATAAATAGATCTTAATTTCCTAGCTTCCTCCTCCTTCTGTCTTCCTCCTTCTCATGCAAATAACAACAGTGCAATATGAAAGAGAAGAAATGGGGTAAAGGGTCTTGGAGGAATAGAATTAGGGGAAGCAGAAATTAGGCTGTTGAGTAAAGCCATCCTGAGCTAGAATCCCAGTCCTACAGACACTCATCTGTAAAATGGATCTAATGACTTCCGTCTTGCAGTGTTTACAAGGATTATAAGAGATGATAAGGATCTATATGACTTGTCTAGCACCCAGTAGGTGCTCCATAAATAGTAGTGGTCACTATTAACAGTAGTTAAGACATTTTTACCGTTTTCTCCTTCTTGCTCCCCACCCTGTCCCCAAAGCAAACTCCAGCAAACTCCTCCCAAGACACTCTCTGCTCCCCATGGCCTCTCTTGAACACCTCTTGCCTGCTGTATACCCACTTTTCCTGCACCCAAGCCAGAGTGGGGAGGGAAACAAAGCTATAATAAATCTAAACAATTTTGAGGAAGATGTTTAAGTTCCAAAATTATATGTGTGTGTGTGCGCACATGCAAGTGTGTATGTATGTGTGTGAGAGGAAACCTCAGTTAAACTGGGATGTCTCCAAACCCTAGTAAAGTAAAAATGGGGGGTGGGGTGGGGAAAGCATGTTATATCAGTGACATGTAAAGAAATCATCATTTAAGCATGAGTGTGTTACCACGGGCTCCAGCCTGCAGAGACCTGATGCCCGGAGCCAGAACCAGGGAAAAGGAAGGAAGGAGTTTTGAAGAAAGAAAAGAAAGAAAGAAGGAAGGAAGGAAGGAGAGAGAGAGAGAGAAAGGAAGAAAGGAAGAAGGAAAGGAAGAAAGGAAGAAAAAGAAAGAAAGAAAGGAAGGAAGAAAAGCAGCCAGCGTTTAACTGTCCTTGAAGTTGTTATTGTTGTTATTATTATTATTGTTGTTGTTGTTATTATTATTATTATTATTATTAATTATTATTATTATTTAAAGGCCTGGCCTGATAAGACAGCCTTGCTCACGAGGGCAGTGGGGACAACTCCGGTCGGGATGGGTTCTCTGAAGCTTCAAAGGAACCTGCCACAGGCGCGTTTGTGCAGAAGCCCGACTGGATCTTGGCCTTGACTCCGGGACCCCGGGTTCTCCACGCGGCGTGTCAGTTTCCTCATCCACAGAGTGGCCGCAGGACCCCTCCCCCCCCGGTGGTCGGGAAGCTCGTCTGAAACCCCGAGCCCAGCTCCCCGCGCCCTCCGCCGCGGGATCCATTGAGGGCCCAGCGTCGGGACTCGGACCGCAGCGATCCGCGGCTCCCGCCTCCTCAGGGACCCCAGGGGCCGGCCCCCACGGGGCCGGCCCCCACCCTACCCCACCCCACCCCCGCGCCTGCACCCACGTGACTTCCTGAAAGGCCCGGGGCCCGCCCCTCCCGGCTCTCAGTTTCGTTTCCTCGGCGGCCCCGGGCGGTCGTGCTGCAGCAGTCGCGGCCGCCGTTCGAGCGCGTCCCTTCGGTTCCCCCCAGGAGCGCCATGGCGGAGCTGTGCCCCCTGGCCGAGGAGCTGTCGTGCTCCATTTGCCTGGAGCCCTTCAAGGAGCCGGTCACCACGCCGTGCGGTCACAACTTCTGCGGGTCGTGCCTGGACGAGACGTGGGCCGTCCAGGGCCCGCCGTACCTGTGCCCGCATTGCCGCAACAGCTACCAGACTCGGCCGCAGCTTTGCAAGAACACGGTGCTGTGCGCGGTGGTGGAGCAGTTCCTGCAGGCTGAGCTGGCCCGGCCCGCGCCTCCCAACGACTGGACGCCGCCCGCCCGCTCCGCTGCCTCCAGCACGCCCAGCCCGGTAGCCTGCGACCACTGCCTGCAGGCGACCGCCGTCAAGACGTGCCTTGTCTGCATGGCCTCCTTCTGCCAGGAGCATCTGAAGCCGCACCTCGAGAGCCCGGCCTTCCAGGACCACTCGCTGCAGCCGCCGGTGCGCGACCTGATGCAGCGCAAGTGCCCCCAGCACAACCGGCTGCGGGACTTCTTTTGCACCGAGCACAACGAGTGCATCTGCCACATCTGCCTGGTGGAGCACAAGACCTGCTCGCCTGCGCCCCTGAGCCAAGCCAGTGCCGAGCTGGAGGTACGGGTGGCGGGCGAGGATGCAGAACGGCAGCCCGGGCCAGCTGGGTTGTGCAGGGGGCATCACCGTGGGCGTCTTGGCCTCCCTTGGATCACCTGGGTGGGGGCGGGGATGGACCTTGCTGGGCCTGAGATCCAAGCAGGACCATCCCCAGTGGCAGGGTAGAAAGGGACTGGGAGAACTACAGCCCTCCACTATCATTTGTGGTCCATCTCGCTTACCCCCACCCCACGCTCCCATTTTACAGAGGGGACCACTGAAGACGCCAGTGATGTTATTTGCCTTAAGCCTAGTACTTGTCTGATGACGTTTAATAGAAGGTTTTGAACGTCAAATAGGAGCGCTGGAGATTACCTCTGTTGTCTCAATAAATCCTGGTATAGTTAGTTCCATTTTCTAGTTGAGGAAATAGAGGTTCAGAGAATTGGGCCCCCAGCTGGTCTGACACCATGTTTTGCCGTTTCTCCCCATGGACCAGCCTCATAGCCAAGTCCGCAGAGTTCAGAGCATGGGACATTCCTGGAGGTTTGTTTGAGGCCTGTGAGCAAAAGCCTTCCATGAGCCAGAGACTTCTGGTGACGAGGGAGGATGGTTATGGGTGGGGGTACACAGGAATCTCTGGATATAACGCACAGGAAGAGCCAGACTCCTGCACCATCGAGCCCTCTGCCCTGGCTGTGCCACTTCAAGCACAGGATTCGTCCTCAGCAGTAAAGCAAGGAGGTGGGACCAGGTGGATTCCTCAGGGGCCTCCCAGGTCTATATGATTTCAGGGGTTTAGGGGATTATGGTTTCCCCCGTGGACTCAAGGCAGAGGCTGTAGTCAAACTGCCCTTCATTGCATGAGTCTAAGGTGCAAAGCGAGGCCTGATTTGCCGCTGTCAGGGACTACAAGGGCTGTCCATGTGTTGACCAAGGAGACATGAGGCCTGTGGGAAGTTTGTGGTGGCGCCAGGACCAGGGTGCAGGCCTTGCTCCCATCTGGCCACAGCCCTTCCCTGGCCTGGTCTGCTTGTCCAGTCTGAGCTGGGTTCCTGTGGACTTCGCGAATCCCAGAAGCCAGGTCTCAGGCCCGGCCTGACAGTTGACTTCGGAGGCCCAGCCGTTGCTAGCCCAGCCCACCTGGGTGCCCGCCTGTTACAGGAAGGCACCTGCCCAGCCTTCAGAGCCTGGAGCCCTGCTCTGCCCTCCATCAGCTGTGGTTTAGGGCAAATCACTGCTGTTCTCTGAGCCTCAGCTTCTTCATCCGTAAAATGGGATTAATAGCTTTCTCTCTCCACCTCCAAGGGTGGTTGGGAGGCCTGGGGAAGTGGGGCTGGATGAGCTGTGTGGGAAGCACTTCGCAGGCAGGCCCCAGGGTCAGGGTGGTTGACGGGCTCTGACCAGAGCTGGGTGTTGAGACCTGGCTTTGAATTCTGGCTCTGCTTCCTGGCTTGGAACTCATAAAAGGGGACAATATTAGTACCTGCCTCAGAAGGTTATTGGGAGGATTAAATGCGGAGATCCCTGAAGGGCGTTTTACACTGAATGCATGGCCGAGCTGCTGTTACATGCCCTGAAGGGAGGGTGCTTCGAGGAAAGTGTCAGGCTACCCAGATCTTCTTTGCCTCAGGGCAGCCTGGCTCCTGTCCAAAGGCCCTTCAGGAAGTTCATATCCAAGAGGCAGAAGGCAAATAGGGGCCCATCTCAGCCTGGCCTGGGGCCACAGCTCTCTGTCAGCCCAGAGCTGGGTCTGGGCCCAGGTGATTTGTGTGCTGCACATGCTTGGCTTTGAAATCTTTGTGACAGGCCTTCCCCTGCCATCTCCCCCCACCTGCCATTGTCCTGGCTTGTTGAGTCCTTCAACCTGTCTAGTTTTCCAGCCCTGCTGCTGGTCAGTACTGGTGGCAGAGCCAGCCCAGCTTGGCTTGGTCGCTGGTTTGAGGCAGAGTCAGGACCCAAGTCCCCGGTCTGTGAAGGGATCCTCAGAACTTCAAAAAGTTCTCTACCTTGATTAGAGAATGGTCATTGCTGTCAGTCTGTGGGTCACTTTCCTTTTGTCTGTGGCTGAGTGGGTCCCTCTCCCTCATCAGGGGACTGCTGTATGCGTTTGATGAATGATTGGTAAAATCTTTCAAAATATGGAATGCAAGGCTTTTCTACCAAGAGTGGCTCTTGGAGGTGAAAACAGTTGGTAGTCCCCAGAGGTCTCTTCCAGCTCTGAGACCTGTGAGGCCACAGCTGCCTGGGCCTGCCCTTCCTTCCACCTTTGGTTCAGTGTATCTTGGCTACTGTTAGAGGCCAGGGCAAAGGGCATTGTCACAGAAGTCTCATCATTAGTGACCTGGGCTTTTGGAGTTGAGTTAGTGTGGCCTTGGTCTCTGCTTCCAGCCTTTACATGTGACTGTCACTGGGTTGTTCAAGGTCAGGTTCAGCCCTGCCTCACTCTGGTGGAGCGGGAGAGGCTGGGAAGTGGAAGGGAGGGCCAGGGTATTGTTGAACCAGCTGGTTACGGGACATACATTTTTTTCCTAGAAGTTTCCTGTATGCTCAGTTTGTTCTTTTTTTTTTTCTTCTTCTTCTTTTTGTGTGTGTTCAGTTTGGGCACGAGTCTATAATTGTGACACCAGGATCTTGTAACACCGGTTAATAGCGTTGTGACCTAAGGCAGGCCACCTAATTGCTCTGTGCTTCAGTGAGTTCATCTGTCAAGGGCGAGTAACCCCTACTTCCTAGTGTTGTTTTTAGCTTTACATAGTTAATATTAGAAAAATGCCTGGCTTGGAGGAAGTACACGATAAACACTCACTTTCTTCATTATGGTGATGCTGGTGGTGGTGGTGACTTTCCCACCCATTCCTAGGCCTCAGCATTCCACCTGAGCAGGGTGAAATTCATATATGGATTACGAACATTTGTGTAAGTACTAAGAGGCCTGGGATGAAATTAGCTTCCTTCTTGCATAATTTGCCTGTGCATCTGAAGGTGGCTGGGGATTTAGCAATTCTGAATCACCTTAGTTTGGTTTCAGGGACTGAGCTGTCGGGGTGGGGGTGGGGGGGTCTGCTGCTGGTTCATCCTTATTCCTGGGGTGTAGCCCTTGGAGGTCCCTGCCCGTGGGCTTATCTAGTGAGCCTTGGGCTCTTGACTTTTGTCCCCTGCTTCCCAGAGGCTCTCCCAGCTGCCTTCTGGAACTAGCAGATGGCTCTGGGAGAACAGCCCCGGATGCCAGGCTTATCTCTCTAGGTTTCCTTCTCCCTGGCCTGACCTTCATACTTCCTCCCTGCCTTGTCAGCTCCCCAGTGTCTCTGAGCAGATCCTTCCTCCCGCCATATTTTGTCTGCTTTTCTGGTTGTTTACAGTGGGAAGGGTGGTTTGAATGACCTTCTTTGCCACTTACTGAGGCAGCTGTCCCAGCTCATTCTGTCTGTATGAACTTGGTCACCTTGCTGTCTTCTTTGCCTCCATTTCATCATCTGTAAAATGGGTGCGAGTGAAGGAGCTCAGAATCATCCACGCTATCATTTCCTAAGGCCCTTTGTTCTTGCTAAGATCCAGGCACTGTGCTGAGGACTTAAACAGCTTCAGTTAATCCTCTTACTAGCCCTGTGGGTGGGAACAGTTACATCTATTTCATAGCCAAGGAAACAGGTGAGAGGCAGTTGGAGAACTGGGGCTCGAGACTGGACCCCTGGTCTGTCTGGCTCTGAATCCTGTACTTGTAATTTCTTTAGTGTACTGTCCCCCTGAAAGGATGGAGGGAGGCTATAAATATGAAATTGTTTCAGAAAGCTACAAGCAGGCAAGACTTGGGGTGGTGGAGGTACCTATGGGATTGAACCAGGGGCGGGCCCTGGTGTTGGGTGCTGGGGGGAGTTGAGAGCAGGTGCTTTCTCACCCGGTTGTTTTCTCTGCAGAACAAGCTGAGGCATAAACTGGGTATCATGTACTGTCAGATCAATGGCGCATCGAGAGCACTGGAGGACGTGAGAGCCAGGCAGCAGGATGTGCGGGTGAGTGACAGGGCTCTTCTGGGGCCTCCCTCTGCCTCCAGGAAGGATGAGCTCAGCTCTGGCCTCCACAAGGCCCATGCTTGTTTCCTTGAGTGTCAGAATTAAACTTCAGCTTTGCAAAACATGCAAGAAGAGCCACAAACCAAGGAATGCCTGAGCCGCAAACCAAGGAATGCCGTCCTGGGAGAGGGCCTTCGCAGAACCAAAGACAACCTACAACTCAGCCTTGGTGCGGGAGTCATTAAAAATTAGGGTTGGTTAAAAGAAGGATTTTTTGGATATTAAGAAATCAGTCTGGGGGGAGGGTATAGCTCAAGGGGTAGAGTGCATGCTTAGCATGAACGAGGTCCTGGGTTCAATCCCCAGTACTCACTCCAAACATAAATAAATAAACCTAATTAACTGTCCCCCCCAAATAATAAAAAGAAAAAAAGAAACCAATCTATAATGTTTATCAAATATGTGATTAAAAGAGTCTTATTCACTGTTGGAAGACCTGCCTGGCTTCTGAGAATTCAGATAATCACTAAGGACAAATAAAAATTGAAAATGTTTTCCATGCTAGGCAAAGTGGCATAAATGTGATTTTTTGAACCATTGTTTTTTTTTTTTCTCTTTAGACATTCAGCAGTTAAAAAAAAAAAAAAAGACCAAAACAAAAAAACCAAATAATTTTTTATTGCTGCCTTAGTTTGCATAATCTAATCAGACAGGGGTATATGTTAATCAAATGCTCCAGAAAATGTTAAAATTTTTGAAAATATCAGAGAGGGGTTGTACCTGGTGCAGTTGTTATAAGGTCATATAATAAAATACTCTGTTTCAGGGAGGGTTTTCTTGAAGAAATAACAATTTCACAGAGCTCTGAAAAAAGGGGAATGAATAGGGATCTAAGCTTAGGAAACAGCGTGTGCAAAGACCCCAAGTTTTTGGATCCAGTTAGGCTTGCTCATGAGAACTAATTATGTGCATCTCTTTTCAACTCTACATGTCTTTTATGATTTTTCCAGCTTTATTAGGGTATAATTGCCACATAGCATTGTGTAAGTTTAAGGTATTACACAACAAATGATTCAAAATATGTGAAAAAAAAAATTAGGGTTGGGCGGGGAGGGTATAGCTCAGTGGTAGAGTGTGTGCTTAGCAAGCACAAATCCTGGGTTCAATCCCCACTACCTCCATTAATAAACAAATAAATAAATAAACTTAACTATTGCCCCCACCAAAAAAAGAAAAAAAATTAGGGTTAAAACCTAATATAAAAAGAGGTTATGATTTAAGTGGGAGAAAAACACAAAGCCAAAGTTGCATCTGTTTATTTTTTTTTTTTTTAAAGTTCATTTGTTTCCTAGGGCTACTGTAAGAAATGACAACAGACCTGGCTTATGACAATAGAAACGTGGTCTCTCACAGTTCTGGAGGCCAGAAGTCCAAATTCAAAGTGTCCATGGGGCCACACTCCTTCCGGAGGTTCTGGGGAAGCATCTTTCCCTGCCTCTTCCAGCATCTGGTGGCTCAGGCATTCCTTGGTTTGTGGCGGCATCATCCAGTCTCTGCCCCCGTCTTCAGGTGGCCTCCTCCCTCTGTGTCCTCTCCTCTTTTTCTCTAACAGGGACACTTGCTATTGGATTTAGGGCCCACTGGGGTAATCCAGGAGGATCTCATCTCAAGATTCCTGCCTTAATTACATCTGCAAAGACTCCTTTTCTTAGTAAGGTCACATTTACAGGTTCTGCAACATGGACATATTTTTGGGGCGCCACCATTCAACCCATTATAGGGATTACAGGAAAACAGACTGGAAGGAAACACAGTAAAGGAACAGCAGTGCAAGTACTGCAGTGGTAGAATTAGGGGTGGTTTTATACTGAAAGAAGATTTGATTTTTAAACATCTTGTTCTGGAGCTGCAGCGTGAATTTTCATTGCAGCAGCTGTGGCTTAATTAGGCAAGGTCTGGGTTCAAATACCAGCTCTGTTCCGTTCTAGCCTGGGATACTTTGGTCACGTTGGCAGATCTCTGAGCCTTAGTTTCCCCATCTGCATGAAGGAATCACAGCCTCTTTCCAAAGGTGAGGCTTAGAGGAACGGATGCACATGAAAGTACCTGCATCGGTTGGGGGGCAGGGGCAGCCTAGACTGCTGTAATGAAGATATACACCCCCTCATATTCAGCGGCTTAAATGAGACAGACATTTATTCTGCTCACTGTGACAGTTCAAGGCCAGACCTGATCAGCCCAGGCTAGTGGAATGGCTCTGCTCCACGTGATCCTTCAGGGTTCCAGATCTTTCCCTCTTACTGCCTTTCCTCATCTCTTTGGTTGCAGCTGGGTCACCATTCCATCTGTCTTCTAGCCTGTGAGAAGGCAGTCAGGGAAGGAGAGGGTGGCACTTATCCCTCCGGCTCCCGTTGCCCTGGGAACAGCTCAGTCACACGACCAAGCGCAGCCGTAGGGGAGGCTGGGAACTGTAACCATGTGCCCATCTAAACTCCAGAGGTGTCCTCTTACTGACAGGCAGAGAGGAGGATGAATGTTTAGAGATGTCGGCGGTCATGTTGGAGGTGGCAATGTGTTGGATAAATAAAGAACTGAATTCCATCTCCCTGGCCCTCTTGTGTGGGTTTCTGTTTGTCATGTTGTATTCTGAGCCGACTGAGCGACCCAAGATGTAAAGTGAAACTCCAGCTTCCAGAGCAGTGCTAGCCAGTAGAAATATAAAATGAGCCTTACATATAATTCTTTTCTAAACCTTTTTTTAAAATTCCTTTTTTATTGGAGGTACTGGGGATTGAACCCAGGACCTTCTGCATGCTAAGTATGTGCTCTACCACTGAGCTATACCCACTCCTTGAGCCTTACATATAATTTTAATTTGAATAACCCATGACGTTAATTTCAATAATATAGTTTATTGAACTTAGTATGTCTAAAATATTATTTTAATCAACATAAAGTATTAAAGAGATGTTTCATATTCCTTTTCTTCTACCATCTTTGAAAACCAATGTGTATTTTACACATATAGCACATCTTAATTGGGGCTAGCCATATTTCAGATGTTCTGTACACGTAACAAGTGGCTATGGTATTGGATGATGCAATTCTTGAGGAAGTTTTGTGAAGCAGCTTCATACCCTTAAAAAAAAACTACCCATGAACTGCTTCCCAGCTTAAAAAATAAAATTCACCCATGAAGGTAGAGCCCCCACCTTGCTTCTCCTTTTTTATATCCCCCTTCCTCTTCTCCAGAAGTAACCACCATTCTGAATTTATTTATCCGTCCCCATGTGTTTCTTTATACTTTTACTATGTAGGTGTGTACTCCTTAGGCAGTAAAGACTAGCATGCTGTTTCTCAGCTTTACATAAGGAGCGCCATCCTGTATGTCTTTTTCTGCAAGTTGTTTTTCCCTCATTACTATTTAACATTCCATCCTGTGAATAATTTTCAGTCTTCTCTTGATAAACATTCAGGCTGTTTCTGGGATTTTGCAAATTCAGTGCTGCTTAAAGAGCATTCTCATGTGTCTCTGGGGCAGGTGTCAGAGAATTTTTCTAGAGTATATTCCTTGGATTGAGTTGCTGGGTCCCAGGGTATGAGCACCTTCAGATACACCAGATGTTGCCAGATTGCTCTCCCACGTGGTGGTTGTGTCCATTGGTATCCCCACGAAGTATAGGTAAGAGTTCCTGGCAGTCCACGTCTCCCTGACACTTAGCTTTTTTGCCACTCTGATGGACGCCCTCTTACTCTGGCTTCTCAGGAGGCTGCGCACAGAAAGCTGGACCAGCTTAAACAAGAACACTTGGAAATGAAGGCTCTCATTGATGCCGCTGAGGCCAGCTCAACGCGAAAGATAAAGGAAGAGGAGAAGAGGGTCATCAGCAAGTTCGACCACGTTTACCAGGTCCTCCTCAAGAAAAAGAGTGAGATCCAGACCTTCAAGGAGGAGATTGAATTGGCCCTGAGCAAAGGGGACGAGTTTGAATTTCTGGAGGTGGGTCACGATGAGGCCGTTGTTGGGTATTCTCAGCCTTACGATGTTGATCACAGGTGCGGTGGGGGCCCTTGAGGAGCTGGGACAGTAAGGGGTTGAGGGAAGCATCCCTGAGACACCTGCTGTGTTCGTTTTGTACATTTCATGACGACTCGCCACAAACTTAGTGGCCTAGAAGAACATATGTCTGTCACCTCGCATTTTCCATGGCTCAGGCCTGACTTAGGGCTCCCCAGGCTGCAGTCTGTGCGAAGTGTTGGCCGGGCTGCATTCCTTTCAGGGCTCAGGGTTGTCCTCACGTGCTTGTTGGCAGAACTCAGTTCCTGCCAGTGCAGGACCGAGGTCCCTTCATCTTGCTGGCTGCCCAGCGGGGCTGCCCGGTTTCTAGATGTTGCCGCAATTCCTTACCATGTGGCCCTCTCTCACGTTAACAGCTTACTTCTTCAAAACCAGCAGGGAATTTCTCCCTCCAGGATCTCCCAGATCCTCTGTTAAGGACTTTTACCTGATTAAGTGAGGCTCACCCAGGATAATCATCGTTTTGATTAACTCAAAACCAACAGATTTGGAATCTAAATTACATCTGCAGTATCCCTTCAGTTTTTTCATGTAACATAACCTAATGGCTGGAGCGATATTCTGTCATACTCACTGTCCTGCCCCAGGCTCAGGCTGAGAAAACGATGTAGGGTGGGTGTACCCGGGGCAGGCGGGACTCTTGGAGGCCATCCTAGAATGTTGCCTCCACCCCCATCCCTCTGTCCCTCCTCAGCATGGCCCCCGGAAGTGTCTTTCTAAAGCACAGACACCCCTCCCCACCCTTTCTGACTTCTTGTCCCTCAGCTTGGCCCACAAGGCCCTTGGAGACCGGCCTGCCTTTGCCAGCTGCCTCATTTCGTGCCCCCCACCCCCGCCCACGCCCCACGCTCTGACCACCGCAGTGCATGCACCATTCCTCAGACGCGCTGGGCTTTGGAAGGGACCGCCATGGCTGGCCTCTGCCTAGTCAGTCCTGTCCCAGGTTTGTCCCCGTGGCAACTCCAGTTCCCTCACCTTCCTCAGATGCCATGACTCTGCCATTGCTGGCGATCAGAGCATGCTAACTACCTCTGCTCTGTACTCGACGACGTCGGTTCTGGATATGCTTGTTTTCATGTCTATTTAAAAGACCGTTGTAGGGAGGGGATAGCTCAGTGGTAGAGCGTGTGCTTAGCATGCACAAGGTCCTGAGTTCAATCTCCAGTACCTCTGTTAAAAAATAAATAAATAAATAAACCTAACTGCCCCCTCCTCGCCAAAAAAAAAAAAAGATCATCAGGCCCTTTTGGGCAGGGATCACCTCTTTTTACCGCCCTCTTCCTCCTGGTGTGGCCAGCACACAGCAGAGTGTCTGGCATGCAGCAGGTGTCCGGGGAGCCCCTTTGATTGGGTGATGGGGCTTTGACCCCTCGGAGGCCCAGATTCCATGTTTGGGCCCTGAGGAGGGTTCAGGAGCGCCTGAGAACCTTCTCTTCTCCGTGCAGGGACCTCTGTCCACGCCTAGGCTGGATGGCATTAAGTTTCACCGCATGTGCTCTTTCGTAGCGGCCATGAGCTCTCCAAGAAGGATTCTGAGTCCGCGTCTGGGTCTCGTGATACTGTAAGACCCAACTGGGTCTGGAGTTTGGGACCTTCTGTGAGACCCTCCCTTTTCGTTGGATGTGTAGCTGAGTCCTGAAGCCCTCGAGGCATCCCTCTCTGTTCTCAGAACATGTATTCAGAGCTGGTCCTCAGGGGATGGAGATGGTCATGAGTCACCTGTACCTTTTCAGCCACAGCTGGAGGGGTGGAAAGAGCATTATCCATTGGGGTCAGGAGACCTGGGTCCCAACTTTGTCCCCACCACTAACTGGCAGAGTTCTAGGTGGGACACTTGGCATTGCTTGACTTCAGTTTTGCCATCTGTAATGTACGTGACCTCTGAGAGCCCTTCCAGCTCCAGGTCACTGTCGGTTTAAGTGGCACTTGACCCCTCAGCAATCTCTGGCCTGTAATTTGAGAGGCTGATTGGACTTGGTGCCCACGGGCGCTGGGAAGCTCCTCCTGGGGTTCGTGAGGCCTGAGCCCAGGCCCTGGCTTCCTCAGAGCTGCCTGAACTAATCCTCTGGCTTGTTGCAGAAAGCAGCAAAACTGCAAGGAATCACAACGAAGCCAGTCTATGTCCCCAAGGTGGAGCTGAATCACGAGTTGATAAAGGGTATCTGTCAGGGCACCACTGACCTTAAAAATGAGTTGAAGCAGTCCATCACTCACCTCCAGAACAAGAAGCCTGAGGAGCCCACTGTTCCAGGTAACCATCAGCAACCGCCATGCTTCCCTGCGGTGCCCCGAAATGGGATGGATCCCCGCAGCGTTGTGAGATGGGAAAGAGGGTCATGATCTGGGGCACTGGGGCTTGAGTTTCAGGGGTTACAAAACATCTGCCCTCCATCTAGGAAGTAGGAGGAGTCTGCCCCATCCTGAGACAGTAGCCATCCTTCCTAAAACATTCTTGGAGGCTGGATATTATGCTGGGACTTTCTAGACGGGCTCTTTTTGTCTCAGTCTGAAGTTGACTCAGATGGATTTTGAATGGATTCTAGGTTGTCAGTGTTATTCGGTGGGGAAATGGCTAATTTTGGGGGTCAGAGAAACCTGGAATTCCTCCATGATACCCCTTATGCTTCCCCCCATATCCAATCCATTGCCGGATTTTGCTTTTTAAATATCTCCTGACTCATTCAGCTGGTCTCACTGCTGGCCCCACCTTGCCTGCTCTCCAGGGCTGTCACCTGTGGCAGCTTCCTTTCCTTCCTCTGCAGCCACTCCTGTTGCAGCTAGCGAGAACTTTTCAGGATGCAGATCTGATCTCCTGGGATCTTCTCCCTTGCCTCACTTCAGAGAATTTCCATTGCTTTTAGATCACAGACTAAACTTGACCCTGGTCTACAAGCCCCTGCCTGGTCAGGCTCCATCTGTTTCTCCAGCCCCGAAGTGCCCCCTCCTTGCACACATCCCTCTACACGCAATTTCTCAAATATGTTCAGCCTCCTGCCACAGGGCCTTTGCACATGCTCGTCCCACTGCCTTGAGGGCTCACGTGCCACCATCTTCACCAGGTGACTCCTCTCACCCTTTGGAGATCAGTTGAAACACTACATTTCTCAGAAAACCTCCCCTGTTGCCACTCTTCTTCCTCAGATGAAGTCCCAGGATCCTTATCATCCATTGGGGCCCTTTTATTCTTCCTTGCTGGCCATGCCTGGGTCTGTTCTCATCCAGCACTCTCCCCAGAGCTGGCACAGAGCCTTGCTGTGTAATCCCAGGGTGGGCCTGAGTCAGCCCCGCCAGCCAAGTGGCCCAGCAGAAGGGCCTCTGCAGCAGGCGTGACGTGGCCATGGTAGAGGGGCAGACTTTATTGAATGAGCCATGCGTGTTTGTTTTCCTCCTCCATCAGTGATCACTGGTCTCGGGGAGGAGGGAGGAGAGAAACCAGAGTGAAAGGAGCTACTGCCCCACGCTGGGCATCTCCATCTCACCCCCACCAGGGAGGGAAGTCGTCCCTGTCAGATGCTGGAAGGAACCAAAGCTCGTGGAGGGTTGGGAGGTCATGGAGCTCGGTGCTGGTGGAGAAAAGTCTCCACCCCCGCTACATTTTAAGGCAGAGAAAGGAGGGAGTGCACCAGATTCGTCTGTTACCTTGTGTCTAGTGCACGTACTTGGTCAGATGCGGAAGAGCAGTAGGCATTGTCTTTGTAAGCCCCTCCCCGCCTGCCTGCCCACCCCCGGCCAGGCTGGCTCCTGGACTTCGTGTGGAAGAGCTGCATAAACTCACCCCTTCTTCTTTGCCGCAGGGGACCCTGGAGGGCACAGCCTGCTGGCTGCACAGAAACCCACACGGCCTGGGAAGAAGCTCCAGAGTAAGTAGCCCCACCGCTGTCCACGTGGCAGTGGCGGCTGTGGCTGGCGGTACACTTCCGGGTGGCATGGCCCCTTCCAGATGCAGATCATCCCGGGCACTGGCTCTGATGTGGGAGGAAGGGGTAGCCAGGGGGCCATGTGGGGCGAGGAAGGGTCTGGTAGGGAGGGAGCAGGACTTGTCTGGAAAGTACAGTATCCTGCAGGCTGGCAGGAGTAAGTTCCAAAACACCCCTTTTCATTCTGCTGGTGGGGAAGGTGGCAAAGAGGGAACCTGAATTCTTCCAGCCCACTTAAGCTCGAGCACGTGTCAGAATCCCAGGGGCTTGTAACACACAGACTGCTGGGTCCCTCCCCTCCATACTCTCAGATTCACCAGGTGTGGGTGGGCCGGAGAATATGCATTCCCTACAGATTCCCAGGTGAGGCTGATGCTGCTGGTTTGGGGACCACGCTTTGAGGACCATTGTTTTAGCTACACTCAATTCCCACAGGCACACACTCCAGATACCCTTTAAAGATTGTTGTAATATTGGGCCAGCAACTCTTTTTTTTTTTGCTGACTGCCTATTTTTTTCTGTATGTTTGTTTTTGCATTTTTTTTCTTTTGTGGAGGTATAATTTACCTCCAATAAAATGCATGACACTTAAATGTATAGTTAGATTAATTTTTTTTTAATGGAGGTATTGGGGGTTGAACCCAGGGCCTCATGCATGCTAAGCACGGACTCTACCACTGAGCTATGCCCTGCCCCCCCCCGTGTTAGATTAATTTTGACAAACACATCTGTTTTACCATTACCCAAATCAAGATAAAGAATTTCCATTACCCCTGAAAATTCCTTCATGCCCCTGATTAGTCAGCCTTTCCCCACCCAAACCACTGGTGCAGGTTTCTATCACCATAGATGACTTTGCCTGTTGACCTCATATTTTTCAAGTTAAAACATCTTTGCTTTATTTGTATGTATGGGTCACCTTCATGCAATGTGTTTTGAAAATGTCACTGCATTGTGCTTTAACATACCTAATTCTGAAAATATTCTTTTTCAGAAGAAGAAAAGAAACCCAAGAAACCTCGTAAGTTAGGCATTTCTGCGTCTGTTTGTTTCTTGAGTGCCCGAGAGCAGAGCCCGACGCTGATAGTAGAGCTGAGCCGCGGGGTTGGGGGTCTGTGGTGGCCCTGGGCTCTGTGACTGTGTCCCGGGCTGGCAGCCAGGCCTGGGCTTGGGAATGAGGCCAAGTGTAAATGCAGAAGTTCAGTGAGTGTCACTCTGTCTGGACTCATTTGTGTTGCCCTGGCTGTCCAGGTGTGTGTTTGTGGAGTCAAGAGTTGGGGGGAGAGCAGGCCATCAGGTCACTGTCATGTCCCCACTCATGCTTCTCCCTTATCCCCAGCCATTGCCCTACCTGGCAAGAATCTCTGTTTTGGAGCCCCAGAACAGTTAGTGGAAGTCAAGCAAACTGACCAGGAGGGTGAGTTCCGGGGGGCCAGGGGCAGTAGGGTGCCCACTCTGAGTTTGTTCTGAAAGTAGCTCTCTCTTTCTCATCCAGCTGCAGCCAAAGTCGTCACCCTTCCGCCGACCTCGGAGTCTCTCAAGGCCAAGGTGCTGGAGACCTTCCTGGTCAAGTCCAGGCCCGAGCTCCTACAGTGTGAGTAGCTTTGAGCCGCTGGCTCGCTTGCCCATGCCTCTGTCCGGCTTGGTCAGCCTCTCCCCTCTTCAGCGACTCTCTGTCCTCTACTTTATCACATCCTTACTAGCTCCCTTCAGGCAGCACCTGCCTTTCTTCCCGTCCCTGCCTGCCCCTCCCACCATGGACTCCGCCTGGAAGTGATGGGAGGTCCTTCCTCCAGGCCTGGTGTGTCCTAGGGCAGGGGTGGAAGGGACAGCCAGCACTCTGCTCAGCTCAGCCTTCAGAGCTCCTGCAACTGATTGGAGGTGTGGCCAGAAGAGTGGGGAGGCTGGGCTAGTGTCCCAACCAAGGATTAATTTTAGGTCACTTCTGTGCTTACAGACCTCAGTCGGCTCCTGGCTGCCCGCCAATTAAAGTCTAGACCCATTAGCTCTCCACTCTGTGGCCCCACGAGTCCCTCTTCTCCAGCTGTGGCCGCTGTGCTCCCAGCTGCCCTGCCTTCCCTGGTCCCAGCATGGGTCCACCAGCCTCGTGACTCTGTGTGGCCCTCACTGTCCCCTCTGCCCAGCATAGCCTTTCTCCCTTCTCTGCTCCCGTCTAGTTCTTCTCACCTGTTGCTCGGCTCAGATTCCAGCCCACCTGTGAAATGTTTCCCTGTGCTCTCTCTGCCGTTCAAGTGGAGCCCGTTGTCCTGTATCTCTGTCCCTCCCCTTTTAGCAGAGTGTGGGTCTCACAGTGGTAGACTTGCCTTGCTTGTTGGAGTGTGAACTCCACGAGGCCAGGCACCATGTCTGGTTCATGGTTGTGCGTCCTGCACGGAATCTGGCCTGAACCAGGTGCTCAGTAAATGGTCTTGGATGGAGAAATAGACAGACAGATGGGTGACCAATAGATGGACAGATGGCTGGATTGATAGATGGGCAAATGTCTGGCTGGCTGGACAGAATGGATGGATGGGTGGATGGATGGATAAAACAAGTGAATAAATATTACCAGTTAGGAAAGGGTTTAAAACTGAGAGCACTTCAGGATCCTTGTCATTGATTCCTTGGAGTAATGCTTTCTTAGATGCTGTTAAAGTCATCCTGGACTACAACACCGCCCACAACAAGGTGGCTCTGTCCAAGACCTACACCGTTGCTTCTGTGGCTGACACATCCCAGAACTACCGGCCACATCCTCAGAGGTTCACATACTGCCCTCAGGTGTTGGGCCTGCACTGCTACAAGAAAGGGATCCACTACTGGGAGGCAGAGCTGCAGAAGAACAACTTCTGCGGGGTGGGCATCTGCTACGGCAGCATGGACCGGCAGGGCCCGGAGAGCCGGCTTGGCCGCAACAGCGCCTCCTGGTGCGTGGAGTGGTTCAACACCAAGATCTCTTCCTGGCACAACAACGTGGAGAAGACCCTCCCCACCACCAAGGCCACGCGGGTTGGGGTGCTTCTCAACTGCGATCATGGCTTCGTCATCTTCTTCGCCGTGGCCACCGACAGGGTCCACTTGTTGTATAAGTTCAAGGAAGACTTTACCGAAGCTCTGTACCCGGCCTTCTGGGTGTTCTCCACAGGCGCCACAATCTCCATCTGCTCCTCCAAGTAGGCGGGGCACCGGCCGTCAGCCCGACTGCCTGTGCGGTACCCGAGGCTCCAGTGAAAACGCAGCAGGTGGAACTCTCGGGGAGCTACCCCGAGAGGCCCCAGGGTTGAAAGGATGGGAGGGGGGCTGATGGAGGGTGAGAGGATGGGGAGATGGGGTAAGGGGAGGGGTTTGGCCGGGGAAGGGGGTGGGGTGGTTGTGTTGTGGGCACGATGACCTCCTGCCCCTGTTTTGGGATCTCCAGGCTGCTGGGCAGCTGCCTGGGGCTTCGGGGAGTAGTCATTAGTGCCCCTTTCCTCTTGGAGAAGATCTGTGGCCACTGTGGGTTCCTCCTTAGCCCTCTGGTGTCTGCCTCTTTGCTCTCTGGAGTAGCCTTCAAATCTTGGTGTCTTGATGACAGGGCTATTCAACTCTATAGATTTTTGTAGCATTCCGAAGGCATTGAATTTTAATATCACCCTCCACTACCTACATGTGGCGGTTGGGAGTAAGTGCTCAGACTTTTGGTTAGTTTCTTTCTTCTTTTTCTTTCTTTCTTCTTTCCTTTTTTTCCTTCTTTCTCTCCTCCCTCCCTCCCTTCCTTCCCTGTGCTCAAGGGAAGCTCCCCACTGCGGGTCTCCACCCAGACCAGAGTTTCCCAAGGAAGTATGTCCTTTTCCTCCACTGGAAAACAGCCCTGCTTCCCTTCCCGTCCTGCAGCCCCTCATCACCCCATCCATGATCTTAAACTGTTTAATCCAACAGGAACCTTTTCAATCTAAGATTTCAAACCATGATCTGAATCCACCTGTGTTGAATGTGTGGTTCAGGGTCAAGGTGACCTAGGTCCCGTGTGGCTAGGAACCCCTCCCACTCCCAACTATTCTGAAAGGCATCTCAGCGGGGACGCCTTGGCGGCAGCCACGGAGCCTTCTTCCCGTAGCCCAGGCTTTGGGGGAAGGGGCTCCACTGGGCAAGAGGGACCCTGACCTGCGTTCACAGGTGGTGGTTCGGCTCTTATTGGAGCATCTTGCCTTCTTACTTTTTCTCTCCTCAGTGATAGCCTCCTCTCCCCAGGACTGTGAGGCACGGGACTGGCTGGTGCAGATACCGCTCTGGCCAGCACAGCTGAGTGATCAGCTAAGCCTGTTGTCACGCAGACAGCCCATGTGTGGCTACCTCAGGGACCATACTAGGTCACCTGCTGGCGTGACTACCTATGGCCAAAAGGGCCTGCTAGCAGATCCGTGGGAAATGGCAACATTCCTGTCCATTCTTGGCCACGGGCTGCAGACCCAGCGCTGGTCCTTACTTGAGTCACAGGCCTGTCACTGGCCCTAGCCTCTCGGGCTCTTATCCTTGTTTGAGCCAATTCCAGACATAGGGATTGACCAGGTGAAGGGTTGGGAAGACTTAAGGACCAGGGAGGGAACAAGCTGCCAGGCTGAAGCACAAGGGGCTATTTTTCCTGCAATGTTCTGTGCAGTGAATATAACCCCAGTCCACTAAGGGTGGGGGTGAGTGGATTGCTGGAATTTCCTGAGCTCCTCATATCCTGATATTGTCAGGACATAAGTTCTTATCTCAAAAGTGGGAGAAACTTAACCTCCCGTGGTGAGATAAGTCCTGCTCTGGGCTTTCCCAAGAGGAGAGCTGAGGCCAGGCTCCTTGTGGTATGAAAAGGAGGGTATCACTGGGGCAGGGGGCACCCCAGACCTTTTCATATGGATGCTGGAGAAGTTAACACATCTCTTGTACTGGACTCCTAGGGCACTCTAGTCAGGCCCAGGGCACTTGATAGTCCTGACAGATGTGTTGGTCTGCGTCACCTCCCGACACAGACGTTCACCTCCTGGGGAGAGAAACCATCTTTTTACGGAAGACCTCCCTGCAGTAGCTGAAATGTGGTTTTTAAAAGTTTTCTTCCTTTGCTTCTGGGAAGGAAAGTTCTTTGTCGATTCTTCTCTGCTTTGGGAGACGGTCAAAAGCATCTTCAGTGAGCTCCTAAAACGAAAGCCTTGTTTGAAGCCAATTCATACTTGGGAAACAGCTGGATGGAGAAGAGAATGACAGAGATTAAACCACGGGTGCTGCCCTGGCTCTTCTGCAGAGTTGAGGGCAGCAGAGCTGGCTCTTCCCTGGCGAGCGGCTCAGGAAGCATGAGTGCTTCTGTTGAGGAGCAAGCAGGTACCCAAGCCTGGCCCCGCGCAGGTGCTTCGGAGACGTGAATTGAGGGGCAAACCCTCGCGCCTCTGACCATGAGACTTAGCGTCTCCTCCCTTGCCTTGCCGGGCCGCTGTGCGCCATTAGAATTGGAGGAGACTTCATATTCATCTGACTCCCTGTTTTGCAGGGTCAGTCAGAGGGGGAGGTATTGGGTGACTCCGCGCTTGCCATCCCATCGTGAAGGAGGTGCCTCCTAGATACTCCCTGGTACCCGGGGGAGGGTCAGAACTCCCCAGATACACAGACGAAAAAATACTCCTCTCCCAACCCAGGTATCAGGGGCTGTCTCAGTCACTCTGCCACAATAAACCAAAGGTCAGGGTCAGATTCTTGTTACTATTCAAGGTTGGTTGATTGGTTCCCCACTTTTCCTTCCTCGGAAATGGGTCTGTGATCTACAACTAATACTGATATGCTGTCTCTTACCTAATTCTGCCCCACCCCGTATTGATTTTAATTAACTAGGAGTATTTGAGCTTATATATTCTTGAGCTTACATTTTTTAGAGTTGATTCTTTAGGAGACAATCAGAGCTGTAGACACGGATCTTTTGAGACCCAGGAGAAAAACTAGGGCCAAAGCTTGCTGACAAACCTTAGAAGCTTTGAATGCAGTGCAGCTGCACTGGCTGTTCTTTCACACACGTGCGTGCAGTGTGGGTAGAAGTGTTACTTGTCTGTCATGCTGGAGTCAGGTGCCCCCAACCAGCTGTCCCGGGGTTGAGATTTCAGCAGAACTATAGCCCACTGGAGACCTGCCCCGGGTGTGGCAACCCCTCCAGAAGCTTTTGATAAAGAATTCTCAGACTGATAGGATGTCCTGCAGGGGCTTTGCTTCAGGATAATCTGAGGATGGGGGCCGTAAACAAACATAGACGGGTAATCAGGGAAACAGTGATGGAGATGCAAGGATTCATTACATTATTCTTTCTTCTGTTGCCTGTGTTCGAAAATGTCTATAATGAAAAGTTTGAGAAAATGAATCCAAAGCAAACCAGCCATGGGCCCTGTTTGTGGATTTTATCCTTCTTTGATGAGAGGCAAGAATCGGAGGAGGTGTGGACTTGAGGTGATTGTGTGAGCATTTGAGTGGCGGTTGTCTCTGCTTTCTGATGGAGAGATTCTAAGTCCTTGGCCTTGCCCTCGGTAATAGTGTGAAGGAAAAGCCGGGCTGGGCCTAACTCGTAAATCTAAGTTTAATAAGTGTCGGATTACTGATCTGAGTTCTGCTGGGCCTAACTCATAAATCTAAATTAACAAGTGTCGGTTTGCTGATTCCCTGCTTATGTTTTTTTTTGCTAGCCAGCTGGATTTTCAGAGAGACATGTCTGACCTTGGAATGTTGGTTTGCTGCCTCTCTGCCTCTGCTTTTGTGATAATGATGCCGCTGTTCCTATTGGCTGCATACCCCAAGCTTGTAATTAACCCTATAAAACCTCATGCACAGGTTTTGGAGGTGGTCAGAGCTTCGGAGCAGAAGCCCCTCAGAGCCTGCCGGCGTAATAAATCTGAGTACTAAATCTGAGTACTCCATCCCTCTGAGTGGTGCTAGTTTCTTGGCTGGCCTGTTGTTCCCATAACAATAGGAGTGTACTTGTTATTCAAAAGCCCCTTGGATCCCACCTGAATTTATGCTAAGAGTGCCGGTAAAGAAAGGGATGGTAATACAATAAGAAAGGCTAGTTGAAGGGGGATAATTTGGGTGAAAATGCCTCATGACTGATGAGGTGACAGAGCAGGACTCTGTGGGGCCTTCCTGGGACAGGACACTGCCCCCCACCCCCACCATCCTCTGCTGTGACTCCTCTCTGAAGTACCCAGATCGTAGCATCTCATGAATATTTCCTGAGTTTTTCAGATGCTAAAAACCATAACCAAAGGGAAGAAATTAACTACTTGATGATCATGAGCACATGGCCCCCAGACCTGGAGCCTAGGGGTTGATAGTGTTGACTGACCCTGATATGGCAACGTCAACCAGAGAATTGTGCACAGCTGATCACGCGCCCTGTGACCCCCCACTTCCCCCTTACCCGGCCTTCAAATATGCTTTGCTGAAACCCTTTGGGGAGTTCGGAGATTTTGGGGGCGTGAGCCACCCCATCCTCCGTGCTCGGCCCTGCAATAAACCTTTCTCTGCCCCAAACGCGATGTTTCAATTTCTTCTGCCTCACGGTGCTGCGTTCACACGAACTTGCCTTTGGTAACAATGATTGTCCCTTCCTTTCTTTTGTGATGGGATTTTCTGTGCTGAAGTTACTTCCTCTCAGAAGTTCAGACACTAGAGTTTTTTTTTTTTTTTTTAATGTTTCCCTGTATGTTCCTGAAGTTTCTTGATTGAAAACATGGAGGTGGGAGCACATCTCCTCCCAGATGGGTTTTGAAATTCCTGATGGAACTGTGTCCAGCTTTTGGTTTCATTGAGTTTTCTCTGTTGATGTCCTGTTTTCAATTTCACTGATTTCTGCTCTAATTTTTATTGTATCTTTTCTTCTGTTTACTTTGGATTTAATTTGCCTTCTTTTACTAGTTTCCTGACATGGGAACTTGTATTATTGGTTTTAGAATTTTCGTCTTTTCTCATATATGCATTCAGTGCTATAAATTTCTCTGTAACTGTGAAAGAAAAGCTCGGCTGGGTTAACAAGCTAACTCACAAATCTAAGTGTAACAAGTGTCGGAATACTGATCTGAGTTCTGCTGGGCCTAACTCATAAATCTAAATTAACAAGTGTCGGTTTGCTGATTCCCTGCTTATGTTTTTTTTCGCTAGCCAGCTGGATTTTCAGAGAGACATATCTGGCCTTGAAATGTTGGTTTGCTGCCTCCCTGCCTCTACTTTTGTGATAATGATGCTGCTAAAGCAGTTCCATGCCTATTGGCCGAATACCCCAAGCTTGTAATTAACCATGTAAAACTTCATGCACACGTCTTGGAGATGCTCAGAGCTTCGGAGCAGAAGCCCCTCTGAGCCCGCTGGTGTAATAAATCTGAGTACTCCAACCCTCTGAGTGGAGCTTGTTTCTTGCTGGCCTGTCATTTCTGTAACATAACCACTGTTTTCACTTTATCCCACACATTTTGATAAGTTGTGTTTTCATTTTCATTTAGTTCAAAATATTAAAAACATTTCTCTTGAGATTTCTTCTTTGCCTCATGTGTTATTTAGAAGTGTGTTTTTTGACTCCACATAGTTTGGGATTTTCCAGTTATCTTTCTGTTACTGATTCCTAGTTTAATTTCATTATGGTCTGAGAGCAGACATTGTATGATTTCCATTCTTTTAAAATTGTTAAGGTGTGTTTTATGGCTCAGAATGTATTCCATCTTGGTGAGTGTTTCATGTGAGTTTGGGAAGAATGTATATTCTGTATATTATGCTATTGTTGGATGACGTAGCTTATAGATGTCAATTATATCAAGTTGATCAATAGTGTGGTTGAGTTCAATGATGTCCTTACTAATCTGTTTCTAATATAGGGTTGTTGACCTACTCAGCACTGATAGTGGACACATCTGTCTTTGCAATGCTATCCATTTTTCTTCACATAGTTTGATGCTTTGTTGTTAGGTGCATATGTATCAAGGATTGTTATGTTTTCTTAGAGAACTGACTCCTTAATCATTATGCAATGCCCCTCCTCTTTTTTTTTAAATAGCTGATAACTTCCCTTGCTTTGAAGCCTATTCTGTCTGAAATTAATATAGCTACTCCTGCTTTCATTTGATTAATGTTAGCATAGTATATTTTCCTCCATCCATTCACTTTTAATCTATATGTATCTTTATATTTAAAGTGAGTTTCTTATAAAGAGTGTATACCCAGGTCTTATTTTTTGAGCCACTCTGACAATCTGTGTTTACATTTAGACCATTGATGTTCAAAGTGATATTGATTTGGTTGGCTTAATATCTACCATATTCATTACTCTTTCCTATTTGTTGCCCTTGTCCTTTGTTTCTATTTTTGTCTCCCACTCTTTTCCTATCTTTTGTGGTTTTAAATGAGCATTTTATATGTTTCTATTTTCTCTTTTTTTAAATGGTTACTTTAGAGTTTGCAATATACATTTACAGCCAATCCAAGTCCACTTTCAGATGCCTGTATACCACTTCACAGGTAATGTGAGTACCTTATAATATCAAAATAATCCTAATTTCTCCCTCTTGTCCCTTGTATCATTGCTGTCATTGATTTCACTTATATATAAGAATACACAAGCATACGTAAACATAAGATATATATGTAAACATGCATAATCAAATACATTGTTGGCATTATTTTATACAAACTGTTATCTGTTTAAATTAAGAAGAAAAAATTAAAGTTTTTTTTAAACCTTCACTTATTCCTTCTTCAGAGTTTTCCCTTACTTTTTGTAGATCTGAGTTTCTGACCTATATTTCTTTCTCTCTAAAGAATTTTTTTTTAAACATTTCTTGCAAAGTAGGTCCACTGGCAACAAATTCCTTCACTTTTTGTTTGTCTGAGAAAGTCTATTTCTCATTTGCTTTTGAAGGATAATTTTGCAAGGTACAGAATTCTAAGGTGACATTCTTTTTCTCTCAAAACTAAAAAATTTTCACTTTCTCTTCTTCCTTGCGTGATATCCAAGGAGAAATTGGATGTAATTCTTATTTTGTTTCTCTGTTGGTAAAGTTTCTTCTCTTACAGTTTCCTTCCAGAGTTTTACTTTTCTTCTTTTCTATATTATGAAAATGATATGCCTAGGAGTAGTTTTAAAACATTTTTTTTTTTAGTATTTTTCCTGGTTGGTGTTCTTCGAGTTTCCTGGATCTGTGATTTGGTGTCTGACATTAACTTGGGGAAATTATCAGTCATTTCAAAGAATTCTGCCCCTTTCTCTCTTTCTTCTCCTTCTGGTGTTTTCATTATGTGTATGTTACACCTTTTGTAATTATTCCACAACCCTTGGATACTTTGTTCTGTTTTTCTTCAGTCTTTGTTCTCTGTGTTTTTTCATTTTTGAGGATTCTATTGATACATATTTTAACTCAGAGATTCTTTTCTCAGCCATGTCTAGTCTACTATTAATCCTATCAGAGGCATTCTTCATTTTTGTTACAGTGTGTTTGATCTCTAGCATTTCCTTTTGAGACTTTATTAGGAATTCCATCTCTCTGCTTACCTTGTCCGTCTGTATTTACATGCTGTCTACTTTATCCATTAAATCCTTTAGCACGTTACTCATAGTTGTTTTAAATTCCCAGTCTGGTAATTTCAACATCTCTGCTATGGCTGGTTCTGATGCTTGCTCTGCCTCTTCAGATTGTGTTTTTGCCTTTTGGTATACCTTGTAAAGATTTACCTTGTAATTTTTTCTTGCTAGCCAGACATGACGTACTAGGTAAAAGGAACTGCTGTAAATAGGGCTTTGGTGAGAGGGCTGGGGGAGAGGGGAAGTGCTCTCTAGTCCTGTGCTTATGAAACAGGAAGTAAGTGGGCAGGGCACAGCCATTCAAAGCATGAGACAGCAATTAACACCAAAATGGTAGAAGATTCAACTCCCAGGAGGCCTGGAGGCTCATGATGCTGGGAGATTTGACTTCCAATAGAACTTGAGCTTCATTATATGCTCAGTGTAATATATTAGCATGGTAAATAACATGCCCACAGGTGCCATGACAGTTCCAAGCCTAACCATAAAAAGTCAAAGAGTGGGCAGTGGCCCAATTCCTGAGAATCCCAGCCCCTACCCCAGGGTAGTTGGCATGGTCCTCCCACTTGTTGGCATGTGAGGATACCAAGCCCATAAAAACTGGCAACACCACACCTCGTGGCCTCTCTCACTCCCCGGAACTCTGTCAATGGAGTGTGTGTCTACTTTTACTTTAACTGAGCACCCAACCCCCACACCTCATGGCCTTTCTCTTGCCTTCTGAAACAGCTTACACTCTATGCAGTATGTATCTCTCTAAATAAATCTACCTTTACTCAACTGTGGCTCACTCTTGAATTCTTTCCTGCTCTAAGCTAAAGACCCACATCTGGTGGGGCACATCCCAGGGACCCAACTGAGACCTGGGACGTGGCCCTCCTGATGTCCCACACTCATTTTTCTTGTATCGCTTAGGTCTTGGTCTTTTAGTGAGCCTATACTTCCAAACTGTGAACTTCACAAGTGTTTCTCAGTTTTTAACTCCTCCGCTTAAATGGTACAGGATGCTGGAATGGGCTGGAATTGGATATTTCCCTTTCCCCAGGTCAGTTATGCTCTGATAAAACCACAGCAGGTTAGGTTCTGGTTAATTAGTTTACCCTGAGGGCAGACCTTGATAAGGGGGTAAGGCACAACTGGTAAAAGAATGACACAACCTTGAGGAAAACAGGAGGACAAAAACTGACTAGAACCTGCTAGGCCCAAGATGGCGGAAAATTCGACTTCCGGTCGAATTTGAACCTCATTATACACTCACTGTAATACATTAGCACGCTACATGGCAACCACAGGCACCATGATAGTTCCATGGCTGACCACAAAAGGCCAAAAAGTGGGTGGTGGCCCAATACTTTGAAATCCTCACCCCTTCTGCAAAATGGAATAATCCTTCTACTCATACCACTGGGTATGCAATTACCCAGCCCATAAAAACTAACCACCCCGTACCCCGGGCTGCTCTCGCTTCCTGAGACTGACAGCATTCTGCCTATGGAATGTGTATCTCTCTAAATAAACTCCTTTTCACTTTACTATGACTCACTCTTGAATTCTTTCCTGCTCCAAGCCAAGGACCCTCAGGGTGGCCCATCCCAGGGACTCACCAGAGACCTGGATTGTGACTGTTCCCTCACTCCCCCCGTTTCTCCTGCAACAAAATCAATGCTTCTTTAACAGAAATTACTTTTTTTTTTTTAAGCTGAAAAACTTATCCCCACTTTTAAAGCACTTATTGCTTATCTGTAAGAAATGACACCTCTTTATACAACATGTAAAGAAAAGGCTGAACACAATCTGTCATGCTTCCTTTTTTGGGAAGTTTTTTACAACACAAATCTAAATTCTAGAATGATGTAGGAAGTGCCAACTGTCTTTAGTCAGAAGTAGACGGCAGGAATGTAATCTTGTAAACAAATTCTATGAAATGTAAACAAAAAACCTTCTGTGTTTATTTCCCCGTTGGGGAATTGCCGCACAATTTTGTTCTATTCTATGAGCAGCAATTTGCTCTATTAACAGGAGCCCCACCTGTTGGGGGGCGGTTTCTGTTTTGCCTTTGTATCCCTTAATGACTCACAAGGAGTCATGACTCTATGATGAACTGTTAATATGCCTCAGGTCAGATTTGTTTAGCACATTCTAACAGTGACACAGAGTGATCTTTCATTTGTCACTTCTCTGGAAGGTAGCCAATTGCCAGAAACTAAGACAGCAGTACTGGACGCTGTACACTTTTAGGAAATAGAAGTCTTTACCATGGGGAACAGGAAAGAATAATTCCCCATCTTATAGCAGGATGGAGAATAAAAGAAGATGAAAAGTAGAGGCTGGAATTCTAGTCCGCTGGAGTCATTTTTCCTCTTGTGTATTTTCAATCTTTCCCTTTCCATTAGGTATTTCCTTTCCCCTGAGCTACCAGTTATGCCACTGTATTTCTTAGCAGAGCAATGATTTTAATGGAAACCCTCATCAACTTGCTAAATCCGGTGTAGCCCAAAGATCTGCCTCCCCAGGTCATCTGCTGCTGCTCCGTGTAGGACGGCTGCTCCAACACATAACCTGTCCTGCCCCTACGCTCCCCCAGGTGTGACTCTGTGGTTCACTGGTGCTTCCTCGCCTAGAACTCCGACCACCAGCCTCCTCCATACAATGCTGCTGTTGCTACACTGGCCCCGTGGAGGGTTGACTTATTCAGTGAATACTTTCTGAGTTCCTATTATGTGCCAGGCATCGTTCTCATGCTGGGGTTACAGAGAAAACAACCACCGCAAACCCAGATTCCTGCCCTCTTGGAGGCTGCATTCCAGTAGGGAACAGAAACACACAGATAAATATTAGTCGGGGAAAAAGTGCTATAAAGAAAATAAAGCAAGGTAAGGGCATAGTGCAACAGACAGGTGTGTGTGCTGGTCTAGATAAGATGTTTAGGGAGGACCCCTCTGATGGGTGACATTTGATCAGCATCTGGAACGAAGTTGGCGGGGGAAGGAAATAGCTTGGTGGTAGAGCCCGTGCCTAGCATGCACGAGGTCCTGGCTTCAATCCTCAGGCCCTCCATTTAAAAAAAAAAGGGGGGGGGGTGATGCTGGGGAGAGATTCAGAGCAAGCAAAGTTCTGGGAGAAGAGGAAAGTCCCCGTGGTAGGAATACATCTGATATTTAGAGGACACGGTGGCAGAGTTTTAGAAATTATTTCAAGTGTGAAGTTATGTGAGGAAGCCACGTTTCCCTTTCATCCTCCTCTCTCAGTTTCCTCTAGAAAGTAAGCTCCAGGAGAGCAAGCCTTTTCTACACTGCTGTTTCCTAAATACACAGAAAAATGCCGAGGACACAGTACATGTAGAAAGAAATGTTTGCTGAGTGGTGACTGAATCAAGGATACACGCTCCACTGTGTGTAAGACTCTGAGGTACGTTTGGGGGTTAGCCAGAGGAATTTATAACAGAAGGGAAAAGTAGAGTTAACAGCCTGATGTTCAACATGACTAGTCCCGGAGTCCTAGGAATAGGAAAAAGCAAAAGCTAAATTCTTTGTTGCTATTGTTTTTTTTGTTTTGTCTTTTTTTTCTGGTTGGGGAGGTAATTGGGTTTACTTATTTATTTGTTTAATGGAGGTACTGGGGATCAAACTCAGGACCTCGTGCATGCTAAGCATGCGCTCTACCACTGAGCTATACCCTCCCCACCGAAACTTAAATTCTTCATAGGATCCTCTCGACGCACTCTCCATCTTGGCCTGTCTTTTCTGTCCTTGTCCATCCTCTGATTTAACAGTGAATAGAGAGACCTTTCTTTCACCTTGCGCCTAGAAAAATCTCCAGCTCCCTGTAGGAAAGTCTCACCACCTCCCTCCCCACAAAGGATTGTCTTCGCCCTGGGATTTAATTCTCTCTGTTTCTCCCCACAGGGGAATTCACGGGTCACAACGTCCTCAGGAGCAAATTTCCTAGCAACCAGGTGATTAATCTGGGTGATTCTCAGACTTTAGAGGTATTTGAATCACCTCAAGGACTTGCAGCAACAGATCCCGGCGCTCCAACCCTGAGTTTCTGATTTAATAGGTCTAGGGCGAGACTCGAGGAATTTATATTTCTAGCAAGTTCATTGGCGTTGCTGATGCTGCTGATCTGGGGATTGCCCTTGAGGAATCACTGACGTAGAAGAAGACCTCAGGGGGCATCAGCGAATACGTCCACCTGGGCTTTTGTGTGTTAAGTTTGGTCTCCTTTGAGATCTCCACTGATGTGAGGGCGAGAGAATTTGCTCTGCATTTCCACATGGCGGAACCACCCCTTGCATATTGATACAGGTTCCCCTTGCTGCCTGAGAGCAGAACATCCCTATATGGCATAAAGCGAAGAGCATTTCCTCCTCCTTTCAGATAGTTCGAGTTTGGCCACTTTGCTTTTACAAAAGACCTACATTAGTACATTCATACAGTAATGCCTTTTTTCATAAAAGCTAAAATCCTCTTTGGATATCTTTGTTATCAAAAACAGATCCTAATGTAGGTGTTTTATAAAAGCGAAGGGGTAGAACTCAAAACTTTCGGAAAGTGGGGGACACCTGTAATCTCGTCTCCTTGGCTTGCAGCATACTTCATTCACTTCTTTCTTTTTTGGTTATTTGTCATTTTGCCCTCTGTTGATTCTGCTTGTCCACTCTCCCCTAAAGGTGAGCATTCGCCTTAAAGTCCAGGGTCTCTGCTATTCTCCCCTGAGCTTTCTGCTCTCCAGGAATCCACCCCCTTTCCCCATCATCATCACCATCATCACAGCTGACCTTTATTTCCACTTACTGTTTTCCTGTGTTCCTTGTAGCACTGGACTTGTCATAAACATATCGGTTAGGATGTTGCCTTTGGCAGCAATAAACAGAAAATCCAACTTTAAAAACTAAGGAAACGTTTGATCTCACATGACCAGTAGTCCCAAGGTAGGGCAGTTCCAGGATAAGTTGACTCAGTGCCTCAACTTGGTCATCAATGGGTCTTTCCTTCTTTTCACACTGCCACTCTTGCCCTGTTGGCTTTGACCTCAGTTTTGCTTACCTCCTGGTTAGAAAATGACTGCAGTGGTTGCAACCATCACACACAGTCATGACATCGTCTCTTTCTCTCTGTATCCCTTAAGAGCCAGGCAGTCTTTCCTGGAGACACCCCAGGAGATCTCCCCTTTATGTCTCTCATTGGCTAGAACTGGGTCACGTGTCCGCTTTCAGCTGTTAAGAGAATGGGGTTTCCTTGTTGGTTACCCCTGAGTTGGGGCAGCGTCAACTTCTCCGAGTACTTGGCTGTCCTTTGGGGACACAAGGAAGAAGAAGGGAAATGATGGATGCTGGGTGGTGGGTGACTCAACAGCTGTCTGCTATCTGTGTGTTCTGGTTATATCTACCACTGCCTAGCAACACAAAAACTTAGAGAGGGAAACATTTGTTTTGCTCTTGACTTTGCAGCTTGGGTGGTGTTTGGTTGCAACAGCTCATTTCTCCTCTACTCGGTGTCAGTGGTGGTGGCTTGAAGGCTGGCTGTTAATTGTCTTCAGGCTATTCACTCATATGTCAGACAGTTAATGCTAGGGGGCCTTGCCTTGCAGTAGGTAGATTTTCTCTGTGTAAGACTGAAGAAAGGGCTGGGTTCCAAGGGCAAGTGTCCCAGCAGGACCAGGCAAAAGTCATTCATATTGCCTTTTACGACTAAGCCTTAGAAGACCCCTGTGCATTTTCTTCATTGGAAGCAGGTCACTCAGACCAGCCCATATACGTAGGATTGGAGTTCATTTGATCAGAGGAGTGTCAAGGAATTTGTAGATCATAGCATGTGTTATCTAATTAAATCTTCCAAGCAACCCTATGAAGTAGGTTCCATTCTCCATTTTTTTTTACAGATGAGAAAACAGGCTCAAGAGATCATGTTAGAACCTTGAAAATATTGTGCTAAGTGAACTAAGACACAATGTTGTATGAATTCCACTTACATGAAGTACTTAGAATAGGCACATTTATAGAGACAGAGCAGAACAGTGGTTACCAGCGACTGGACGAAGAGGGGAATACAGAGTTATTGTCTCACGGGCATGGAGTTTTGTGGATGATGAAAAAGTTCTGGGAATGAAGAGTGGTGATAATTGCACAACGATGTGAATGTATTTAATGCCCCTGGATTTCACATTTAAAAATAGTTTATAGCTCACACTTAGCATGCTTAGCATGCACCGGTTCTGGGTTTGATCCCCAGTACCCCCATTAAATAAATAAATAAACCTAATTACCTCCCCACAAGGTTAAAATAGTAAATTTTATATTATATATATTTTCCCACAATAAAAAAAAAAAAAAAAAAAGGAAAGAGAGAGAGAGATCAGGTTAACATTCTGACAGATTGTATCTCCCCAAAATGGCCACCACACTCTTTCCAGGGCAACATGCTTTTCTAGAACTTTGCCACACCCCACTAGAGGCCGCCTGTTTCTCCTCCCGTTGAAACTGGCAAGCGCCTGGTCACTGCCTCGGTGAACAGACCACAGTATGAGTGGTGCTGTGTGACTTCTGAGGCTGGGCCACCAAGGAGTAGGGCACCCCCCTGGCTTTCCAGGGAACTCAGATGCCATGTGTGGGGAAGTCGCAGTCCCAGCCAACAGCCAGCATTTACCGCTAGACACGTGAATAAGGGAGATTTCCAATGATTCAGTCTCCAGCCTTCGAGCTGAGCTATCCCAGCAGACACTGGGCGGAGAATTAGACCCTTGTGAGACATGCACAGAGGCCTGTCTACTTGCAGATTCAGGAGCAAACTAAATGTTATTTTAAGCCAGTAAGTTTTCAGGTAATGTGTCACATGACCATGGTGACTAGAACACATACCTAGTGAGTGACAGAGCCAGGACCTGAACCCAGGACCTGGAGCTGAAACTCCAGCACTCAATCATGCCCCACCTCTCTGTGAAGGACACACCCATCTACGCCTGTAGCCTGGCCAGTTCATGAATGTCCCCATGTAACTTTATAGTCTGTGTATCTAGAACCAAGTTTATCTTCTGTTCCTCAGAACTAGCTCTCCCCTGTGTAGAGGACCAGCTCCACACGGTGTCATGGCGCCCTGGCACATACCCACCCAGGCAAGGCTTGAACCATGGCTTATGTGAGACTTGGCAGAATGCCCTGTGGTCCTCCCAGGCACAAGATGATGGGAAACCTACAAGGAGCTGGTGCAAAGTCATCTTGCGTTCGCCTCTTTATCCCCCCTGGGAAGCTGTCACACGCCAGCTTCTCATTTCTCTGGGGTTCTGGTGAGACGTGGGCTTCAGAATATCAAACCGCTTTCCTGTAGTCTAGACTTAGCTCCTCAGCAGTGGGGCGTCCCACAACTCGCCTTGCAGTCATTCTGCCTCTCTTGTTTTGGTGGTGTACGAGATCATGGAGAGTTGGCACCTTTGGCTTCTTGTAACCTTGGTACCTGTAAAAATGGCTGCTTGTAACTTTGCGGGTTGAATCAGGTGTTGGTCTTGGCCTTTTTTAGGTGAGCCTGATTCCCTGCACTTCCCCATCTGTATGTCAGGTTAGTGTCTACTGAACAAATTCGTTCCTCCAAGGTCAAAACCTTGAGGGACTCCTTAACCCTTTCTTCATGGTATCCTTCCTCTAGACCTGTCAATTCTGCCTCCATAAATTTTCTCAGTTCTGCCTCTATTTCCCTGTCTGTTGTCTCTACCTAAATTCAAACCCTAGTCTGCTCGCTCCTCAGTTTTAGCCAAACTCTCGAACTAGCCTTCCTGTTTCCAGTCCTTCTCCCTCCAATCCATCTTCCGTGGTACTTCCAGAATAATCTTCGAAAAATGCCATTTTGTAGATGGTCCCCTAAGATTCATAGACTTGAAGTCAATGTCTTTAGCTTATTTAATGCTCTACAACTAGGTCTTCTGCTGTTCCTCTAAATTCATCTTCCATTAATTCTCCACATCAACCTTTTCTTCCTCCAGCTTGGCTAACATGGTGTCCTCTGAATATGTCAGGATGGCATCTCTTTGAGGCTCAGCCTGAGCCGCTTTCTTTCTCCCTGAAGCATTCCTCTACTGCCAGCTCTTCTGAACCCGTGTGCCACTGAGTTCTCTGTAGGAGTCAATGGGCTTATGGATGAGTCAGAATACAAAATGATTGGAGATAGCAGAAGATGACTAGACAGAGCAAGTTCATTGCCAATCGATACTAAAAATGTCTGAGGACTCCAGTAGGACTGGTGTCCTTGGCACAGAGGTTCTTAATCGGAGTCTAGGAGGCCCCTGAAGTTGATTGTAAAATTCTGCTGCATGCGATTAGCAATGTGTGTGTGTGTGTCTGTAACTGTGATCAGCTTCTTACAGAGGCCTGCTTGGGACCCAGTAAAGGCTAAGAACCCCTGACCTAGACAGAAGGTGGCAAAACTTAATGAAAAAACATAAGCAACACAAACCCCACTCGATTTTGGAGTCACAGGACTAGATTGGTATCCCAGCTCTGTGTGACACGGGCCTGTCACGAACCTTACTGAATCACAGTGTACTCATTTGGGAAATTGAAATTATCGTCTGCTCTGCCTAATCGGTTGGGCTTTTGTGAGGAATTTTATATCAAATTGCTTTCTAAATGATCAAATGTGCTACAAATATAAATTATCATACCACTTAACTCCAGACCGTATGGTTCTTAGTTTATCTGTCCCAGTTTACATAATTTGTTTTGCTCTCTTGAGATAATAGATTCTCATTAGTCTTACCTCCCCCGCATGTTGTCTGGGTGTCTCACTGGTCCAGAGTCCATTGCCATTGCCTGAGTCATGGTCACAAGCTTTAGTGTCAGATATTAAAGGTCACTGCTTCTCTTACCAAATAAAAGTCAATCCCTTGCAACGTGTTAGTCAGAGATTATTCGTTTATAAGGAACCGAAACTCACTGCGGCTGGGCCCCCTCCTCTCCCAAAGGAAGTAAGCGTGTTATTTAAAGCAGTGCTTCTGAAGCCATTTGTGGTGAAAAATCAGGTGTTTTGTCGGTTTGTTTCTTTTTAAAAAAATTTCCAATAATTGTAGAAATTAACGGACAGAAACCTTGATTAAATAGAGCCAGGAGACAAGAAGTGGGAGCTCTCACAGCCTGAGATGACAGCAGAGCCCGACAGGGAGGAGAAAGATGCCTCTTCTTCCCCAGCGAGGACTCAGCCAACGACAAGCCACAGACTCGGTCCACAGAGCCCTCCCGACGTGCTTTCCCCCCTAAGAAAGCGGTCTCCTTCTCTTGTCATGTGGAGACTTGCACGTGGCTCGCCATGGTTGCAGACGTTGAACAGCAATTCTCTGCTGACCTCAGATGAGCCCATCCTTTCTGGAGAAATATCTGGCAGTCTGTTTGTTTTAGGTCAGCAGCATCATGGATCAATATTTTTATAAAACACAGCAAAGAGAAAGATGGCATAAAAAGACATACAAAATCCAAGCCCTTTTAAATTCTGATTAGATTCAATAGTCAACTGTCAGAATAGCTATACGAATTTCTAAATTCTTACTCTCAATTTCTGTTCTTACTTACTGGAAGAAAGGTCTGTGGTCCATACTTTGAGTAGGACAGATTTAAAGGTTTCAAAAGCATTTCATGAAAATGAAGCCCAGTGGAGAGCCTGATCGCTTGCTGATCTATGTATGGGCTCCCTGGGTCCAATGAGCTACAAGGGAGGAATGACCACGTGGTATAAACATGGCTGTAAGGGTGGGAATGTTTTCCCTTCTTCTTGGTTCTTTGGCTGGTCTAATACTTAAATTGAAGTAAGACAGAGCAACAGGAGAAAAACAAAATTGTGTACATATGGGGGCCCTCTAAAGATATGAAGACCCAAAGGGCAGCCAGCTAATTGAAGCTTCTACAACATCCTAAGGAAAGGGATAGGGACCCGAAGGTACAAAGAAGAGGAAGGCCATTCACAGGAAGATGTTTGGAAAACAGAAGTTGCCCTGTTATGCTGGTAAGTTTCTTAGAGCACACACATGCCCTAAACACACACACTGTAGGAGCACACAGCCCTTGCTGTTTGTCAGGGGATGCAGCATCTCAGCAACTTCATTTGTTCAAACACTGCTGGGAGCCCGCTCTACACTGGAAATTGGAGGCTGAGTATAATGTCCTGCAGGGTTAAGTGTTCCATGAAGACACAGAGCAGGATTTTCACAGAAGTTATGCAAGTACTCTGTAATTTGAATGCAAAGATGACCAAAGTAAGCAACCTGTCCTCAAGCTCATGTTGTACACGGCTTTCTTACAGACGAATTTTCTGTCTACTCATGTGTGATAAAAATGCAATTTATATTTCCTAGTCCCAAAACTGTACCAAAAAAATTAAATTTCTATATATAGGCGACATGTAACATTTTCAGCTCATCAAAATCTCTGAACCCCTTCCATGTATATGGTCAGTTTCCTTGGAAGGGGGGTACCCCCAGGATTCCTGGTGTCCAGCACAATGGTATGTCTGCCTATATTCAATTGTATTTTTTTCTACTGTTGGTGGTGGTCGTGTTGACGACAAAAAAGCAGCAGGGTAGAGGACCTGGGATCAACATCCAGGCCCGAGTTACTGATCTGTAAGAGGGAGTTAATAATGTCTATGTCACAAAAGTGTAGATTATAATGAGATAAAAGTAAATAAAAGCATCTAGGCACAATTCTTAAGTGCCCAGTAAATGTGTGCTAAAGCTGTTTAGGAAGTCAAAATATGGCATACTCAGCCTATTTAGTTACTAGAGAGCCTTCTTTGTGAACTTCTGTGGGTATCACTGCCAGACATGACGACTCAGGCTTAAAATTATTGATCAAGAAAAGGTGCATGATTCTTGGCACTGCCTGTTTCAACAAAGGCAGGCAAGTGAGCAATGAATTTTAAGTTATTTTAAAAATAAAAAGTAAAAATTTTTAGTAAAGATGACAGAATGCAGCTGGACTGCAGAATCTCCTTCCTCTAATGCCTAATGAAATGAATGAAAAATGTTGTCTGCCACAAAATGTCATGTGAAATCCAGATCATAGTTGCTAAACCATGAAGCTTTATAAAAATTCGAATGGAATGAAATGGAAATGTCCGCCGGGCGAGAGGGTGCCCTTACCCTCCCCTCCTGCTATAATCCTCGTATAAGCCTGTGGGAGGCTACAGGTGATTAGCTGCCAACCCACATTTTAAAATCAGATTTAATACAGAAAGTCCACATTTCTGTCTTTTCCAGACAGAGGAGTTCTGTTCTGGCTGGACCTGCTTGCCTGTGATCACGTGCTCTCGTCTGCTGCAGTCCCACCTTCTCCACCAGCCTCGTTCCTCTGAGCGTGGGAGCCGGCAACCTCTACACTGGCCTATTTCCCACTTTTACAACGAGCAGCAGGGCTCGGCCAGAACAGGTAACCTGTCTAATGTTAAAACAGTGCCAGAGGCTGGATTTTCAACCTAGGTATAAATTCTCTTCTCTTTCCCCCGTACTGACCAAAACTGAGACAAAATCACTTATTTGATTCCCTTTCTTCCTCCACTCTGCCACGAGCCAGTCTCTAAGTCTGTGTATTTGCCTTTCTGTCCACACAGTATGTATGTCTGTCCTGCCATAGACCAAGACCATCTTCAGTGAGACCAGCTCAAAGCTGTTTCTTCGTTGTTGTGTCAGAAAACAACACAGAATCATACTTTCCAAGTGCTGCATTTTAAATTTTATTAAAAACAAGCAAACATCTTCAACATATCAAATGCTTTAATTCACATTTCTCTGTCTGTAGGCATTGACCACAGCAACACAGACTCAACACAACAAAAGCAACTGACACAGGGAAGTGAAGTGTAGGGACAGGGTATGGTGGCCACGGCGGGAGAAGGTGCACGAGGCCAGCTGGCTGCTCAGGTGGAGCCGTCACAAGCGTCCTTGACACCGCGAGTTCGCAGACCCGCTTCAGCCAGTTCATGTGCACGTGACCAGGCCCAGGGATCCGGCTGCTCTAAACTTGCATACAACAGGATTAAGACTGGAGCCAATTCATCTGCCGGGCTCATTCAAGCAGATCAAATTTGAAAGACTGCGGGCAGAGCCCCGACCAGGAAAATGACAAATGTCCTTATGAGCCATTATCACCCAACAACACACAAAGCGCCCTTCCTTACTCTGGGAATTGCTCAGGTAGCCCGACCTCCTCATCGGATCAGCATGCCCCTTTGCCTGGACAATGTTACAGGAACAGACACAGCGACCTAATGTTCCAGTTCTCTTCAACATTCCGTGTCAGCCATCAGAAAGGAACACACAATGCAGATTTCCTACATTATAGGAAGTGCATTCTGCTTCGACACTTTAACACTGGTAGCCCAGGGCATCTTTCAGAGACTGAGGAAATATCCCAGGTCTGGAATCAGCAGTGCATTTAAGTTTATAGTTTCTAGCTGACTTATTTTCTGCAGATATTTCTGTAAATGACCAAGTCAATCATTTGTTTTGTGAACTTCTGTACCAGAGGGTGACATTTTTTGGTTCTTTCCCCGGAACCTTAGAGTGAGCCTTTTTGAGACCTGTGACTCTCATGTGGTGGCTACACATGTGGGGGTTGTAAGTGTGTGTGTGTGTGTGTGAGAGTGTGTGTATTTACACAACTAAAATTAAATATAACCATTTCTATACTACAATTAGAAATACAAGGAACAGAGGCTGTCAGTGCTTTACCGTTCAACAAAATGCCTTTAAAGTTTGTGAAATAGCCCAGTGGCCACATTCCAAGCAGCAACTGAGACATCCAAAATATTCTTTTTACAAAAAAACATGAGGTCTCTGAGTATGTAAAAACTAGTAGAAAATTAATCGGGTGACAGTCATTATAGTGGCTTCCAAACTCTGAAAAAAAAAAAATAGTGAAGACTTTTTTTTTTTAAAAGGAAGTGGTTTATCTACTGAAATCTGACCTGAAGCAGCACTCCAGCATAGGGAGAAAGCAGGAGCCCCAGGGGTCCCCCACTGGCCCCTGAAGCACTGTTTGTCCTCCAAGACTGCATGGATCACAGTCTAAAACCTACAGTTCCACATAAAAATCTGAGGCTATCAATTTTCATGTAATAGAGTTTATCAACTGGATAGGATATGAACAAGTTTTTTCACAGTGTTCCTTTACAAGACAGATTTGTGGGGAAGAGGGCAGTTAGTGGAGTAAAGGAAAGACAATTTTAAGAATATCCAATTAACTCAAATTTTCTGCATGGCGTTTACTTGGCAAAAGCCCTGGGTGAATGCATGAGGTACAGAGCAGTAATTTTAAAATTTCAGTGTGCGTCAGAAATGCCTGAGGTGCCTGTTAACAAAGCCAGACATGTCTACGTCCATCTCCAGAGATATGCATTCACCAAGTCAAGGGTTGGTTGTTGGGCTTAGGTGTCCACACTGCCAACCAGCTCCCCAGGGGATTCTGCTGCTGCAGACAGACTGCAGATCATACTTTGAGAAACAGGAGATAAGCCTTGAAGGGAAAATTTGCAGAAGGCAGGGGCATACTTTTAAAAAGTAAAACCAAAACAACCTCTTCTGTCTTGTCTCTGAGCATACATCTTCATTCAGATTGGGATAGAGTAACAACACTACTTTTTCTTTTTACATTTCTAGATTTTTTAAAAAATAAATCTATGTTTCATTGTCCCAAATTAGGCAGAATTAAAAAAAGTCTGAATATAAATTGCTGGTTCGTGTTTCAATATTATCATTTCGAGGGAAAAAACCTTTTGACCTTTTCAGCTGAATACATACAAATGACATATTTGGATCCACATGAATCTGTAAATTAATATAACCTTTAGAGCTTCCTAGATAGTGCAAATTTTAAATTCCATACTGTACATTAAATACAATTTTACCTTATATTACAAATGCACGCTGTTTTTCTTTTGACATGCTGGTAATATTCATTTTTACAGTGCAAAAAGGACTGATTACAATTTCTGAGTCACAGTACATTTTCTAGCTCTAAGTAGGCAAACATGTTTCAAAAAGCAAATACTACACGTTTCTGACACATCCTAAAAAAATAAAAATAAATAATTTTGACCATAAAAGTTTTATAAACATTAGCTACATTAAGGGTTCACAGCTAAATTGTTGCAGAAAACCTAAGACACATTTCAGATCATGTAATCTTACCATCAGACAACTTGTATTTAAAAACATGTCAGTTTTGATTTCTATTAAACATAACAAAGCACTGAAAATTATCACCATCTACTTATGGGACCCATAAGAGCTGCCAGGTACTCAGTATTTAAGATACTAGGCTTGTGAGGAGTCAGGAATGTATTAGGACAGCAAAAGATGGGAGAAGTCTGAAAACAGACATGGAGACGTGCTTTACTTCATATATTTCTTCCTGAGAATGTAGAAGTTATTATTTTTTAAAAAATCAAGACAGTTTAAAATGGAACAGAAACATCCTGTGGCAAATTATTTTTTGTAAAGTGCAGAATCCCTGGTAATGTCAACAATGGCTATCCTAATATGTAACTTGCAAACATTAGTCTTGTAAATTGTACTTACTTAAAACAAGGCACATGCCTCTACATTTATTTGAAATGCTGGGTAAATGTGCCTAAAAAGTTAGTGGGTTTTTCTAAAATAAGATAGTATGTTTTATGATATGGTATTCTGAAATAACTTTCCTAATCAAAATTAAATCTGAATGAGTGAATAAGGTAAGAAAAACTTCATGAAGTGTCAAATAGGGAGAAAACTTCACTGGATTATGAAAATTGAAAAAACAATTTGTTTTTAAATAAATGAGTGTTGTATATAAACATTTTTTTTTAAAAAAACCTGTTCTAAATCCAACATTACGGTTAGAGTACAGTTTTAACAATTAAAAAAACTACACAGTTATTTTGATATCCCATATTAACTATTTACTTTGATTGTATAATTAGCACTATGAATTATAGATAAAATATAGCCTAAGCAAAATGAATTAACAGTGTATTTGTAAAATGTGATGCCTGTAACAATTCTGACCATGAATTAAAGAATGAAACTCATTATACTCAAAACATGATCAGCCCATGAAAGAAAATCTACAAACTCTCCCTCCACCTCAACAGGTAACCTACTGTGAGAGGTGTATCAACAAGGTGAAAACAGATCTGCTCACAAAATCTTTCAGTACTAGAACTGAGCTTCTCCCACTGAGATCTGGAAGAGGTTAATTTAAGCAAAATAAAAATATTCTATATAGTGCACTGACTGCTGTATACTCTACTTAGTTGTTCCTTCAAAATACGGCCTGAGCCCGAAGGTGACTGAAACTTAAGTTTATGGCGCTTTATAATAGATGGCAGATTCATAACAAATCCTTTAGAGGAGCCAATGGCGTCCTGCAGGATACTTTCTAATCTTTCAGAGGTTAGTGTCATTAAAGACCACCAAGCTCACAAGTGGGCCATTTGTCATAAAAACCCCAGGCTGGAGGCCCCCCAGGGAGGCCCAGCTGCAGACCTGGGGAGCAGGGTGGCGAGCAGGAGGGGAGCCGGCTCCCAGGCGAACCATGAATCAGCCCTGCGGTACGTTTTTGGGAATTGAGGGTCAGATAAAACACTGAAACAACTTCAGCTACCCAAAAGTAGTTTGCCAGTGCTTTAAATCCCCTTCTGTTTTTAAAAACAGAGGAATATTTCTGAAGAATGAGAATATCTCAATAATATACTGCCAGGATAATTAAATTACACATTTTAATTATTAATCAATGGACTGCATGTCTATCTGATTGTGAGTAACAGAATTTATGCGATCAATTTACCAAATAAAACAATATATTGTAAACACTAAACACAGGTAACCACAACGAAGAAAATAAATAAGTAAAAAAAATATATCTCTCATTTTAAAATAAATAAGATATAAACATTTTAGCAGATGATTCTGTCCACTTCCCCGAGGGGAAATTCTGTTAAGTACTTTGGATATAAAAGACTACTCTATTTCAAAATACTACAAGACCACTACATTTTAAAAACTTATCAATCAATACTGAACTTTTTTGAGCAATTAATCTGACTAGTAAATTTTCTTTAGGACATTTTTTTGAATTGTTGACATTGTCTTTTACTCAAAAGGGAAGTTGCTGAACCATCCAGCTCGAAACCTGTAACTTTCAATCCAAAAGTGCTCTGAATGTTAACTTTTACAATTCACCTATGTGGTTTGCTTTTGGCTATAGTGGGATATAAACAAGATGCTGAATTTTGGTTCAACTTGATCAGTAACAGAGGTAATCAAACAACACTAGGGGATGGAAAATGCTCCTAAAATGAAACTTAAAATAAAAAATTTAAATACTGTCTTTCTTTTACACTTCTCCTTTTAGGGTTCCTGGAATTAGACACTTAGGGACCCATTTGGTGCTGGGCTGGAGAAGACCTTATTAAGAGGCAGCTGCAGAGGACGGCCAGCACGAACCATGCCGTCTGACACCACCATCTCCTTTCAAAAAAACAAGTCATTTTTTAAATGTTATGGTGTCACCACATTATCAATTAAGATGGAAATGATTTTTCCTCCATCCACGTCTTGTCGGATGTATGTGTCCATCAACTGTGTGGTTCAAGAATAAGGAACGAGAGCGCAGACTCCAGTGCACCTACTCAGACATAAAGCCTTCTTGGGATGTTCTGGGACTTTTAACAGTTAGTGCTATATGACCAAAGCATTTGCTGAAAAAAGACCAGGCATCTGAAAACAACTGAAGTCTGGCTGTTTTTGGAATGCTATTTACATAAATGTATACCCATTATACTACTGATGAAATGAAGACTAAACTAGATGACAGAGAAGTTCTATTATGGAGGAATATGCATCTACTCATTTGTGAGGATTCTGTACTAAGCTCTCACTTCCTCATCCATCTACTCAGTTTCCTTCGTGTCCTCTGGATCCGAAGTACTAGAGATGTCATCATCTGTTTGCTCTCCAGAGAAATATAACATCAGTGCATGTGTCTTGTGGGTTATGGTGACAGTGCAGGGCCCTTGGGCCCACGGCTCCCCATCTACCTGCATTGGCATCATCGAGCACTTCAGTATCAGCTAGAATCAGAGCACACAAAATTAGACAAAAGTCAGTCTCCAAGAGTCCAGAAAAATCTTCCTTAGTAACAGGCATAGTATCCCTTAACCCTTCTCAGGGACATTTCTTAGCATTTCATTCTTAGAAAATTAATCTGAATGTATCTTTATTCCTCGATTGTTTAAGGGATTTTTTTCCCACTGAATGCTTCATTTCTTCAGCTGGAGTGAGGGCCATACTCCCTGCTTCTTCCCCATCCCACTCACCTGTGGTGAGCACGAGCTGTAAACCACTGCTTAAGGAAAGCTATCACATGGACGTTTACTTCTACACATCAATGGCTTAGAAATGGACAAATCAGTCCATGACAGCAATATTCCACCTACCCGCACCGTGTGTGCTTGTCCTATTCGAAAAGGATTTGCCAGTTTCACTTGAATCTGAGCACAGTGGAAAGACCCATATACTCCAACGACTTCGAGTAAACCATCATCGTGCCTAAAGTTGGAAAAAGGAGATACGGATTATATGATGCAATAAAATAAAAGCAGTCACATTAGGACAATTACTTTTTTTCTTAAATTGAAGTATAGGCAGTTGTAATGTGTCAATTTCTGGTGTACAGCATAATGTTTCAGTAGGACAATTACTTTTTAACACAGGTGGGCCATCAACTTATTAAATATTGGTATTAATGAGGTATAAAAAAAAAACTTGAGGGAAAAATGTTAAAAGTCTACAAGGAACAACAGACTACTTTAAAGAAAACAGTAATATAAAAAACCAGATTGCAAAGGTACATACCTGGCAAGAGGGTAAGTCTCGTCTCCCATCCCTTCCCACAGTCTGCAGCCACCGCCCCAGTAGCCAATGTTCAGAACTATAATACCTTCCAAATTCGGCAGCTCTACTCGCTCACCATCCAGTTCTAGCTTTAAAGAAATTCAAGTAGTTAGTTACTACAGGGCACATTATTTCCAGACACATCCACTTAGAAGTCACATCCACTTTCTTGCAAAGATGTGAGAACTGCACGTGTAGAAGACAGCCTCCTCCCCTCACTCTAGGAATCTGGCCTTTCCCCCTTGTTCAATGTTTATTGTAATAACTGAATTATAACAAATGAATTTTTTTTTTACCAAGGTCATCAAAGACATCCTTTTTGTTAAACAGTATTTTTTTCCAGGCCTCATCTAACTTGCTGTTTTAATAGCACCTGACACTGCTGACTCTTCCTCCCCATTTTCCTAAAATATTCTCTTCCTTTGCGTTCTGGGAAGCAGGCTACTTCTCTGGATGTTCCTCCTCAGTCACTCCTGAGCACTCACTTCCAGCCTCATGTTGAAGGCATTCCACAGAGCTATGCACAGGCTCCTTTCTCTTCTCATGCTACACACTTTGGAGGAAAATCGGAGCCATTTCTGTCTTGTTCATTGCCACCTCTGGCTGACAGCTCTATTTTGCTAGTCCAGGAAAGTGAACTGGGCTAGATCTGGCTATTCAATAGCCAACAAAACACTTCCAACTGTGGCACCTAAAGCTACCATGCACAAAACTGAGTTAAGCATCCTTTCTGCAACTGACTTTCCCTCTGCCCTCCCCACACTGCTTAATCAGAAACCTGGGAATTATCTTTGACTTCTATGCCTTTATCCTCCATATCCAATTAATCATTAAAAACAACGGATGCTATATGTCTAAGTATCCACCCCTCTACATTACTCCTGATGGTACCCCAGTCCAGCACCCCTTCATTTCTCTTGCTTTACTCTCCTCTTATTCATCTCTCAGATTAGTCAGATTGACACTTATCTCCTACTACAACCCCTCAATGATCATGATCAAATCCAAGTTCCTTAACAAATCACAACTTCCTCTGTAATTTGGCTTCTGTCCATCTCTCCAGCCTCAGCTCTTGCCTGCCGCTTTTCCTCCTGCAAGCTATGCCCCAGCTTAAACACACTCAGATATACCCTGTTCTCTCTTGCTTCTGTTCTTAGCCTAGAATAATTTTCACCTCTTTCTTCACTTGGCTAAGCTTTAATTTTCAGATTCCAGCTTGCCACTTCTTCCAGGAAGACTTCCTTGTTAGTCACTGTCCCTAAACAGTTTCTCTAGCCCCTGGGTCATGCACTGCTCTTATGTATTCCTCTAGGGCTGCACGTTTTCCTCACCATATCACTTCTCATACCATACTGCAATGTGGTTTAAACGTCTTTCTTCCCTCTAGACTGTAAACTTAGTGACAGCGAGGGATTCATCGTTGTGTCCCCAGAACTAGAACAGCGCCTGGCATCCTGTAGGTGGTTTCACAAATAATTTCTGTGTAAATAAACTATCAGACAAAAAAAGTGTGACCTCGTATGCTTCACTCTACCCATGCTATCAAAGCCCAGGAGAAAGGGAAAGGATAAAGCAGGAGACTTTTTAATGGGATTATCTCACTGCTCCCCCTGTGCTGTGGCAGCAGGGGCCGCCAGGTCAGCATCTGCCGGGCTGCAGCAGCTTCCTTTGGCCTGTGCACAGTCAGGCTCCTCCCTCTCTGCTCATTTTTTCACTTTCCCCAAGCTGTTTGTTGTCTGGCTCTTCCCTTTCTACTTATTTTACTAGTTCTAGGTTTTGCTGTATTAATGTCTTTGTTGTTGCTGTTAACCATTACAGATTCTTTTTGGAAGCAAGCAAGAAATACATGTAAAACTTTGCCATATCATGATGTCAGGGACATTGCAGCAATAAGTAACCATGAGTATCCTATTTCTACTGTTCATACATTTCTATTTTGCTTTACTATGTAAGAGGGATACAGCGCAACCGTAATACAAATTAAACTTTAGGCTTAAATTTCCCCTGAGAGTCCATGATGAGTCAGGCACCGCATTAGGTAACTTCACACTGGTCATCATGTCTGAACGGATGCTATTCAGTGTAAGAGTTAAACAGACTCTGGACTTACATAAACCTGGGTTCAAATCCTGGTTACCTGTGTACTCGGGCACTTTGTGAATTCGGGAAAGTTATCTAATTTCAAACAGTTTTCTGAGTTATGGGAATCTAATAGTACCTGCCTTCCAGGTTGTGGTGAGAATTTCATTGGATAATGGATATAAAAGCACTTAGTAAAGTGCCTGGTACAGAGTTAATACTCCGTATGTGTTAGCAAAATATGTTAATGGAAAATTCAGCTTTTTTGTTAAAAAGAAAAAAGTCCATAATCCAGAGACCATTTAAAACCTTAAAAGCTTACCTCAACTTTTTTATTCAAATCTTTACATTCTTGCACTAAGCAATCTTTGGTTCCATAAAATAAGTACACAGCCTATGAGAAATGAACAGAAAACATGATATTAAAGAAATCTGACGAGCCCCGTAAGCAAGAAAAAGATACTGAAGCAAAGCTCCCTGACGTGACTGCTGAGCCGGGTTTCCGCAGAGCGCACTATGTGCTGACGGGAGAAGGGGCGCCATTATTTCTGAGTTTAACTAGCCCACTTTCTCAAGGGGAATGTAGGTTAGGGTGGTTTGTGCTTAAATGGTATTTTCTCCCAGCTTTTCCAAAAAGCTACACTTTATAAAGAAACACTATATTAAAATGCGAAAATTCCACCTTTTCCTAGCACTTCAGATTACTTAATGGAATACAGATAAATCTAGCAAACATTTTATAATCCTTTTCGAATATAGAAAGGTTGATGGAAGCACTGAGATGTTAATTACCACTTGTATAAACATCAATACTTACTGCCTTAGTAACTATATTAATAAAAGAGAACTACTTGTAAATTTGAAATATTTGTAAAACAGAACCAGGAACAAAATTGTTTTACATCCATTTTTCACATCCTGTTGCTCAATCACCAAAAGTCATTAAAAAAATTCCAAGACAGAACTTCCACCAGTGGAATCAACTGTGCTAGAAACCAGAGCGATGATCTTAGTTAAACTGGTAAACCCACTGCTCCTTTTCTTACTTCGTCTGCCTTTTAGTTTTTTCAAGCCAATGGAATCTACTTTTCCATTAATGACTTCACCAAAAATTTATCTTGCCTAAAATTTCTTTCCAATTCTTGTTGCCATTTAAGTAAGATAAACTATCATATATTCTATTTAGTTGCCATCTAAGCAAAATATGCTGTAAAACATTCCAACTTCGAGTTAAAAAATTTTTGTCACGGTTATAAAATACTTTAATAAAATACATTTAAGGATCTAATTTGACAGTCTTACACAAAATGGAGCAGGCAAATGTTTCCATAAGTTAGTTCTATCTCAATCTACTTGAAAGAGTGCTAGATATAATTGAACTATTGATTTTTACCTTCGATCATAAGCAGGGAATGTTATTTTATCCAACACACCTTATTAAGAATTCTGCTAGAAAACAGAGATGGTGCCTTCTCACGATGAGCGTGAAAATTGAGAGCCATAAGAGCATCAGGTCCAACAGAAAAATAGTTGTTCATTGTGAATTCCTGTGAAAAAGGGTAAGTAAGAATGAGCAAGAGATTATGCTTCAGTCAAGCCTGTGTCATATAGTAAGTATGTAAATCTTAGTCTTTATGTTCTTTATGAAAATGTAAGACTTTCTGCATTTACTTTCCACATAGAGCTATTTCATGCTATCCAGTGAAGTTTCTAGAAATAAAGCTTCAGTTCAAAGGCTGATATTTATAGACATACATTTCTTTTTCCATTTCTGTTGAATATGCTACGTCTAAATGGCTCTGCTTTGCACCCAGGCTTTCCACTCCCGTGTTCCCGTTATAGTTGCTTGTTATCCTCACCAAGCTCAGGCTCTCAGCTTTTTCAGCCTCAACCTAGGGTACTGGTCCCGACTTAATTCATCTTACTTCCCAACCCAGCCTGGATTCCTCAGTCTGTCTCCAGCTTGATCTTGTTCCTGAGCAATAAGCTTGAATTTTCAACTTCTTGTTCAGTGGGCCACTGATTCAAGGCTGACATGCCCTAAATCTAATGCATTTTCTTCCTACTCAAACTTGAAACTCTTTTTTTTTCTTATCTTGTTAATGTTATTTCTGCATATCTCATCCTAAAGACTAAAAATCTGGTAGTAATATATATTTTCTCTCTGCCCCTAATACCAATCAGCTGCCAGGTTTTGATCAATTCTACCTCTAAAATGTCTTTGAATTGGCCTCATCCTAACATTCCCCTTGTTTTGCCACAGTGCAGGTTTCTAAGCTATTTTCACACTATCTCCAGAGTATCTCTTTAAAAATACAAACCTGCTATTCCTGTATCATTTGCTACTTGTTAACCACGTTTTGTACCCTCTAGTCCATTTCCCCTACCTGGAAAGTCTCTTGTTCCTTTCCCTGTTGATCGAAATTTTATTTGCCAGCTCCAACTCCCATGTCACTTCCCCTGAAATCTTTGCAGCCTGATCTAGCAGGGCGGGACCACGCACACCTGCAGCCTGTTCCATGACCAGCTCCCTAGAGATAAGCACCTGTCGCTATGTCCCACCACAGCGCCACACCCTGTACAATGGAGGCACACCATTGTGTTTGTTGAGCCACTCATAGCTGCAGCCCTAAAAACATACCTTGGGTTTTCTTAAGTTGTAGTAGCCTTTATTTGTTACTTGAACTTTCCATCTAAAAAACAGAAGTCAAAAGGGTCAGTAATTATCACCAAATTAACTGCCAATGAACTATAATTATTACCAATCAACCCTGGGTGCCTGGCAGATGAAGTTCTACCAAAACAGCATTTGGAGAAATAAGCACATTTAAGTGAGTACATGAATTCGGAGATAAGTACCTGGCGTAATTTATGACTTCAGTCCTTATAGAACAACAAAATAAAGAGCAACAAAATGAATGCCAGCATCTACATATAAGTACAACTAACAAAGTCTTTCACATTTAAATTACATTTAACTTTATACAAGTCTTCATTTATAATCCAAACAACATTCCCAAAGCTCAAGAAATCTACTTTTGAGGGAAGGGTAACTTACCTGTCTAATTTAATTCCATCTGCTTCCATCACATTTCTTAAGACTTGTGCGACTGGGATTTCTCCTGCGTAACCTGTACCCCAGCCCAAGGTATTGGACAGATCGTTGCCTGTTCCCAGAGGCAAGACTGCAACCTGTGGAATGTACTTCTCTTGTCCCTGTAATATGGAAGATGTATTTCAGATTTTTCTCTTCAAACTATTTGTAGGGTAATAATACTTGGTAAAATTTAAAGCCCAAATCAATAAAGATATAAATATAACAATAACTGCTTAATAATAATATTAAAAATTGGTAGGGTCCTCTAACATTCATCTGCATGATAAAAAATAACCACAAATACTGTATGAGTATCTTTGAAATGGTTCTGTGAAAGGCAAGTAGGTCTTAGAAGATGGATACCTTAATCTTCATTTCATCAACTGCATCCAGGACCCAGCCCACAGTCCCATCCCCACCACAAACAAGTACTCGAGCTGAGTAATAGGGAAGAAGAGTACAAAGTTGCAGCGCTTTGACAGGGGGAGTTTTAGTTACATCAAAAACCTAGAAATGAAAGAAAAGGAAAAAATTATTTTCATACAACACTGTCCTCCATCTATGAGGATAATTTCCCTTTAGGTGAGTACAGGCCTGGCTAAATGTCAATATTGGCTACGATGCGTTTATCTTTAACAATATGCCAGCCTACATTCACTGTGGCTATGTTCATTGCTTTAACAACCATTACAATCCAGGGAAAATGTCTAACTAAAAATGAAAAGATTAATAGTTAAAGGAAGATTTTCTCTTTGGTTACCTGGACTGGATTTAGGAGGATCCTAAATTCTCCCAACAGCCCTTCTCCCATGTTAGTTCCACTGCGAGAGTTGGCCAGGATTATTAACGGAGTCCATTGTTTTCCAAGCTTCGAGGCTAGCTAAAAAAATTAATGCGAGTGAAAAGTGCTTACTATCTCAAAGATGGTGAGCAGTACGTTTTTTATTTCTTAGTAACAACAGTGCTATAAATTTGCTGAGAGAAAAACAACTTTCCAATTGATACAATATAAAAATCAAAGAATTCTAAGAATGGAAAGGGTCTTTACAGATTAACTAATTTAATTCCACTTAATATATAATCCTCTTCTACATTATTCTAGATAAGTCATCCAGCATATACTTGGATACTCAGGTAAGAAGAAACTGGCTAACAAGGCAGCTCATTCTACTAAACCAAATTATTAGAAAGTTTTGACTTAAACTGAGTTAAAGATCTGTCTTTCAATAACTTTCATCATTCTACTTTTGCTTCCTGAAGCAAGCACTGATTTTACTTGTTCTTCCATATAACTGTTGTGCTCAAACACCTGAATCATTAGATCTTTCATTAGCCTTATCTCCTAGGCAATACATTTCAACCGTTCATAGAATGGACATTGATTTTCTCTGTTCTCTTAAACTTGACTGTCCTTTTCTGGATATATTCTAATTTTCTAGCTTTTTTTTTTAAATTTATTTTTTAAGTATTTTATTTACTTATAATTTATTTTATTTTGGTAGAGGAGTAATTAGGCTTATTTACTTTTAGAGGAGGTACTGGGGATTGCACCCAGGACCTTGTGCATGCTAAGCATGTGCTCTACCACTTGAGCTATACCCTCCCCATAGCTTTTTTTTTTTTTAAAATGGGATATTCAAAAATTGATTCAAGAATCTAGATTCATACAAAGCCCAAAGTCAAATGAAATTAATGTTTCTCTAATCTAACCACATCTTTCTTCTCCTTTTCTCCTTATGGATACAAACATTAATGAAGATGTTTCATTGTTTTACTTAGTGATTCTGATCCCCTGTGATCTCAGATTGAATTCAGATACATAAGGAAGGGGTTGTACATTTAAAAAACAAGTACCACGACAACATTAAACATAATGTTTCAAATTTTAAGATGCATCCTTCTTTTGCAGGAAAATTGACAAAGATGACATTTAAGATATAAAATCTTTACTTGGAAAAAACACAATATAATTTTAGAATGAAACAGTTCAATTACTTTGGCATATTCAAATAGGAAATAAATGCATATTTTTAGTACTGAAAGATACGGTTATATCAAGCTTCATACACATACATACTGCAAAGTGTTGTCACCAGCTTTAACGTTCACCACTATCTGTGCGAGCATCTAATGTGCAATGTAAACTTATCTCTAGGCACCCTATGTAAGGTTCCGAACGGAAAAACACTTTTAGACAATGTGTGAGGAAAATCTACTTTCTTTTCACAGACATTAGCCATGAATCCCATATCTAGCTGTTCATCAGAAACATCTGAGGACTTAAAACAAAGATGGATTTCCAGGATTTCCCCTAAATCTACTAAATGAAGCACGATGATGGAGGTGGGCTTCCTCAAGTGATCTGGATGCAGGCAGTGACTTTAGGGACCACTAACAGAACATTTAAAATTTCCCTTCAGACATGAAAGCTCTCAAGAGCCCAAATTTGCGGCACATATCTAGGAAGTGGGTAGGGCTTTACAAGTCTTACCATCGTGATTCCTCTCACACGCACAGTTGTGTGAGTGTTTCACATCCTAACTTAGGTAACTTTTTGGAAATCAATTATACAAGGAAAAATAAACTCTGATTACCATTGCATAATCCGTTTTTCTGTCTTTACGCATCTGATTAATAGAGGTTAAATAACCTGGTGGAATGATGAGGTTTTTGAATTCACCAAAATCACACTTTTCATTCTTTAAGCTGTTTTTCATGCATTCATCATGTACTGTTTTCTGACACCAAATGCACCTGAGGGAAGGGAGAAACAAAGATAATTATTAGCTTTAAATCATCATCTTACGATCTGCAAACCAATCACCTTTGCCAAAAAAATTAAAATAGTGATTGCATCACCGATGAGCATAAAATCTGGCAATAAAATATTTATAATCATATCTGCACAGTGTAAATGGAGCAATCAAGTCTGAATCTACATGGCAGTTTAATCTAACAGTGGTCTTAAAGTGTGGTCCAGGGAAGATCCTTTCAGGGTGTCTCTTGAGGTTAAAATCATTTTAATAGTAATATATTATTTCACCTTCATTCTCTCAAAAGTGTACAACTGCGTTCTCTGGAAGCTATATGATATGTGCTAAATCAACAGACTGAATGCAGAAGTGAACAGGAGAATCTAGCTGACTGCTACACCAAAGAAATGTACCAAAAATATAAAACAATGTCAATCTTCTCACTAAATTTTCACAAAAATACTTTATCATTATTTTAAAAATGAACATTTAAACAATTTCTCAGTTTTAATTTATAACATAGTAAATACCAGTAAACATAATCCACATAAACAAAAGCTGATCTAGAACAATGGTTCTGGGTATTATTTATTTGTGCTTTGGTTGGAAACGATTCATGAGGCCTAAAGGCCTTGCTGCTTAAATGCCTCACTGGCCTAGGTCCAGGTTTGAAAACCTCCTGATTTATAACCATCTGTGAACACTCAAGTAAATAAAGCAAAACAGTCAATTTCTTATTAGCAGTTAATGCAAAAGTAATTTGTATGTTTGCATATGAAGTACAGGCACATTTATGTTCAAATTTGCCTCTGTTTGAACCCATATGTGAAACAAGCAGAGACTAGTGCTGGTAAAAGTCCTGGGCTTCTATTATTAATCTGCTAAGTATTTAATCCACTCACAGATAAGTCAGATCTGACTGTACAGACAAAAGCTAGCTCAAAGAAGTTAACAGTTGTCATTAAATAAATAAAGAATTTAAAAAAGAGGATAAAAACTCTTTCACTCCAAGGTCATCTCTCCTGGACTTCTATTTTTAAGTTGTTTTTTCTGTTGGATGTTCAAATTTGTTAAGTAATTACTACTGTTTACTCAAGAATCCCATTTACTGCTGAAATCAGAATTATCCACGTGACCTGATAAAGAGAAAACTGTAAAATAACTTGCATGATAAACTTTGTTAACACTTTCTTTCAACCTAAGCTTGAGAAACTACAATAGACTGCTTAAGTAGTCAAAGTATACCACCTACAACTACTGCTCTACTGTTAACTTTAAAATAGTGTATTCCTATTGAAAGTAACCTGAAAGGATACCCACTGAATTATTTCACAATGGTTTCCTCTGGGAAGAAAGGTGGGAGGGACAGATGAGAACATTCACTTTTTACTCCATGTTCTTTTTATTGCTTGAATTTCTTTCTTTCTTCCTTTTTTTTTTAAAAAAAATATTTAACAAATGCTTTACTGTGAGAGTAACTTTCTCAATGTCCATAATATAGATGCACTTTCATAATCCAATAAACAACTCAAAAAGTTTCACAGCCCAATAGTAAATGTAAGTTTCCAATTTGAATGAAGTCTAAAATACACAAGTCAGAGCCCTGACCATACAAAAGGATAATACTCAAAGGACGCTCACAGTTCAGAATCACCCCACTGTTTCTGTGGAAAACCCAAGGCAATTCCTTGGTAGTAACTGGGTTTAACAGTATTATAATTCTACTGGACAAATTATATCAGGGATCTCTCAATTCTGGAATCCCAGTATTAATCGACTACAAACAAGTATTAGCCCACATCTGTCACCAATGACTCAGAAGTTTCTTTCTAACGAACTGACCATTAGATTTCCATAGTTCTGAAATGGCCAACAGACCACAGAAAGACACTTCTTTAGGCTCCTGCTTGAAACCAACAGCTTCAGCAAACTGCTGGCCTTGATTCTGGGCCAAATATTACTTGAGTGTCTAAACACCAGTATATGTCCATGAACTACTTGTATAAATTTTTAAAACTGTATTTTTAAATAAAATGATATAGGCTATGCTTGATAATTTAGATAATACAGAAAGGCATAAAATAAAAGTCATCCAGATATAGTTACTCTTAACTTTTTGATGTACTTATTCTGTTTCACAGTCCCTAGTTGGTTTTTCAGATTAGGGATATGATGCATGTATATCTGGACGGTACTTTTCTTCAGAAATTGCATCATGAATTCTGTCCTATGCTATTAAGTATTTTTTTAAAAAAAACACGGTTTGTAAAGAATGTGTAATATCCATCATGCAGATATACCATAGTTCATTCAACCCTTCCTTAAAAACAAAACAAAACACATTTAGATAGTTTTTCTAAGTATAACCAACATGATACACAACCTTAAACATAAATGAGATTATTTCCCTGGAATCTTAGAAGTCAAGTTACTGAATCAAAGTGTGTCCGTCTTCCTAAGGTTCTTGAGGTGTCTGTCCAATACGCCTGATGCCAGTGCACAAAGGTGCCCCTCACATTTAACCTGTGCAAACACTGCTCAGAAGTATTTCAACACGTTTCCTTGATAATTTGGTGGACAGAAAAAGTATTTTGTTGTTTTAATTTGGAGGTCTTTGATTACTAGGCAAAACTTAGTATTCTTCTGCCTTCTTTTGTGATTCATGCTGTACATTCATCTTTTACTAAGTTTTAATAACTGCATGCACTTTTTATTTATGTAGGCTATCAACCTATTCTCTGTCATAGTGATTACAAACATTTCAGCTTTCTTTTAAATTTACTTTTTAATGCATTTAAGTTTACTTTTTGCTAGACAGATCTACGTTTCTCTTTATGGTTTATTTTAATGCTTTCATGCTTTGAAGTCCATTACAGAAATATTTCCAAATTAGGTAAGTATTCACCTATAGTTATTTACCTCTCACAATTCTCTTTTCATGTTTATGCTTTTAATTCAAGGCTTCTTAACCTTCTGGGGCTATAGATTTCACCGAGAATCTCGGAAAGTGCCAGGCTTTTCTGGAAACTCATCCATCCATGAACCAAGGAGACCCCTGCTACAATCCATGTGGAGTTTCTTTGGGTGTATAGTGTGATACTGGTGTTCTGTGTGATACAGGAGTTAACTTTTCCCCCACAAAGAGCACTTGTCCTAGCACGATTTGTAAACTCATCTTTTCTAACCCCACTGATTTGTGACGCCTTTGTCATTTACTAAATTTAAATTCTCATAAATTTCAGAAAAGACTCTTAACCAAGATGATGGCTGTTATCAGCCTTTGCTCTCTAAAGGTAAAGCCAAAATGCTTATTCCTTACTCAGCATTATATTTTTCCTGAGAAATACCATAATCAAAATTGAGACCTGTTCTCTTTATACATTTTGTAATTGGTATTTAACTTGATCTAGAGTCAAACTAATGGGAAAATAAGACATTACAAATAATGTCTTGATGTTTTAGTTTTAGCATCATTTAGCATCTCTGAGTGACTGTTTATGAAGTTTATTCACCAACTTTTTATTTCGAAAAATTTTAAACCTACACAGAAATCAAAAGAATAGCAAAATGAGTACCCTTCAGCCAACCCTTAATTCTGATACTTAATTAATGTTTTCTTCCACATTGGCTTTCTCTCTTTCAAAATAAACTCATATTTTGCTGAATCATTTGAAAAGAAATCATAGACATTATGAGATTCTGTCTTTCAATATTTCAGCATTTCCAAAACACAAGGATAGTCGCCTTCCTTTTCAAAATGTTTTGCATTAAAAAAAATTGTTTTACAAGAACACAGGTATGCCCACCACCTATATTCCGGTATCGTACTGTAATTGATTTGTTACATATCTATCCATCCATTAATCTGCCTTATTTTTGGCACACTGAAAGTAAATTGCAAACATTAGAATACTTCCTAAATACCTTGGCAAGCAGGCATATCATTACTCAGAATTCATTACTTGTTTATAGGTTTTTTTAATATAAAATTTATATATGATGAAATGTACAAATATGTACATTTGCTGAGTTTTGACAAATAAACATAATCATGTAACTTACATTATGATAACACAGAACATTACCCTAGTTGCCATTCTTGTGCAAGAGTGTGACTGTTTTATTTAAAAAGAAAAAATTCACAAGGGAAAAAAAGTCTGCTGGCAACACTGTTTATTTTTTCTAAAGTTACCTGTTCACAACAGTCTCTTCTTTAGTATGCTGGGGGAAGCAACAGAATTATATGTGAAGCTGAGACAGTCATCTATGAAATTCACACTGGAACAGGCTTGGCAAACTACAAATACAGCTGAATAAAGATTTATTGGAATACAGTTACCTCTTTCATTTGTATACTGTCTGTTGCTGCTTTGTACTGTGATAGACTGTAGAGTGAAGTAATTATGACAGGCCATATGGTCTGCAAAGCCTGAAATACTTATTTTTGGCTTGTTACAGAAAAAGTCTGCCAACCTTTACTTCAGAAAATAGTCTGGTAGCTTTCATTGTTTCAGATAATTAATGAAGTGAATAAACATGTACCCATAGAACCCAGAATTATAAAATTTAAGATCCAAGCCTAGACTAAAGCTGCCAATATAATTACCTTCTAAGAGTCAGAAGCTTTGCTTTATTAATCACAGTGTATGTTGAGGGAGGGGAGATGTAATGAACAAAAGGCCTTACAGATTCAAACATTTTTTATAAATAAAAGTATAATATAAACAAAAATGTTTTCTTAATGAGAGATAGACCAAAGGTTTATTTAATAAATGTAATGCATACTTAAAAATATAACCTAATTTCTTATTTTAGTCAGAAGAGAGGTTAGATGAAACAAGGGAAGTACAGGGAGGAGCGATAAGACAGGATACTTGGTGCAGACACACACTGTCACGGTCAGGGAAGAGGCTGGAAAACAGAGAAGAAAATAGTCTATGGGAAAACAGAATCTAGCACCATGCCTGGTATGAATCAGATGCTTAATACCTGAAAACTAAATAATGACTGAATGAGTATAAATTAAAGGGCCTTTGTCACTTACTCGGCAGAGTTTAACCAGGCTGTGGGCTTAAAATCAGTTATCACCGATCATTACGGCCCTTCGAAATGCTACCTTGTTGACCAGCCTTCTTAGTTCTCTCTAAACCTTGGACTTCCCAAGAATGTGACGCAGGCACAGAAGGAGCCCTCCTCAGGGCTGGATAAAACCCAGAGAGGGGCAGTCTGGTCTGTGTTTAAAGGTGCTGAACATTTATTTTGTTTCTTTTTCCAAAATACCTAATTCCTACAGAAGGTCATAGCAGACTGTGATCCTGAATAAAATTATTGGCTGAAATAAATCAGAACATTGCAGAACACAATACCACTTCAGGACACTGTGCTCTATTCTCTTGGGAATAATAAACACTTCCTAAATTACACAAGAACAGTTTTTACCATGGGTGAAGGGTTCTAGCACACTGGGAGCGGACTGCTCACTAACGGGCAGGAACAAGCTCATAAGGAAAAGGAGACCTAACAGCACAACGTTCACTGTGCTCAAAGGGAAGGACACAAAGCTAAGGACAGAGGCTCCTGGTTAAAACAGTATATAAATATAGCAGTGGTTCTTAAACTTCAGAATTACCTGCAGGGCTTGTTGAAGCAAAGATTGCTGGTTCCCAGCCTAAATTTCTGATTCAGTGGGTCTCGGGTAGGGTTAACATTACCAGGAAAAATAGAAGATGCTCATTTAAATTTGAATTTCAGATAAACAAGTAATTTTTTGTCTAAGTGTGACCCAAATATTGCAAATATTTTTTCTTCTTGTGCTAAACGCAAATATTTTATTTTATTTCCTGTGTTAAATCTAAATCTGTGTTAGAATTTGCATTTCTAACAAGTTCCCAAGTGATACTCATACGGCTGGTCTGGGGACTTTACTGTGAGAACCACTGAGTTATAGGATATTACTTCATCAACAAGAAGTAAAAATCTGGACACAAGGGTGAATAGATTAGGGAAGGATTCTTGGAGGAAAGGGCACCAGATGAGTCTTTAAGGATGCCTAGAAGCTAGCCAGGAGGAGGATACTTAAGCCTTGAGGAAAGTTAGTAAGAAAAACCCTGATATTTTAAGGAAACTACAATCAGCCTGATGTTCCTGGTGCATGACATTTAACCCAGATGGTGATAGATAAGATTAGAAGGGCAGGCAGGATCTAGAGAGCGTGAGGACCTTGTGTACCGTGTTAAGCACTTGGAGTTTACAATAAAGACCATCAGGGTAAATGATGGGGGTAACTGATGGGTTTTAAATAGAGCAGGGGCCCCATCAGATATGCATTTTTAGAAAGGTCATTTGATTGGAGAATCAGAGCACTGTGACTGTTAAAGAGTATATGAAATACAGTTAAGATATTTATAGAAGCCATTTTAATCTAATTCTGCACAAAGAAGGGAAGGAAATAAAACAATACCCAATTCATGTCTTCCTTCCAGCTAATCCCAAATCCCTAAGACTAAATCTTACCTAGGGAATCATGAAATTTTTTCAAGGCACTGGTCACCTAGCTCTGTTGCCAAAAGGACATGTAAATTTGAAAGATATCAAATAAAAATGGGTAGTTACAAAGCTCTGTAGTTGTTTAAAGTGTATTTTTTGGGAAAACTTTCCTTAAGTCTAAATTTGATAAGTAAAATTATTTAAAATAAGATTAAAAAATAAGTGTTGGCATAACAGTGCTCATGCTAATTTAAAAAAAGGATTTTTAAATAAAACAACCAAAATATAAACCAAAATGAAAATAATCTGCTATCTTGTGCCAGTTTTCTATTTCCGTTCTTAAATGTGTTTAGGGATCTTTCTATTTGTCAGAGACAAAACCATCACAATGAAGATGTCCAGACTTAAGACTGAGACAAGGCTAGGGGTTAGCATTCCTAACCCTGTCCTGGGGGTTAGGAATCCTGGATGCCAGTTCTACTTTAGCACTGAGTGAAATTCTCTGAGCTATAAAATTCTCTCAAATGTAAAGTAAGTTAGAAAAGATAATCTGCAAAGCAGCATCCCCTTTTATCACCGATCTCTAACATGAGCAAAGGACATCTTCACTTATTTTCAGACAATATTTAAGTAGACAAATGTGCTGTCCAGTGTGTATTTAAAAGCTACTAAAATATTGGCTCAATCAAAGTCACTTGGCTAAGACGCTACATGTCCTGGAAGACCATCCAGCAAAAGAAGTATCCCTTTAAGTGTTCTTTTGGAGTATATTTCACTATAGCACCAAACCTATATTAGAAAAAGACTTAAAAGTGCTGCCCTGGAATGACCCTTGTTTTCATTGTACATTCATAGTACAATACTGAGAATGAGTCAGGTTTGCAACTCTAGGGAAAAGTTAACTTGTCCATACTTCATTTTTCCTCACGCAAAATGGAGATAAGCAACAGTAACAAAAGCTAAAATAAAACATACAGTGGCCATAAAGTAGGGAGCACCTAGAGACCTCCGGATGAAGGCTAAGAGCCACGTTTCGTTATCCAAAGGGGCAGGTTGGCTAAGGAGTGTAGGCTGGATGCCTCATCTTGGCAAATGACTACTGCAAAGCAGCCTCGCTTGGACAATACCAGGGTTACTTACTAGCTTGCTTCTTTGAAGTGGGAAGTTTAGGCCATTTGTGGAGATCAAAGCAGACCTCGACGCCCACTCTTTGACATCCTGACTCCCACCAAGCATTCTGGGACAAGCAGTACCCACAAAGGCTGTACCTGTAGTCGCAGAGCTTGGGTTGACTGCCGCACTGCTGCTTGCAAACCACGCAGTAACTGCACAGGGGGACGTTGCCCCGGATCCAGTGGTGCTGCATGGCGTCCAGGGCCTTGCTGTCACTCTTGAGCATGATCTCCTTGCACTGGAAGCGCTTGTCGGCCTTCTTGAGGCAGCCCTCGTCCACGCGCAGCCCGCAGCAGTCGCAGAAGGCGCCCTGCAGGATGTGCTGCGCGCACACGCAGCAGTAGGTGGGATGGCTGAACAGGTCCGTGTCGCGCCACCCGTGCTTGCTCTTCCGGAAGATGTCCCTGCGGTGCAGCTGCCGGCGCGACCGCTGAAGGCTGCACCAGAAGGTGATGAACACCGGCAGCAGCACCGAGCACAGAGTCCACAGGATCAGGTGCCCGTCCGCAAACAGGCCCTCGTAGGGCGCCGGCCGCTTCTCCCCTTCCATCTTCTCCAAGGACGATTCTACCAGGAGAGACACGAGCGGGTCCACCTTAGGCTCGCGGTCCCCGTCCCGCCCTCCTTCCTGCCTTTCAGGGGATCCCGAGGGCGCTCCGTTCTCTGCAAGGAGAGGCACGTGCACCGTCTTCACCGCGGCCCGACCCCCGAGCCTCAGGGTCGCCGGGCCGCGGACCTGCAACGCCGAGGGGGCGGCGCCTAGCGCTGTCACGCTCCGTCCCGTCCCTCCTCCTCGGCCTTGGCAGCCACCCCCTCACCTCGCCCGGCACGGGGAACGGAGCAATCACAATGTACGGGCTGCTCCCCACCGAAAGGCCGACGCTGCGCCCGGGGCTTTGGGAGCGACTGCCGGCGTGGGCCGCGCGGCGCCGCTCAGCGTCCGTAACGGTTAGTCCAGGCCCCGCACGCCACTCCCGGGCGGCGGGACACAAACAGATGCGTGCCGCCGCTCCGGCCCGAGAGCGGCCTCCCGCAGCTCCGCACCCGCCCGCCGCCGCGCGGCCCCGCCCCTCTCGCGAGGCCTCAGGGAACAGGGCCTCTGCCCCACCGCCCCTCTGGCCCTACCTCGCATGTGTTGGTGGCGCGGCTCCAGGGGCACAGCCTCAGGCCTTCCTCCGTTCCTCGCGCCGCCGCGCGCGGGATCCCGACTCGGGACCCGCTTGGCGTGCGGAAGCCAGTGAAGAGGCCGGGCCCGCTGGGCTGGGCGGAGGTGTGAGGTGCGACCGGAAGGCTGACGGGCCTTTGGGGGCGGGGTCTTGGGAAGAGTGTGGGGCTTGGTGGGAAGGGCGGGCCCGTGGGCGTGGCTTAGGGAGACCCGTGGGCGGAGTAACAATATATTGCAGGTGTTAGGATGGATGGTTGAGCCCAGAGTCTGTAGTCCGAGGAAGTCTAGCATGAACGATTTACACAGTATGAGTTAAGCTTAGTTATGACCTCCAGTCTCCCCACTTCCTTACTGGTGAATTTGGGAGTGGGCAGTTTTGAACGTTGGAAGGGAGAAAAACTGGCATTTTTGAATGTTATGTATTGATAGAATGAAACATTACAAGTCAAAAATTAATAGATGTCATGTATGCTCTTGCTATTTGTTAAACACATACTAGCTGAGGGCTCACTGCTAAGCACTATGTCAGAAGCCCTAGCTCTCCTGGAGGGTCAGGCCTGTTGAAACATGCCTAACAAGAATATATTAGCTCTATTTATAGTGGCTTACTGCACCCGAGCCTCCATCTCTGCACTTGCTAGGCACCATGCTAAATTTATCATCTCCATTTTACAGATGAGGAAAACCAAGACAAAGAGAGGTGGAGGAACAGGCTTGATGTTCCAAAGCCAACTCTGGGACTGAGATCACTTTATTTTAACTTGGTCATCCAAGTTACCGTCAGTCTAAACCACCAAAGAGAGAATTCCTTTTATTTTGTTATTTCTCTGGGAAACTTGCCCTGGAGATGTTGATAAAGTGCAGATTCTGATTCCTCTTTTCAGGGGAGAGGACTAAGAGCCTGCATTTCTTTCTTTCTTTCTTTTTTTAAATATATATTTATTGACGTATAGTCAGTTCACAATGTTGTGTCAGTTTCTGGTGCACAGCATAATGCTTCAGTCATACATGAACACACATATATTTATTTTCATACTCTTTTTCGCCATAAGTTACTATAAGATATTGAATATAGTTCCCTGTGCTATACAGTATGAATATATTTCTAATAACTGGTCCAGTGATGCTGATGTTGGTGGTTCAGAGGCCACATTTCAGTAGGAATGCTGAGGTTTTTGGGAGTCTGGATTGTGAAGATTGAGGGGTTGGGGGTGTGGTGAAGTGAGAAGACGACACTGTGAGGCCTGGAATCAGGCTCAGGCCCTCACACATCTAACCGAGTCTGTTGTGCTTGTCAGTTCATCTCCCTGGGCCTCAGGTTCCTCATCTGTCACATGGGACAGTTGGACAATATCTCTAAAGCTTCCCTTCTGCTCCAATAGCCTGCCTGTGTATGGAAATGTCACTGTCTTTTGTGAATCCTAAATACTAATGGGCAGACCCCATATTAGTTTAGATGGAACCGTAACAAAAGAATATACTTTTAAAAAGTGAGGATTTCCACCCTCTTCCATCCCATTCCCAGTATAGAACATCTGGAAAATACAGAAAAGTAAAAATTAAGAAAAAATCTCCCATCTCTCACCCTAGAGACACTCTGTGTTTGAACTACATTTTGGCCAATTTTCTTCCATTGTTTTCTAGGATGGAGATTTTGGGGGTTGGGGTATAGCTAGTTTTGAGCTAAACCCTCCCCCTCTTCCATTATGGAAGAATGTGGTAGAGCGCATGCTCAGCACGCATGAGGTCCTGGAAACAATGATTTACTTGTTTGTATACATAATTTTGATCATATGGTAGCTACATTCTCTGCTTGGCTATTTTTTTTTTCATTTAACATTACAAAATAACTTTTATAAGTTTTTATAAATTTGTATTTAATGGTCTCATAATAAATATTCCATTCTATGAATATAGTTTACAGTTTATGTAACCTTACCTCTGCTGTTGGCTGTATAAGTTGTTTAATGTTTTGCTGTTATATATCACTTCTCTGTTTAGGGTTATTACCTTAGATTCTCACATTTCACTAAAGGATATGAAAAGTTTAAGTCTTATGAAAAAGTTTTTTTTTTTCTTTAAGCAATAATGGTCCCTCTTTCCTAAGTGAAAAATCATTTGGAAAATTTACCGGTGTAGAGACAGCTTAATAGAAACTACGTGTCTGAGTAAAACACTCTTATTCCACTAGAGACAATAATAATAATTATTATTATTTTAGCCAACATGTGTTGCCTGCTTCGTAGATCGTAGGCACGAAGTTTATCCTCCTCCTTTTACGGGTGAAGAAAACATGCCTGATGTCGCACAGCCAGGAGTGGACTGAGCTGGGGTTTGAATCCCATTAGTCTGATGCCAGAGCTTGTGATGTTCTGAATCCAGGCAGGCATCTCAAGGTGTGGTCTTTGAGCACCTGCATCAGCATCCTCTAAAAATGTGGATTCCCCAGTCTTGACCAGCTCTCCTGAATCAGACTTGCAGGGGAACTAGGAATCTGCCTTCTTAACAAGTTCCCCAGATAATTCTTCTAATTATTTATTCAAACTTTAGTTTTTGGTTTAAATTGTAAATTATATTACACCTACAAAAGATGTTATAAAACATATACAAAGTTAAAAAAAAAAAAGGTAAAATGAGCACCTGTGTACCCACCACGCAGGGTACCGTACTGAACATTAGAAGCCTCTCCTGTGTCCACCTGACTGCTAGTCCTCCTCCCCCATCAGGGAACTGCCATCCTAATTTTCGTGTTCTCCATTCCTTGCTTTTCTTTATAGTTTTACCCTCCCTGAAACTGTCTTTAAACAATATAGTTTTGTTTAGAAAAACAAGCCCAAGCTGCGCCCTGTCAGGAAATAGGAGTGAAGCCAATGATAAATGAAGGATCCCAAAAAGAGAGATGTTGAGCAGGGTCTGGGACAGAGTCTGGGTTCACCCTCCTCCCTGAGAAGATTCCACCTGGAGGCACCGGCAGGCACAGTCTTGGGAAGATAGCTCATTACCATGTGGGACTGCTGGACAGGCCTGTAGATTGAATGTCTGGCAAAAATACAGCTGAGGGAGTGGGTGCCTTCTATCTTTGCTTCTCTGCTCAGTAGGACATCCCTCAACTTCTTAGAAAATGGTCCACGGGGAATGCTTCTCAGGGAGAAATGAACATCTTCAGCTGATCCAGGCTAATTTCAGGCAATACACATGATGATTAAGATAAACAAGATACAAATAGTATGTGTCAGGCTCCCCCAGCAGTCTGTCCTCAGTGTGTCTGCGTCTTGTGATGCCCACCTGGACCACCCATCCACTGTGTCAGAACACAGAGGTTATCCTGGGATCCCCGTCACCATCCTCCGGTTTGCATCTTCTGTTTCCTGGGTCCCGTGTCTTCCGCTTTCTTGGTGATTCTCTAGTTTTTGTGGGGCACATCCTTCAGTAACTTTTATTTTTTTAACATTTTTTATTGATTTATAATCATTTTACAATGTATCAAATTCCAGTGTAGAGCACAATTTTTCAGTTATACATGAACATATATCTTCAGTAACTTTTAGAGCAAGGGTACGCGGCAATCGTATTTTTGAGCCCTCACATGTCTTTATTCCACTCTCCATACCCGATGATTTACCTGGGTGTAGAATTCCAAGCTGGAGAGAATTTTCCTTCACATCCTTGAAGACATTGCTCTGTTTCTCCTTGAATGTTGCTGTAGAGTCTGACCTTTTTATTCCTGATCCCTAGAATGCAACCTGTTTTTCCTTTCCTGAAGATTGTAGAATCTTCTTTTTCTCCAGTGTTCTGAAATGTCACAAAGGTGTGCCTTGGTGTGAGTCTGCTTTCGCCTGTTCTGCCAGCTTTGCTGGCCCTTTCAGTCTAGAAGCCCTTGTCCTTCAGTTCTGGGATGACTTTGTTGATTTTCCCCTATTTCCTGGGTTCTCCTTTTTGAAACCTGTCTTATCTGAATGTTGAACCTCCTCAACTCTTCTCTTTCTGTCTCTTTTCAAAAGATTTCTCTCTCATTTTTGCTCTAATATTCGAAAATGTTTCCATAGCTTTATCCTTGAATCTTTTTATTGAGTTTCAAATTTCTGTTATGTTTTTAATTTTTAAGAACCTTTTTTTGTTGTTGTTGATTTTTTCCTTCATATTTTTTTTTACAGGATGCTGTAAAAAAGGAGTTCTTTTTTGGGAGCAAAATTTTTCTTCCATCTCTCAGAGGATACTATTAGTTGTTTTTGTTTGTTTGTTTGTTTGTTTTTCCTTCTTCTTCTCTCTTTGCATGGCCTGTGATTGCCCCAAGTTGTTTTTTCCTTTGGTTTCTTTTGTCTTCATCTTCCATGACAGATGCTCTCTCAGATATCTGGTGAACCTCCTGGTGACTCATAGGCATCTAAAGGTTTGAGAACTGTGGCTTGAGTGTCTCTTAATCTCTCTAAAGCTTGTTGTTCCAACTGACATCCCACAGAGAAAAACAAATATTTCAGGATGTTTTTTCTCCAGAAGAACCAGAGCTTTTCTCTTCCAGTTAGAGGCCTAGCCCTTTTCCTGAATGAAATCGAATACGACAGTAGCCTTAGAGGAGGCTTCACCAGTTATTCAGCCCACGCTCCATCGCCCGTGTGTTTATTTGTACCGTCTTACATCCCTACAGCCCTGCCAGTGCTGCTAGCGTTCCTGTTTAGGCTGGAGAGAAGCCTGGCACTGGCCATCAGGGACCCGGTGCAAACCTTGGCTGTCCTCACCTGCTGGGCGGGCTTAAGTTGAGGCCAACATCCTGGCCCAGAGCAGAGATTATAGCCCATTCAGGGAAGCATGCAGAAGGCCGGAAAGGGCCCTGTCCAAGGCCAAACTGTCTTACCATTGTATCTCTGCTCCAAAGAGGAAGGTGTGTGTTTGTGCAGAAGGACTGAGGATATGAGAAAGGAAGCCAAGGGCGTGGGGTGTGGAGACCGAGGGGAGGAAATCAATTTGCACTTAGAAGGAGCCATATTTTCTTTCCTAATAAAGATGTATTTTTATTTCAACAATAGATATAATTATATATCTTAATATGTGATTGATTAATCTCTGTATCATTTGGCCATTCAAAACATTTTCACAGACTATCATATGTCTGAGAGCGGGGTGGGAATGCAAATATAAATAAGAGTGTCTTCACGGAGAGGGAGGAATAATAGTAACAACAATAAAAGCAATAGTTTCAAAGTATTAGATCCATATTGTTATCTGTCAAGTACTTTGCATATAATTTTATGTCTTAAAACACCTTTCGAGGTCAGTTTTATTATAATGATTTTTTTTTATAATGAGTAAACAATGATGTGGACAGTAGAGAAATTTGCCCAATGTCACACTGCCTCAGGGTAACACCGATAATAAGTTTCAGAGCTGGGATTCAAGCCCAGGTCTACTGATAACTCTGCAGCCAACAATCTAGCTCATTATACCACGTGGCCTTCAGTAGATCTTCATTCACTTTTAAGTGAAGCTTCTCGCAGGTCCCTATTATTAACTTAGACCCGATGGCACCCAGATTTGGACACACTGATCACCCCATTTAGAACCCCCTATATCAGTTATCTGTTGTCAGAGTAATGCTGTGTAACAAACCACTCCTAGACTCGGTGACTTGAAATAACAACCCTTTAGTCTCAAGGGTCTGCAGATTAATGAGAGGCTCTGCTTTAGGCTGTGGTAGCCAGAGGTCAGCTGAGTGAGGCTGGGCTGGGCTGGGCAGGTCTGCTGTAGGCTGCACATCTGTGTAGGCACTTTTCATGTGAATTAATTCTGAGACTCAGCTTGAGGGATGGCAGCTGTCCCAGGGGGAGCTCTTTTGGTAGCTGTGGCTGCAAAATGCAAGAGGGCCCACCTAACTGTGCAAATGCGTTTCCCTACCCCTCTTGGTGTCATGTCTGCGACCATCCTGTGATACAGAGCAAGTCCCTTGGTTGGGCCCAAAGTTAAGGGACAGGTATGCAAAGTTACACGGTGAAGAGCATAAATATGCAGTGGTGGTGGTGAAGGAATGATGCTGATAATTCCACCTACCTCACGCAAACCTCACATTGGCCCGAACAATGTGCCTGTAAATTAATGCGCCTGTGGGTGCCCATGCAGTTCACAGAGGTACTGTTAGGAGAAGTATACAAGAATTATATGCACATTGTAAAAACATGGAGTTTATAGTTTATACTGGGAAAGGTAGACACAAAAAAATAAAACAACTGCTAAAAGCAATGTGAGAATTTATTTAATCGACTCTGGGCCTAAAGAATGTGGACACATTATAATTCTCTTGGGACAAATTCAGCATCTTTCTATAGTTAAAAATAAGATGTTCCCTTGTTCCTGAAGCTTCTTTAACTCACAGAATTTGACATCACTGTCTGCAGGATCATGGTGTTGAGAGCTTGATGGCGTTGGCTTTATCACGGATCCTTAAACATTTAAGAATTCCTTTTTGTCTTGTATTGTTTGTTTTTATGAGGGGGAGGTAATTAGGTTTTTCTTTGATTTTCGCTTGGAGAAGGTACTGGGGATTGAACCCAGGACCTCTTGGGTGCTGAGCAAGCACCCTTCCACTTGAGCTATATCGTTCCCCTGAGAATTCCTTTTTAAAAGAGATGAAAAACCCATACAAATGAAAGTATCAGTTACGTGAGGGTGCCGTGAATATGGGTGGAAGAATTCTTCTTTTATAGATTCTTACATGCTGTCAAGTTGGTAATGTAGCTTTCCCAGCCGTCAGCATCTGATGAGGACCTTCAGATCAATGAAAATCCAAGGAAAATAGTCCGAGGCACTGCAGTGCCATCTCTCTCCACCTTCAGTGGATTCTCTGGGATTCTTGGCGACCTCTAGAATAGGGAATCTTGGTGGCCTTGAGTATCTTTCCCATGACCTTGGTTGTCCCAGGTTCGTCTCTCTGCCCTGCCACCTTGTGGATTTTGGGGGAATTGCGCCTTCCGCTGCAAGCCCTCTAGACTCGTATCACTGATTTGGCTGCCGCTTCCCTAGGAATGGGCACAGGCGGGTAGAAGAGAATTCTTCCCACCAGATTGACACTCACAACAAGATGACCTTGCTCTTTCAGTTTTGCTATAGTTCCTCCTTTTGGGACGGTATCCCCAGAGCCCCACCTGAAAGGCACTTGAGTGACCTTGCTGGTATCACACCTAAGGGTCCTCTCCACCTGAGACCTGGAACCAGCATCCCAGGGTGGGATACAGGCCCCTGACTTTCTTTAGTATCACCTCTCCAGTCCACCCAAGGTTCCTTTTCTTCTTTTTACATTACGAAAGTGATACAATCTTACTTAGGGCTTACAGTCCAGAGGAGGAGACATTTTAAAAAGCAAACAAATAAAGACAACATTTACACGTTATGGTGAGTGCTGTGAGGTGGAGAGTCATGGTTGTAGTGGGAGCAGAGAACTTCATTAGGCAGGCTGGTAAAGGCAGTCTTGCCTGAGCAAGAGAAATTGCAAATAGAAACCTGAAGATTGAGAAGAATCCAGTCATTAAAAGAGGGAGGAAGAGCATGTGCAAAGGTCCTGGGTGGCAATGAGCTTGTTAAGTTGAAAGTTAAGTGTAGCTAGAGTGGAATGAGCTGGAGGGGTGTGGCTGAAGTGGGCTTGGAAAGGGCAGAAGTCACAGATAACACAGGGCCCTGTAGGGCATGGTAGGGATTCTGATTCTGTTCTGACCAGTAGGAAGATAGAGGAGGATTATTTATTTATTCATTCATTCATTTGTTCATTCATTTTTAGTTTTATTAGGTAGAATTGTTACAGTTTGACTGCACATATATAATATGTTGCATGTAAATACATATACACAATATACTGCATGTACTTTTAAAATTTACATATATGTACTGTTCATTGTTTCTAAGAATGTTTAGAATTTTAGCTTTTTAAACTTACATAGTTATCAAAGGAATACAGCCAACCACAAAATAAGAATTAATTCAAAAATATACATATACCCCACTATTAACAGCAACATTCTTTATAATTGCCAAGCCATGGAAGCATCCTAAGTGCACACCCATAGATGAATGGATAAAGAAGATGCAGCACATATATGTAATGGAATACAACTCACCCATAAGAAAGAAGGATATTTTGCCATTTGCAGCCCTTCATTCACTTTTTTTTTTCACTTCAAAAACCAGAATTTTATAACTGGCATAAACATTTCCATTGCATCAAAAACAACAAAATACCTAGAAATAAACTTAACCAAGGAGGTTACCTATACTCTGAAAACTGTAAAAGAAGGAAATTGAAGGTGATACAAAGAAATGGAAAGGTATCTTGTGCTCTTGGATTGGAAGACTCAACATGATTAAAATGGCCGTACTGCCCAAAGCAATCTACAGTTCCAATGCAACCACTGTCAAACTACTCATGACATTTTTCACAGAACCAGAGCAAACAATTCCAAATATAAAGAATGATTCATAAGCTGGGAATTCCAATTTATATTTTATATTTCTATTTTAAGAAGACCATTACTGCTGCATGGGAATGGGTTGAAGCAAACAGGGAGGGAAGCTAGGAGACCCGTTGGAAGCCTGGCGCAGGAGGCTGGGTGAGAAGTAGCAGTGACCTAGACTCCAGTGGTGACAACAGAGTTCGAAGAACTGAGACCCACGCTGTTCCATGTGGTACCCACCAGCCACGTGTGGCTACTGAATGCTTGAAATATGTGAATGTAAAATAAAAACCAGGTTCCAAAGACTTGGTACCAAAAAAAAAAAAAAGGAATGTAAATTATCTCATTAATACTTTGTTTATCTTGATTCCACTTTGAAAAAATAACATTTTAGATATTTCATGTTAAATAAAACGTAATTTTAAAAATTTCACCTGTTTTTCACCTTAAAAAAAATGTGGCTGCTAGAAAAATTTAAGTTATATATGTGGCTTGCATCCATAGCTCACATTATGTTTTTATTGGACAGCACTGATACAGACAAAAGTTACTGAATTAAAAAATACTTTTATAGTAAATTTCCACTGGCTACATTAGAAATTTCTAGCTAGGTATAAATTTTCTTCCTGGTCCACAGAAGATGTTTATTTGAAACAACAAAACAATACAGTTAGTGTTTATTCTAGGTGCAAAGAATAAGAGGAATAAAAACCTTGACAATACACATAAAAACCAAGACGTTTAATGTGACAAATATATATTCCTAGACTAATGCTCCTAAAGTTTGTTATTGAAAATTATCTAAAAGCAAAAGAATGTTACTAGCAGCAAAAAACCAAGCACCTAATTTTGAGCAAATCAATGTACGAGGTGACTTTGCTAACAATGCATGATATTTTTCCTTGTTTACAGCCTGTTGAGACTATCTTTATGCCAATAGAGTGGGCCGAACACTGAGGCTTAATATCAGTTACACACCATTAGCATAAACTTGGACAACTACCGATAGGGGACTGTTTTCTTTTGAGCTGGCAAAGTAACTATACGGAAACATCAGATCATTTCTCTGAACTGAGAATTTTATCCCAATAAAGGCCACATACCTTCCACACACATTTTAATAATATGTTTAATAATTTACTTATGTAATGTTTTTTGGTGAGTTAAATTTTATTTTATTTTATTTTTTTGAGTTGAACTTTAAAAGACTTCAGGTTACTGAGATTTTATTATCTTTGTAAAAATCAACTTAAATGTGGAGTAAGGCTGCTTACAGTCTTCCTGACAGCATACTGCATGAAGCCTTTTTGGGAAGGTGCTAGGCTTTAAAGACAGCAGAATTTGGCTTGACTTCAGCATCCATAACGTGTGACCTTGGACATCATTTCTCCTCTCTGAACCTCACTTCCTTTTCTTTTTCCTTGAAGAGGGGAGGTAATTAGGTTTATTTATTTTATTTTATTTTTTTAATGGAGGTACTGGGGATTGAACCCTGGACCTCATGCATGCTAAGCACGTGCTCTACCACTGAGCTATCCCCTCCCCGACCATGAACCTCACTTCCTTCTTTGTGAAATGAAGATGGATAATGGTGAGTAGTGAGTGCTAGCTGCCTTGCCATTGGTCCCTTTCTCCTCATCCTTAATCACACCCCACATGAGAGGTACTGATATTTCCTTTGCACGGGAGAGGAAGCTGAAGCTCAGAAAGAGTAAGTGATTGACTGAAGGTTACATTGCTAGAAAGACATGAGCCAGGGCATGAGCCCTGGTCTATCTGGCTCCAAGGTCAGCTGAAGACAATTTTTCCCCCTCATTAGACCCCTTGCTAATTTCCCTGCCTACCTCTGAAATTATCAGGAAGGTTAAGTTAGATTGGTGAATGGGCTTTGGGAAAATGTCATAAGATATGCAAATGTACTGAAACAGTAGGAGCTTAAACTGAAGCTACAGATAAACACAAACTACTCCATGATGTATAGATATGTGTGTTTAAGTGAGATGATGGTCACTTGTTGCTTTCTCAAATTCAAGCTCTGAAAGTTGTACGAATCATTTCCTTCCTCAGGATGAAAATTGATAGGAATTCAGAGGAAAATATTTTCATGATCATACTGAAAACTCAGCATCAGAAGCGTTTAGCATCATGCCCTAAGTGCCGTTAGTCAAAGCATAAACAGTCTTTGGGCCAGATGTGGCTTCCTTCAAATAGGCAGGCTCACTGGGAGGCAATTCATTCTGCAACAGGCGGAGAGAGGGACCCAGGCAGGATGAAGAGATTATTTGTGTTTGTGCTGTCTCTCATCTTACTGACTTTCTTCTCAGGTGAGCATTAACCCCTGAAATCTATGCAGACACGATAAACTGGAATAAGTCTATTTTATATATTTGAAGTATTTTTTTCAAAATTTCAAATACTGTATAATGTATAATAATTCAATGCCTCTGTTTTTTCCTCCCTAAGAGCAGGCTCCCAGAATTGCTATCATTAGGGATAAATTATTTTTTGTACCTTTAAACATATTTGAACACTGATTCTCAAAAATGCTGCTAAATCTTCAATGATACCATCTTTTAGAGTTTATAGGAGATCATCAAAATTTGATATATTTTAAAATTTTTTTATTGATATACTTTTATTATACTATTCTCCTTGAGGGATCATTTATGATGATCAAGTTTAACATAAACTTATTGTCAAGGGATATCTTCTAATAACAACTTTAACTTGATTCAGTGTACTGGGAATTTAAAAGAATCCTGCCGAAGCTACCCTAAGGGACAAGAAACACATTGACCAGAGGACTGAAGAAAACATGTTTTTTGAAACATATTCATTAGATTAACACCCATGTTTAAAGGAATGGGCCATTGAAGTAGGTAAATGTTTCAGTTTTGCAGCTTATACTCTGAGGTAACCGTGTTAGGAACAATTTAAAATTCCTCTCTGAGCCCTCTGGAATGCCACGTCCTTTGGGACAGGTTCCCGTGAAAGAACTTTTGTGTGCTGACTGAAATTGGACTTGCAGATCCTTTGCCTTGGACTGTGAGATAGAGCAGGGACTTGTGTGGCCAGGAGTCCCTAAAGGTCCCTTCCTGACTTTTTCCAGAGGCCTCTCCGATTCTGACGGAAAAGCAGGCCAAACAACTCCTGAGATCCCAGCGCCAGGACAGGCCGAGCAAACCTGGGTTCCCGGATGAGCCCATGCGGGTGAGTTCTGGGCTCTGGCTGTTTGAAGGGAGGGAGATCACCTGAATGCTTGTTCATTATGAAATGAAATGAGGTGCTGGGCCCAGCCCAGCGCAGGTTCTGCAGAGTCTCAGGTGTAGGCTGATCTCCCCTTCTTACCCACGTCTTTTCTCCCCTGGAGGCGCCAGCTCCACTCCCCTGCTGTTCACACAGTATTGAAAGTGGAGGGGAGGGCATAGCTCAGTGGAAGAGTGCATGCTTAACATGCACGAGGTCCTGGGTTCAATCCCCAGTACCTCTGTTAAAAAAAAATAATAAATGGTGATCCATTCATAATGTATATACATGTCAAATCACTATGTTGTACACCTGAAACTAATACAATATTGTATGTTAACTTTACTTCAAAAAAATTAAAATAAAAAGAAAAATAATAATAAAAATGAAAAAATAAAAGACAAATGGCTGGCATTCCCAGGATATTGAGTAGTCTGCTGGGTGTCCCCTGAACGGGATGCCAGGGGTACCCAGCGGCTGGTGCCAACCCCTTCTCTTTCTTCCCTTGGGCACTGGCGAGCTGGCTAGACCAGCATCCCTGGCCAGGGATGCTGTCTGGGCTGCTGGTGGGGTTCTGCACTCACCTCGTGTCTGAATTTGGTCATTGGCCTCCGCTCTGCCGTGTGGGTTTGTGGTGTCCACCTAGTCTTTCTGAACCAGGGCCCCCTCCCCTGCCTTTGTTTTGTGACTTGCGATGGGTGCTACTAGGCCCTGACACCCTGGCCTCAGGCCAGTTCGGGCCTGGCTCATCTCCTCTGCCCACGATGGAAGCGCTGACATTCCTGGTGTTTCTACCCAGCCAGGTGAAGGTAAGTAGCAGGACCCAGGCAAGGTCAGCGTGTTTGTGACGCCGTGTCTGGGGTCCAGGCTGGTCTCCCACCCTGTGTCCACTTTAGTCCAGCTCCATGCTGACCCTCTGTTCACAGCATCTTTGTGGCAAGGCTCAGAGGATCTGCAGCAGCACTGACCTTTGCTCCTTGCAGAATCATGTGGACAATTTGGTTAGTTCATTTAAACATCTCTCATTACAGTGCTGTGTCACACGGTACTGAAAAGTGTTGGCTCTGGCTCAGATGGTTGGGGTTTGAATCTCCCCACTTTCAAACTGTGTAACTTTGGGGACGTTTCCTCCCATTTCTGTACCTCATCCATAAAAAGGGGGCTACAATAAATATTATTACCTATGTACTAAATAGTATTATTATAAATAATAACATAAAATAACTATGTTACAAAATACAGCAATTCATAGTCAGGCACTTAAAATAGTACTTGGCAAGCAGTAACTACTCCTTTGAGTGTTAAGTATCAGGGATGGGGCAGGGGGCTGAGGCTGCAGGCAGTTGCCTGGGTCTCTGCTCAGAGTTGGTTGCAGACGTAGAGGGGTCAGCAAGTGACTGTTTCAGAGAGTGGCTTAGAAACGAAGCAAGGGATTCAGGTTGCACAGAGTGGAGGTGGCTTTGCCCTTTTTGGTAAAAGAAATCAGAGGTGGTTCGAATCTTTAAGCGCAGGGTGGAAGGGGACTGGGGGAGCAAGAGGGTTCAGGTACGTTGGACTTTGTCTTGTGTTCGGTGGAGGACAATCAGAAGGTGTTTCAGATCGGGGGTCAAGGGTGCCGATTCAGGCTGTTGACAGAGGGTTTGAGAAGCATCTAGAAGAGGCCCAGGATTGAAGTCTGAGGATGCCAGTGCTCAGAGGTGGGCAGAGGTGGAGCATCCTGAGGGCTGAGAAGGAATGGGGAAGATATGGGGAGAACCAAGCCCGTGGTGTCACCAGCATGGGGCACAAGGAAGGTGCCGGGGGTGGGTGAGGCTGATGGGGAGCAGGGTGCCTGGGTCTAGGGTCCCTGGGGGGCTCCAACTGGCTCTTTGTGTTTTTGGCGTGATGTCTAGGGGGGCCACTCCTTGGGGGCCCCAGAGCTGGCAGAGGCTGGCTCAAGGAGCTGGGAAGCAGCAGGCCCCCTCCAGTTGCGCAGGAGACAGGCTCTAATCAACAGCAGAGTCGCAGGTGTTTCCTCTGCCAGCATCTTGCCCGGGCTCCTCTGAGCTCTGGCTGTGGAACAGCAGCCTTGATGGGGACTGGAGGTGTCTTAGGCTTCAGGCAGCAGGTAGGGGTGGATGTTACAGCTCGGTTTCCTGCCTCCAGCTTCCTTCCTCCTCCCGGGCAGGCTACACTCAGTGCTAGACTTTGTCTCTAACTGCCACTTGGTGTGGCCCACCCCTGCCCAGAACTTCTGAGGGCTTCTCTGACCATTCCCCTCTTCCTGGCTCCTGGTCATCACCTGCCTTTATCTGTGACAACCCTCTGCTTACCTCCGACTTTGCATTTTTACCGATTATCTGGCTTATGGGGTTTTGTTGGTTTGGCTCATCTTTTATAGACTTGACTGCCACCGACCCATCTTAACTGCCTTGAATCTACCTGACCTCATCTCTGTGATTCTCTCTTGCCTCAGAACCTACTGCTGACCCCACCAGCCATTTCCTGCCCAGTCCTATGTGTCCCTCCCCAAGGCACTGACCTGTGTCCAGAATCATCAGCCACTCCGCCAAGTTTGGAAAAGTGCCCGTGTGACCTACAGTTAAAGTGTGGGGAAAAAAAAAAAGCAATACACGATTTGCTGGCTAGTCTACACTGGTGGTTCTCTTTCAGGGGTGATTTTGCTCCCCCATCCCCAGGGACATTTGGTAATGTCTGCAGACAGTTTTGGCTGTCACAACTTGGGAGGGAGAGGTGGCCGTGTTTGCTATTGGCATCTAATGGGTTAAGACCAGTGATGCTGCAAAACATCCCATCTTACAACGCACAGGGCAGCTCCCACAACAGAAAAAACGATCTGGCCCCAAACACAATAATGCTGAGGGTGAAGAACCCTGTCTACAAGGCTGAACAACCTCTTTCTCTTATACTGTGTGTCTCTTGCACTGTCATTCACAATTAAATCCACCCACCCACAGTACTGGCTGAATCAACAAGTGTTTTCTGCAGTCACATTTTTCTCGGAGTGTGTTTCTTGACCTTGGCTGCATGCCGCAACCAACTGGGGAGGTTAAAGATCTGATGCCTGTGGTCCCATTTACAGAGGGGTGGCCAGGGGTGTGGCTTAGGCATTGGGTGGGGGGGTTAGAGCCCCCAGGTGGTATCAATGTGCAGGCCAAGCTGAGAACCACCGGGCCAGGCCTGCTGCGGGGAGACCCACCATGGGTAGGTAACAGCAGCTCCCGCAGTCCAGCTGGGAACACGTTTAGAAAGCAGTTAAGTGTCGAACCGAGTGATCTGGAGAATAAATGGGATAGTTGTTTAGACACAGATCAGAGAGAGAGAGACTGAGAGGGTCAGACGGTGGCCTTGCTGACCAGGATGGGCACTTAATTACACTTTACATTGACGATACCCTCCCGAGTGCCAGGCACTGAGGTTGAAGACTAGACGTTCGTCTTTTGTTCGAGATGCTCATGTCCATTGCTTGGAGATGGAGCCAGAGCATTCTGTGCTGATTCCAATTCACTAACGAGGTCATCTGGCCCACAGGGTCTGAAAGGAGAGAGCCTCAGGCTCTGCTGGAAGGGGGAGGGTGGCTGGGAAGGCTTCTTGGAGGAGGCACCACCCAGCTGAGGCTTGAAGGATGAGGAATTTGCAGGCAGTGCAGGAGTGGGTGAGGTGGGAAGAGAGGGATCCCCCAGGGTGGTTCTGGGCTGTATTCTGCGCAAACTGGTTGTGGACTTTGGGCTTTGGACTGAAGACGACAAGTCCTTTCCTTTTTCTGGAGCCTAGTTTTCTCTGTGAACTGCAGAGTTTGGCCCAGAATCAGGCTAGAAGGTTCATCTCAGGTCTCATATTCTAGGGTATGGCTAGAGTTTCAGGACGACCAGTTTCCTGGTGCCAGTCAGCAACTGGGAGAGCCCCAGCAGACGGACATGCACTTGGCGAGGGGCCAGAGGGGTTTATCTGAAGCTCCTGGGGTGGCTTATGTAGAGGCATCTCTAAAACCTTCCCTCCTCATGCTGGCCCTGCGGCCCCTGCATCCGGTCCCCCTGTGCACCTTGTCGTTGACTTTTCCTTTTCATGGGTTTACTGAGAGCAAGATGAATAACACCAGTCACCTGTCATGTAAAAGGAGGCGATTCATCCCTTTTAACTGAGCGATTGACATCGCAGCCATCTCAGCCTGCGTCACTGTTGAATGTGAGCCTTGAACACAGTGACCCCATGTTTGTCAGCAGGTAGTGAGGAGGCCACAAGGTGGGACCTCTGGCCGTGGGAGCCACACCTCCCTGATCTTTACCTTTTGCCAAGACCACCTTCTATTCTTTCTTTGTGCAAACCATCGGCTTAGATGGTCTCCTCTGCTGGGGATGGGCACCATCCTGTGCACTGGGGACTGAGATACCGTGTGTGCGTGCGTGTGGATGGTGAGTGTGTGTATGTGAGGATTTGTGTATGACTGTGTGTGTGTGAGGATGTGCATGTATGTTTGTGAGGGTGTGTGTGGGAGGGGGTGTGCATGTGTGTGTGACTGTACGAGTGTGAGGGGGTGTGTGTGTGAACATTTGTGTAAAGGTGTGTGTATGATTCTGTGTGTGTATGTGTATGTGTTAAGGCGTATGCGTGTGTGTTTTGGAAAAGGCCTCTCAGAATAATTTTTTCAGAAAGTCTGGATTCCGGTTTCCTCTCTGTTGACCTTGACTCTCCAGTATCTGGGACACATGGGACGCTGGGTGATGGCCACAGAAGGTCCTCCCGGGGCCAGGTTGGAAAGCCCTGGCTGTCACAGCGGGGTGAGCTTTCATTCTGTACTCAGTGGGAGCTGCTGAGGGATTTGGATTGCAAATGCGGTTAGCGCCCTTATAAAAGAGGCCCCAGAAATCTCCCCAGCCTCACGTACCATGTGAGGACCCAGTGAGAAGTCTGTGACCTGAGAGAGGGCTTTCCCTGACCACGCTGACATCTTGTCAGTTTTCAGAGCTGCGAGAAGTCAATTTCTGTTGCTTATAAGCTGCTCAGTCTGTATTTTGTTACAGCAGCCGGAATGCACTGAGACGTATTACAGCTTATTCACTCAGCCCTTCCTGGAACAGTGGACCTTTTAGTTATTCCCAGTGATGAAGAGCCTGGTACACATGTCTGTTTTGCTGAGTTCAATGGTAAGAAATGAAATTTCTGAGTCAGAAGGTTTCCATACTTCCAATTGAAATAGGTATGGCCAAATCGCCAGACCGACTTACCAACTCCCACCAGGAGTGTGCATAAAAATACCTGGTTCCCTGGACTCTTGCCAACACCTGATATTATCAGACTTTGCACGCGCAACTTTCAAATGGAAAGAAATAAAGTGTTAAAAGAAAACTCCCCTATCTACTCTTCTATCTGTATATGTATATGGAGATATGTTGCCGAACAATAATGACAATATTTTCTCAGTGATAAGATTTGGGGCAAATTTATACTTTTACTCTCATACTTTTTGCTATTACTTAGTGTATTAGCTTCTTAAGGCTGCTGTAACCAAGTACCACAAACCGGATTGCTTGAAACAGTAGAAACTTATCCTCTCACAGTTTGGGAGGCTTGAAGTTTGAAGTCAAGGAGTTGGCAAGGTCGGTTCCTTCTGCATGCTTGGAGGGAGAATCTGTCTCATGTCTCTTTCCCCGCTTCTGGTGGTTGCTGGCCATCTTCGGCATTTCTTGGCTTGTAGCTGGGAGGATTGTTACTCCAATCTCTGCATCTGTCTTTAAATGGTCTTCTTCACAGTGTGTCCCTGTATCCAAATTTCCTTCTTCTAAAGAAACCAGTTACTGGATTTAGGGCCAACCCTAATCCAGTATGACCTTGTTTCCAAATAAGGTTATGTTCACCGGTTCCGGGTGGACATAAACTTTTGGGGGACACTGTTCAATACAGTATGCTCAGCTTTTCATTTTTAATAAACATATGGCTAATTTTCACCAAGAACAACATGGGAGAGGGGTTAAGAGAGGGACAGCAGAGTGCTGAGTCTGAATCCTAGCTCACTACTTACTGACTCTCACATCCTGGTCAAGTTGCTTAAACTCTCTAAGTCTCAATTTCCTCATCTATAAAATGGGACATGATCATCAAACGTACCTCAGGCTTATTGTGAGAGAAGGCATGCAGAGGGCTTAGCCCAGTGCCTGACAGTTAGTGAGGACACTGGCTCTCATTCTTCTTGTTTTTTTTTTTGTTTTGTTTTGTTTTGTTTTGTTTTACAAAGCAGCAGCTGAATAAATATTTCTGAAAATGGAACTAAACAAAAACCTCTGTGACTCCTCACTGCTTATAGGATGAAGGCCTGCAAGACAGATCAGCCCCAAGCCACCACTGTGTCCCATTTCCTGCCACTCCTCCAAGGCCATTTATGCTCCGACCGTCTGGAATTACTCATTATTTTTCAAATAGGCCATTCTCTCCCTGGTCTCAGTGTCTTTTCACAAGGGATGCCCTTTGCCTGCAGTGCCATTCTCCATTATTTCTGCCTGGTACTCTCCTGGTGACCCTCAGTGTCACCTTCTCTGTCTCCCCAGAGTTGGCCCTGCCCTCCTAGTACTTACTCACAAAACAATACTATACATTTATAGAGGTACATCTATGTGCACGTAAATTTTTAGAAAAAATTCTAGAAATACAATCAGTTGACTGTTAACTGTGTCATCTCATTAAGGAGGTGAAGACTGCAGGTGGTGATCTAGGGAAATTTATATTTGATGTTTGAATTTTAAATAGTAACAATATGTTCATGCATTACTTGTATAATTACCAATAAAAATGCAAACCATTCATATTTATTCTAGAAAAACTGGAAGCCAAGAAAGAGTCAAAAGAAGAAAAGAAAATTAGGTGTAGTCTTATTCCCTCTCCTCAGAGACAGCACTGCCATTTTTTGATGTATTTCTTTTTAGTCTTTTTGTGTATATTTTTAAAAAAGTATAATCACATTCTATCTATAATTTTATATCCTGGTTTTTCTATGAATATTATAACATACACATTTCCCTGTATTATTATAAGCTCTTAATAACCATAACAATAGTGAGGTACCCTCTTTTGTTAGATTAGTTCCACTATTTTTCTATTACAAACAATGTTCTAAATATGCTTGTTCTTAAAGTGCTTTTAATATTTTATTTGCTAAGGCTATATTCCCATAAAATGAATTACTCAATCTAAGGATATGAACATTTTTAAAGCTTTTAGTATATATCATCCCATTGCTCTTTGAAAGTTTTTTTAAAACAATGTATGTTCTTGTCCTCCAGGAGAATGTTCCAGTAGAGGTTTTAAGGTAAAGATATGATGGGAGCATGATTATGGTACTTTAAATGGGATACCAGTTGGCCCATTTCTGGGGCTGGAGGAGTGGATGCAGTGAGGGAGCATCAGGGATCAAAAATGCCTTGTGGGTGTCTGCGTGGACACCTTGCTGCTGTTCATGGGCATTAGAGACCTAGAGGAGAAGCAGGTTGTCTGGAACAATGGTGTCTTTGAAGTTCTTCCCTGACAGCACCCACCTTTATACTGGTTTCTTTTGCTCTTGTCTCCCTGGCTTATTCTTACTCATTGGTAGAGATTCACCCAAAATGATGCCTTTTTGGAGAGGACTTCTTGTTGCTGGGTGTTTTTTTGGGGCAGGAGGAGGTAATGAGGTTTACTCATTTATTTTTAGAGGAGGTACTGGAAATTGAACCCAGGACCTCATGCATGCTAAGCATGTGCTCTACCCCTTGAGCTATCCCCTCCCCCTGAGAGGACTTCTTGATGCCCCTACCCTCCCACCATGAATTAGAGAATCTCTCTGGTCTAGCACTCACAGCACAGAACTGCTATTTTTGAGTTTAAAAAAAAAAAAATCTGTCTCTCCTACTAGACTGCTCTAAACTGCTTGAGCAGATGGATCATTTGTTTCACTTCTGGGTCCCATCACCAGGCACAGTATTTGACATTTACTAAATGCTCATGTACTTATTTCCATTCCTTTTTTTTTTTGCTTCTCTCCAGGGGAGAAATTTTGTAGAATGTAACTCTACCGTAGAACCTGGAGGTTATTTCAAAGAAATCTTCTCTTTTGCCTCAATTAAATTCATTAAATTTCTCTTAGTCATCACAAATATTAGGGAAGAAATGATTGCCAACTACGGGGGTGAACCATGGAAATTCTCTAAAAAGATGACATCCGAGCTAAAATTATGTCTTTTGTGATTGTATTCGTAAGCGCTTGTGTGCCCTGGGAATACACTTTCCATTTTGGCCTGTATTCCTTTCAGGAATGTTCTTGTTGGGCAAGTATAAATCATATTAGCTTTATTGGAAGTCGTCTTTGTAAAATACGCTTTCATATTTAGCCCCTTGACAAATGTGTGTAGTAACTCCATTACCCTTTTGTTCCCAGTTCAGAGCGACTGAGATGTAAATTGCGCACATCACTGATGGGCTAAGCCTTCTAGTGGCCCCGTGGAGTTAAGTTCTGCCCATATGATTACATTGCTTTTACTAATGAGCAAAATAATTCATCCAAATATTGATGGACCTTTAATTCTGTGCAAATGTCACTGGAAAGATTTTGCCTTCTTGGAAAAAGGTCCCACCTTGATAAAGTAACTGTCCACTTTATGATTCTTAGCTTGGATCAGGTTCTGGTGGCTGTTTAATCTCATTATCACACCTCTCCAGTACCATCATAAGAACCCCTTCCAATTTCTGCTCTCACTACTGAGAAATTATTTACTTAAATTATTGCAGTTGGCATTGGACACGAAACGCAGATACTAGTTTTTGTTTTGCTTTAATTTTTTTTCCCCTCGAAGAAAGGAAACTGAAAAAAAAAATCAAAACTTATTTTCCATCTACCCCTTCTTTCTTGATCCAGGAACATTTGAGATTATCATTAATGCTGGGTCATTTCTAACTCAGCCAACGCAATTGTTGAATTTGTGGTTTTCAGCAGATTTGCAGTTTGGCTTTTCATCTTTGACTAATGATTGCTTTTAGACCTTTGTGGCGTATTCATTTCCCTAGCATTTTAAATAAATAGTGAAATGTCATGGAAACCAGGGCTTGTTTCTTTCTCTCTCTCGGTGTGTGTCTGTTTGGGTTGTTTTTCTTCAATAGTGATTTCAGCCACCATTTAGAAGTTTGAAATATATATTACTCTTTGATGCTTTTTAAGGTGCACTTGGCCTGGGCCATTAGATTGACATAAATGCCCAGGAACCTTCCGAGGAAGACTTAGTAAGATTATGGAGAAAGAGCAGCCATTTCATTTATTCATTTACTTGTTTGTACATGTCTCTGGGGAGTTTTGTTGAGGCCCTACTATGTGCCAAGCACTAAGCCATCTACTCGGTATACCTTGGTCACGCTCATCGAAAAGCCAGTTGGGTGTTTGGCTGAGAGCGACAGGGATTAAATGGCTCAGGATGGAAAAACGCATGTAATTATAAAAGGTGTATAAAACGCTTACATCAGGGGTGACAGTCTTTCCTATCACCACCTCTCTCATCAGAAGAGTCTAAGTATTGGGAAGCTGTCCGGTCCATGATCGCAAATATAAGTTTTCCAAAGTTCTAATTTCCCCTTGAAAGCTCGAATTTTATCGTTTAGTAACAAATACGGTCAGTTGTTTTGTGGAAGTGACTGGCTCACTTCAGTCGTTTCCGAGATGTCTGCCAAGCAGGGATAAAACAGCCTTTCAGTCAAGTTCATCCCTTGACACCAACCCTCCCCCAAATCCTTTTCCCTGAGGAAATCATCGTATTGTGTCATTCTGCAGCGGGAGTGCTGCCTGCCTGCTCCCGCTGGTCAGTTTCTGTGGCGTCACCAGGGCGAGCGTCAGCGAAACTGGCATTTTAAGAACGTCTTATTTTTATTTATTTATTTGAACGGCGAGTGTGGGATGACGTATATGATGACCGCTGGGATCGTTTGATGTCGCTACCTTGGCTCCTACGAAGGCATCCGTTTTACCCAACAGCACGCGCAGTGAAAAGGCAGATGTCTCAGTATTATTCGAAAAACAATTCTGACATCATGTACCCCCAAGGGGAGCACAGACCATGCTTTGAAGACCAGGGCTTCAGTCTTTCATTCAACAAGCATTTATTGAAAGTTTCCTGTGGACCAGTTCCTGGGAGAGACGCTCCGCCCACAACCTCAAGGCTTGCTTAGCTCTTCCGTATCTGTTAGTAACCAAAATTGACTGAGGAGAGCTTAGTAAAGAGACTTTTTACAAAGGTGTGGGAGGAAGATGGTGAACTGACAGGAGATGATAGCAGATGCAGGGCTAAGAGCCCTGAGGCATGAAGGCAGAAGGGAAAAGTGTGGTTCCCAGAACCGGAAGGGCAGCCGTCTAGAATCTGGGTCTTCAGGGGAGGGATGCAGCCAACCTGCCATGACTCCTCGGGCAGGTACCCGGGGAGGACATACCCTGGCTCCTCCCCTCCTACCTGTAATCCCCTGCTGGCACCTCCGACGTCAAACCCAGCTGGCACAAAAGTCTGTGGTTGCAGTCTATCTAGGTTAGCCTCTTAATGCACAGGGCCTGGTAGAGGAGGGGAGAAAATGGATTTAGAGGGGGAAAAGGGAGACTACGTATTTGGCACAGGGCTTTGTTTGTATCATTTCATTTAACCCTGGCAAGACAGTGAAGCAAGTGCTACTGCCATCCCCATACTGCAGATGGACAAACTGAGGCTGGAAAGCTAAAGCCATAGTATTGGTAGGGTCTCGATTTGAACCACACCCTGATCCAGACCCAGACCGAAACTCTTAGCCTCTTCACCACACTGCCTGGCAAACAGGCAGACAAGAAGATAGCAACGTGGGTTTCCTTCAGTGAGCTGCTTACACGGAACAGTTGAATAAGTAAAGCTATGTGCTGAGAAGTCTTTGTTCCTTATTTACAAGACTCCACACTGCCTTCCTGTTCCTCCCAATTACCATTCTTCCGGCTAAAGACTCTTCCAATGGGGTAAGGCAGGGCAGGATTCAGTCCCAAACTCAAAGCATGTCCAGCAAGCTGCCAGAGAATTCTGGGTCCCACCAGGAGCCCAGTCCCTTCCTGGATGCTCCAGAGACTCCCTGCCCGGGACGCAGGGTACATTTTGATGAGTTAAATGAAAAGAACAATAATCAAAACAGTTTCGAACAGCATGGGTCCTGGGGAAAGGAAAAAACATTTCAGGAAAATTTGACACCTCATAATTCATTCCTTTGCCCAGTCATTAAAGATTTTTTAAAAAGTTACATTTAATATAGGATGCAGACTTCCTAGAGGAGTTTCTTGAAACTTAAAAACTGAAAGTTCTAAAATGGACTGTCTGTTAGAGCTTTATCAATGCTGTAGGAAGGTTTTCATGATTTAGGATTTTTATATCTATATGAGCCAAAATAATCTTACACAGATAATTGCCAAATATGACTAGTCTCTCCCAAGGTGAAATGTCACTTCTGTGAGTAATAGTCTGCAGCTTTGGGTTACCTACATGTGTTTATATGGACTGTTCCATGCATACTTTGCAATGATTCCCATAATTTCAGGCCCCAGAATTATTTCAGGGTCATGTCGACAACATACATCCTCCAATTAAAAATCATTTCTAGGGGGTGCAGATAGTACAGCTCAGTGGTAGAGTGTGTGCTTAGCATGCACGAGGTCCTGGGTTCAACCCCCGGTACCTCCATTGAAAAAACAAATAAATCTACTTAACCCCCTAACCCTCTCCCCCCAAAAAAGATAATAAAAATCAATTCTACCTCTTTTAGGGGGAAACATCAAGTTCATGTGCCAATCGGTGAGCCAACCCTCATAGCACCTCCACTAAAATATCTGATGCGGGCCAATGAAGTCCCTACTGTCAGGGAGAGGTCACTGCTAAACAGAGTGACCAGGGCTGTGCTGGGGGACGTCCAGGGAGCTCTGGGGTCACAAGGAGTCTGAGCAGGTTGCCTGGAGGAAGAAACATCTACGCTGAAAACTGCTAAAAAGTCAGGTAGGAGTGAGACAGGAAAAAGAGAAGGCACAGGAGTGTTCTGGGCAGAGAGAACAGCCTAAGATCAGAGAGCAGCGCCAGGGCAGCCCATCCAGGGAAAGATGGAGCTGGAAGCTCGAGCGGGTTGATGGTGAGAGAAGAGGCTCAGGAGATGGGTGAGGCCAGATCCTGGGGCGTCCACAAACCACCTTAAGGAACTGGAATTTCTCCTGAGCCCAGAGGAAGCCACTTAAGTATTTTAAGTGAGGAAGCAACATGGGTAGGTTAAAACAACAACAACAATAACAAAAACTTTGCAGCAGGATAAAGAGATAGATAAAACAAGCAAAAACCAACAACAATGGGTTTTTCACCCTCTTCTTTATAACTTTTTATTTTTACATAATTTCCAAAACAGTAATATGTATCACTCTTGTGATTAAAAAAACCCCAATAAAGACATTTTCATTTTTTTGTATTTTAAAAAGCTACTCTGGCAGAAGACCTGAACAGATACTTCACCAAAGAAGAGACACAGATGACAAACAGGCGCATGAAATGATGCTCCATGTCATAGGCCATCAGGGAGACACAAATCAAAACCACAATGAGATACCACTACACACCCATCGGAATGGCCAAAACCCGGGACACTGACAAGATCAAATGCTGGCAAGGATGCAGAGCGACACGAACTCATTCACTGCTGATGGGAATGCAAAATGGGACAGTCAATTTCAAGGACAGTTTGACAGTTTTTACAAAACTGCATCCTCTTACCATAGGACCCAGATGTCACACTCCTTGGTATTTATACCCAAATGAACTGAAAACTTGTATGCAACACTAAAATGTTTACAGCAGCTTTAGTCATAACTGCCAAAGCTTGGGAAGCCCCAAGATGTCTTTCTAATAGGTAAATGGATAAATGAACTGCTACACCCAGACCATGGAGTATTATTTAGCACTAAAAAGAAATAGGCTACAAAAAAAACCATGAAAAGACATGGAGGAAATTTAAAAGCATATTACTAAGTGAAAGAAGCCAATGTGCAAAGGCTACATACAGTGTGATTCCAATGATACGGCGTTCTGGAAAAGGCAAACCTATGAAGGCAGTGAAAAAATCAGTCACGGCCAGGAGTTGGAGGGCAGGGAGGGATGAACAGCTGGAGCACAGAAGATTTGTGGGGGAGTGAGACTGGTTTGTGTGATATTATGATGCTGGATACATGTCATTACACATTTGTCTAAACCCACAGAATGTACAACACCAAGAGCGACCCCAGTGTAAACTGTGGACTTTGGGTGATGACGATGTGTCAGTGTAAGGTCATCTCTTGTAATAAATGCACCACCCTGGGGTGTGGTAACGGGGGAGGCTGTGCGTCTGTGGGGACAGGGGTATGTGGGAAATCGCTGTACTTTCTGCCCCATTTACCTGTGAACCTAAAACTGCTCTGAAAAATAACGTCTATTAAAAAGAGAAGCAAACAAACAAATGAAACCCCCAGCCCAGCTGTGAGGGTGGAATGGAGAGGAAGGAGCTAAAATGAGAGGCAGGGAGACCCCTCCAGAGGCAGTGGCAGGGGTCTAGCGGGAGGGCCGGGGACTGAGATGGGGCAGAGGCAATGCAGATGAGGAGAAGGGATCCAGGAGCATCCATGGGATTTAGGGGTTGCTTGGATGGTGGGGGTGGAGGGTGAGGGAGTCCAGAAGCACACAGGAGCCATGTGGGACCAGGACCAGATGCGTGGAGACCACTGCTGGTACTCTGGGCAGTGCCCACTGGCCCCTTCTCTGTCTGCACCAAGGGATGGAGAGACAAGGAATGGAGAGAAGGGAGGGAATTTTATCACCGATTAAGACAAGAGAAGTAATGCTTCCCTTTTTCATTTAAGAAGCATCCTGTTACCATTTTTCTGATACACAATTTATATGAGATAATGCAACGAGAAATGACACACGGGAAACTCACAGCCTGAACTGGCTTTGCGGAACAGAAGGAAACCTGGGAGTGACATTCCTGTTGATTGAGGCAGAGCAAGAACAAACTGAGAGAGAGGAGAGGGAGAGCCAACGACCACATGCAAAGGAGCAACCGTTCCTCCCCCAGCTGGATCAGTGTACTTAGTGGCCAACGAGCGCAGTGCACAGCCCGAGCGCCCGGCTCCTTCGCAACACACATCAGTGACACCTGTTATTTGTGCTCTTTCCTCCTTTCTTCAGACCCCATCGTCCTGCTCTGGCTGCTGGCTTTCCGCTCCCTGTCCCCCATCCATCCTCCACCCTGCTCTGCCAGCTGGGAGACTAACCCGCCATGAACCGCATCACCTGGTTCCTGGCTGGCTGGCTTCTTCGTGGGCTCGGCAGGAGCTGGAGGCCAAGACGAGAGAAAGCAGGGGGTATTTGTTTCCCCCATCTATGCCTGCTTTGCTGAGGCTCCCCACGTCCCCGGGGCTCTGCACGTCTAGGCATGGCCGTGGCTGTTCTCTGTTGCTGGTCCCCAGGTGCTGGAATGTTCTTTGGTGCTTCTCTTAACTCTGTTCACCTGGCTGTGAATGGTCCCTGCACTGGTCCCATCAGGTGAGCCGTCTGAGGGAGAAACTGTGGTTCTAGAGAAGCTCTGAGATCAACAAAGCTGTCAGTGACCACTGTGGACCAGGGCAGGAGGGCAGGGACTCTCTCTGCTGTCGTGAAGAGTGGTGGGAGGTGGCAGATCCCATTTCCTCGCTTGCTGGTTACACTGACATTATCCACAGCTGCAGACCAAGCCCACAGGGTAGTCAGTCATCACCTTTTGACTCCTTTCAGGAAGGCAGTGCTGGGCAAGGCCTGAGGGGAGCAGTGGTCTTTGGGGGCTCCATTTGGACAGATGACTCTGTTAGGGTGGAGCAGAGATGATGGGGGGAGGTGGGGCATGGGGCGGGCGGAATGGGAGGCAGAGCGACGGACGGAGGAGTGAGCAGGTTGCCAACAGTGGACACCCGACCCACAGAAGTGGCAGAGTAGGAGGAAGTCATCTGAAAACTGTTCCAGACACAGGCTCAAAGTCCTTCCACTCAGTCTTGGGATAAGTTGGAGGGAGACACTGCGGTTCGTGTCTGGCTTGGATCCCTGAGTGGATGGAGATGCTGGTCACAGAGATGGGTGGCATGGGACAACCAGCTGTTCTCTGCTGGAGACACATCAACATGGAGAGCCAGCTACACTTCTTAGAAACGGAATCATACAACATGTGGTTCTTTGTGACTCTATCACTTAATGTTTTCAAGGTTCATCTGGGTTGTAGCATGTGTCGCTACTTCATCCCTTTTAATGGCTAAATAGTGTATGTCCCTTGTATGGGGACATGTTCCATTTTATTTGCCCATTCATTTGTTGATGGACATTTGGATTGCGTCTACCTTTTGGCTATGATGAATAATGCTGCTGTGAACATCTGTGTGTAGGTTTATGTGTGAACCTCTGCTTCCATTTTTCTTGTATATTCAGTTGCTTGGTCATAAGATAACTATGTTTAGCAGCTTAAGGAACTGCCAGGCTGTTTTTACAAAAATACCCCTTTACCCCTAGTACCATTTTGGGGGCTTTAAAGTTTGTTTTATTTGTTTATAGCATCTCCAGCTTTCTTACAGTTCTCTCTTGCCTTTTAAAAAGGATGATTTTTATCACAGTTGTGGGTCACCATAAATAAAATAGTTATGCATGTTCTGAGCTTTATAAAAATGGTCTTTTTGGGCTTGCTCTTTTCAGTCATCATGTTATTTCATAGACTCATCTATGTTGTTGTGTGTAGCTGTAATTCATCTATGTTCATTGCTGTATAATATTCCACTGTGTGACCGTACCATAATTTATTTATCCATCCTCCTGTCAATGGAGATTTACTGTTTCCAGTGTTTTGCTACCAAATTTATTGCTGCTATGAACATTCTTCTACACCTGTCCTGATGTAAGGACTGCTCTCATTCTCAAAGTGACCAGGGATACCAGCACCAGCTGGGAACTTGTTACAAATGCAAATTCTGGAGCCCCACCCCAGACGCTCTGAATCAGGAACTCCGAGGGTGGGGCCCCAGCAATCTGTAGGTTTTAACAAGCCTTCTGGGTGATTCTGATACCTGATGAATTTTGAGAACCATTGCTCTAGGGTATAAAAAAGAAGTTTCTGGATTGCAGTCAGCCAACTGTTTTCCAAAGTTCTTGCTCTGGGTAACTCTCCCTCAGCAATGTATATGAGTTCCCCTGGATACGCACCCTCTCAGCACTCAGGGTTGTCAGATTTCTTTATTTTGCTCCTGAGTGGGTCTGCCTGGCAGGCTTTCTCTACTGAGAGGCCGGGTGTGGTGGTTCCTCCTCCCTGCCTCTGCTGTCACCGTGGATAAAAGCCTCCCCTTGCTGTGGGTTTGTTTTGACAGGAGTACATGCACCATCTGCTTGGCCTGGAGCACCGCGCGGAGGAGCAGTTCCTGGAGCACTGGCTGAACCCGCACTGTAAGCCCCACTGTGACAGGAATGTGGTCTATCCGGTGTAAGCGTCTCGGGACCACCTCCGGTATGTTCCCGCTCCCGGGCCTTCTGTTTTAGGGAGACCAAGGTGAACAGCACACGCATGGCTCAGAGCCTAAGAGAACATGGCACTGGGGGAACCAGTGGGTTAGCTGATTGTGGGCTGGGGACTGGTGAGAGCCAGGCAGGAGAGGTGGGTAGCAGCCAGGTTGGGAGGAGCACTGGGGATCCACCTGGGGGCTTGACTCTTGTTGAGTCACCGAGAGGTCCCAGATGGAGGAGAGACATGACCCTCTTTGCCACCCAGAAAGGGTCTCTCTAGAATAAAAATCTGAAGTGTGGCTTGTTGAGACTTGGGTCTCTCCAGGTGGGTCGGCATCCGTGGGCACCAGGATCAGCAACTTCTTTACTGCCTCCCCATGGCCTTCCTGGGACTGTCCTGCCCACCCCGTCTTCCCTCTTCCCCTGGGTTTGCCCTGTCAGTCCCCTAAACTGGATGGCTCAGCGTTCCCTGCACACCCCACCTCTGTACCTTTGTTCTCGCGTGAGGCTGCTTGCTGCTTCCCTCACAGTCTGTGTCCATCTCCTAACCCCCTTTCCAAATCCCACTAGGTAATAGGCAACATCCCTTCAGAGGTTAAGCCTAGTGAATTTCATTTCTCCGCCGTAATGTGTACGGATGATGCGGGGCAGGCTGTACCTGGGTAGCTGGTCATCTGTGGTTAAGAGAAGTCTTGTATCTTTGCGGTTGACTCTGTGCTGCTGTGAACTGACACAGGAATGCTCCCGTTAGAGGACTGCTCTTGGTGACGCCATCACAAAGGGTGCTATCCCGCAAAATCTCTCATTTGGGCCTCCTGACACCTCTGTGTCTTTGCCGGACATGCGTTTTAACTCTGGTTTTTAGGGGACCTAAATCAACATGATTGAGCTACTAACTCATGCCGGGCAGGGGTTGGTATACCTGTCTTCTGACAACTCCAAATCCTGCATGCTCTGCGCGAACAGAACTGCTGGGTCCTGTGTGTGTATGTGTGTGTGGTTGGCGGGGGTCATGGTCCTTCTGTGTGGCTTTAACAAAGAGCGAGAGGGGCATCTGCTAGGAGTGGACAGAAGTTCTGCTTTTGGCGGGTGGGAATTGGGCTGACATCCTGTTCTGGTCCCTCCAGCCTCTGAAGCTCTGCTGTAGGTCAGAGCTTGTCCGTCCCCGGCAACAGCGTTGGAAGCCCTGGCTTGGCTTCTCCTAGAACACAGAACTGTGTTGTAGCTGGGAGCTCAGGCTCTGGAATCAAGTGGACTTGGGTTCAGCTCTCTGTTCCTGCTCTGTTGTCTTGGACAAGTCACCTAACCTCTCTGAGTCTCCGTTTCTGCATCTGTAAATTGGGGTGATGATGGTATCTACCGAGCCTGGCGCGTGGTGAATGACTCCATGAACACAGGCACTTACCACCATGGTGCAGGCCGGGGGACAGGAGGGGTTTCTGGGCTGAGTGAGCCTCAGGGCAGTGCCCTCCAAGGGGCGACCAATGCCTCCACCTCTGGTGGTGGTGCTGGTGGTGGTGGTGGTGTTGCTTCTGCAAAACAGAGGATTCCACAGATGCCTCGCTCCAGGCAACGTCCACTTAGACAAGGAAATAATAGCTGGAGGGATGTGTCAACTTGGAATTTGGAGTCAGATATCATTCAGATTGTGAGTCCACTTCCAGAAAAAATTCCTAACTTCTCTATGTTTCCTCACCTGTAAAATGTATGGGCTCCTCCCCCGTGAGGCCGTTATGAGCGTTGAGAAAGTCAGTGCATAGAAAATAGTGCTGCCCTGGCATATACTGGGAAGTGCTCAGGAAATTACAGCTGGAGAGCTATTTCTTCCTCCCCCTCCTCCCCTCCCCACCTCCTCCTTCTCTTCTTAATCAACATCACCATCACATTAACATTATTTTCTTGTTCTTTTTCAGCAAGCATTTTGATAAACACCAGCCCGGATGTTGCTGAAACAGGATGAGGCCCCCTCTTTCGTTTACTTTTCAGTAGTGGAATGGATGTCTTCAGACCTTGTGAATTGTGGGCACAGCAAAGGTTGCCTTGGGGATTGATGGCAAATATTTATGCTGCTTCATTTTACTAACCTGCATAACTCATTAAAACCAATAACTGAAACCACAGCCCTCCCCCCCCCCCACCCCGTGGCCTTCCTACTAGTTGGAAAGGGTGGGCTGGTGGACCCAGGACCTCCAGAACAGGAAAGGGTAGCGAGGAAGCCTTGTGCAGCAGAGTGAAGCCCACCACTGGAGGCTGCAGGGGTTTTGATCATTGCTTTTTCCTCTCTCTTCTTTTCTGCTCTAATAAAAAAATCACTGTTGAGCCCACTTTCCATGGTGTCTCCTTTCCTTTCCTACAAGAGAAGCAGAGATTTTTCTCCCTTGTTTATCACTGCAAAAATCCAACATCAGAAAATGTACTATTCTTTGACTAGGTGAATGGATAAAAATACAAACACCCAGCAATTTTTCACAAGGGCCATCTTTTTGGGCCAAGAGATGATTTGCCTAAGGCCAGCTCTGGAAATAAAGCCGTAACTTAGTACCAGGTGCACACCCTGGTCTTCTAGCCAAGGGGACGTTTCTTGTGGAAAGTGGGTTGCAGCTTCTGTATTCCAGTGCCCCTCACCTGCCCACAACCCCCAGAATCCAAGATTGGACTATCAGAGACCAACAAAAGCAAAAATTGGGAAGGCAAAGGGAAGTGGGCTGGATGGTCCTACAGCGAATGCGGCATCCTCAGAAAAGGGTAAGGAGTGATGCCCATTCACCCTGGGGCTACAGAGGAGGGCCTGTGCAGAGGGACCCTGAGAGGGCTTGTCTAGGAGAAAGTTACAGAGCTTCTCAACAATGATGATACTGACATTTATTGTATGTGGACTCTGGGCTGAACCCTACACTAAGACTTTGACATTCAGTACCTCATTCGATCATCACACTGTGGACAACAAATGTTGCTGCCACTTCAGTAAACAATGAATGTTGCCTGCCATCAAGCCATCAGCTACTGTCGCCACCCCTGATGGTGGCTTGATGGTATCTTGGTACCTTAGTGGTGAGGGGAACTCAGGATGGAGAAAACCAGGATCCTGGCCCTGGATAGTTCAGATGCATATCTAAGGAATAATTTCAATAAGCCCAGACTCTTGCATCTTCCCATACATAGAAAAGCACTAAAAGCATTAACTTGAGATGTCCATATTTTTGTGATTAGCAGTAATCTTTTGATGTTCAACTGCATTTTTTTTTTTTCAGCAAAAACTCCTGGCTCCTCCCTTATGTCTTCAGAGCAGTTTGTCTTTCTTCCTCTACTCTCAAGGCCAGTAATGATGAGTTGAATCCTTCTCAGACCATATCATTATATTTTTTTTTGAGGAGGGGCAGGGGAGGAAATTAGGTTTATTTATTTATTATTTTTTTAAATGGAGGTACTGGGGACTGAACCCAGGACCTTGTGCATGCTAGGCATGCACTCTACCACCTAGCTGTACCCTCCCTCCCCTCCTAGGCCATATCATTCTGACTGTCCCTCCTGCCTCCCTCACACAGCTGGTGGGTAAGAGGAGCTGGGATCTGAACCTAGGAAGCCCCTCACTACTCTGGGCCTCCCAAACACACTGCCCTTGAACCTGAAATCCTTCTGCCCTAAGTGGTTAAGTGTTTTTTTTTTTCACCTGAGCTCCTTGAGGGCTCAGGATGTGTCTTTACTGGGACACCTTTGCACCCCCCAGTTAGCAGGGGCATCATTGAGTACCAGACCCATCCCATGGACTCTGACACTTCCAGGGACTCGTGTGGGTGTGGGGCAGACACAGCCATCCTGCTCGGGCCAGCACACCACCTGTGTCTCAGGGTGCTTTCTAAGAAGTAGGAACTGCATATGTGTGTGGGGGACAGAATGCAAGGTAATGACACTCATAGGTTCCAAAGAAGAGAAGGAATAAAGCAGGATTAAAATAAAGCAGACCCACAGGGAGCCAGGGTCTCACGACCCAGCAGAGAAGGAGGCGCCTCCTTGAACTTCTAGGAACCCTGGACATAGCTCCCGTCTGAGAGGCAAAAACTTCTCTTATGATCAGAGGGGATTCTTCTTCTGTTAAATTAAGTCTGGTATTCAGCTTCCTCCCCTGGACACACTATGCTGGCTATGCTGACTTTATCCACATCACACACCCCTGAGGCCACAAAAGGGCCAGTGCTCTGTGTTCTGGTTCATGGTGAGCTCACTGCAGCATCACCTCCCCGGTTCACAGCAGCTTCTCAGACTGCAGGTGAGTGACAGCGAGGGCGCTACAGGACTAGCAGGACAGCAGCAGGGAGCAGTGGTTCAGAATCCAGGCTTGGAGCCGGACTGCATTCCAATCCTGGCTCCACCACTGATTATCTGTGTGCCCTTGGGCAAGCTGATTAACCTCTCTGGGCCTCTGTAGAATAATAATGATAATACTATTATTCCAATGTTCCAAATGTTATTGTGATGATTCCTTTCTTGAGTAAGCACTCCATAAAAGTTCCCATTACTATTTTAAAAAATCCTTGGGCATTGTTTTATGAATCAAGATAAAGTCTCTCTCTCTCTGTTTATATTTTAAAACTTTTTATTTAGAGAAGAGGTAGAGAGTGGTTGGGGAATCCAGGGTACTGAAGGGCTGCCTTCCTACCCAAGAAAGAGTTGCCATCTTTACACTATTGAACCTTCCTATCTATGAACACCGTCTCGCTCTCCATTTATTTTCACCATTTTTTAACATCTATCATTAAAATTTTATAATTTCCTTTGTAAAGATTCTGCATATCTTCTGCCAGCATTATTTCTAGATACCTTGTAGGACTTTAAAAATTATAACTGTAATTTTCTTAAAATTACATTTTCTAGTTTGTTATTCTGCTGTGCATAGGAATAATACTGATTTTTACATATTGATTGTATCCAGCCACCTTTCTGATCTCTCTCATTAATTCTAATAGTTTGAGGTTTTGAGAGCGTTATTATGTATGACCTTTCCTCCTGTCCCAAGTTTAGAACAAATTGAGATGTAAAGGCAAGAGTCAGGCAGACAGTCACAAACTATCAGTTTCATTACCCGTAAGCTTCTTTGGAAAATATGGATCAGATCTGTGGCTACAGTAGGCTTTTTACTACCCCATTCCATAACTGTATGTACCCAGTCGCAGACCGAGCTGGAAAACTGCAGCCCTGCCTTTGTAAATATCACAGAGCGGAGGAGCAGAGGATATGGGTGGGTCCTACGGGCAGGCTGGTTCCCCAGGAGAGGAGGGAGGAGGGTGCTGGGCTCTGTAGGCCCAGTTCCTTCTCCAAACTTATCAATTACTCTTTTGGGGTGGGGGAGGGAGCAAAGAGAGGCCAGGGGTGCTATTCTAATGGAGTTACCACCAATGAAGAAACATGAAACAAAAATCCCTCACAAATTGTAGACTGCATTGCATTTTCTATGTAGAAAATCTTATTGTCTATGATTATACTGTTGCTTCTTTTACGAGAGGTATAACTCTTATTAGTTTTTCCCGTCTTATCACGATAGCTAGGACTTCTAGAAAAGTGTTGGACAGAGGTCATAATAGTGTTTTCTTGCCTCACACCTGTCTTTAAAGAGACTAAGTATGATTGCTGTAGCCTTTTGGTAGAAAGCTGTTTTCACGCCAGGGAAGTTACCTTCTGTTTTGAGTTTTAAAAAAAAATTATCAAGGGGTATTTAATTTTTTGAATGCTCTTTTACATTAATTAAAATGAGTATACAATTTGTTATATTAGTGTGGTAATAATTAATAGATTTTTCTAATGTTAAACCATCCTTAAATTCCTCAGCTAGTGCAGCTTGCCAGAGAAGGCTTCCCAGAGGTGGGGGCCTTCAATAATTGTGAAGTAATTAGCTGGACAAAAGAGAAGGAAGTGGGGATGAAAGGTAGGCAAGGATGAGGGCTAGAGTTCTTGCAGTTAGAGGCAGCAGCAAGTGCAAAGGCCCTGAGGTGGGGAAGGAGCCACTTTGTTATAGGAACTTCCAGAAAGCCAGTGTGGCCTCACTCTGAGGAACGAAGGAGAATGTCTGAGATGAGGAGGTAGCCAGTAAGTCTCCTCCAGTCCAGTTAGCGAGCCCGCCAGGTGATTTGATGACCTGAGAGGTTGAGAACCACTGGGTTCGATCTTCCTGAAGCTTCCTGATGCTGTAGGAAAAACCCAAGATCCAGAGCTGGGAGGCCTGGGCTCTGGTCCTCTTTATTCATTCTTCCAACAAATACGTTCTGAGCACCTACTCTGTGCCTCACACTGTGCTAAGCCCTGGGGATCCAGAAATGAACAAGACAGTCAAGGATGAATTAAAAAAAATTAAAGTTCATATCTATCTATCTATCTATATCTCTATATCTCATCATTTTAATCAGTACAAAGTATACAATTTAGTGGAATCTAGTACCTTCACAATGTTGTGAAACCATTAACACTAACTAGTTCCAGAACATTTTATCACTCCCAAATGAGGCTCAATAACCATTAAGCAGGTATTCCCTGTTTTTCCCTCTCTGCAGCCTCTAGTAACTACCAGTCTGCTTTCTGGTTCTATGACTATGCTTTATAACTCTATTTTGGACATTTCACATAAATTGAGTGATATAATATATGGCCTTTTGTGTCTGGTGTTTTTTAATTTAGCACACATTTTTGAAAGCCATTCATATTGTAGTGTCAGTACTTCATTCCTTATTAAGGCTGCATAATATTCCATTGTATAGACATACCACATTCTGTTCACCCATTCATCTGCTAACAAACCACTGGTGTTGTTTCCACTTTTCTGCTATTGTGAATAGTGCTGCTATGAACATTTGTGTACAAATTTTTGTTTGAGTCCATGTTTTCAGTTCCTTTGGGTGTATTCTTAAAAGCAGGTTTGCAGGGTCAAATGATAATTCTATGATTAACTTTTTGAGGAACTACCAAACTGTTTTCTATAGTGGCGGCACCATTTTACATTCCCACCAGCAATGCATGAGGGTTCCAATTTCTCCACATCCTTGCCAACACTTGTTATTTTCTGTTTTATTACAGCCATCCTAGTGGGCGTGAAGTGGTATCTGATTGTGGTTTTGATTTGCATTTCCCTAATGACTAATGAAGCATCTATTCATATGCTTATTGGCAATGTGTAAGTTCTCTTCAGAAAGATGTTTATTTAAGTTCTTTACCCCTTGGAAAATTCAATTGCTTGTCTTTTTGTTGTTTAAGGGCTGGTGTTTTTGTAATGGCTGAGAGCAGAGCTTCCTAAAGGTGGAATCTTGGACAAGTTACTGAACCTCCCCTGCTTCAGATCCCTCTTCTGTAAAATGGGTGTAATAATAGACTGTATGGTAAAGCATGGTGTGAAGATTAAATGACCTACTGTGTGCAGAGCTCGTGAAACTCTGCTGGGACATGGTAGGTTTGTGCCAGGTAACTGATAGCCTGCATTATCCACGAGACAAGACTAACAATAGTAACTGAACATAAAATTACCAGAGATGAATAACTGCCGGGAAGAAGACAAAACAGTGATGCAATAGAGAGTGACGGGAAGGCTATTTCAGGGTGGGTGGACAAGGGAGGCTTTTGGGAGGAGGTAACACTTGAGCTGACACCGGAATGACAGGAAGGAGCCAACTGCATGAAGATCCCTGTACAGGAAGAGCATTTCAGGCTGAGAGAACGGCTGGGGCAAAAGCCTTAAGACAGGAACAAGTCAGCCAGTTCAAGGAAGTGCTTGGAGAAGGACGGGGCTACTGGGGGCGGGGATAGGGTGGGCTTTCCCTGCATGGGGGTCCAGGGTGATGGTGACAGCATGAGGGGGCGTGTGCTTTGGAGTCAGGAAGCCTGCGTGTCCAGATCTCTACGTATTGGCTGAAAAATAGGGGACAAGTTACCTAGCCTGTTTGGAAGAGCCCCCCATTTTCTCATGTTAAATGTGAGGCCGGTTATATTTTCTCACTGGCCTGCTGTGAAGCTCAAACCTGATGCAATTCAGAGCAGGGGGACACACACTTTAGATGAGATTAATCAGAGGTCTGAATGCAGTAGGGGATGCTCATTGCAGTCTAGTGAATCCCTTTGTATTGGCCCAAAAGAACGTGGGCAGGTTTGAAAATACCTTTCCATGGGGACGGTAATAGGGAGACACGACCTGTGATTTTCTCCCTCAGCACTGTGGTTCACGCAGCCCTCGTAGCCTCCTTCCCACCTCCCCTGAAACTTCAAGGTCCTTGAACCTTCTTTCAAGGTCCCGTCCAGCTGAGCTTTTTACTGAACACCCTTGCCTACATGTGCCTGGTCTGGGGCTCTGAAGGTGAATGGCTTGGTTTATGACTTCAAGGAAATTCCACATCACCTCCTCCACTAGGCTTCTTCTTGTGGCAGCACTGAGGACCGCACCCTCTCCTGTGTCCTTAGGGGATAAAGGGGGTAAGGAGAGCTTGGAGTCCTGCGCTCCTTCTTACTAGTATCCAGGGTACAGGTGCTGAGCACAGTCTGAAGCCAGACTGCCTGGGCTTAATGCCAGATCCACCACTTCCTAGTGACTTAACCTGTCTGTGCCCCAGTTTCCCCATCGTGAAATGAAGATAACAGTAGTACTGAATCATAGGATTGTGATAAAGATTCAATCTAGATAATTGTAAGATAGATAAAGTGCTACAAGAAGGCCTGGCTGGGAAGTGCTATGTAAATATTTGCTTATTAAAATAAATAAAATCAATGACAACATTAGCATCGTGTTGTGGGCAAGCCATGGGACAGCCGGAGCCTCAGTTTTCAAATTTGTACATTGGGGCTGTCATGAGGCTCCAGGGAGATAATGTGTGCATAGAGCCTGGTACAGGGAACCTCTCCACAAATGTCAGCTCCCTTCCTCCCTCGAAGCCCTGTGCCCTGCTGGGACCCTGTCTGCCTTTCCCACAACCACTCAAAACCAGAGAAATGGGCCTTATCTGTAGCCCAGGGCCTACACTGTGAAGGCTCTTAGGAAAGGTATGCTCAATAGAATTGGAAAAGGAGAGGAAAAATTGCACACGGTGTGTGTGTGTGTGCGCGCGTATGTGTGTCTGTCTGTCTGTCTATGTGTTGGGGCAGGCCAGGGAGACACAGCACCACCCACCCGCCAGCCCACACAGAGCTGCTGGAAGGCTGGAGTGATTTTATTCAGCCAGGAGGGAGGGCGGGGCGCCGGGGCTGCGAGGGCTCAGCCAGCCACTAGGGGTCAGTGTGTCTCCGCCGCAGGCCCCTTACCTGATTGGGGCAGGCGCCCACTGACAGTTCCTGACAGTTTGCAACATCTCCTGCCTAACATTTAAAAAAAAAAATTAATTAATGTATCTTTCTCCGTAGCAGAGAAGGGAGCCCAGACAACCGAAACAACAAGCCGCCTCTTTTGCAGGAAAATGCAGGAGGTGGTTAAACCGTCCCGTCCTTCGCATTCCTGGGCTGAAGGAATAAGAATCCAATTGTGGTTTCTGCTCTGGTTATCTTGGTGCCGCTGAGGGTGCCATGGGGGAAAATCTGCTGAATTCTTCCTTTTCTATTTTCTGCCTCGGCGAGGAGGAGGGCGTTAATGCCGGCTGGCAGTTACATGAAACTGAGATGGATGGTAATGGGGTGTGTTAACAAACAAGGGCAGGAAATAAAGTGTCATATTTTCTGGAGGGCGAACCGCTCCCCGGAGACAGAGCGGCAGGATTCTAGCGAGGAGACACTTTGAAGAAAAAAAAAAACAACAAAACTCTGTATAATCTCCTCTCTCTCTGTCTCTGTCTGTCTCTCCTTCCCTTTCTGGTGCCTCTTTGGTGAGACATAAATTCTGTCTTATCCGGGGGTTGGTTAATGGGCAAATAACTGGGCACCAAAAAGAAGAAGGAAAAAAAAAAAAAAAAACACAAAACCCAAACTCAGATTCCTGCTTCAGTGTTTAGCTATTTCTTTGTCTCGGCTGAGTCTGGAGATAATGACTTCAGAACTCGGATGTAGACTTCACAACATCAGAGATGCCCGCCTGGAGCCCACTCCCTGTGTGCCAGTGGCCCCCCTCCTCAAGCCCACTGACCCCACGGTCAGACGCGCTGAAGCGGGCCCCTTGCCGATGCTTTTGCGCATGCACAAACAGGTCCACATTTCCCGCAACCTCGTCCCCCTCCGCCACCGCGCCCTCATGGTTCCTCCGCAAGGACCCAAGACTCCCACCCGCCTTGCGTCCCCCTCCCCCACTGTCCCTTGTGTAGACCCACATCACTGCCTCTCTGAACAATGTGCTGTTTGAAGGCCTGGCTGCTATCTCATTCTTTGTAAGCCTAGCACCTGGCGTGGCGCCTGGTATATTGTTAGTAGGTGCTTGATATGTGTTTGTGAATGAATAAATGGTGATGTCCCGAACCCCCCTGCTCGAAATAACAGGACCAATGTTTACTGAACACATGTCCTGTCCTAAGTGCTCTGCAAGCTTTCTCTCATTCAGTCCTTACACAGTCCCGGGGAGAAAGGAACTAGCACATTGTCATCAGCATTTCCATTTTACAGAATTGGAAGTCGAGACGCGGAAGAGGAAACTGACTTGCCCAAGGCCACAGACCCTGGCAATGGCAGAGCAGGGATATACTGGGTTATTGGTGCTTCATGACCTCTGTCTACTTGGATGGCCCACCCCCTGGTACCTGGACCCCTAGTACGGCCCTTCACACTAGCTAACTTGTTCTATTATAGACACGTATGCTCCTTGAGGGCGGGGCTGTTTTTGCAGCTTCTCTGGAGCCCTCAAGAGGGAAAAGACCAAATCAGGGCAGAAGTCAGAGTCCCCTGGAAGCCGGCCCCTGGGTTTGGCTTTGACTTGGACTGAATGGATCCCTCGTGGGGCCGGACTACTTTGGATTCTGGCGCCAGGCTTCCTGGGTTCAAATTCCAGCTCTGCCCCTGACTAACGGGGCCCATCGCTTACCCTCTATGGGCCTGGCTTTCCTCATTTGCAAAATGGGCATAGTCAGAGCATCCACCTCCTGGAGCTGTTATGAGGATGCAATGGGTGGATGTGTCTGTGCTGAAGGGTGCTGGGCACTAAGATCTACCATGTGTTAGTGGTTCTCGTTGGAGATGTGGACACAAATCTGCACTCTTCAGTGCCATTTCTGAATTGTACGCTGGTCCCTCTACTGGTCATCAAGTATCTGTGGGCCTTACAATGCCCTTTATTCATTTGAAGGGTAGTCATCCCATTAAAAACAAATAGGACATGAACAAGCTTGCGCCTTCGAGACTCCAGGGGAAGGCAAGCACTTGGCATTCCGCCTTAGCCCTCCACGCCACGTCACGTACTAACATATAAATCAACCAGGGACGCCCATATAAGGTCTGGTATTCAATACATTCAGTGTATGGCTGCTTTGGGTGGACATACGCTCACAATTAATGATGCCAGCCGGCTCCTCCGGATGGATATAAATACTCTAGGAAGAGAAACCCAAGACCAAAAGCTCAGGACACCCCGGGCCGGCGGCACCAGCTCAGACTCTTCCCGTGTGATGCTGCATGACTCGATCCTTAGTCCTTCCTGACGGCTGGGTGAACCCACTACGGCCACATTTTTGTCAGTGTTCCCAGTAGTGTCACCAGATCCCATGTTCTCTAAGACCAGAATATGCTATCGAGTTTTCTTCAGAAAGGGTGCCTAGAGGAGTGTGGTTGGGGTCCTCAGATGGCTTGGGAGTGACCCTCAGAGTTATGGCTCAGTCTCCGAGTATCTATGGAGTGCTTGCTTTATCCCCGGGCACTGTACTAGGTGTGGGGATACTGGTGGGTTCCTGTCTCCAAGGAGAATGCAGCCCACTGGGCAACAGCTAACGGACAGGAAGTGCTGTTACACTGAGTCCTGTGAAGGAGGAGGTCAGGGTGCTATGGGGTTTACATGGGGGTGCAAGAGCTCCACTTTGGCTTGGGGATCAGGAAGGCTTCCCAGAGAAGTGGAATGAGCTAGGCAGAGAGGAGGTCCATTCCAAGCTTGTGAAGACCCTGCAGCTGGGGAGACGGCGGAGGAAACATGCGGGGCTGGAGTGGAAAGGATGCCAGGGCAGGGAGAGTGCGCAGAGGTGAGCCTGCGGCGGGGAGGAGGGCAGGTCACACAGAACCTTGACAGCCATGTTAAGGGCTCGAGGATTCATCGTGATTCTCAGCCAGGTTCGTTTTGCCCAGTACATAGCCAGCCACGATGCTGAGACTTGCAGCAAAAGGAGGGTTTATTTGCAAGGCAGCCAAGTGAGGAGACGGGAGAACAAATCTCACAACCGCTTCCTGAAGGCGAGGGGCCCAGGGTATTATAGGATAATGAACAAAGAAGCAGGGTGCGGGGAGCGTGGAGAAAGAGGACTGGAAAAAGATGCTGTACTTGTTCTTCTGCGCAGGTGTAATTAGGCTACAGGCCTCCACATGTTCTGAGATTGGAGTTTTCAGACCTCTGAGGTCAAAAGGTCGCGGCGGGGCCACACATGTACATGCCCAGGTGAAGGTTCATGGGTCCTATCCAGTCTTGACTGGCTCAGCTCAAACTAGACGCAGCTGACTCCAAGTTCCTGGACAATAACTTGGGCAAACATCTTATTGTTTAGGCTACGTGCTGCTTGGAGGACATATGAGTCTTAGAAATGACCTTGATTAGTGAAGGCAGGTGACATGGATTTAACCCACCGTTTCAGCCCCCCAATCTTTTGATTATTCCTCAGTCGTGAGGCAGCAATTGCTCTGGCTGCTTCCTGCTGAGAAGGGATGCAGGCCTAAGAAGGGCCTGAGGAATGAGAAGGTGTAAACCAAAGAGAACAGTCATTCTGGTAAGGCAACAAGTTATTTAAATTGTCTTCTGAAGAGCTTTTCTTTACCAAAGTCATCTCTGCGGTTCCGCATGATTTCTTTCTCGCCGCTTCCTTATGAAAAGGAGCATGAGATCTGCGAGGTGTTTGTTCACTTGCCCCCTCGGAGAAGTCGACCTTGGGGTCCAAACAGCCAAGGTTGGGATGATCTCAGTCAGAGTTTTTCTTCCTCAGCGTGGTTTCTGTATCCTGTCTCATTCCTCATAAAGTCCTGTCCGTTGAGGATGGAGCAGTTCTTCTGGGTGTTCATTCTTCCAAGATTTCAGTCTAGAGGTTCTTTGCCTCCCCTCCTGAAGGGCCTCCATCTGCAGTATATTCTTCCAGATTGGTTGCAGGCTGTTCTTTTCAGGATTAGAATGGTCAAGCCTGCAGTGCTCAGGCCTGTGCAGATGGTGCTTTGTGTCCATTTGTCCAGGTGCCAAGGTAGCCCTTTTGCCGCGTCCCTCATGGAGGTCCTCAATTTGGTCCTTCACTTCCCTGTGTTGGGGCAGCCGCCAGCAGAGTGGCCTACTTCATTCTCTGTTGTTCCCTTTTCTCCTGAACCTGCTCTCTGCCATTAAAAACGTCAAAGACAATGTCAACAGCTTGAGGCATAAGCATCCTTGAAGCCCCGTCTATGACCGGAGTTGCCACAGATTCTTGTTCAAAACCCACCAACCCCACCCTTGAACAGGAATCAACATATATCTTTAAGTCACAGGGTCTAGACACAATGAAAAGAAGCCAAGGAAGAGAAAGACAGAAACTGGCTAGAACCAGCTGAAACCAAGATGGCAGTGAGTCTGACTGCCAACAGACCCTGAGTCTCATCCTATGCTGGTTTTACTGCGTTAGCCACTAAATGACACACCTACGGGCAGCCATGACCCAAGTCCCAGACCAGAAAAAGGGTGGCACCCCATTTCCAGGAAAGCCCTGCCTCTCTCCCAGAAAACTAACACGTATGCCTCCCCGTCAATAATCTCACTCCTTCCCTTTACTCCTAAAAAGCAGATCCCTCTCGCTTAAGTTGAGAAGCCGATTTGTGAACGAAGTTCTCGCCTCTCCATTCTCTGGCCATTGAGTAAAGCTTGTGCTGCTTCACCCTCCGCTTTGGTTTCGTTTTTTGGCTGCACAACCCCGATCGGAAGAAGAACCTTTCTTGCCTAGGCCCTCTGCCTGAGCAGGGGTCCATACGACTTAACCCCGTAACACTTCTACATTTTGCAGTTCTTTAGCAAAGTTATTCACTGAATAAAATCTTCCAAACCTCAAAATCCCGAAACCCCCAAACCATCACTTTGCTGCAAAACAAAGCACCGAAAGTTGGTGGCACCTCGCCAGCAAATCCAGGGGACAGTCCCTGGAACAGACGGACCAGGCAGCTGCTGGAACTCATCCACAGGCTCTCAGCACCGGCAAGGGGCTGACACACCGCGGGCAAAAGTTCTGTCTGGACTCACCTCTGGCTGGCTTGCTGAGACTCCGAGGTTTGCAGCAAAGGCAAGTTTTATTCACCAGGCAACCAGGCAAGGAGATGGGAGAACTAATCTCAACTCTGCCTCGCCCGAGGCAAGAGGCCCAGGGTATTTCTGGGATAACGAATATAAAAGCAGAGAAGCCTGAGGTGCGGGGAGCGTGGTTCTGCGCAGGCGCATTTAGGCTGCAGGCCTCAGCGCGTTCAGAGGGTGGAGTTTTCGGGTCTCTGATGCCAAAAGGTCATGGACACATGCGCATGCGCAGGTGAATGGTCAGTGGTCCTATCCAGTCTTAACCGGCTCAGCTCCGACTGGACACAGCTGACTCCAAGTTCCTAGAAAAGAACTCTAGCAAACATCTTACTGCTTAGCCTACCTGCTGCTCGCAGGCCGCCGTAAGTCTTTAAATGACCTTGATTAGTAAAGGCCGGTGAAATGGATTTAACCCACGGTTTCAATTGCAAGGGCGCAGTGGAAGGATTTAAGCAAGGAAAATAAGGTAATAAGATTTACATTTTAAAAAAGTTGTTCGTAGCTGTGTTGCGGATTGGAGAGGATTAGACGGTTTGTTTAGAGGTTCTAGCAGGGGAGCGCAGCTACTCGCATACCCTTGACTGAGAGGAATGGTCCTCTTCCACCGAGCGCACTTCGGGAGGGACGCAGGTGGAGCGGTGAGGGAGGAAGGGGACACTCGCCTAGCCAACCAAATCAGCCGAATCAACGCTGGCGATCAGTGGGGTGGCAGATGTTGCAGCCAGTTCGCCCTCACATCCTGGAGAGGATTAGAGAGACGCAGAGGTGACCCTGAGAAACCAATTAGGAGACTCCATATTAGGCTCGGGGAGAGATGTGGTCGCCTGCATGGGTGGGAGGAGCGGGGATGGAGAAGGCAGATCAACTCGGCAAACATTTAGGTGATAACACTGACAAAGGAGAAAGAGGAATCACAGAGGACTCCCAGGTTTTGAGTTTAAGCAAAGGAGTGGATGGTGGAGGAGAAATGGGCTTGGGGCAGGGCAGATTGTGTATTCAATTTGGACATGTTGAATTTGAGGTCCTGGTGAGACGTCCAAGTGGTGGGTATTGGATAGGGTCTGGAGCCTGGAGTGCAACAGATAGTATGCGCTGGTGTTATCGACTGGGAGTCGTTGGCCGTAGATGGCATTAAAGGCCATGGGGTTGGTGTGGTGGCCCAGACAAGTAAGCAGGTCAGTGCTGGAATGGAGAAGGGAAACTCAGGCAACTGGAGGAGTGGGGAAGGGAAGACTGGATAGCAGGCTGGGCTCTCCTGCAGCACAATTTAGCATTTGTCTGGGTAACCAGTCTTAAGTGGCAAACCATTTTTTGTACTATTATGGCTTTGGAAGAAATAGCAGTGACACAGGCCCTTGACATTTCAACTCCACGATGAGAATTTACAGTCGTTTTTTAATCTGCTTTGGGACCCTGCCTAAACCTTGTTGGGATCTAAAAGTCACAGGTCCTTTGCTGCTGCTTTGCTTTGCTGAAATTCTTCCCACCCAATCTTGGAACAAGAAGCTCTCTTGGGGGCTCTTTCTGCCTCCTGTGGCACTCCCTAGCAGCCTTTGGGCAAGGTGGGATTCCTGATAAAGGAAAGGTTGGGGAAGGGTCCCCTCTCAGCTGGTGGCCTGTCTGACTTGGTATTAACTAGCGGTAAAAGCTGCTTTAGAGGGAAGATCTGAGCATTTAAATGAGTGACCCAGCCCTTGCCCTCTCACATTTCAGCCTTCTCTGGTTCTGTCTTTCCCAGTGTATTCAATGTCCTCTGCTGGTGGCGTGGGAGATGACTTTAGGCGGTAGATGGACATGACATTAAATAACATTAAATCACAGAGCAGTAAGTTTACTTCATTTTCAATCCTGCTTATGGAAAGCAGAAAAATCCAGGGATGTTTTAAATTCTTACTAATCTTCTCTTTTAACAAAGAGTGAGCAGGCATCTGAGGCCAGGCAGAGCATTCAGCCAGCCCCCTTAGCTAGTATCGTTTGCTTTCTTTCTTTTTTTTGGTGGGGGAAGGTAATTAGTTTTATTTATTTATTTTTTAATGGAGGTGTTGGGGATTGAACCCAGGACCTTATGCATACTAGGCAGTCACTCTACCACTGAGCTATACCCTCCCCCCTCACTGATTTTAATTTTTCCTTCTCTTTGTGGCTCACGATGATGGTTTGCTTTCACAGTTGTAACACTGTTACTGCCTATTTCCAGCTCTCTGCTTTGTGGGGTTATTTGTCACCTCAGCTCCCCTGGCCTATCATGACTGCTACAGTAATAATGGAAAAATATTTCTTTGAAATAAGTGTATTTGAGTAATTTCACAGTTGGAACACAGCTACGACAAAATAGCTGAAGGTGATAATGTGGATGGCAAAGTTTTCCAGAAGGATGGACAAGATTATAGAATTTTTGTTTTTAAAGGGGCTGACCTAATTAGCATGATTAGCTGTCCTGGTTTTCCTGGGATTGTGTTTCTGAGAGGTGGGGCTTTCAGTTTTAGAACCCAGATAGTCCCAGGCAAACAGAGATGAGTTGGCAAGCCTTGTCCGAAGTAAAATTAAGTGAAATTAACTGATTGTCTTCACCCGTCAATCTTAATCGAAGTGGGGTGGCAGGTGTACTCATCAGAGTCTCCAGAAGCTTTGGGTCAGATGAGGGAACCAGTGGGTATCTGGCAAGCCTCCCCTTCCCAAAGTGGTTTAACTCCCAGCAGACAGATGAGGAAACTGGAGAGGAGGAAGGGGACGGATTTATCCCGGGTTGCACAGATTGTAAGTGTCGGAATGGAGAGCAGAACCACATCTCCTGACTGTCAGTTCCAGCTAATTTTCCTCCTCCTGGACCCCCGGCTATAACTCTTTGCTCTACTCTGTCCTTCCCTTCACAGCCTCTCTTTGCTTTCAGATGCCTTTCTAAATCACGTTAAAACAATGAACAACTAGATGGCATTTGTTAAGTGTAAGACACCATCCTAAGAGCTTTATATTAATATATTACATGAATCAGTATTCTATGTTATAATTAATATGTAATATAAGTATTAATAGTATATAATAGATCAATCATAATAAGTATATATCTATTAATCATTAATCTTCACAACATCCTAGGAGGTAGGCACTCATTATCCCCTTTTTACCCACGAGGAAATGGGGGCATCGGGGGGTTAAACCATTTGCCCGAGGGCACCACCCAGTCAGTGGCAGGGGCAGGATTTAGAATCCAGGCAGTCTGGCTGGAGAGTCTATGTGCACAACCACCAAGCTCCACGGTGATCTGAGCGGCTGTCCTTTACTAATGCACCTGCTGTGGGTTAGGGGGTGAGCCTCCAGAGGGTGGGCCATATTTATGCAGAAAGGGTTCAGGTTTACACATTGTGAGATCTGAGTTTGAATCCTGGCTCCAGCATTCACTTGGAATGCCTGGGCCGCACTTTGTGTGTAATGTTGGAAAATAATAATAATAATGGTAATAAAAGAATCATCTGTTACTCTTTTCTCTGTTACGCTGCCATAAAGATCACATACAAGGAAGTCTATGTGACAGGACTTTGTGAATAGCAAAGCACAAAATGGATATGGCTTTTGTTAAACAGTGGCATAAAGAGATGCTTGTTAAAGGCAGGATAATGATGGGAAAACCCGCTGTGAAAGGCGATGGATGGGCCAGTCACAAAGGTCCGGACTGAAAGTCTGGACAGCAGTGACGTAACTAGCATGTGCTCGGTCACATGTGAATGAACAGATGAGTGATGGGAGTTGGAAGTGAGAACCCTGGCCAAAATTGTGGTTTGAAGCATATAGGCCTGTTAAAAAAAAAAGACAAAAAAAAAAAAAGGGAAAGGACCTGTATCATACAGCTGTTATTAGCTCCACTTGCAGGTGAGGACACCAGGGCTTGGAGAGACCAGCTCCCTGGGGACTCCTTCCCGCCCTGCCCTGACCAGCTGCAGACTCCTGGCAGGTCCACCACCTCTTTGAACCTCATTTTCCTCCTCTCGAATTCAAGGTGGCAAGGATTAGATGCAATAACATGGCCGAGCGCTCAGCCCAGTGCCTGGCAGCAGGGAATCCCTCAGTCAATATTAGTTATTATTATTAGCGGTGGAATCTGCTTTATTATTTTTTTTAATACTTTTTTTTTTTAATGGAGGTTTAGGGGATTGAACCCAGGACATCATGCATGCTAAGCACGTGCTCTGCCACTGAGCTAGCTATATCCACCCCACCGAACCTGCTTTTTAAAGTGAATTAATAGTTGCTACTTGGAAGATGTTGACTGTATTTCTCCAACTCCACTGAGATGCTGGGAAGTGGTTAGTAAGGAGTTGTGAAATCTCCCTCTGACTTCAGAACCCCTGTGATCCTCCAGAGAGGATCCTTTTTGAGCCTTTGAGCCATTTAAGACCCCATGTAGCCTGTCTTTGATCCTAGCCCCTCCTCTGCATTTGAGCCTTTTTCGGCCAATCCTTTGCCGTCTTTGTGCTTTAGTGAAGGATGATCAGTTACAGGAATGAGTGTTCCCCCAGATCCCTTTCTGCTTCCCTTCAAAAACAAAATGCTCGATGCTAACAAAGTGTCTTTCAGGCAACCAGAGGCACAGAACACCCGGCTGCTGGTCTGAGTGCTGGTTTCCCGTTTCTGGGGGCAATGGCCAGCTGTCCGGCCCTCCCCCGCTTCCCCCTCCCCCACGTTATCTACAGGGATTGGGAAACATTATCAAAACAGACTCCATCTGTTCCTAAAGTCGTGGAAGAATACTCGTGTGATAAATTTACAGGGTCACTGGAAGACCCTCTAATTTTCTGGGAAATGACAAGGCGTCTGTGGCCACGTTGTGTAAAATTTCCTCTTTTATCCCCAAGTTACATGCCATGGACTATTTACTCGGAGTCTGAGGGTGTATTTACCATTCAGGCAACATCACAAGCCGTCAAAGAAATCTACTCAGAGTAGGATGTGTTGGGTGTCTCGCTTTTCTAAAAATGACACTCAGCTCTTTTTTTTTTTTTTTTTAATAAATCTTTTTAGGTGCTATGTTCACAGTGCAAATAACTCAGGGAGGACACTGGTAGGGAGTCAAAGTTCAAGTCAGGGCAGACGTCTCGCGTGGAAACAAGACTCACCCCAGCAGCTTTGCCAAGAAAGGAAGCTGGCTAGATACTGGATTCCTTCTGTGTGCCCTTCCAAAGTGGGGTACTGATCTGTTGATCGGCTGAGTGAGCAGCTCGTGGGTTTGAAGCCTCAGTGTGTCATTCAGAGCCAGCATCAGTCGGACAGCCACACGGTATAGAGAACTTGCCTTCAAAGCTACTCGCTGAAGGAATGCTTTGGGGACAGATGGAAGAACATGATTTTCCAACTTGACAACCACTCACATTTTGTGGGTTCTGCCATTAATGCTGAACTTGCACATAAAGTGCTGGTAAAATCCAACTTCCTGATTCAAAACAAGATGCCAAGGGAGTCCGAGAAGGTGTCGTGGAAGGGCTTGGGCTCTTACAAAACAGCCCGTTCCGGGATTCAAGTGTGAAGGCACCAGGACCACACTGATTCCATTTCCCTTGAAATCCACACGGCTGTCAGAATGAAGCAGCAGTGGGGTGGTGGTTGGGGGTGTGGGAGAGCCCGGGAGAGAGTGCATTTGAGGTTTTGCTGACCTGAAGGCATTTGAAAATTAGTTTGAATCCTTCTGCCCGGTCCTGACAGTCCATGAATCTTGCAGACTTTGTTTTTGGTCTGATAACAAATCCCCAAGAGGAGTTGTTGGAGAACAGAGTGGGTGTGAGGCCAACCCCCTCCCCGCCCTGGGGACACAAGGACAGTCACCCTGGGGCTCTGCTGCCTGCTGTTATCATAAGTTGTTGTCCCCAGGACTAGCTCTGTCTGGTCTCATACCTACTAAGGGGGTTGGGGTGGGAAAGGAGACCGTTACCTTGCAATGACTTTGGCCTTGAGCTTGAGGGTCCCACAGCCTTCAGGCTGGGATTGAGTGATCCCATATCTCAGCCTCTACAATTTTTCTGAATTCTCTGATCTTCTAGGCTTAAGATCTCCCAGCAGCAGCTCTGCAGTTACAGCTTAAAGTCTCCAGTCCTTAGCACAGCGTCCCCTGATCCCTAATGGCCTAACCCTACTGTTCCCCCCACCCCTGGCCCCGCTCCAGTCTTGTCTCTTGCTGCCCCTGAAACCTGATTCTCCAGCTTTGCAAACTACTTCTGTTGTCCCCAAATTACCATGCCGTCTCTCACTTCTTGTCTTTTGTTCTGCTTGCATTATTCTCTTCTGATCTCCCCCTTCATCTAGGAGTCTTTCCCAGAACCGACCCTCCTCTGTGCCACTTTGCATGGGCATCTGGAACTTAACCCTATTTGAGCACTCACCATTCTCTGTATTGTGGAGGTCCCTTTGTGTGAACTGGAGCACAGTATAGTTACCAGGTTCTGGGACAGCCAGCCAACTGTCCTGGGGGTTGTGTCACAGGGAGTGAGGACTAGGTGACGTTCCCAGGGGGCTGGGTAGCGGGGAGGGGTCCATGCCAAGAGTTGGGCTTTTGGGAAGTGAAGGATCATTGGTGGCAAACCAGCAAGATGGTGGAAGGCTGTAAAGCGTAGGACATAATCCTTCACCATAACTCCTCAGGTCTACCCGTCATAAAGTCACCAAATCCATAAAACCAGCACTGGAATTATATTTCTTTTGGAAAAATAGTGAAAAGGCTTAGGGCCTTGTCCCAACTGGTGTGAGGCCAGACTGGGACAACAGCAACGGACAAGAATGGAGACAGGATGGGGGGAAGAAATTAAGAATTTGCGTGAGTTTTGGGAAGAGAGTCCAGATTTACGTCAGTTATAAAATTGGGAGTTCGAGCTATGGGTAACACTTACTTGTCTTTCCATTGGACTGTGAGCTCCTTAGGGGTGGGACGTGTGGCTTATTCATCTCTGGATGCCCAGTGTTTAACTTAATACCTGACATGGAGCACACAGGGCTCAGTGAATAGTTGTTGGGTGGATGGATGGAAGGATGGTTGGATGGATGGATGGATAGATAGATAGATGGAAGGATGGTTGGATGGATGGATGGATGGATAGATAGATTTTCCAAGGATGCAGACAGACTAGTCATGATTTTCCCTCTGCCTCAGATGCCTTTTCTTACTGTGCTCTACTCCCTTCCTTAGCTGGCTATCTTGAAGTCACCCTTCACAACACAGCATCTGAGGCAAGGAGAAGCGTATCAGCAAAGACCTGGAAACCAGAGGGAGCAAGGCCCAGTTGGGAAATTGCAGGAAGATGTGTGTGGTTGGGAAGCACATTTTGAAGGAGGGAGCAGGGTTGGGTGGTGCCAATGGAGAATTTTAATCAGGGATCAGACTATGAAAGGATTTGGCATAAGCCTAAACCTTTGACCTTTTTCCTGAGAGCAACGGGACTGTTGAAGGGTTTCATGCAACATCTTGAACGATTGCATTCCACTTCGTTATCTGCATGGCTTTTCAAACAACGCTTAGAACTGCCCTGCCAGGAACGCAGCTCAGAGCAGAACAACAACCCAGAGCAGAAATGAGTCCAGCCATATTTCACCAGGACGCATCCTGAACCTGGAATCAGAAGGCCTGGGTTTGTTTTGAGGCTCAACTTCCGGTTGCCAGCTAAGTCACTTTACCTCGTGCCTCAGTTTCCTCACCTGTAAAATGGATAAAATAGAATTACCCAGGGCTGGCTTCATGGACATGCAACTTGTACGGTCACACAGGACCCTATCCTTACAATGATCTTGACCTTAATTTAATGCTCTGCTGTCACTGTTATAAAATTATTAATTTTTGAACGAAGAGTCCCATACTTTCATTTTGCAGTGGGCCTTACAAATTATGTAGCTGGTCCTGAAACTCCCTCACAGGGATGTTATGAGAATAAAATAAGATCCAGAAGGTCTTTAAAGACAATAAGGCACTGAACAAATGAGAGGCCTCATTGATATTATCCAAAGGGATGTGATTATTCTAAGTTTACCCATCGTCCTGTATGCCAGCTGCTGGGGACCCAGATGTCATTGAACCTAGTCACTCTCCTCAAGGAACTCGGGGTTATTCAGTAAAGGGCAGAGTTGGGACTTAAACCCCTGTCTTCAATACCCAGTCTAGTGCTCTTTTTTCCATAATAAACCTTTGTTACCATGCCTGTCTGCTCCACTGTTCTATTAGAGCCTTAGTGCCCGGGGCATCTTCTCTATCCTCACTGTGCCTGGAACAGCATATTGTACATACAAGGTGCCAGGTAAATGATTGTTGAATGAATTAATACATTTGAGAGAATGACAGGATTATGTGCCAAGCATCCCTGCTTACATGTCCTTTAGGATTTCCTACTATTCTCAGGATAAAACCCAAACCCCTTATCTTGACCCTCAGCACTCGGTGGTCCAGCCGCTACCTCCATCTTCCTCTACTGATGGACCCCTGCCATCCAGCCGCTACTCATGACCACCGTGCTGCTCCGCCACCCAGGACCTTGGCGTTTGCTGTTCCTTCTGCTGGAACACCATTCTTTGCTCTCATCAATCTCCAGGTTACCCCAGCTCATTGTTCACCTTGCTTCCCAAGCCTGACTTTCTCAAGGAAGCCTGAGCTGACCTTGTCAACCAAATCACCCTTCTTCTGGCGTTCTCTCAAAGCGCTGCCATCTGCCCTGTCCCAGTGCTTCCTGGCATTGCAACCGTGGCCTCCGTAGTGTGGCTGTGTTGGTGGTGGCCCATCTGGTGCTCTGGCTGGACCACTTGTGTCTCTGTGGTCTGCAGTGTTCCTGGTGATCAGTGCAGTGCCTGTCACAGAGGGGGTGCTTAGTCCACGTGTAGTGAGTGTGTGAATAAACATGAAGGTTTGCGGGCTTTGTGCCGGGTGTTCTCCAGCCCGGTGACGGGGGTTGCTCCTCCAGGCCCGGGCTCGATGATCATCACAAAACAGTGAATGTGCAACGGGGCCCCTTCTATGCACCAGACTCTGTGCTCAGCCCTCCAAATGTACCATCTCACACTGTCCTCACAATATACCACTTTACTGATGGCACGATCGAGGCTCAGGGAGGTTAAATGATGTCCCCAAGGTCACAAATCTTGCAAGGGGCCATCTGAACCTGAGCCCAGTGCTGGCTAATGTGCACGTCTGGGCTCTTTGACCACCTCTTGTATCTCTTGCTTTTCCCCCAACCTGCCCGTCCCCAGCGAAGCATCACGTTGGTCTTCGCAGGTGACACACCTGTAGGGCCCTGCTGTAGGCCTGTGCGCTGTGACACATGACCCAGGGAACAGGAGTGGGCAAGACTGTTACAGGCACAGGGACCAGTCCTGACTTTATTCTTAATCACTGTGTTACCCTGAGCCAGTCCCGTTTGCTTTGTGAGCCTCAGGTTTCTCAGCTGTGAACTGGGAATCAGGTCCGTGAGCTCTGCTTTTCCTTCCGGTGCTAATTCTGGGTCTGTAGGGTTCTTTCTAGCTCAGCCCCTCCCCACGCTCCAGCCACGCTGTCCTTCCTGCTGTTTGAACCCATTAAGCTCCTTCTTGCTCCAGGGCTTTGGTACCTGCTGGGCTGTCTGCCTAGAGCATCCTCCTCTGGTCTTCACGGGGCTGGCTGGCAACTTGACACATAGGTTTCAGCTCCAGTGTCACAGAGAGGCCATTCTCCCCCCACCTGAAAAGGTTGGGGCCCCACACCAGTCACTCCATCGTCTGGTTTGCTACATAGTACAGATCACTGTTTGAAAATGTAATATATGTATATGCGCGCGCGCACACACACACACACACACACACACACACGTTTTAAATCTATTTATAATAAATCTATAATAAATATAAAAGATCGTTCTTTCTATCTATCTGTCTGTCTATCTATCTATCTATTAATCATCTGTCTCTCTCAGTGGTTGTTCATTTGCTTGTGAGTCTCAGGTCACTGGGATGTGAGCCCACGGGAGGACAGTGGTGGGCTGTCTCATTCATTGCTGCATTTGTAGCCCTTGGGAGGAGCACGATGAATACGTGCTGAATGCACTGACTGACTGATGGAATGAATGAATGAAAGGATCATTCTGGGCTCTCCAAAGCACCAAGGGTAGGGATCCAGAAGAGAGAGAAGGTGAGGTGAGGTCAGGGCCACTCGGTCCACGTACTTGGTGCCCTTGCCAGAAGCCCCGCACCAAGCCCGTCGCTCACTTCCTGGAGTAACGTGCCAGTACAGAGTCACTAAATACATGAACTCACTTAACCAAACTGATGGTGGCATCCGCCCTGGTGTGGCAATCATAGTGCTTGCAAATCCAATAAGAATTACCCTGGAGAAGAACCACAAATCCAGAACAGCCCGGATGAAAGGGCCACTACCTACCCACCCTGCTTTCTCTTTCTTCAACCCGAGAACTTTAGTGTCTGGCTGCCAGGAGACACAGCCTGCTTGATTCTGACCGTGACCCTTGGGGAGTTTGTGGTTACATTTGGGGGCATTTCCAAAGCTCTCAGATGTCCTGCTGATATAAAAACCTGTCACTCTCCATGGGCTCCAAGGGTACACATCTATGGTTTTAGAAAATGTTCCATAAAATGAAAAAAATGTCCTCTTCATCTCACCCCTCGCTCCTCACCTCCTGCCTCACCTTTCATCACCACCCACCACCCACCGTCCTGGTTTTCCATCTGATACTTTACAGCTGCCTGGGGACTGGAGAGAACTGTAACAGTCCTACGGTTGTCACAAAGCTGGAGAGACCCCACGTAATTAAAACAGTAAAATGGCTTCCAGACTTAGAGTACTTCTTATTCAGTGTTCGAAAACCTGCAGCCTGCTACCCAGTTGACCTATCTCTGAAAAATAAAATAAAAAAACTGAAAGGTGAGGGCTTCACCCACTTAAGAGCAACTGGGGGAGAATGTAATAGTTGCTGCCCCAATCTGCCTTCTGGATTCAACTATCCACCCAGAAAGACGAGAGAAACAGTGATTTTTAGATTGGAAAGGGCCTCGTGGGATGAGAGGAAGGGGCCTGAGAATTCATCAGATGTCTGCGCCTGCCCCTGCCCCTGCCCCTGCCCGCCTTCAGTCCCCCACCCCAAAGAAACCAGAATCTAAAAACTTCGAGAGAAGGCGATTTCACTGTCTCTCTAGGAGTCCTCTTCACGGTACGATAGGCCCTTACAGTCAGGAAGTCGTTACTTAGTCTCACCCATGGTTCTCATGCTGCATTAGACCGTGTGGATCTTAAAGAGTCTGGGTTTCCTGGATGGCACCTCTGTTGAGCTTTCCTGGGGCCCACGGAGGTAAATGAGCTGCCTTTAAAGGCACACTGTGGAGGAGATCTGTCTTCCACTGTCTCATGCCTGGAGTGTTCCTGCTGCTGGAGTCTTTGATGATTTCCTTGCTCGCCAAGGATGCCTGCCCCACAGCAGGGAGGCCGCCTGAGCTCTGCGGTGTCCTGGGAATGGTCTCTGAGGTTTAGAGGAGGCTCGCTGTGCTACATCCTAATCCTTAACCCTCCTCAGGGGCCAGCGCTCACAGTGTTCTTAATTTCGTTCTTTAATTGCTTTACTAACCTACCAGTTCATCTCATTCTTCATGGCCCCCGCGAGGATACCCCAGCTGGAGAGGGGTCTCAGTAGACACCCTGCCTCCGGGCTAGAACATCAGAGACTGAAGGCACTTTCCCTTCTTCTAACCTCTCTGCCCACCATCATTCTCCTTTCCAGTTTTGAATGAATCTTCTAGACCTGCAGCTGCAGGTAGCGGGGCCGGCAATAGATATTTGTGAATGGAGAGGTGAATGAATGAATGGGATAGTGCATTACCGTGAACCCGACCAGACATACTGGCATTTTGGGTTTTCAGTTGCTTCCCGGTTTAGCAGTGGGTTTTCTGCCTCTCGCTACCTGAGATCACAAAGTACATTTAGTAAGTAGAGTAGATGCCAGTAACCCAGGACAGGGGAGCCCCGGCTGGGAATCCGGGAAAGAGTTTGACCAAATTTTGGCTTCGGCACTCAGCCATGAACCAGGCAGGACCCAGGCGGAGGAGACAAAACTGCCCCTTGTGTTGAGGGCATCCGCTCCAAGGTGCTTTTACGACTCCACCTTTGGGATCCAGTAAATTCTTCTGTCCACTCTTCTCTGAGCCCTCACCTCCACCTCAAGCCTAACAGAGCCAGACTGAGTAAGGTAATGTCGAGTTCAAGGTCCTCTGAACTGAACGGTCAGCTCACTTTCCTGAAATTCCTAAGGAGGGCTGTGTTATAAATACGACGTCTGCATCTCTCTGTCTTCTCCTGACAAAGCAGGCCCTGGAGCTTAGAAGCCTGGCTTCCAGAATGAAACCTAACAATGTAAACTATTGGACTGGAGGAGCTGACACTGTTTTACAAAGGCCATGAGTAAGCAATGAGTTTGGTGACTGATTGTCCTAGGAACCAAATTCCACTCCATATGGTCAAAGGGAATTTCAACCAAAAAGCTTGTCTCTTTAATATTTCCTATTATTGACATAATAACTCTTCTTCTCTGGCACACGTCCTGCCCCTCCAGACCAGAGGGGACCCTACAGCTTCTTATGCATGACCTAAGCCTCACATGGGAGCACCAGGGATCTGGGCCCCCCCAAACCCTCAAAAGACAAGCCCCCACATCAGCCTTCAGATCTCAGACCAAATAACACCCCCCCTCCCCGCAAGATCACCACAGTGCAGGCATGAACCAGCAAATCAACGAGGCAAGGAGCCAGTGAGATGATACGTCCACCTGCTCTCTAGTTAAGGGAGCTATTACATTTGTGATTCTCCTCATCTTTTTGCAGCTTGGAAAAACAAAATAAAATACACTTGTAGATCATGAGTTTCTTGATTTCCAGTTCAGTGTCAGGATTGGATAAGGTTTTTGGAGTGTCTTTGAGATGAAGCGAGTGTATTTTGTATGTGGGAAAGGAATGAATATTTGTGACCAAAAAGGCATTGCCTCTATAAATAGTCACTTCTCCCCTGTCCATTCATCTCTCTTGACTTCGTCATTTTATTTGTTTCAGAGATAAATGAGATATTACTGGATGTGACATGTGCAGGGGCTTGAACGGTGCTTGTGCTGTTGAGGTTGCTGTCTTGCTTCTGCCATTGCCTTGAGAAAAACATGATGTTGGCCCCAGAGAATGAGATGCAGAGCTTCTCTGGGTAACCTGTAGACCCGTAGCCTGAACCAAAGCCAACCATTGCTGACTCTCAGGCGAGAAATGCTTCTTGTTGTATGCCACTGTGATATTTGTGTTGTTACACAGCAGTAGCTGACTGAGACAACCCACGATAGCAACCTGGAGCCCAATGGCTTCCTGAAAGATGGAAAGTGAACAAATAAATGCCTAATGAGTTGGCAGTGGGTCTGTGCCAACAGAAAGGAGAAATAACATTCTGGGGATGAGCTGAGAAAGTTCTTCCAACTGCCTTGAGACCTCAGCCTGAGCAGTGGGTCCTGGGGACGTGGGGGGCTGTCTAGAAGCATGGGTACCACAGAGTCTCCCCTGTTGGTCAAAGAAAAAGAATAAAGAGTCTGTTGAAGTTGTAGGTGAGGTGAATGGGTTTATAGACTGAGGTTGCCCAGGAATTCTCAGTGTATAGACACAGTGTACAGACTGAATGTTTGATATACTTTTTATATAGCCATTTTATGATAATTAAACTTCTTACTATAACTTGGTGGTAAGAGTGCTTTTCCCACATTCCAGAGATTACCAAGACTCTGACTTAAAAAGAAATCTTGTTGTACCATATGTATTTTTAGAAGGAAGTAGAGGGAAAAAAAAATAGATTAACCAGGTGCTGGAAAAGGGAGTTGGGTGGGGAAAAAAAATGCCGTTTAGAAATAGACTATGAAACAAATTACCTAGATAAACCAATGTAAATAAATTTATTGTTTAAGACGGGGTCATAAACTCAAATACCTTGGGGGCCAGGCAGGTGACATAAACAAATGAAGCAGGCCAGCCGAGGACTATGGTGATGCTATTCCTGCCCCTGGCAGCCCCGACATGGGTGCCCTCCCTAGGCTCAGCTGATTTGCTGGTCCTTCCCAGGACCTGGAGTCTTGCATGAGTGACAGCGGCGCGGAGGTGGAGAGATGACATGGGGTGGCATCGGCGGTATCTAGGTGTGTTTGAATGGAGATTGATATGACACCTTGGAGAACACTGAATGCCAGACAGAACTCACCAGAGGGTCTCCAGCTATCCACTCTGGATCAAGACATTCCAAGTGCAGGAAGGGGACTGTGAGTGTATGCATCTGTTCTTAGTAAGCTTGGCGCACACATAGGTTTCTGCTTCATGAAGTTTCCCTAAATTCTGTGTTTCACCACAATGAGGTGCTCTTCCTGGATATTGCAGTACAGAGCAGTGAAATCTCCCTTTCTCAGAAGGCTTGCATTTGGTCCTGTGATCTTGGTCAAGTTTTCATCATGCTGACCCTCAACTTCCGTGTCTATAAAATGGGTGTTTGGATGCTGGTACTCCTCCTTTCTCTGGGATGTTGTAAGGATCCAATCCCACGAGTTCATGTATGAGAAAGCACTTTGCAAGTTCTGACACATCAGGTAAACATGACATGAGAATTCAAGTTGCTGATGCTTTAACCTGAGATGCAGGGGATGGGGGTGGATCTGTCATGGAGCAGGCCATTTGACTATTATCAAAGTGCTGAAAAGAGGACTTTGCAACCCATTGCCTCCCTGGGCTCCCTACTCTGTCCACCGCTGCAAACCTGTGCCTTTCTCATGGTAATAAATGTTCACGATGCACCTTAACATTGTTTTATTTGACCCTCACAACAGTCTGATGGGGTAAGGATTATTATTCCCATTTGCTGATGAGGAAACTGAGGCTCAGGGAGCCTAAGGTCATGTAGCTGGGAAGGAACAGAACTGGGGTGGGGGCGATGCCAGGTCTTCCCACTGTGGAAGTTCTAGTTCACAGTGCTTCCTGATAGTCTCCTGGGACCATCAGAGGCCCACCTGGAGCGCAACAGCACCATCCATGATAGTGAAGACTCTGGTGAAGCACTCGAGGGATCAGGAGGGGATCATGAAATAGCTGGTGAGTGGAGCCCAGAATCCCTCCTCTCCACCTTCTGGAAACAACAACCTCCACCCTCACCTTTTTGGGGAACTGCCTCCTTCCCTGTTCAGTGTAGTTCTGCGTGAAGCTGCCTGTCCTCGCCTGCGAGGAGCATGTGATTTAATTTAGACCCAGGAGATGCGTGCTCCCAGCATTTGAGTCTTGAGAGGTCACACACAGAGGTGGAGGGAAGTTGCTGCTGGGTCATCCTGAGACCAAGCCTAGCACAGTGGGTCTCAGAATCACCCAAAACACTTGTGAAAAACACAGATTGCTTGGCCCACCCTCGGAGTATCTGATTCAGAATGTCTCCGGTAGGGCTAGGTCTAGGGTGGCGAATTTGCATTTGTAACACGTTCCCAGGTGATGCTTCTGCTCGGGGGACCGCAGTCAGAGCTACTCCAGCAGGGGGCTATTTTGCCCCCCCTCCCCCAGAGGACATACAGCAATGTCTGGGGACCTTTTTGATTTTCACAAGTGGAGGGCTGCTACTGAGCATCCAGTGGGTAGGGAGGTCAGGGAGGCTGCTAAACATCCTACATTGCAGAGGAAGCCCCCTTACACTGAGAAATATGCAGCCCCAAATCTCAATAGTGCTGAGGTTGAGAAGGCTTGCTCTAAAGGAATGGTCCACGTGTTCCTACACTGAGTCCCAAGAGTGCCTGGTTCCTGCCTCTCTCCGTGCTCTTCCACTGAGTCTGTGGGCTAGCCCAGTATCCTTCCGAGACGTTCCTTTCTCTTTCACTTGATCAGAGTCCACGTGTGTTACCTGCAACCAGAGATCCAATGGAGATGAAGCGTTAATGACCTTAGAGGAGTCTGGTGGGCGATCATGGGAAGATCTTAGGGAAGTCTTAGGGAAGATCATGGCTGGTTTCTGGGTTAGAATGACATATCAGCCACGTGCACTTTTTCCCTTTCCTCCTGTAACCCCCTTCTCCTCCTGGTGGACCATTCCATTTTAAATAAACACACCATAAATTGTTTATCCATTCTTCTATTCTTGAACATTTAGGTCATTTCCTTTTATTTGTTGTTATTAAACAATGCCACAGTGAATACTTTTACATATTAAATGTTCATGCTTAGATGTAAGAGTATCTTTAAGGTTCCTACCCGGAAGTGAAATTGCTGGGTCATGTCATCAGGACATCTTCAGTTTTACTGAATATTGATAAACTGCTTTCCAGAATGATTGTGTCGATTCATCCTGCCACCAGTGGTGAGTGTATTATCATCCTCATCAACGCTCATTGTAGACCGGTGTATTCATTTTTGTGCCCTGTTGAGTGACTCATTGTTTTAATTTGCATTTCCCTGATCATTAAGGTTGTTGACCATATTTTCATATGCTTGTTGTTCATGTGTGTTTTTCTTTTTGGAGATCACGACTCATAGTCTTTGCCCCTACCTAGTTTCTCTTTCTTCCTTTCTTTGTTTCTTTTTTTGCTTGTTTAATTTCTTAGTGATTTATAGACTGATAAGATATATTCTGGGTACGAATTGAACATCTGTTCCATGACTTGCCATTTAACTTTGTTTATGGTGTTATTTGTTGTATAGAACTTTAAATTTTTACTTGAGTCAAATGTATTAAGATTTCTCTTTTGGGGTGATTTTTTTTTCCATCCTGTTTTAAGGATCTTTCCATATGCCAATATAATTAAAGATACTGTCCTCTATTTTGTTTTAAAAATGTAAAAAAACTTAAAAAAAACTTGTCTTTAATCCATCTGGAATTTATTTCTGTTTGTAGAGTGGGTCAGAAATCTCACTTTAATTTTTCCATGTGAGCAGCCAGTTGGCCCAGCACCAGTTACTGAGCAATCCTTCTCACTGATCTATAATGTCACCATTGCATGGAGTCAGTTTCCATTTACGGGTGGGTCTGTTTCTGGGCGCTCCACTGTTCTACAGGTCTGTTTGTCAGTCTCGGCACCAATAGTGCCCTGATTTAATTTCTGTAAACTTACAATATGTCTCGGTATGTGAAAGCATGAATCTTTCCTCCTTGTCTTCACAATTATGTTGGCTAATTCTAGCCCTTTACCCTTAGTCTCTATGTGTATATAACAGTGTACTGTATACATATGATGCTTGCAAACTGTGGAGATACTCATTTCCTGTCCCTCCTTTTGAGGGTTCCTTGTTACCACCAGGAATGTACATTCCTTGGCTGAGTTTCATTCAGCCCCTGACCTTGTGCCCTAAACAGGACAAGAGAATCGCTGAACTGAATCCACTTGGTCACAAGTAGTCTCCTTACACATATGACCCCAGTACGGATGCATAATAGCACCTAGTAAATATTTGCTGAAACTGAATGAAAATGCCTCAAGAGGCCAAATGCCCAAGCAGAGGGTCTGTCTTTGAACCTCACTTCTTGCCGCACCAGAAATAGCACCATGTTTATTCATTCAGCATGTGTTTGTGCAGCTCCTACCAAGTTCCTGGTAAGCCAGTGAGACATGGCCTCAGCCTTCATGGAGGCAGACATTCAATAAGTCATTACACACTGCCAAAAGTTCTGTAAAAGAAAAGAACTGGACTCTTCAGAGAGAATAACGTTATTGGAGGGTCAAAGGAGCCCTTTCTGAGGAAATGACGTAAGAGTTCGGGATGAGTAGGGCCAAGTCAGGCCAGGATAAGAAAAGGACTGTTTTATACACAGAGGGAGCAGCACGTGCAAAGGTCCTGAGGTGGGAAAAGCCAGATGTGCAATAGTGTTGCTTCTCACACTTTCATGTATACCTGGGGATATTATTAAATGGCAGGTTGTGGATTGGGGCTGAACTCCTGAATTCCAGCCAGCTCCCAGGTGCTACTGGTGCTGCTGGTCTGAGGCTGTGGCTCACACTTCAGATAGCACTGTGTTAAAGTTGCTGAGAGCATTTTGAAGGTGTGGCAGAGTGTGGGGAGCAGAGATGAGGGTGAAGAGATGGGACTGGAGGCTTAGGCAGGGACCAGATCATACAGGATCTTGGGGGCCACCTTCCAAATGTAAGCAGGAGAGTCTTTGATTTGGCAACTGATAAAATCCTTCTTAAAATTTTTTTTTATAATGCTTTATAATGTTGCTGAGAATGGTAGTGGTTCAATCAGACATAACCTTTGGGAGTTTACAGTCCTGGGCTTATTCTTGATGCTGGAGGGCCCTAAGAACGAAGGGATTGCTGGAGTGTTTAGTCTGGTAAACCACAGGGCCAGGAGTCTGCCCTGTCTCTCGTCTCCCCTCCTGTTCCACCCTCAGATCTGCTGCTGTGTTTACTAAGGAGACAGTGTGGAAGAGGATCCTGAGGACCCAGGGGAAAGCTTGGCCCCACTACTTGCCACCTGTGGATCTGACTGACCTTCGGCATGCCCTTCATCTGCCTGAGCCTCAGTTTCCACATCTGCAAAATGGCAATGCAGCAACCTCCCTGGCAGGGCTCCTGGGAAGATTGGAGATAATATATGGATGGCGTGGCCATCCTGCAAATGAGATGTGTTTTCTCCTGATTCCTATCCCCGAGTCCTGAATTTAGGAAAAGCTCGCAACACACTACCTTCTGCACAAAATTCAAGGACTTGAAACTGTCAGGGCCTCTTTTATCTTGATATGCCACTCCACTTGAAGAAAGTTCCCTTGTCTTAAGTAAACCAGTCGTATCTGGGGTTAGACTGGCAAAATACGGGCAAAAAAAAAAAAAAAAAGGCGAATAATTTCTTTTTGAAAAAGAAAATTCTCCATAGGAAAAAAATGAGCTAGGTTTGCCTGCTAGGGTCTGTGTGCTGACCTTTCCTCGCTGTCTGTCTGTCTGTCTGTCTCTGTCGTTTCTACTCAACAACAGGATGTCCTCTGTCTCCCCCTCCTCTGGCTGCAAACAACCCTCGGAGCCGCTCTGTCTGCCACGCCGCGCTCTGTTTAAAGGAACAGACACCCATTTCTCACAGAAGAACCGTTAGGTAAACAATAATATATTTTTTTAAGCCCAGAAAGTGGCTCAACATACTCAGCGTGGAGCAACCGTCTCTAGCATTCCCCAGCTAGTTTCAGGACAAAGGTCTCCGGAGGAAAGATGCTTCTTTTCTTTTTCCTTTCCTTTCCTTCCCTTCCCTTTCCTCTTCTCTTTTTTTCTTTTGAGTTTAAAGATGACAATAGGCTGAGAAGGGCAGGGAGGCCCAAAGCCAACAGACAGGAGCCTTGTCTTGGCCTAAAGGACCCCTGGAGGCTGCTCTTGGGCACCCCTGGCCCATGTGGCAGGAGAGGATGGCTTTTGCTCTGATGCGTCCTGTCCCCTCCACGTCCCTCCCATTCGCTGAGCACTTCCAGCCCTGCCTGTGTGGAGGCCCTCCTGGTGTGACCTCATCGCACACTCCTCCTGACACCTGGAGGTATGCGTTATTGCCCCCACTTCGCAGATGAGGAAACTGAGGCCCAGAGGATGAAGGAATTTGCCCAAGGTCACACGAATTGAAATTCAGGTCAGGACTCAAAGCCAAGACTCCACAGTTCATTTCTGAGCCACCTCTAACATTGATTTCCTGGATCCTAGCTCTTTGAATGACTTGACTTCACCCCATGGCCTTGCAAGAGAGGAGAGAACCCATTTTCTAGATTTGGAGGGCAGGAGCTGCAGGAATGAGCTGCTCCCGGTTATGGGACATTGGTCGGGGTAGGGGGAGCTCAGAAATATGGCTGAGGTTCTCAGGCTCCTGACTCATATACCCAAGGCTGGTAGTTTCAGTGAAAGAAAAGTCCAAAGAACAAGGTGCGGTCAGCATCCCCATTTCCTCACACGGTTGCTCTCAGAGACCCAGGGAACTCTTCCCTCCCACCACCCTCCGCCTTGCAGCACTGTCTCCACAGCTGCAGTCCACGAAAGTTGACGGCTGCACACCCAGGTTCCCATCTGTCTGTAACAACAAAGAAATAATGACCAGAATAAAGCCACTCAATGGGTTCTTAAACCAAGTAGAAAGAAAATGTTTTGGGCTTCTTCAAAATATAGTGACTGTTCCCTGATGGGAACAAATCAACTGGGAGGGGGTGGTTGGGATGGGCCTGGGGAGTGGAATGCCACTGGCTTTGGGCGTAGGCAGACCTGGATTTGAGATGAACTTGCTGGCATGGGTCCGTGAGAAATCCCTTCCTGGTTACCGTGGTCCTTCTTTCTTCATCTGTCACACCTGTGCCACAGGGTTGACCTGGGGAAGAAGAGGTTATGGAAGGCTTCTCCGTGCCTGGTCTTCCCCACCCCTTCTCACGGCATCCCACAGATGGGCAGCATTATTATTTTTGCAGTGAAGAAAGTGGGGCTCAGAGGAGTTCACCAGCTTGCCTGGGATTGTCCAAGCTTCTGAGTGAATGTGTTTAACGAAACCACTCAGCTACACCGGGTATGTGCGTAAAATCAATTTGGGGTCAGTCAACTTGATTGAAATGAAGTGATTTCAGTTTAAGTCAAATGATTTCATTTCCTAATTCCTTGACCCCAAGGGGTGAAGAGCACATTAAAGATGGAAGCCCTAAAAGGGAACCCTCCTGCACTGCTGGTGGGAATGTAGTTTGCTTCAGGCATTACGGAAAACAGTATGGAGATTCCTCAAAAGACTAAAAACGGACTTACCATATGATCCAGCAATCCCATTCCTGGGCATATATCCAGAGGGAACTTTAATTCAAAAGATACATGCACCTAGTGTTCATAGCAGCTATTTACAGTAGGCAAGACATGGAAACAGTCTAAATGTCCATCGACAGATGACTGGATAAAGAAGTTGTGGTATAGTTATACAATGGAATAGTACTCAGCCATAACAAATAATAAAATAATGCCATTTATAGCAACATGGATGGACATGGAGATTGTCATTTCAAGTGAAGTAAGCCAGAAAGAGAAAGAAAAATACTGTATGATATCACTCATATGTGGAATCTAGAAACAGAAAAAAGAAGACATTAATGACATTATTTACAAAACAGAAACAGACTCACAGACGTAGTAAGCAAACTTATGGTTACTGAGGGGAAGGGGGTAGGAAGGGATAAACTGTGAGTTCAAGACTTGCAGATACTACTATATATAAAATAGATAAAACACAAGTTTCTTCTACAGCACAGGGAACCATATTCAACATCTTGTAGTAACCTATAATGAAAAAGAATATGAAAATGAATATATGTACATACATGTGTACACCATTATGCTGTACACCAGAAATTGACACAACATTGTAAATTGACTATAATTCAATTAAAACAAAATTTATGCTGAGACCAAAATGCCCACAGAGGGAGAAAAGACACATAGAGAGAGGGGCTGCTCCTTGGTGGGACAGGGACTTGGGGAAGTGGGGGTGGGTAGAATCTTGGCATGGGTGGTGGGATTAGCCCTGACAGGTGGAGAGCGCTCCTTCCATGCGGCCGGAAGGACAGTGCAAATGTACAAAGCCTGTAGGTGGGGCGGCAGGAAGGTGAGGGCGTCCTTTCCTGATGGCCTCTATTTTCTCTGCAAAGTAGGAGGGAAGGTCAGTTTCTCAGTCCAGAGGGGCCTGGGAGAGGTTTGGAAGGCACTGTGGGGGATCGAAGAAGGGCCGTGGGGTCCAGTGGAGCAATGGTTGATCTCGGTTTTGGCCTTTTCTTTGGCACCTGCCCATGTGGCCGAGTGTCTCTCTCCAGTGGAATTCTGGTGTCCAGAGCTGGGGGTGAAGATGGTGCATCGTGGGCTTGACTGCAAAGCTGCAAGGCTTTGTGGGTTCAATGTGACAAGGAACCAGGGGGTGAGGAATTGGCAGTGACAGCCAGAGAGTGGGTTACTTGAAGAATCATGATCTCCAGGCCAGCTTAGAAAGGGAGGGAAATCAGCATGCTGGAGAGAGAGGTCTTAATGAGAAACGAGATGGGACATGTGGGAATGAATAAACCAGAGGAGGGTGGCTACTGGGGTGGGATGAGATGTTGATGGTGGGACTTCAGTGGCGGGCGTTGGAAGGATCACTGGATTGAGGCCAGCTGGTGGGTGGGTCATCCCCATGGTGGGGTGCAACTTGGTGTGGAGAAGGAAAAGTGGGAGCGAGGAGCCCTCAGTGAACAATGTTGGGGAGGGCCTGGGTGGTGGGGAGGCCAAAGCAGTGAGGAGAGATGGGGGCACTCAGGATGGCAGGGAGGAGCTATTTTGTTCAAGGCAGGAAGAACAAGAACAAATGGAAGTCTGGAAAGTGAATTTCTAGGACAAAAAGCAGTGCTGGGTCCTGGAATGCCAGGACATCAGGTACATGTCTCAGTGGGTGAAGTGGAGGCCGGGAGAGGTGACCTGAGATGCTCTTGGCTAATTAGCAGCAGAAACGACCTTGCCCTAGCACCAGGCTAGCGCTTCTTCCCTGTACTGAGTCGGTGGACCCACTGCCTCTAGTGCTAAAAGTCATCTTAGACATCATCTTTTGTTCTAAAGCTGAGCAAGCAGAAAACTGGGAAAATTAAGGGAAGGGTCTTCGAGCTGGGACCAAACCCAGGTTTCCTGACTCTTGGTTTGTTGCTGGGCGTTGGTGATGGGATAGGGAAGAAAGCATGTTAGAGAGGGGTAGAGAGTGTAGGGGTGTGTGTGTGTGTGCGCGCGCGCACGTGCCTGCACGTGTGAAGTCACATTCATTTGTCTATGTCTGTAAGAAAGTTGGACCAAGGCAGTATTTCTCTTTCAGGAGGAAAACACGCTGTTGCCTTTGTAAAGGGTGCCAGTGAATGCTTTCCTTTGCTGGGAGGGGAGATGGGAGGAATGCTCCGTATCTCTGGATTCCAGCGGATGCTCCCCGGGGTGCAGCCGACCTGGGCTCCCAGGATGCTCTGTGCCCGGGAGCTCCTGGGGCCGGGGCCATAAGCTCTAACCAGCAGGCTTGCAGCCCAGACTCCCCATTGCTTGTATCAGCACCAAGATACCTACACTGGACACATTTGTTTAGTCAGGGCTTGTGTACGTCTGTTAGGGTGGCCATCATAAAGTGCCACAGACTGGGTGGCTTAAAAAAGAGAAATGTATTTGCTAACAGTTCTGGAGGCTAAAAATTTGAGAGCAAGGTGTTGGCAGGGTCAGTGTCTTGTGAGGCCTCTCTCCTTGGCTTGTAGATGACCTTCTCCCTGTGTCTTAATTGTTTATTTTTGTTTCTTAATATTTCTTTTTCCTTATAATGGCAGTACTGGGGATTGAACCCAGGACCTTGTGCATGCTAAGCAAGAGCTCTACCACTGAGCTATATCCTCCGCTCTGCCTCTGTCTCTACTTATCAAGAGACCAGTCATGTTGGGTTAGGGCTTAAAGACCTCATTTTAACTTAATCACCTCTTTAAAGAACCTTATCTCCAAACATAGTCATATTCTGTGGTACTCGGGGTTAGGACTTCAACATTCAATTTTGAAGGACAAAATTCAGCCCGAAACAGAATGATTTGGGTTGCAAAGCCTGGACCGTCACTCAAGTTAATCAGGTAAGAAGAAAGTTTATTACTGAGGATGAAGCCCTCTTGTGAGACATGTGAACTAGAAGCAACTCCTCCTGCCTCTTTCGTCTCTGGGGTGGTGGTTTCAAGCCATAGTCACAAATTCTTTGACCACCCCCTCCCGTAGAGTGGTGGGGTCTATACCCTGGCCTCTCAATCTGAGTGGTCTTATGACTACTTCAAACAACAGAATATAGCAGAAATGTTGCTATGTGACTTTGAAGGCTGGGTTAAGAAAGGCCATGCAGCTTGTGGCTTGTGCACTGAAACACTCGCTCTTGGAGCCCTGACCCACCTGTAAGAAGTCTAACCCCTCTGAAAGGCCATGCTGGAGAGCCCACAGGTGGGCACTCTGGAGTATAGCCCCAGCTGAGCCTGGCTTCCAGCTGTCCCTGCCAATGTGCCAGTCACCTGAGTGAAGCCATCTTGGATCTTCCGGCACCAGCCCACCTGCTAACCAGTGCCACACTGTGACTTCTGCCGATACCAGGCAGGTCCCAGGAATCACCCATCTGAGCCCTGCCTGAATCCCTAACCCCCAAATTCATGCTGTATGATAAAATGGTTGTCATTTTGAGCTGCTGAATTTTGGAGTAGTTGGTTATGCAGAAATAAGTCAGCAGAACACCTGAAGTCTGTTTCTTTCTGCTTTTTCCCTCCCTGTTGCTTTTTCCTGTTGACTCATATTTCCTGCTTTCCTGTAGATTTAACCTGCACCTGGCTATAACTTGCTGTGGCTCCAGTTATCCAACCAAGTTTCTGCTCTGGTTCCCACATGTCTCTGATTAGAGCCTCTGTATTAGTCAAAATACTTGAGAGTCTGATCAGCCAAGGCCAGGGGCAAGGTCATGTGTTAGTGAGAATGAGCCATGTCTCCTGGAGATTGGGGCCTCGCAGACCCAGAACCTGATCTATGCCATGGCCACTTCAATGGAGGAGTGGTCATCCAGTTTATTCTCCTGTCCCACCAGGAATTCCTTTGATGACATCAGAAAGATAAAATCCCCATAGCCTCTTTTTAATACTTCCAGGGCCAGTTCATCATATGAGGTAGCCCACTGGCTGTGGGTCACTTTTGCTTGTTTAAAATTTTTACAGGTGGAGCTGAAACTTTTTTCCTCTTTTACTTTTTGGGCTTTATCCTGTCCTCAGTAGTCATGCAGAGTAGGTGGTTTTCTCTCTTAGCAGACAATATTTGAGATTTTTCAACTCCTTGTCTTTTCATTGCAAACCTGGGTCTCAGGTATAATGACCAGAATGGGTGACCAGAAAGGGAGGAGGGGAAGGGGCGCTGACTTGATTTCACTGATGATTGAATGAGCCTCGGTAGGGAAGCCAGCATACAGTTCACTTTCTTGACTACAAGTTCTTTTTGTTAACATTTTTTAAATTGAGTAATAGTTATTTTACAATGTTGTGTCAAATTCTAGTGTAGTGCACAAATTTTCAGTCATACATGCACATGTATATATTCATTGTCACATTTTTTTTTTTTTGCTATGAGCTACCACAAGATCTTGTTTATATTTCCCCTGTGCTATACAGTATAATCTTGTTTATCTATTCTGTGTTTTAAAATCCCAGTCTGTCCCTTCCCACCCCCACCCCCTTGGCAACCACAAGTTTGTATTCTATGTCTGTGAGTCTGTTTCTGTTTTGTGTTTCTGTTTTGTTTTTGTTTTTGTTTTTTAGATTCCTCATATAAGCGATCTCATATAGTATTTTTCTTTCTCTTTCTGGCTTACTTCACTTTGAATGACTTTCTCCAGGAACATCCACGTTGCTGCAAATGGCGTTATGTTGTCGGTTTTTGTGGCTGGATAGTAGTCCATTGTATAATATACCACATTTTCTTTATTCAGTCATCTATTGATGGACATTTAGGCTGTTTCCATGTCTTGGCTATTTTAAATAGTGCTGCTATGAACATTGGGGTGCAGGTGTCATTTTGAAGTAGGGTTCCTTCTGGATATATGCCCAGGAGCGGGATTCCTGGGTCCTATGGGAAGTCTATTCCTAGTCTTTTGAGGAATCTCCATACTGTTTTCCACAGTGGATTTCCTTGCTTCTCTCTCCCACTCTTAATGATTTAGATGTCTTCTTTTACAATTTTGTGTTCATTCTTTTTGTAATTCATGGCAGTTATCTCCTTTCCAGTTATGAGTTTCTCATTTTTGTAGCATCCTGCTTCTTTTCTATTTAGAGTAGACCTGTGAATATTTCTTTTAGCATGGGTTTAGTGTTGCTAAACTCTTTTAGTTTTTGCTTGTCTGTGAAGTTCTTTATCTCTCCTTCTATTCTAAAGGATAGCCTTGCTGGATAGAGTATCCCAGGCTGCATCTTTTTTTCATTCAGGACTTTGAATATATCTTGCCACTCCCTTCTGGCCTGTAGTGTTTGTGTAGAGAAATCAGCTGAGAGCCTTATGGGGGTTCCCTTGTAACTCACTCTTTGTTTTTCTCTTGCTGCCTTTAGGATCATTTCTTTATCCTTGACTCTGGCCATCTTGATTATGATATGTCTTGGTGTGGGTCTGTTTGGGTTCTTCCTGTGTGGGATCCTCTGAGCCTCCTGTACTTGGATATCTGATTCTTTCTTTAGGTTTGGGAAGTTTTCATTCATGATTTCTTCCAATACCTTTTCAATCCTCTTTGTTCTTTCTTCCCCTTCTGGAACCCCTATTATGCCTAGATTGGCACGCTTTAGATTATCCCATAGGTCCCTTATATTGTTTTCATTGTTTTTTATGTTTTTCTCTCAGCTGTTCTGATTGGGTGCTTTCTGTTGTCCTGTATTCTAGGTCACTTATTCGTTCCTCTGCATTATCTAGCCTGCTTTGTACAGCCTTTAGGCCAGCTCTCATCTCAGCAAATGAGTTTACTAATTCTACTTGGTTCTTCTTTATAGCTTCTATTTTATTCTTGACATATTTTATATCTCTAAACACTATTTCTTTTAGTTCCTTCAGTACTTTGATCACTCCTTTTTTGAAATCTTGATCTAGTAGGCCATCAATATCTATTTCCTTGATCGTGCTTTCAGGGGGTTTCTCTTGATCTTTTAATTGGGAGTGGTTCCTCTGCTTCTTCATATTGCTCATATCCCTCTGGCACTGTGGCTTAAGGAGTATCAGTTATCTATTTCTCCTGGAGACGGTGTGCTCTTAATGATTTTATTGAGAGGTCTTCGTGTCTTCGCCCTGTTTTGCGAACTCAGCTTGCTGTTTCCAGAGGCCCTCTCTTGGCACCCTCATCTGTGCTGCTCCCAGTGGCTGTCAGCTAGCAGATCGCGGCCCCTCCTAACACGAGCTGAGCTCTTACCCAGTGGGTGGGTGGGTCACTCCCCCTCCCGATGCTGCAGTCAGATGCTGTGCTCAGGGGGAGGCAGGTGGGTGGATTGCGCCCCTCCCAGCACCGTGGTCAGGTGCTGCGTTCCTGCCAGGAAGGGGGGTGGCCACCCGCCCTCTCCTGGCACTGGTCACTCCGCTGCTCTGTGCAGCTGCCCACTCCACCTCGGGTAGGTGCTTCGAAGACAGGCTTGGGGAAGACCGTGGAACGGCCCCGCCCCTGCTCCGTGCCAAATCTCAGCTCCTTGTTTGTCTTGGTGGTGCAAGTTCTCTGAAGTGCCAGGGCAGAAAGATCCTATCTGCCTCGGGCTGTAGACAAGTCTCAATCCTGCCTAGGAGGTTGCGGAGCCCCCGGGTGTGGATTCAGGCCTCGGCCCTGCCCCCGCCCGGGCGCTGCGCACAGGAGGAGATGGCGGCTATGGCTGCGCCTTGCCTCTCTTCTCTCGAGAAGTGCCAGTAATGGCAGCGCTGGTCTGAGGAGACAAAGGCTACAGTGCCCCTACCCCCAGGGCACACCAGCCATGTTGCTTTGCTTTTTTCGCAATTTATGGGGGACCAAGGTTGTTCTGCTCTGTATCCCCTCCCAACCACGGCGCACAGCCCCCTGCAGTCCCCCGGGGCTGCCTCAGTGCAGCCGTACCCGTCCTCCGCTGGGCTCGGGCCACCTGCCCCGGCCCCAGCTGCTGGCCCGTGTCTCGGGCTGGTGTCGCAGGGACCCTTTGTGCCCATTTAACTCAGTTCTGTTGGTCAAAGGGTGCTCGGGGCAGATCTGAGCCTCGGAGGCTCCCCTTCCATCCTGCTGGCCTCTCCGTTGGAGCGGGGGGGGGGGGGACCCAGCGAATGAGTGCCAGTCCTCCTTTGCCGCTTCCTCCCCATGGGATTGGTCCTGCACTGTTTTCCTTTTGCTTCTTTCTTTTTTCCTTTTCTCCTACCAGATTTTTGGTGTCTTTGTCTTTCGAAGAGGGCGATGTTCTGTCGGAGTTCAGCAGGTGCTCTGGTTGGGTGAGTAGGTCCGTAGATGTGAGTTTTGGTGTGTTTGTGGGAGAGGGTAAATAAGCTACAAGTGTCCTTCTGCTCTGCCATCTTGCTTCTCTCTCCCGACTACAAGTTCTTTTTGATCCTATGTGTGTTTTTTACTCATTTTCACAAGCACGTCTGGCTTGGCCTCCCCTTTCTGTGTTAGTTTTGTAGGGCTGCTGTCGCAAATTCCCACACACTGGATGGCTTCAAACAACAGAAATGTATCTTCTAACAGTTCAGGAGGAGAGAAGTCCTAAATCAAGGTTCCTTCTGGATGCTCGGAGGGAGAGTCTGGTCCACGCCTCTCTGCCGGCTCATGGTGGTGGCCTGCAGTCCTTGGTGTTACTGGCTTGTAGATGCATCACTCAGCCTCTGCCTCTGTCTTCACGTTGTGTTCTTCCCCGTGTCTTCCATGTCTATGTCTGAATTTCCCTCTTGTTCTAAGGATCCAGTCATTGATGATCCAGTCCAGTATGATCTCATCTTAACTAACTACATGTGGAAAGACCTTTTTTTTTTTTTTTTTTTTCCCCAAATAAGGCCACATTCTGAGATTGCAGGTGAACATGAATTTGGGGGGGTGGGGTGGACACTGTTCTACCCAGTACACTTTCCTCCCTCTCCCTCCTTCCCTCCCTCCACTTCTCTCTCCCTCTTCCTTCTTTTCTTTCCTCTCCATCCGTATCTCCCTCCCGGAAGCACAAAGATGAGTGCCCAGTGTTCTCGCAGGGGTCATCGTTTTTGCACTGTGCCTGGTGCAGCACCATGTATAATCTGGTTGGAGGTCAGAAAACCTTCAGAAGGCAGGGACCATGTACTGCTTGTAGATGAGTTGCAGATCACTCAGTGATAATGTCTGGATTAGAAGTTTTAGCAGCTGTGGCTCAAGAAGAAGGAGAGGAAGAAGAGGGGGAGGATAAAAGAAGGAAAACTATACTTTGTGAACTGAAATAATTTTTGCACCTTGCCTGCACGACTGTGGGAGGCTCAGCTTGAGATGAGAGTTTTTCCTCTTCAGGAATAAAGATGAGTCAAGCAATGGTCAGGCTTCCTTCTGTCTGAGAGGCTCTCAAGACCACACTCAGTAATGAAAGCCATTGCTGGAAACTTCTAGACTTTTGCTGGCTAATAATGTAGCCACTAGCCACAGAGAAATGAGAATGTGCTCAAAGTGCAAAATACATATCAGACTTCATGATGTGTATTTAAACAGCTTACTATGAATACAAAGTACAAAAACAAAGACTGTACAATATCACATTGATAATTTTTACATTGATTGCATGTTGAAATGATAATAGTTTAGATATATTGCATTATATAAAGTACAAGCATACTTCAGAGATATTGTGGATTTATTTCCAGACCACTGCAATAAAACAGATATGGCAATAAAGCAGGTCATAGGAATTTTTTGGTTTCCCAGTGCACGTAAAAGTTATATTTATACTCTACCATAGTCTACCAAGTGTACAAAAGCGTTATGTCTAAAAAGACAATGTATATACCGTAATTAAAAATTCTTTGTTGCAAAAATGCTAACCATCATCTGAGCCTTCAGTGAATCATAATATTTTTGCTTGTGGAGGGTCTTGCCTCCTTATTGATGGTCACTGACAGATCAGGGTGGTGGTTGCTGAAGGCTAGGGTAGCTGTGTCAGTTTCTTAAAAATAAGACAACAATGACATTGACTGACTTTTTCTTTCATGACTTATTTCTCTGTAGCATGCAATGCTGCTTGGTGGTATTTTACCCACAGTAGAACTTCTTTCAAATTTGGACTCAGTCCTCTTAAACTCTGCCCCTGCTTTATCAACTAAGTTTATGTAATATTCTAAATACTTTGTTGTCATTTCAACAGTCTTCACAGCATCTTCACTGGAAATAGTTTCCATTCAAGAAACCACTTTCTTTTCTCATCTGTAAGAAGCAACTCCTCATCTATGAAAGTTTTATCATGAGGTTGCAGCAATTCAGTCACATCTTCAGGCTGTCCTTCTAATTCTAATTTTCTTGCTATTTCCACCACATCTACAGTTACTTCCTCCACTGAAGTCTTGAACCCTTCCAAGTCATCCATCAGGACTGGAGTCAACTTCTTCTAAACTCCTGTTAATGTTGATACTTTGACCTTTTCCATGAATCATGAGTGTTCTCAATAGCATCTAGAATGTTTAATACTTTCCAGAAGATTTCAATTTATTTTGCCCAGATCCACCAGAAGAATCACTATCTATGGTGATCTAGATAAAGCTATAACCTTACAAAATCTATTTCTTAAATAATAAGACTTGAAATTCCTTGATCCGTGGGCTGCAGAATGGATGTTGTTAGCAGGCATGAAAATAACATTCATCTCATTGTCCATCTCCACTAGAACTCTTGGGTGACCAAGTGCATTGCCAATGAGCAGCAATATTTTGAAAGGGATCTATTTTTTAGGAGCAGTAGGAATCAACAGTGGGCTTAAAATATTCGGTAACCTATGTTGTAAACAGATGTGCTGTCATCCAAGCTTTGTTGTTCCATTTATAGAGCACAGGCAGAGTAGGTTTAACATAAATCTTCAGGGCCCTAGGACCTTTAGAATGGTAAATGAGTGTTGGCTTCAATTTAAAGTCACCAGCTTGCGTTAGCTGCTAACAAGAGTCAGCCTGTCCTTTGAAGCTTTGAAGCCAGGCATTGACTTCTCCTCTTTAGCTATAAAAGTCCTAGACAGTATCTTCTTCCAAAAGAAGGCTGTTTCACTTACATAGACAATCTGCTGTTTAGTGTGGCCACCTTCGCTAATAATCCTAGCCAGAGCTTCTGAAGAACTTGCTGCAGCTTGTACATCAGCCCTGGCTGCTTCACCTTGCACTTTGATGTTATGGAGATGGCTTCTTTCCTTGAACTTCATGAACCAAACTCTGCTAGCTTCAAACTTCTTCTGCAGCTTCCTCACCTCTCTCAGCTTCACAGAATTGAAGAGCGTTAGGGCCTTGCTCTGAATTAGACTTTGGCTTAAGGGAATGTTGTGGCTGGTTTGATCTTCTATCCAGACCACTCACACTTTCTCCATATCAGCAATAAGTCTGTTTTGCCTTCTTATCATTTGGGTGTTCACTGGAGTTGCACTTTTAATTTTCTTCAAGAACTTTTCCTTTGCATTTGCAACTTGGCCAACTGTGCAGGAGGCCTAGCTTGTGGCCTGTCGTGGCTTTCTCCTTCCTCACAAGCTTAATCCTTTCTAGGTTTTGATTTAAAGTGAGAGATGTGTGACTCTTCCTTTCACTTAGGGGCCAGTGTAGGGTTATTAAATGGCCTAATTTCAATATTGTCATGTCTCAAGGAACAGGGAGGCCTGAGGAGAGGGAAAGAAACCTGGGAACAGCCCGTCGGTGGAGCAGGCAGAAGACAGATAACATTGATCGATTAAGTTTGATGTTTTATCTGGGTGCTGTGCGTGGTACCCCAAAACAATGACAATACTAACATCAAAGTTTACTGATCACAGATCACCATAACAAATACAATAATAATGAAAAAGTTTGAAATATTATGAGAATTACCAAAACGTGACCCATGAAGTGAGCAATTGCTTGTGGAAAAATGGCATTTTTTTTTATGTTGGTGGTGGTGGATGCAGGGTTGCCAGAAACCTTCAATTTGTAAAATACGCAATATGTGCAGTAAATCAAAGCACAATAGAACCAGGTCCGCCAGTATTAAAATCACTTTCATCTGTTTCTTTCTATTTTTTTCTTCTTTTTGTTTTGTCTCTCTCTCTCTCTTTTTTTTTAAATATGACTACTGGAAATTTTTGAACTTTGTGGCCTGATGATCTTTCTACTGGGCATCGCTGTTTAGAGTCTGAGGTGACTCGATAAAAAAGCTTGTCTGCAGAGTTTGAATCTTAGCTTTGCCGTTGACGAATTGTGCCAGTTGGGCAAGACACTGTCTCTCTCAGCTTCGTTTTCCTCGTCTATGAAGTGGACGTGATGGGATAATGATTCCTACCCCACCTCCATCTGGGAATCACCACGAGCATCCAAGGCGAGGTGGTATGTGGAGAGGCTTCATGAATGTGAAATGCAGCATAAATGTGTTTTGATCAGCATTGCTGCAGTGGCAACAGCCTCACCAACGCCATCACCACCATCACTGCCGCCATCATCACCACCATCGCCGCCGCCGCCGCCATCACCATCATCGCCATCGTCACCATCAGCAATCCCTTCTCTCTCAGCCAAGAGAATTAGGCCACCAGGGCAGGAGCATAATACCAGGCCCAGGGTAGAGTAGAGCCCACAAGAATTTCTGCTTTCAGCTCTTCCCAAACCCTGTGGCTGGATTGTAAGTGACTTACCCTCTTCCAGCTGCCAACAGTGCTTTTGTCTGCTTCGAGGGGGTGGGGCAGGGCAGGTCTCCGAGAAAAATGTGCCTTCCACCTAGTACTTTTCAATCAATACAGCGTTTATGCATGCTTTTGGATTAGAATAAGACAGCCAGCTTTTTTTTTTTTTTTCCAAAAAAGCATTCCTGTTGCATCAGACCACCAAAGCATTTCCCCTCTCTTTTTTTGGCCACCAAATATTTTTATGATTTTCCACATAAACAGCTAGGGAAAATGCTAGCAGCCACTCAGGCGGCAGTGGCAGGCACACGATGTCTCCCATGAGAGTAAGGGATTTAAACACACACACACACACACACACACACACACACAACCAATGCCTAGGGGTGGGGGTGGTGGGGGAGTGGTAATTAGTCTAAGATACAAGGATTTCTATGAATTCTTCTGGGGGATTCTGGGATAATAAACTAGAATACACCCTGTGGCTTCAAGCTGTGAGTGCTCCCTTTTGAAAGATTCAAACATTTGCAGATGAAATTAGGCGTTGGTGAGGTTAGGAGGTGACGGGAGGTGGGGAGAGAACCCACCCTTCTAAGGGCTAACCCTGGGGCCTGGGACCTGCCTGTCTCTGCCCCTCCCCCTCCCCTTATGCAGTGAGAATCTGATAAGGTTGGGGACCTGCCTCCTGAGGGATGCGGCGTGTCGATGGCCAAGAGCTCGTGGTAACTATTGATTATTTGGTCTTCCGTTTTTTCTTTCTTATCCCATCCCTGGCAAAGTTTTCCCAGAGACAGAGTGGGGCCTCTCGTAGCCAGCCAGCTGCTTTGTGCTGAGAGATTTAAAATCCTGCAATTGATTCTGACTGTGTCCAGAACAATAGGCGTCTGAATCTGATTTATTAATCTTCTGGGGAGTGAAGGAGGCGGGCTTCATGTCCAGGCTGTTTACTGCAGTGACAATGGGCAGGGTTTGGACTTGCATTTCTGCTGGGTTTATGTGGGCGGGAGCATGGGAGTGGCGAACGGAGGACACTTCTGAGGGAGACAGTGAGGACCCACGGCACAGAATGCGGGGAGATGTGTTGAAGGAGCACTAGGAGGGGTGGGGGTTGATTTAGGGGAGATCCCCCAAACGGGTGACTGCCAGTGATGTAACAGAGATAGCAGGCGTGGTACCCGATAGATGCTCTGCCTGGTTGATTCCGTTTTCTCTGTTTTGTGGTCGAATCACTCAGGTCTCTGAAAGCCAGAAGCTGGGTAGGCAGGGCTAAAGCATTTTTTCTCAAAAGCAGGGAGCTGGATGGGACGACCTTTGAGAAGATTGACAGGCATGTGGGGAAATGTCTATACTCAGCTTTTGAAAGTCCAGGGCAGGAAGCTCTGGCCTCAGTGTAGCATAGGGAACCAGACTGAGTGACCGGATGCCTGGCAGGCCTTTGGCCACAAAGCCAAAGCATCTTGACCCATGAAGAAGTAGAGAATTCTTTAGTATCTGAATGTTTGCATATGGAAGACAGAGAGAAACCAATGCATGCTGGTGGTTAAGAGAATTGGCTTTTGAATCATATTCCTAATCAAATCCTAATTCTGCCACCTGTTGACTATGAAATGTGGGACCAGTTACTTAGTCCCCCTGGGTCTCAGTTTCTCAGTCTCTGAAGTGGGGATAGTAAAATCATCTATTCCGTGAGATTGCTATCCTCATCAATAACATAGTGCCTGCCAAGTTCTCAGTGCAAAATAAGAGCTGAATAATCTTTGCTGTCATCATCCACACCATCAACGTCATCCTCACTGTCATTTTCTTACTGATGTATTCTGCTCGGCTCCAGAGGGCAGAAGCGGGAGCTAAGTTGTAGAAATTCCAGGGAGGCAGATAGTGGTTCCACTCAGGGAAGAACTGTCTGACTGTTAGGGCTGCAGAGAGAGGGAACTGGAAGAGGGGAGGGAGGGAAGAAATGGAGAAGGAAGGACAGGTGTGGGGAGGACGGGAGGGAGGAAGGAAGGGAGGGTGGAGTTTACACACACTGACTTTAGTGGACGAATCTTCAGAGGATGGTGATGTACCTGGTGAAGACGGGAGTTGAGCACAGCCCCAGCGTGGGGTTAACCCAGCCTGTGTCAGGGGCTCACAGGAAACAGAGAACCGGGAACCTTCCGCAGGCCACCGGTCAGTGAGAACAAGAGAACTCTTACTGTTTCCTTCCCCTGCCCTCTCCCCATGGTGGTTGGACCTCAGCCCAGGGCTGGTCTGAAAATTCAGTGAAGAAATGAGGGCTTGTCATTCTTGGAGGATGGTCCTGGGATGGTCCCGTTTGGCCTGTGTCTTCAAGGAGGCTTCCAGCCCAGGGCCCTTAGGAAACCATGCCTGGCACATATGCAGCCTCCTCTGTGTGGAGTGGCCCTTCCAGACCCAGGTGTGTGGCTCTGGGACCCCGTGTGTGCACGGAGCCCCAGACACTTATGCTAGCCTTGGCCTCTTCAGCCTCCATCTCTTTGCTGCTTCCACGTAGATTCAATGAGATGATGGGAACGAAATGCTGAGTCCAGTAAGCAGAAGCCGTGATTGTACTGTTATTGGTATTGTCTGATATGGGGATGTTGGGGCCCGGCCATCTGTGCAGGCTTGAGGAGAAGACCCCGGCCTTGAACGAGACACCACAAGTAGAGTGTAAGACAGGGCCAGGGAGGAGGGACTGGAGGGGGCAGAGGAGGGCCGTTGGTAATGAAGTTCATGCTAAAGATACTTGGCGGCAGGGAGGCCGCAGGCTTGTGGCCGGGCGCCAGGCCCAACCGCGAGCCTCATTTCCATACGTGGGTCAGCCTGTGGCATGTTTATAGCTCGCCTGCCTCTCCGCAGAGCTTTACCAGGAAGGTCCGGCCCCCCAGGTCCTCGGGAAGGAGGCAGGCGCTGGCTGTGGGAGGTGGGCTGCCGCCTTTGGCTGGGAGAGCAGGGTTCCCATCAGAGTCAATTAGCGGCGGCTGGTCCCCGACGTGAGGTTGGGAAGCAGGCCCCAGGCACCTGGGGGATGTGTGAAATGATGTAGGTGAGATCTATATGTGGGGCTGTCCACACACGGCTATGTGGTTATAAATACACACAGACCCGCTCGCACAGCGCCGTGGGCGCCCAGATAGCCCTGCACGCAGCTGTGTATGAGCTGTAAACACACAGACGGGCTGTGGCTGGATGGGAGCTGGGGGCTTGGCTGACCTCCTCAGGTGATCTTAGGCCAGCGCTTCCTTCCTCCCGCTGCACGGGGCAGCGAAGACTCCCAGCTCGCAGCCTCACCCCGGGGCTGCTGACCGAGGATGTTCGCGAGAGGTGTGCGGGAGGAAGTGCCCAGCCAAGTCTTGGGTTCCGAGTGCTTCTTTATAAATAGATCATTTCTCTGGCTTGGAGGCTCCTCGTCCTTGTCCCTCTCCCTCATCTCCCCAAAGCTGCCTGGTTGAGTTGGTTCTATCACAGCCATCCCCTTCCTCCCTGCCCCTTTCCTCCTTGCACCATCACCGCCCTAGACCTGGCCCACCTTCCTTCTCCCTCAGTCAGTGAGTGGCTGGCAAATGTTTAACAACTGATTCTCTAGGGGGAACAAAAGTGTCCATTTCCATAGTGTAAATATTTCAGGCTCCTGGTGTGAGGCCACTGAGAGGAGAGGTGGGCAGGAGGACCCAGCAGCACGCAGTTATGCAGCATTTCCACTGTGTGGATGCACTGGGCGTAAACAATCTCAAGAGCAAAGATAACAGTAAAAGGTCATAAACTAATGACAACGTGATGAGGTTGTGCATACTGACTACTTTTGTTTTAAATGTAATTTATTTAACTATATAAAATCTAATTTTAAAATAATAAATGTGTTCAACAGCTGGCTTCCAGAAATTCTTGAATATCTAACAATCACCTTTTGCAGGCATGTTAGCAGGATCCAGAGCAATCCTGCCTGCCCTACGGCTGCTGTCTCTCAGCCAGCCTGTCCCTCCCAGTCTCTCCTCATTCCTGAGTTACGTTCCCAAACTGCAAACTTGATCATGTCTTTACAGAATTCAAAGCTTATGTGAATGTTGTCATTTGGAAGGCCTTCCTCCTGTGACCCCACTGGCCTCTCCACTTTCAATCCAGACCCCAGTTCCCACTCTCACACCAAACCTCTTTCCATTTACCCAATAGACTATACCTTGATGCGTTTTTTAAGACTTTGTGAAGGCTGTTAATACTGCAGTCACTTTTCCTCTCTTCCCCAACCCATTTCTCCACCTTCACCTGGAGTACAGCCCGTTCATCCTTTAAGCTGGGGAGAGGCAATCTACAGCCCACGGCCAGATCCGGCCTGCCACCTGATTTTCTAAGGCCTACGAGCCCAGCATGGCTTTTACATTTTTGAATGGTTGAAAGAATTATCAGGACCTTGCACAAGAGGTGGCTGGGCCCTGCCTGCAGAACCTTCCAGTCCATGGTGGGGATTTTGTTTTTATTTATTTGTTTTTGAAAATCGAAGTACAGTCAGTTACAATGTGTCAATTTCCTGTGCACGGCACAGTGTCCCAGTCACGCATATCCATACATATATTCGTACGGTGGGGATTTTGGACTTTATTCTAAGGAAGACTTTGAGCTGAAGAGCAGTATAATCTGAGGTATACTGAGAGCGTCACTCCGTGAAAAAACAGCCCTTGTTGAGGGGGAGGCTGGAATGGAAACGCGTAGAAGAATTAGGAAATGGTTGCAAGAATTCAGGCAAAGATGTGGTGGTTTGTGTGACAGGCAGCACTGGAGGCAGTGGGAAATGTCCAGGCTCTGGAAACATTTCAAAGGGAGAGCCAACTGGCTGTTCTGATAACAGTCCCCCCAAGACGAGGCACGGTATTAAGGGACTGGCAGTGCCAAGTGAAAAGGCGATGAAATCTGATCCGAGGCTTTGGGAAAACTTCTCAGAGGAGGCCACTTCTGAGCAGAGCCCTGGAGGCTGACAGAAACATTCAAAGATGGGGAAGTGGGGGGAGTCACGGAAGTGAGAACATGCTTGGTGAACGTGGGCAGTGGAGAGTGGTCCCTTACAGTCGTGGGCGGGGGAGGTGAGTGCAGGGAGGCCACGGGACACGGGACATGGGTCTGGGTCGTGGAGGGCCTTGCTGGCCAAGCTGAAGCTTGTGGTTGCCTTTTCCCACAGTCAGTCGGGAGCCATCCAAAGTTTTTTGTAACGAATGACATGGTCTCTGATGACAGCATAGTAGGTTGGCCCGGAGGGCATGGAGGCTGCAGACATCGATACAGGTAGGAAGCCACTGTCACGACCTAGATGCCAGAGGATGCAGATATAGACCAGGAACTGTCTGTGTGGTGGAAAGAAAGAGGGGGAGTCTTGAGAATCTTCCAAAGCAGAATTTGCAGCTTAACTGATTACCTGTTGTAACCCCGACTAGGGTGCATCTCTGGGTAAATCTCTGGTGATGCAGAGGAGGTCAGACAGGTTTTGGGGTGAGGTGTGAGGCGACCAGTTCAGGACATGCTGAGTTGTTGCTGTGGGGTACACAGAAACTTGTTAGATGAGTGAAACAACAGTTCGGGTCAGACTGAGTTTTTGTGATGATACAGGAAAATATTACATGGGGGCCATTCCTGGCCTGACCTAATCTCTTACTGACTTGGATTAAACTGGACAATTTATAGCAACAGCTGCAAGGATGCTCCCCTCTGCTCAGCAAGGCAGGTGCTGTGAAAATCCCAGAGGTTGTGGAGGAGGATACTTGTTTTTTGGGGGTGACTTTTAAAGAGAAAATTACAAAGCACAGAAAACTGCACAAATGCTAAACAGAGAGCCTGAAAATTTTTCACAAGGGTATCACACCTTTGTAACCAGCACCCAGACCAAGAACAGGACATGGCCAGTATCCTGGAACCTGGCTCTTAGATGGATGTAGCGGGAACCATTCTGCTGAGCTCCTGCATCACCAGCAGAGAGAGGGCACAGGTTCCCTGGGTGAAGGGCCTCGAGGTAAGAGAGACCAGTGACTGACGGGTAAAGTGAGCCACCAGTGACAGTCCTCTGGGCTTGTTTCCCACGCACTCCGCAGGGAGAGCCGGCGGCTCCCAAGCTGCCCTCCCACCGCCAGCGGTGCCTGTGTCCTTGGTGTCCATCTGCGCGACCCGACCTTCAGGCAGGTGGAGAGCTGGGGCCCTCCTACTGAACCTCGAATTGCTAAGTAGCATTCTGCCAGCAGGAACTTTGCTGGAACGTGGGCCATTCCTTCCTGAAATTGAGGCTTTGGAGGGAAAAGAAGACATAGGTCAGTTGATGCCCTACAACTTAAACCTGACCGTATCATTCTCCCTGGGCTTGAGAGAGGAGTCATGTCAACCTTTCTATCATCCCCACGAGGCATGCTCTAGGAAGCTGATACACAGTATCCCCTGAGAACCTGGACCTGAGGTTCTCCTAGTACCATTGCATTTACGTGGGGAAGGGTCAGATTCTCCAAGGGATCAGATCATTTTTCTGGGACTGGTCATGGTGAGAGCAGGAACTATGGTGGTGTTGGTGACTCACGAGTGGGCTGGGCTGTCCCTGGACTGATTGCAGCTGGAGGGCTGCTCTGGTCCCCCAGGAAGCCAGAGCAGGCTGCGGCTCCTGTCTTCTGTTGCAAGCTGGGCTCTCTCTTCACCTCTAGCCACTACCAAGGGAGGGCGACAGAGCCTCAGGCTGGGCTTGCTCCCGGCCCCTGAGTAGGCAGAGCACAGAGCACTTAACGCTGTGCATGAAACAACCTCAGTGCATGGCTGGAGTCTGGCCATGGAATGCCAAGATACACAGGGACCACTGTTCCAGCCCAGGTCTCCAGGGATGGGGCTCCGGGGAATGAATGCCTGTGTATTACCTCCTCCCCGACAACCTGAAAGCTCTGTGCACAGACTGGGGTTGTGGAAGGGATAACCGAGACCTGGGATGGAGTTGGCCCAGGGGCTGTGGAGTGTGGCCCCAAAAGACACTGCTCTGAGGCAAAGCCAGAGTCGAGAACTACTGGATAGTGGAACAATGTGTTATTGTGAAGGGGCTGAGCAGAGAGGCCACGGGAGATATCTGGCAAGATGAACCGCAGGTTTCGGAAGAGCAGGGAGGAGTCAAAGGCTGGAGTGTTCCCTGAGGTGTTGAAATGAGACATGCACTGGGGTGTGGTGGAGCTTTTTATAGAGAACTAACCATTTTGGACCATCCATCCATCCATCCAGCCTTCATCCATCCACTAAATCATTCATTCATCCAGCAGCACATACAATGTGCATGGAAATGTGCTGAGGGCGGTGGGGGATCTCAAGTAAACCAAGGTCAGTCCCTCTGAGGGTCTCCCTCCCCCAAATATAGCCAGTCCGGGGCTCAGGGAATGGCCCACAAGAGACCAGCTTTTGCTTACAATGTGCTGTCTCTTGCATGCATCTGGGTAAGAACAACAGTTGCTGTATTCTTGAATATCTACCCTGGACGCTGCGCTGGGTGCTTTGAATCCATTTTCTTGTTTAGAGTTCATGACAACCCTATGAGGGAAGCAAGATCTGGAAAGTTTCAGGAATTTGCTGAAGTAACTTGCTGTGTCAGCGAGTGATGGAGCTGGGACATGAACTGAGATCTGGCTCCGAAGTGAATGCTCCCTCCACCCTGCCCCACTGCCTCTCCACGCAGAGGACCGCACTCGTGGCTTTTAAGCTCCTGGGGGGGGATGGATTAGTGTCTGCAAAGCAGAGCCGTTTTATTTCCAACTGTGAGAGTCTACAGTCGGATTTGTAGGGGCCAAGCAAACGCACCCTGTCACCCACAAAAGGAACTATACTTTTATCTGGCTTATATATTGGATTTTCAAGCAAATTACTGAATGTTTTGTAAGTTTGCTTAATTAACTGTAGAAAAAACCCAATGGATAGGGCTACTGTGAGGATTAAGTGAATCGACTCATGTGAAACACTTAGACCTGTTCCTGGAATATAGTAAGTGCTTAATAAACATGAACCCTTAGCACTGCCTGAGATTTTGTTTACACAAAGTTTTCCATGGCTAACACATCTGCAAAACTTGAGGTGCAGTCCCTTCCTCTTAGAGATGCAGAAACCCATCCCATCCAGGGTGGCTCAGAGAGCTTTGCGGCTGTGAGCGTCACCCATCTTCAAGGTCAGGAGAAGTGTCCTGGGGAGGGAAGCCAGGCTTGCTGGGCAGATGATGGCATAGGGCACCTCCACCCACGTGTGATGCTGAGTTACCACCAGAGGGGTCCCCTTCCCTGCCAGCTCTTCTTGAAATGCACCAGAAAAAACAGCAGCTCTCCCTCATCCAGGAGCAAGTGTCTACTTGGTGGCTTATCTGTGGTCCGCATTCCCTTCCCTGCTCCACTGGGCCCGGGCTGAGCTGCTGGAGGGCAAGGATAGTGTCTCAGTACCTCTGAATCCACGAGGCCTGGCACCAAGTAGGCATCCAGTAAGTCTTCCTTTGGGAAGTAAGAAGGGCTTGCTCTGGTACTAAAGAAACAACTTAGTGGCTGGTACATATGGGATGCAAGGCAATGGGAGCAAAGTGGGTCCCAATACTTGGGGTTCTCCTTCAACAGACTGAGTAGCAAGAGTGAGTTGATAGAAGGAATCAATGAGTGACTGAGATTTGAGTGAGACAAGGGTGTGGAGACCCCATGAGGACCCTGAGACCATTCATTCCATTGAATTGTTTCTGTTGCTCTCTCTCTTCTTAGATTTTTAGATCTCTTGAGGTCAGGGAGTGCCATCAGTTTGCCTGTGTGTTCTAACATCCTAGCTCAGGGCCAGGCACAAGATGAGCAGGTCTGTGTCTGTCTATTGTCTGGAAAGCTGCCTTTGGGAGTTGGCCAAGCCCCAAGCCAGTGGGGACCCCCTTGTTCTCCCAGTGCTGTTGCGTCTGATCCCACCAGACAGACCTCTTTTTTCCTGAGCCCATCCCTGGCCACTTCATTATCTTCCATGACCCTCCCCTCCAGCCCCTCCCCCACCACTACAACCCCCTCATAGAAACTCAGGGAGTCAGGGCTCTGAAGAGAGTGGCCTGCCCAGATTTGATCAAGACACAAGTGAGAGGCAATGATTTGTGAAGAAATCCTGGTCCCGTCTAATGGAATTTTCCCAAAATAAATTCATGTAAACAACTTCCCACAAAGAGGCAGTCAGGGGAGCTGGGTGTGTAAACAGCGCGAACAGTCCCAGGTACTATGGGCCCCAGGGTGCCGTGTCGTCTGGAGAGGGGGCTGCGGGGAGACTCCCTTTAGCAAAACACCTTTGGCTCCAGTCCTTCTGACATCATCACGTCAGCCAATTCATTAACTGAAAAAAAAAAAAAGTCCTTATTTTACTATCATCTCCAAAACACGGCAGCAGCACTTTGTAGCAAAAAAGACCGCAGAACAGACTCAGTTTAAATTTCTCGTCCCATTTGAAAAGCAACCAAAAACCAGGAGATAATCTTCCTGCCTAGAGAAGATGGGGGCAGGAATCGGGGGTGGAGGAATTGGAGGCAGGGAGGGTGGCTGGAGCAGAAATCCTTGGAGACAAAGGGAATGATGTCTCCTTGGTGCTCAGGGATGGATGTGAATACATTCATACAGTTCCTGGAATTAAGATGAAAATCTGCTCTCCTGAAGGCAGTCAGAAGGGCACTGAATTCTTGTGAGCCGGGCTGTGTGTACGGCCGTGAGACCAAGCTTCCGGAGGGAAGTGTGAGCAGGGCATCTGTGTGGGACACACCTTTCCCTCAGACATTTTTTCCAAGTCTGACTTTCCCAGACCTGAGCTGTTTTGAGGATCTGGGCTTGATGACTTTCCCTCCCTCCTATTACCAGGGCCCAGAGAGGGATCTGGGTTCAAGTTGCTGCCGGGCCACTGAGAGACTTTTAGCAAATCATGTAACTCCTTTGAGCCTCAGTTTCTTCGTCTGTGCAGTGGGACCTGGATAACACTCCCAGCCCTGACTTCAGGAAGTTGTCAAGTTCAAGTTAGGAAACAGCTGCAAACTTGAGGAATTTTATTTATTATAATAAACTTGATTCTGATATTTGCTTAAGCTCCATCTTGGCTCAATTGGATTTTGCTGAGAACCTGACAGTCTTTGCAAAAGTCAGAGCCAGGGAAACAGGGAGAGTTGAGGGGGGATGTGCCTGGAGGCGTAGGGGGAGGATCCCAGATGACACTGGGAGGGAGGAAGGGGCAGAGGGAAGGAGAGGCCACCAGCAAGCTCCTGGGCTGAGGTGCCCCAGGCAGGGCTCCAGAGGACCTCAGGACTGCTCCCTGACAACCTGTTCCTTTAAGCAAGCCAGATGCCTGCTGGGAAGGATGATGAGGATGCTGGCTGTGGTCTGCTGGCTCTGGGTCTTAAATTGCACCCCCCAGAAAAGGGTTGTGCATGCCCACTCTTCACCTTGTGACTTTATGGTGCCCTCCCACTGTGGGTGGAGGTCACTGCCTCACCCCATTGATGTTGGCTTGGCCAACGTCAATACTAAAGAAGTGTTCAGAGGTTTCCAGTGTGCTTGTACGACTTGGTCTATTGTGCTCCTAAGATCTGCTGTGAGAAGAACATGTCCCAGTAGCTGCTGGTCCCAAAAAATGTGTGGACTCAAGGACAGGTCTGCATGCAACCCACGCAAAGCTGCCTTGGCCAACTCACAGACCCAAGAGTGACACCAATAAATGCAATGAGTTTTAGGTATGTTTGTTACACAGCATTCACTGCATACACTGCCTAGAGAAGATGGGGGCAGGATTCAGGGGTGGAGGGATTGGAGGTGGGGAGGGTGGTACACTGATAAGGGCAACGAAGATAATGCACCATTCGATGGCCCCTAAGATTTGCAAAGCGAGGACACAGTTCTGATATCCACGAAGTTAAGTTGATATGGGACTGTGTAACATGAAGATGGTCTGTGATAACTTATTTAAAAAACCTTTTTTTCTCCCAAAGAGTTAGTTTCTTTTTATTTGGGAATAACTGTGGTCACCTTTCATTAATGTGGAAGCTGACTGATTAATGTTAAGAACCAGAGCATAGAATAAAGCTGATACTCATACCCTTATTCAACATTGTGATTTGCTTTTAGTTACAAAATTGTTAGAATTTTTCCCTAAAAGTTCGTAGCAGAGGCCTTCATTTCACTTGGCCATTTCACCTCTAAATACCACCACAGTTACTGGGATGGTGTGAAGTAAAGGAATAAACCCAATGGCTATTAACCCAACATGGATATCTGGAATTGTGAAGAAAATTATAATATAACTTTCCCTTTTCAAAGCATCAGATCCCCTACACGTGCAGAACACAGACGCCTATGACGATGTGAACAGAAAACAGGATGCTGTGTAGCTTAATGAGTAAGAGCTCGGCCTCTGAAGTCAGATTTGAATTTTGACTTTGTCCCATTCAAGCTTTGTGGCCTAGGACAGTTCACGGAGCCGCTCTGAGCCTTGGGTGCCTCAGCTCTAAAATGAAGATAATAATTCCTGTGAGGGGGACATGAAATACAGGGTAGTAACATTTTTCGTAGTGTGCCTGCCACTTGGTGAGTGCTCAATAAATATACTAATTATTTTTAGCTATTATTCTGGATGGGAAATAATGTTTGCTTGTGTCCATAAAGCACTATCTCCATTAAAGGCCAAGAGTGGAGGTTGTAAGTGGCTGTTGGGGGATGTAGGGCCTGTTTGTGGGGAGCCTTCTCTCAGGGGGAAGGTCATCTTGCCCCCACATGGCACAACGGGGGGCACGGGCTCAGCTCTGTCACCTAGGTGAGGTGACGACACCCCTCAGCAGTCTCTAGTTCTGTCCCTTCATCAAAAACCTCTCTCTCACTTGTCACCTGCTGCACCATGAGCCCGTTTGCCACTGATGTGCATCTCGGAAAATGGACTCTGTTGTCTTGAAGGAGGGGATGACCGTTGATGGACAGAGAAGAGGCCATTTCTTCAGGATTAGGGTCTGTGTGTTGGAGACACAGGAGATTGGGATTCTGGGCCTCAGCCGTGGAGGAGAGGCTCCTCTCTTTCCCTTGGGTTTCCAGAAAGGCCTGGCCTTCATCCTGCAAAGCTCCCTGGGTTGGATGCTTGAGGCTCCTTCCCAATCACCTTTGGCTGAAGCTAATGAGGATGTTGATACTGACAACAGTGATCAGTGACACTTTGGGGCCGTGGACAGTTCTCTCTGGGCTACATTATTAGACTTTGGTCTTCAAAGCTCTGTAAGGAAGGCAGGACAGAGTTTTCAGCCCTGTTATTGGACAAGCAGCAAGAAAAATTCTCAGTCCACCAATTCAGATGTGCAAATATTCGACTTAAATTTGTTTCAAGCTCCTATTGGATTGGAAGGATACAGTTTCATTCTTCGTTGATTCCATTGCCTGTGGCCCCTGTACTGCCCTGTGGCGTTTCTCTTGGGGTTTTGTCTAAGTTCCAAGGGGCAGGCAGCCTTTGCAGGTCTCCATTGAGACGTCCCCTGTCCTGTCTGGCTCTTGGTCACTGCCATCACCATTGTGTCTGCCATTCCTTACTCTCGACTGCAGGAGGTTAGTCTCGCGGCTAACTTCTGGCCCTTTCTCAGCTCCACGGAGAACACTCCTCAGCTCCCTTGCCACTCTGGTTATTTCCAACTCAGCGAGGCTCTGTTGGGTCCTCCTTTTCTGGACATGCCACACAGCCACTCCACTGGGGGTCCGCCACCGCCTTCTCCATGGCTCCATCTAGGAAATGAGACACAGGTCTGTCTGAGTCCCAGATCCCACCAACCTGGATAAAAAGAGCCCATTTCCCCATCCCACCTCCACAAACAAGCTTGTTCTTCATTAGCTCCTTCCCCACTTCTATGAATGATGCAGCATTAGATACAAACCCTACAAATGTGTGATATTTCAAACACTGTAGGAGTTTATTTATCAGTCCCATGGAGCCTAAAATGGATGTTTCTCATCAGTAGGTGGCTCTCCTGGTGCCTTCCACCTGTAGCCCACTCATCCTTAACATGTGGCTTCTGAAGTAGCTGGTGTGTTGGCATCAGGCCATGGAACAAAGCAGGAACATCAGAGAATTGAGCTTGGAAGGGGTGTTCCAGGCCAGGCCTGGAAGTACCAGACACCACTGCTGAGCACTTCTGTTTGCTAGGACTCAGTTACCTGGCTACGCTTACCTGCAGAGATGTCCGGCAGATGCAGCCTACCTGGGTGTCCAAGACCAAGGGGAATGGGCTTGGTAAACAGCTAGCCTGTCTTACCACACCGTTACTTCTTTATTGGGGGGGGGGGCTTTAATCAACCTTGGATGAAGCAACCTAATTCTGATCTATCCCGTAATCGCTGTGTCCTGAGACCCCCAGTGTCTGTCTGTTTTTAAAAAACTCAAAAGCTGTTTCTTTGCTTCTGATGTCACTTTCCTTCCCTGAAGAAATAGATGTTGTAAAGTCCAGTTGCCTAAGGGGACGAGGGATCTAGAAACATGAAATACCAGAGGAAAACACGTCAATAAATATTTCACAATTTTAGAGATAAAGTGACTTGTTGACAGCTGTACAGCGAGTAAGTGATGGAGCTGGGGCTTGATCCAGAATTTAGAGCCTCAGCCTCTTTGGTGGGGAGCCCCAAACCATGACTTCTGGCAAGCCAAGGATCCAGAAGAACCTCAGGTCATCCATGTTCTGGTGTGTGGTGTCTGGACCAAAGGTGTGGGGGCCACACTCCAGGATGTAGTAGGGATGAAGCAGGTGAGTTCCAGGAGCCGCGTGTGGGATCTGCATCCCGGTGAATTTATACTGATCTTATCTTTCCTCCTTTTTCTCTCTGTCTTGCCCTTCCACCCCAATTTCATCTTAGCTCTTCCCTTCTAAGCAATCCCCTTCCCTTTGTCAACCCCTCCTGCTCCCCAGAGCCCCGTGCTCTGCTGCCACTAAGAGATTCAAATCAACAAAGCTGGGCTGGGGTTCAACTTATGCTTAAAACCAACACTTCGGCTAGCATGGACTGAGCACTCCGTCTGTAATGAGGATTGTTTTGTGAGCTTTCAAGGTGAGAGGTTGAAGAGAACAGTCTTTGAGTTGGATAAACTAGAGTTTGAACTGTGGCTTGGCAACCCAAGAACAGGGTAACGGGCCAAGTGACTTAAATTTCCTGGGCTTCATCCCCCTCATGACTACAGTGGAGGAACTAAAACCAACTTCCCAGGATGTGTGTTGAGGATTAAATGTAGGAGGGCCTTGCACAGAGCTGTGTCCTCACTCCTCAACAGCTCAGTTTACAGACCCTCCTCCATCTGTCCCCGTCTTCTCCTTGGCCTCCTTAAAGGCTCATCCTCCCACAGATGCTCTGGACCCCAGCCCCCTCCCACCTCTCAAAGCCCTTTCTCCATCTTTATCCCCTCTCTTGACTGTGTTGTCCTTTTATCCTCTCTACTGGGTCATTCTGATCAGCACTCTCACAGCCGCTCAGTTTTTTCAGCTTTTGAAAGGGATAACAAAACACCCCTGGACCCCACCACCCTTCCTGCTCCAGCTACTGCTCTTCTCTTATTCCCGACCCCACCCACCCCTGATTTAAGCTGATAAAAAGAACTGCTCACACATGCTGCCCTGGCATTCACCCAGTGCAGTATGGCAGCCACCTCACTGCTCCATGAGACTGCTCTTGCCAAGGTCCCCAATGACCACTGTGATGCTATGCGCAGTGGCTCCTCTGTTTTCATCGTACTTAGCACTGAAGTAGCCACAGACCCTGTGGACCACTTTTTCCTTTTTAAAACATTAGTTTTTGCTGGTTTTCCTCCTGCATCCTGGGCGGCTCCTTCTCAGTCTCCTTTGCTAGCTCTTGTTTCTCTACTTGGCTTCTAAGTGCTCAGGTCCCTGGCCATGAGCCCTCTTCTCTTGTCCCTCTACAATCCCTCCCAAGTGGCTATTCATCCTCATGACTTGATATGACAGCTCTATGTTCTCACTCCCAAATGTGTAGCTCCTGAATGTATATTTCTTAGGAATCCCAGATGTCCATAAGGAACAGCCTGCCTAATCTCCAAAGAGGACTCTTTCTTTTGCTTGACATATAGTCCTTCTTCAGTCCTTCCTCATCTCAATTAAATGTGATCTTCATCCTCCCTCTCCCTCACCTCCCACATCCATCTCATCACCAAGTCCTGTTGATTACATTTGTGAGTGGATCTCTGATGTCCCCATGCTAGTCTCAGCCCAGTTCCGATTTATAATCACTTCCTTTCTGGCATCCTCAATTCTACTCTGAAGGTTATCAGAGTGATGTCTGAACAATACACCTATGCCCAAAACACCTCAGTGGCTTCCTACTGACAGAGTAAAAGGCTTAGTTTCTCAGCTCAGACAACTCAATAACAACCCAATAAAAAAAATGGGCAGAAGACCTAAACAAACATTTCTCCAATGAAGACATACAAATGGCCAATAGGCACATGAAAAAAAATGCTCAATATTGCTAGTTATCAGAGAAATGCAAATCAAAGCTGCAATGAGGTATCACCTCACACCAGTCGGAATGGCCATCATTGAAAAGTCCACAAATGATAAATGCTGGAGAGGGTGTGGAGAAAAGGGAACCCTCCCGCGCTGCTGGGGGGAATGTAGTTTGGTGCAGCCATTATGAAAACAGTATGGAGATTCCTCAAAAAACTAAAAACAGACTTACCATATGATCCAGCAATCCCACTCCTGGGCATATATCTGGAGGGAAGTCTAATTTGAAAAGATACATGCACCCCAATATTTATAGCAGTGCTGAATACAATAGCCAAGACATGGAAACAACCTAAATGTCTATTGATAGATGACTGGGTAAAGAAGTTGTGGGGTGTATGTACACACACACACACACACACACACACACACACACACACACACACACACACACACACACACTGGAATACTACTCAGCCATAATAAAGAATGAAATAATGTCATTTGCAGCAATATGGATGGACCTGGAGCTTGTCATTCTAAGTAAGCTGGAAAGAGAAAGAAAAATACCATATGATATCACTCATACGTGGAATATTGAAAAAATGAGACAAATGAACAAAACAGAAACAGACTCACAGACATAGAAAACAAACTTATGGTTACCAGGGGAGAAGTGGTGGGGGAAGGATAAATTGGGAGTTTGGGATTTGCATACACACTACTATATATAAAATGAATAAACAGCAAGGTCCTAGTGTACAGCAAAGGGAACTGTATCCAATACCTTGTATAGCCTATAATGAAAAAGAATATATATATGTGTATAACTGAATCACTATGCTGTACACCAGAAATTAACACAACATTGTCAACCGATTATACTTCAGTAATTAAAAAAAAGGTCCAGTTTCTCATGTGGCCCGCGGGGCCCAGCAGACACTGGCTTCTGCTAGTTCTTCCAGCCTGAGCTCGGGGCCCTTTTCTTGTGCTTGCTGCTCGGCAGCCACACTGGGCCTCTTCTCCCAGTTCCTGAGGGCACAGCGTTCTTGGCCACCTCGGGGACTTGGCACGCTATTCTCAGCTCATCACCTCATTCCTGCACATACTTTTGGTCTCGGCTTAAATGTCACCACCCCCAATCTGAGACCAATGCCTCCTCTGATTTCTTTTATTCTCTCCATTCATCCTATCCATTTTCTTCATAGCACTCATCACAGCTGGTGATTATATAATTATTCGCATCCTTACTGAGTATTAGCAGTTTGTCCCCAGGGCAGACTGTAAACTCTGTGAGGCGAGGACCAGGTCTGTCTGGGTCACAGCTGCAGCTCGGATCCCTTCACAGTCGAAGCTCAGGAAAAAGTCATGGCTGAATAACAGCTAATATTGAACGAGCTCTTACTATGCGTCAGGCCGTCCTTTAAGCACTTCGCTGCATCATTTTATTTAATCCGCACCGCAGCCCTGTGTGGTAGGTACCATCTCCACTTTCTCAACAAAGAAATAATGGTCCAGAGAGTTTAAGTAACTTGTCCAAAGCCTCCCAGCTGGGAAATGGTGAAACTTGGATGTGAGCTCCAGGCCCCAAGCTCTCCGTTGTTTTGCTCTGCCTCCGCTGAAGGGTGAATGGACCCAGGGGGTGCTCGGGAGATGGGGCTGCCTGGAGTGGAGGGGAGCTCGGAACCTGAGGGCACTCCCACCCTGCCCTATAGCATCCCTGTAGTACCTCCCTGGGAGTATTTCCCTTCTAGTTGGTAGGTCAGAGGAATCCTGGAGTGTCAGGCAAGCTGGTGGTTGGAAGAGGCCCAGGGCTTCGAGGCTCCAGGGAAGGTGGGCCGGGCCACTGTTGGGAGGGTGGCCTTGGAGAGGATGCTTAGTGCTAATGCAGAGTGAGCAGGGAGGGGCTTGCCAGGGATGGTCTGGGTGACGTGGTACAGGACTTGCTGATCTGGGGCCTTTGGAGAAAGGACAATAGCGGAGGATAAGCCAACTTTAAAAAAGGCATCAGACCAAAAACGGTATTTGCATTTCCTGAATCCCAAAGCAGGGAAAGCAGCTTGGAAGATGCAGTAGGTGGGTGTGGAGAGGCCACTGGCAGACCCTGCTCTGTCCCACCTTTAAGCCTTTCTTTGCTCAGGCTGTTCCCTTTGTCTCCTGGACCCCCAGCCCCTGCAGTCCCAAACCGCACATCACATTCCTCTCTGCACCCTTCCCTCACCCCAGTCCACCACAGCCCCTTTGGGCGAGGGTTGAGATTCAGCCATCCTTGTATCCCTAAATCCTTGCCGTGTGCTTGGCACTTAGTAGGTAACTGTCAAATCCATCCAACTCCTCCAGGCTGAGATACGTTCTCCTCTGTGTTCCCTTCCTAAAGAGTACGTACCTCTATCACAGTATCTGGCCCATGGCATTTAAGTGTTTCTTTATTCTTCTGTCTCTCCAGTTAGTATAGATATATTTTTATTGGAGTATAGTCAGTTTACAATGTTGTGTCAATTTCTGGTGTACAGCATAATGCTTCAGTCATACATGAACATACATTTATACATTTTCTTATTCTTTTTCACCATAAGTTATTATAAGATATTGAATATAGTTCCCTATGCTATACAGTAGGACCTTGCTGTTTATCTATTTTATATGTATTAGTTAGTATCTGCAAATCTTGAACTCCCAATTTATCCCTCCACCCCCTTCCCCTCCTGGTAACCATACATTTGTTTTCTATGTCTGTGAGTCTGTTTCTGTTTTTGTAAATAAGTTCATTTTTCTTTTTCTTTGTTTAGATTCCACATATAAGTGATATCATATGGTATTTTTCTTTCTCTTTCTGGCTTACTTCACTTAGAATGACAGTCTCCAAGTCCATCCATGTTGCTGCAAATGGCATTATTTTATTCTTTTTTTATGGCTAAGTAGTATTCCGTTGTATAAATATACCACAACTTATTTATCCAGTCTTCTGTTGATGGACGTTTAGGTGGTTTCCATGTTTTGGTTATTGTAAATAGTGGGGCTATGAACATTGGGGTGCAGGTATCTTTTTGAATTAAGGTTCCCTCTGGATATATGCCCAGGAGTGGGATTGCTGGATCATATGGTAAGTCTGTTTTTAGTTTTTTGAGGTATCTCCATACTGTTTTCCATAATGGCTGCACCAAACTACATTCCCACAACAGTGCGGGAGGGTTCCCTTTTCTCCACACCCTCTCCATCATTTATCATTTGTGGACTTTTCAATGGTGGCCATTCCGACTGGTGTGAGGTGATACCTCATTGTAGCTTTGATTTGCATTTCTCTGATAACTAGCAATATTGAGCATATTTTTTCATGTGCCTATTGGCCATTTGTATGTCTTCATTGGAGAATTGCTTGTTTAGGTCTTCTGCCCATTTTTAGATTGAGGTTTTTTTTAAATTATTTAGTTGTATGTGCTGTTTATATATTCTGGAAATTAAGCCCTTGTCAGTCTCATCCTTTATGAATATTTTCTCCCATTCTGTAGGTTGTCTTTTTGTTTTGCTTATGGTTTCCTTTGCTGTGCAAAAGCTTGTAAGTTTAATTAAGTCCCATTTGTTTATTTTTGCTTTTATTTCTATTGCCTGGGTAAACTCCCCTAGGAGAATATTGCTGAGATTTATGTCAGAGAATGTTTTGCCTATGTTTTCTTCTAAAAGGTTTATAGTGTCTTGTCTTATGTTTAAGTCTTTAAGCCATTTTGAATTTATTTTTGTGTATGGTGTGAGGGAGTGTTCTAACTTCACTGATTTACATGCAGCTGTCCAGTTTTCCGAACACCATTTGCTGAAGAGACCGCCTCCCCAATTAGAAAGCCAGCTCCTCTGAGCCAGGAACCATGTCAAAATCATCTTTGTATCTCTAGTGCTCCCCACTGTTGTTAAATGAATGGATGAACGAATGAATGATCTTCCTTCTCTAGTCTCCAAGAACCCCAGCTTCTGATGGGTGCTTCCCAAACAGGTCAGGCTTTGGGGCAGTGCCCCCCACAGATGGAAAAGCAATTGGAGAGTAGAGCCTGGCCCAGGAGAGGGCTCGCTGCTGGCTGTTTCTTCTTGGAAACCTCTTCAGGGCACATATCCCAATGGTCTAAAGACCAGGTACAGCTTCAGGGGACCAGACATATGCCGTTGCTTCCTAAATATTAAAAAAAAAATTGCCTAAATATTAAAAAAAAATTTGCCTTGAGTGTCTACCAGGTCCATTTTTATTTTCTTTTTGATGCTTACAGATATCATTGTTTTCATTATGCAGATGAAGACACAGAGCCTCAGAGAAGCACAATGTCTTGCCTGTCTTGTCTTAGAAGATGGACTGAACCCAACGTCCACCTCCTGACTATAAGCAGCTTTTCTTCCATCAGTGAAGTATTATAAATCTCAGATATATTCCCTTCCTGACTCTTTCTGAAGAGTCTCTTTTTGAAGGCAGTCTTTTTTTGTGATGTGAGCCCCTGTCTGACCAAGTTGAGAAAGTCCAAAGAGGGAGCCCAGGTTTGCCAGGTCTTAGAACTGACCACCAGGTGGTGCTGTTGGCCCAACATATAGTCTTACAATGTTGGCCTTTGGGAAAACTCTCCAGTTCTCAGGAAAAAGCTTGTGCTGTTGTAATAAGAGCTATCGGTCCTTGAGTTCTACCATTTGCCTAAACTTTGTTTCCATAAGCCACCTCATCTGGGCTCCCAAACCACCCAACAAAGTTACCATCTCCATTCATTGGAGCCTCAGGGAATTTTGAGTAATTGGAGTTAAGTTCCCAAAGTTACAAATCAAAGAGCCAGGATTTGAAACCAGGTCTGTCTCATTCCAGATCTTCAGATTTCTTCGGGTACAGCGGGAGCGAGGCCTGACCTGTGAGTTGCCCAGGAATGGTCCAGCCTCCATCTTCTAACCTGGCATCGCTAGAGAGAGACTGGGGAGGGCCAAGTTTTAAAGAACCAGAGTCTGCCAGGGGTCCTTGGGGGAGTGTGGGCATCTCTGCACCACCATAGGGCGCTGCACCATTTCTTTCTAGAGCAGTGATGCTGTGTGCTGCCCTTTCCTCATCTCAGTGGATTTTCTTGGTGGAAACTGCAGGTTCACCTTAAGGTTATGGGATAATTCATGTAACCTCTGGGAACTGCCTCTTGAATCCTCTTTTTCTCCTCCTACAGGTCAGCTCTCCTTTTGATTTTTCTCATTTTTTCAAGGAGATGCATGCTAATCTATACCGTTGGTTGTAATCGAAGAAACAGAAATAAATTCAGTGAAGAACGAGGCTACATAGTGACCCGGGGAGATTACAGGGGAGGCACATACCATTTACCAGAATAAGGACATTAGTACCTCATTAAGTAAATGATTGCTCAGCCATCTACATCTTGGGGAGCTGGTCCAGGGACGGTCACATTGGCCATGATCTGAGCTTCTGTGAACAGGCTAGGATGGGCCCAGCACTGTGAGTTCGTCATTGCTAGTGCTCCAAATGGTCTGGGAGAAGGCATTATTGTCTTCATATTGTAGAGGAGGAGGGAACACACAGCTTCACGGTTCGGAGTACAGGTTCCTGAGTTGAGTACCTAGATTTAAGCCTGCTTCTTCCACTGACCCGCAGGCCCAGGTTAGCCTGACACACTGATGCACTTTCAGGCGCCCTCTGTGTCCACCTGCCTCGGACCCACAGGGGTTTATGAAAGCAAAAGCGACTAGAGTTCATGAATGTCATTGTGTGGTCTCGGCTAGACTGTAACTTAGTGGGAAAGGGATGGGCCAAAGGGATGCTGGTGCTGGAAGGGGCCTGTCACCATCCCCAAGATCCTTCATTCATGCCCTGACACAGCCTGGGTGTCCCATTCCCCTGCCACGAATGCCCTCCACCTCAGGGCACAGAATCCTCTTGCAAGGACACCTGGATCGCTTGGAGCTGACACTTGAGGGTGGGACCCCCTGGTAGCTCGTCACCGATGGCATCTGAACAGTACTCGCCATGTGCGGGCATTTGTTAAAGGTCGACCCACCATAACACTGCATAAATCCCTTGGGAGAGAAGGGAAGGGAACCAACATGTCCTGAGAATCTCCTTTCTTCTGCACACTTTGCAGAGTTGTTATTTTACTTCCACATTTTACAGATAAGGAAAGTGAGGCTCAGAGAGGGTAAGAAACTTGCTTGTTTCCTGGTTAATAAGCAGTAGATACAGGTCTATTAGAAGCCATTTCTGATACCCAAGCTGGGTATCTTTCCACTGCATGGAACTGCCTCAGTGCTCCTGGGTGGTATATTGTAGAAGAGAAAGAAAAACAACAACAACAAAAAAACACAGGATGGGAGTGGGTGGTGGGGAAGGTGGGGCTAGAGTTGGGGTGAAGCTTCTCATCCTGGATTTTTCAGACTCCGGGGTCCAAGTGTGGTTGGATTGAAAGGAAACCAACATGCCCAAAGCCTTCACTCGGGCTCGCCTGCTGCTTCTGCTGCCGGCGGCTCTGTGATCGGGGAGCAGTCACTTCTGTACTCTGGACTGTGGCATTCTGGACGGCAGAACGAGACGGGGTGGACGTTATCCCCAAACTTCTAGGGGCGGGGATCCATCTGTGCCTTGGTCCTTCTGCATCTCCTCCCCCAGCTAGCCTCAGCGGACACCACTTGTATGACTATTTACTTAATATGATTCCTTAAATTAACTTACTTTAAAAAACATTACCCCTGTTCTTACCGTAATACTCATGAAATCATGGGCTCAATTCATTTTTTCATTCCTTCAACAAATCTTTGTTGAATGCCTGCCGGGTAACAGACTCCTCTAGATGCCAGGGACACAGCAAAGAAAAATATAGTCAAAGTCTTTACCTTCTGGAGATCACATTCTCGTAGAGGAAATGGAGCGTAGATGCATATATACGATACAAGAATCACTGATGGTGATAACAGCCCAGGAGGAAGTTCAGCAGGGTGATGTATCAGATCGAAATATTTGATGCATAGTAAGTGATTTCACATTGCAGTCCAATATATATACAAACACACACAGAACAGAACAAAAAGGTTGTATAACAATACTTACCTTTATTACATGTGATGTGCTCTCAGTTTGCCTCTTTTTCTCTATTGTATTTTAAAAATACACTGGTTACAAGCCATTAAGACACATCTTATAATCTACCAATGGATGGCAGCCTGTAGTTTGAAAAACACTGGATCATCAGGGGGACTGGTGGTGGGACGCATGGAACTGTTTTAGAAAAGGGCAGCCAGAGAAGGAGCCTCTGAGGAAGTAAGCAGAGATAACAGAGCTGAGAAGGAGGGAGCTATGTCAAGATCTAGGGGGAGAGCATTCCTGGCAGAGAGAGTAGCAAGAGCAAAGACCTCAAGGTGGGATTGAGTTTGGGTTAGACGTGCTTGTACTCGTATGTTTGTGTGTGTGTGTATCTTAACGTGTTCCATGTACTCTAATACAGATAAAAATAATTGTATAAGAATCAACATAGAAAGTTTTCTCTGTGAGCCATGTGTATTAGTTTCCTTTTGCTTCTGTAAGAAATCACCCCGAATATAGTGGCTTAAAACCACACAGGTGTAAAATCTTAGTTACGGAGATTAGACGTCCAAAATGGATTGGCTGGGAGGTGGGGGTAGACCTCAGTGGTAGAGCATGTGCTTAGCACGCACGAGGTCCTGGGTTTAATCCCCAGTACCTCCATTAAACACATGACATAATACATACATACGTACATACGTACATACATACATATAGTGAGATCAGTTGGGATGATAAATATTGGAAAAAAAGACTTTATTAAAAACAAAAACCAAAATGGGTTGGCTGGACTGTGCTCCTTCTGGTGGTACTAGGGGACAGTTTATTTCCTTGCCTTTCCTGGTTTCTACAGGCCACCCACATTCTTTGCCTGATGGCCCCACATCACACCAACCTCTGCTTCCATCATCACATCTTCTTCTCTGACTCTGACCTCCTGCCTCTCCTGTAAGGACCCTTGGGATCCCACTGGGCCCATCTGGATAATCCAGAACACCTGATTATGAAATTTTTTGGCATCTGCAAAGTCCCTTGTGCCATGAAAGATAGCAAAGTCACAGGTTTGGGGGATTAGGATGTGAACATCTTGGAGGGGGCATTACTCAGCTTACTGCACTGTGTAAAAGTCATCCTGTGTGGGTCACTGGGGAATTCTCCACTGTTAGGGAAATTCTCTTGCGTCTCTTTGTCCGATGAGCTCCGTGTGCTGGGAGCTTGATACGTGCTCGCTAAATGGTTACAACGAGAAGAGCTTCCCTTCCTCAGTTTCTCCTGCTGCTCTACCCTCCTCTGTCTGCTTTTCTAAAAATCTATCTGCTCATAGGAGCCACTCGGGCCAGAGACAAGTGGGCCAGTGTTTGCTGGTTTGCAAAGGACTAGAAAACTCCCATCCTGCACGGCTCCCAGTCTCAGGATCCTTTTGCACTTCCAAGCTGGGAGGGACCTTAGAGATCACAGGTTCACCCCTCTCTATTTGCCGATTTGCAGAGGAGGAAGGGCATTCCAAACCCCTCACTTCCATGGCTTCACTTGCTGTTGTTAATCATAACTCACTTTTATAGGTTTGCTTTACTTTCTAAATACGTGATTCCTCTATTCTCATTTTATCCTCATTCCATCAGTAAAGGGTGGGCATCTATCGTCCCATTTTACAGGTGAGGAAACTGAGGCCCTTAAAGTCAGGGAGTAAAACTGAGCCTACGACACAAGTGTCCTGACTTTCTTCCCCCCAAGACTCCTTCCGTTAGACTCTCCAACTTCTCTTTTAATTTTCAAAATCCCAGAGGGTTCCTAGAGGGGTTGGAAAGTTAAGGATGACCCACTGCGTTTTGTGTAGCGCCAAGGAGCAGAAGTAAAAGACTTTACTTTGGAGAGACAAAATTTAGTTCAACCTATGGGGGAACATTCCACGAATCAGCATTGTCCAAACTAATAGGATTGGCTGCCTAAGGAGAAACAGAGGACAGACAATTCCTTGTCACTGGACGGTTCTCAGCAGAGGCTGGACTTGGGTATTGTTAACCTTACTTAGATAATCTTGGAGTTAAAGTTTTAGCCGCAGGCTTTTGAGACCCTGGAGGGGCAGACCCCTGCACAGAACTCCCCAGTCCTGCCCTCATCTACCTCATGCCATCTACCTAGGGCTTTGGAGGAGGGGAAGGGGGCAGGGGGGCACGGAAAATGGGTCTTACAGTGGGGCTTGGGGGCTGATGTAAAAGGAAACCTCAAACAGGGAGCCCTCCCCCACCCCCAGGAGATAACAATCGAATTTTAATTTTTACATTTTAAATGGCATTCTCCAGGTCTGAGTGATTTTCATATGAAAACTCAGCTTGGAGTCTTTGGCATCTGTTTCTCCTAAAAGGATAGAAACCAAGAGGCTATTTACATATTCTTAGGGCCCTATCACCAATTAAATCTTTTCAGAACCTCAGTCCCCCGGCCCCCCAGCCCCCATCCCCTACCAACTCTCTCCACATTTAGGATTGAATTTCTTGGCAGACGGTGGCTCCTGCTCTCTTTGGTGATTTATTTATTCAGTTGGATTATTTTTCATCTCTAGCCTGGGCATTTCAGGCTTCGGCGTCCACCTTCTGATAGTCGGGGGAAGTGACCCTGCTCTGGGACCCTCCCCAAACTCGGCTGCAGGGCCGAGCCGGGAACGCATTCCTTCAGGCGCCGAGAGGGGCCTGTCTCCGTGTCATCCCTCCGCACCCCCGCCCATCCCTCCCCCTTCCCAACTGTGACAGAGCTTCCTCCGGGAGATGAGGGCGCACAGCTGGGTGACGTCACCAGGAATGCACAGGGGCCTGTGCAGGGGCCCGGAAGGAGCAGAAATAAGATGTCACTGGGAGCAACTGGATGGTGCGTTTCATCGTTTGCTTTAGAGACAATCTAGTGCTACAGGGACTAAGGGATCGGCTGAAATGTCTGAGAAAATTGTGTCTGATGGAATGTGCCTTCCAGCTCCTCCCTCCTCCCCGCCTGCCCGGCTCACTCCTCTGCCCCCAGGGCTTCTGTTCCTAAGAGGCAGCAGAGCAGAGGGCTTGGGAGCATAGCCCTTTGAGCCAGCCTTGGCTCCCTGTTGGCTTTGCTCCTTACCGGCTGTGTGACTTTGGGCATGGCACGCAACCTCTCTGAGTCTTCCATGAGGCATCTAATAAATGGGGCAAACATTGCGGCCTCCCTCGTAAGGTTTGGGAAATGAATGAATTGGTGACTTTGAAGCCCCTAGCACCATTCCTGGCACATAGTAGGGACATAATAGCTGTAATCTTAGAATCAAAGGTGGAGGCCTACAAATGAGACATTTAGTTTAATTTAACAAACCACTGAATCTTGACTGTACGTTGACTATGTGCTGGGGGCGGGGATGGGGGAGGGTGGGGGCAGGGAGACAAAGGGTAGAGGCAGGAGGGGTGACCTCGGGCTTTGATGTCACGGAGTCTCATGGATGAATCAGGTGATTCATCTATAAGGTGGGGATGATACACATCTCAGTGTGGTTGTTGAGTTGTGGAGCAGACAATGAATGAAAAGCGCGGGCCATGGAGAGAGTACCCCATACATTAGAGTGTTAGTATTTCTATCACTATGGTAACTACTAGTACTATTCCTACAATACTCGTAAGACCCAATTATACTTTTAAGCACTCAGGGAGCTCAGGGTTCAGTGGGCGAGATGGGCCTGTAAGCAGAGAAAGAGAAGAAAGGACGAGGTGCCTGGGTTCACTCCGTGGCTGTGTGATCGCAGGTGAGTTACTGAGTTACTGAGTTACTTTGCATCTCCCGGCCTGTTTTCTCCTCTGTAAAATGTAGATGATAATAATACCCACTTTGAAAGGCCCTGTGAGGATGAAATGAATTGGGCTCCATCAAACCGTTACCATGTATGGCGTGCCTACCCCGTGCTTAGTGCTATGGAAGCATTGGCTTCAACTCTCATCAGGAAGCAACTAGTAGCAGGTGGGCGTGAGGGGGGTCTCGACGTCCATGCAGGGGTGGGCGGCATGGAGGGTGGGCTGGGCATTTGGGCAGATGGAATGGTCTGAGCAGGAAAGTTGAAAGAGGTGGTTTATTTAGAGCATGAAGATCCACGCCAACAACTAGAGTGTAAGGGAGAGTAAAAGGACATGGGGCAGGAGAGTCCTGGCTGCTGGAGAAGGAGCTGGTACCTCGAGGGGCGGGGTCAGTACCCCTCCTCCCGTGGAGATGGCAGCAGATCTGGGTTCTGGAGAGAACAGTGGGGCTGCAGTGAAGAAGGTGGGCTGTGGCACAGGGTTTCCATCCTGCCCACTCATTTGTCCTTCCTGGGGCACGTCACAAACACCAATGCCAAGGGCCTGCTCCTGACCAAGTGGGTAAGATGGGATGGCACCTGGGCAGCGTCCAGTTGTTCAGCCTAAGTTGGGGAAACCATGGGTTGGAGGGAGACCAACTGGAGGTCGTAACAATGTCTTAATACAGTTAGGAGTCAGTGTGGCCTGAAACAGAATCACAGCGTGGTAACAGAGACAGAGAAAGAGACAGAGACAGAGACAGAGACAGAGGAAAAGCGGGTGATGGAGGTGGCTGGGAGCCCTCCAGTCTTCCCCCGTGAGAGCCACTGGCCTCAGATCCGGGGCTTGGCTCCCACTCTGATACAGAAATCAAGAGATCGGCTGTCAAGACCCAGAAGTTCTGGGCACGTGCATTTTGACAAGCAACTGGGAACGTGAGCTAAGCCAGAAAGGATTCCTGAATTCTCCCCAATTGGTGAGGGCTGTAACTCCATCCCCCTCCTCTTTAGATAGTACTAATTCACCAGACTCTCTGCCTAGGGCAGGCTCGGATGTCACGGGATAGTTGTTTTTGTGGGGTGGGCTGGGTCTCGGGGAGGCGGGTGCGGGTGCGGCCTCAGAGGCAAGCCTGGCAGCCTTTGAAATCAGAGCTGATTGTTTTTAATAATGTCCAATTTGAAAATTCATTTCTCATGTTGGTGCTTTGGCAAACATGTCTCAGGCAGGGCAGGTGGTCTGCTTTTGGGCCTCCAGGGCTGGACAGTCCAGCCCCAGAACACTGGTCTAATCCCCTTTCACTTTCAAGGCCCACAGACACTGCTGTTCACATGACGTCCTGGCTCGGAGGCTCCCTTCCCCAGTGACTCCCAAGTCGTTCTTGCTGTGGCTGAGCGGGGGGCTTGGCTCTGCCGAGGGCCGTGCTGAGGTCCTCTGGCCACCGCTTCCCCACCGTCTCCGGACATGCTGTCCTCCTCCTCCAGTTTGTCTCAAGGCCCTTGCCTTTCATTTGTCATAGAGATGGTTCTGGAAGCACAGGCGCATGCGTACTTGATAAATAGGAAAAAGGGAACTCCTAAGAGAGAAGCCTACTGAGGGCACAGAAGTGCAGCCTGAGCACCGGACCGAACATCAGGAGAGGCAGAGTCTTGTTTCTGAGTTGGTTACTCTCTTCCTTGGGTCTTTTGCCTCCTGTCTTTGGGCCTCAGTTTCCCCATCTGCCGATGATGAGGTTAGCTGACCTCCAAGATCCCAGTCTGCTCTACCACCTTATGGCTTCTTGAGGACGGGTTTTTAGCCAGGGACTGGATCCAGACCCTAAGGGCTGAGGCTTCTGTAAGATCTTTGAGAGGTATGGTGGAGGGAGGAGACCGGCTTCTTAGGGAAACGCTCAGGGAACACCCAGGAAGAATGAGGGAGAGACGCCCCTCTGAGATCTCTACACCCCTGGCACGCCAACTCCTTCCGCCAGCCCCGGGAGGGAGGCGCCAGACGCCCCTTGATGGAAATTGAGGCTTGGAGAGTTAAGAAACTTTCTCAAGTGAGAGAAATGGGATGTGAGCCAATTCTCTCCAACTCTGAATAGTAATAACAGCGGTAGCAATAATAACCACTGTGGGTCTGAATGTTTATTATGTCTATGGCTCTGTTCTAATTATCTTATTTACTCTGCATCACAACCCCATGAAGTTGGTACTGTGAGGATCACCATTTACAGAAAAGGAATCCGAGGGTCCAAGAGGCTACTTGCTCTAAACAGAGCAGCTGGTCAGTGATAGGACTGGGTTTCAGGTCCCAGTCTTTCTAACTCTAGAGCCTGTGGGCAAAGAATAATTAGAGTCTGAGGCCACAGGAAGAAAGTGATTGGAAAGTGTCAGTGTCCCCGCATGTCAAGCACTTCGCCTTGTGGAGGCAGAGGCTACCAGAGATGGGGAAGAGGCAGAGGGAAGGCCAGTGGAGAGCAGGGGTGCAGCACACTCAGCACAGGCTGGGGCTCTGGGAGACGACACATCAAAAGGAAGACAGCCCTCAGTGCCTGGCGGTGCCTGGGCTTTGTGATGGTTTCTCACCGCCAGTTCCCACGAGACCTGAGTCTCACAAATAAGATCTGTCTTTCCCCGCTGTTGTCTTTATAGCACCTGCTGCCACCCCCCCCCCCATGGCATTCCTAATATTTAAGAGATTTTCTGACCCTGCCATCAAAGAAACTTGACTAAAACACAGGTCAGCCCACTGTAGGGTCTGGGAAGGACAAGTCAGAGTCCCCATTTCGGGAGTCTACTGGTTTTGTTTTGTTTTTTGGACCTCCCCTGCTCCATGGTATTGAGGTGGATTACGACTCCCTCGCACAAAAAACTCTAACACATATACAGATAGACCATGTGCCTGGCACATAATAGATGCTCAATAAATAATACATAATTATATATACATCACTAGATCTCTCTTATTTCATTTCCATAACTGCCATATGAGGCAAGGTGCCACTGAATCCCATTTCACAGATGAGGAAACTGAGGCTCATGGAGTTTGAATGACTTGCCCAAGGTCCCCTGGCTGGAAGGAAAGATGCAGAATTACTTCTGGGCATTTTTAGTGGCCAGTGCAAAAAAGGAAGACCTGATCTGGTACGGGTTGACATTGCCCTGGGCCACAGGGGTGGTGCTGTTGGAAGCCTCTTGGACCTTAGCTTGGTGGGATGATTTTCCCATGAGGACGCAGAGAATGGAGTTTGTGGTGTGAGTGGTGCCCCCCTCCTTCCCTCCCTCCCTCCTTCCTTTTTTCCTGAGGGCAAATTAAAGAAGAAAATGACCAAAGTTATGGGATACCTTTTGTTTCCTGTTTAAAACAAAACAGCTGAATCAAATTCCGTGAGAGGATTAAAAAGTGAATTCTCTGGACCTAGATCACTTACTTAAGAGGAAGATGCTAATAAGTGAAAAAACACTAATTTCAGCAATGAAATGGTTACTCTCAGCCTTTTTGAGACGAAGCACTCATTGATGATGGCCTTTTACTATTTATCCTGAAATTCAATTGTGGGCCAATGAAAATCGGATCCGTGGGCCATGCGGAGCTTTCAGGGTGGGTGGCCCACCAGGGCTTTACATTTGGGGACAGAATTCACTTGGTGACTTGGCGCGGAGGCCCTGGGAGCACCCACCCAACCCAGCTGTTTGGAAAGTGAGAAGTAAGCCTGTCTATCTACAGACCCACAGCTGCCTCATTCTCTCTTCTTACCAAACGAGCAGATTCTGGCTTTTAAGAGCACCTGCCCTCCTAGAGCCCACTGCGTCACCCTGAGTGGTAGAGCTACCTGTGGACGCTGCCAAGGGCCCAGGCTCTAGCCCGGGGGCCTTTCCCTGCTCCTCCAACCCGCGCTCAGCTTCTGAGCCTGGCTCTGGGCTCTGGGCTCCGGTCCCGTCTGCCCTGGCCCATTTCCTCTTGGCTGGGAGCCCGTCCCTCCCTTCTGGCTCCCTGATTGGCGCCTGGCCCTGAACACTGTCTTGATCTTACCGTCACTGGTGGCTTTTGATAAGAGATGTCCTCCTGGCAGACAGAGGCCCAGCCCGGGCGTCACCGGCACAGGGATTCGGGATGTGGGCTTCAGAGTCCCTGCGAGACGAGTTCTAATGCCAACCTCCCATTTGTTATTTCTGCGACCTCGGGCAAGCCACGCCCCCTCCCTGAGCCTCAGTTTCCTTGTCTGTACATGGGAGTGATGAGATCTACCGCACAGAGGTGTGGAGAGGGTTCAATCCTGGTCTTAGTTTTCTAATGTGAGATTTGGAGCACCCGTGTATTTGGGGTGCCGGAAAATCATGTCTGCAGCACTGTGAGTTCTCAATGCTGTTTTCAGAGGTGCGGCCTCATAATAACCATTCTGAGGGGTTACGATACTCCTGGGCTACATCTGAGGAAACTGAGGCGGAGAGGGGGAAGTGAGGACACCCCAGAGTCTCAGCCAGTAAGTGGGGGAGGCTGGACTCGAACCCAGGCCTCCTGACTCCCCGCCCCGGAAAGCAGCACCGCGGCCGCTTTGATCTGCCGAAGCTGCTGTCCAACAGTGTGCCGCCGCCCGCCGCCCGCCGCCCGCCGGGAGGGGAAGGGAAGGGAAGACAGGACCGGAGAGGCGCTGCTCCGGGCGGGCCCCCCTCCCGAGTGCCGGCTGGCGGCCGGGCAGGAGGAATCCGCGCGGCTGGCTTGTGCTCATGCTTGAGGAATGTCTTGAGAAGTCGTGCCTAAGCCCTCTGTATCTGACTCATCATCTCCCCGTCTCCAGGAGTGTCAGAGAAGAGCTCCCTTAATCCCTCCTGTCCTCGGTCCCAGGCTTTCATTTGTCAAACTAAAAATATTCCCTCCGGGAACCTCCTTTTGCCAGAGGCTGGACGAGGTATCAGGGGAACGCGTTTCGATGTCACTTCCTGACAGCGTCCCGCATTGTTCACCGGCTGGGGAGACGGAGCCCAGCAGCGTGGGCAAGGGGCCCCTGTCATTCTTGGGCCAGGGCCAGCCGCTCACCTTTCCCCTGCAAGCTGGCTTCCCTTCTCCTTCTCTCAAGGCTCCACACAATAGCCCTGACACTCAGCCTTGGCCCTGTCCCTCAGGGCAGCGTCGCGATTCGTGCCAGGTGAGGACTACAGAATGCCAAGTTCATTTCCTTTGCAGCCTGAGGGGAGGGTGGGCTGGCACGGTTTGTACTTGTCTGCAAGGCTAGTTTACCTGTAAAGGATGTAGAGCTTGAAGGGGAAGGAAAAAAACTAGCCCTGATTCCCTAGGAAAAACAGATGTACCTGGAACTCCCCGATGGCAGCATTGGGAGGCTATCAAAGTTGGTCTCCTGTTTCTCTCCTTCCTTTCAAGGGCATCCCCTTGGTCCTCTGCACTGATCTTGAGTGTCCATGACCTTGACTTAGTGCCAAACCTTGGCCCCTAGCCATAGGGCTGCCTCCCTGGGCCCCACCAGGGTATCCCCTTGCTCAGTGGAAGTAGAACATTGTGAAACCCAAAGAGCATGGACTTTGGACTCAAGCTTGGGTTCAAACTCTGCCACTCCCCACCAACTAGCTGTGTGTGCTTGAGTAAGGTACCTCACCTCGGGGCCTCAGTTTCTGCATGTGTATTAGTGGACAATCATACCCATTATGCTGGGAAGATTAAGATTAATCAGCCAGGGTTATATAAAGTGAATTATGCAATGCCTGTCATATAGTAGGAGCTCCAAACATCATCATCGTCATCATCATCATCCTTCCTTTAAAACCCAACAACATCTGCCACTATGCCACTGAAATCAGAAGACCCAGTTCTAACCTCAGCTCTGCTGTTAACTGGTTGTGTGGCTCTGGGCAAGTCCTCTAATATCTCGAGTCACATGTGCCCATTTGTAAAATGAGGAGTTTGGGCTTTATGTCCTCAAAAATTTTTCTCCGATCTAAAATTCTGGGGTCTTGGAAGAGAAAGACAAATGCCATGTGATATCACTCATATGTAGAATCTAAAAAATAGAACAAACTAGTGACTATAACGAAAAAGAAATAGGCTCACAGCTATAGAGAACAAACTAGTGGTTACCTGTGGGGAGTTGGGGAGGGACGATATAGGAGGGGGGAGTGGGAGGTACAAACTACTGGGTGTAAGATTGGCTCAAGGATGTATTGTGCAACACGGGGAATAAAGCCAATATTTTGTAATACCCGTAAGTGGAAAGTAACCTTTAAAATTGTATAAAAAATTTAAAAGGTAAATAAAATAAAATTTGAAAATAAAACCAAAGAAATTCCAAAGGTTCAAAAAGTTCTGGGTTCTTGGAGATACCTAGGAGGAGTAGATGTTCATGGAAAACTTCATTCTTTTAAAGATTACAAGAAACACGTAACTGCTTGCTATGGTCTGACTTGTTCCACAACCACCTCTGCCTTCATATGTTGAGACCCTAACCCTCCAGTGTGATCGTATCTGGAGATAGGACCTTTAGGAGGTAATTAAGGTTAAATGAGGTCATAAGTGTGGGGCCTTAATATGATAGGACCGTGGCCTTATAAGAAGAGGCAGAGAGAGATCTCTCTTCTCTCTCTGTCTCTGTCTCTCCTACCACCCTCTCCCTCTCTCTCCCTGTCATCTGAGGACAAAAGGAGAAGGTAACTAGGAAGCCAGGAAGAGAGTTCTCACCAGAAACCAAGCCCTGTGGGTACTGTGAGAACTCTAGAACTGTGAGAAATTACTGTTGTTTTCTCATAGTTCTAGAAATTTCTGTTGTCAAAGGCACCAGTCTGTGGTGGTCTGTGGCAAAGCCCGAGCTGATGAAGACAATGCAGAGGGAGAGGCAGTCGGAGAGGAGTGTGGAGGCAGAGAGGGCCTCCCCCGCCAGCCCTGGATAATGCTTACTGAGCCCGAGGAGTGATGGAACCTCTGCAGGAAGGGGGAGAGGCCACACCCACCCAGCAAACTTGGCAGTCGGGAATCAACTGGAATACTGCCATTAAAAGAAGAAACTCCGCTTTCTAGCATGAATTGTGGTTAACCCAGGCTCTGGAGGCAGACAAGCTGAGTTTGAACCTGAGCTCTGCTGCAGGTCAGCTGTGCCATTGCCGAAAAGTTAATTGACTTCTCTGGTCTCACTTGCTTCCCTGTCAAAGGAATCACTGTTGCCACTTCCCAGCTATGGAGAGTAGATGTGATCATGTCTACATGGTGCAGAGCCCAGTGCTTCTCACGTAGTAGGTACTTGGTATGTTAGTTCCTGCTAGTAATAATGTCATATTATTGATAATCACTAATTAATAATAATTTTGCTCCTATGTCTCACTTTGCCTGCTGCAGCTAAAAATAAGGGCATCCTTCTCTTGTTATTCGAATTGAATTGTTTTCCCATCAGAGGAATGCCTGTCTCTCCTTTCTTGTGTCTGATCTCCCAGGAGAAGCTGCAATTCCTCAAATACCTCTTTGTATCAGACCCAACCCCACTGGGGATTCCACTGGATGCAGGTGTGCCAGCCGGAGGCTGGTGGAGGCCCCGGCTGCCCTGCGCCCACCTCCGCTGTGTAAGGTGCTGGAGAAACTTATCCTTCTGTGACAGTCTCAGCTCTGTCTCAAAGAGCCCTCCTGTCCCCTCGCATTGGGGAGCTCCTCGTTGGGGGGCCCTTCATGCTCTGCTCAGGTAACCTCACTGCACAATCTCAGTTCTTCAGATGTTTAAATGACCTTGACTCCAAAAAAGCATCGATCTCCGTCTGGATCTGTTAGTCTCTTATGCAAATCTGCACATCCCTTCACTAGAACCCTTTGAGTATCACAAACAAGGACTATTGTCAGAGTGGCCTTTGACGACCTTCCAAAACTCCTTCCTCAGTGACAATGAGGTGCCTACTTGTTTTAGATATCTTTATGTCTTTGGGGTGACTCAAGTGGTCCCTTTCACCACAAGAAGATCTGCTCCAGTAAAAATTTCACATTTCATTGAATCTGAGATGCTATAGATTATTTTAAAAAATTGTTAGTCAGTGCATCATCAATTTGTGTGTGTGTGTGTGTGACTGGCTTATTTCACTTAGCATTATGTCTTCAAGGTTCATCTGTGTTTAGCATATGTCAGAATTGCATTCTTTTTCTGTCTTTGTTTTTTGGTGTTTTTTTTAAATGGAAGTACTGGGGATTGAACCCAAGACCTCATGCATGCTAAGTATGCTCTCTACTACTGAGCTCTACCCTCCCCCCAGTGTATCATCAAGAAGAAAAAAAATGCTTCCAATGATCTGTGACATGCCATCTTCTGAGAGGTACATCATGATCTCAGAGATGCTAAAAATGTGAAATCACGTGCATCTCAGAATCAGGGAAATTATTAACAATATTGGCTAACATTTCTCAAGGATTTACCCGGTGCTGGGCACTGGTTCTAAGAGTTTTACATGAATTAATTCATTTAACCTTCAAAATAGGCCAATGAAATAGGTGCTATTATAATTACCCCCACTTTACAGATGAGAAAAGTGAGGCATGTGTAAGTTATAGAACTTAATGGTACACGGTTAGGGAGGGAATAGCTAGATTCCAGCCCAGACAATTGACTGCCCCTCTTACAAGACCTGAAGCAATAGCAGCTTTTAAATAGGAACTTCCTTCTCAACCTCTCTCTCTCTCTCACAGACACACATACACATAATGCACAGGCTTTAAAATCTTATCTTAACGGTTCCTCCAAATGCTATTAGAATACCAACTCCTGTTAAAGAGCAAGAAATTGGGGTTGGAATGATCTGGTAAGTCTTCAGAAAAGAGTTTTGGTGCTAGAGCCCCTCCAGGGAGGAGGGGTGGTCCCCACTGTACACACTTGCGGCACCTGAGAGAGTACAGGCTGCCGGGAGCGACTTTGTTCAAACCGGAAGTTAGCTGAGCAACTCGTTTCCCGGCCCTGAGCTCCTCATTTCCCGATGGCCTTCATAGGGGCTGGGGTCCATTCCCCCTCCACAACGTGCCTTTCTCACAATGGTACTGATAACGTCTTCTCTCGGGCTTTTTTGGAATGCCTTCAGCTGCTAGTCACAGAAAACCCAATTTAAAGCAGCTTTAACAAATAGGACTTTTTCGGTTGTTTGTCTTTTGTTTGTTCTCACCTGATGAGTGTCCCGAGGAAGGTGGTCCAGCTCTGGGGCAGGGGCTTGGGGATGCCAACCACTCAAGTTCTCTCAGTCCTGTCCACTTAGCTCGCTGACATGTCACCTGAGGGTTTGAAAATGGTGCCTCCATCTCCAGGCAATTTTGTTCCTGTTCCAGGAAGAAAAGGGAAGGGCAGGAGGGCTTTGTCTTTTTTTTTTTTCCCCCAGATGATTCAACTAGTATTTTATTTTATTTTCCTGGTTTATAGTGGGTTTTTAAAAATTGAAATATAGTCAGTTCACAATGTTGTGTTAACTTCTGGTGTAGAGTGTAGTGTCTCAGTCATACATATACATATGTATATATATTCATTTTCATATTCTTTTTCTTTATAGGTTACTATAAGATATTAAATATAGTTCCCTGTGCTATACAGAAGAACATTGTTCTTTATCCATTTTATATATAGTAGTTAGTATCTGCAAATCCTGAACTTCCAATTTATCCCTCCACTCCCTACCCATTCCAGTAACCATAAGTTTGTTTTCTATGTCTGTGAGTCTGTTTCTGTTTTGAAAATAAGTTCACTTGTGTTATTTTTTTAGGTTCCACATATAGGTGACACCATATGGTATTTTTCTTTCTCTTTCTGGCTTACTGAACTTAGTATGATGATCTCCAGGTCCATCCATGTTGCTGCAAATGGCATCATTTAATTCTTTTTTATGGCTGAGTAGTATTCCATTGTGTAAATATACCACAGCTTCTTTATCCAGTCATCTGTCAATGGACATTAAGGTTGTTTCCATTGTCTTTTTATTTGGAAAAGGAAGCCCTCCCAGGAGAGTTCTTGTAGTTTTTTAGCCAGAATTGAGTCACATATTTCTATACGGAGACCAAGGGTAATGAGATGGTCATGACTGGTTTAGACCTATAATGATGTATCTCCTGGGACTAGGGGAAGTATTTCCCATCCCCAAGATCAGGGGGTCCCTGACTACTGCCTGAGCGGTAACAAAGCAGGGAATATGAGTGGTGGGAGCCAGGGGTGTGTCAGCAGAGCCAGTGTCCGCCAGGTATCTCCTTACCCCTTGCTCTTCATCTCCGACAATCTCTTCCCTAATGACCCCCACGCCTTCTTCACTTAGGTGTGGGACAAGAGGGCGTGGGGCCTGCATTCCCATCAGTGGTGTAGCCCGATGGAATGTGAGCGTGGGAAGGGAGGGACCACCTCCGCTGTGCTCCCCACGCTATCCCCAGACCTTATCACATGCCTGATGCATTGTAAGCACTCCGTAAACACTGGAATGAATGGATGAGTGAATACTGGCCAGGAGCCCGTATGCCTTGGCCACTGTCTCAGGAATCAACATACAAGGATGGGGCCTCCCGCCACCGCTGGCCTGTGCAGAAGGTACATGCGTGCACAGGAGTGTTTAAGTGTGTGTGTGCGTGCGGCTCCTTCCCGCCTCAGATTGAATTACTTATAAACAGGCCTCCGCCAACCTGGCAGAGTCTGCATTGCAGCACAACAGTTTCCATCATTTCCCAAATTCTTTTGATTTGGCAAAATCCAAAAATAAAACAAAGCTCCTCCCCATCTTCTGCTCAGCCTGTCTCTGGAGCACAGTGCTCTGCTCCAGCAATGGGTTCCGGATGTTTGGGATGTGTCTCTAGAGCCTGCCTTTTCTTCCTCCACATGTTCTTGCCCTGGACATGGCTTCCTCCCGGCTTGTCCCTGGAGTTAGGGGCTCAGAGTCAGTGCTCAAGGCTCCCTGGGCCCCTGTTCCCAGTGGGTTTTCTCCCCTTCTGCATTCTAGGTTTCTCCATCCAGGATACCTGTGGCTGTAGTTCACATGACAAAGAAACTGAGAGCATTTTCCCTCTGTCTTTGAGAATCCCATTGACCCCAAGATGGATGCTACTACAGTATCTCCGGCCTCTGGACCTTAGGAAGCAGTGTGTGGTTGGCCAGTTTCATTTAACTTGATTCTTAGACCCCCGGATGTATAAACCACCTCTCACTATGATCTCCCATGTGTCTAGATTTCATACAAATGAATTTGGGAGTTTCTTATAATCAAACCTCTTTGAGGTTTCTTCTAACATGGATGAAGTAGACTAGCAAGTGTTATTATTTTTAATGTAACTGAGGAAGCTGAGACACAGAGAGGTTAAGGGAGAGGCTCAAGGTCACACAGCACATCAGTAGCAGAACTGAAGCTTGAACTGAATCTTGATCTGATGAGTTTCCCATTATACCATCCAACTTTTCCAGTTAGTTTCCCCATGAATCCCCAGTGGATATAAGCACAGACCTCAGTCTTTCTCTGTGAGGTTCCCACCTCTCTCCCAGCCCCTAAAATGTTAGCCAGGCAGAGTGTGTTCTCCAGCCAACGCTGTGGTGACAGATGTCGTGTGGCCCCATGACAAGAGCATCTGGAACTTGGAGCCTGGCATAGGCAGTGGCCTGGAACTCCCTTACTCTCTCCCCCCTCCTCCTCCACAGCCCGTGCCTCCTCTGTGCTAATTAAAATGATACCTTTCTCAGTGCATTTTTTTTTTTTTCAGTGCATGGACAAACACCAAGTACAGTAATCTACTGCTAGGAAGGAAAGAGCAAAAAGCTGGGAGTTGAGAGAACAGGGCTCGAGGACAAAGCATGGCTTCTCACGAGACAGGGAGTTTTCTCACATCCTTTAATCTTTCAAGATCTTGGTGTTCTCTTCTGGGAAAGGGGTGTACGGGGTGTTGGACTAGGTGGCCTCCAGGACTCCTTCAGTCCCTAATGCGCTATAGTATGTCTTTGTGGTGCTATTAATGCAGCAATGGCACAGACGTACATGGATTCAGGAGCAGAACATTATGGATGCTGTTTATTTCCACGGAGTTTGGAGACCTCGAAACCCAGGAGTCTCTTAGGTGGAGCTTGTGTGTGTGAATGGCAGCAGGACTGTGAGAGTGAGTGGACACTCAGGACAGGGTGCTGGCATGTCACATTCCTTTATCTTAGTTAGTCCTCATGCGGTAGAACTGGATCCTGACTCAGTCCTCATTTCGTGTTCTTTCCCTAACACCGCGCTGCATCTGATGGCATCTTCCATTTGTTGGGCATGTAGGATGCGTCAGGTACCACTCCCAGTAATTTAAATATACCACGTCATTGAATCCTCACAATAATCCTAAGGAGGTTAATAATGGATCCCCATTGTATGGATGTGGCAATGGAGGCGCAGAGAGAGACAGTAACTTGCCCAGGGTTTCAGAGTTAATAAGTGGCGGAGCCTGAATTCTCACCCAATTCTGCTCGATTGCAACACCCACGCTCTTAACCATGGGGCTACGTTGCCGCGACTTTGCCTGACCGATAGCTGATGTCCCTCAGCGGGTTGTCTACTATGTGCTTGCCTGGAGTTTTTCAAAGCGTGGTCTGAAGACCAATTGCATCAGAATTTCCTGGTGCTTTTGTTAGAATGGCGAATTCCTAAACTTCTCTCCAGAACTCCTGAAGCTGACTTTCTGCAGGTGGGACCTGGGACTGTATAATATCAAACTCTCCAGTGAGTCTGAAATCAGAACCACTCAACTAGGGAGTGAATAATTCTTACTCTCATTAAACAGACTTTTCCATGAGCGTAGGAAATCCAGGACCTGGAGAAAATTTCCGACAGAAAGCCAAGCATCATTATTACTTTACTGAGACACCGAGGAAGCACAGGTACTTGCAGTAGTTTTCTGCATATGGGCTTTATTTTTGCTTTAACATGAGGTAAAACCTAGTGTTTCAGTTAGCTGAGACTAGGTTAGGCTGCTGTTACAAGCACTCTTCAAATTTCAGTTGTTTGAAACGATAAATATTTGGATAGCTACATGTAAAAGAATGAAATTAGGACATTTTCTCATACCATATACAAAAATAAACTTGAAATGGATTAAAGACCTAAATATAAGCCTGGAAGCCATAAAACCCCTAGAAGAAAACATAGGCAGAACACTCTTTGACATAAATCATAGCAATATTTTTTTTGGATCTGTCTCCTAAGGCAAAGGAAACAAAAGCAAAAATAAACAAATGGGACCTAATTAAACTTAAAAGCGTTTGCATAGCAAAGGAAACCATCGACAAAATGAAAAGACAACCAACTGAATGGGGGGAAATATTTGAATTTGAAAAGGCCAATAAGGGGTTAATATCCAAAATATTAAAACAGCTCGTACAGCTCAATATCAAAAAGACCCAAACGTCCTGATTTAAAAATGGGCAGAAGACCTGAATAGACATTTTTTTCCAAAGAAGACATACAGATGGCCAACAGGCACATGGAAATGATAAAGATTTATTTCTCTCTCATGCTGCGTGTCACATGTAGGTCTGCAGGGTGGAAGATGAGGGGCTGTGTTCACCATTTATTGTGGGTGAGGAACTCAGTGACTTAGCTGGGTAATTTTGGCGCAAGGTCTCTCATGAGGTGGCAGTCAGGATACCAGCGAGAGGTACAGTCATCTGAAGGCTTGACTGGGGCTGGAGTATGCACTTCCAAATGGCCCACTCACATGGGTGTTGGCAGGAGGCTTTAGTTCCTTATCATGTGAGCATCTCCACAGGTTGGCTGAGTGTCTTCATGCACATAGAATCTGGCTTCCCTTAGAGCAAAGGATCTAAAGGGGAATGAGCAAGCAGGAAGCTGTGGTGCCTTTCATGACCCAATACTCAAAGCGTGCGCCGTCACTTCTGCTTTATTCTATTCATTATAATTGAGTCACTAAGTCCAGCTCACACTCCAGTGGTGGAAATTCATTTCCAATTATTGAAGGGAAGAGTATGAACAAATCTGTGGGCATTTAAACAGGTACAGTCCACTTGCTGGCCACACACTATTTATGTTCTTCCTACATGCAACATATGCTCACTCCCACCCAAAGCCCCCAAAGGTATTGATACATCAGAACGTCAGTATCAACTCCATTTTTTAATCTAAATCAGGAGCTGATGAGGAACCTCAGGTGAAATTCCTTAAATTCAACTTCTTAAATATAGCTCCTCTCAAATATGAAGACCTGTGAATGCAAACATTCAAAGTACAATGATTGGACAGGCACAGGATAGCCACCATAGAAATTTTTGTTAAAAAATTGGGAAAATGGGAGGCACAGAGAACTCATTGGCCCTTGACAAGTCTGACATGCAGCTGGATGAGCGTCAAAAGTTCTTTGAGTAACATTTGGTCTTACTCCTGACTGGGAGTAATTCTTCATAGCTCTTTGCTCCACCTCCTGGGGTCTTGGTTCTTCCTTGGGTCATCCTTTTGTTTTCCATGAAATGAAGTCTTGTTTGCAGTTGTATAGTTTTCTCGCCTGTTTCCTGCCACAATTTGTGGGGAGAGGTTCAAAGATCATTTTCATTTTGTATACTGTTTCTGTCCCTTTCCGTCCAAGTCAGCTGTGGTTTTGCAAATGTAATTTTCTTAAAAACTTTGTGAGTCTCCTGTGAACAATACTGGGTTTGTTACGTTAGAGAAAGGCTACCCCCAGAAATCTCTCTGAGATAAGGCAGTGGATTTATGCTGAAATTGCTGTGGGACAATGTTCTTAAACCTCTTAGAGACTCTGTTGTTTAATTGAGAGTTTCTGCAAGGTACACACTTAAATTTTTTAGGAGGACTTTTTTCTTCTGATTGAATAGCCTTCTGAGATACTACCTTAGAGCTTTCTGAGGTCTCAGCAAAGGGGTTTACTGCAACATCCTTGGCTTCATCTTCTACATGTTTTCCTTGCAGTGCCCTGACATTAACAATTGTGCGGAAGACACGTCTTAATTTTAGGATTGTTTGCCATCTTGGGAGGTTGAAAAATGTCAAGACTATCAAATTCTGGCTCCTTCATGCTCAACAGTCCTTTTAGCCTATCTGTGTCCTCTCACATTTTATTACAAGCAAGAGGAAGAAACCAAGTGCCACCTTTTAACACATAGCTTAGAAATCTCCTTAGCTAGATTCACTTCATTAGGTATATTTTCTTTCCGCAAAACTGCAGATGACAGTGTTGCTAAACTTTCTACCACCATGTAACAAGGATCCCTTTTCCTCCATTTTCCAATAAGATTCCTCTCACTCTCTTTTATGCCCTCATCTGCAGACTCTTCAAAGCTTAGGGTGGGAATTTGCTAAAAAGGTCAAGAATTGAGATGGTATAAAAGGTGATGTAGGGGAGAAAGAGAGGCAGAAGTTACCCTGGAAGTGCTCTCTGTAGGCCCATGTTCCCTTAGCTGACACGGGCTCTGGAGTGTGTCCTTTGGGCACAGACGTCATGGCACCTGCAGTTAGCCAACAGGAATCCACCCTGGCAGGAGCCAAGAGTTTGGTAAGATTCTCTGAGCTCCCCCACAGGGAGCCCCTGCACCTGTATTCAGTCCCTGAATCCTTATTCTTTTGTGGCTTCCTCCTCCAGACTTAAGTTTTCTGATTTCTTTCCAAGCCCGACCATCTCTTTCTGCAATTATCCAAGGTGATCTTTGTGAGCCAATACACCTATTAAGGACCCTGTGGCCCACCTTTGGTGCTGTTTTTTTGGACTGTGGCCCTATTTTACTATCTACCATGATGAAATCTGATTACATTCTCAGTTCAGCCTCAGACGGCCCCTCTACCAGAACCTGTTAAACCAGGTATAGCATCAGAGATGGTAAGTCTAGATGTAACGAAAAAACCCCAACTCAAGACCCACCCACCAGCACACTAACAGGTATAAGCAAGTGGAAGGAGTGTGTTTACTATTCTGAGGAGATTGTGCTGCCTTGTGGTGATGAACACGATTCCCTTGAGACGTGGGATGGCATTTTCTACGAGTAGAGCCAACGTGACTTAATTGGAAAGGATTCTGTCTAGGTCCCATGTGTCAGGTGTGATGGAGAACCTGCCAACAGCTCTCAGAACCATCATCACTACCTACACTTACTGAGTCAGTCCCCTGAATATCACTGATGGGGTGAGTAGGCGTCTGGGCCACCAAAACTACTGGGATTTTTAATAATGTGAATAAAAAATGGAACAACTCGAAGGCATGGGAGGCACAGCCATCTTTATTTCCCTCATCTTCCTTTCTCTCCTGAAATTAAGGCCTTCACCTAGAAGGAATCAAGACCCTTTACAGACAGTGAAATAAAATAGGATTTGGCATCGGAGACCATGGCTCAGGATAACAGAGGGATGGTGTGGGTGTGGAATGCCTGTCCTAAAAACCAAGAAGAACAATATATGTGGAGGAGACTTCCCTACCTGATCAAAATACTTTAAGCAGAAGGAGGGGAAAAAAATCTCATATAAAATGCTATGAATTGTATGAGTGAATGAAGAAATTCTTATGTCTTGAACCAGAAATCTTCTTAAGAAAGAAATTGTTTTATTCAGGAAAATGCCTAGGTAAGCAGTTTTGGATTAAAGGTAGGACCCTGTAGAAGTAATGTAGCAAGTGTCAAGAAAAAAAAAATCAGCTAAAACTTTTGTACGTTGGTTAAGAACAAGAATTTGGGGCACTTGGAAGGAAATGGGAAAGAGAGTAGAAGGTAGCGGGCCGACAAGGTAAAGCATCACGTCAGGGTAGATGAAGGAAGAATGATCCATGTTCATTGGGGGCTGTTTCTGCTGTGCTCATAAATGCCTTGTGTGAGCGCTTTCCTTAGAAACCAAGGATATGAACTTGGGTTATATGATGTGGCAGGGAAATGCAAACAAGATGGCAAGATGGTCTGCAGACTGAGCCAGAGCTCAGAGTCAGCCTCTCAGGCAAAGGTAACAGGAAACAGAGGTGCAAACAGGGAAGCGGAGATGCTCAGGAGTCTGGGCATCAGCACATGGAACAGAGAAACAAGGCGAATGTAACAGGAGGAGGCAAAAATGATTTCGGAGAGGTGGACACCTGGTGGGATGGTGCTTCTCCAGCCATGGAAGGATGCAACTGGTTTTAAAAGAGAGTTCTTGCAAAGGCAGGGAGGAGTTGCCCAGTATATGCAAGGAGTGTGAATATTAATTAACATGAGGGTGAACAAGGTAGAAAACCTGGGCAATGAAATAAGAAAAATGATAGTAAGTTCTGCTTATATTTTTTGCTTTTTTTCTATCGGTAGGCACCATCAAAGAATTTAACATGCAATGTCTCGTTTAATTTCCACTGCAGTCATAAAAATTGAAATTTTCTCTTCAGTCCCCATGTTATCGATGGGGAAATCAATGATCAGGAAGGTCTAGCAAGTTGTCCAAGGCTACCCAGGTAGAGAATGGGGTGAGAATCCAGACCCTGCAGAGTCTGAGCTCCTATGGACATGTGACTACCTGGACTCAAAAGATATAGATTCTGTTGTTGTTGTTTTTTTTTTTTTTATTCTAAGTTCCGATTCTCTGGCACAGATACAGGCAAAAAAAAAAAAAAAAAAATCATGAGGACTTCCAACCTGCCAGTCATCTGCTGGGGTCCAGCGATTGGCAAAAGCCTTTTCACTTTGCATAGCAAACATCATTGTCTCTGAAAAGACAAAGGAGACAAGGAAGAGTGCTGTCTCTTGGCATTTCATACATGGAGTGGTGACCTCGCTGTTCCTATGGAAATTATGGGACACTGGGAAGAAAGAGATGATGTAATTTTGGAAGCTGTGATAGTGATAAAGAAGGCTTTGGCCACAAACGTGTCCCCCAGCGGGTAAACATACATATTAAGCAGGGCACTTCCACTAGCCATTGATAAGAGAGTAAACTGGCCCTTGTGACTGGGAAGCCCACTGGTGGTTGGCTGCTGTAGTCAGGAGCTCGAACAAGACAATTAGGGCTACTTTGATCTCTCTTCCCTCATTTGTTGGTTCTGTGTCTTGGCATCTGCAGACAGATGGGAACGCAGTTGCCTATGATTTCAGATTTATAACCCAGGTGGAAAAGTGCCCTTTCTCTATCTCAGTCTCTATTTTTCAGTGCAAGCCAGATCTCTTATTGGCCTTGCTGGGTCTCATGCCCACCTCCGGGCCAATCACTGTTACAAGATGGAGCATGTACTATGGGTGACCCAGCCTGGGTCACTGTTTCACCCAGCAATGGGGGTTGGGTTGAGGATGGTGGGTGAGGAGCAGTTCCAAAAAGGAAACAGGGCCCCTGGGACAACATAGTGATGTCCATCATGACACATTTTGAATGGTCATAGGGAAGTCTGGTCTAGTAACTGATGACCTCATAAAGGAAGGTAGAATGTTCCTAGAAAAGGCATTATAACACTACAGTCAGAGCTGACCCCAATAGGGAGAAAAAGTGGGGAGAAAAGTGACTAAAGCCACACCGGGGCCATGCAACTTGCTCTGTGGTGAACTCTTGACGTTAAAAAGACATAGGCCCAGGACCCTGAGGATGAGCACCAAAGAGCAGAATGGGTCTGTGGGAACAGGGGAGTGAGGCTAAGGCTCAGAATAAACTTGTATTTAAAGGAGACATTCTGAGGACAATAGAAACCCTTTGGACTCTGTTTAGTGAAAGAAAAACAGTGTAAGGGTAGCCCCATTGCTTGGGCAAAAAGAAAGAATGATAGATAAGAAGACAGAGAAAATCGAATAGAAGTTGAGAATATAATTTTTCTAGCAAGGATGTCAAACTAGAAAGAGAAGAACAAATAATATATAGAGATTGGAAGCCCATGAAGGGACAGTGACAGCCCACTCAGTGGTCATTTACTCCCTCCTTCTTGGTAGATGGATGACTTTTTTAGATGTTAACACCCCTCCACCACATCTGAGGGACAGATCCTGAGAAGCCCAAGACAATCATGTGGTTCCATTTCCCTCATCACTGATTGGCTTAAGGGCAGGCAAGACACTTGATTCTGACCAATGAGATGTGAGGACTGCTCTGTCAAGGTTTCTGCAAATGTGTCCTTGCTTCTAAAAAGAGATATATGGAACCCACAGTCCTTCTTTTACTGTTGGACATTGTGTGTGCATGGGATTGTTAGAAATGCAAAAACCATCTTCTGACCGTGAAGGAATCGAATTGACAACCCGAGGATGGCAGAGTAGAAGGGTAGAGTGGTAGCCCTGAAGATGTAATGGAACTACTGAAGTAAGCAATGCTGAAGTCCCTCTACCTAGTGTGTCTCATTTTATGAGGTTATCAATTTTCCTTATTGTTTAAGCCAGTTGAACCTGGGTTTTCTTCTCCCGGCAGCCCAAGGCGTTCTGCCTGGCTCAGAGCTCAAGAAAGATAAGGAGATTAGATAGGAAAGGGACAAGAAGCAGATTCAATTGGGTCCAAGTACCTGACCCAATGACTCACATCCCGAGGTGTGGAAAGAACTTTCCGGTGGGATCAGGGAGCCACCATCAGTAAATCTTAAGTAATTGTGGAGAATAGGAGGCAGTGCCAGAATTAGGAACTGGGCAGAGATTATTCTGATTTTTATAAAGGAGAAAAAAGATTGTTTTTGGAAACTCCAGACAAGTGAGTTTGAGGTAGATCCTGGACAACAGAATGGATTAAGGAGCAGATGGTGGGTGAGCATTTAGGAAGGAATGCCGTGGTCAGTCAAAAGCAAAATGATTTCACTGAGCACAAGTTATTCCAAACTAACCTCATTTCCTCTTTTGATAAGGTTACCATGTTTGTGAATCAGGTGTGCGCCATAAACATTGCAGGTCTTGATTTCAGCTGAGGGTTCACAGTTCCTCTCATGGTTTCCTTGTGGCTAAGATGGTGAAATGTGGGTTGGATGAGAGTAGTGGTTTTATATATTTGCAGCTGGCACAACAGCTGAATCCAAAGAGTGTTGAATGTTGGATGGATGTCACAGCCCATGTGCTGGACTCGGTTGGGGTGGTGGAGAGAAGTCACACACTGGCCTGAGCTTGGCAGGGAGTGAAAGTCTGACACTCTGGGCGAGGAAGCCCTGGGACAGGCAGGACAAGTGACAGCAGACCCTGAGAGGAGGCTCAGGTGGATAGAGGATGGGGCAGCCCTGAAAAGAAAAGTCATCAAGAAGACCTACAGAGGTGGAGGTAGATAGAGGCAGGTTTCAGGAGGGAGAGGCAAGAAGGCAGAAGCAGGTGGGGAGGCAGAGGGGGAGTCAGAGGCAGTCCCCTGGGTGGGCGGGTGTGGAGCCCTGCTCATGCTTCATCCTCGCTGCTTAAAGGGGCCGTGTCCAACTCGTGACAATGGATGTCAACCTCCAGAGAGGTTTCTTGCTGAGTGCCGAGGGCTCTATCTATCCTTGATCCTGCCTGATTTATCACTAGACGAAAACTCAGGAGGCATACTGATCAAAGGTGTAGATGTCACAGATCTGGGAGGGAGAGTTAATACCAGAGGTGACAGAATGAGGACCCAGAGTGATCCTGACAGGTTGGAATGCTGGGTCAGAAACAATAAGACCCAATGTAACGGGCCTCCGTGTAAAGTCTGGCATTTATGTGCAAAAAACAAATGGCAAATACATAGAGTGGGGGAGATTGCCTTGGCAGGAAATCATGTGAAAAATATCTGAGGCTTGTAAATGACCAGTGACTCGGAATAAGCCAACAGTGTGATGTGATCGCCAACAGTCAACACAACATGAGATAGAAGAATTAGCGGAAATCCAGAACCCTTGGAGGGTCAGATGACATCGGGGATATTACGTTTGGTTTGGGGCACCAGATTTCGAGAAGGGAACAGACAAATTAGAGTGTACTCAGAGACAGGCTGTTTAAGATGGAGAAAGTTCCAGGAATTATTCGAAGTGAAGAGAGATGGAAGGATCCCAAAACATTCTGCCTAGAGAAGCAAACACAAGAGGATGTGTGAGAGGGATGCGTGTCCCTGAGGAAGAAGTTGGTGCATTCTCTCGGGTAGGTCTAAAACCAAAGGGGAGGAGATACAGGGGAGCCAATTTACATACATACAGAAAAACTTTTCTGATCATTCTAATTAAGAAAAATCATGACAGTTGCATACCGCTCACGAGCTTGAAAAACATGAGCTCATTTGTGAGGTGAGCCATTGTTTCTATGTCACAGATAATGTAGTTGTTTGAAATGATTAAGAAATTGTATGCTGATGTATCCCCAGGGCCTAGAACATTCCCTGGTAAATATTTGTTGAATGAGAGAAGTATTAGAGAGGTTGAATGCCTTCCCGGAGGTCACACAGATGGATAGCTCCCTCCATGACAGGCCTTTAGAGCAACCCACACACCATCAGCCACCTTGGGAAGTCCAGGTGCTATGTGAACCGTGGCAGTCATGCATTAGAGGGCTTTCTGGAATAGGGTGTTGGGGGACCAGAGGGCCTCAGAAGCCCTTCCAATTCAAAGGTTTCACCCAGAATGTTCCTAATGCAAAGAACTCCAAATTGCTGCTTGACAACACATGCGGGGTGTGGAATCTGTCTTCACACACGCCCAGCCAGCCGCTCTGCTCTCTGGTATCTTCCCCAAGAATCCTTTCAGCTCCTTCCCTATAGACCCCTATCTTGGGCGTGGGTGTGTATATCTGGTGCTTCTATATCCAGACACCCGGGATAACATTTCCACATACAAAGGCTCAGGGAAGATAGAATTTCAGCTCACTGAGCTGCCTGAGATATACTTTTGATTTCTGTCCTTGTGGCCAACTTGTTTCACAAGTGTGAGTCCTCCCTCCCGATTTGGCACGGGAGGAAACTCCTTTCCTACAGAATGTGAATTTGCAGAGATCAAGGCAAGCGAGCCTCCCAAGTGAATTCAAATCTGGACTCTGCCCAGGACAGACCCAGGAAGGTGTTTTCCCTTCTTCCTTTTAGGATAAATTATGACATACCTAGAAGGCCCTCACCCCCTTTTGTTGTGATCCAGATTAGGTGATCAGACTGAGTGTCGTAAAATGGACAATATCAGTTTATGTTTGGGTTAAGTTATTTTTCTTCCAAGAACAGTGCAGAGGAAGTCTCCGCTTAGTCGAGGGTCCCGGTTAACACTTTTGATGGGTGGCGCCCCCGCTGTCTGGCTTCCAGCCGGATGAGCTATGACTGAGTGGTGTCCACCGTCTCCACTAGGTGGAGAAAAAGAGCGGTTACGAAACGTACAAAGCCCCAAATCAAAAACACAGTCCAAAGAGTAAAATCCAGTTCTAAATGGAACTCGAAAACTTGAGAAGTAATTTAAGGGAACCACATTAAATACGAGAATGGTTAATGGGGCCCATGTGTCGTGAGCAGAGAAAGAGAGTGTGAGAAATGGGACAGAGGAAACCAGGGAGACAATATGTCTGTGCGACTTGTTCTAATTAGGGGCACAGCGCTGCTGAGCATCAGTCATTATAATTTGGTTAAATCTTCAGCCCAGCCGAGGCATCTCTGCTGAGTGGTGTAAAACAAAGGGCCCCGTCGGAAACGGGGTGAGCGCCTCTCCGTTGGAGGTTAACGCCAGTCACTCGGGAGGGCCCAGGGCTGTACATCACTCTCCTGCCAGCTCTTCTTTATGACTCCAGCGCTGGGCTCCAGCTAGCAGATGTCTGCAAATTTCGGGGAGGAGAGGGGAGGGGAGCCGGCGGAGGGAGGGGGCCCCCGGCGGGCGCTCATTGTCTCCAACTTGTCTGTCGCTTAATTCAGTATCTCTGTCTGCCGCTGGAGCGGGATGGGAAGAGTTCAAAGGAAGAAATCAAAACAATCCATAGATCAGAGCTTGGGAGTGATCTGTGTGGCACCCAGAAATCACCGGCACTCCTCCGGCTCCACTTTGAAATGTGGGGGCCAGCGATTCTTTAGGGGGCCACGCTGGCGCTCACACCAGCAGCACGTGCAACGCTTATTGGGAGGTGATTTTTTTTTTTTAAAGGAGAAAGTAGCCAGAGGCTGGAAGGGCTGTGGGTGGGGTGGGGTCAGGTCCAGGTTTGTCCCAGGCCAGAGGCATTTTTAGTTCAGAGTTCGAGGTGATGTGCGGGTGAAGAAGGACCTGAGATGAGGCTGACAACCAAGACCCCCCCCTCCCCCCACACACACTCCTGGGGTTTTGGACACTGCTGCTCGGTCCATGTGGCTTGGGTGCCTCACCCAGGCCCCTGCCAAGCTCTCACACTTGGGAGGGTGCCATTTGCTTGTTTTAGGCTCTTCTCCTGTCCCCCACTGCCCAGCCAACCAGCTGGCCTGCTGTGGCATGGACAGAGTCCCTGCTGGCCTATAGGACATCTTTAAGAGCCAGGAGCCTCTTGGAGATAAGGGCAGAGCTTGACCAGGCTGATGGTTGTTGTCTCCGACCTGACACAGCTTTGAACTGGGCACACAGTTCATCAGTTAAAACGCAGGTGGAGTTTTGCCCCCTGCTTAACCCTCCCACAAGTGTCCGTGCACAACACAAGCTGCACATCATTAGGCATCAGCAGCCTGGGTGTGGACAGACCACTCCTCCAGCACCTTATCCTAGCCATGCTTATGAGATTGAGCCCCAGATCAATTCCCCACACTGAAGTCCCCGGGTGTTAGGTCCCACATTGGTCATTGGCTGGGCCTGTTGCACTCTGGTGAGAAAGAGCTGCCTTTCCCGGCTTCACCTCCATCCTCAGATGGTCCACCTGCAGTTGAGTGCTATTGACCAGAGTGGGGACCAAAGGAGACAGTGACTGAGCTGAGGTGACCTGCCTTCTGACTAGTAAACAACAAAGGTGTAGTCACTCCTAAAGGAGGAATGGCTGCTCCCTTCCACATCTCTGCCTCCCCAGCTGGTCTGGATGCCTCTGCTCCACGTTGTATATTTATCTGCTCACTTGGCCAGCATCTCCTCCGAATGGTTCACTCTACAAAGACAGGGCCTATGTGGCTCCTGTTCCCTTTCATACCCCGGCACCCTACATGGTGTCAGATTTAAGAACTCCTTGCCTCTGTGCATGTGAGGGAAAGCATGCTCCACTGCCTTGGCTCGGATTCAGCTGAGTAACTGCAACTTAATTCATTGATCAGTTACTGAGCATGTGCTGTGCTGTGCTGGCCCTGTGCTATGGGCCAGGGATACAAAGATGATTAGATCAGTGCCTGATCCTAAAGAACTCACACCCGAGGGTAAAGTGAAATGACGGCAGTGTAGGGGGAACAGGGAACAGACAAGGACACTGCTCAATCCAAGAAGGCTCATGTGCCAGCCGCAGTGGGTCCTGACCAAGGGGGTGACCCAGGGTGAGAGAGCCCCAGCAGCAGCCCCCAAAGGGGTCCAGTACAGAGAGGCAGCCTGCCTAGAGAATTGTGCTGAGTGTCACCCGTGCCGCAGTCAGCCCGGTGCGGAAAACCCACCTGCCCTGATGGGAGGGGACTTGTCTGCTTTTTCTGAAGGCTCTCGGAGGTGCTTCTCTGTTAAACAGGCCCCAAAGCCATTCTGGTTCTTGAAAGGCAACACCAGGACATAAACCACTGGGTGCTGGGGTCACTAGAAAGCCTGATTGACAGATATCTTCAGGGAGGGACAGAGTAAGTGTTTTGCTGCCACCTCTGTTTAAAGTGTCAACAGAAAGACCTTAACTGTTGCATCTTTCCCATCTCTGAGGCCTCCGGTTGGTCCAGACTCAGGCTTCTGCTGAAGGGATGAACATGGGGGTAGAGGAATGAGCCGGCAGTACATGCGCCCCTGCACTGCACACAGAACCACAGAGGGATGGAGGAACAGTCTATTCTTCTGCAAAGTGAAAGAGTTTTAGGAGATCATATGGGGCCAATCAGGAAGTTTTCCTGGAGGAAGTAAGTGCTGACTTGTCACGGCTCAAAGCATTCTGGCTGTGGTGAGCCAGGGCAGCGGACAGTGCGGGGCTCAGAACCCAAACCCTCTCTGCTGGCACGTGCCTTTACACACCCACTCAGAGCCTTCCCTGACCCAGTACCGCCTGCATGTCATCACGCGCAGCCCTCCCTGGGTCTGGATGCACTCCTCACACCTGAGGCTGTAGGGATTCATCCACATCATCTTCCAGCGTTTATTTAGCACCTGCTGTATGCACCCGCACGATGCTGGGCATGGAGGAAACAAAGGTGAGAAAGATGTGGTCTCTACCCTGTACAAACTCATAGACCTGAGACTGGTACGTCCATAGGAAAGTGAGAACTGTCACCCACTGGCATTTTGTTTGCCACATCTCATTGTGAATTTCTCGGATGGCTTAGGAGCGCTGAGAGCACCAGCTCCAAAGTCAGGCTGTCTGGTCTGTATCCCAGCATCCTCTCTTGCTGCTGAATGAGCTTGGGCAAAACACATTCATCTTGCTAAGCCTTGGTTCCTTCAATGGTAAATTGGGGCTAATAAGTTTCTCCTCAAAGGGCTGATATAAGCAGTTAGTGATAATGCATGATAAACACCTAGTATGCAATAAATGCTCCATAAATGTCAGCAAGTATTCTTTAAAAAAAAAGATTTCTTTTTGTCAGTGGCGGTACTGGGGATTGAACCCAGGACCTCACGCATGCTAAGCACACACTCTACCACTGAGCTCTCCCTTCCCCGTTCAGCATGTATTATTTTTCTGTATCCTCAGTCTCTCTTTTGCAGCACCTCCAAAAGTTCTCTGCAACTAAATATTACAGGGATGATTTCAGAAGCCGAGATTAGTTTGGAAAGGCACTGAGAATCCCGGAATTCTGGTAGCACTTAGAAATTGTGCTACACAGTTTAGACCCATAATTGGATCTAGTAATAACAGTAATTCCACAGACATTTATTGAGCACCTTGTCAGGACTTATGCTACAAAATGGAGAGGCAGAGAAGGGGACACCCCCCAAAAATGTCATTGCTTGCTCCCAAAGAGCTCCAAGTTCAGGAGGGGAGTCATATAAGCAAAGAGATTTAATGTCCTACAGCAGCTTCTATGACAGTGATCCACGTAGCAATGGTTGGGGACACTAGCAGGGAATGACCACCTTGCTGGAGTGGATCAGAGAGGGCTCCCCAGTGCAGGAGCTGCTGAGCTGCGTCTTGAAGATTGAGGAGGAGTGAGTCTGTTCTATGCCCTCACTCACCCATGGAGCTGGAAGCTCCTCCCTCGGCTGCCTGTCTCCCAGCTCTGCTGGTCAGGCAGCAGTGCCCAGTCATGTAAAGAGCCAGGTGAGCTGGATGCAGCTTTGAGCTCTGATGGCGACTTGCCGTGAGGCTTTGAGCAAATCCCTTCCCCTCTCTGGGCTGGAGGTAGCCTGTTGGTCTAGTTAACTGGAGCCTCTCAGATTGGATGCATTCATTTGTAGTCCAAGAAATAATGTGTCCACCAAGTGCCAGTTTAAGTGCCAGGAAACCAGTAGTGAGCTGGCTACCATTATGGGTGGCTAGAATTTAATCCCATGGGGGACATTTGGGGAAACAGTGTAAAACACATGGCCCAGAGTTATCCGGCCCAAGGGGCAGTGGAGTTGGGTATTTATATGCAAACCCCTGCCAGTCATTAGTTGAGAGTAGTTGGGGTGAGGTGCGGGGCAGGGTAGGGTAATCCAATTTTGTGCCATACACAGTCAGAATGATGTCCCGAGTCTGGGGGATATTGATGGAGGCACTGCACTGACAGCTTCGGCTGCCGTGAGAAACTGTCGCACATGTCGTGAAGGAAAGGACGGTGATGATGAGAGGGAAAAAAGCTTTGTAAGTGCTAAAATCCTGTCCAAGGGTAAGAAATCTTACTGTCACCAACAATAAGTATTCTTGAACTTGGCTTTGCTTGAGAGCTCCTTGATGTAAGTGGTCTGTTTGTTTAGACTAGTGGTTCTTTTTTTTTAAATTCTTATTTTTTATTGAAGTGTAGTTGATTTACAATGTTAGTTTCAGGTGGACAGCAAAGCGATTCAGTTATACATATACATACATACATACATACATACATATATATATCTTCAGTTTCTTTTCCATTACAGCTCATGACAAGAAATTGAACACTGTGCTATACAGTAGGTCCTTGTTGTTTATCTGTTTTATATATCGTAATGTGTGTCTCTAAACTGAGAGTGACCTCGTTCCTCCAGGGAACATTTGGCAACTTCTGGAGACCTTTTTGACATCAGGACTTGCAGGAGGTGGGGGTAGAGGTGCTGCTGGCTGTGAAAAGACCATAAAACGGTGATGACTAACATTACCGGAGTCAGGGAAGGCTGCTCTGGAAAGTGCCTTCGGCTTTACCCTCTTCTATCCACTCACTGAGCCAGTTAGACTGTGATTTTCTTCATGCACCCTAGACAGTCTACATCATATGGATGGGGGAGTGAGAAGATGGATAAATGTGAATCTCACTCGTTAGGAAGGTGGCTTCTAAAGCGAGAGCTGCAGGTTGAGGAGAAAGGGGATGGATGTTCTGGGTAGAGGAACAGTGGGAATCAGGGCTGCATAAGAGAGAACAAGGTCCCTTTAAGGACCTGAAGGACGCTCAGCCTGATTGCTCTGAGAGGGACAGTGGCCAGAGGGACACCAGGCAGGTGGGGCCACAAAGCCCTTCATACGTGAGTCAGGTGAAGGACTTTGGGCTTTATCCTGAGGCCACGGGAAGTCACCAGAGGGAGTGTGTGCACGTGAGGGAGTGTGTGTTTGTGTGTGTACATGAGAGAGGGAGGTGGCAGGGAGGGCCCCTCTCACTGCTGCCCCTGGAGCCCTGTGATCCGAGCCAGAGCCTCCCGACCAGGGGAACAGAATGAAAAAATAAAGAGGCTGGTATTTCATCATCGTTGCAGGATGCAATTAAGGATAACACAGACCCAGTGAGTCAGAGAACAAATGCAGATGAATCAGAAGGGATGTGTGGAAAACAACATGGTTTGGGGCAAGAGGGTTAATGTTCTTTGGATGGTTCTTGCAGTGAACCGGATTACATTTGACCATTCAGTGAGCCACTGGGGACTCCTCAGAAGTGCCCAGGTTTCTCTGACCAGTCTCTGGAGCCGTGGCTGGATGAAGAAACATGGGCTAATGATACCAGGTCCATAACGAACTAATTCAGACCAGAGGGTTACCGTTCTAAGCCTTGGGGATGGGGGCTTACCCATCACCAGATGTTAGGCGGAGGCAAATGGTGGGGACAGTGTGCAGGGAGGAGTGGATGGTGTGAGGAGAAATGATTTCACCTCTGCAAAGGCCAGTTGCTATCCAGGATGAAGCAGTGAAAGGCTTACTAATCACCCATGCAGCCACCTGTCCCCCGGCTCCAAATCCAGTCCACTCCTCTCTCTGCGTTTCCCAGGGGTGAGCCTTCCGGATGTGTTCACTGTAGCAGAGGGATAGCCTTCTACAACCTAAGAGGATTTTCCTAACTAAGCCAGTGTCAGGAACTGGTCTACCTATTAATCTATTATCCTTGCTCTTTTCCTGCTAAAGTTAGGGCTCTGGCAGATTGAGATGGGGGCAGGTATGTCTCAACTGAGCAAGCAAGTGAGGAAAGCCCTTTAGCATGAGGTTGTGCCGTGGGAGCCCTGAGTAAGGCAGTAAGGAAAGGGGCATTCACTCAGAAATGTATCAGGTACTGGGACAGAAGGTATTCTCCAAAAGTGGCCACAGATGTATGTTCAAGCCCACGTATTCTTCCAGAACATTGAATTCCTCATCAAAAGGCAGAGTCTACTTCCCCTTCCCCTAAGCCTTTGCAGGTGCTTGAGTAACAGAATACAGAGGAAGATGTGCTGCGAGGCCGGGTCATAAAAGGCAGTATGGCGTCCCCTGACTCCCTCTCTTGCGATGTCCCATCTTGGAGTCCAGGCACCACGCTGCAAAGAAACTTAGACCACATGGAGAGGCCACGTGGGGATGTTGTGGCTGATGGCCCCACTGAGGTCTTAGTGGGCAGCCAGCATCAGCTGCCAGGGCTGTGAGTGAGCGTGCCTTCACACGGTTTTAGTCGCCAGCCTGGGAACTGCCCCAGCGGACACTGAGTGGAGCAGAAGTGAGCCTGCTGAGTTTTGACCAACTGCAAGTTTGTAAGCAAAATGAATGTCGTTATTGTGTTAAGATAATTAAGTGCTGGCCCCAGCATTCATAGCAGCACTATTTACAGTAGCCAAGATGTGGAAGCAACCTAAATATCCATCGACAAATGACTGGATAAAGAAGATGTGGTATATTTATACAGTGGAATACTACTCAGTCATAGAAAAGAATGAAATAATGCCATTTGCCACAACATGGTTGGGCCTGGAGATCGTCACAGTAAGTGAAGTAAGCCAGAAAGAGAAAGAAAAATGCCATGTAGTATCACTTATTTGTGGAATCAAAAAAAAAAAAGACACAAATGAACTTATTTACAAAATAGAAACAGACTCACAGACATAGAAAACAAACTTATGGTTACTGGAGTGGGTAGAGGGTGGAGGGATAAATTGGGAGTTCAGAGTTTGCAGATACTAACTACTATATATAAAATAGATAAACAACAAGATTCTACTGTACAGCACAGGGAACTATACTCAATATCTTGTAACAGCCTATAATGAAAAAGAATATGAAAAGGAATATATATATCTATATCTGTCTGTCTGTCTATCTATCTATATCTGAAACATTATGCTGTAAGCCAGAGATTAACACAACATTGTAAACTGATGATACTTTAATACTTTATTAATGCTGGGATACTTTATTATGTAGCCACAATAACTGGAAAGAGCATCTACTACAAAATACCTGAGAATGACAGATAACATTTGGAAAAGCACTTCAGAGTTTACAGAAGACAGAATGATCTCAGCCCAACCTCTGAAGGACCCTGGGAGGCGGGGGTTGGGCCAGTTTCACAGAAGGGAAGCCCAGGTTTGCAGGGATTGAGTGAGTGGCTCAGAGGCAGATGTCTTGTAGGAGCCAAGGAGCCAAGGTGAGCTCATGTTCTCAGCTTGTCCCAGTGCACCTGACCGAGGCCCAAGCTTAGGGCTGTGTGAGGTACCAAGATGCAGAAGATAAAAGCCTGGCATGGAAGCATCCTTCAGAGTGGTGGGTGGGGGTGATTAAAGTCCAGAAATGACTGCGTCACACTACAGGGTGCGTTGTGGTAGGTGTCCCAAGGGACAATTTCATTCATTTATTCATTCATTCAAATAACAGTCACTGAGCCCCTGACATGTACCAGGCACAAGTCCCTGCCCTCCTGGATTCTCGCTCCAGCCAGGGATGGACAGGTTGTTGCTATGGACTGAATCATGTCCCCTTCGGTGGAAGTTCTGACCTCCAGGACCTTTGAATGTGGGTCCTGTATTTGTAGCTAGGGACCCTAAAGAGGTGATTAAGATAAGATGCGGTCCTGTGGACGGATCCTAATCCAGGATGACCAATGTCCTTAGAAGAAGAGGGGATTAGGACACAGACGCACACAGAGGACACTGGGAGAAGATGACCATCCACCAGCCAAAGAGGGAGGCCTCCGAGGACACCAACACTGATGACACCGTGGTCTTGTGTCCGCGTGTAGACTCGGGGCCTTGGAGCCTCCCGGGCTGTGAGGAGGTAGAGTTCCGTCATCTGAGGCATCTGGACTCTCCAGGTTCTTGGCCAGGGCTGCCCTAGCAAAGCGACACAATTGCTGAGGAAGCTGGCAGCTGGTCGGACTGCTTCTTCCAGGACAATGGGGGAGGTGGAATTTGAGTTGTTTTTAGAAGGAGGGGTCCGGTGCAACTTGGCTGTGGTCAGGGCAGGGTTGGTAGAGTTAGCTGAGGTGAGGACGGGGAGGTCACAGACGTAGGGGCATCATGATGTGGTGTCGCCCTGTGGTGTACTCCTGTTAAAGAAGAGGTGGGGCTGATCGCAAGTTATGCAGCCTGTCCTAAATCTCCCCGCCCTCCCCCCCATTCTACAACACCCCTTGCTGCAGCCCATCACCCAGCGGGGGACAGACACTTGGGAGTCTCCTCCCACCACCTATATAGATATCAGTAAGTGGTACAACCCACTGATTGGGCACAAGGGGATTAAAAAACAAAACAACCCCCCCCCCATTTCTTTTATGCAGATCTGATTGCGGGGAGAAGAGACATCAATATCCCGAGAAGCCCACGACCTTCTGAGAAGGAAAAGGATAGTCATGCTCTCCCACAAGTTCAAAGTAAAATGGTTCTAACCAAGTTCCAACGTTCCACAGAAGCGGCCAGCTCTGGAAATAAAATTACTCTAAGAAAGTCGAGCGTCTGGCCCCAGGCTGGGGTCAGCACATGGGTTCAGGGTTCTCGGGTCTCGGGAGGTTGGGGCTGGGGTCTCAAGAAAGAGACACTAGACGCATGTTGTTGAGGCACTGGGTGCTTGAGCTATGAACTGAAATTATAGTAAAGTAAAATAAAACAGATGCCTGTGAGAAGTAACCTTGTGTGTACCTGATTATGTGGAGCGAGACATAACTACACAGAGATCAGGGCTGGGAGAGACGGCTGGGTCTCCTAGTCCTGAAGATCACTGTGCCTCCATCCCCTGCCCCTTTTGAGTTTTTGCAGAGAACGCTGAAGTTGGACTCCAGGAGTGTTTCACTGGAGTGGAGGTTCCTGGCAGGCAGGGTGATGCCCTGCTCACGTGAGAAACCACCACAGGCCACACCCTTAGTAGGGGCTGGGATATGCTGCCCAAACAGCATTGATTAATCCCCCAACCATGTTGTCTTGTCTTGAAATGGCTCCCCTCCTGCTCCCAAGGGCTAAGGCCTTACAGAAATGGTTCTCAGAATCCCCCAGCCAGGAATAGCCTTTCCTGGGCACTCTCTGCCCACTGTGCGGGTGGCAGGGGCCACAGTAGTGCTGGGAGCAAAAAGCCAGGTAGTATAAATGCTCCGTGCTGTGTGTGTTTGTGTGTGTGTGTGTTTGTGTGTGTGTGTGTGTGTTTGTGTGTGTGTGTGTGTGTGTGTGTGTATTTCAGTGCTGGCTTAAGTTCTTTCTCTCTGTGTCCCCCAGACCCAGGTTGGGCCTCTGTGTGTGGGAGGTGGGAGCCGGGAGGAGGTGAGCTCTATGTTTGCTTGCCTGGCAGATTTCAGACACTGGGAATCACTGCCACACTTCCCAGAGCTCAGGGCTTATTCAAACAAATCTGTGTCTTGCCAGGAAGTTGGCAGAGAAGGAAAGAAATGGTCAGGGGGTGGGATGGGCCCAAGACGGTCTGGCCTTACGGATGGTAGTTCCTGTTGAGGGCTGGCGTTTGCTATCTCTCAGTTTTTCATTATCTTCATATGGTCTCTTGAGGGGAGATTTGTGATTCTAACCAGTACAGCATCAAAAGACTGGTGAACTTCACCCACTTCTGATAAGTCATACCTCATTTCCTGCAGTTGCCATTTTTCTCCCTCTGGGATGTTACACTGTGATGTTGGGGGCTCCCTGCCCCTCAGCCCCCCATACACCTCTCCCCTCAGCCTGTATCTGGCCTGGTTGGAGCTGGGAGAAGGGGTGTGTTAGCCCCGTGCCGGCTACCCTGTGCTTTACACGTACCCAAGTTCTCCCAACAGCTCATGTGTTAGGTAGGATTTCTCTAGAGATGGAGGTAGGTTAAATAACATGCCCAAGGTCATACGGGGGGATCTGTATCCACGTGGACCCGTTAGGTGGAGGAGCCTCGCTTCAATCCCAACTCACGTGTCCATGTTCCTAACTCCTCAATGTCACAGCCGGGTGGGGTGTGAGATGCGGCTTGAGGTACCATAGCTGGGGCCCCCTCTGGGCGGGGGTGGTGTTGAGCAAGGATGAGAAGACACAGCCTCCAGGGCTTTTGTCTGACTGCAAGGGCCCAAACGCCACATCGCAGCTGTCTGCAGAGTAGTGGTGTGGACCTGTGTTCTCTTACTGCATTTTCACTGGGCCTGGCGCAGGCTCTGCGCATCAGTACGGATGGCCTGGCTGTCAAAGTCCACACAGGAGACAGGAATGAGTCACCCCTGGCCTGCCAACCCCAAAACCTGGGGCTGCTTTTGTATCCCTCTGCCTGGGCGTTTCCTGAAGTCTCTCCCACCCCGCCAGCTCTCTTCTCTCCATGGCCTTTCTGCCCCCAACCCCTGATACTCACATTCCTGGCCCAAGCAGAGGCAGTGGGATGGGAAGCCAGGACAGAGGTTAGAAAGTCAGAAACCTCACAGACACATCTGTCTCCTCTTCATTGGAAATCGATATATTTTTATTGGAGCCACGCTGGATGATCAGTTATGGCCTCTGTGTGGTTTCTCAAAGGTGGATCAGGCATGCTAGAGGGGCGGAGAGCCTTCCCTTTTGGGCCTGTTCAGAGCTGTTTCTGGTTCCCACCTGTTTTGGGCCACGATTCCACAAGGAAGAAGGTGAACATCCAAAACCCACCTGGAGGAGAATGGCTGCTGGGAGAGCAACCCTGGCCCCTTGGCTGGTTGGGGCCTCTCAGGAGCTCTGCCAGGGCTGACCTGTGTCAGTGACCAGTGGAGAAGCACGGCCCCGAGTGACTATCTCCTCCGCGCATCTCCGAGGGAGGTCAGAGGGCAGGGCCTGGTTTTTGTTGGGCAGAGGGGGCAGCAGAGCTCCAGAGAAGGGGGATGCTCTGGCCAAGGCCTCTCTATGGGCCAAGGACCGCCGCACCTTGCAGCCTGGTGGGCCCTGAGGAGGCAGTGCCCGGTGATGAGGAGGACGACGGGGCTGGGCCTCCAGGCCAGTCTGCCAGGCTCCATGGAGGAGCCAGGAGCTGGAGGCTCTGGGAACATACCAGAGAAGCAAGGGAGTCCCTGCCCTCCAGGGTGTGACTGTCTCCCGGGGCTGATGGGCTCTGTGTGGAAGAAACAGCCACAAAGCGTTCACTGAGTAACTGGGTAGTAGGGAAATCATTAATCTAGGCCACTCGAGCTCAGTCCCCCAGCTGGGTCAGCCCTGAGGCAAAATCTGAAATTAGGCCAAGGACTCACTTGATTTCACACCTGTGAGAACACCTCCCTGGTGCATTTCATGTTCTGGTGACACATCACGGGAGCCGTAGGGCGAGAGGAGACTTGGAATGGGCTCCTTGGGCCGGTGACTGACCATCCCCAGGTCTGAGTCTCCTCATCTACAAAACAAGGATGCCCATTTCTCCCTCGGGGGCAGTCTGTGTAAGGAGCTCAGTGACATGCCTGGTGCAGAGGAAGATCTTTATTATTGGGACCCTTAAAGATGAAATAAAATGTAAGAGCAGACGTGCCTGACATAGCGCTTGGAACCCAGTCCCAGCAGCCCCCTGCCTCTTCTCCTGCCCCTCCCTAGCACCCCTTTTTCTGCCCTGCCCCCTTCACATCCCCAGCCTCACACCCCGCACACCTTGCCTTATGTTGCCGGCAGGTGGAATGCTGCAGCCCAAGGGCCTGACCCTGCCTGGGGAGGGTGCACTTTCACAGGACATTATAGAGGCTAAACAGCCTGGCCTTCTAGCCCCCAAGGCATGAATGACTAATCCCTGTTCACATAGGTGGGGAGGAGGGCTTCCTGTACCTCAGATCCTACCCCAGCTCCACAAAAAGTTCAGCTGATAGACCAGTGAGTCTGCACTGGAGGTGATTTTTACCTCTCCCTCCTCACCACTCCAGAGACATTTGGCAATGGCTAAAGACATTTTTGGTTGTTGCAAATGGAGGGGTGCCATGCGCATTTATCTAATGGGTAGAGGCCAGGGATGTGCCGAACATCCCATGGTGCACAGGATGGCGCCTGCAACAAGGAATTATCTGGACTGAAATATCAGTAGTGCCGAGAGTAAGAAACCCTGAGATAGACAGTAAGAGGGACCTTACTTATAGACCTAGAAACTTCTGGAAGCCACTACCAGGTGACATGGAGCTGGAGGAAAGAGGACTGAATGTAAATTAGGGGCATTTCTACTGAGAAAAGGCCTGGGGCAGGGGGGTGCAGGAGAAGAATTGAAGGAAAGCAGACGCTGGAGGGGAATCTTGAGGGTTACAGTCTCTCCAGGGGGAGAGGGCGTGGGGCAGGGGCTGGGCTGATGTCACCAGTTCCTGCGGAAATGCTTCCTGTTAATGACAGTGACTGACCCCGAACACCCAGGCTGCTGGTCAGGGCGGGACCTATGCTTGGCCAGGTGGCTGGCTTCCCTGGATGGCATCCTTTGGCACTGGGGTCTTGTGGACACAGCCAGAGTTAATCGATCTTTGTTTGGTGTGGGTGTGACTCGGCTGGTGTGTGCGTCTTGTTGTTTTTGCAGATCCACTAGAGGGCATATCAATGCTGAGATCTTCTGGCAGGTTGGACAAATGACATGTTGTGTGAACTTAGCCGGCTAAGTCTCCAGGCCCTGGGTGGCGACGGGGGCGAGGAGGGGACGGGTGCCGGAAAATGGGGTTATTGATTCCTGCCCCTCCCTCCACCTCCCTCCCTCTGCCAAGCGATGACAAGAAAGTGATTTGTCAGTTTGTGGAGAGAGCCAGCCGTGATTCTCCCAGTGATGACAGACACTGCTCAGGAAGCCGAGCTGGGGGAAGGACAGCTGGGAAGACAGAAGCAGATTCCAGGGAAGGAGGCCGACAATGGTGTGACCGTCTGGGAAGGGAGTGTCTTCCCTCCCCCCACCTCCCACCTCCCCAGGAACCAATGTGCCACCAGGGCCTGGCCTCCCCTCCCCGGACCTAGCAGGGCAGAGTGTGGCCGCTGAGCCCATGGAGGGGTCTCCAAAGGCTCTAAGCACAGGAGCCATGAGCGCTTCTGAAAACCCTCATTTTGCACGGCTGACCCACCCCTAGCCTTCTTCTGTGTGCATACTGGCTTGCAGAGCCTGGGCAGAAAGGGGTGACTGACCGGAAGGCAGGCCAGGGTGAGGGTGAACGGAATTGGGTGGTGTTGCTGTCTACCTGGGTGTCGTGTGGGTCGGGGCAAATGGTGCAGGGAGCTGGGAGGCCAGTGGGGAGAGGGTGGGTTCCTGCCTTCAGGAGAGGGCCTCACGGGGGTTCTGAGGCTTGGGCAAGAGGAACCAACCCCCCTCTGAAGGCAGTAGATCTGGGCCGGGTCAGGAATAAAACTTGCTATTTTTAATTTGGATGATGTTCTGGCAGGGAATTCGAGGGAGCCTTTGCTCTTGGGATATGTATTCAGGAATAGTAGGCTCTTTCCTCTTTTTCCTCCTGACACTACCCAGAGGGATGCAAACATTGGACCATATATTTGTATATAAAGAGACCTGGGTCCAAAGCCCAACTCAGACACTGGCTTGCTCTGTGACCTTGGGTAAGTCACTTAACCTCTCTGAGCTTCAGTTTTCTCATCAATGGAGCTCAAAGAATTATTGTGGAGTTTAACAGACAAGAGGCATGAAAGTACCCATCCCAGGACATAGTTCAAAATAAGTGCCCAGTAATGTTCATTCTTCCCATTAGCAATCTGGAGTTCTACACAGGGGTCACGTGGTCACCAGGAAAAAGGTAAGTGCCTTGATCTCACTAGTCCTAGTACTAGTATAGGTGGTGGTAGATGGTTATTGAAAACCTACTACTTTACCTATTTTATTTCCTTTAAACCTTGACAATTCACAAATGATAAAACTGAGTCTCAGAAAGGTTCAGCAATTTCCCCAAAGTCACACAGGCAAGGATTTTAAGATGTGTGTGTGTGTCTAACAGCCTTTCAGCTCTGCTTTAAATGACAAGTGACAACTGCTCTGTGCTATACAAAACATATTGAAGCATATTCAGTACATCATTGATTTTTGAATTAATTTTGACTTTTAAAAATACTGTATTTGGGGGCAAGGTAGAGCTCAGTGGTAAAGTGTGTGCTTAGCAGGCGTGAGGTCCTGGAGATTGAACCCAGGACCTTCATTAAAAACAAACAAACAAACAAACAAATCAACTGAATTACCTCCTCCTCCCTCAAAAAAAAAAAAAAAAAAAAAAAAAAAAAGAAAGGCAAAACCAAAAGCCCTGCATTCAGTCCTACTTATGTGGTTGCAGAGTGTTTGGGGGGCCCCTGAGGTGAGGGTGTCGCTCTTCTTCCGGGTCCCATGGCACTGCTGTTTTAACCTCTGGGTGGTGTGACCTGGGCATCAGGGCTCTCAGAGATGCCGTGTATACCTGAGGCTAAAAGAAACAAAAAGCTCCTGCGTCAGTATTGAAAGCAGTCTCCCTAGGTGGGTCAGGGCCTGCAGGCTAAGGAGCAGGACGGTGAAACCACTGGCTGGCGTGGAGGTCCATCCTTCTCTGCAGTCGGGTACTTGCATAGGGCAACCTCATAATAAATACATATGCATGTTGGTCAACTTAAGATGCTTCTATCTATAAGTCACCCACACTGATTATCAGAAAAATAGTGAAGGCATGAGAGAAGCTTATGTACTATTGGTGCAAATATACGTAGGTATGGCTTCTTTGGAGAGCAGTTCGACAGTGTCTATTAAAACTAAAAATGTACGTGCCCTTTGACTCAGATTGTCCCCTTCCAGGTATCCATTGTAGAGAAATGCTAGCCTGTGTGCAGAAAGAGGCAGTTCAAGGATGTTCATTAGAGCTGCAGAACACCCCATGTGATTATATAAATTATGCTCTCTTTATACTATGAGAACTATGCAGCAATGAAATGACTGGCCAAATGTGTCAAAAAATGTCAAAAGGCAAAAATGAAAAGTCAAAAAAGAAAAAAGTCAAAAGATCAAAAAAGAAAAGTAAAAAAAAAAAAACCCTCAAAACAAACAAATAAAACAAAACAAAGCAAAACAAAAAAACCAAAACCAACCAGGGAAAGGGTATAGCTCAAGTGGTAGAGCGCATGCTTAGCACACAAGAGGTCCTGGGTTCAATCCCCAGTACCTCCTCCAAGCGGAGATCAATGAAACCTAATTACCTCTCCCTCAGAAAACTAAACAATACAACCAAAACCAACAAAAGCCAGGGCAGAACAATACTTGCTGTTTGGCTCATTCATGTTTTAAGGCCAAAAATATACCAAAGACCCAAAGCAAAACTGTGTTCCTTTATAGATATGTAAATATCGATATGTAGAACAGCCTAGAAGTATGATTCAGTGTGTTTACTCTGGGTAGACAGAGTACCATCAGTAAGAAAAGGTTACAGAGGACTTCCTCTTTGACTCTGGTTTGATTTTATAACAAGAAGGTAATATTCATCTATTATATCTTTTTTTTTTTAAATAAAGACTTTATTTATTTAGAGCAGTTTTAGGTTTACAACAAAATTGAGAGGAAGGTATTAAAGATGTACCTCCTGCCTGCACACACGTATAACCTCTCCCATGATCCCGCATTATCAACATCACTCCCTAGAGTGGTACATTTTTCACCAAGGATGGATTTACACTGACACATCATGATCACCAAAAGTCCATAGCTTGTTTTAAAGTTTACTTTCAATGTTGTACATTCTATGCTTTTGGACAAATGTATAATGACATTTGTCCAAAACCCATCATTATAATGTCATAAGAGTGTCTTCGCTGCCCTAAAATTCCTCTGTGCTTTGTCTATTCATCTCTCTCCCCAACACCCCATCCCTGGGAACCACTGATCTTTTTATTGTCTCCATAGTTTTACCTTTTCCAGAATGTCATATAGTTGGAATCATATGGTATGTAGTCTTTTCAGACTGGCTTCTTTCACTTAGTCATTTGCATTTAGGTTTCTTCCATGTCTTTTCATGGCTTGACAGCTCCTTTCTTTTTCAGTGCTGAATAATAGTTCTTTGTCTGGATGTACCACAGCTTATTTATCCATTGCTTGCATCTGTTTTTTAGAGGAAGAAATAGTATAATTAATTTCTTAGAAGCCCCTTCTGGATGAGACAGAGCAGACGGGGTGGAAGGGTACACCCCTTCTATTGCAAGGTGGTCTGTGGCCAAAGTGGCCACTGGGAGACTCCAAGGGAGGCCATTGATTCTCTTTCTCAGTCTCCAGGAGCACTGAGTCTGACTCTTAGGAGGAAGAGGATTGGTCTCTTGCAAGATTTACAGACTACAAATGACTCTGATGGGCAGACTCCAAACTTCTTACTAACTCCACCCAGGTTGGGGCCACTCTAAAGACCCTGGTCTTCCCACTACAGCATTTTACCATCCTCTGCATTGTTATTTCAGAATTTTAGGCAAGAAAGCTCAGCTCTGGTAACAAATAAAACCGCCAAACTCAGAGGCTTAACCCTACCAAGATTTACCTCTTCTGTCCCTCCAGCATCCCAATGTGAGTTGAGTGAATCTCCAGCATACTTCTCCCCCAGGTGGTGATTCAGAGTCCAGGATGTTCCTATTTGGTAGGTACATCATGCCTTTGTATGACTTCCATGATCACTGCAGCCTGGAAAGAGGAAGCTGGAGGGCCACACAGGGGCATATGTCCCCAGGTTTGGAAAGAGCATACATCACTTTCTCCCACATCCAACTGGTTGAAATTAGTCACATGACTCCAAGCCAAATGCAAAGGAATCTGGGAAAGGTGGGAGAGTGCATGGCTACTTAGTGAGCCTTTAATGTCTTCGTCACAAAGGGAGAAAGTGAAAAATATAAATTAGATACTTAAATAAATCATATCTCTGTAAAAAGTAGCCAACATGGGAGGCTGTTCAATTGCTCATGGATTCCTTGATGGCATGGATCCTCCTGTTAATTTTCACCTGCCTTCCAGTCCTGTTGATTGAAAGAACGACCTCTCTTCGCAGGCAGTCTTTACTTTATGTTGACCAAATTGAGCTACTGCCTTTTACTCAAAACCCTTTTTTGCAACTTCTCTCTGGAAATTTCGCTCTCAGTCAGTTTACAAATTACACAAGGAGATCAATGTCATTTTTAAATTTTCTTCTTGTCCCCTGTACCTCTACATTAGATTTTTGAAAAGACTTCAAAGTAAGACTCACTGGTAATATTGGTCAAGACAAAGTGAGCAGAGGCACAAATAAATACTATGATTGAAGAATGGGGCATCACTACAGATACACAGAGATCCCAGAGATCATAAGAAAACACTCTCCCATCTCAATAAGCTTCTTTGAAGTCTCTTGTGTTTTGTTTGCTTGTTTGTTATAACCCAAAGAGCCATTACCCAGCTTAGGTGATCATTTTATTCTCTACCAGACTTTACCTGTGGCTATTTCATTAAAAAAAAAATTAATTCTATTGTTTGTCAAAGGAAGATACCAGAGAGTTTTAAAAGGGATGTACTGCAGACTCTGAAGGTGGTCCCCAAAGAAGAATGAGGGCTTGATTATTTGATGTGTCACTGGGACATGGCTTCCTTAGGGTCCCAGTTTGGAAGATGATTCTGCTCTTGGAGGTTTAAAGACTCACAGGTTTGCTTAAAGAAATTACAAGTTCCTATTAATCTTTGATTATACCTTGGACAGTCTTGGGTTTAACCCACCCCACTTCCTATCCTGATAACATGAATTTTTAGAAGCTGGAAAGAGTTGAAGAGGGACTTAAATGCAAAAAGATATGATTCTGAAGAAACAGTTTATACGTACTACTGTTCCAAAGATGGGAAGACTTGCAGAAGACTCTGGGTCCTGATGCATGCATGTGCCAGTTTCCTTTAGAAATGTCTTTCTCATGCAAATGGATCATCAGGTCCTCCTGCCTCCTTCTGGTTCAGGCTCTCCTAACCTAACAGTTTCATAGCGGTAACAGCTCTGTCCCCTCCTCTCTGCCACTGTCCCTGTCTCCACTCCATCCTCAGATGCGCCTATCAGATGAGGCTTCCTACGACTCCTCTCTGATCGTGTCAGTCTTGGAGGGAAAACTTCTGGAGGCTGTATATTTTTTAACAATTCAAGTTCCAGCACCTCAGTGTAGCATTTCAAACCTGCTGAAACGGCCCCACCCTCCCCGGCCAGTTTTATTTCCTTCTGTTTCTGAACACACCCTCTTTTCCAGGCATGTCTGTCTCCTCCACATCCCATAAACATGCCATCCTTGTTTTGTTGTCTCTGTGCACGTTAGTCCTCAAGCCTGGAATGCAGCCTCTGGTCCACAGCAGAGGAATCTTTGACTGGATTCCTGTTGTGTCACTTCAAGTGTCAGTGCACTTGTGAAAAGCAAATCCCACATCCCCCATGCTGGACGGTGCAGCTTCAGAAGGCTGTCTTGATTTGTGATTGGTCTTTGATTGGCTGTGGGCCCAGGCCTTTGCTTTCAGATTTTTCTGCCTCTCAGTGGCTGCCAATCTATAAACCAGCACTTAAACCCATCAAGGAAGTTCCTTTAATAAAAGCATCCTCTTTGATAGAAAGTGAGGAAGTACTCTCACATCTAAAAAACTTGTTGTTAAGCCTTGGGTGATGGCCAAATGAGTTTTCTTAGAATGGGGCCTCCTTGTGTGTGTCAAACAACTCCTTTCCAATTTGGGATTCCAGAGTGATACAGACCAAAGCCTTCTTTGGAGGGTGTCACATCACCACATCCTTAGAGATTTTCTCTTCTCACTTAACCCCTACTATGTGCAGGCTCAAGCTTCGGTCAGCTCCTCTCTACCTGGCATCCATCAGGCGACTGGCCAGGTGAATTCACTCGGGTGTTTTGTTTTGCCTTGATGGGAAAGGCTTATGTGACTGAACATGTTGGGACTGACAATTAGCCCTTGAACTCAGTCTTCTTGGCTATTGATTAAAAAAAAAAAAAAGGTCACCTTGTCCTCCTAAAATGTTTTATTGGATGTGGAGAAAGAGGAGGGCTTTTTGGCGGGAAAGGATATCCAAACTGGCTGTGTGGATGATTCTCAGGAGCAATTCAGGGAGTGCTAGTGAGACTCAGGTTTTTGGCTTGGGTCCCCCAGAATAAGTTCTAGAATCTTCTGAGAGTGGGAGCTGTAAGAAGAGGGAAGAAGATGAGAGTGGTCCACTCTTCATGGTAGCAGTGGCCGCAGAATAGCTCTGTCCTGTGATTCAGCATAAAATGTAACTGGGCTAAAAAAAGGTACAGCCCCCAGCCTTCAAGTCCACCCCGGCATGAGTCCTCCTGGGCGAGATCCTAGACGCTGTGGGGAAGAATCAGCTGGCCGACTGTGCCCGTGTTACACTTCTGACTGAGAGCATCCATGGGTAAGATAAAATGATTCGAAGTTTTATGCCACTAAGCTTGGGGAGATTTGTGATGCAGGAATAGTGAGCAGGACAGAGAGCTGCTTCTCCAAGGTGGGCAGCCAGGATTTGGGGGCTGAGTGAGTGCTCCAGGGAATGAGTTACAATGATCTCTGAAGGCAGGTGCAGTGAGCTCCCCAAATCATCCAGTCTGACCCACATGACCCGGAAACATAGAGGTCAAGTGGAGATAGTAGAAAACAAGGTCAGTTTGTAAGACCCCTCTGACCTCACCTGTTGGCCCCGAGACAGGGTTTGGATGGGGCTGTGGTTTCAGTGATCTCCTTCCTGGGTGGGAGGCAGGGAGTGTGTTCTGACTTCACAGCCTCAGTACCTCCATGCTAGAGACCTTATGAAACACTGGTTGTGTCTGTTACATTCAGGGTCGAGTCAAAGAGCTTGCAGGCTTCTTTCCTTATTGCCAGGACAGCCAGGGGTGTGGAACCTTGTTAAATATGTAAAACTTTGGTTGACACTGTAAAATTCTAACTCATGCGGTGAAAGAAAAGCAATGGCCTCAGCTCACTCATGTGCTGCTGATTTGGACGTGGCTCTTTTAGGCTGGGCACTTGCCTGTAGAGGAGGGGCTGATGATTACGCAGGATTAGGCTGGGTACCGGGTGCAGTTAAAGCCAGTGCCCTTGGTCCCCACTGACCTCTCAACTCTCCTCCTCAATCACCTCCAACTACATGACTTATAGAGGAGCTGAGTGAGGGTCATGACGTTAAACTCCCCCAAATAAGATGTCACCACTCTTGGAAGGCTGGCAAAAAGTGTCCCCGTCTCCCAGGGGCAGCTCAGGTACTGCTTCTCCCAGGTAAACGTTCCCGAGTCCTCCCCCTCCCGCCGGCCCCCTTTCTTCTTGTCTGTGTTGCCTGTTGACTTAACTGTCTCGCCTAGTGGACTGTGAACTCCTCAGGGTGCTTTCTTTAATCTTTAGATCTTGAATGCATACTTGGTTCTGAGCACGTCTGACTCAAGAAATGTTTGCTGGAAAAAAATAGAAAAAGAAACATTGTCAGCACGTGGTATATGTCTTTCAAAAATGTTCTCATGTTATCTTTTTTTCTTTTCTCTTTTGTTGTTGCATAATTGCAATGATGGTAAACATACAGTTTTGTGTTTTATCCTGCTTTTTTTTTTTTTGGGCTTACCATGATTTCAGATGCATTTTCCCTGTTGTAACATAATTTCAAGTCTTAATAATAATAATAATAAATCCCATTTATTGCATATCCTGCTGTGTGCTAGACATGGTGTCCGGGGCTCTACACAGTCTTTCATGTAATCTTCCCAATTTGCAAGGTGCTTGTCATTTGCTCCATCTTACAGACTGAGAAACTGAGGCTCAGCGACCTTAAGCAGCATGTCAGAAATAATCAGCGGATGGCGACTAGATTGGTCCCTCTGGTTTCAGAATTCAGAGTCTTGCTATTTATCCATGCCACTTTCTATCATTTTAAGTGACCTCACAATGCTTACTCTTTCGTGTGGGTGGGTCATAATTTGCATAACCATTTCCCTTTCTTTTGCCATTTAGGATATTTACTAATTTTAGAGATTATAAACAATGAGGCAATGAACATCATTGTGCTAACAGACTTTCCCCCATTTTTGGATTATCACCTTGGAATAGAGTCCCAGAAGTGGAATTACTGGGTTAAAGGGTAGGACTGTGTTTATGGCTTTTGATACTTATTGCCAAATCGGTTTCCCGGAGGACCATGTTGTACGTAACAGGCTCACTTTATAGGCAGGCCCAGGGGAGTTACCTCGCTCCTCCAGGATGTCAGGTTGCCCTCTAACCACTAGAGGGTGTGAAAGGATATTGCTTAAGTGGCAAGAGCGTGGCCCCCCTCTAGGAAATCCCCAAATTTCTTTGAGGAGCCTTCAGAGTTGCCTGGGAGGGACAGGGGGCATGCTTAAATCAGTTAGAAGCTCAGTGCTGTAACGAACTAGCTTTCTTGGATTGGCACTGAAGGCAGGATGCTTTGTGATCTGGACTCTGGAAAAGAGAGCAGTATACAGTGCCTCAGAGGCCTCGGGTTTGAACTTGGCCATGCCACCTCTTGCTTGGAAACCTTGGGTGACTGACCTTCCTTTGCATATCTCTGCCTATGAACTTTGAGCCTCAGATCCCTGCATTGATTAGAGTGGCAGCAACTCTGAGCTCCTGCAGCGGAGAGAGTATTGTTCTGCTCATCTTTGTAACAACCACAAGAGCTAACACTTAACAAGAGCACAGCAAATGGTGTTTGAATTGATAGAGGAAATGAGCCCAGAAATCAAGAAAGGATGTAGGGAGGGCGGTGTGGAGGATGGTCCTGGCTCCCAGTCCCCACAGGTGGTTTACTGAAGGAGGAGTGTTGGCCACTTAACTCTAAGATGTTGAAGACAGAAGGATACTTAGAGATCATCTTGTCCACATACTTGGGAGAAAACAGAGGCCCAGACAGTTAGAACTATAACAAGGTCCTCACTTCCATTTTTTTCCTACTTAACACATTTACTAAACACCTGTAGTGTGCCAGGCTCTGTGCTAGGCACTGAGGATGGAAAGATGATGGTGTGAAGTCCTTGCCTTCAAGAAGCTTACGCTTTGTGCAGGGAGACGAGACACTGACATTAAACACTAAGCACTAAATTAGCCCTCTGCTTGGGGAAGCTAAAGAGGGCACATTAAGAAAAAAGGCTTGCCTCAGATTTTCCTAGAAAGGCACTTCTTAAAATATGTTCCTTGGAACATTAAATTGGATATTTAATAGAAGTTAACTGAAAAATGGCCTGGTAGATATATCAGTCAGCTATTGCTACTAATGCTGAGTAACACACCAACCCAAAAACTCAGTCACTAACAATAATATTTATTATGATTTATTATGAGTTTTTATTTTGCTCACAGACTTGCATGGCGGCTGGGGTGCCTCTGCTCTGTGGGTCTCTTATTCTCCAGGGATCAAACGGCTACCCAGGGCATGGTCTTCTCATGGTGATGGAAGGACAAGAGGGCAAGCTTACCTGCGTAAACACATTTTAATTTTTTCCTACATCATGTCCATTAACATTCCATTGGCCAGACCAAGTCACATGGCCAAGACCAATGTGACTGAGGCAGGGAAATATATACCACCTCTCATGGCAGCAACTGCAAAATCACAACAGCAGGTGAATACAGTGAAGAATTGGGAGCAATAATGCAATCTACTACAGTGGTCATATTCATTCAGGAAATTCAGGAAAATCTGGTTTCTTTATTGCAGGACTTCTCAGAGCCTTTATAGAAGGTTCAGTGTAAAGTCTTCCCTTTAAAAGAAGGAAACTTAAGCCCACAGAGGAAAGTAACTTGACCTGGACTTGCAACTGCTTGGTAGCAGCCCTGTGGTGAGACCCCAGACTTTATGACCATCAGGCTAGGGCTCCTTCCATAGCCCTGCACTGCTAACATTAGCCTGGGCTACACTGGGCCAGGCAGACCAGAGGAGGCTGGTGAATGAGGGACAGCTAAGCAGCTGCACATAAAGGAGGCTGAGGTGGTGCTCAAGGGACCCTAAGAAACATGACTCTGAGTGGGGCAGGGAGACCCCAGTCAGACCTAAGCTTGAGGAAAACTAAGTATACAAAATTAAGGGCATGTACTGTGGAGTCGAGTTGTCTGTCTGTGTAACCTTGGGCAAGTTATTTAATAGCCTCCCTATGCCTCAGTTTCCTCATCTGTAAAATGGGAAGGTAGACATACCTACCTCAATGGAGTGGTGGAGTTAATACTTGTAAAGTGCTTACAACAGGAGCAGGAGGGTAGGAAGCCCTCCATATAGGTTAGCTATTGTTATTGTTCATTATGGTGATTATTAATATTATTATTATTATTAATTAGCCTATCTCAAACATGACTTTTCCTATTTGTAGGTTTTCCCACCGCCATTAGTCTTCTTCCTAATACCCCATTCTTGATATCAGTTGACTAACCACCAGTCTCCATGAAGATGCATCAGGATAACAAGTATTATTTAATATTAAAAGGGGGAACACTGGAAAAGTTCAAGGTCCAAAGGAGTGGCAGGGAATGGAATTACACTTTAGACACGGGAATCTTTGCTGATGGCATATCAAATCAAACTGCCTGGTTGACCAGCTGTCTCTTCAGATATTTGCGTGGAAATGGGTTGAGTTTGGCTAGGATGAGTAATTCACCAAACTCTGTGGTTCTTAATCTTAAATGCAGATTAGAAGCACAGGGAAGATTTTTTTTTAAAAAACAACAACAACAACAAAACCCCTGGTGCTTGACCCCACCCTGGACCAATTAAATCTAAATCTCTCAGGCGAGGCTTGGGTAGGGGTATGATTTAAAAGCTCCCAGGGTGATTCTGACATGCAGCCAGATTTGACAGCCACTGACCTAAGGCACTGGATGGGCCCACTGAGACTCTGGGGTCAGACACAAGTGAGTTTGCATCCCAGCCCTGCCATTCATTAGCTGTAGGACTTGGAGCAAATCACTTGTCTCTCTGAGCTTCAGATGTCTTCCCTCTAAAATGGGAATAACAATTGCTATCTTGCAGAGACTTTATAAAACGTCAGTGAAAACCTATATGATGCGTCCGGTCTTGTGTAGCTGGCATATAGGATGGGCTCCTTGAATATTTGTTAATCAAATGAATGACAGTCAGTGAGAGCAGTCCTGGAGAGCAGAGGGCAGTGACATCGGATCCGGCCGGTGTCTGCCCTCCTCCCTGTTTGTGACTGCTGCCTCCTGTGCTCTCAGGCCCAAATCCTCTGTGAGAAGGAGGACTGAGCCAGACCCGAGGGGAGACGTGCTCCAGGGTCACTCCATCTATTGGCTGATCAAAAGCACCAGGTTGGGGGAAGAGCCAGGGCTGGAACCCAGCCTTTCTTCTGATGGCCAAGGCTTGTGGCCACAGGGCTGGGCCAGCGGAGGGGAACCATCTTTTCTAATCAGTCCTCACAGAGGGGGCGTATTATCCTAAGTCACACAGAAGTGCTGTGCAGTCTAGTGGTGGCCCTGCCTGCTGCCTCTCAGTCTGGGGACAGCGATGCCAGGAGGAGCTCATGCCAGCCGCTCTGCCAAGTTGTCATTCTAGCCCCGACCACGGCTGCCAACAGCTCAACTGAGCGGAAGGTGGGGATGCAGTGAGCAAGGCCGGGGCAGCTATTCTGAGCAAAGGTGTCAGGTGCCGTCTACGTGGTCTAGGAGGTTCCTCCAGGTGGCAAGAGGCCTGCATTCTGGCGGGGTTCATGCTTAGCGTGTGACAGCATCCATGCTTTTGTTTATTAATAACTCAGGATATCTGATGAAACAACTGGGTTTCTTTGGTCTTGTGGCTTCCTATTCAAAGGTCGACGGCCAGGAACAGACATGGGGATAGTCACTTTGAATCACTGTTATCTCAGCCGTTAAGGAATCTTAAAAAAAACAAACAAACAAAAAAAAACAACCAAAAAACTCCTGCTACCTACAACACGTTCTCACTATCTCCCACTTAGCGCCACCCGTCTAGAAGATCTGGTAGGTTTGCCCCTTTGTAGTTTGTATTCTGGAGACAATAGATCCGCTGAAATGTGTTCGGAGACATTGACATGTCCCGCTGGGGGATGTGGCTCAGACGAGACTCCTGGCGTGACTCATGAAATCCTCTGGACCCGTGGGAGATAGGCACTGTCATGCCCCGTCCTCGGACAAAGGAGCCGAGGCTCAGAGACGTGACCTAGTAACATCTGGATGAGGCAGTTTGTAGACTAGCCCAGGCTTTCTGAATTCAGTCCGTGATCTTTCCATATTTATAGGGAAAAACAGGGAATTAGTGTTAGTAAATTAGTATAAATATATAACAGATAGAATTTGAATTTTTCAAGTGTGGTTTCCCCTCAGAAGGGGGTGAAAATTAAGATTTGTGAGCAGAAAGTCAAAATATATTTCTTAGCCAGGCTAACAGTACATTTTCTATGTGATTGAAATGGCTACCTACCTTACTAAGTTGTCCAACGAGAGAAAGGTTTGAAAATATTCTGCAAATCAAAGGACCATGCAAGTGTTTGTTATTTAGTATTTAGAGATATTTCAACTGGGGTTCATAGACGCTTGGTAAACTCGTGGAAGAGTAATTGACCATGCGAACTGCCTGTATTTGCAAGCAAAATTATGCGTGTGTGCACATACCTGATTTCCTCCAGAGACAGAGTGCATAGCCTTTCATCAGATTCTTAAAGGTGTTTGTGACTCAAAAATGATTAAAAACCATGACTGTAGCCCAACCATTTATGTCTTTTGCTAGTAAGAATAACAAAGTAATAATTTCAGAGTCTGAAGTGCCCCCTACACCTTCTGCAAGTATCATTCTGTATCATGGGAACCCAGGGAAGAAGTCAAAGAAAATTTTCCAGGGGAAGGAATTAAGTTAAGACCCCCTCTTCCCAGGGGCCATGGGCCTTAGGATTCACCTTGGGGTTCATGTATCCAGCTGGAGAGAGAGATGCATGAAGGTATCTCTGTTGAAGCAGATGGCAGAAACTCCATCCCCTTCAAAGTGATGAAGTGAGATTGCTCAGACAAATGCTTTCAAAGTCTTGAACCTGTGAGTTTTGCTTCGAGTTCAGGAAATAACAGGATATAAATCTGCCCGAATCATCTCAGCTCACGCAAATTCAATGCTGGGCCACAGTGGCTCTGGCAACATCTTGTTCTTTCTGTGTAATGACTTTTGATGCTGTGGATTTAGATGGATTAGGCCATTTAGGGGAAAGACGGGAATATTAATATACAAAATTGTTAAATGTCAAATAAAATCCCTTAATAACGTGTGTGTTTAAGATGAGTATGCAGGCACTTTGAAAACACTTCGAGCACTAGCTCAAACATTTAAGAAATCCATTTTGCAAGTTCAAACAAATAACCCTCCACCAATTATGCTGTATCTGTGTGAGTCTGGTGGGTGATTCTACACCGTCTCGGCTGGGAGTGAAGGCCCATTCTCTAACTGTTGTCAACAGCACCGTCACAACTAATAACTTCATCCAACCAGCTGAATGCTTAAATCCCACAGATACATGTACCGCTTGCAACCAACAATTGGTTTTCATATTTCCTGCAAATTAATTACCTAAGTGGTTGATCTTACTTGTTTTCAAGGCCAATGTGTATTAGACCATCTGGGCAGTTCCTACTGTGGAGGTCCCTGCATTTTGGTCTTGCAAATGATTGCCTGGGATTTGGAATAATTTGAGGTGGGGGGAGGCAACTGAGAAGCGTCACCTAAAATGTTGAAAGTAGTAATGAGAATATAATCATTTGTATCATATCACATTATATATTCTTGCCAGTGATGCCATTCTATTATTTATAGATTCAAAAATAATGTCCTATCATAAAGCTGGAAAGGCATGTATACAATATAGACCCTGGTAACTCCTCTAATAGAGATGGGAATGAAAGACCAGGGAACACAGAGGGGAAAAAACAGCGCCTTATGGGGGCAGTGGGAGGGGGTAGTCGGGGAAGGCATCTTGGAGGTGATAGCATTTGAACTGGGCTGTGTTAGAGGTATAAGGTTTGAGTCACTTAATTCTCACCCTGTAGGAGATGTTGGCTAAGTGTCATGATCTCCTTATAGAAACAACAAAACTACATTAGAACCCATTGAGAAAACAGAAGAAAGAAGAAGTAGCACTCGCAGTTCCATGGTGCCTGTGTAAATTTTGCTGGCATTTTGCTGCATTTCTTGCCAGCCTTTCCCCCTGAGTAAACAGCTTCTCCATAGCTGCTGCTGTTACAGCTGATATCACGTGTTATCCCATAAAGCATACACACACTGTTAAAAAAAAATAAGTCATTAATCAGAAGCCTTTCCCCATGTTATCAGGAGAATGGGCAGATTTCAACTAGGTGGAGATGGGCAACTGAGCATTCCTAGGGAAGGAGAGAGGAAAAGTTCCGGTAGTGGGAGGTGGCATGTTGGCAGGGAGTCCACCGTGACTGCACTTTAGATTTTATGGAGGGTCTGGAATGCTCTGCTAAGGACCTGCAGTTTTATCATATTGATGATGGGGAGCATTGGAGGTTCTGGGTGAGACAGTGATGTGAGTAGCATTTGACCCTCTCTAGTGCTGGCTTTGGGAATTATGGGATTTGCTGGGGTACTTGAGAACTTGGGGGTTTTCTTATGGAGATGAGTAAACAATTCGTCAATCAATATAGAGAACAAAAATCATTAACTAGCATCTGAATGGAAATGTTAATGGCTTTTTAAGTTGTGCTGGTATGGGCTAGAGGGGGACAGGCCGGTTCATTGCCTTTGTTTTCGAAGCTTCATACCTGATCATTTGATCTCAGTGATCTATCAGAACCTAATCCCCACTTCTCCTGACCAAGCTTGATCTTCCAGTGCATGGATGGCAAATGAGCTTCAACTTACCCAACATCTCCAGTAGTTGGCAGCAAGATCCTGGGAACTGTGTTGAGAAGGACTGAGGGCATGGCTGGACATAGCAGGAAATGACTGGATGTTACTAGTCAACATCTCCATAAAGTAGAGGACTTGATCCATCAATCTGTCCATCCATCCATCCATCCATCCATCCAACTAATCCTGATTCTGCCTCTACAGTGGACCAGACAGTATGCTAAGTTCTGATATCGAAATGATTTCTGTCTCCAGAATTCAGATCCAGTAGGAAAGCAACTGAAGAGATGGGTAATTATAACACAGTGGGTTCCAAGCTAGGGCAGAGGTCTGAACACAGTGCCATGGCACAGAGGCAAAATCTACTGACACCAATGGGCAGGAGAGGCGGTGGAGACAGAGGTGGGCTGTGGTTTTCTCATCAAAGCTCAGACCTCCACAAGGACAGGGGCCAGTCCTCTTGTTCATCATTGAATCCACAGTATCTAAGAGTGCCTGGCACATAGTAGGTGGTCAGTATATTTTTGTTAGTGAACGAGGTGCCCAAGGAGTAGAAGGAACTCCCAAAGGTCATTTAGTCCATCCACCTGCCTCTGGGCCGAGCCACACCTAAATCATCCCACACGCTATTTCGGGGGTGGTTATTCTTAGCTGGCCTCTCTGACAGCTGGAAAGAATCAGAGAAGCAGCCTCTCCTCGGAGCCTTTGTGCTGCAGGCCACACTCAGGAGGAGCTCTGTTTGGTGGAAACAAGAGCTGGGAAGAGAGAGACCAAGTGGGTCCCAAGCCTGAAGCTTGGCTGGAGGTAACAGAGGTGGGCAGTCTCCTCTTCCCGGGTGATCAGGAGGTGAAACTGAGTAGGTTGGCTGCAGGAGAAACGTGGAGACTTGGTAACTGAGGCGCCCGAGGGACTGGGGCGTGCTGGGCTCTTAGCTGGGGGACCTACCAAGAGGAAGGAGGAATTTTCACGAGCCTCCGTGGATTTCCCCGGCCAAGAGCCTCCATTAGGGCAGAGGTCTCATGAAATGCTCAGATCCTCCTTCTTCCGGGTCGACTCAGGCCCTCAGCTCCCTGCCCCCACCTCCTCCCAGGCCTTCGGTGAAAGAGGAGTTTGAGGCTGTAGCTCCTTAAGGAGATCTTTTCTTCCAGGACCTGTTTTTTCCAGGGTATTTCACAGTGGCTGGGGAGTGTCGGGGCCTAACACAGTCAGGCCGTACCAGGAGCCAGAGCCCAGAGTATCCTAATCTCACGGGGAGATAGGAAGAAATGATTAGTGCGCATTGAATGGCCCTGCTGTGAGCATTCTGAGCTGCACTGGTCCTGGGGCAAAATCAAGGGCAAGTTCTAATCTCATTTTCAGGTAGGGGAAGTGTAGAGAAGTGACATTCTGGGGCAGTCTCCTGAAAAACAGGCATTAATCAAGGAACAATGGTACCATTCCTTTCTGACCTACTCAACCTGGTGCTTGATACAAAATGAGTGTGTGTGAGTGTGTGTGTGTGTGTGTGTGTTTGTGTGTGTGTGAGAGAGAGACTAAGTATAACCTTGTGAACCCTCTTAGGAGGCTAATGCTTGCTCCCAAATCCCCCCTGCATAGGGATGGATTTGACCCCTTTTTTTTTTTTTTTAATAAAAACCGGTATTTTCTAAATGCAACAGAAAAAGTGGTTCAGTAGAGCCACCCCTGAGCTTCAGGGCCCTTTGATGGCTACCCAACTCTCACCCCTGGCTCCCCTCTGCCCCACCCCTTGCCACCCAAAGCTGTTTAACTAAAAGAAAAAGGTACAGAACGAGACCAGGGAGACTTCTTCTGACCCTGGGAGACTGGGAGACAAAGGGCTGAAGGCCCACAGCCTGGGAGGGCAGACGTGAAGAGACATCGGGCATTGGCTCCAGCAAACATTACTGAACACAACCACGTGCCTAGGGTCGTGCCAGGACCTGTAGACACTGCAGAGGAGGACGAGATGCTGTCTCTGCCCCTGAGGGTCTTCCAAGACTGCTCACTGCATGCCCATCTGCAGAAGGTCTTGCTTTAAAGATGAATCGGGTGCACCTGCTGTAATGATGACGCAAGTTATATTAAGTACTTTCTTTACTGTGAGCCTGACAGTGGACACACGGTCAAAACCTCCCAGGTCAACTTTTGATGGTCATTTAGGTTGTTTCCATGTCTTGGCTATTATATACAGTGCTGCTATGAACATTGGGGTGCATGTATCTTTTTGAATTAGAGTTCCCTCTGGGAAGACACTAATGAACTTATCTACAAAACAGAAACAGACTCACAGACATAGTAAACAAACTTCTGGTTGCCGGGGGAAAGGAGGTGGGAAGGGATAAATTGGGAGTTTCAGATTTGCAGATGTTAACTACTATATATAAAATAGATAAAAAGTTTCTTCTGTATAGCACAGGGAACTATATTAATATCTTGTAGTAACCAATAATGAAAAAGAATATGAAAATGTATATACATATGTATATGTATGACTGAAACAGTACACTGTACACCAGAAATTGACACATTGTAAACTGACTATACTTCAATTAAAAAAACTAATACCCTCCCCCAAAAACAAAAAACGGAAACCTCCCAGGTTGGCGTCTTGGAGGATCTAACATGCTCCTAAGTGCAATCCTAACATCAAGCCTGCCTTTATCTGAGCTGCTCAAAGAAGCAGCTTGAACTTCCTGAGTCTGTCCCTTCTTGGCTCTTGAAATGCACTGGACATGTCCTGGCTTTGCCACTCACTGTCTCTGTGACAGTGGGAGAATCACCCTCTGGGCTCAGGTCCCCTCCTGGTATTAAGCTGAACCATATGAAATTGCTGGAGTTTTTCAGGTCGAAAATGACCTAAAAAATAAGACAAAGGGGCTGATCTGTTCTCTACAGTCCCTTCAATTGCTGACATTTTAGACTCCTTAGATGATGCCCATTTCCTCCCAGCTCTGCCCTCCACAAGGTGAGTGCACCGCTGCTTGTCACTTAGCTGTCAGTGCACCTGGCCTGGCTGCGCAGCCGGCCCCTTGAGACGCTCTTCCTGTCATAACAGCTTTAAGGCAAGTCCCACTCCGGGCTTAGCGGGCTTCTTCTGTTTTCTGGATCCAAACACTCCTAGGATACCCTTTCTCTGCTGGAGGACTTTTTGTCCTTCAGTGCCAGCTCCATGTTACCTGCCGTCAGGTACTTTCTCAAACTCTCTCAGCCAGAAACAATTTCCCCTTCCTTCGTGCTCCAAGGGCCTGTTTCATGTTTTTGGTACCATTTTTTTCTTCCTTGAAATGTTAACATGCTCATGGTAGAATATTTGGAGGTGGAAAAGATATCAAGAGGGAAGTAAGCATCGTGGGCAATCTGCCAACATCTAGTGTCAACATTTGAAGCATTTCCTTCCAGTCCCTTTTTTTAATGGCTAGTTTAAATGTACTTTTTCTAAACTGCTATAGCCCTTTATAGTAAACTGTATTTTAAAATAAGCTTTATTTTTTTAGAGCAGTTTTAGGTTCACAGCAAAATTGGATCAAAGGTACGGAGGTTTCCCCTATACCCACTGCCCCCACACATGCACAGCCTCCCCAAGTATCAGCACAACCCACTGGAGCAGTGCATCTGTTAACAATCGATGAACCCACACTGACCCATCCCTATCACCCAGAGTCCATAATTGGCATTAGGGGTCACTCTTGGTGTTGTCTATCTCACAGGTTTGGTTCAAATGTGTAGTGACATATATCCACCATTAGAGTCTCACAGAGTAGTTTCACTGCCCTAAGAATCCTCTGCGTTCCACCTATTCATCTCTTCCTCTTCCATCCCTTGGCCACCACTGATCTTTTAAAATGTCTCTATCGTTTTGCCTTTTCCAGAATGTAGAACAGTTAGTTTCATACAGAGTATACCCTACTCAGATTGGCCTCTTTCACTTAGCAATATGCATTTACATTTCTTCCATGGTTTTTCATGGAAGCAGATCGCATTTTTGGCCCTAATTCCTTATCCCCTCCTGTGTCTACATCCTTTGTCCTGTGACTTTGCAGTTTCTCTGGCGAAATGGGGTGGAGTATATCCCCCCACCCAGACCCCCGCCAATTAACTTTGAGTTTGACCATGCGACTTGCCTTGGCCAATGGATTTTTATTGTTTGTTTGCTCTGTCAATGATAGTAACTTTATTATAATATTTACTTACATGACTTGGAATGATCTGCTTTACTAACTGAGCCACAGATTGAGAGCATCTGAGGGACACAGAGTTGATCTTATTCATCATCTCTTTTTCCTTAGAATCACTGTCACAGAGCAGCTGTTCAATAGGATGTGGGATGACTGTATTAGTTATCTCTGCAGGTGTAATAAATTATCCCTCGGCTTACTGCTCAAAGCAACACACATTTATTATCTCACAGTCTCTGTGGAGCAGGCATTTAATGTGGCTTAGCTGAGTCCTCTGGCCCAGGATCTCTGGTGCTGGGGCTACAGCTGGAGCTACTGTCAACTCGAGGCTCGACAGGGGAAAGGTCTGCTTCCAGTCTCACTCAGGAGGCTGCTGGTAGGACTCAGCTCCTCACAGGCTATTGGACCAAGGGCCTCAGTTCCTTGTTGGCTGATGGCCAGAGGCTGCCGTTCTCCAGAGAACAGTTTATAAGAGGGCAGCCGGTCTCCACAAGAACAATCATGCAAGAGAGTAGAAGAGGGCAAACAAAATGGAAGCCAGGCTATTTTGTAACCGAATCTTGGAAGGGACATCCAGATTCTACCCACTGAAGAAAGTTACTAGGTCCAGAATGAGTTCTAGGGAGCAGGGACCTATGGGAGCTTCTCAGCTGCCTACTATACTCTCTGAGGATAGAGTTACAGTTTATGTGACTTTGGGGAACCCCGACCCATACCTTATTGTTTAATTCTTTGACAGTGATCCAGAGAAATGGGAGCAGAATCAATCATCTAGGTCATTTACATACTCGATACCCAGATTATGAAGGGATGATACACACAAAACAGCAAATTCCACAACACCATGAATTAGGTCAGGGGTTCTTCAAAAGGGGTCTGTGTATATAAGATTTTGTGTTTACGCACATTGGGGGCATGGGATAAAATACTAACTTTCAGCAAATTCTCTTGGAGTTCCCTGACCTCCAAAATGGGACTGCCCTCAGGAGCTGAAGTAACGGGTGGGTGAAGCAAGGGCAGGGTGGGTGTCAAGACTGGGAGCAAACGCAGGATCGGCCCTAGAAACCTGGGCTGACAGCTCGCTGGGACATTGCCCTGTGTGATTCAGTTTCATGTCCAATGGACCTCACTTCCTGCCTGACCCAGTGGGTCAGTTCACCTCTGAGAGACAGGAGGTGTCGGTTGGGATATTTCAGAAAAGAAACATGTGATGCACCAAGAAGCCTGAATGAATTAGAAAACATTAGAAAAGATGTTGAATGTGCCTGTGTCCTTGAAGCAGGACCAGGGATGGAGCCCGGAGGTTCAGGGATGAAGGTGAGCAGGAAATGCTACAGGTGACCCCCGGGCAAATGCTCAGTTTCTTCAGCACAGCAGTGCTGTGGACAGAGCTTTGGGTCAACTCAGGCAGACTGAGATTGGGATCCTGTCTGGGCCCCTTCCTAGGAGAGGAGAGGTGACCTTGAACAGTATTTAACTCACAGAGCTGATGAGAAATGATTTGCTTGTTTAAACCTCTACTTTGTTCAAAGAGGATTCAAGGCAGCACTTGGAAAATAGAAGGGAGTAAATTCAAAAGCAGCTACCATAGGGCCTAGCATTTTACCCACCTGCTACCATTTACCTACCCACCCATCCCTTAACCCATCTGCTAGTCCAGCTGCTCACCACCCTTTCATCCATCCACCTGTCCACTCTCCATCAGTTCATCCATCCATCCGTACACCCACCCATCTATACATCCATCTACCTACATATATATTTATGCATCCACCTACCCGCTGTCCATCCCTCTCCCCATCTACCCACCCAACCATAATATTTATCGAGCACCTACAGTGTATCAGGCACTGTACTGGCTGGCTTGGTTGCCTCAAGTGCTGAGGGAACAAGACAGATAGAGTTTCTATTCTCATACAGCTTACAATCAATTGAAAGCAGAATAAATGTTTTTTCTTTTTTTCCTTTTTCTCCTCCTTCCCTCCCATCTGCCCTCCATTCTCTTGTCTCTTCCTCCTTTCCTTCTTCAGGTCCTGTTGGAAGAGTTGACTCCATCATGAGTTTGGGGGAAAAGGTCAAAGTTGTGGTGGGCCCAGTTTCCTGTAGAGAGACTTTCGGCCTTGGTGGAGAGAGCAGTGGTCAGTAGCCCCAGTGAGCCCTACATGGTGAAAATTAAGTGCTTGTTTGAACCACTGTGAAAGATCAGAAGGGCCCCTAGGATCCAGTACCAGGTCTCTGTGCATCTCCCCTGTGGGATTGGTCTGACCCATAGGGAAATGCCTTCTGCCTCCTGTCCCCTGCACCCCCTCCCCATCTACTCTTTGATGCCCGAAATGCCACCAAGTAAAGTGTGTTTCTTGAGCTTAAGGCTTTGAATCCTGTGAAAATGAAAATCTCTGTGGGAGGGTCGCAGTTGAAACTGGTACAGGTTATTTACACTCAGTCGTGAATGAGTATCACTTCTTTTTTAATTCCTATGGAATTAAATCCATAGGTACACATTGAGTCTGCTTGAGATCAGATTCAGGGGTGTAGCTGCCAGTGTGATGGCTTATTTGGAGCCAGGCCTGGATGAGGCATCAGGAGACCTTGGTGATGGTTCTGAGCTGGGCCACATTTGGGCTACTGAGCTTTGTGTGGTCAGCTCCCACTCCTCTGAGTGGGGACAGGAAGGGGTCATTGGAGGCTAGCATCATGGGCATGTGACCTTAGTGGTGGCACCAGGCCCTGTCCTTGGCTTCATGCTGTCCTGTGGCTGTCTCATGAAAAATAATTTTTGGACATGGGGCCCAATATTTTCACCCTGCACCATGCAGCCGATGAGAGAGTCAGTCCTGATGGGGGGAGGGTGGGACTCAGGCAAGGAGACCCAAGGATAAACAGTGCTCAGTGTAGCAGCTAGACTCCAGCTGCTGCTGCTCGCTCCTTCCCAGTCCGGCTCAGGACTCGCCTCCCTGAGAAAGCCACTTCTGAATGTGCCCACCTGCCCGCATCACTCAACTCCTCCCCGGCAAGTCTGCAGACAACAGGCCCTGCTTGGCAGATCTTTTGCTTGTTTGCTTGTTGACAGACGCTCAGGGAGAAGGTGGGTGGATTCAAGTTCATGGACCCATTTCCTGGCCAGCCCAGAGGCACCTCTCCCCCTGCAGCCCACGTCCCTGGTGTGTTGGGAAAAAAAATGGCTTTGGAATCACATGGTCCTGAGTTAGAGTTCCGACTTTACTTCTTACAAACCGTGCGACGATGTCCTAGGGCAGCAGGGTTCCCACCTCCCCGCCTGCCTCCCCGGGTGGCTGTGAGAGAGGACGGAAGGAGACGCGACTGGAAGGCACTGGGCACACAGTAGGCGCCAATGAAATGAAAGGGTCTTCTTGACTCTCAGACCCTCCTTTCCTCGCTCAAAAAGAGGAGAAATTACCCCCACTGTGAGCGGCCAGGCGCAAGGGCATCTAGATACGTGATCAGCCGAAAGCACCGGGCCCCCAGCAGCGCCCGCTCCCGGCCGCCGGGGGAGCCGCGCCCAGCGGGAGTCGCGGCCGCAGAGCCGCATCTCTGGGCGATCGTGCCGTGCGAGTTTCTAGCACCGGCGCTGAGCCCTTTGAGGTTTGAGTTACATTTTCACTTGGCAGGGTCTGGTTCTCTGACTCAAAGAGAAAAGCTGAGAGAGAGAGACAGACAGACAGACAGAGAGAAATTGAGAGGGGGGGAGGGGTAAGGATTGGGTTTAAAAAAAAAAGCTCCCACGGTTTGTCGGACTTGGAATGGCAGGGCTCTGTGGAGACCGGGGGCGGGGGGGGGGATGCATGCAAATCAGAACCACATGCACGAGGCTTCCCTCCCAACACACGCGGCTCCGGAATGAAGGCGCCAAGCCCTTAACATGCTGTCTTGGGACTGGCCAGGCGTGGCCTGGGGAGGAAGGCGTGGAGCCTGCACCTGTGTCCTCTTGTGCTATCCTGGGTGAAAGCGGAGAAGATGGGAGCAGTGGCTGGTTCGGTGGCTCTACTCTTGGACTCTGGAAGGTCGTGAGACTTTGAGACCTCCCAGATCATGAGGCCAGAGGAAGCTTTATAGAGACAAAGGGACATCTGGCCCCAGGCAGTGGAAAGAACACACGCTTTGAAGGTTCAACTTTAAGCTTTAGGCTTTAAAGTCAGGATGATTTGGGTTAGCTTCCTGGCTATGTCCCTCACCAGCTGTGTGACTTTGGGCAAGTTATTTGCGCTCTCTGTGCCTGGAATTTTCTCATCCTAATTATGAGGACCATGATCACTATCCCCAGAGGCTTTTGTGAGACTGAAGCCAAATTCTGCATTTTGTTTTTTTCTTTAATGACTGATTGATTAGGTCCCGTATGCTTCTTTTCGTTTCAGAAATAAGACAACTCCCTAAAAGAGATGCGGTAGATTAAAGAAATCATGGCAGAAAGAAAAGAAGAGTTGCACAGAAACACAAGCTCACGTAATGTTGGCACACACACCTGCATGGTATGGAGTCTTGCACAGTTATTAAAATTGGTCAGTAAATTTGTCTCTGAGCTTCTGCTTGGCCAAAGTAAAGCAGAAAACATCCTTTATAAGATTCTTGTTGTGTATTTAAAAAAATGGTTTCTCAGGAGGGCAGCTTGTCACTTGAGGCCACAATCATGTTTCCCAGGGGTCCTTAAAGCGGTTAGAGCTTGAGAATAAATGGGCAGCGGCTCTTTGTTGCACGGACTGTGCACGGAAGGCACGGGGGAGGAGCCCCAATGCACAGTAGGCATGCTCTCCAAGGGGCTACACATGGCGTTTGCGGGAGACCGTCTCATTGCAGGAGAATGGGCGATCTAGTGTTGCTTTTTACCCACTTCCTGTTACTTGTGGCTTGATTTCACCTCTTAAAAACCCAACCTCTCCTTTCTCCTTGCCAGTCTAAAGCCTTTGTGGGGGCGCCTTTCAGTGCCTCTTAAATGGAGATGATGCAGACCCTCCAGGCTGCTCTCAGGAAGCCCGAAGTCTCCTCCTGGAACTCTGCGTGCTTGGCTCAGTGACATCCAGCTCTCTGGGTTCTGTCCCAGGGAGGAAACGTGGGCACTGCCTAAGAACTCAAGCATCGCTCCCTCCTGCCTTCCTCTCTTTGTCTCTCCTTCCTGGGCGAATGAAAGGCAGAGTGAATGAGAGTTTCCCTTCTGATGGGAAAACTCACTCTGGCCCTGTAATTAGCTAGAATAATTGATTTGCGGTTGAAAACCGAGGTTGTGGAATTGATGCTCAGTGTCAAAACAGTCCAGATCACTTTGGTACCAATTCATTGTCGCTGGAGGGAAGCTGTTAGGCGGGAATCTGGTGAGAAAGGGGCAGACTTGAGTGGAAATGTGAAAAGATTTGATTGTCCTCAGGCTCCCCCACATGGTGCTACCACGTCGGGATCCGACGTCAGTGCTCCAGATCGAAGGTCCTGGCCAGTATTTGCTTTCTTTCCTTTCTCATGGGGGTAGAAACCACTTGGCAATTGCCCCGTTGCAGCTACTGTTTGAGTGTGGATATTAATTTAATCTGGAATTCTGTTACTCTTTAAACACTTAGGGGTTTGGCTGAGGTCTTTGTGTTCTTAGGATGCAATAGACAGTGAAAAATGGAATCGGACTGTTTCTACTCGTTTTGGAAAAGAAAAGGATTCTCAGCCTCCTTTCCTTACAATTCCCCCTGACCCAGTTCCCTGATTCCATTTCCTCATCTTCTGACCAGAGCTTCTGATGAGAATGAAGGGTTATTTCCACAGTTTTGGACAAAGGCCATGGGGTAGAGGAGAAATACTTTATACTTTAGAATCAGATCCACCGAGGGATGTTCAAATCCTGGCTCCTTTCCTGTGAGCCATGCACATTCGGATGGGAGTTTTAGAGCTCCATCTCTTCATCTGTGAAATGGGGCTATGGACTCCTGCTCCTTACAGCTGATATAAGATGAACTGAGACAGTGTGTATGCAGAGCAACTACCAGGGTACTATTATTTTATGAAAATGCCATTGACCTAAAACAATATACTCCCAAAGCATTCCTGTGTATTTCTTGTAGGATGAACCTAGTTACTCCTTGGGTCCTTTGATCTTGGGGAGTTTGTGGCAAACTAGAGAAGACAGAGGGGTTGGGCTCTGTCCTGCCGTCTGCAGAAAGGGCATGGGCGCTGTGGGCTGAGGGCCACCATCTAATTCTCTTGCTTTATCCCTCCAACAACTCAAGGAGGTAGAGGACATAGTTTCACTTGAAAGATGAAGAAACAAACTCAGGTATTCTTTGTCACTTGTTTTAGGTCACACAGTGACACAGAGAGCCCAGAGGCAGCCTCACTGCCTCCACATTTGCAGTTCTTTCGAATTGACTAAGACGCTGCTCGCAGCCTCTGCTGTTGACAGGAGGTGGGGGCTCCGCATCTCCACTGGGAGGCCCGTCCTTGGGTCTCTCATTGTTTTGTTGTTGGCTTACTTCCCAGATATTTACTAAGCATCTACTCTGTGCCAAACACTGTAGGAAGCAAGAAGGAGCAAGGCAGAGCCCCCATCCTGGAGAAGCTGACAGTTCACCTGGAGAGACAGAAACATAAACAATATTTCAAAAAGAAGAAACAGGAAGAGTTTGGGAAAGAGTGTTGAGTGCTTCTCCTTCGTCCCTTGGCTGTAATTGCACTGCCAAGCACGTGGATGGGACTATGCACATAGTAGGTGTGCAGTAAATGTCATCTAAATGAATACAATCTCCCTCCCCTCTTGTCATTCCCCAAATGCCAGAAACCCCACGTTTGGTTTCCCTGGATTAAAAACCCCATGTGGTCAGTGCGTAGTCAGCCCTCGGATTGACAGTCCAGGAGCCCTGCTCCGTGATGGAAGCCTTGGCCATGGGAGCCAGAGGAGGTGGTTCAGCCTAGGGAACAGCAAGAACAACCAGAGCTGGAAGCTGTTGAGGCTTCCTCGGGTCCCAGACGGGTCTGCATGTTCGTTTCCTCCCCATGACTCATGAGGATGTGGGTGTTCTTACTGTGCCAACCTACAGATGAGGAAACTGAGGCACAGCGAGGTTGCTGTCTATGTCTCCAGGTGCACAGGGGGAGTGGAAGACTGACCCCACGCCAGGCCCCAGGGAGAGCCCGGTGATGCATGGACACCTGCCTGTGGGCCACCAGGTATCTCACTAGCTTTGGGAAGGAGGTCAGAGCAGAAAATTGCCCAGCATCCCCAAGGCTAGACCTGACACACCCCTCCCTCCACCTGCCCCACATCTGCCTGCCCTTCCCACATCCCCCCAGCAGGCAAGGGTCTCAGAGTGTGGCTTCTGAGATAAGCAGGCTCCAAGGAGCCCTCCCTGGCTGAACCCACACTTCTTGGGCCCAAGGAACATCCTGACAATTGCTAGGAAGTTCACGGCCTCAGAGTGGTACCACTCTTCATCTTGCGGGGGAGAGATGTCTCTGTCTCGGCTTTCTGTGTCCTCTCCTGGCGAGTCTCCCACTTGCCCATCCTTCTCCTTTTCCTTTTTTGATTCCTCTGACTTTCTCTCTCCTTTTTCTTCTCTATCTCCTTCACAACCTATTCCTTCTCCTCTTATGCATTCCCTGTGCCTTTTGCCTCCTCTTTCCCGTCTCATGGCTTTCAAAAGAGTTGTCTTTTACATATGCACACATATGTATATAAACACACAACATGTAGGTGTATGTATATAAGATTACTTAGCTGTGTATTATATATGTGTGTACATATGCAATATAATACAATATAATATACACATATATAAGACACGGCTAAGCAACCTCACATCATATATGTATTATGTATGCAATACATAATATATAATGTATATTGCATATATACATATATGTAATATATGTGTATATAAGTTATATATACATAATATATAACACATATTATGTACATAATGTGTACATGCTATATATTACATATTAATATATAATACACACATATATACGTATATATACATAGATGTGTGCATGTAATACATATACGTATATAAAACTAGTGTAATTGCGCTTCTAAACACGTCCTTCTGCTAAGAATGGAGGAGATTCAGAAGGTCTGGGATCAAAGTCTGGCCAGGGCCCCACTGGGAGGTTCAAGGGTAAGCAGCAGAATGGGTGAGGAATTACAGCTCCATAAATGGCCAGGCTTTGCGTGTGAGAGATCACCTGGGCTAGGATCTTCTTTCTGATACGAAGTTGCTGTGTGACCCTGGGAAAATGACCTTCTTTCTCTGTTTCTTCTTCACTTGGGAGATAAAACCTACACCACTCCACACGAACGCAGTGGTGCCCAAATAAGGGGAGAGTGGTGGGAGAAATACAAACGTGGGCCATTATTTCTGTTCTGTGTTTCTATTCACCCCTCCATTCCTTATTTGAAACAACCGCAGAACGATTGTGTGTGATGGTGTATATGTGAGGAAGGCATAGAGAGAGAACAGAAGGGGAGGGGGAGCCTCCTCTTCATAAAAACAGAGCGTGGTTTTTACATAACTCTGGTTGGATTGCTCACCCTTGCTGTCTAAGGGCATATTGCTTCATTTTCTTTTCACTTGTGCCCAACTGAATATTTGTCTAACTTTAGCAATTCATGTAATTTTTTAAGAACCCATTTCTCTCTTTTTTAAAATCTAAGTATAATTTTAATTTGCAACGTCCAGTGTGCTTTCTCAAACTCCCCTTCCTGGAAATTTGGATCCACCCTGGCCATGGAGGACAGAGAATTTATCCCTAATCGTTGCATGACCTGGACCCAGCTGCTTACCTTTTCAGAGCCTCAGTTTCTCTTCTGAGAGATGCGCCCCGACGGTGCCTCCTCGGCACCTGCGAGGCCTGGGGGGAGGAGGTGAGGTCCCCAGAGTCGGCGTCCCTCAACCCGACCCCTGGGGCTCAAGGCAGGCCCATGGCACAAGGCAAGGGTCCCAGCAGTGGGAACAGTTTCTTTCCGGGGACTGTCTCCTGGAGATTTAGTGTGATATTTTTTCTCACCCTCAGGAATCTGGCCATACTCCAGGGCCGCCTATCATGAGCGGTCTTGTTTGCTTGCGAGTTGCAGAGTTGGAGAGGGTAAAGGACAGGCTTTGACTATTCAATCAGTTGGGTGGGGGTGGGGAGCTGCTTCAGGCCAGAGACGTGAGCTTTCTCCTCTTTTAGAAATCAGAGGTTCCCATGGGATTCAGTGGAAGTGTGTGTCTTGTGGGGCGGGGTATAATCCTTTCTGGGGTGACAGTAATGCGACTCAGTTCTTGGTAGATGTCCTCCTGTTCAATACTCAGTCATGCTGTAGGGAGGTATGATTATCCCCACCTCACAGATGGGGCCACTGAGGCTCGGAGAGGGTACGTGATTGTTCCTAGTCATGTGCGTGGCTGGCTTCGCACCTGCATCTGCGGCTTCACAGCTGGGAATGTAGGTGGGAAGGAGGGATGTCCCCAGGGGTTAACAGGACACATTTCTGAGGGTCTGAGGACAACAGTGACCTGACTCCTGTGGTGTCCATCCAGTGTCCTGGGATCTGGGGGCCTCCTGTGGCCTTTAGCCAGCTGTGTAGGATGGGGTCTTCTCTCCCCAAACTCTACATGACCATCCCTCCTAAGAACCAGGGATTTGGAGAAGAGGACGATGCCCCTGCTGGTCCTCTCCTTTGACTTTCCCAGGCCTTGGTTCCTTGTTCTGGGATGTCCAGCGTGATGGTCAGAGGATAAAGCAAGTGAATGCAATAAAAAAAAGAAGGGGTGAACTTATGGAGTCCAACACATTTAGGCTTACATCTTGTTCTGCCACCTTCCATCTAGGTGGCTTAAGGCAAAACATGGCACACATTTGAACCTCAGTTTACTCATCTGTAAAATGGGGATGGCAAGTCTCCTACGTGGTAAGATGAAGTGAGGAGGTGGGGAATGGAGAAAGAGCCCAGGAGACAGTGGGGCACAGAGGATGAACTCAGAAGATGCTGGGGTTTTCTCTGTGGGAGAGAAGATGTGTGCTCTCGGGACCCCTTAGCAAAGCAAAGTCCCACCCTTCCCTGTCCCCAGCTGTTCAGAGTTAATAGCAAGAGACATATTTCATAAGCAGGAAACGTCACTTGGAGAGAGAAAAAACAAGAAAGGGAAAGAGAAGGGCAGAAAGATAGATCTGCAAACAGTTAGTCATCACCAGAGTGATGCTCAGAGCCATTCTCACGAAAGCGCTTCTTGATGAAGAGATTAAGCCTCAGTAACAGATCACGCCCAGAGGTGGGCAGAGTGCTCCTCTGTCACCCCAGGCTCTGCACTGTGTCCGAAGGGCTGTGGGACCCAGTTCTGATGAGGGGACTTGGGGCCCTGGCCTGGGGCTCCCTGCCCACTGTCTGGAGTCAAGGGACAGACACCACTGAAACTTCCAGAGCCAAAGAAACAGAAACTTTCCAAGTTCCCAGCTGTGGAGAAACACTTACCCAGTTTGTTTTTAATCAAATTCCTCACACTGACACTTGGGCTCCATTCAACCATTTAAAAAGTTCCACTAGCAAATAAACACTTAGCCAAATATTTGCCCGTATGTGTTTTCAATAGTAAATACCAGCTATATTGCTCATCTCCGTATAGCATACTGACTGGGCCCCCTCCTGGTTGCTGTGGAGTCAAGTGGCCTCTCCAAGGATGGGTGGGAACCCCTTTCTGACCTCCCACCATGGAGCCGAGAGCAGAGGACTGGAGCCCTGGGGGAAACAGTCCCCTCTAACCACAAAGGGCAGACCATCTCAAGACCTCTGCTTCTCCCACCCAGTCTTCTGATCCCAGAGGACTTCGGGGAGAGTTTAGAAATTGTGGGTGCAGGATGAAGGTGAGAGTGAGCAGGCTTCTGCTTTCACAGGTACAAGAGGATATTTGGGTGCTTAAGTTCGACAAAACACAATTATACCCAGATAGACGTGCACATACACAAACACACACCTTCCCAGACCGCACCCTGGCACTGGTTAGCATTCCGTGGTTGCAAGCAACAGATTCCTCAATTGGAAAGAGTCAGGGACACTTACAGGAGAAAAGACTGAAAACCCAATTGCTGCCACGGGAAACAACGTTCTGCTATTTTCAGTCTCGAACACACTGCTTATGAATCAAGTTCCAGGGAGGAACTTGCTGGTTGGCCTCGACAGGGTCCTGTACCTCCCTGCTGACCAGAGGAGGACCGGACACCTTCATTAACCGTCCCTCAAGGCTCATTTGCATTGGTTTTCAACTTTTTTTCACATCCCAACACACATAAAAAGTATCTGTGAGACGTAATGGCTGTAAGGCACTGCTGGACACCACTGGTATCCCAAATGGACCCAGGGCCTCAAACACTTGGTGCTCCTGTGCCCATTCATAGCAAGTGTTGGGCAGTTCAGCAGTTTCCAAGAGGGAGAGGTGATTCCTCAAAATACAATCAGGATGCTCCCAACAATAGCACATGGCACAGAGGCTGAGGACCATCCCCTCCCCAACATGCACCGAGGCCTCCACCATCATCCACGAAGCAACCTTCTGCCTCCATCCTAAGCCTCAGTCCCTCTCCATCTCATTCTGGCCACAATACATCAGCTTTTCCCCACCTACTTCCTTTCTCAGGAAAGGGATAGCAAACAAATGTATTTATATCTCTGCTCACATATCACAAATCTCTCCTTCAAAAGGCTACAGGCGCTTGAGGGCCCAAGGCATGGGTTGTTGCTAGTGTTTTTCATCAGCACCTAGAACAGTGCTCTGCACATAAGTCGTCTTCAAAACAGACCCCAAACATTGCTGAAAACTCTGCTCCAGAGAAACTGCTCACACAGCCTCAGACACACTCTTCTGTCTATGGGTCTGCTTGGAGCCCTTCTTTGCACGTAAGGGTCTCTGCTAAAGGAGACCCTTGACGTATACTTATAAAATGAATGATGTGAGGGATTGGGTGATTCTCCCCAGATGGAAATCAGGCTGAAGCCTCCGATAATCCAAAGATGCTCATGATTCAAGGCTTTCTGTTCAAGGTTTGACATCTGGGTTCTCTTATGAAAACTTGATCCAGTCTGCCACATTTGTGGGCTGGCAAAACCACTATGTGGAGGGTTTCTGCCAGCTGATAACCCACGAGAAATAAAAGCAGAGCTGCTCTGAGATGCCCATGCACGTTGAGGAAGCAATGGGATTGGGTTTACGAGACCTTTTGAAAAAGTCTCAGGAAGTCTCAAGAGGGGAGGAAACAAACTTCCGGGGGGAGCTTACCCATGCTGGGTCATCCCACTTGTATCATTTCATGGACTCTTTCCGGCAAGCCTTTGGGGGGGGGGTCGACGTTATAAGTCCCATTTTGCAGATGAAAATACTGAGGAGTGATTTAGAAATACACCTGGGCTTGTGTGTAAATGACAGGTGTGAGGGAGAGCTGGGACTCAAACTCAGATGTTTTGTGTTTCTCTTTCACCTCTGCAGCTCTTTGCCTGCCCTTTCTCTAGGATCCGTGATTTTCTGGAGGCGTGGTTTTTGATGTTTGCTGGTACCACAGTTCAATGGCATGCCACCAGGCTTCTTGAAAAATGCAAGGTGATGTTCACTCTCAGTTTTGTCCATGTGCAACGTCGTCACCTCCATGAGCCTGGGAGGGGGAGCGCCTCCTTCCACTTTGCTCCCTGGACACCTCACTTGAGTCCACACTGCATATATGTATGTGGTCTTTATATAGTTATTTTTTAAAAAACTGAAATAACATAACTTTGTGATTTTTTTTTTTTTACTCCACAATGAATCAGGACCTATTGTGTCCATTCCTGTAAATTTAGCTCAAACTTTGAACAGTTGTGTGGTATTCTGTACTATGAACAAACTGTAGTTGAACCTGATGAACTGATGAACGTTTAAATTTTAGTTTTGCTGTCACCATGTGTCTTAGTCAATTGGGGCTCCTATAACATAACACCATAGATGGCGGGCTTAAACAAGACACTTGCTTCCTCAGTTCTGGAGGCTAGGAAGTCCAAGATCAAGGTGCTGGCATGTTTGGTTCTTGGTGAGGACTCTCTTCCTGGTGGTAGACGGCCATCTTGTCCCTGTGGGCTCGTGTGGCTCTTCTTGGTGTGTGCTCATGGCGAAAGCAAGCCTCTCCTGTCTCTTCCTTCTCTGATAAGGGCGTTCATCCCATCCTTAGTGCCTCACCTTCCTGACATCTCAACCTAATCATCTGCCAAAGGTCCCACCTTCAAATAACAACATGCTGGGGTTTGGCTTTCCACATATGAACTTAAGGGGAACACATACATTTAGTCCATAACACAGCAGATGCCATGAAATAGATAACCCAGGATGCACGTACTTGCAAGTGTTTCCAGGTGATAGATTCCCTAGAAGCGGGAATGCTGCGTAAGGGGGTATTGTACATTTTGAAAGCTGTAACCAAAGCGCCCTTCAAAAGTTTTGCACCAATTGGTATTCCCATCAACAGTGCAGAGGGACACAATGGGGTAGACATGTCGCATTAGGACTATCTGCAGGATTTCTTTCAACAGCCAGCTTTCTTGGTAGTTATGATTTCCCCAGCTGGATTCACGTGCCATTTTCCTGCAGTCAGTGAGCCAGGGATGGGTCTGGGCCAGAAATGGGGAGCCAGACACTCTAAGAGGCTTTATCATGAGTCAGCATTTCATCCGTGCTCTCCAGTCTCTCCAAAGACCACTGCAGGATCACGTGTGTCCAATGGGGCATCAGGAGGTGACAGCTACTGGGAGCAACTTCTTGAATACAGAGAGAGGAGCTTGTAGGATCTCCATCTTTATATTTGGGAGCGAATAACCTGATGTAGAACTGTGCTTGGCCACCTTGGCAGAGAGGCAGAGCACTGGACCTGGTAATCCTTTGAGATCCTTGAAATCTTTCTCCCGTACGTTCCCTGCAATCCCAGATGTCAGTTTATGTCTGTCCACCTTCTAAACCAGGAGCTGGCCAAATCTGGCCTCTGACCCACATCTGGCCCTCAAACTCCTCTGGTAATAAAGTTTTATTGGAGCACAGCCATGCTCATTTGCAGATTGTCTGTGGCTGCTTTTGGTGACTGCAGTAGCTGTGACAGATTGCATGATCCACAAAACAGGAACTATGTATTATCCGGCCTTTTACAAAGTGCGCAGAATTCTTCTCTAAGAGGCTTTTGCGTCTGTCCCTTCTCCTTCCTTCTTAGTTCATCTCATCCTGCCAGGGCTGCTGCAGTAGTCACCATGCTGGTGGTAGATGGAGTGAGCTTTCTGAAATGCAGATGGAAAGGAGGCTGGCCTTCAAATGCTTGCATTTTTCCTGGTGCCTGGGGTGTGAGTGGCTTGCCCTCGAAGCCACTCCAAGCCTGCAGCCATTTCTCCGTCTCACGTACTTGTGTGCCCCACTGATACTCAACAGTCGGTTCATCTGGAAAACGGAGCTAATAGCACCTCCCTGGTGTTTCAGTCCCATGAACCTTTGAGCTTCCCAAATCTGCCTCTCGCTGTCTCACCCGTTGCCCTTGACCCATGCTGGTCCCCTTGCCCGGGGGTCCCTCCCTATGTACCTGGTGAACTGCCACTTTTTCACTGATGTATTTTCCATTCTCCCATTGCAAAGGCCTCTACTCCTCCTTCTCTGTTCCCAGTAAACCGCTCCGGGACTGCCTCCCTCCACTGGAGCACGTCCGTGGCATTATTGGTAATCACGTGGGTCTTTCCCTGTCTCCCTTGCTGATCTGTGAACTCCAGCGTGCAGTGGGCTTGTTCCATTCTCTTCAGCCTCTAGCAGTGCCTGGCCCACCCACGTACTAAAGAAAAGTTTGTTGAACGACTAAATATGAATATGCATTGAGCCTTTGCTGTGTACCGATGGTATCTCAGAATCTGCACAGCAGCCTTGTGGCATTGGCACTGTGAGAGTCCCACTTTCCAGATGTGGCAACTGAGGGCCCAGAGGAGCCACTTGCTTGGGCTCAGAGCTCGCCAGGATTTGAACCAGACAGTGAGGCTCCAGAGCTCACGCTCTGACTCTTGTGCTAAAAGTGAGCAAATGAATGAACAAATGAATTCCGTGAGATCCTATGAACTGAAGACAGAAAAGGTAAATGTTATGTGACCTTGTGAAATCCACTAGTAGGGTTTACAGAAGCAAAACACAAAGATTCCAGGATACCTGGCAGGGATGGAGTCTAAAGAGATAGCAACAGCCCACAGAGTTCAAGGAGAGTTTAACGTAAGTGAAAAGTCAGACCATCCTGTGAATTCCTGGGAGTACTTGGAAAGGCCATGAGGCCATGGTTAAACAAACAAGGTGCGCCCCTCTGCATGTAGAGCATAGAAAAAAAGGCACTGACCTTAACATTTATGGCCTGCCTTCTGTATGCTTAACACTGCACCATGGAGATCCACGTGTACTCGCTCCCAGAATGAAAATTGCCCCCCCCCCGCACAGAAACTTTCTGATTCCATATATTTTCACTGAGTAGCTATTATGTGCCAAGCCCTTGAAGTAGATGCCAAGGGAACAAAAATGAATGGAACTCTAGGGGTCTGCAGCATAGCAGGGGGGCAGTTGCATATATAATTCGAACCATGTGCTCAGTGTTATCAGAGAGATACAGCCAGGAATACAGAGGGAAACTGACTCAGCTTGGAGATGTGGACGAAGAATTCAAGACAGCAATGACTGAGCTGGGTTCTGAAGGATGAACAGAAGTTTGCCAGGTGGAAAAGGCAGGGAAGTGCTTCCAGACAGAAGGCACAGTCAGTGCCAAGGCACAGAAGCAAGAATGCCAGGGACCCATCAACAATTCACTGGGGGGCAATGATGAGTCGGGTGGGTCAGGGAGGGTCTCAGAGGGTCTTGGAGGGCATACAGTGGAGATTGGCTTTCTCCTGTGAGATGAGGGAAATACAGCAAAGTGGTTTTTAAGCAGATGGTATTTTTTTTTTTAATGGGATGGTGTTTGCATGACAGTAGTGTGAAGGAGACAGAGGCACAGCTGACTGGGCATGGTGGGGACCTAGCAAGGATGCTGGGCCATGGTCCGAGTGGGAGGTAACGTGGGTCTGAGCTGAGGACACGGGCAGGGGAGGTGAGAAGAGAACCAGAAACCCAGGAAGTCTTGGTCTTGAAATGTTAAAATGTGTGCTAACATCTTTTTACAAAGCTTGGTTATTAGAATCTTCATTTGGGAAGCTACACACACACACACACACAGAGCAAACAAATAGTAAAATAAAAGCATCCAACAAAAGGAACAGATCCACAGAACGACAACTGTACTGGTCAAGTCTCAAATAAGTGCATGCTGTGTAGGATGGAAGTAGGCAGGGCAGATCAGAGTTAAGATGTGGCTGGAGGAGGGGTGAGGTGAATGATGTATTCGTTATCTAATGCTAGGTAACAAGTTAGCCCCCAAAGTTAACAGCTTAAATTAGCAGGTTTTATTATCTCACACTTTCTGTGGGTCAGGAGTTTGGGAGTGGCTTGCCTGGGTGGTTTCAGCTCAGGATCTCCCATGAGGTTGCAGACAGGATGAGGAGGGGAGTCTTCCCTGGGGCTGGACGGTCTGATTCTGAGATGTTGAACTCATTGGGGTTTTGGGAGAAGGCCTCAGTGCCCCACCACAAGGACCTCTCTGTTGGGCGGCAAGAGTGTTTTCATGACAGGCAGCTTGTCCCCCACAGGGAGCAGTCCAAGAGGGCAAGGTGGAACTCTGATGTATGTTCTGACTTGGCCTCAGCAGTCCCTCCCACATTGTCCTCGTGGTCATGCAGGTCTGCTTTGTCCATGTGGAGGGGACGGTGTGTGGTGGTGAGTGCGGGAGGGCCGGGTCATCGGGAGCCGTCTTGGAGGCCACCCTGGGCCTTGGGTTCACCGAGGGCAGAGAAGGTGTGGTACGGAGGAAAGGGAGAGGGGCTTGGAGACAGCAGCTGATGAACAAATCATCAACCTGCCCTACATTCTGAGATGAGCCTCCTCTATGTAAGGAGGCTCCCCACCCAAACGCTGGTGGACAGCAGTGAAGGTCATTTGAGAGAAGGCTTGTAAAATGCTTTTGGGTGCCCACTGGGCCCTACAGTATGGTGCTGTGTAAAGGGACTACACACACAGCAGGAAGCCTTGTGAAGGTCTGTGTTTCTTCTGGATGGGCAGTTTAGACATGATGAATCTAGGCGGACCTCACTGAAGACACTTCACCCTTAATTTCTGGGGCTGCAGAAATCCAATAACTAACCTTGATTAACCTTCTACATCTATGTTCCAAGAGAGGCCCGTCACCATAATTTCATTTCATTCTCTCAGTGATGCTGAGACACTGGCTGCACAAGGCACACTTTACAAGAGAGGAAAACAGAGGCTCAAGGAGGTTAAGTAACTTGCCCTGAAGTTGAGGGAGCTGGGGATGCCAGCCCAGGCCTGCCTGACCTCGATGGAGACAGTGAGGCAAACGAGAAGTGGGCCCAGCAGCACCTGGGTTGCGTACCTGCTGTCCACATCTGGGACCTGGGACATCCTCATGGTTGGGCTTTGCAGGTTGGTGCAAGGGGAGGGTGAATGGGGAGCAGCACGGCCTCTCCCAGCCTCCAACGCACCCCTGCCCCGACCCAAAGCTCTTGGTCCTGAGCCGATGAAGGGTCTTCGTGTGTGTATACGTGTGTGTGACCAGTCTGGCAGCTGCTGCCATCCCAAAGCTGGGGATTAGGGTGACGAGGCCCACAGGGCCCTCCAGAGCTGGCTGCAGGCCAGAGCCACACGGGGCCGGGGCTCCTGGGAGTTCGGCTCCCAGGCCATTCTCGGAAAAGTGTTCTCAGCGAGGCCACTCCAGGTGCCAGGCCGGGCCATCAATCCCTCACTCTTCGGAGCAGCGAGTTTATAAAGTAGCAATTAAATAAGAGCCCTGTAAGTGCTTCTGGGAACTGCCCTGAATGCATTTTCCAAACATAAATAACAGGACCTCCACTCGGCTCTGCTCGGTGCAGAGCCCAGGCGGAGCAGAGGGAGCCCTGCTGGCGAGAAGGCGCCTCATCGAGCCGGGGAGCCGGGCTCCGCGCCCCTGGCGTGTGCTCTGTGTAGGTGGCCAGTCCATTTGTCTTGCCTGCCTGGGTGGCGTGGCAACCTGCCTGGACAGGTCGCAGCAAGGGGATGGTGGCTGGGATTCGCACCTCACTGGGGAAGGCAGGACGGGCTGTTCCATAGATAGTGATGATGAAAGCAGAAGCCACAGCCATGACAGCATCTATCCCCTGGGCACCTCCTCTGTGCTACGAGCCCACAAATCCAGGTTATTGGGAGGTTTGGAGACTTGTCCAAGGCGATGGCCTGCAAGGTGGAGGGGCTCAAATGACTGCCTTCAGCATCTCACACCCATTAGGCCTCATGATATGCCGTGTGCTGTTCTAGGAAATAGATACTCTTATTATCCTGTTTTGCAGGAGAGAAACTGAGACAAGGAGAGGCGTGGGGCCCAGGCAGGTTGGATCTGGAGCTTCTGCTCTTAACCCCTCACTGTGCTGCCTCAGGGCACTGACCCTGAACCCTGGTACTGGTGCCCCGCCATTCTTCTCTGTTTGGGTTTGATTACTGTCCACTGTCTGTCCCAGCCCCAGGCATGGCCCGCTTGGTCTGGTTCAGAGAATAGCATTGAGCCATGTCGGCCCCACCTGCTCCTTGCCTCTCGGCGGGCCCTCCTGTGCCTCCTCCTGTCCCCGTGAGCCAGCGCCCCCAGCAGGGGCCACGTTTGCTCTGTTCTCACAACTTCATGCCTTGGCTCGTGCTGGCCTCTCCCCCGGGGAGCTCTTTCCTCACGTGTGCATCATAGAATTCAAAGATATTGAGATACTTTAAGTCACCAGTGAAGGGTCACCTGCTCTTGGGAGTATTTCCTGACCATGAGCCCCACCCCACCCCTGCCACTCAGCTGGACTGGATGCATGTCCTCCGTGAATTCCTCCCTAGAACACACATCAAACTCTTATTCCTGCTGCTTGTCTAGTCTGTGTGGATATTGGTGAGTGGGTACCTGGGGCCATTTTCCAGAAAGGGTGGGTGCTCAATCGCATCATGCCTGATCCAGGGTGCCTGAAGGCTCTGGCCATGACTATTCCCACCCTGTCAGAGCAGTGTGCTGGTACGATGACTGATTTGAATGAGCACTGACTTCAGCTCCGCCATTAACTTGCTGTGTGACCTTAGCCAAGTCACTCCACGTCTCTGAGCCTCAGGATTCTCATTTATGAAACAAGAGCAATTACAGCTTCCTGGCGGGGTTCTTTTGAGGGCCAAATAGACTATGGAAAGCAAAGGCAGTCTGCACACGATGGATGCTTAATACATCTTAGTTTCCCTCCCCTTTTGCCTTACCTGCAAAATAGGCTCTCAGGATAGCAGGGGCAGGGGATGATCAGGATGGCACCACGAACAGCCTTTTGCAATGTACTTCTCTGCAGGTTTATGATTTTTCCTCTGCATCACCAAGGTGGGGGTCTCCACTTTCTGCAGAAGATCCTGACCACGGTGGGGCGCCTCTTCCTGCCCACTTCACCACCAACTCTTTGTCATGTCACAACTAAATGTAGCATTTCTTGAATGCTGTCTTCCCAGCCGTCCCCTCAGCAGAGGATCCAATCGTTAAAAAACCCCCGTCAAGAATCTGGCCCCTGTTCATTCCTGAGCTGGGAGTCAGTGATTTCCCTGTCTCGGACTCCATCGAAGTTGCCAGTGATTAAGAAACTCATATATTTTCACACTCATTAAAAGAAACATGATGTTCACTTTTCCAAGAAAAGCCATCCTTGTTTGTAGACCCTGTAATATATTGGGAACGCCTCTTAATTGGCTTCTAGGACTCAGTGTCAGAAGTCAGACCCAAGTTTGTTTATTGACACAAGGAAAAAAATAAAACGTCGTATAATTAGTTGAGTGACTGACTCTAAATTCAGTAACTCCCATCGGTATGTGGCCTTGTCAGGGTTTAAGATTCCATTTTGGGTTATGAAAGGGGCCGGGTCCTAGGTAGTCCAGACTTGGGCCGCCCTGCATCATAGCTATTGTACAAACGGGCTCAGTGTGCTGTTTGTGTTAAGATGGAAAACTTTTACATGTTTGATTTTTATGCAAGTCAATTAACTTGTTTTTTATAACTGTAAGGGCTTGCTTTGCAAATAAGATTACTTACCACTATAAATTATGGGAACATAGGGGCCTATTCAGACAAAATGTTACACACCCCTAGCCCGTGCACCAGGCTGCGTGCCGGCCTTCTGCAGGGGGACGGCCGAGGCGAACGGGACGGTGGGTGAAGGAGGAGGGAGGGGTTATTTTGGTGCATTCTAAGGGGCCCTTCCAAGAGGGATGCTGGGGGGAGTGGGGGGTCTGGGGGTGGAGACTAGGGAGTGAATCAGAATACCCTTCTCTGTCTTGCTTACCCCGCACCCCAAATCTCCCAGCTTGCATAGAGCTGGCCAGGGCCTTCCCTTACATGGCAACGGAGGAATCTCACTTGAGGTGGGTTTTTTTTTTTTTTTTTTTTTAATGTTTGCTTCTTGGTGACAGCACATCCCCCAAAGTTTGAAGTTTGGGGCTGGGCTAAGTCCGGGCTTTATCCTCACTGTGTCTTGTCACCCTGCCTGCAGTGACGCCCGTGCCTATCCCAGCATTCAGCAGGCCACCCGCTCCTGCCACACAGATGCAAGGGGTGAGGGCAGGGCAGAGGGAGGGAGGGGGCAGGCATTCCTGCAGGCTCAGTGGCAGGCGCAGAGGGGTGTGGAGGGGTCCCGGCTGGAGTGAGAAAGAGGAGACTCAGTCTCTGGTCCCTGGGACTTGCTCCCTCCCTGCGTGTCCTCCTTGGAAGGCACTGCAGTCCTACGTGTCCTGGAAGGTGAAGTAGGTGGGACTCTTGGTTCTCAGGCTCCTTCGTGAGCTTGGGTTCCCTCCTGTTCCGGGTCCCAGCGTTTCTCTCGTCTGTGACAGGGATGCAGAAACCCCAGCCTGGCCTCCTTCCTAGGGGTGTGGAGTCACAGGAATTCCCAACTGGGGTGATTTTACAGCCCCAGCCCCGTGGACCCTTGGCGACGTCTGGAGGCATTTTGGTGGTTACAACTGCAGGGCGGGTACTGGCATCTAGGAGTTAGAGGCCAGGAATGTGGCCAAACATCCCACAAGGCACAGGATGGCACCCCCGCCCCGCAATAAAGAACTGTGTGATCCGAAACGTCCAGAGTGTCAAGTTTGGAAAATCCGGTGTAGTGGAATCGCACTGCTTCTCCGAGGCACACGAGGGAAAAGGAGACCTTCTAGGGGCTGATTCCTCTTTGGGACCAGATTTAATTGATTGAGGAATCAATACAGAGTATCCAGTCACTCAGGAATGCAGGGACAGGTCTTCAACAGAAACAATAGCGAGATAATTCTCCCCACACTAACAGGGGGTTGCAGTGGGTTTACTGCACAGGGATGCCCGTTACACCATGAGACCTCCCTGTGATCCGTGCGGGTGGCCAGGGAAATAGCAATAATAATGACAATAGTCCCAACAAGGATGAGGGTGACCATTATTGCTGTTCATCTGATGAAGAAACTCGGGCTTCAAAATATGAAATCACTTGTCTAAAATCACACAGCTAAACCTCCAGGTGCTAGACCCGCCTTACATACTTGGTGAAGGAATCAGAATACATATATATATATATATTTAGGGAGTGGAATAATTAGGTTCATTTATTTATTCTTAATTTTTTTTTGAAATGGAGGTACTGGGGATTGAACCCAGGACCTCGTGCATGCTGAGCACACGCTCTACTGCTGAGCTTCCCCCAGGATGCATCTATCACCATGAAGCCAAGTCAGATGTCATTGTCAGGCTTGACTTCACCACATTTGCAAATACTTCCCAAAGGGAGGCCTTCCTTCTTAAGATAATCGCACCACCCTCCACACACCTTGAGTACTTTGTAGCCACTCTTTTTGGGTCATAGGTCATGGCTTCCATGTCTGTCACCTCTATTGAATTGGGGTCTCTTTGAGAGAAAGGACCATATCTTAATCATCTTGACAGGGCTCTTGGAACTGCAGCTTCCTCTTCTAGAAGAGAGGAGCAGTGGCTCCTACCTCACCTGGTAGACCTCCGTTAAATGTGGGCGGAACAGCTGGGTGAAACAAGAACGCTGCCTTCCTTTGGTGCCTCCCCCCCCCCCCGTCTCTGCGCCCCACCCCTTCATCCTTCCTCCTGGCTTGTTTGATGTCACATTTGGGTGCCAAGTGGCAGGGAAAGCAAAAGAGTTGTGGAGAGTGTGAGAACTCTGAGGATTTTCTCTTATTTTTGAAATTGTGGCTTATTGGAACACTGAAGACGGACGGGTATCAAGGGTCCTGACCTTTGAGAATCCAATTTGCACAACAAATAGAAACCAGTGGTGAGATTTCAACTTGCAAAATACAATTTTGCTTTGGTTTTTCAGATCATCAAATAATCAAATGTCCCTAAAGAGTTGAAAATTTAGGCAGCCCCTTAGCAAACTCCCTGGAACCGTGAGCACCCAGATGCGTGCAGATGGCGTAACTGCTCCCCTCTGTGCCGATCTTGATGTGCGTCCGCTGGGTGGAGGGTTTGGAAAACTCATCGGACATCTTGACCTTCTCTCTGTTCATGTCTGAGTCTGACATCGTTATGCAATCAGTTCTGTTCTAGATACCATGGGATCAGAGCTTTGTTCTCCAAATCATTAGTGGATTTGAGGACACACCATTCATTCATTCACTCATTCATCCTACAAATATTTTTTAGTGTCTTCCATGCAAACAGCTGTGTGCTCATGGGCAAACTCACCTCTGTGAGCCTCACTTTTCTCTTCTATTTAACAGGAATTGTAAAACTCACTTCATAGGGTAAAGTGTCCAGTTTCAGGCATATGGTAGGTACTCAAGGAATCTCCCAGTATCAGTCAAGGCATAAAAGATATTTAAATAAACTTATTTGGTGACATACAAATGAGTGTTAACTGATGCCCCAGCGCATGTTGAGGACCCTAACACAGCCCCTGAATGATCTTGGAAGGCTCCCCAGAGGAGGCGAGACATAAATCTCAAGTAAAGAACATCCCCAATCTTAGAGCTACAATGAGTATCTAGTAAGGTCTTCAGTAAGTAAGGTTCCTTTGTCTCCAGTCTGGCACAATACAATTATTGTTATGTCCTCATTTTTGAGTTGAAGAGACTAGAAGTCAGTGAGATGAAGGGTCTTTCTCCCGAGAGTTAGATACCATCAAGACATTCTTTTCACAAATGAGGAAACCAAGGGTAGAGAAGTTAACTCTTCCCCAGAGACACATCATTAATCAGTGGTAGACCTCAAACAGGGCTGCAGGTAGCCTGGCTCCAGAGACTAGGATTGTAACCCCTGGACTCAATGGGATCAGAGGCTTATGGGAGGACCATTGGGTTTGGAGTCAGACCAACCTGGTTTCTAATCTCTTCTCCAGCACATACTATCTTGTGAACCTGGGAAAGGCACTTAACCTCCTGGGTTCTGGTTTCCTTATCTAGAAACTGGAAATAATGATGATATCCACCCTGCAGGACACACATAGAATGATAAATACATATGTGAAAAGGTTCCCATGGTTCCCTAGATAGAGTAAATTATACCTCAGATTGTCATAGACTCAGAGTTCACAAGAACTTTTGCAAACATGAAAGCATGGAATTTGTTCAGATGCCCAATAAGGTCTACAGTTGGGAGAAGTTGATCTGCCTTCCATAGATGAGGAAAGTGAGCCAGAGAAGGAGACGAGGGTGAAGGAAACTGTTTTAAATTCTCCCATTTATTTAGCAAATGTCAACTAAACAGCGCTTATATTCCAGCATCACATTATCTTGAGGGGTATGAAGGATTGGCCCCAATTTTCTGGATGAGGAATGGAGGCTCAAGGAAACCGTATAACCTGCATGTGGCTAGAGAACTGATCCTAGGCAGCACTGGGATTTAAACCACGGTTCTGTGCCAGCCCCAGGTGTGCCCACGGTGGAGGGCTTTGCCCCTGGGTCATAAGGCAGAAAGGGGCGCAGCCCAGAAATGCGCCCACCCTGGTCTTCCAGGTCCAGATCTCTTCTCTCATCTCACCATGTGGATCTGGCTTTCTAAGGTGGATTTCAAATTCTAAGCAAGCATTGGCTTATGCAAAATGTTAAAAAACCGGAACCCCAGAGGCAGGAAATATCACCTTCCTTGATTAAACACAGGGAATCTACCCATCATGGATAAGATTTGCTGTCTACAGGAAGCCTTCCCGGACATAAACCCATCCTATCTTCTAGCCAAAGTGGTTTGGAGATGGCTTAACTAAAGAGATTTAAGAAGCAGACCCACCTTCAAGGAAATCAGTGTAAGGGGATCACTGACCCTGGCAAGTGCAGTCTACTGCAGAAGTCTTCGAGAATGATAGGTGTGGTTCTATGTTCTGCTCAACCAGAAGGTCTTTATGGGTTCTGGAAAAGAGAGGGTGACCTGGAGCAGGAGAGATGGGGATTCAAGTCCAGATTTCTCCACTATTGGCTAAATCAACTTCTTTGTGCAAAATGGGGATGATTTTTTTTTTTTTGGCCACCACATGGTTATTTGAGACTCTAAAGAAATATTGCATAATATCACTGACATTCTTTTCTTAAGGAAAAGTCATGGAGATTCATAAAAAGAATTAGTGACTGAAAATATTTCTCTGTGCCACCAGCACAGTCCAGAGGAGAGAGGAACAAACTGGTCCTTAGAACAAACAGTACAGTGCATCCTGCTTGTGATGTGTTTCACCTTACAAATTTGCTGCTGCTGCTGCTGCTCGTGGTCGTGGTACTGATGATGATGATGATGGTGGTGATGATGATGATGATGATGATAGTAACAACAACAACAACAACAATAATAATACAGTGCCTGGCTGTTTACAACACACATATACGGTTATTATTTTCAATTCCTGAGTTGATGGTACACTCTCTTACTTTCTGGTGTTTGTACAGTGCTTTTACTGCTGCCTGGAACATCTCTCCCCTCTCTTTGCCAGACTGTTTATCCTTCAATATCAATTTAGGTATCTCATTCTCAGGGAAATAATTCCTGACCCATTCTACTCCCAACCCAGGTGAGGAGCCTTTCTGGGTGTTTTCTGATCCCATCACTCGTGTTGTAATTGTCTGTTATATGTCTGTATCTTTCCATCCTCTTTCTATGATAGCTGGTGTTGATTCTTGTTCATCTTTGGACTCCCAGAGCCCAGAACAGGGCTAGGCACGTGGAAAGTGCTCAACGTATGTTGCCGTATGAATGAGTGAATGAATGAATGAAATTGACCTTCATGACAATTGCATCAGGAAGGTAGATGGGGCTGGAAGACGCCTGAGAGATGGCTCACGCCAATTCTCCACCTCAGATAAAGGAACAAAAATCCCCAAATTAAATAGATCCTGATGGCACCCTACCTACTAGTGGTGGAACCACAATGGACCCAGCCCTTTGACTAGTTCAAGACTATTCTTTCTGTTTGTTCTGAGTCTGTGGTCTCCAAGGGACCTCAGGATGGTGTTATACACATAGGTCCCTTAGTCTTGGGCAGGGAACATTCCAGGCAGTAGTCAAGGTTCAGTGATGGAACGGACACTGAGGTTGTCCTTGACTCCTCCCTGCTCTGTACTCTGCATAGCCAAGCAATCACCAAGACCTGCCAATTTTACCTCCCAAGAAGTTCTTGCATCCACTTTCTCCTCTCCATCCCTAATCTTTCGATGATAAAAGGCCACCCTGACACTGCAAAATTTTACTAATTGATCTCTTCTTCCGATCTACCCTCTACAGAGGGTTATACAGAACCCTTCAGTGGTTTTTACATGACAGTCCCCTCCACCCTTCAATGGCTCCCAATGGCCTTGGAGAGAGCCAGAATTCCTGAATGTGGATTACAAAGCCCTCCATCGCATGGCCCCTGACTTCTGCCAGAGTTTTTATTTTCCCATCATCCGCAGGCTCACACTCTATGTTACAGTAACCCTGACCTGCATAGAGTTCCCAGTTCACACCAAGCTATTTCAGGTCCCCATGCCTGTGGTCATGCCGTTCCCCCGACCAGCGATGGTTCTTCTCTTCCCCTCCATCTCCCCATCTTGCCTGACTCACTCTTACTCATCCTTTGCCTTGTTGAAGCCCCCAGGTTGAATCAAGAGCTCACATAGCAACATTTGCCCACCTCAGGGTCAGCAACCAGTCCTGCTGCCCGTCTATAGCCCCCGCACCTGGCTTAGCAGGTGCTTAGCAAAAGCAGGTTGAATTAGACTCTACTAAGAGTTAAGATTGGAGTTTTAATCCTATCCTCTTACTAGCCGTGTGGTCTTGACAGTATCATTTCCCTTCTTTGGACTCTGATAGATGTATGTTGTGTAACTACTATGGGTAGACCTGATAGAAGGTTTAATTTCCTACACTGTGAAATGGTCCTAAATTTTAAGGTTCCCTCAAATTCTAAATGAGATATCTGCCACATCAATTCCACAGGCATAATTTTCCCCCTTCGTAATAAGGGGTAGTATGTAGATGGTGGCTTGGGGGCAGGATCAGCTGTAGCCTGATGGCCAAGAAATCGGACTTGACATCAGATGAAGAGCTTGTGAGCAACTGATTGATGTTTTCTTAGAAACCCAGTTTCCTTGTCTCAAAGAATGGGAGTGATAAAAGGCTTTCCTCGAGGGAATGGGAGGACAGAGTGAGATGCTGTGTGTGATATGGTGTATGGACCCTCGTGTTCAGGGTAACCGTAGAGAATGGCTCTTGGGGGCCTGTCTCACAGGAGGGGAATTACAAGAGCTGTGAGGCTCAGTGTCTGATAGGTGGTACAAGGTATGGATTCTGTGATTCCAGACTTACATGGACAGGGCTCAAATTTTCTGTCTAAGGAAGCCCACCAGCCCAAAAGACTGGAAATAGCTCTCCCTTAGTCATAGCGCACCACAGCATCTGAAGTCCGCAACTAGCCTTGCCAGCGCCCATGCCTGGGAAAGGCTCTTCTGGCCCAGCCAGGGGCTGGGATTCTCTTCCTCCGTCTCCATCCTGGACAGAGCATTGTTCTGTTGGTTTGCTTTTAAGGTGGAGGTCCTGTAACCTCTCCTGTTGCCTTTTGGGTGATGCTAGCCCAGCCCTCTGAACAATACTTTTGAGTTGGATGGACAGTCTTGATCAGCTAGATAATGGGGTGGGAGAAACAGCTACGATGCCACCTCCTCATTGCTGCTGGGATGTGTTGCCAGGGATACCAAAGGCAGGGAAGCCAAAGAAGTGGAAGAAAACAGCCTTAATACGTGTGTATGAATGTGTCCATGTGTGTGTATGTGTGCACGTGAGTGCTTGCACGCTCCTGCAGGAGAGCTAGAGGAAAAGGGAAGGTGAGCATTTCAGAGGAGGCCTGACATTTTACCATTTAGATTGAAATCATCCCAGGTGGATTCCCATTTCCATTCACTGTATTAGGTGACCCGCTACATTATGCTACATGGTCAGAATAAGTCCCAGAATCTTGGCCCCTGTCTCTCCCCTTCTTGTTCCTTGCCATTTGCCTCAATCCCAGAGGTGACAGAGAATGCCCTTCTGAAGTGCCCTTGTAGGGCAGGCAGGATGCTAGGCTCCTACATGCCTCACCTGCTTTCATCCTGGCGGTACCCCTGCTGGACTGATGGTGCTACTGCTTTTGTACAGATGGGGGCAGTTAAGGAGGTCAGCGGTGTCGGCTGTAAGGTCAGAAGGTCCGAGCGAATCCCAGGTCTGCCTCTTCTTAGCTGTGTAACCTTCTCCTGCTGCTGTGTGTCCCTGTTCCCTCACCTGTAAACAGCAGTACCAGCTCCTTTCGTGGAGCGGGATGCTTAGTGCTGTGCATGGCATGCACAAGTGCCCAATAAATGGTCCCTGCTATCACTGACTTTCCCCAAGGATGAGCAGTGGGAAAGGTAGGAGTTTTTAATTCAGTACCTGCCATGAATGGAAGGATAACATGACTGTGGTTTCACCTCTGTTGACAATGGAGAAAGACAGATGGGTTCTCGGAGAGGGCTGCCACTCTAAAACCTGACCTCTTTCTGCTCGCCACGTTCCCCTGACTCAGATGCTGGGCTGAGGAGGGTCAGGCCTTTGGAGACCTATTGAGTAGGAGTGGCAGCGGCTGGTCTCTGAGAGCCAGATGGTAACCGGCAGGGAGGAAGAGGCTCCTCCTGTGGACAAGCTGGGCGCTGGCCCTTCAGCAACTCCCATCCCCTCACACACCTCTGGGGCTTTGGAGATTGTTGGGATGTCTCTCTGACATCATGAGCTAATAGGTCTAACTGGCACATTCTTTAAATAAATGCTTCATTCAGGAACACAGAAAAAAGATAATCACATCGAGTATTTTGAAAAAGTGATTTTAATCTTGGGAGGATGGTAAACTGGCCTATCATGAGTGTCACCAGGATCTATTCCCAGCTCCAGTGTTAGCCAGCTTTGTTACCTTGAGAAAGTCTCTGCACCTCTCTGGGCCTTACTTTCCTCACCATAAATGTGAGAGGGCCGGAGCAATGGCAGTCACTTTGCTGTAATGTCCCTTCCATGCTGGTCTTCTATGACTCCACCCTCAGTTGTTTTTGGTTTAAATAGGCAGCAATCCCTCGTTATTCCATCTTTCATCAAACTTGCTCCCCACAACACCACAGTACCTGCAGAAGAGCATCTGTACCTGGTGTTCACAGTCCTTTTCAGCCAGATGCCCGTGATCTCCGGGGTCATCTCTCTCTGCTTTCCTTCTCTGTGTGGGTAGGGACAGGCTGAGTGCTCTTCGGAGAAGCACATATTAATAACAGTGACTTGTGTTTGCTCAGAGTTTTAGAGCTTACAAAGGCATTAATATTACCAGTCACACAGCTAGGCTGGGGTAAAGAGCTTGCATTCAACTTCAAAGTCTATACTTTTAACAACCCCACATTACCTATGCCTTCCAAGGATCACCTTAAGTTGCAGTTGGAATTAACCAATGTTCATTAAACAGACCAACAAATTCTGTTTGGATTTGATTTAAAAAGGAAGAAAACAGAGCCCCTTCTCATATCCAGTTACTCAGTTACTCATTCATTATATATTTATGAAATGCTTAATATGCATCAGGCACTACTTTGGATAACGTGGTGGGAAATTAGAGTCAAATGCAGCAGCTGTCCTCAGAGGGCTTCCAGTCCAGAGGTTGCCACATATGGGTCCGTGCCAACCTAGTGCAATGTTATCAGTGCTGGGCTAATATGATGAGATGTAATGTATGCAATTCTGGAAAGAGCATGGGTTTTGGAGTCTGAATCCTGGTTTTGAGTCATGGTTTTGCCAGTAAGTAATTAAGAGTCCTTGGGTAATTCACCCACTCTTTCTGAACGTATTACATATCAGTAGTAATACCACTTAGGATTTTGTTGGAGTTAAATGATATAATGTTCATAAAGTACCTAGGACAGTGCCTGCCACACATGGGCAGTTCATACGTATTTATGATTATTATTAATCATCAGCACAGTGGGAGGGCAAAGTATGGCTGGACGATTCCACCCTGGCCAAGGGCTGAGGCAGTACCATGTGAGCTGTGCCTAGAACTATGATATGGTCTTCCCTAGGGGGCATCCTAGTTTGGGGTGATGGGACAAGGGTGGGGCAGTGGGCATTCCAGGGAGAGCAGATGGTGTAAGGAAAAGCACTGAAGTGCTGGCAAGTGTAGGCAGCCATGGTGAGTGGGTGTGGCTGGTTGGTGGGGGTGAGGTGGAGCAGAAAATGATGGCGGATTATAGTGGAAGGTAAATTGGGGTCATAGACCATAAAGCACCTTGGGTGCCATGCTGAGGAAGTCAGCCATGGCTCTAGAGTAAAGGGGAGGTACCGGGAGTTTGGACTGTGTGCTCGGGAAGTGGCAATGCAAGTGGCAACGTTGACCGATGATGCGACGAGGCTCGAGATGAAGAAGTTGACTATTCGAGTATCCAAAGGCCAAGGCAAGAGAGGATGAGGGTCTGGGCTACGGCACGTGGTGAAGATGGGGCGGAGGATGAGAGGATGGGCTGAGAGGTGATGCAGGAGGTGTTGGCAGATACTTGGTTAGTGAGAAGAGGATGCTCACTAGAGGTAGACCAGAGATTTTTGTTTTTTGGTCCATATACCTGGGTGAATGGTGGGGCCATGACTCAAGAATGAGAAAACTGAGAATTGATTAGAAGGTTTATGAATAATGTTCGGATTCAGCTTTGAACTTGGGTTTGATGTGGCGAAGTCCTGAAGGCAGTTGGCTCTGCAGGTAGGGAGCTCAGGAGGAGTCTGGCCCAGGGCAGAGATCTGAGTGCTGGCCAGCCAGGCATGGTGGCTCCCACTGTGGGGAGCCCCAAGTTTCCCTCAGGCAGGTACATGAAGGGAGAAGAGGAGAGCAGACCAGAACTCTAGACAGCATCAATCTCCAAGGGTCTAGCCAGAAAGAGAAGTCACACTGAGATGTCCCCAGGGATCCCAGTGGGTAGGGGCCACAACACAGGGCCTACCCATGGTGCCTGCTTTTGAAGGGAGGGAGGAAGGTACTGCAGAGCCCAGGCCCCTGGGCAGCCAGCCTTGGAATGTGGCCTTCGGGGCGGTTGTCCAGCCTCGGGATCAGAGGCCTTTGAGTCCACAGGTTAGTTCCCAACAGCCCCACAGTCCCATCAGAATTTCTGCATTAGTCTTGGTCTCTCACTTGAGGTTTGACCTTGACCAGATCACTTCCCTCTGTGGACCTCAGCTTCCTCATCTCCACCGTGGTGATCACACGTAGATGGATGTTCCTCAAAACTCCCCATTTGTTGATACTGAATGTCAACTCTTGTGGGGGCCTTGGCCCTACCTGGATGTGATTGTCTCTGTCCCTGAAATGGGGTGAGAATGACACCAGTCAAAACTGTTTCTGGGAACAAGTCATTTCTGAGTGGTTCCTGCTTAAGGGCCAATAACTAGGAATGAGGACTTTCTAGAGTTAGAACAAATCAGGGCTAATTTACACGGGCTGAATTCCTGTCTCTGTTCATGTAAAACAAATCTCTTGGTCTCCCGATTTCCCTTCATCCTCATTTAACCCTTTGCCTCTCAGCTTTGCCTTTGGTGGGTTTTCTTCCTCACCCACTCTTTGACTTACAATTTAAACAACAACAAAACACCTGGCCCTAAATGGAAAGTCTTTTCATCAGCAAAGAAAAAAAACATCCGTTGGATTTTTTCCCCCAGCTGTGGAACTTGCAGAGATAAAGACCTGGACAAGTAGCTGGTCACTGGCTCTGCGTGGCAGGAGATTCAGCTTCTGCCCCCAAGGGAGTGACATGTCTGGAAGAGGCCGGAACATCCCAACATTCTGGTAAGGCACATCATTATGCCCAGTTTAGACATGTGGAAACGAAATCTCAGGGAGGTCAGGCGTCGTAACCGAGGTTCACAGCGAACAGCCTCAGAGCCAGGATTCAAACCTAGGCTGGTCTCACTCCCAAGTCCAAGGTTCCCTCCTGCTTCCCATCCCCACGGCAAACTCCTTTCCCCAGTAGAAAGGTTTTTGCCTCCAGGGTAAGTCATTCTTCAAGCCTCAGTTTCCTTATCTTTAAAGTGATAATAAAAATTCTGGCTGCGAGCCCTTGTGCGGTTGGAAAGAGATAATGGATGTGAAAGTGGTTTTAAACTGTACAGCATTAGCATGAGTTAGTCATTGTCTGATTTTATTATTCCCTGGGCAGGGAAAGATCAAGTTTTAACTGTCCGGCAGATAAGGTAATCTCTCCCATTTTTAAGGATTTCAGATGTCGGGAAAGGTGACTCTTCCACCCATGCCTGGAGAGTCTTAGACTTTTCTCTGCGGAATCACTCAATGCTATCTCCTGATGGGAAAGCTTCTTCTTGGGGTGGGGTAGGGGGCGGTTGTAGTGGTGGATTCCCTTTTACTGGGAGGGTCCTTGATTTGCTAAAGCAGTTTATCAGGCAACTTAGCTTTCCCTCCCCACTTCCTCCAGCGGCAGGGACATTGGGCGTCAGGAACCTGGGAGTCGCTTTAATCCTCAGAACTGATAGCATCACCTGGACAGCCCCGGCTCCCTGCTCTCTATCATATGTTGGGGCACATTCTTAAATTTCCCCTGGATCACTATTTAACTGGAGCTGGACTCTGAACTCCTTGTATCCTCAGAGTCCCAGATAGAACCTGGCTGATACCACTGAAGGTGATCAGTGAATGTTTCTTCATTTATTCAGCGTGGTCATTCATCCCTACATAGACTGAGTGTCTGTATGTGCCCCAAACTGCACCAGTGCCCAAGGGTACAATGGCGAGCAGCATGGAGGGTGGTGACAGTCTATTGGAAGAGCTTGAGCGTGCAAAATATGCAAATTATAAATACTAACTGCCAACTGTGACACATCCTTTGAAGAAAAAGTCCCAAGAGCCAGGAGAGCAGAGGTGGAGGGACCTGACCTGCTTTCCCTAGGGATGGGATCTGAAGGACAGGGTGGCATCGAGGGGTGCCGGTGGCAGAGAAGGCATCCCCAGACTAAAGATACAGCATGTGCAAAGGCCCTGAAGCAGTGGAGAGCTCGGCGTGTGGGAGAACCTGCATGGAAGATGGGGTGGCTGGAACCCAGAGGCTGGGGGAGAGGGACCTCAGTCTGGTAAGGTCTGGCCTTTATCCTCAGTGATGGGAAGCCATTGAGAAGTTTTAAGCAAGGGAGTGACAAGACCACATGTGTGTCTTAAGGTCACTTGGGCAACAGCGTGGAGAATGGATTGGAGCTGGGGCGAGCATGGAATCAGGGAGACTGGCTGGGATTATAAACTCAGAGAGCACTAAACCCCTCTGCTTCTACTGGCAGCCTGGCAGAGAGCTGAGTTGTCTGAACGTGGGCACCACCATCAACTAGCTGTGCGGCGTCGGGCCAGACCCATCAGATTCCTACATCCACATGGTTTCCATATCTTTAAAATGGGGGAGGAGCTATTTTCCTTGCTTGACTAATTTTTTCCCCCTTAATTGAATAAATTGAACACCAGTTGGGAGTCCTTTACAACACAGGCTGGGAAGAGGTTACCAAAACCAGTCCCTGCAGGGCCTGACTTGGCAGGTGCAGACTACTGCAGCCTCCTTACCCTTGTTCTGTACACTAATAGAACCATCTGCAGATGTGTGGTTGGTTTCCTGAGCCTGATCCCAACCACAGAGAAAGAGCAGCAGCTGGGTCTTCCATTACTGATGGCACAAGCCACTCCTGCCTCCCCCATCTGGAATGAGCTCTGTGAGCATCCGTCCTTTCCTCAACTTCTGTGAGCGTCCATCCTCCCACCTGTAAAACAAGCCTACGGCATCGAATCCTCCAGGCCATGTTGGTTAAGTGCTGCTACAGGTCAGGGTCAGGCTCCAGGCTAGGCTCTGGGGACATAAGACAGACTTATTTCCCGCCCTTGGGGGTGTTCATTCTCATTGCATGTAAAATTATGTATGTGAAAGTGCTTTAAAATTCTAACACTGTTTATACTTATAATGACTGTAAAGGAAGTGTTGAACTGGAAATCCGGAAACTTTGCTTTTGGCGCTAGTTCTATTCCAAAGGCATTACACCTGAGGCAAGTCAAGTGACCTTAGTCCCTGCAAATGCAAATTGGCTTTTTACTTTCAGTCCCTTCCTTATATCTAATCCAGGGGTCTCAAATGCATAATGCCTACAATGATTCCGGTAGGTATTATAATGTGTGAAGCAGGCAATAGGGAAAAGTGGAGACTGTGGCAAAAGAAAGAGGGCACGTTTGATTTAAAGGGAAGAACTTCTTCTTAGCTCCAGCAAATTACTCTTTAATACAAAGAGGCAGACTGGATCTAATTTCCATTTACCTTTAAAACATCTCTCAGTTTTGTCCTTTTCTCTCCCTCTCCCCACCTCTGTCATACTGTCCTCCAAATCTAGGTGTCAGTAACAATCTCTCAGGTGGCCTTCCAGCCTACAGTTTTACCTTTCTAATCTTTTTTTTACACAAACCTAAGCCAGAAGAATCTTCCCACTGCCTCCCTTCCTCAAGAACCTACAATGGCTCCCTGTAGACCCCAAGTCAGTTCACTTCACATTACCTAGTATGTACTGAATACTTTATGGTGTGCCATGGAGGCTAAAAGCATGAGTTACAATAAACAATTCTGTCACTTAAAAATCTAGTGGACTGGGACAGGGTTTAACCTTTGTGTTACAGACCTTAGAATCTGATGAAGATGACAGGTTCTCCTCCCAGAAAAAAAAAAAAAAGAAATACACAAATACATTTTACATACACTCTGCAGAGGCCAACCTTGGCACTGCTCTTCTAAGAATCACAGGTTAAAAATCCCCTTCTTCAAGAACATGCAATGCTTAGGGCTTAGTGTGATGAAAAGAAAGAGGAGGAGTCATTCCCACCAAAGAAGCCCTATGGAGGAGACATGATGTCACTTTGAAATCACACAGCCTTGGATTTGAATCCAGGAGTTTCCACTTCCCGGACGTGTGCCCTGGGACCAGTTACTTAACCTCTCTGAGCCTCATTTTCCTCCTCTGTAAAAATGGCAATAATACTCCTCATTTCACGATGAGGATGAAATAACCATTGTGAAGCACAAGCTGGTAGCATTACTCAAGGAGTGTCAACACCTTCTTTGCCCCTTGGCCCCTCCCACATTTCTCTGTACCCCTTCCTTCATACCACCCCCCGATGCAAATACATTTGGTGCTATCAGGACCCTTCTGGCTGCTGGGGAAAATCCTACTGCTCCCCAAGCCCAGAGTTGAAACAGCTTGTTTATCCCTGCCCTCTCTCTGTTGCTCTGTCCCTACCATTCATTCATTCATCTTGATTATAGACTGAAATCCTCTCCAGGCTTCTCAGATTCCTCCTTCCTCTGGGCAAGCCTGGAACCTCCCTCTGTGTGTGTGTGTGTGTGTGTGTGTGTGTATGTAGGGAAAGGGAGGATTGGGGATGAGAGGAAGCTCTTCCATCTTTGATTTCTCTTCTGTGCATGGTCTCTGGCAGGCCTGAGACATTGGGGGTCTTTCTGACCTCTTCCTCAGCCCTTACATCCAACCAGTCACCAAGTTCCCCCAGGCTCCTGGCCAATGACCTTTGTGTTCTGGCATTGATTGTTTTATGATTCTCGGCAAGTTCCTCCTTAACTAATCCCATTTCCAATCCATCCTGGACACTGGCACCAAACTTAACTGAAAGCGACTGTATCTTCTCATTTTTATGTCCTGGGTGTACAATGCAGAGCCTAGCCTATAGGAAGTGCTGGTGGTAGATTAAGGATGCCCCCGACCCCCGATTCTTGCTACTGCTTCCATTAAGAGATGATGTCTAGTTCCCTTCCCCGTGAATCTGGGCTGGTCTTAGAGACTTGCTTAACCAACAGACTGCAGCAGAAACAAGGCTGTGGGGCTTTTGAGGCAATGTCACGAGAAGACTTGTGGCTTCCAGGCAGATCTCTTGGAACTCGTTCTCTCAGAGCTGTGAGCTGCCACATAGGAAGTCCAACTATTCTGAAGCCACCAGGCCGTGAGAAAACCCAAGCCACATGGAGAAGCCACTTGGAAGAGCACTAATCAACAGGTCAGCTGATTTCCTAGTGAACAGCAATTTTGCTAGAAGCTATTTTGGGAGTGGATCCTCCAGCCCTCAGCAGCCACCGTGAGCATCACAGATGAACTGCCCAGCTGAGCCCTTCCCAAATTCTTGACTTATGGGAATTATGAGCAAGATAAAATGGTTAAGATCATTAGTTTTGATGTAGCTTGTTACACACCAGTAATAACCAGGATAGTGCTCAAAAACTTTTTGTTGAATGAATAAACAACTCCTTTGCAATAGTGCTATAATATTGTCCCTGCCCTATTTAAGAGCTCTTCATAGCTCCCCCGTTGCCTGAGTAATAATGTTTTGTGCCCTTAGTTGGCATTCAAGGTCCTCCATAATTTGGCTTCAACCTTTGGTTTTAAGACCTCATTGCCTTCTATCACTTGGTGTGGATCTGTGTGCTAAAGTATGTTTCAGCGGATTCCTAAACATGCAAATACTCTTCCCACATCATATCTTTGCTTATATATATTCCTTTCTCCACCCCAATACCCTTTCCTCCCACATCCGCACCTCAGTGGGTCAATAGTCAACTTGTCTTTGAGATGTGACATGTGACTCAGGTGCCTTCTCTAGGGAGCCCTTCTCTTTCTGGTCCAGAGATTGTTTGGTGTTTTTTTTTTTTTTTTAAGCTTCTGTTTCAGAGTTTACTGTGTTCTTAATTTCTTATGTCGGCTATTGCATTGTAAGCTCCTTGTGTTAGGTGGTGGGTGGTGAGGGAGAGGGGGTCCTAGCGCAGAACAGGGTGCACAGAAATGTCCTGTGTGGCTTCCTAGGCATGAATCCCTGCAGAGCTTGTGTTGAGACCTGCCAGCTTGTGGTATGGCACATGGTGTCTTCCAAGCCAGGTGTCTGTGTGCTGGGAGGGAGGTAGGGTATTTGGGAGAAGCACAGGCTTTAGCATAAGCTCAGGTTCTAAACTATAACTGTGCCGCTTGCTGTGTGGCTTTGAAAGAAATGCTTGAACTCTCTGAGCTCCAGTTTCCTTATTTGGAAGCTAGAGGCTTTGGATGTGAATGTGTAGCAAGGGCCTAGATCAGCGCTTGGCACGTGGCAAGCCATTAAGAACTGCTTGCTGAACAGATACAACAGAATTGCTGGTTGGCTTCTTGACCATCAGTTGTATTATGTCAATGTTGGAGAGAACTCCCCCCCCCGATCCCAAAATAGACAAATAAGTAAAAAAAAAGAACAAAGGACAAGAGAACAGTGAAGAGGCATAGTGGAGACCACCTAGCCACCCCCAACCGTATTAATCTGTGTGATCTTTATCAGGTCCTCACCGTGGTCTCAGTCTTCTCATCTGTAAACTGAGTGGTGGGCATTGGAATCTAAGCTCCCCTCCAGCTCTGACATTCCAAGGGCATTAAAGAAAAAGGATGAATCACCCCTTCAAAATACCAATATGGGCTGGGCCCTCCCCCTGTTGTCCCCATCCAGCACAGCTAAGAGCTCTTAATACGCAGCCTTCTTTCCTCCTGCAGCTGCCACCAAACTTCAACCCTCTTTCCCAGGAGTCTCAAGCAAGACTGATAATGGACCCCTGGCCTTCTCCATCTCAACAGGGAACCAGATCCCATTCCCAGACTCTGGGGGCCAGAGGGCCCTCCCCTAAGGGGGCTGGCTTCCCATGGACATTTGGCCTCAGTATGCTTGCGCACGAAGTGTGGGGGTGCTGCAAGTGTGGAAGAAATAAAGGGAAGAGTTGAAAACAGAGGGTTGATGAGTGAATTCTTGCCATCAGGGCAGGAGGGCTGGGGTGCTGGGAACCCTTGCCATTCTCTTCCAGGATTTTGAAAAAGTTGGTATGTCTGTATCGGTAATAGCTATAAATCTCCATCCTGGGGAGCCATGGTCCCCCTGCAGCTGCATAAATTCGTGGACACAGGCTGTCAAAGACTCAGAAGACACCAAGATCAATTTTCCTCCTTACAGGAGATAGGCACTAGGTGACCGCAGAGGACAGTTTTCTTGCCTCTCTGCCCAGAGCTCTCTACTCCTTTCCGCGTTGATGCTATTATTAGTATTATCAACATTAATAATAATGGAGACGTAACCGGCTGTGCATTAGTCACAGTGTTCCGGGAGCCAGCACCTCCTTCGCGCTCTTCTGGGACCGGCTGGGTCCTGCTGGGTCTTCTCTCTGCGTCCGGAACGGCTGCGGTCCTGCCCTTTGGGTCTTGTCTGTCCGGTGGTCTGTCTATCGCCGGTCACGTCTGCAGCCCGGGTCCTCCTAGCTCCCGCGGGCTCCCGCTCTGAAAGCCGAGAAGCTCGCCGGCTGCGAGCGGGTTTTCCAAGTGGGCAGGGGTGGGGAGGAGGGGCGGGCGGGCGGGCGGGCCAGCGGGCGGGGGGAGGAGGGGGCGTCGCGGAGGGGAAGACCTCGCATTGTAATCCAATGACATTGCCAACGTGGGGGTGGGGGCGCTGGCCTCGGCGCGCTCTCCGAGTTTTGGCTGCCCGCCCAGCTGGGAATAACTCTCTTCGCATAATTCGCGTGTTTACCAGGCATGAAAATTCTTGCTTTCGGCTCCCCCCTCACCCCACCCCTAAAGCCCCCTCCCCTTCCCCCCTCCCCACCACCTCCGCCCCTCGCAAGTGAAACTCTGTCTAAAAAAATATTGGCCCGGGGCACAGAAAGTTTTGCATAAATTCATAAGTGATGAATGGCTGATTTTAACGTTATTTGGGTATTTGTCAGAACTTAACAAATATACATGGGGACGGCGGTTCATAAACTTAAACATCTCAATATCCCCTTTCTTCTGGAAATAAATTACGTTTGTTTGCCCGGCTTGGAGTCTTAAGGTAGCCGACATTAGGAATATTTTAAAAGCCATCATCCATCGAGCATGTCTCCCAGGCGCCAGGAAGATTAAATGAAAGAATCATAAGATGGAGGTCTTTAACTTTTAATCCTTTTACAATGAAGCCTCAGATAGTCGCGGGGGCAGGGTGCCCTCTCCGGGGGGAATAATGCCGTTATTCCTCGGCTCTCAGTTAATGAATACCCTAACGTCTGTCCCACGGCTGACGGAGGCAGCGCCGGGGAGGGGGCTCCGGCTCCCGAGCCAGGCTATTGAAATGAGGAGCCACCGAGGCTGCGTCGGGAGGGAAGAAAGCGCCCGGCTGGAGGGACAGGGCGGGCGGGGCCGGGGGCATTGAGACTGCGCTGGGGACCCGGCGCAGGTTTGAAATAATTAGCATAGATTCGCCGGGACTGCGGACTGGGGGTGGGGGTTGGGGAGAGGGACGCCGGGAGGGTGGCGCTGGGAGGTGGCGGGTGTAGGGGGTGGGGAGGGAGCAAAGGAGAGCGACTTTGGAGTCCAAGATAAATAAAAGGAGCGCTGAGCAGTGTCAGGAAGCGGGCCCACGTGGAGCTGCGCGGATGGGCGCCACCGCTGACTGAGGCGGAGGGACGCACGCGAGTCCAGTGCCCGCCCCAAGAAGTTGGCTTTTTAAGGGGTGGGGTGGGGGTGACGTTTTGCACGTCCCTTTAGGAGATAACACGTTTTTTGCCCCTATCTATCCCCAAAGCTCAAAGATCCCGATTCTGATTTGTCCTCCCTTCCCACCCCCAAGTGGACGGAGTAAGTGTCCAGAAGAGGGGGCGCACCCCGTTCCCCATTGCAGATCCCAGTGGTGCTATTTTTCACTCAAATTCGGACCCCTCTGAAGCCCCTACCCTCTGAGTGCTCCTTAGATACTAGGGGAAGGGGAGGTGAGTGTGAAATCTCCCAGCTATCCCCAGCAATTCTGGCTGAGGGCCTGGGGTTTCAGGGGCTCAAACCTGTGACTGTTGATTCCAAGGGATCGCCTCAGTTAGCACCACCATAGCTTCCGGGTATGCAAAGGGTTAACTCGGGCTGGATATTGAGGTGGGGGGGGTGCGAGGCGGGAGGGGTGGCGGGATCGGGGTGGGCGCGCTCTGATCCCCCCCCCCATTCCTCGGGGTCAAGTTTCAGCGGCACTCCGCCCCCAGGGTAGGTGTGAAAGACACGTGTCCCCATTGTGAAGGGCCTGTCAGGCAGGACAAAGCGGCCGCCCACCCTCCCCCCCTCCCCTCGGCCCAGCCTGGGGTCAGCTCCAGGGGGCCGGCTGGGTGTCGAGGTCACGACGGGCCCGAGCTTTGGTGACATAGGGAGAAAAAGCTGGGAGACTGGCCGGAGGCCACGTGATGCCGAAGTGAGGAGTTTGAGAAGAGCACCCCCCATGAAAAACCGAGCGGTCACCTCCGTCACACCAGAAGAGGGGATGAGCCCCTTCTCCCAACAGGCGTAGTAAGCACAGCGGCACCCCCTACCCGCCCCTCCCACCCCACCCCCCATCAATCACCAACACAGAGAATCAGCAGTGTCGAGCGCAGTCGATTTTAGTGGTTTTCTTTAATCCTGCTCTGCACTTCTTTCTCATTTACTACACGGGATATTATAAAGAATAAATAGCAGATACTCTTAATTTACAATGATTAGTCATTCCATTTGTTCTCTATATTTACAATAACTGTAAAATAACATTGAACTCTATAGCTTCTTCGAGGTCCAAGGAAAACCAAAACACTTTCCGAAGAATGGAAAATAGCTTTTAAAAAGTCCTTCTACAAAAGTTCTCCCCTCCCTCTCTTTGTACTTTAAGAAAAAATAACTTTTCCCCCCTGCTTCGCCATGCGAAGGGCACTGGAATATAAATAGCAGGTTAACATTATTAGCAACAACCAGAATAAGTCTCTCTTTTCTCTGTTCTTTTTTTCCTTTTGCTTAAAATTTTTTTTAAAAATACAGTAGAAGCCGGTAACTTTTAACGTATAATACTGACCTTTTAATAAGTAAATTAAAACTGGGACCGTATATACACACACATATACATTCCTACACAGTTAAACAGTGCATTACATGAACCAGAAAGCTAGGTCTCTGTAGCCAAAAAAAAAAAAAAGTTCATTGAATCCCCTCGCGAGAGGGTGGTGGAACTGGTTGGAGACGGTGCGGGGGGCGTCGGTGGGGATCGATCAAGTGTCCGGGTGCGGGCAGGGGGCCCTGAGTTCTAGCATGAGCACTTGCACTCGGAAATGATGGGGTACTGGATGGGAATCCAGCCGCAGCGCTGGCCCCCGCGCCGCTGACAGCGCCACCGCAGCACCGTGAGGTGCACGGACTTGGACGGCTTGCACACCATGCCCTCGGGCACGGAGCACGAGCGCTTACTGAAGCAGCTGCCCACCTTCACGTAGCGCGGCCAAAAGCGGCTGCCCAGGTCGTTCCACGCGTACAGCACCGGGCAGAAGGTCTGCGACCACAGCCACATCTGTAACTTCCTCCGCAGCTTCTTGCTCAGGCGCTGCTTCTTCCCCGGGGCCAAGCCCTCGGAGAACTCCAGCCCTTTGATCTCGCTCGGCATGGCCCCCGACGGCCGCTGCCGCAGCAGCTGGTCCAGCTCGGCCAGGTCCTCGGCGCCCCCTGCTGCCCCCCCGCCCCCGCCGGGCCGGTCCTCGGGGGGCGAGGTGGCCATGAAGCCCGGATCGTAGTGGCCCCCGAGCAGCGAGCGCAGCAGCGTCTCGTTCAGATCCTTCTCCTTGGGGTCAAAGATAGGGTCCGGGTGTTCGATGAGGTCCACCAGGGGCAGGTTGTCGCTGGGAGCCGGGCGGATGTGGAGATAGTGCTGGCCGCCGGCCGGTGCCGCCCGCAGCCCCAGGACCACCACCAGGGCGTAGAGGGTGACCCCCAGGCTGGGGCAGCGCTCCATGCCTCCGGCGCGCGCCCGGGGCTGCTGCTTCGTCCCGCGTCCCCGGAGGAGAGCACGCCGAGCCCGCGGCGCCGCCGCGCTCCCCCGTCTCTCCCGAGGCGGCTCACCCGAGGCTGGGCAGGCGCAGGGCCGGCAGCATGAGTCGCCGGCAGAGCCCTTCGCGCGGCGCCGGCTCCCACTGGGGCGGAAAAAAGGCACACAAGTTGGCCGCAACTCCTCTCCCGGGTCTACTCGGGAAGGCGGCCGCGGCGGGGCATCCGAAATTACTCCAGGGCGACCGCGGGCGCGGGGGGCGCCGGCTGCTCGCTGCCTTCCCGGGCCGGCGGCGGCGCAGGGCGCGTGGACGGGCCGCTCTCCCCGCCTCCTCCTCTCGCTGCTCGTCGTCCGGCCGCTCTGTGCAGCGCTGCGGGCCGAGTCGGTCTTAGGGGCGCTTCCCTCCGCCTGCTCCGGGCTCCGTGGCCGGCTCTGCCCGGCGGACTCCAGCGGCGGCGGCGGCGGCGGCGTCCGCGCACGTTGGCACCGGTTTGTCTGTCTCGCAGGGTCCAAGCCTTTAAATTTCCTGCACTTTCAGCTCCATCACCATGGAAACCACTGACTCTCTTGGCGTTGCCCCCTCCCCCTTCTTCCCCCCAAACAACAACCCCACCCCCCACTTCTCCACCCCCGAGGAGCCGGAGCTGCACAGGCTCCGGGGGAAGCCGCCTGCACTCGCCGCGGCGGCGGCGGCGGCGGCTTCGGCAGCGCCCAGGCTGTGCCCCGCCGGACCCAGATGCCCCGGGAAGCCGACAGTCCGGCTGCCCGCCGGAGCTCACAGGCGGCGGCGGCGGCGGCGGCGGCGGCAGCGGCGGTGGCGGCGGCGGTGGCGCTTGGCAGGTCTCCGCGCAATTTTCTCTTTCCCCCACCACCCACCCCCCTTCTCCTCCTCCTGCAAAATGCACCGCCCCCCTCCTTTCTCCTGGAGCAATGCAACTGGGGCTCTAGGCGCCCCGCCAGGGCCAGTCCTGGGGAAAGCTCGCGGCGGCACTGGAGCCGGGCTGGAGGGTGCAGGGCCGGTTTTGGGGGGTGCTCGAGGTGGAGCTGGGAGGATTCTTACTAGCTGGGTACTCTGTACCGGGAGGGGAGCTTCGGGAAGGTGCTGGGGGCTCGTTTCTCAGTGCAGTTTGGTGCAAAGAATTTCTCCATGTGCATGGAGCTTTTTCCCTGGGCGCGTCTCGCCTTCCTCTCTCCCGGGCTCGGTCTAAGTCTCCTCCCCCTCCCCCCAGCGCGCGCGCGCACACACACAGACACACACACAGACACAAACAGACGGACAGACAGATGCACACACGCTCGCGCCGGAGGAGTCCGAGAGCCGCAGCGTTGCGCAGCGTGATGTAATTCCTAGGAAGCTCTCCGGCCCGTCTGTTATCCGGGCCCACCAAGGGGGTCTGCTCCTCACCCTCCTCCTCCTCCTTAGCCGGGTCCTGCACCCTGAGTGGGCCGAGCTGCAGGGGCGCGTCCGGCTCGCCTGCGGCTCCCCTAGCCAGCCGGCTCCGCGGGGCCGCCGCTCGGCTCCCTGGGGGCGGCGCGCCCTCTGCTGGCCAGCTTCAAGTCCTGCACCCGGCGCTGGCGGGGGCGGCCCGCGAGGTGGGTTTGTCTACTGTCCAGTCTGTCCAGCTCAGTGTCTGCTTCTGCGTCCGTGTCATTGTGTGTGTGTGTGTGTGTGTGTGTCCGCGCGCGCGCGTGCGTGCGCGCTGACGGGTCTGTTTTGGCTGCTAAAAGGTGAACTGGCAGTAGGACACGTGAGTCCTGGCTGGGGTCCGCCCCTGATAAAACTATGTCAACCTCGGACAAGTCACTTTTGTGGCACCCCACACCTTACTTTCTGCACTAGTGATGTAACTACATTACTCTTCCAGGCTACCTTTCTATGATTCTAAATAAACCTCCACGATGCTTTCTCTTCCAGAAGCAGTTTCTCTTTGATGGGAGATGGATTTCAATAAATGACACTTCCGGTTAGTTTCCCCTTGGATGAGGAACTGAATCCAAGCTTCACAACTCAAACTCAGTTTCCTTTGTGGTGGCTGTGGCTGAAGTCTGGAAGAAGCTGGAGAAGAGAGACTTGGCATGGATGGATCGAGCATGCACCAGGGTTCCACAGAGTGGAGTTCGGAGGTCTCCTGTGACAACCTGAATCACTCCGCTTTCTTTTCCCAAAGATCTGGATTTTCCTTTCAACCTGTATTGCTGCATTCCCCTGCCACCTCCTGGCACCTCCCCACCCCCAGAAGTTTATCATCTGTCTAAGGAAGCAAGCGCACTTTGTTTCACCATACAGTCTTTCTGCAGAAACCCCAACAATTGGGAGGGGTGGCCAGTTTCAGCTGAAAACATTTCCTTAAACATTCAAGTCTAGACAATATGTAGAATTAGACCATCAAGGTAGTGCCTAAAAGAAAACCTTGCTGTGATGAACACAGGAGGTAAGAACAACAAACTGGTTGTTTGAATCGCATTGATTCTGAAATAATGTGTGACTAGAACCTGGCACACAGTAGGCTCTTAAACAGTCCTCCTTTCTTTTTGATATGCTTTAGGGGGCATGGCAGTAGTCTGTTTCCTCAGGGAGATGAAATGTTCCAGGGCAATGCTGCCACTCCTGTGAATTAACTAAGAGAATAATTTTTCAGCAAAGAGTTCAAAGGCCAAATTCTAGCCCAGGCCTCCTGAGATGGTGAGTTCCAGTTAGTGACATTTTCTTGTTCTGTTCTTGGTTCCATCAGTCTCCTCTCCCTTCCTTCAAATCGTCTACTTTTATTTGAAAACCAACCCAGATCCTTGTCCTCTATTTAGATGGGGTCAAGGTGACTGAACAGCAAAACAGGTCCCTGGAGAATGAAAATGAATCGTGTTAGACAGTAGGTCGGGTGACCTCTTGGTAGAGTGTCCACTGGTTAAAGACCATGGGCAGAAACACAAGGGAGGAAGAATTCACAATCAACTGCTACCATCCAAGACCTCTGTGGTCCAGTTAAAGGCTGGTATGACAAGCGTGGGAAGAAAATATTAAAAGGGTGTGGAAAAAAAATCTACAAATTCCTGTAACCGCAGAGACCAGTGTTTTACCGACTTTTTAAAACGCATGCTCACTTTTGGTAAATATGATAATTTCATGCTATCCTTTGAATGTCTGATATTTTATGATACATGATGATGACCAAGAAAGTCAAAACAATTATAAACTATTCTGTGTTCAGAGCACACTTACCCTTCTTTACTTTGGAGTTCTGAAATGCCTCACTTGGGGACACTGCAATCAGCCCCCCACTCCAGGCCCCACTGGGGAGCCCGTATACTTAGGTACTGAGTGAATCTGGGGATGCTGTTTATCAGAGACTGAGCAGTACTAATATGTTAATGGTAGGGCTGAGCTTTAGCTGGGCTTGATAAAGAAAAAAGATGTATTTATCTGAGTCTAGAGAGGAGGAGATTTGAGTCAGCATGAAGAGGGAAGCACACCATATCAGGGACAGCCAGATGATCTGGGCTGTGGGGAGTGGGGGAATAAATTTCAGAAACGGGGAGACTCAACACAAAGACAACCTTTAGACCAGGTGGATCTCAGTTGGAATTCTCGCCCTGCCACTCACCTGCTGGGTTACCTTCTCAAAGTTAGCATCTTAACTCCAAACATCCATCTCCTCATCTGTAAAAGGGGATAACACGCGCCTCTTAGAATAATGTTGTATATAGGAGATTAAGAATGCCTAGCTTGTGGGGAGGGTGTAGCTCAGTGGTAGAGCTCACTCTTAGCATGCACAAGGTCATGGGTTCAATCCTCAGCACCTCCATGAAATTAAAAAAATAAATAAACCTGATTACCTCCCCTCCCCGACAAAAAGGAATACTTAGCTCAGCACAGCGCCTGGGGCAGAGTACAGGGTGGGCAATAGACTCGCAACCAGTGTTAGTTCTTTTGGGAACCCCTCCACCCTCGACTGGCCAACCATCTCAGGTTTGAGCCAGAGGGTCTTGAAGGGGGCTGGAATGCTGCTGGAATCAACTCCAGCACCTTTGGGCCTGCTCTCTGTCTACTCAGCATGGACCACTGACCTATTCCCCATGGCTGCTGGCCTGCAGGAGTTTGGAGGAGGGAGCCTGGTATTTCTTGGGGGACTCAACAGCCACCCCATTTCAAAGTTTCTGGAGGCTCTACTGAAGAGGGAGCTTGACAAGCAGGACAAAGAGGGTGTATTTATTCAAAAGGAAGCTGTAGGGGTGGGAGATGGGCTGAAGGAGGGATCTGCTTAGCTCTCTGATTAGGCCCTCTGTGGGGGCGGGGGGCAGTTGGACTTCAGTGAGGATTGGCCAAGGACTCGAGCCTCGGCAGCCGATGTGGGAAGAGTCCAGTGAATGATGTGATGGCAGGTCCATTCTTGGCTCTCTGCATCCCTGGATTCCATCCCCCCAACACGGTCTGGTCAAGGGAGATGGAAGCCCTCTTCTGAGCAACTGTTTCAGCAACTCCAGTCCAGACAAGAGGACCCAGAGGGCAGTTTTATGCATCTTTTCTTATTTCCGGCTGATTCTAAGAGCAATTCAACAATCTTGCTTTTGGGGGCTCTGGAAACGTGGACCTGAGGCAGCAGTGGGTGACGTGCAAAGGACATGGGGCTTAACATCGGAAAACCTGCAACCTACCAGCTGGGTGACCTTGGGCGAGTCACTTTACCTCTCCGGGACTCCCTGACACAGAGAGGTCAGGGGAGCATGAGGCACCACCAAAGAGAAAACATGACAGTGGCTGTCTTTTAGGCCCCGAATCATCCCGGGCTTATGAAAATCATCACCCTCTGATTCTGACTGTCTCTTGGGTCCCATACACGTTGAATTGGATGGGCTTTTTCTCAGTGAAACCACAAATGACATTTTGGGACTCGACCCAACTGAGCAAAGTGAAGAAAAGTCAGCCACAAAGCTGTCAACTTCCTCTCCTGACGGCAGGAGGAATGTGACCGTGGAGGTGGCTTCCAAGGTGGGAGGGTGAGGGATTCCCCAGAGGTTGTGGGAGGCTGGGGTACTCTGGCCAGTTCAAGACTCACAGCTCTGGGGAGGGGGGGATGGCGGGGAGTGTGGCTTCACAATACATTCCAATCTTTTGGGAGTGAATTTGTTGTTGATGGGATACCAGTTAGAAAAGTGAAGTTCTCACGAGCATGACGGAGGGGGTGGGGGGCCAGGAGGAGAGAAAGAGGGGAGAAGGAGGAGATGACGCCAAATCGTGGGCTGGGGTGGGAAAATAGGTAAGTGAACGGGAGATGCGTTTCCAGGAGTAGAGACAAAGCTAAGGGCCAAAGGAGAAAAGCGCTTGTTCCAGCCCTGACTGCCCCATCCCTTCCCTGGTCCGGCTCCGCTCCGCCCTCCCTCCCCGCCCGCCAGGCTCCACGCTGGGGAAGGGGGAGCCGACGCTGGAGCCCGGTGGCTCATTCATCTCCTGATAAACTGTTTATCTGAGTTTTAACGAGGGCGCCTCTCTTCCAGCCCTGGAGACAGAAGCCTCCTCGTGTTTAGCCTGCCCTGATGTGGGAGGCCTGTGGGTTGGTGGTGGGGAGGTGGTGCCGGCAGGTCCCTGGCCTCCCTAGCGCGCCGCCTCTGCCTTGGCCTTCGGGGCTGTCCCGGCTTCACGTGCCTTTCCTGGGCTGGTGTCTGGGTCTCGCTGGACTCGAAGTAGCCATCTGGAAAGGAAATCTTTTTGCTATTTGTCTCCATTCACTGTCTTAAAACACACACACCCTTTCTAAATACATACACACACTTACATAAATATATTTAAAAATCAAACACAACTTGGTTCTGAGTTGTGGGCTTTTACCATATGTGACCCAGGATTTCAAAGGCAGAATGACTGTCTTGCCACAGCTACAGCAGGGCTAGCGTAGGAAAGGATTCTCCAAAATGATGGAGGGGCTGTTCGGCAAAAAGACAAGTGTCACCAATAATAGAAATGAAAAGTATAGCGGTTCCAGGACTTGCCTCCCACCTGCCACCCATCACCCTTGTGGATTCACCTGAACACACGCTTTACAGACACTGATGCAGCTGGTGAGCATGCATCCCCCACCACAACTCGTACAGGAATGGTGAATACAAATACACCAGGATGCACACCCCACCACCCACGCTCCCTATCACACCCTGCCCCCAGCCCTCCCTTTGCCACCCAGGCTGTAAGGGTTCCTGGAGGCAGTCCCCCTTAGCCACCTACCATGAGGAATTCACATACTGCCTCCCCCCATCAAACACAGGCACCCATCTCAACCTAGGCTCACCTTTCCCCCATAGCCTCTCATCCTGCTGCCTCAGATAGATGTTTATTGAGATAATATGGTCTAGCCTCCCTTAGCCCCTCAAAGATTCAAGATAACAAGGAGACAGGAACTCAATGGAGTGAAAAATAAAGTGAAAACCACCCCTATTTGAGGTGGGTGGAGTGATTCACAGATTCCGGCTACTGACTCCACCAAACGCTAAATTCTCACATCTCTGAACTTTTTCCTGGCCCCGAACTCTGTCTCCTCCCCATCCAAGTATCATTGCAGACTTGAAATGACTCGCTGTGACCACCTACTGTCATCCATCCGTCTTATTTATCCTTTTATTCACCAGGCCTCTACCCCGATTCCAGACACTGTCAAAGAAAATTTGGGGGAAAGAGAAAGATAAACCAAAGATTAGAAGTCAGGTTGTCAATTGTCTGGGAATGAGGTGGAGGATCCCAAAAGGCTCCTTAGGGAATTCAATGTCCAAAGACCAAGAGGAAGTCACAGGCTAGAGGAGTGAGGAGGGGGCCTTGGCTGGATGATGTTTGGGGCTGTGAGGGGAAGGGCACACTATCCAAATTCTGCAGACAAGTTGGTATAGGGGCTCAGGATTGCAGGCTGCAAGATTGGGGGCTTATAGAGTGGGCCTTAAGCAATTTGAAATCCAATCTGAATTTATCCCTGAATTTAGAAATACTTGAAAGAAACTTGGGAAACCATATCAATATAGTGATTACAGGTCCTAAATATTTGAAGACAGCCCCTATTGAAAAACAAAAACAAAACTTTATTTTGATCGAAGTCTAGGCTCTTCAGCCCTAGAATCTTTGCTTTCAGTCTCTATGCAGGGATTATTTTAAGTGCAAAAGGAAAAAATCCCTTAAAATAGGCTTATAAATCATTAATGGTAATGATTACCTCCAAAGAGTAAGGTAAGTGGGTGGGGTGAGGAGGGGAGAGAGAACATCACTTCTCACTTTATTTTTGGGTAAATCTGCTTAAAAAGAGAGAGAGCAAGGAATCATCAAACATTTTGGGATTTAAGGAAAAATCAATGAAAGTTTAAAATCAGTGACTTTAGAGGCAACAACTTGCTCCAGCCAACAACTGTCACCCATTAGTAGAGCTGGGAATGGCATTTAAAGTTCTACGTGTTGAAAAGCGTTTTGAAGCCAGCAGCAGGCTGCGGGGCAGGGTGGGCTTGTATTCTTGGACGATCTTTGTTTCAGGTTTAGTTAAATGGTTCAGCGCTCCTGTGTGATGGTGAAGTGAGGGAGAAACCTACTGGGGAGATGGGTGTGCAGGGGTGAGTGTTTGTATGCATCGTGGAAGTATGTGACAGACACTGTTTCATGACACTTTAATCTCCCGTCTCAGGCATCTACAGAGAAATCAGATTGCTTTCCAACTAAAGTGATACCCACGTCAAAACCCACCACTGAGCAGAAAAACAAAACTAAACTAAAATGCACCCCAAACCAATCTCATGCTTGATCTAAACTCTGCAGTCTGGAATGAGTTTGGAATGGGGGCTGGGTACTTCAGTTGACAGTTTGGAGTACAGGGTTCCCTAATGAGTTCAAAAGAGGCTTTCTCTCCCAGTTGCCAGTTTAGAAACAAGACTACAACTTTCACATGTGCCAGGAATTTACCATCTGCCTTACAAATATTTTCTTATCTACATCTTACAGGAGCTTCTGGAGTAAGGGTGATTATCTCCCCATTTTATAGATAGGGAAATTGAGGCCCAGAGAGGTGAGGGAGCTTCCCGAGGCCATATTCTTTGACTCTAGGATTAACTAAGGAGGCAGGGGAGCCTGCTTGGCTCAGAGCTGTGGGCTCAATGAGGCCTTCCCAAATTATCGATCTTGGTTCTTACTGTTCCCATGGTCAGATCCATATTTGACTTGCTTCAAAGGTCATCGGTACCAACAGGCTAGGGAGATTTACTTTGTCCAGTGACTTCTGACAACCTGGTGAAGTGGCGAGGGCTCATTTTATCTTCCCCTCCCCCACCCCACCAGTGGTACCCCCTCCATAATAGAGCATGACTGTAGTAAAACAAGGCTTTTGATCAAGCTTCCTCACATCACTTTCAAGACAAACAATGTCTCTGAAACCCCCAACTGCTTTTATTTTTCTTATATCTAAGGTTTCACCTTAGGGCCTCTACCCAGCTTCATTAAAGAAATGCCCTCACCTCAATTAAGAAAAAAAAAAATCCTGGTATTTCATTGTTGTAATTCACAAAGCATATCTACAGAAATGAAAGGGGGCTTCCAAGTTATGTAAACACCTTCCCTGAAATTTCTAAAAGGGGTTCCTACCTTCCCTTTAACCCATCAGGCGTCTTCCACCTACCATGACCATTTTCCAATCTTTTCTGCTGCATAATTATTTGAGATCGTAAGTACATGTATTCATTAAAATACAAAGAAGAGTAAATAAAACAGTGGCTAGTTCTTCACCAGCACTGTTGGTGGGTAGACTTGTGTTTCAACACAAGATTTTTCTAAGGTATCATTCATTCTTTTCAGGATTTTTAGGAAAAAAATTAGGTTTGTAAGTTATTTGTATGTATGTATGTGTGTGTGTGTGTATATATATATATATATATATATATATATATATATATATATATATATATAAATTAAAAAAAATTTTTCCCCACCCATAGTTGAGAATGGATAAGGTCAGAGCCCAGTCCAACGTTTGGGCCCCTTCCTCCCCACAAAATGATTCTGAGAACTACAATTTCAGACAAGCGTTTCTTTCCTCACACAAAGGCTTAACCATGTTAACTAGTTAATGTAAAGCTTGATTAAACTCTCAAAGATAATCCCTAAAATGCTGGGAGAAGGGCCCTTGAAGTGCCAGGAGGTGGCAGGGAGGGGGCGGGCTGGGAATGAGGCAAGGTTGTGGTTCCAGCCTCATTTTCACTTTGCTGTGTTTCAGAAGTGAGTTACTGCAGCGGTTCAGCAAAAATACAGCGAGAAGAATGCAGAGTTGCTCCCTCACCTCCTGGAGGATTTGAGTCACCCTAGATGAGCCTTTAAACGTAATGAGAGGCATCGTAATTATCATGCCACGGATAGGGGAAGAAAATCCTGGCAGATCACATTTTATAGAACTTTGCTTTTCTTTCAAGCCCCTCACCCAGGAGGAGAGGCAGCTTCCTTTGAGACAAAATGTTTATGGCTCAGACTGCTTCCACAGCATGAAGGTTTACTTCTGAGGTAGTCCGATGGTTCTATGCGTGATTTCAATATGCTGCTTCTAAATATTTTGACAGCCAGGCAAGCTCTGGGGCACTCGTCCTTTTTTAGGGACCTCAGGGCCGTGACTGGTTGGGGGAGGGGGCTTGGTGAGGTCTCTGACTTGTCCCTGATAGCAGCTCCTCTTTATTCTGCAGCGATTAGGATCTGAGGTGAGGCTCCCATCTCTCACCAAAGTTCCCCCAAGTTCCCACAGAGAAGGAGGGCTTGCAAATATTGCTGGCCTGCCCAAGGCAAGAAGCTTCCTACTGAAGTGCACTGAAGGGCCCCTCCCAGTTCTCTCAAAGTCTTAGCATCCTGCAAGTTAGAAACAGGCTAAAATAAACTTGTATAGAGAAATGGAATGATTTATAAGTGTTCGAAAACCTCTAAGGATTTTCTTGGTTCCTCTCAAGATAACGTTATGACATTTGGATGCCTTTTCGAATCTGACCCTGATCTACATTCCTCATTCTCTCCCCACTCTCTGCCGTCCGTCTTCTATTTAGTGTGTCTAGAACCCCTCGGAGGCCTCTGCACAGCGCCGGCTCTGCCTCGCCGTCTTCTCTTTCTCTCTTTTGCAGGATCTTTTGCAGCCTTGTAGATTCTGCTTAAACATTGCCTCCTCCAGTCTTGAGTCCCTGTGGGCAGATTTAATTGCTCCCTCCTCTCAGCTCCTACTCCCCTTGGACCTTCCTCTAGGTTACTGATGATCAGACTTCATTCTAGGAAGCTGTCTGTTTTGACCACTAGACGGCAAGCTCTTTAGGGGAGCTCATCTCTCCAATCCCAGTGCCTAGCATTGTGTTTGGTATACAGTAAGTGCCTAGTGAATGAATGAATCTCCCAGCTTGTTAACTGTTCTGGAGACAAGAACGGATCCTGGTAGGGGGTGGAGGAAAACCATGGTGGTAAAAACTAATCCCGTCTCTTAATTAATGTGGCAAATCCAGACAGTAATCGCTTATGTTTGATCTTTTCTTATAAACAGGATCCCTCTTAGGTATCTGGAAAAATAAAAAGACCAAGTTGACCAAAATAGGTGTTTTACGTTTTAACTGGAATACACCAATGACTTGCCCACGCTGAACTGGAGATGGCCAGCTTGTTGTACCAACACCGCTAGCAGCCTCAATCCTCACAAATTAGCAGCTCGGTATCTTGAGGTCTGCTGTCTTTGGCAGCAGGAGTGAGCCAGGACAGAGGAGGGGTGAGGAGAGGTTGGCTCCAGCCCAGGAAGCTGCGGCTTGGGGTGGGGGTCGGGGAGGAGTTGAATGATCCCAGCTCATTCTGGGGGAGTCACAGCTGCTGGGACATGTCAGGCTAAACTCAGCCCAGGCCCTTGGAAAGGAAGATGGTGGAGTCCCCCACCCCCATCCCTGAGACCCCACAACCCAGTCCTTCTGGGAACTATTTTCTCTCTCTTCTGTCCCAACTGCTCCCAGTTCCTGCTGTCTTCTTGGAGAGGTGGATTCAGAAGTCTTTCCAAAGGGGCAGAAGAGCACTGATCTCTCTGAAGACCAGGCTCCTCTTGGTGTCTGATTCTTCTTTGTGTAGCCAAAGAGCTTTGCACCCCGTCCAGCTCCATCAGCGCTCGCTGGGGGTGGCTGGATCAATGAGTAGGTTCACTGTCAACACCAACGAGGTGCAATTCCCTAAACATCCTTTAGGTCCTCCAGGCTGTCATTCCACGGCCACAATTGTCCAGATAACCCGGTCAAAGGTGCCCCTCTGGGTATTCTTTTCCCAGCTTGCATGACGCAGCCCAATGCAAAAGTTTCTCAGGGGCAGCTTGACATCACTCGGGTTCTGTCCACCTGGCACACGGGGCAATGCTTTGAAGAAGAAATGGATTAAGGTATTGGATTACAGTTTCTGTAGCCAGGCTCGGGGCCTGAGCTGAATGTCCTCCCGTGAGTAGGGTGACTTGGCAGAACAATTCAGGCTTCCCTTCCTCCTGCCTCACTTTCCTCCAGTCTCCACTGCCCTCTTGGTAGGGGGAAGAGGGGACCGTCACTCCCCAGAACTTAAATCAACATTTTAGAGCCATTCTTTTTTTTTTTTTCTTTTAATGGAGATACTGGGGATTGAACCCAGGATTGAACCTAAGCACGCACTCTACCACTGAGCTATACCCTCCCCCTAAATCAACATTTTAGTAAAGGATAAACAGGGTCACATTCCTCATCTTAAGATGAGGTGGTCTGTCCTACCTCGTGGCAGCGTGAAGATGTGGGCAAGGTCAGTGGGTACTCTGAGTGAGTGACAGCCGGGCAGAGGCACAGCTCAACAAGAAAACTGATGTGAACTTCTTTCTTCTCTTCTTCTGCTTTCTTACCAATTACTGAGTTTCTCTTGCTGGGTGCCTGGTACAGTGCATGGTATTTGTTATATCATTCTGTCCTCAAAACGTCTCAGTTTATATGTGATGACACTAAAACTCAGGGAAGTCAAATGACTTGACCAAGGTCACCAAAATAGCAAGTGGTGGAGCTGTGGTTTAACTCTGCCTAACCCCAAAGCTTGTGGTCTGTTCTTGATCGCCTCTTTTTGCTTCATCTGGGATTCTGCTTCTGGTGTTCCTCATAGAGCTAACAAATACGGAAAGTGGTGGTGAGGACAGGGACAAAAATGGAATTCAAGGTGACTTACTTACAAAATAGTAGTATCAATTATTAATGGATGAAAATATATGTGGTTCGGCTTATAATGAATGGGAATTATATGCACCAACTTGGAGACAGTGGTTATATTTGGGGAGAGAGAGAGGGAGGGTGAAGTACTTGGTGGGTATTTATAGTTCTTTAAAAAGAGAAAGAGAGCTATCAAAGCAAACATAAAACAAATATAAGTCTTTGGTGTCCCAAGCCACAGTGAGATATCACTTCATATCCATTAGGACGGCTACTGTATGTATATATATCTAAGGAAAGGAAGTGTTGACATGGAAGTGGAGAAATTGGAACCCTCGTGTACTGCTGCTGGGAATGTAAAATGATGCAGCTGCTACAAAAAACAGTATTGCAGTTCCTTAAAATATTAAAAATAGAATTACCATATGATCCAGCAATTCTGTCTCTGGGTATCTACCCCAAAGAGCTGAAAGCAGGGACTGGAACAGATATTTGTACACCCGTGTTCGCAGCACCATAATTCACAATAGCCAAAAGGTGGAAATGATGCAAGTGTTCATCAACAGATGAATAGATAAGCAAAATGTAGTGTATACATACAATGGAATATTATTCAGCCTTAAAAAGGAAGGACATTCTGACACATACGATAACATGGATGAACCTTGAGGACATTATGCTAAGTGAAATAAGCCAGTTACAAAAGGACAAATACTGTATGATTCCACTTATATGAGGTACCTAGAGTAGTCAAATTCATAGATACAGAAAGTAGAACAGGGTTGCCAAGGGGGAGGGAGAGGGGGAATACGGAGTTGAGGTTGAACAGGTAGAGAGTTTCAGTTTGGGAAGATGAAAAAAGTTCTGGAGTCCCATGATGGTGACAGTGGCACAGCCAACTGTGGAGATGTATTCAGTGCTACTGATCTGTACATTTACAAATGACTAACATGGTGAGTTTCACATTATGTGCATTTTCCTGCAATTAAAAAAAAATCCTTGCTGTCCAGCAAGGCAAGAGGAACAGAGCAGCTTCACAGACAGTTCCGTGTCACATGCCATCCTTCTTTGGTTTGGTCCTCATCAGGGGCCGTTGGCCACAGGGTGAGATGAGGAGCCCCCTCCTCTGGGCACTCCCAGCGGGTGGCTTTCCTGACTAGGGTTCAGGGGGTTGGGCCCAGGGGGAAAGGGTACTTCTTCATTCTCTCTTCTGTTGCATAGCCGAGATCTGGATGCTCGGGCTCAGAGGAAGTTCATCTGAAAATAAAAGCAGTCCTTCGAGGGTCCCTGTGGATTGAAAAACTCCCTTCCTGGTCGTCTCTGAGGCTGAAGCGTGACTACAGCCAGCCCCCTGGTTATAGTACCAGCCCTGTCCGCCAAGGCAAATCTGCCCGACCTCAGAATCCCAAATTAGCACCTGGCCCTTCGATAGGGCAACTTTGGTTTAAAGTTTAAGTGAAACCTTGACAGTCCACGGCCTTGAGGGGAGGCCCGGGGCTGCTCTCATAGGATGCTCTTTCTTCAGAGGAATGCAATGCTGTGTACAGTGTGGTGTCGGCCGTCAGTTCCTACAACTGCAATTAGGGCCTTTCAATGGAGGTGTCAGCCACATTCAAAGTCTAAACCGTCTCACCCATGAAATTCATAATGGGATAAAAGTTCCATTCTGGGACTGACAGCTTCCAGTGGAATTTGGTGTAATCTTTTATTTATTTCCCCTGGTTGTAGGAGTGGGGAATGGGGGGGGCGGCTCTGAAATCTCCCCCCTCCCACCCCCCCTTCCCAAGCTTCCAAGGATAAAAATGAGGGTTGGGATTACATTTGGAGGGAAGCAAGGCTATATTTAAATATGCTTTGGAAAGTGTGGCTCCAGGTCTGAGGCAGTCCAGAGCGACAGCTTCATCCAGCCCGGTCTGGGTCTGGGACATTCCAAAGAATCCTATGGAGACCTGGCGCTAATTGGTTCCAATTTATCAGTTCCAATGTCTCGTGGACCAGGGCCAGATCTGAATGCCCGATGATCTGCGGGTACAGCAGTGCACTGGATCTACTCCAGGAGCCAAGGCAGCCGTCCATACTCTGCCTGGTTTTCACCGATGGCGATGGCTGTTTAATTAATTCTCAACTGCCTTCTCTTTTAACCTCAGCTTACCCAAGTCCTGATGCCATTAGCTGCCTCTTGGTAGATTTTTCGGTACCTCGGGTTCCTCTCATTTACACAAAAGCGGAGGCTTTCTGCGGTATTAAGGGGGCCGGGAGAGCCCGGGGTGGGGGCGGGGGGCGGATTTATTTGTAATTACAGCAGGGTTCCCGCTCCAGTCCCATCCCACCGTCCTGCCCATTCACAGGCTCCGGCCAGGGCTGGCGCCAAGATCTCCAAGTTGCCCTGTGTTTATGTCATTGAGACGAGGACAATATTTCAGTGTGGAGCCAAGCCACAGGGATCCACTCTATAAAACCCTCACTAAAAATAGACGCTCCAACCCCTGCCCAGCCCCCTCCCCGCCTCCGCGACTCCCCCACGCCTGCCCCCAGCGCCGCAGCACCCAGCTCCATTCGCAGGGAGACAGGCGTGCCAAATCGGCCCAATCGCGCAGCTCTGGGGGCCGCGAGCTCCTTTCTTCCCCGGGAGTTTTAACGCCGAAGAAAAGGCGTCAATTAGCAGCCTTTAGAGCTGACAGGGCAATTAAAGCTAAATTGCAAAACGGAGGGAGAGCTGGCTGGAGAAAAGGGGAGAGGGAGAGAGAAGGGGAGAGATTTCAAATGTATTTTTGGTGACAGCTGCATTTTTGAGGAGGGTGCGCTTCTCAAACAACTGGCTGTTTGGATATATTTTCACTTGAGAAGTGATATTTTCAGGGAACACTGATACTCCCAGTTTATGGCAATTTTCATGTTAGATCTGAGCTGCTGGGAAAAATTAAAACAAACACCAAATGAAAGGATCTTGTCTTTTTCCAAACTCTCCCAACTAGACTGCAGGCTGAGTTACAGGCAACGGGAAATTGTGAGGGTCCAAGGATGGGTGGCTGGGTGGGGCCCCTGCCACCGTTGGCGCTAAACTGTGTTTCGCGGGAAACTCCGTCTTAGCGCCTTGGCACACTTTCTGTCGTCAGCCTAAGACCTCAAGGTTATAAAACTACTAGGGAATAATCTTCTGGGGTCTACTCTGGAGTGGCCTTCCTTCGCAGTCAGGCTTTGGCTTGGGGTTTGGGAGGGCCTAAGACTGTCTCAGGCAGATGGAAATTGGTAACAACGGCAGTATTGATTTTGATTCCCTGTTGCAGCACACCAGTTCCGGGGGACTGCTGTGCACCAGGATGGACGCAGAGGGAGATACTGTCATCAGAGAAGTCAGCCTGGGGAAGCTGGAGCTTCATCAGCTCTTCACAGGCATCCTACCCTCCTTGGCCCCCCAGCCCCCACCCCCGACCCAGGGAGGAAACAGTAACCACAGTTCCTGAGAGGACACCCCCAAAGTCACTCTTGCTTTGCTGGACCTCACATTTCCCGTTGCATCACTAGAATCCTTTTCTCTTTATGCTCTCTCTCTACTGTTTTCTACAGCACATACCCTGCTCCTGGCTCCCAGCGTTGTGTTAAGGACTTCTTAGGCACTGAATGCAACACAGGCTCTATTATTGTTATCTATTTTATAGAAGAGGAAACTGAGGCACAGAGAGATTCAGGAACTCGTCCGAGGTCATCCTGCTGGTAAGTGGTGAAGCTGGGATTGGAACCAGATCTTAGTTTAAAGACTGTGCTCTTCAAGGTCCTGGGTTCAATCTCCCATACCTCCATTAAAAAACAAAAACAAAAACAAAAAACTTGGTGGTGGGTGTAGCTCAGTGGTAAAGGGCGTGCTTAGCATGCTCAAGGTCTTGAGTTCAATCTCCAGTACGTCCATTAAAAAATAACAAAAATAAAGACTGTGCTCTTGATCCTTGCAACATGTGCCTCCTGTTCAAGGCTCCCATGAATCTTCAGGAAAACTTACTAACTTGGGATCAGCGTTTGTTTGGATCGGGCTAAACTTCGAAACCCTCAGTAAAGGGGGACTTGCCACCCTAGGACACTGGTGATACTGTCAGGACAAAGTTCAACATGCTTAGAATCAGCAGTTTTGAGCTGAAGGGACCTGAGAGTGACATTTAGTGCTTGGTGTCTTGAGCTAGGGGCCAGAACTCCCAGATTTCTAAGAACTTATTCTCAGGATCATAATGAGACCCTATATTTTGAGACAATGTCTAACTTGGACCTTGCTATTTTGACAGCTCAGTGAGGTGAGAGGCCAAAGAAGATCACAGTGTGATACGGCAGGTGAAGTCAGAACCAGGCTTACATCCCTGTCCAGGACTATTTCTGCTAACAAGGGGCATTTTCAAGCACTGGTTTTATAGGTCCACTTGCACTGCTTGATTGAAGCCCCTTAGGGGGAAGGACTGATTTTAGGGGCTGTAACAGATATTTGATGAGTTAATGTGTAAAAGCAGTTTAGGAGTGGTCACAGGTAAGTAACCCTTGATATGCTAATTACAGACCCGTCGTAGCTGCGCTCAGAAGTCTTGGTACTCCGTCACAGTTTGGCCGCCTCCTCTCAATTGCTTAAATCAAGTGAAAGTACCTTTCTGTGTATATCCTGAGTTCTTCTCCATTCACTCCACACTCAGTAATTTTTTATAGAATGCCTACTATAAGCCAGGCACTGTTCCAGACTGTAAACAAAATGGGCTGATTCCCCAAGCTCCACCCTGCTAACCTGCTTTGTAACATATTGCTGTTTTGTATTGCTATGCGATCGGGGTTGGGTTTGATGCAGTTTGGATGATGAGAGACCCAGTTTGGTTTCTCTAACTTGGAGGCAATTACTGCACCTAATTTCTTTTGGTCTGTTTTTGCTTATTTTCTTCTATTATGCCTAAATGAATAGTTTTTACCTTAAAATTTTTTCTAATGAAAAAATTACAAAACAGGGAGTGTATAGCTCAAGTGGTAGAGCCCATGCTTAGCATGCACGAGGTCCTGGGTTCAATCCCCAGTACCTCCATTAAAAATAAATAAATAAATAAAATATAGAAATAAATAAACCTGATTACCTTCCCCCACCAAAAAAAAAAAAGGAAAAAATATGAAAAAGAATATATGTGTGTGTGTATGTGTATATATATACACACACACACCTGTAACTGAATCACTATGCTGTACACCAGAAACTAATACAACATTGTAAATCAACTATAATAATACTTCAATTAAAAATACACACACACACACACATACACACATACACACAAAGGAAAAAAAAATGAAAGTCTCCTCCACCCCTTCCTAGAGTAGCCAGTGTCAATAGTTTGATAGTGTATATTATCCCCTCATGGTATGTATATATAATCATCATGTTGTGTTTAATATATGCTCATATATATGAGGCAGGGTACAGGACTGGGGCAATTCAGTCAGTGGCGCAGGAATAATCACAGTTGTAATTTTGTGATCTGCACTGTTGGCATCTTTTACAGGCCTCATGGGATATCATTAAGAACAGAAATAAAAAAAAAATACTAGAAATTTCAAAATCAAGTTTGTGTGATGTTCAGAAAAGAGGAGGCAGGAACGCATCTCACAACCCTCTCACTTTGCCGCCCCTTCCCTGAAATCCTGGGCCCAGGACAGCCTGAGCCTCGATTTGAAGCCTAAGGGATGGGCCTTAATCTGAGGTGTTTTTCTTTCCCCCCTTTTTAATTTTCTAAACAAAAGTATTCGATCTTATTTTCATGTTATTTTCAACTTGCTTGATTTATTTAACACCATGGATATACATCCGTGACAGTACTTCATTCGTTGTAATGGCTTCATTCGTTGTATGTATGTATTCGTACTTCATTCATTGTAATGGCTGCATGCTCTTCCATAGCATGGATGTATCATGAATGAAAAAAAAAAATAGTACTAATAAGGAACATTTTGGTTTTCTCCATTTTTTGGTTTTTATAGACAAAGTTGCAATGGAACAGCTTTGATACGTGTCCTCTGTTGACTCACCTGAATATTTCTTTTGGATAGATTCCTGGAAGTGAATAATTGAATTTAAGTGTTTGTTGTATGTTTATAATTTTGATACTGCCAATTTTTCTTAAAACCATGTTTCAATTGGCACACCAACCAGAAGAGCACCCTTGACCCACCCATGTTACAATGGACATTTTTTGGTTCTTTATATGCTAAGGGTAGGAGTTGATCAGTGTCAGACCCACCAGGGAGGGAAGAAAGCAAACCCAGGCTGTCCTGAAAATTCTGCTCTGGTCAAGTCTCGCTTAAACAGCCACACCCAGCCAAAGTAGAGCTGAGATGATAATGTCATACTTGGGGATGTAGGAGATCACCCTTAAGGAGATGCTTCAAGAAAAGGCCTTTGAAAAGTAGCCGGCTTCAGGAGAAAGGGCTGTGGGCTGAGAAGGAGGAGTTAGGAGACTGGCTCCCACCTGCTTTTTGCCACTGTCACCAGGGGGAGGTCACTACTTAGAATTCCAAGAACCCCAGTTCCCTAAGCTGTCAAATAGGAGCATATCCTGTAGTCTTCAAGCTTCATGGGGTTTCTGTGAATTTAACATGCTCCAGTGTAGTATGGGAAAGTGTTTTGTAAAAGGTGTGTCATTTTGATACCTGCAGATTCAGTGGATCTCTGACAGGGAGGGCAAATGCTTAGTATTGACATGAGCACACCTTGGATAATGATATCGAATGGCAACAGATTGAGGTCCTCGCACTTACTACTCCAGGATGAGTTTCCTCTTTGACCCTGAGTTGGAGACCACATGCTGGCCCCTGACATTTTTCTCTCTGGTTGAATGGATTGATGCAGGTTAATGCCTACTGCTGGGCCTGGCTTATGGGAGATGCACAGTCAATTCTCCTATTTTGCTTCCTCCACCCTCTGTCTGACCCCTCCCTTCATGGCATGGTAGACATTGATTTCCCCTCCCCCACTTTTTGTGGGTTGGTTTTTTTTTTGGCATAAAGAATAGGAATAATTATGCATCATTGCGTCCAGACATAGTCATGTTCCAATTCCAACTTTGCCGTGAACTTTATTATATGATATTGGACAAAGTGCTCAGCCTCGCTCAATCTCAGTCTGGTCTAGAAAAGAGATAATAGTAACTGTCTCAGAATCCCTGTGAGGTTGAGATGAAATGATGGTGCAGGGCACTATTCCAATGTTTATGCCCCAGAACAGTGAGGCGTTTTACATCATTACCCTTCACATCATCTTAGTTGAATGTTCATGACAACAACAACTAACACTTTGGTGTGTTCCCGCTTACAAATCCCTCTATCCATTTACTTTACTTCCAATCAGATAAGATGTCATGAAACTGTGTCTCAGGGAGGTGAGGGAATTCTGCAAAGTCTCACTGCTGGAGGTGATGGAGTGACGTTTCTGTGCTAGGCGGCTTCCCTGCCACTGACTCCATCATGTGTTCTTGATTTGACCCTGGTTCCAGCTTCAGAGGCCCATGGCCATTTGTCAAATTCTGAAGCAAATAAAACCCATCACCTGGGTTGGTATGAGAAGACCTGTCCTCTTCGCTGGCCCTCATCCTACTGAGTTCTATCTGGATTCTCTCCTTGGAGCCCTAGGAAGACCAGGGAGCTAGAAGAGTGTGGGGCCTTTAAGCTCACAAGTCTCAAAATAGTGAAGGCCCATTCCCAAGAGAGCCTCTTTTTGAAGCCTGTGGCAGGAGTTGATCTCACGGGGAAGCAGGTCCCCAGGGAAGAGTTTGGTTAAAGAAAGCCAGACGAGGAATGACCTCTGGTCGCTGGCCTCTCCCTTCTGGCCTCCATCCATCACTGCTCATTTCTCCCCGTGTCTCCAGCCTCCTGGGGGATGGCTGTCTCCTCCTTTCTTTTTTCTTTAGCATCAGGAAGATGACTCAAACACTGCCTTAGGGCACCAAAGACATCCACAAATTGGTCCCAATCCCAGCTAATGAGGAAGGCAAGGGAGGAGCCTGGCAGACTGGGTCCTGTGGCTTGGGCTGCAAGAGGAGGGGAGAAGGAGGCAGCCAGCTGGGCCCCTCTGACCCTAGACAGCTCTAAGGCCCAAGATCTCCTGCCCTGGTCTTGTGTGGTCCCATGGGTCAGAATGTTTTTTTTTTTTTAAATAATTTCTTCTGTTCCAAGGTGGTAAATAAACAGATCTCTCTCCAGCCGCCCTCCCTCCTTTTCATCCATGTACTTTCTTACAAGAGCTCAGGCAGAAGAGAGGAGAGGTAAGAGCACATCTTTCAGAGCCCAGGAGATCTTAGTTTCCATTCTAGTTTGTCCACATAGAGCCGTGGGCTCCCAGATAAACCTCTTGACCCCTCAGAGCTTTAGTTTTCTCATCTGTGAAGTGGACACGGTAACACTCATTCTGAAGAGCTGTGAAGAGGAGGTGAGTTCAGGCATGTGAATTGCCTAAAACTCAGTCCTTCAGGAAGTGGTGTCTTTGATTATTTTGAAAAACCTCCTTCCCCCGACCCCCAACATGCTCAGATTAGAACAAGCAACTGTAGTGCTGACACACACCCAAGACCCATTTTTCAAATCATCCCTTTTCTTTTAAAATTGATCCTTATATAACTTCTTGCCGTATGGGGACCCTGCCCTCCCAGGCCGAAGTTTCAACATTAGCGTCACTGATATTGAAAGGTCAGATTGGCTCAGCCCAGTCCCTCCAATGATGTAGATGCGGGAGAGGGAAATAAAGAGCCAAATAATGGTCCGAGAGTGTCCTGAGATTTTCTCAGCTAACTCTTCTTTCCCCAATGCCCCTTAATCTCTTCTAATTTAAGGGGGTCTCCTTGGTTGATAAACTCAGCTGATTTCCTTTTTTTTTTCTTTCTTTTTCACACCTGGCTTGAAGTCGGAAATTACGTTGGTAAGACTCACGATGGTGGATGTTATTAATGTGCTTAATGGGCACTCAAGGCAGTTTAAAGATCTTAGCCTCTGCACCGTGCTTTATCCCACCCTGGGGGTAAATGATGGAGATGCTAACACAGTCTGTAAAGGGGGAAGGAGCAGAGGTGGCCTGCCTGCTTCATGGGAACAGGATGCTTTGATGGCCCGTCTGCAGGCAGGGTGATGAAATCAGCCTCCCTCGTTTTTATACCCCTTTCAAAAGGCCAATTCTCCCAACACAATGCACATTTCCAAGTCGTTTTTAATTTGGCATGAAAATGTCTCCTTTATTCCAGAGTAGAGCCAGCAGAGTTAATGGGAAACACACATCTGGGCAGCTGTGCTCTTCCAAGTGAGGAGGTGAGCACTGGGGGCAGGAGGGTGGTGGGGGATTAAAGATAGCGGCTCTCAGGCCCCATCAACCAATAGGGACTTAACCCAGCACAATGGAATTGTACATTTTCAGCGCTATCTATGGCTCCCACCAGTGGCCATAAACTCCCTTCCTTTCCTCCCTGCAAGTGAGATATGGGGTGGTGGGGCTCAGTTCACCTTAGTGGTGGTGGTCCTTCGTTCTTGGTCCTATGGCTATGGGGGTGGGGGGACTTTCTTTATTTCTCTGCTAAGTAAGTCCCGACTATTTAGTAAGTCCCTCTTCCGCAGACCACCTCCGTGCCTGGCCCTCTGCACGAGTGCTGAGGGCGGGGAGTTTGGCAGAGGGATAATGGGTAGGGAAGGCTTTGAGCACACCCAAGTCAAGCTCTCAGGATACCCCGCGGCTCGTTTTCATTCCTTTCCCTGCCCAGATTCTTGGTGTGTGACTTCCAATTTGGAATGAATTGGTATCTATGACAAGGAGGCATGGCCCTGGTAGACAAGTATGTGTCAATAGTGACTTTGTCTAGGAATGCCTAGGGTCCCAGAGGAGGTTCCTCTACTTAAGCTCGTCCCATCATTATTTTAGCCTCAAGTGTTGGCGTGCTTTGACCTTACCATGGTCTGTATATTATTGTTTTTAACTGTAGGGCCGGATGTGTAACTCGAGGAACTCTGGCGTCTGTGAATTCCTTAGGATTGTCTGCAAAAATGTCTGTGCTCATGGTTTTCAGCAGACTCTCAAAGGGGCCTCAAGGGCTAAAATTAGGGTGATCATACATCCTGATTTGCTTGGGCCAGTTCCAGTTTATACCAATTGTCCTGGTATAACTGTCAGTAGCAACTCTTTTCCCTCTGAGAAGTGTCTTGGTGTGGACGATAAATTACAGTTGATCTTCACTGCATGTAGATTCTGTCATTTGCAAACTCACCTGCTTGCTGAAATTTATTTGTAACTCCCAGGTCAAGACTTGGGGCACTTTTACTGTCATTCGTGGGCATACACAGCAGCAAAAGATGGAGCTGCCCGATGTGCATGTTTTCACTGAGGTTGAAAGGTTGAACAAGGTGACACCTTGCCTTCCTTTCGAGGTCTCAGACTGTGTCCATCCCATGGCCTATTCAAGGCCACATTTTGCATCTTGCTTTTCATTGGTGATTTTGGTGTTTAAAATGACCCCCCAGATGCAGTGCTAAAGTGGGGTCTCGTGTTCCACAGCACAAGAAGGCTGTGATGTGCCATACAGAAAACATAACATGTATTAAGTAAGCCTTGTTTGGTTATGAGTTATAGTGCTGTTGGGCACGAGTTCAATGTTAATGAGTCAACAGCATATTTTAAATCGAATGTCTTTAAACAGAAACACACGTCAAATAGGGTTATGAATTGATTGATGGACAGAAAAGAGGCTCATAGGAAACTACCCATGCATTTCCCCTGGGAGGCGGGATTCAGTCTTCGATACTCAGGAAGCTTTACAGAATACAACTACCGTGAATAATGAGGAGTGACTGCATTTGGTCACCTTTGCTAAAACTCATTGCTTTATAAGAAGACCACCAGACTGGCAATGAACCAGACTTGGATGCAAAGCCCAGCTTTGCTTCTTACCAGCTAGGACCCCTTGAGTTGTCACTTATCCTTGGCAGGTGTCAGTTTTCTCTTGGTAGGATGAGAATGATGCACCTGGGGTATCCTTCCTCTTTGCCTTGAGTTGAGGAGCTTGTTACTTCCTTGGAGAAGCAGGTTCTCTGTGGAAGGTAGCCCCAGATGACAGTGGCAACTACCTCCCTGTGCCTGGGACACACTGACCTCTCTATTGAGGACCCTTGTGACAATAACTGGAGTGGCCTCCTCCTAGGGCCCTTTGTTGGGGGCATTGGTCATCGCAGGCTACAGTGGGATCCATCCCCTTCTCCACCACCACCTCCTTTCTTGGACCATCCACCAATCTGGAGAAGTTCTCAGTCCCAAGGAGCCCAACAAATAGTCCTTCTATCCTGGAAACATCCTGTTCTGTTTTACAGGAACACTTGAAAGCCAAGTGGGAGGCATCCAAAGGAGCCAATGAAAAAGCAGAAAGACAAAGTGGTCAGAGCTGTCATGTGCTGAGTGTCCAGAAAGAGCGGGCTTGGTGCTGTGTACTTCAACCAATTACCCGATTTCCCAGGACCACGTTGCTGCTTAGGTATCAGGATGCCCATTTAAAAACAGATGTGTAACTGAAGCTAAAAGAGCTAAAACATCTGCCCAAAGACACTCAGTAAGCAGCAGAGGAAACAATTCAAACTCAGGTCTTTGTCACTCCAGATCCCATCATTTGCAGCTTTTTTTTTTTTTTTTTAATATAGGAAAGCTTGCTTTTGGAGGCTAAGGGCTCGCCTTTGAAAGCCCATGATCTCTGACTCCCCAGGGAACTTTGAGAGAGAGAGAGAGAGAGAGAGAGAGAGAGAGCGCAGATCATATTGTATAATGGAAACCCCACGGGTGTCAGTAATTTCTCTGGAACCCTTGGTCCCAGCGGCCTGCCTGCCGAGCCTCATGCTGGGAGCGGTGTGGACGTTCAAACGCACCGTTTCCCACCCTGGGCACCGCGGCCTGTGGGCTGCTGTCCGGGGAAGGTCACCCTCTCTGCCTTGCTTGCTTTTTGCTGCTTTCGAGCACCCTTTTTCAGAACAGGAGCTCAGTTGCAACCCTCTCTTTTGCTTGGCCCCAAGACAAGTTTTCCACTGTCACCGCCCTGTAGCCTCAGCTGGCACAGAAATTCCAAAATAAATGAACGTGTTGTAAATCGGGAGAAAATATTGTGTCCTTGCGGTGTGGATGTTGATCGCAGCTCAGCAGCTCAGGCGGCGATGACCGCAGCTCGGGCTGCATATTTCTTTACCCAAACACGCCGAGGGCCTGCCGGGGCCAGGAGCTCTGCAGACGCCTCCGTTCAGTGTACCCTTCAGCTTCTAGAAGGTGTGCCTGCCGGGCTGACAAAGTGCCGTTGATCCGCAGCCCCCAGCCAGGCCCAGAGCCCGGCTGTCAAAGCCAAGCTGAGACCAGTCTTCAGCCTTGCAGCACTTGGGAACAGAGGCCTGACGATAACACTTTGGCAGGAGACGGCTGGGAGCAGTTGCTGCTGGTCTTCAGAATGGCCCTTGGGCCTGGGTTTGACTGCGGCTGGCACGGCTCAGCCTGCAGCTAACTGACGCCCTGTGCTAAGAGGCTTCTTGGGCTGACCAGGGTCCGGCTGCAGGCTCTGAGGGGCACTTGCAGATTTGACCACCCAGCATCATTTTGGTAGAGACACGAATAAGAGAGAAACAGAATCTCCTTTGAAGATGCCTATGGGCAGGCAGAGGGAGAAAGTGATTTGTCACAAGGATTTTTTTCCCCTTCGCCCAAAGATGAGGTCTGAATTTTCCAGGGAGCAATGAGGATTCTTATTCTCCACTTTCCAGATAGCTTTGGAGACATCTGTCATTTTTTTCTGTCTGTCCAGCAACTACCACCCCCTCCACTTTTTAAGTCATCGTTCCCAGTTTCCAGTTCTACGAGTTGGTGGGACAGTCGATCACAATCTCTCGTACCCTGGATGTGGGGTTGGGACATAGTTTTGATCTGCCAATCATAGAACTCCATTTTCCTGGCAAGGAATGAATATTTGCCACCAGCTGGACCCATCAGGATCCTTTTCTGGGACTTTTCTTTCTTTCTCCCTGGGACTTCGGACCTGGAGGAGAAGGTCACTTACCTTTTCGGGGAGGGACCTAAAAGCCTGTGACTTGGGGATGGCTGGTGAGCATCTTCTTTACACTTTGGGGGAAGACTGATTTGTAGAAGAGGCGAGATTGAGACGGCACATGGTAAGTGTCAGAATCAAATGATGAGGAAGAGAGTGAGGAAGGTTCTGAGGGGCCAAACTGAGGATCACGCTTGAATTCCTGGATCTGGGAATGCTTGAAGCCAGGTTCATCCTTAGATTTCCTGGTTAAATGGGTCATTATAGTCCCTTCATCTCTTCTTTTTAAATCCTAAACTAGTGTGACTTATTGCTAAAAGAGTCTTGTCTAAAACGAAGTGACCTGTGGCTCAGCCTTGGACCAATAGAAGTGTGTTTCTGAGGGGAGGGAAGAGGAAACCGGGAAGGAATTACGGCAATATGCATAACAACACTCTTCGGTCCCTCCTCTATTCATTCCCATTTGTTTCTTCCACATGTGGCTGTTGAATGTGCACGACCCGCCAGGCCTGCCTGGGCCAGGGCTGGGGCTATTAAAATGAATAAGGTGAAATCTCTGCCCTCAAGGAGCTCACGGTTTAGTTGGAAAAACAAACAAATAATGGCAGTATTGGTACAGGGTGATACAGTACAGTGCTGGGGTTAGAATCCAGTGCTAGAATGGAAGACCTGGGGCTCTGGGATCATGGAGGGGGCCAGCTAACCCAGGAGTTGAGGGAGATCAAGACAGACTTCCTGGACTCGGCAGCACCTAAGCTGCAAAGGATTCTGGTGGGAGGGTGGTGAGCAGGCGCTCCTCCCTGGCCTGGAGCTCTTATTCTGGGCTTGGAGTTGGGTGAACTGGGGATGAGACCAGCACAGAAATCATGGTAACCATGACCAGGTGGTGAGGTGATGGGGGCCAAACTGATGACAATCAAGAACTACATCCGGTCACAGGAGCTTCCAATATGCTTACCAGGAGATGATCTTTCCAGGCACATCACACTTCACCTGCTCACTCCTCATTCCTCCCCCACATTTACTCCACTCCTTTTGGCCCTTGACTTTGCTATCCACCTGCTCTCTCACCAGTGGTTTTCAAATATTTTTGATCATGCCCCTTATTGGTAAAATGGTTTTGGTGAGGCACTCACACAATATTTGTGCGTTTGCTTGTGCATTTATAAATGACACATATACAACTGCTGTGCAAATATAATATGCAATTATAAAATATATTCAGAAGTTGGAAATTTAAAAGAATAAAAATCAAATTAACAGTTTTTTTAGTGTCTTGCTAACCATAGTAGCTAAGTACACATTAACCCAATGTGCCTTTCAGTAAAGGTTAATTGTAAATAGAGGTAGATTTATAGGTACTCATTTTGTGAACAGTCTTCTTAATAATTTGATTTTTTGACAACTTTCTTATCATAGTTGATGATGCAGCTGATAGAGAGCTCCTACTAGAAGTAAGAAAAGTGGGAGTGTTGTTTCCCATTTTCTTATTGGCCACTTGTCCTGGAATTATCAGTATTGTCCTCCATTCATACTTTCTTTGCAAGAATTCTTTTAAGCTGTCTGTCCACTTTGTGAAGATGAGTTTGGTTAAAATTAGGTAATTGTCATAATTCGTTCAGGCTGCTCTAACAAAACACCATGCAGTAACTGGGTAACTCATAAACAGTAGAATTCATTTCTCACAGCTCTGGAAGCTGGGAGTCCATGGCCAGGGTGCCCGCAGGGTCAGGTTCTGGTGCAGACTGCTGACTTGTTGACTTCTCGCTGTGTCTTCACACGGCAGATGGGGAGAGGCGGCTCTCTGGGGTCCCTGCATGAGGGCCTTAATTCCACCCTTATGGCCTAATCACCTCCCAAAGGCCCCACCTCCAAGTACCATCACACTGTGGATTGGTATTTCAACATATGAATTTGGAGTTGGGGACACAAACATTCAGCTGAAGCAATAATAGAAAACAGTACTGTGCATAACCAGGCACATGTAAACTGTTAATACAGAGAGATGCTCTGCAAGCAAGCAAACACCGTCAGCCTCTGTCTTTTGGGGGGAATCCCACTAACCCTCAGTGCTGCTTGTGCTGTGACATATGGACCAAAGAAGATTGCAAATGCCCACCTGGCTATTAAATAGTCATAAAGCTTAATTCATTCATTTTTCAAGAGAAAATAAATATGCATTGAAATGCTAATATTGTCTTTCAGTCCTAGGGATCATTGTGCACAACTTCTGGAAGGTTAAAACCAATTTTGGAGACCATCTGTTCACACCATGGTGAGGTAGATTAAAGACGAAGACTTTGCTTCTTGAAAGCTAGATTCCATGAAGCCTTGAAGCCTTGAAGCCTTGGGTGGTCCCTCTAGGGATGCTCTCTCTGGGAGCCCCGAGCAGTCGAGTTAGATGCTTGATTGCCCCAGTACTGCTGTGCCGAGCCCAACTTCCAGCCATTCCTGCACAAGTGTTAGATTGGGAGTGACGTGGTCTTCTGTCCGTCCACCAGTAGAATACTGCTGAGTGCTCTTTGATGACATTACATGGAACAGAATAACCAGCCAGCTGTGCCCTGCCCAAATTCATGAGACATAATCTGTTAGGTATAATGAAGTGGCATTGTTTCAAGACATTGCATTTTGGGGTTGTTTGCTATTCAGCTAGATGCATATGTAATCTCTCTTGACTTTTAGTGATGACTTCCTTCATAGACTCATTTCCCAGTGGTGCTTATAGATGGTGATTGCCACCTGTAGGGGAGAGGGCATCACCAGCAAAACTCCACATCTTCTTGAATTCAAAGGCAGGTATGATCTTTCCTGTCTTACCCATGCCTAAGACTGGTCTGGATCTTCCTCTGCATCCAGTTCTGCCTGGAGATTGTCGACCCCAGGGCAACGCTTGCTTGGGTTGTTGACCATCTGAAGAGGTTTTTTTCTGAAGTCCTCAGCTAGTGGACCCCCCTCCATCTTTTCTTACCTGTTCCCAATCTCCGGGATCGTACTCTTGCATTGATAAAATTCTCTGGGATTGATAAAATTCTGACCTTACTTGGAATTTGGCCTTCAGTGCTTCTCTGTCCTATAGTCTTGAAATTGTATTCTTTTATTTAAAAAAAAAATTTTTTTATTGAGGTGTAGTCAGTTTGCAATGTTGTGTCAATTTCTGGTGTACAGCCCAAAGCTTCAGTCATACATGAATATACACATACTCATTTTCACATTCTTTTTCACCATAAGCTACTACAAGGTATTGAGTATATTTCCCTGTGCTCTACAGTGTTGCAGTTGCATTCTTATTTTCTCCCTCCAGAGTAACTTTGTTAAGGCCTCTCACTTGACTTAGATCTGGTTTAGGCCAAAGAAGTCCTTCAAGACCAGATTCTTGGACTGTTGGTCCTTCCTTAAGGGAGCATCAGCTTGTCCTCTACAAGGAGTCCTTGCCAACACCTCCTTCCCCAGGTACTCTTTCTTCCTTCTCCTAAGCGTATCTGGCTGGGCAGGCTTCGCTTCTTCCCTGAAATGAAAACCAGTTAAGATACCATATCAGTTATTTGTTGTCACAGTGATGTTGTGTAAAAATCAACACCAAAGCTCAGTGGCTTAAAAGAATACATTTATAATTAAAAAAATTAGTTAACTAATTAATTGTTGTTCATGAATCTAAGGCTTACCAGATGGTTCTTGTGATCTCAGCTGGGCTCACTTGTATTCTTCAGTCAGCTGCAGGTCTGCTAGGTGACTCTTCTGATCTTGGTTAAACATTTTCATATGTTTGCGGATTGGCGGGCTGTAGGCTAGTACAGGAAGCCTGGGCTGGGAAGACTGGACTTTTTAAAATCATCTTCCAGCAGGCTAACCCAATCAGGTTGTGAGGCTATCACCATTTCATGTCGATAACAGAGAAACAAGAAAGGAAGTAGAAACATTCAAATGTGTGTGTGTGTGTGTGTGTGTGTGTGTTTAAACATTCTTCTTTCCTATTTGCCAAAGCAAACCACATAGCCAAGACCAGAGTCAGAGGCGGAGGGCACTGTGAAGTTACAGGGCAAAAGATGGACATGGGGAGGCCACTGACTGACCATTAATGAAATCAACCCGACAATAAGCTAAACTTTCTCTTCTACTAAACAGTTGCTGAAATCTCAGCTGGAGCAACAGAAAAGCAATCACTTGGTGTCATGAGGGAATGCAGTTCTTGGCAGAAACACAGTGCTGAAGCAGAGAGGAGCAATCAAGAAATACCCTGCTCACTCTCTGTCCCTGAACTCCAGTCTCCTACTGGTGCCTCTCAATGGCCAAACCCAACCTGAAGCCAGCCAGTCAAACAGCCCAGAAGACACGAGCCATAGAGGTCAGCTTCCAGGGGCACAGAGCGGGGCAGAGGGTGGATGTGGGTGTGTATGTCAAGCAGGTCATTCTAACTTTAGCTGTGCCATGGGAAAGAACTGAAAAACCTGCCTCATAATCCCAAGGTCAAGAACTTTTGAGACGGGATAGTTCCAAACTTAGCCATGCTCAACATCCTCCTTCCTTCCCTTATTTCCTCCCTCCCTACGTTGGTTAGGTTCTCTGAGATGTAGATGCTAAGATGGTTTAGATTTATGAGGAGAGACGATGGTGAGGAAACAAAAGGGGAGGAGCCCAAAGGAGGTTGGGAGAGCCACTGGACCATGATGCGAGTCTGACATCTGTGAAGGAGAGAGGAAGAAAGTTTGGATAGGTAGAGTCTTAGACTACACTACAGTTCTAAACAGTTTCAACCAGGTCAATGGGGAGTCCTTGAGCCAAAGACCACACATCAGAGGGTCCCACATTCTGCAGGAACTGTGGCCTTAGTACCCTAGCTGTGACTGTGCTTTGGCTGAGAGAGCAGCTGTGGGGTACATGGTCTTGGTGCACATGCAGTGATGCACTCAGAGCTTGCAGCTGGAGCCATCAGTGAATTATGTACTTGGTAGGAGGAGATCTGGGAGGCACATTTCACAGCTTCTGCCCTCTTTTCTTTCTTCCTTTCTTCTTCCCTTCCTTTCCTTTCCTTTCCTTTCCTTTCCTTTCCTTTCCTTTCCTTTCCTTTCCTTTCCTTTCCTTTCCTTTCCTTTCCTTTCCTTTCCTTTCCTTTCCTTTCCCTTCCCTTCCCTTCCCTTCCCTTCCCTTCCCTTCCCTTCCCTTCCCTTCCCTTCTCTTTCCTTCCCTTTCTTCCTTCCTTTCTTCCCTCCTTCCTTCCTTCCTTTCTCACTCCCTCCCTCCCTCCCTTCCTACTTTCTCTTTCTTTTCTTCATTTCTTTTTTTCTGTTAACATTTTTGAAGTGTTGTTTTAAGTTCCAGGCTTGGTGCCAGGTATTGGTGATACACAACAAATATGACAGACATGATGTCTACCCTTATGCTGCTTCATTATTCATTCTCCTTTAGAATTTTTGGGTAGGGTTCTATTAACTCAACTGAAAGCATTCTTGAGTGGAGGGAGGGAGACTTATGTAGCTCTATGCCCTCTCTCCCCACTTCCTTACCCCACAGAGCCTAGTCAGTTGCCTAGTATATCATTAAGATGACCATATTTACTAAATCCAAAGCCAGACCACTTTTATTTGTGCATTTATTTATAGAAAAAGTCATAAACAAGTGTGAAATTTCAATCATATTTCTTATATAGTTTTAATAAATCTCCTTCCAAAAATTATGAAATTCCAATTCATGAAATCGGACTGATCCCAGGAAATCCAGGGTATATGTGAACTATGGCAAGTAGGCTGACTTAATCAGACTTGTTTGTGTGAAAAAACAGAGATTCATTCCAATTATTCATAAGTTCGTCATAAGGTTACACATGTGTGGGGACTCAGGGAAGGCTATTCAGTTGGCCTCAGGAAGATCAAGAACTCCAGCAGAATCTGGGCCACCCAGAGCCTGGAAGTGGAATTGTAAAGTCATTTGGAATCCTGGGTGGTTCCAGGAATGTTGGCCTCCGGAGTGTGTGGACCGTGACTGCGGTGTTCCATCGTTCTCATGACTCACCTCTTCTTCATGGCTGTTTTCCTCTTCCTGCTGCCTGATTTCCGCAACCTCTGTCTTTTATATTTTCTTGATTTCCTAGTTTCTGACTCTCGTACCTTCACCTTGTTCATGATGCTTCATGGTCTCTCTGGTTTATTTTTGTCTTATGATCTTTTGTCTTCTGCTGCTAAATATTTTATTCTCCTGGTATTTTTCAGTTCAAATTTTAGAGGGAAAATATCTGGTTGTCCCAAGTCTTCTTTCATGACCATCCAGGGTAGATGGTGCTGGATCAGGAACCTTGGTTTAGGAGGCCAGTTTGTTTAGTGGTCCAGTCAACTGGGAGGGCTGGATGGGTTTTGTAGATGACTCCACATATGCTGCATAAGGCTTTCTTTTCTCCTGGGGTAACTGGCATGCCAGTTTCCCTTAGGAGAGAATCAGGATTTCATTGATGAAGGTATAACATTTTAAGTCTTATTTTGGTTCTGTAACACAGTCATGGTGAATGAAATAATGTTATTGCACACCTGCCATATCCCAGCCATTTTCGTATAAGTTCTTCCTATTCCTGAGACTGATGGAGGAGAGGGAGACATAAGGCTTATCAAATCTACCCTCTATGCATTCATTATTTCATGAAATAATGACAATGACCTCATGAGGTAGGCCTTGTCCACATTTTACAGATGTGCTTCTCTATGTCCTTTCTTTAGCTCAGAATCGCAGTGACCCTGTGCTGTCGGCTCCCTGTTCGTGTTGTGTTGGCCCTCTACCACATCTACCTGGGTGGGGCGAGGGGGGGGGTAGGGGATAATTTTGGATGAGAGGCGGCTGGTGGAAGACCTGAGTTCAAGTCTTGGCTCTACTACTAATGAGGCAGATGACTTTGGGTCTGTGACAAATGAAAGATGTTTAAGCTTCTTTCAATCTCAATGGGCCATGCCCCAAAGCAAGCCTGGGTCCTTTCCTTTTTCTCCCTCCCACTTCAGAGAGCTAAATGACTTTGACTCAGGCTCCCAAATCTCTGAAGACTTAATCCTTTACAGTAGATCAAGGCTCATTCACAGCCTTGATCTGATAGGAGCCACCAGAAGCAAGTGTTTGGGAAATTGGAGGATGCTAGGCTGCAACTCACAAGGGCTTGAATTTTGATTAAATGTTCCTTTCCATCTGATTTGGGGCCTTTTATGTGGGAGGAATGTGAAATATAACTGAGTGGGAGAGAATAATTCTCCATAGTCCGAATTCATTTTCTCCAGCTCTTTCCCAGGACCATGCTTTGGATTCACCAAAGACCCAGGGTCACACATATCATCCCAGCCTGCCTGGAGTCCCAGTCCCAATGGGGAGTCCATGACCCTCACTTTCGTTCATTAAGTATGGAGTGCCGCCATGTAGTTCTGGGTGCTAGGTTTACAATCATGAGCAGAACAGATGTGGTCTCTTCTTGCCATCGCTCACAAGCTGGAAGGAAGGAAAAATTGCCAATAAACAGATGATAAGTATGTGATTCTAATTTTTTTAAAATTCTTTTTTATTGCGGTAACCTTGGTTTATAACACTATGTAAGTTTCATGGATACGACATTATATTTCTACTCTGTATACACTACAGCATGCTCAACACCCAAAATTCAGTTTCCATCATCATACATTTGATCTCCTTTACTCATTTCGCCTGCCCCCTACTTTCCCCCTCTGGTAACCACTACTCTGTTCTCTGTATCTACATGTTTGTTTTGGTTTGGTTTATTTGAGGTTTTGTTTGTTTTTTATATTCCACATATGAGTGATTCTAACTTCTCAGGCACCTCTTCTTTAGAAATCTCATGGGGAGTAAATCAAATAGGGCCAGCGTTTTTTTTTTTTTTTTTTTAAAGAAAAACTGCCTCTTATTGTTACGTATTACAGCTAAGATCTCATTCTGAAGAACTCCTCCCCACACCCAATGAGTTTTTCCTCGTCAAATTCGGTTCTAGTGAGACCTGGTAAATCTCAGCCCCATCTTAGAAGCTGATGCTAAGGACGCAGCTGATACGCTTTGATAATCTGCCGAGAAGCAACGGGATATAGTTTAATTTTCTTGGTTCTGTAATCTGCCAGGCTTGTGTCTAGATTCCCATTTCTCCACTGATGGCTGTCTTTCCATTGGGCAAGTTATTTAACCTCTTTCAGCATATACGTACCATTTATCAAATAGTTAGGATTATTGCGTAGCCTTACGTGAGATCGCGAGTTAAAATACTTGGCGCACGGTAGCGTTCCTTAAATATCAGTCTTCAGCCCTTTCTGTAAGCTTGAACCAGTAATCGGCAGGATGGATTCAGAACCAAACAAACAGTGGATGAAGGAAACTGTTACACAGACGGGTTTGAACTAAGCCCATTTTTCCACTCAATTATTAGACAATTTTTGGACTTACTCTAATTATTCATTGAATACTTAATTAAGGGTTTACCGTGCGCCAGCGCTGCTAGGTGTGCTAGAATATGGGGGTGTAGTGGTAGGCAAGACAAACATAGTCCTTGCTCCTTTGGAGCTGTTTTTAAATTTTTTCTTTGCCTCTGTTGCCTATTTTCCTCCCTCCCTCCCTCCTCCCCTCTCCCTTCCCCCCTTCCTTCTTCCCTTCCTTCCTTCCTCCCTCCCTCCCTCCCTTCCTTCATTCTTCCCTTCCTTCCCTCCTTTCTTTCTTCCTTCTTCCCTTCCTTCCCTCCCTCCTTCTTTCCCTTCTTCCTTCATTTCTTCCTTCCTTTCTTCCTTCATTTCTTCCTTCCTCTCTCTGTCTATCTCTGTTTCTCTCTCCTTCTTTCTTTTTCTTCCCCCCACCAGTGGGCTTTTCGTGTGGGATCATGCTTTAGTGAGTACGATTAAGATGATGTTTGAAATTGTATGGAAAGTGGTGAGCAGAGTGATGGCAACAGAATGAGAAGGCGGTTTTTCTTTCTCTCCCCTTTTCTCCTGCATGATGAAGAGCCCATACCTAGAATACCACTGCTAGAGAGAGTGACTGTTGCACAGAGAGGATCGAGGGAGAGTATTTGTCGTGTAGGAGCATTAATCACAACCATGTGGGCCAACAGTCTGTCATGGAAATAATCCTGTTATTTACGTAGCTCTTTACAGCAGAGGGATGTACCATCCTGGAACATGACATGTATTACTTTCTTCAGGGATGCAGGCCAGTGACTGTTTACAAGTCTATATATTCTATGGCAGCTCTAAACAACTGGTAACTGAGGTGATGACGGGGCAGAGGCTTTGCATAAATAGAAAAGCAAATGTATATTTGTCGGCATTGCTCTCTTCTCCTTTGTTTTATCCTCTTTCCAAAAATAAAGTGCATTGTTCTTGGGGAGTGGAATCTGAAGTGGCAGCTGTCTGCCTGGCTGACTCCTTCCCAAAGAGCAGAGCCCAAGGAGGTAGCTAGGGTTAACGTGAGTTTGTTCTGTTCTCTGCCAACACCGGGATTCGAGCTGCCAGAATAGCTGCATCTGCAGGGTGTGTCAGGCTGAGTCCCACATGCCCACTGCTCACACGTTTGCAAGTGACACATGAGCCTCGTGGGTGCCTACGTCTGTGGGTTCCACACAAGCGTTGCTCATTGGAAAGCTTGTCTCAAATTGTGCCATTTATAAGGAATTGCATAGAACTATGTCTGTCCTCTCTCTCAGCAGTCAAATGTGGGCTGAAAAATCACCTCGCTCAGTCCAAGTCAACAACAGTTCAAATGTGGGTTGGTTTTGATTGTGCTGTTTTTCGTGAGCTTGTTAACCTCTGGGACCTGCCATGTTTAGGAAGGTAGATATGGACGTTGTACTATGCCGGAGGGCTGGCTTTAAGAAAAACTTAGAATTCACTGGATGACAGCTTAGGGTTGCTGACTTAAGGTTGTTTTCCCAGGAATGGGAACACTATATTCAGGAAAATTCAGGTGCATAGTCAAAGTTTTCTGGGATTGTCTTAAATTGACATCCCACTATACAACAAACATTGCTTAAGCCCTTTGTCTGGTTGGTCCACCAAGATATCCATGTAAAATGATTTATCCGCTCTGCAAGTGGTTGTTTCAGTATTTTATATTAGCGGGGATATGATGGAGGCATCCGCATATACATGTGATTCCAGGAGCATCAATCTTTGGTGCTGGGAGAAAAGTTCCCAAGAGACGGTATTACCACTTGGGAGACACCTTTCTCAGTCAGATTTTGCAACAGGCACTAACTAAACATGCTGCATGTTGTGGAGAGTGGCAGAACATCCGTCCATCCCATTTAAAAAACTGACCATTTTATACCTGCATCACTTTGCTGTACACCTGAAACTAATATTGTAAATCAACTACATGTCAATAAAAATTTTTTTTAAAAAATTGACCATTTACTAGGTGTTGGGGTAAATGGGAATAAGATATATCTCTACCATTAAAAAAAAAAAGAGTATTTCTTGGGTTGAACGGCACACAAGTTATATACAGTACATGTCCTCTTGCCCAGAATCTGTGAACATGACCTTATTTGTGGAAAGGGTCTTTGCAGGTATAATTTAGTTAAGAAGCTCAAGATGAGCTCATCCTGGATTATCTGGGTAGGCCCTAAATCCGATGACAAATCTCCTTAGAAGAGACATCCAGGGAAAAGAAAAAGGCCCTATGGAGATGGAGGCAGAGATGCGAATAATGCAGTCATAAGCCCAGGAGTGAGTGGGCCACCTGGAGCTGGAAAAGATGGGGGAGGAGTCTCCTTTGGAGCCTTGGGACGGAGCCCGACACTACTGACCCCTTGATTTTGGAAAGAACACATGTCTATTGTTTTCAACCACCAAGTTTGTAATAGTTTGTTATGTCAGGCATAGGAAGCCAATACAGGGCATAAGCTAGGAATTTTATTCTATTCTGTTTCATATTTGGAAGCTCTTTCTGAGCTGTCTGAGGCCTTTATAATTCATTCATTCCCACCCTCCACAAACACACAATGCGGGGCCTCTGTGTGCCGGGCACTGTTCTTGGTGCTGAGGAATCAGGGATGTAGGACTCTGCGTGGTCCTCCGCGTGGTCATTCTGGGAGCACACAGATGCAAGTAAGGCAGTAAGAAGCCAACAGAGAGAGGAGGACCCTCAGAGCTGCGAACCGTGGGAGCGCACAGCAGAGCTGGGCGTCAGTGTTTGAACAGGAAGATGAACCATTTACCAAAACCATGCCATGTGCCCTAAGCTATGGATGTGCTGAAAACTGGGGGAAATCTGCTGCCACAGAAAGTACTTTTGCGGGGTGAGTTACGATTTCTCTACCCTAATCTTAGGCTCATGTAAGAAAAAGAAAGACTGTGGCTCGTAATTTACAGGGGCTCTCGGGGAAGCAAACAAAAGGGTCCTTTCTTGAGTAGCTGGTGTGTGTGGAGTTTATATGCAGACTTCCCTCTGACGTCGCCACCCCTGGTTTGGAACCTTTCTGAGCTGGAGATGGTCAGCTTTGGTGGTGGATGGCTGAGGAGAACAGGGTGGGGCTAGGGAGGGGGGAGTTCTGCCGGAGAAAGACGTCCCCATCAACAGCTGGGCCTGAGCGAGACATGGAGTGAAATTTCCCAAATACAGTCACCCGTTTATTCCTTTAACCAAAGGCTGATTTACCCTCGTGAGAGGAACAAGATGGTTCTGTGCTCGGGGTCAAGATGGAATGGTACTCACAGGAAGGCATAAAACCAGCAGCAGCTGATTAGACATAATGGGGGACCAAGACGCAGACCTTGACTCTGAGGGGCATGAAGGCCAGGTGTGTTCAGCCCCCAATGTGAGCTGCATAGACGGACGTGGTAATGCTAGGGACTGTTAGAAGGGAAGGTCAGTGAGGGCCAGCTTAGTCAGGAAAGGCCTTCTGGGACATGGAAAGGCCTTGCAAGGTGGGTGTTGAGATTAGCATGCCCCAATGTCTACCACCAAAAAGGACTGCAACCTAGGGGAGGAGGCAAACTTATCTTAGCTGGGACATCAAATTCTGGTTAAAACAAGTCTTGGGAGACAAAAAAAAAAAAAAAGATGTAATTTTTTAAAAGTAGAAAATAGAATTTGTGGCCAGATTGTAGAAGCCTTGAGTACCAGCTAAGGTGTTTGTGAGCCTAAAGGTGGTGAGGAACCATTGCTTCTTCTTTTTCTTTTTCTTTTAAGGCTATAAAATCTATTTTTCATCCTTAAAAGTAATAATGCTCACGACAGGAAGTAGAAGGATTACAAAAAGGAAGAAAAGTAAATCACCTATAATCTCCCCTGAAAGAAATGATTACCGTCAGTATTTTTCTTGCATGTAATTTTAAAAATAGTTGTAGAAATCACACATATACTGTTTTATATCCTGCTTTTTAATTTTACATTATAACACAAACATTTCCTGATGATATTTCAGTCCTTCAGGAGCATGGCTTTTAATGCCCACATCCAGGAGATGTACATTAATTTACTTAATCTTTCCCCTATGGTTGAATATTTGATTTACTAGCTTGTTTCATTATTGTAAATCATGCTGGGATGAGCTTCTTTGTGTAATAATCTTCTTCCATATTTATGATTATTTCCTTTGGCTAGATCCCTAGATGGGGAAATCGCTGAATCAAAGGACACGAACTTCTTTAAGGTTCTTTGAACATTCTGCCAAATTGCTTCCTTGGGGGTTGTTGAGCTTTGGAAGTACATGATGAAAGATGAGTCTCATAGCTGAGGACAGGCAGAGCCAGGCCAGAGAGAAAGAGCATTCCAAACATTCTAGCAGAAAGAGACATTCCGGAGTCACCGAAGCTGCAGCCCTGGTGATATGCTGTCCTGATATGGAAGCGTTGCTGGTGGCCTTGCCATTTTTAGAAAGCCAGTTTTGAATTCTTCCCTACAAGGATGGTACTGCTTCAGACACACTGACCCTCTTTTTTGTTGTTGTTCCTAGAACACACCAAGCTCACTTCTACCACAGGGCCTTTGCATTTGCTGTGTTCCTTTACTGAGTATGTTTTTCCCTCAGAGCTTGTCATAACTGGTGCCTTCTCATCACATTTCTCAGTTCAAATGTCAAATGCTCAGAGAGGCCATCTCTGATAAGCCAAACTTCCTCTGCTTCCAGCCACTTCTATCAAGACTTTATTTACGGCATTTATTATTTCTGCCCAGTGTCAATGTTCAGTAGCTATTTGTGGAATTACTGAATGAGGTCAATCACTCATTCATTTAATCTACAAGTATTTGCCAAGCACCACCTTAAAGTATTCCCATTGCTCTTAACATAAAGCCCAGAATATTTAACAGCCCATAGAAGGGTTTCCAGAACTGGTTTCCCCCGCAATGTCTCCTGCCTTATCTTCACCCACATCTTGCCTTAGTCTCTGCACTTCAGCCATACTCGCCTTCTTTATGTATTTGAATGTGCCATGCTTCTTACTGTCACAGGACCGTTGCACATGCTGTTTCCTCTGCCTAAAACATACTACTTGTCTTTACCTCGTCAACCCCTCATTATCCATCAGATCTCAGGTCAATGGCACTTTCTTGGAAAGCTTTCCTGACCCTTCATACTAGGCCGGGTTCTTTGATTGCACACTCCCTATGGGTGCTAGTCTCCAAATATGGCCTCCAAAGAACCATACCTTCTAGTATTCATATGTTTTGTTGTTCTCGCTCTTTGAATCTACTCTGGCCCTGTGACTCATTTGTTGACCATTGGAATGTGGCAGGAGTAACACTGTATAGTCTCTGAGGCTGGGTCATAAGGAGCCTTGCTTCTTCCACCTGGACCTCTTGGAATACTTGCCCTCGGGGTACTCCTCCCTCTCGGAATCCAGCTGCTGTGCTGTGAGAAGCCCAGGCCTCATGGAGAGGCTATAGATTGGTGCTCTAGTCAAAGTTCCCAGCTAAGGCCCAGCTGAAAGCCAGCAGAAGCTGACAGGTGAAAACGCCATCTTGGATGTTCGGCTCAGTTGAGCCTTCCTGTGCCTCCACATCCAGCTGCCATCTGACTACAGCTATGTTATAGAGCCCAAGTCAGAACCACCTAGCTGAGCCCAGTCAGTCCACAGAACCATGACAGGCAAAGGTAAGTGTTTGTGTTAAGCTATCAAGTTTTGGGGATGTTTGTCATGTGGTAATGGATAACAGAAACACACAGCATTGTATTCCTTATAGCATACAATTCCTCTCTTTCATTGTACTCATCACAGCTGTGGCTGCCAGTTTCTCACCTGATTATTAACTAGTGACCTCTTCCTTCATAGTCTATAAACTTTATGAGGGCAAGGACCATGTTGATCATGCTTTTTTTGTTTGTTTGTTTCTTTGTCTGTTTCATCTTATTGGCTCATCGTTTGTAGTCGACAGTTGTCACTCCATGGCCACCAAGAAATGTTTGGGGAACCTGCCACGGTGTGAGTTTCAGCAGAGGCAGGTTTTACCTCCCAGTGAGCAAACTGGGAAGTCAGTGCTTTCTGTATCTCATGGTATGTGCCCTGAGCTCAGCTAATTGGATGCTCTGCCTTAGGTCTTTGAATCTGGAGCTGGTAATGCAGAGAAGCAGGATGGGCTTAGGATTCATGCTGGTGGCCCTGGTAGTAGCATCTATTGCCCAGTGGTGGCAGCTGGACACCCTAACTGACTCTTCTGCGGTACAACTCGGGCTGTGCTTCGGCTGACCAGCTTCTCTTCATTCTAGCCCATCCATTTCACAAGTTGGTTCTCCATACTTGCTGGTGATCCTCTGGGCTACTCGATGTCCCTCTAGAAATTTAATTTCTGTAGAAGTTAGCTAGAGTTGCTTTTTGTTGTGTACAACCAAGGATGCTGACTAGTTACTTAGTACCTAGGAGGTAATGAAGGCAAGAAAGGAATGAATGATTGTGTGCCAGGGACTCAGGTGGATTGCAGTGACCCCAGGATAAATAAATCTATAACTCAGAGGGGTTTATATTTTCCTAAGTTATACATAAGCAAATATTAGAGGTTCATGCTACAATGGTGGTAGGCACAAAATTATGGGAACCAACTATATCTATAAGTGGGGGAGGGCACCCCCTTGACTTATGTCAGTGACTGTAATTAGATGAACAGTAGAGTTTTATCGATGGGTTGAATAGATGAATAAAGGAATGTAATGTTGAAGTAATGTATACCCCAAATCTTGTCTATTGTAAAATTTTAACACTGATTTCTGTATTGCAAATATCAGAAAACTCCAGTCAAACTGGCTTAAGTAAGAAGGCAGCTGATTGACTCATAGAAAAGGTCAGGGCGTTATAATAATTTCAGAGGTTCAGGTGTTATTATCAAGACCTTCTCTTCTGATCTTATCTGCACTGACTTCATTCTTAGGTTCTCGTGACACGGTGGTTCTGAGACATTCAAGGCTTTCCTGTCTCAGGTTCATGCTCAGAGGAAACAAACACACTATTTCAAGAAACTAATTCCAGTGGTTCAAGCATAACCCCTTGGGTTTTGCGTTGGTTGGACAAAATTGGTCCAGCATGGCTAATAGATCCTTCTCTGAATCAGTCACAGCTGGGGGCAGGAATCTGTATGATGCTTGCATTGGCCAGACCTAGTTCATGGTCCTATCCCTGGAACTGGGGCAGAGGTCAGTCCTGCTGCAACTCCTCGTGGTTAGGACCAGGACACTTGGATGGAGATGGCTTGGATTTGTATATCTTACTTCTGCCACTTAAGTGAGAACTATGCATTTGTCTCTATCTTAGCCAACACATCTATGAAACGGGGATAATAATAGTACCTACATCATGGAGTTGGTATAAGATTAAATGACATGTATGCAGAAGGTTTGGACCAGTCCTTGGCACATGATGAGAGCTTCATGCACGTTTGTGGAGATTCTTAGCTATTATTGGAGGGACCAAGAACGGGGAAGGGTTGGCTCCCAAAGGAAATTCAGGAAACCGTTACTAGAAAAGGGTATGAATGAATGCTCAAAAGGCAAAAGTAACCAAAGTCCACTACACTTCCTCCCTGAGTTCTAACCAACAAACCACTGGAGGTGAGACGCCAATAAGCTCTTGGAAGACGTCAGCTGGGATTCACAGCTGCTTCTGGTTGTCAGTCATGTCCCCCTAGGAGAAGTTCCAAAGCACAGTCGTGCCCAGCTGCTCAACTCTCGAGCAGGGCTCAATGTCTCCCTGGCCATCAGTCCTCATTTTTCCAGGCTTCACCTTTGGGGCAGTCTTAGAAAATCCATGCCCTGGCCAGCTCGGGTGCATATTCAACCATTTCAAAATGTTGGAAGAGGAAGTCTGCTGGCTTCATGTGTAATTTAGCTGTGAGAACTGGAACAGCTTGCATTTTGGTATGTTCCTCATTTTGCAAATGAATGTTATTTTCATAATGGATGATAATGGCGCCCTCAGAGTTATTCTGGTCCGTCATATTAATGTGGATGGTGGTGCTTTAATAGGACTTGACTTTTGACTCCTCAGGCGTGCATCGTGATTGCTTGGCTGTTCACACACCGAATTGTCAGCCGTTATTCCTTTTGTGAATTGATATTTATTTCTTATTTCACCACTTCCACGGGATGACTTAGAACATGAATAATACATTGATGAGCCCAAAGATACATCAGTGGCTTGAAGTGACAAAGGACTGGTTTTTAAGTCCTGATGAAATTCTGGTTGAGGAAGTATAGTGTCTGTATTGTCTAACTTTGAGGTCTCTGTGTCCCCAGCATTCTACACATCTCTCTGGAGACAGACTAGAGAGATGGTCCCAATTTCCAATTTTCCCCAGTTCAATTTGTTTCAGGATGGGGGTGTTCACACCATAAAATGACTGGGTAAGAAGGATATTCACAGGCAAGAATTCCTGGAGAGCACTTCTGGCAGAGAAGTGGTTTTGAGCTAAGTTCTTGGAAAGAAAACATAAACCCTTTAAAATTTCTTATAGGAGAGCTGGAAAATCTGCAGACCCCTCTGCACTGAGTCCAACCCAACTGCCCAGGGACACTTAGGGGGTGGCTGTGATAACCTATCGCGGTACAGGGACACACTCTTGCCTCTGCCCAAAACACAAGACTCAGGGTTTCCTTTGATCCCTTTGTGCAGCATTCCATGAGTTCTAGGTCCACTTCTAGAAAGTAACCATTAACCTCCCTGTCTCCCACCACCCAGTCCTCCCTTCTCTCACTCTCAGTGGGTCATGCTACCCCAAGTGCCTTTGGAAATGACACATCTCACTATCTCCTGCCTGTCCTGCTGCCTCCCGCCTCAGCCTCATCTTCCCCCAGGGCAGCCACTTACTTTATATATTCTGAGGCAGATCCAATATCAGATGTTACATGGCTTTGTTGCAGTTTGGTTTGGAATATGTGGATCACACAGATCTCCCTTCATCAACCCTGTAATGGAACAGCCCTCAGTTGTGGCCCCGTGGGAGAGTAGACAGAGCCTGGTTGGTGCACTCAGCGAGACTTGGGTTCCCATCTCAGCTTGCCTAGCTCACTGGCTGTGCAACTCGGGGCAAGTTACTTCACTTCTCTGAGCCTCCGTGTCCCCCTCTGTAAAGTGGGCACAATCATATAGACTCCAGAGGGCCTCTTATGAAAATTGAATGAGATCATGTCACTAGCACACTAAGCACACTGTCTGGCACACAGCTGGCTCTCAGGAAGTGGTTTCCCTTGTTAGTTTAGAAATCATTCTGGCAGACACGAGGTCTCGTCGGTGGAGGACAGGGGTGCCTATTCTTTTCCTCCTTCTCGAAGCTCCCCTAGACAACTCTCTCTTGTCTCATCTTTTCCTTCTTTCTTCCTCAGCCTCTCGTCTCCTCCACCTTTTTCAATCCCACCCACAACTCCAAGAGGGATGGAAGAAGATGGAGTTGTTTATTTGGAGGCTAAATTCAACACTGACCCTCAGAAAAAAGGAAGAAAAAAAAAAAAAAAAAAAAACCAAGCCCTGCAATACACTCTTATTCCCACATAAGCGCCACATTTAAACAAAGCCTTTCGGCCCGAACTGAAAATTACCGTCCCGCTGGGAGGCGTAAACCAGAGGGGCTGCCTGTGTGAAAGAGGGACGGGCAGCAGCTGGCAGGGCTGTGTCTGTGGGAAGGAGAAGCCGAGCCCCTTGCTTCATGCATTGATTTTACTTGGAAAATTGCACTCCCCTTTTCCTTTCACAGACAGGGAAACAATAGCAATCTGTTAAAATGGTGGAGGGCAGGGAAGCAACAACTATTACAGCTTGAGACCCATAAGAGCCCTATTCAGCTGCCAGCTCGAGAGAGAGTTCTGTTGAGGCTTCAGATGATATAGTCTGAGAACGGTATGTAGATACGATTGCAGAAAATTCCCCCAAGCCCCCAAACCGAAAAAGCCAAACCAAAACCCAAACAACAGTAGAGCTGAGGAATTTCCCTTTGCCTGGGTAATAATGTTGATACTGATCAAAGCAGACATTTATTGAGTACTTACTATGTGCTAAGCACAGAGATAAGGGGAGGCTTTCACAGCCGTGAATTCATTTAATCCTTCTAACCAGCCTATGATGTAGATCCATCCTCCTTCCTTCCTTCCTTCCTTCCTCTTTCTGACTTTTTAAAAGAATAGTTTTAGGTTCACAGCAAAATGGAGAGGAAGGCACACAGATACCCCGTACACCCCCACCCCCACACATGCATAACCTCCCCTGCTGTCAGTGCCCCCCACCTGAGTGGGTAGGCACTATTTGTATTTCCATTTTCACAGATGAGGAAACTGAGTAACTCACCTTAAGTCACGCAGTTGGTGGTTTGTGTCTCCTCATTCTGGCTCCCAAGCCCACACTCTTTCTGTTGTTGTTGTTGTTTTGTTTTGTTGGGGGGGAGGTAATTAGGTTTGTTTGTTTGTTTAATGGAGGTACTGGGGGTTGAACCCAGGACCTTGTGCCTGCTAAGCACGCATTCTACCACTGACTTATTACCCTGCCCACAGATTGTCCTCTCTTTACATCGTGTCCTGGGGTCTTTAAGATATTTCATGTCTTCTTTCTGACTTTTGTAAGGGGCGCTGCATGGAGTAGGTGCTCAGCTGATGCTGAGACTTTGATTTGTTGGTGGGGCATGTGTGTGCCTGTGTGTACGCGCGCGCATGCGTGTGTGTGTGTGCAGGTGGACATGGGTGTGGTTTCCATGCCAGCCCCAGTTTTGTGGGGCTAGAGGATGTTTGCTGAAGTTAGTCAGAGTGGCTGGGACTCGGGACTCTTGGGTTCTCTTCCTATGATTCATGCGCATCCTGGAGAAATCTGTGAAGCTCTTTAACTGCAGTGAAAGCTAGTATTCAAAAAAAGAGGATGACTTCGTTCTTCATTCCCTTTTGTACATTTTTCCACTAGCACACAGGCTCCTCCAGGAAATTCTGGATCTTTAACCATCTTTAGAACAAGTCATTTTATTAGTAGTACTTATTTCAACTATTTTTTTTTTTCAGAAGTCATCTACTAACTGGGCATTTGTTCATAACATTTCATTCATTCTTTCACTCATTGTTTTGATGGTCACTCTGCCCCTACTGTGTGCCAGGCACTGGCCAGCACTACGGAGATGGAACACATCTTTACCTCTGAGGCACTCCTGCAGCTGGGAGACCGACAAGGGCGTGGGAGCTGAGATTTGGTAAAGAAGCATGGGGGATGGGGGAGAGGGAAGAACAGGGGGTCAGGGAGGATGTCCAGAGGTGGGTGCACTCTTTGAATGAGAGCTCACAAGGCGCCAGGAGTCATGCTCAGCACGCTGCAGACATTATCTCATCCACTCCTCACCCATCTATGAGGTAAGTGCCATTATCCCTGTGTTTGTGTACCTCAGATGAATTACTTCACTTCTCCAAGTCTCAGTTTCCTCATCTGTAGAATGGGGTCTGTAAAACCGCAGAGAGCCATGGTAGGAACAGCATGTTTAACAAGATGAACAGGTACTCAGCAGCATGCTGAGCTGGAGTTACCAGGTGGCTCACCTCCTACTGTTATTCTTACAATGAGATGGGATCTGGGGAGGATGAGTGATTTGCCAAGTTCCCGTAGAGAGTGTCAGAAGTGGGATTTAGATCCTTGTCTCCTAAGTACAAGTCACGCCACCGTGTGTGTCTGCTTAGGAGTCCAGGATGGGTTTGGGGAGTTTTTCCTGGATGGACAGATGTATTACTGAAAGATTTTCAATGGGGGGTGGCCACCTCAGACTTCCTCCTCTGTAACCCCACTTGTAGTAGCTACACTAGCCACCTGGTCATCCTCTACAGTGGACACGGTCACCATGTCCTAGGTTTCTAAACGTGGTAGCTCTTGTTCTAAAGTCTCCACTTCCTTTGGAATTATCAGGGAATTATCTGGAACAGAAACCATGAAGTCGACTGAGGACCAAGGATTCTCACCGTGGAGCTCCGGGTTGGCAAATAACAAAGAGAATTCATTCCAATAGGAGGAGTTGGGGTGGGAACGAAAAGAAAAGAGGCAAAAAGAAAAATAAAAGCAATCCATCTCTGGCTCAGCGCTGCTAAGTGAAATAATTTTTTATCCTCTGTACAGAGTCACCGGCCAGAGTGACTTGGAGCCACCTCCTGGGGCAGTTGTAAGGAACCCTGATAAAGATTTATGTGGTTTGTTTTCTTTCTCCAAGCCTTTGAAGATCAACGGAGGAGGTAATGTTTACGGTTGGTGGGTTAGCCCTACAGCTCTCCTGGGTCTCCTTTGGCGACCCCCGGGCTGGTTCTCAAGGCAGGAGGCAGCAGACCACGGCTGCCCCATCTGGGGAACTGGCTGTCTAAAGGCCAGGGTTGGAGAGAATTTCAGACCCAATAGTTCTGGAGGCTTTGCTTACCACAACGGCGTCATCACAGCAGAACGCCCCCACCATCTTCGGAACGGAACCAATTCATCCCACAGGGGAATGGACTCTAGAAATTCAGCGTCAAGAGGAAGGAAGAGGTGGGGGTGATGCTTGTAAGACTGGGTTAAACAAGACACGAATAGACTTGGCTCTGAAGTTGCTGATTCTGGTCAGGTGAAGGCAGAATTGTCCAGAGTTCTTCAGTATGTGGGACATTATAGGAGGACACATATATATTTTAAAAAATAATAAATGAATCTCTGCTTTATTTTTTTAAACGCTAATATTTTCCTGGCACGGCTGGTTAGAATTACTTGTCTGGGTGTCCTGAAGTCCATTTCAGGACCCAGCTGAAAGCCGTGGACAGCTGGAGGAAAGTGGACACCTTGGAGATCCGAAATATTTGGTATGCCTTTCCAACCTCGTTAAAAAAATGAACCCGTTTGTTTTTTTTTTCACATGTTCCTCCACATCCGAGGATAGCTACTGAAAGAACATTGGAAAAACATGTCTTTTGGGGTTATGTTGGGGAGGAGAGTACTTCAGTTCTTTGCCTCATGCAGGAAACTCTGTAGATTTATCCTGTTCAGGAACCCAGGAAACAAGCAGTGGGTTCTTCCTCTGAGTAACAGTGGGATTCATTTGAAGAGATGTTTATCCATGTATTGATTCATTGGTCCATTCTTTCGGTCAACAAACTGGCCACGAGGTACTCAGTGAATTTACAAACCATCTGTAAGATCTCAGCTGACCCATGACAGTCTTATTAAGGGTGGTCATTTCCCACTTTCTATGGATGAAGAATCTGAGGCACATGGAGGCTGAATCACTGGACCACACAGCATTTCTGACTCTTTTCGTTTTTCCCGGGTTGTCTTCTCCAGAATCTATGACGGGATGATCCCAAATGTGGAAGTCAGATAGACCTGAGTTCAAATCCTGTGTCTTCGATTTACTTCAGGTGAGTTCAGACCTCAGTTTGTTCATCTGTAGGATGGAGATCAAAGTAACAATAATACCTTTGCCTGGGTACAAACCCCTCGACAAGCGAAAATGAAGGCAGACCAAGGTGTTCAGAACCATCTATAAACAGGTTCTCCATATGTAGTATGAATATGGGTATCATTAGATCAAAGCCAGGATCCTTTCCTCTGATCCCAGGGCCTGAAAGCAGTGCTTTAAGTTCACAGAGGAGCCTAAATGGCCTTTTCTGAAGTGTAGATCCTGCCTTGGGCGCCGTGTTCTCTGTGCTGGGCAGAGGTGGTCCTGAGAGCAGTCAGCTTCAGTTTCTCCAGCAGGAGGTAGAAATATTTAACATAACAAGGTGACCTCACCAGATGCTATCATCCATAAACAGCCGTTTATTCAAGTCGAGCAGGCCCCACATGCCACAGGTAAGCTGGGGAAAGAGAGATTGAATTGTTCAGTTCTGCAGGAGTGGAGGTCGAACAGAAAAGCAACACAACCCTTACTCATAACTTCCAATTGCCTCAAGAGTGTGTGTGTGTGTGTGTGTGTGTGTGTGTGTGTGTGTGTGTGTGTGTGTTTAAAGCAGGTTCAACAGGTTTTCCACAGAAAGGTGCAGAACAGACCCAAAGCAGGACAATGATGAGATTTTCTTTTTCATAGAATCATCTTCCTCCTGCCTGTCCCCAAACTCTCTCCCCATCCCAACCCACCCTGCCCCACAACCCCACCTCGCTGCACCCATCACTCCTCCCGCTGCCTATCCCTAGAGACATGTGAAAAGGCACAAATTAGGCTGATTTAACTGCATAAAGGCACTCTCTTCCCAAATGAGCAAAAATATTCCCACTTAAAAATGTATATAAAATGTTTATGAAATGAGGGGGGAGATTCCGAAGTTATTGTGGGAGCTGGCACAAGGCAGTGCCAAACGTATGTTAGAGCACCTCTGATGGTTTTCTTTGCAATTGCCGTTTAAAATATGTAGACACGTTCCCGATCTCTCCCTGGAAGGCCCCCCACGCCCCTCCCCCAGGCCCAGCTGCACACGCACACTAGAGCCCACATATATATGCACACTCGCTCCGACCCAGGAATCCGGCAAAACACGGGGCTGTTCTTTATAGGCGGGAGCTTGTTGTTTTAGCCTGTTGTTTTCATTTCAGTGCACCTGCACCCCTTGCCTAAGCCCCCCGCCGCACTGCCCTTGCCTTGGCCAACAACACAGGGATGTGTGTTTCTGAATAAGCCACACATTATTCAATTCGGTTTCCTTAGGAATTTGGTAGGAAAACTCTGGATCCCGGTGAATTGGGCTTAATTGGATCCTTCAGGTCCAGAGCGTGTTTCACCTGCTTTGGGCTGGTTCTCTGGGACTCCTCGGTCCCCACTGACCCTCTCTTTTGCTCCTTCCCCCCAGGAGCTGCATGCATGATGGGGCCGAGGTCTCTATCCGAGCAGAAGCAGGGCAGTGAGCTGGGTATGTGGGTGGTAAGGACTGCCCGAGATATTCCAGGGAACTGAAGGGTGGGTGGAGAGGGTGGGCTCCAGGCTCTAGGCTGATGCAGCACTATTTCGTGTATTTGACGTCCAGCTGCTACAGAATCCTATTTGCAAATGCTAAGTAACCTAGTTAATATGGTACAAATTATCAGTAGCGGCAGGGGGAATGTTGACTGTGGCAACTTGGGCTTTGAAGGGATTACTCTGCTCTTGGTGCAATCCAGGGCCAATAATGTCTTAAATCCAATTTCCATTTGATGAGTCTCTAAGTCATGGCAGAGGTGGCACTGTGAAAACAAAGCAATGGCATCTTTCTGGTGGGGACAAGCCAATTTGGATCCAATTAAGACCAGAGTTGCCTTGACATAGTATGAAGGTGACCTTACTTTCTTAGCCAGAGAGAGAGGAGTGAAGGTCAGGAAGTCAATGGTGGCTGGTTGGAATATGTAGGATAAAGAAGAAAAATGAAGAGTTTGGGTTCTATACTCATCCTCAGGCACCCAGTGTCGACATCACCTTTACAGTGTCCCTGAGAGGTGATGGTTCTCCTGGTTGAACACAGGGGACTCACGGCTTCCACTAGGTGGTCCCATTCACTACACTGTTAGACAACTGTGATCATTGGAATTTCTTTTTTCTGTTGAAATTAAATCAGTCTCCTTGCCAGATCTATTTGGTTGTTATCTATTAGTTATCTATTGTTGTGTAACAAATTACTCCAAAATTTAGCAGCTTAAAGACAACAAACGTTTATTATCTCACAGAGTTTCTGAGGGTCAAGAATTTGGGAGCAGTTCAGCTGTGTGCTTCTGGTTCAGAGTATTTCATGAGGTTGCAGCCAGGACTGCATCTAGACTGCATCTGAGTTTTGACTGGGGGTTGGAAGGTCTGCTTGCAGGATGGCTTACTCCCATGGCTGTTGGCAGAAGGCCCCGTTCACTGCTGGCTGTTGGCAGAAGGCATCAATTCCTCACCATAGATCTCGCCATAGGGCTGCTTGAGCATCCTCGTGGCATGGCATCTGGCTTCCCCCAGAGCACGTGATATGAGAGAGAGCAGGGCAGAATCCACAATGCCTTTTATGACCTTGTCTTGGAAGTCATACATGGTGACCATCTATCACATTGTATTGGTTAGAAGGGAGTCACTAAGATCAGCTCATATTCAAGGTGAGGGAAATTAGGCTCCACCTTTTGAAGGAAAGAGTATGGAAGAACTTGCGGATATAATTTGAAACTACTACAGTCGTAATTCTCCTAAATGATACTATAGAAAATAAGTCGATTCAATTATTATAGTAGCCCTCCAGGAATTTGATTGCCCCTCTCAGATGTTAACACCTCTGGCTGAACAGCCTCAATTCTTTAGACTATTTCATGCACGACCTGGTATATATCCCCCTACTGTTCTTGAAGCTGAAACAAGTTACCTCGAATTGGGCAGAATACTCAAAATTTGAATACAGAAGACTAGGTAATTGTTAGAGCTCGTTAACCTATGCTTAGTACAGTACCTGACACCTAGTAGGCATTTGTTAACTTTTCCTATTGAAAGAATGAACAAATGAATGACAAGATGGGTGGACTTATTTCTATTAAAATACCTGGAAAGTGTATTAGTTTATTGGGGGGGGGTGGTATTTTAAAGCAGATTTTACACTGTTGTTTAATTCGAGTTCGTTAAATAGAATGCCCAAAATGCCTAAATCAACTTTTTTTTTTTTTTAACAATCCTTTACCCCAGCTACAATTCTCCCATCCTGTTTTTGGATCTTTTAACCTAAATATGGAACTTTAACCCCTACTAAATGACATCTGCTGATTAAGATCGTTCTGAATCACAGGGCTATCATCAATTATCAGCTATCTCGCCTAGATTTATGTGGTCCAAAAATGTAATCTAGGAGTTGTATTTACAAGTTATTGATTAAATATTGCTTCTTCAGGCTACCAAGTTATTTCATCTGTGCACATTTGCTCTGCCACTGGGGCTCCAGATTTCCTGTCTCTCCTTCTCACTGGGCTCTGCATGCAATCAGCACTCCAAAAATGGCAAACCACCCATAACTAACTTGTCCTAACTGCTCTTAAATCCAAGCCATCCTCCACAGATGTGGTGCTCTCTCTCTCAGTAAAGACCTTTAGAAAGGGAGATTCCACTGCCTCCCACAGCCACCCATCTCCAGAGTTCACCATCTGGAGTTTAGGGAGAAAAGAGTGGGGAGAATGATGTATTGGCAGAATAATTGGGGTGGAAAGGATTTATTCTTGGCCTTTTCAAAGTCTTTTTTGGGTACGAGTGGGTGGAGGGAGATGTGGGGGTGGGGAAGATGGGTCTCAACTAAAGTCTTAACATCCAGCAGAGGCGGCCATTTTGAAAACCCACATAGGAAGCGAAGAGTGGAGGTATTCCACACAGATGTCGGTATCTGGGGCCAATTAAGAGAGTGCATATGGATGAATTCAAAGATGCAAGGGCAGGGATCTGAGTTTTCCTTTGTTCAAATCAGACTCTGCAAAATTCTAGTTTTAGTTTATTTTTTATCTTGTTCTGCTTTGTTATTGTTTCAAATTACAGAAATAATATGTGCTCTTTTTATCAAGTCTGATCATTTAGAAGTGTGCAAAAGTGTTTATAATTTCCCTATAATTTGTTCAACAATTCGTCTATTCATGGGCACTCAGGTTGTTTCTAGTTAGTTTTGCTACAACCAGCAAAGCTGAAATAAGCATCTGTGTATACATCCTTATCTATTGGTGCTTTTATCTCTATTGGATAGATTTTGCAAGGTAGGATTTTGGTTTTACTTGGTAGCATGTTTTACTTTTATGCTGGTTAATGGTATAACAAACGATGTACTGTCCTCTCTCCCTTAAACCTCTCTGGGCCATGATTCTCTTTTGTTTATGCAGTAGTTGATTTCTCAAAGTGGCAATGTGGCTGAAGGAAAATGCATCTCCTCACTGTTTGGGGTGGGGGTGTAGAGTGGGCTTATTTACATGGACCCAGTTTTGAAGTTGGTCTGTGTGTGTTGGTGAGCATGTGTGTGTGTGTGTCTGTTGTGTTTTGAATGACTCAGCTGAAATGCAAGGAATAAGTATATCTAAATATCATTTCATGTTAAATAAAATAAATGGATTGCAATAGTGAGGTGTGGTATAGAAGAGAGACAATAGGATTTAAAGTCAGAAGACATAGGTCTGAATTCCTCTGCTTACTGGCTAGTCTCTCCGAGTTGATATCTTCATAAGGAAAATGGGTATCATCACAGTGACCACCTTACAGGTTGTGAGAATTAAAAGAGATCACATGGTAAGGCATACAGCCCTCCACATGTGATTTAAATGTATTTAATGCAATCAAAACATTCCAGAGGAAGACGCTTTTCTCTTTAACAAAAAACAAACCAACACATAAAGTCAGAACAGGGGTCTAAGACCTTATGCTGGAGGGAGTCTTCCAGAAACTCAGCAGGGCAAATCCCACGGGTACCCAAACACTGGAGAGGGGCTGGCTGGGTGGAATGGAAGATATCAGAGGCTTACAATCAATCGTGTGTTTCAAAACAATCATATGCAAAAGGCTGCCTGAGCATTTTCTGCATTAGAGGACCCAGCTTTCACCTGGCTGACCAGTATTACTTTCTTTGGGAGAACTATCTGGTTTTGGTATTGGGTTCAAAGATTCATTCTAGTAGATTGAAGCTGTTGGTGGCTGTCTTGTGCTGAGGAGCTGGGGGACACTTCTCAGGGTTTGCTTCTTCCGTTAAGGCAACCAACTCAATGATGTGTCCTGAACTGTTTGGGTTTTAAACCTGGAAGTCCACTGTCCTCAATCCTAGGCACGTTAGATAGCCTTGCTCATTCTCTTGGATCACGTGCTCTGGGTGAAACCGGGTGCCATGCCAGGAGGACACTCAAGCAGCCCTACGGAGAGATATACCTGGTAAAGAACTGAAGACTCCTACATCTTTTTAAAAAAGTGTATTTATTTAATTTATTTATTTTCATGGAGATACAGGGGATTGAACCCAGGACTCTGTACACGCTAAGCATGTGCCCTATCACTGAAATATTTCCCTCCCCCAAGAGTCCTACATCTTGATCTTCATTCCTGAATGGCTGAAACTGTTTAAAGAAAAGAAAATATGTCTTGATCACAAAAGTTGCCCTCCATCCCTCACTCCCTGGGAGTTGTTCTTGGTTCCTTAAGGCTGAGATTCTCAAACTTTGCTTTTATGGATTATTGATGTTCTGTGCATGGGAACCAGGGGGTGTTCCATTAAAACTGAATCATAGCTGCTTTTCTTAATTATCAGAAAAGAAAAAATTAGGATAGCAGTAGAGTTTTGTCAATATTTAGGCCTCACTCAGGTATGACTTAGCACTTACCTCTTACCACTTGCCGACAACTGTATGATTTTGAAATACATAATGAAATTTTACTTTAAATTAAAATGTCATGTATGGATACCATGGTATGCCAAAGAGAGCTATTACTTCCAAAGGGCGGGCTTCATGATATAAAATTTGGGGCCATTTTTAAAGGATTTTCTTGATGGAATGTTATATAAGGACCCTTCAGAAAGTTATAGAAAAGGGGATCATATGTCCCAATTTCCAGGGACAGTCCCTGATAAGCCAGGGTCCCAGAGTCTGTCCAGTTAGTGTCCATTCTCATTATCAAAAGTGTTCTAGTTTGGATGATGAATTATGTTTTCATCCTATTTATGGGGGAGAGGTCTTCCAGAATCCTGGTAGGAGAGGATTTTCTGTTGTTTTTGGCTAACATTTGCTAGGTACCTGCCAGGCATTGATCACATTTTATGCATTTTCTCATTTAACCCTTGTGATCATCAGTAGGTGCCATTAGAGATAAAGAACTCAGGTCCCAGAAGGAGTAAATAATTTGCCCACATTTCAAAAGCTACTGAGTGGCAGAGTCAGGACTGGAACCCATGCCTGGGAAACTCCAGAGCATGTAAACTTTGCTGGTACCTACTTGTTCTTCAATCTCTGTGTGTTAGTAAGTGGTCTGAAATGTTGGACTGAAGGCCCAGCTGCCTGAAATCCTCAAGAATTCCCAGGAAGCAGATGTAACCGCAAGTGGCCAGCAGGGCTTCCATCTGGGAGAGCCGTGTTCCTGGGGTGGGGAAAAATGAGATGTCTGTACTTATCGGAGTATTTCAGATAACCCCGAGGGACACCCTGTCCAGTTCTCATTAGTAGAGCTGCCTGTTTACAGGCATGCCGAGATTTTTATTTTTTCCCCAAATTAAAGTATAACGAATTCGCTAAGACTTCATCCCACATAGCCCTGCCAGTTGGGTGTTTTGGGGGCAGAGAAAATGAAGAAGTGGGAGTCCAGTGGCCTGCCCTAGGGTGAGAAGAGAAGAGAGCAATCTGTGTGCGTCCTCGCAGCCGGCAGCTTTCCCTCGGCTGTGGCCTGTGCTGGGACTGTGGGCCAAAGGAGCCTTGGAATTGCTTTAGACCTGCCTCTGTGCCTTGAGCTGTCCGGGTAAAACCATCACCTCTCTGGAGGCCTGTGCTGGAGCACAAACCCACGTATTGTCTGGCCCCTGGCAGGCTGGTCTGTGGAGGGGACACTCTAAGAGCTCTATTTTAATCTTTTGGAGCTGGGCCAGGGGAGGAATTTAGCTGCCAGCACTGGCTCCCCACCCCCACGCTCTCGCCCCAGCCCCCATCCCGCTACCCCCTCCTCCTGGTTTCATTTGCTCTGACCTCCCATCATGAGAGGTGCTGGTGTTCTTTTTTTTTTTTCCCCTCCCTTTCTCTTTTTTAAACTACCAGGGCTCTTTCATTGATTTGACCTCCCAAAGTGAGGCAGACCAGGGCTCCTCAGTGGGCTACCCGGGGCTCAGAGCTGGCATGAAGCCAACCCTTGAATCCTGAGATTTACCTCCAGATGTGTGTGCCTCTGTGCTTGTGTGTTTGTGTTGTGTGTGTGTGTGTGTGTGTGTGTGTGTGGTGGGAGGGGAATCTGAGCGTGTTGGTGTGTTTCTGTGTGTTTTTGTGTCTCTGTGACTTTTCTCTCCACGTGAAGAAAATGTATGGGGTGGGACGCTGAGGGGAGGAGGCGCTGGGAGGGAAAAGCAAGGGTGGCTCAGGTCCAGAAACCCCCCTTCTCCCTCTGCCAACAGTCCTTCCCTAGTTGTCTTTTCAGGTGGGGCTTCATATCCCTCCTCAGGGTCACTTCAGTCTGTTTCTGGATAGGAATGAGCGACTCCTACAGGGAGACCATGTGGTATAGCTGGCACGGGTCTCCTTGAATTCTAAGCCCAGCTCTGCTACTTCCTGACTGTGTGATTTCCCATCCTTTGAGCCTCAGTCTCCCTCTTTGTAAAATGTGGATAAGAATACTACCAACTTTCACAGGACGTACAAAGTGGAAGATTCAATGGCATTCAGAAGGTGGCTGGTAATGTTAGCTCAGTTCCTGCCTACCTAGCCTTTCCCAGGAGCAAGCCCTAAAGCAGCCCTGGGGCTTGACCCCTGACCCCAGTGAAGAGGCCCCCAGCTGGGAAGGAGGGGCTGTGCTCTTCCTGAAAGAGTGGGAGGGGGCAGAGGGTGTGGACCTCTCTCTCCCACCCGGAATCTCCCATCTCCTCTCACCCCCATCCTTCTGGCCTCTGCCAGTGATGTGCATTTTCCCCTCTGCACCGGCCTCCCAAACTGACTCATTACCTCGACAGGGTAGCAACTTCCAAAACAAAACTTTTTCAACCAAGGAAAATATAACTATGGGGAGGAAAACATTTCACTATCAGGCCTCCGGGGACCCGAGTAAATGTACTGAATGTTTGTCAGAGAACGATGCTGTCCTGACTTCACAGACTTTGCTGAGGACAGCGGGTGAACAATGGCTGGCACCTGGCTCCAGCCAAGCCAAATGGCCCATGCAAGGGCCAAACTGGTGCTCATGTTGCCCCAGACTTGGAAGAATCGGATATGTGTCTAATAGTGTGCCTCAGAGCAGGCCCCCCGAGTGGTATGACAACCATCCCACGTGGATGAGGCCTGCGCTCTGTCCCATGCCAATCCCTCCACTTGCCTTCCGCCCCAAAGGAGGTGCCCGCCGCGGGCTTGCTGTCTGGCAAAGGGCCTGCTTGCTTCACTCCTGGATTCTGGGAAATGGCTAATGGAGTACATTCCACACTTAATAATAGTGCCCCCTGGAGTTGTGCAATGCTTTGACCCTTTCCAGGACACTCCAGGGAAGGAATTGTCCGCTAGTGATTGGGCAGGATCAGAGAGAACAGCTGGTGAGTAATGCTGATGCCAAGTCAGGATGCCAGGGAAGGTCCAAGGGATATTCCAGACCCCATCCGCCGGAGCCTGGACAGCCAAGGACTGGGGAACTGAAATAGATGGAACTGTATTCTGAGAGAGCCTGGGGTCAGAGTGAGGCAGAAGAAGGAATTTTTTCCAGGGGGTGTGGTGGGGAGATGTATGGATTTGTCAGTTACTTTCCTTCTCCACGCTCCTCTAGCCACAACAGACTCAATGTCACCTCCTGTGTCTCTCTTCCACCACCTGCCCTCCCCAACAAGAGCAACGGCCGCACAAAACCTACCAACAAAACAGAAACGCTCTGAGAGGAATCCCTACTCATCCCTGATGTGTCCTCAACGTGAGTATTTTTAGATTCGTGAAATTTCAAGGCTGAAAAAGATCTACACATTTGGTAGATGTCTTCGTCTGTAAGTTCAGAGAGGAAAAGCATCTGGCTTGTCATCACAGAGCGCCTGACTCGGAGCCAGAACAAGGGCCTCCTAGGAAAGGGTCTAGGTGCTTTTCTGGCTGATTTAGTTTCGTTTGTGATCATTACCTGTATGTGTACAATGTCCCCTGCACGTCTGTTAAGGGCCTGTGTCTGTTCTAGGGAGAGAGCTTCCCGTGGCCAATTTGAGCACTGTTTCTCCTTTCTCCTAGGGCCTGAGTCAAGGCGTGTGGCATACTGGACAGTCAGGAGTCCTGTGCCCGAGATTTCACTTTACCAAGCCTCAAGCTTCTTGTTTGTTACATGGAGATAACAGCTCTTGCTCTGACCACCTCATGGGGTGGTTTGTCAAATTCAAATAGGATGGTGTTCATGCAAGTGTTTTATAAACATATAGGAGACTGCAGTTATCAAAGGCTTGATGGGGAAAATGGTGTGTGCAGAGCGGCCTTATTGGGCACTGGGACAAGATTTCTGCAGGTTTTTTGGGTGCTCAGAGGGTGAAGCTGGGACAGGTGATCTGCCCGTCAGTCTCCATGGTGCCTGATCACTGGACATGACACTGGACACTCAGATCTAACTGGAGCTGTCTGAAGCACACATCTTCCCTTAGGTCCTTTGTTTCCTTCAGGGGGCTCAGCCAAAAGCACTGTGGTGGTGGAACTTTTCAGGAAGTCCTAAAGAAGTACATTCAAGGCACTCTCAGGAGACAGACTGAGCCATTATAGCCTCAGGCAGGCAGACACATGAAAAGGCCCTCAAGTTGGTTTCTTTGTGGAGAAATTAAGCAAATTATGAGAATTACCCTGATTTTGAGTGATCTCCTCATCCATTTATCACTCATGGAACAGGTATTTGTGCCAGGAGCTGTGTTGGGGAGATGCTGATGGAAAATCAGGCAGTTGCTTTTGACACAGAGCATCTGACCCAGTCTCATGTACGCCTGGTACACAACTTTCTTTAGTCTGGATCTAATATCAGTCCCTTCTGTGGCAAAATAACAATGCAGTGATTGACAGAACAAGGATTATTATTATTACTACTATTAGTAGCAGTAGTATTGACAAATCGAGAACATTATGCAAAGGTGAGCACGCTGTATGCTACTTGAAGAGGAAGTGCTTTTTCACAGTCAAGGAATCATTGCAAAGATCTAACTGACTTGACAGATAATATTAGGCAAGAGACATTTCCTTCTGAGTATTTTTCGCCACCTGACAGTCACTGTCCATCAGTAAGAAACTCCTGGGTGTAAGCTTGCCTAATTTCCCTAACATGATTTTTTTAAATTGTTATGGAGAAGAAGGAATTATTTCTGCTTGGCAGATAGAAATACTGGATACTGCTTGGCATACCTTATCAAAAGGGCGATGAAGGCACACTTCTTACTTAGCAGCTTGAATTTGAAAGGCCTGCTCTTACTCCATACCCTATTCTGTCCCTCCCCCAACACCTCCCCAGGAGTGTTCATAGAAGAAAGGGGATATTAAAGACCAGTGTCATCTGTTTGGCTTGAAAAAGAAGGTAAGCTTTTATTTAAAGACAGAATTAGGTGAAGAAGGTAATGGTTTGCTTAGAAAGATGACAATTTACATAGGGAAAACAGCACATTTGGTCAGGACGACAAAACAGCCTTCTGAGGCTGTTAGGAAAGCCGACCACAAACACGCCAATAAAGAGTTGAATTTGTGTGTGTGTGTGTGTGTGTGTGTGTGTATTGAAAAGAATTCTGTAAAACAGCGTAAGACAAATATATGGTCCAAAGCAGCCTATTTCCTGCTCTTGGGAATTCAGAAGAAACTTTGTACAAGTTCCTGGGATTGAAGTCATCTCTTTGTAGTGTTCTCAAACACAGAGGAGATCTCTGATCTCAGCCAGAAGGAGGAGGGGTAAAAGAAGAATTTTGTGGGTGAGGAGGTAAAAGGATAGAGAAATAGAGCTAGGCCAGCACATGCAGAATTGCATTGAAGACATTCAAATGTGCACGCGGTTGAGGAGGGCTAAGATTAGGATGTCCAAGTCCCTGGGTGCAGTTTGGTGAGAGTATTTGCCGTGGTAGCCTGCTGCCGTATTTTCAGTACTTGGCATCAGCCAACTTTGCAAGAGAAGTAACTCAAATGCTATCGATCAATCAAGGGCCAGAATTTTTTGATAATTGTCAAAAAGATGCCCTCAATTATAACTCTTTTCAAAGTTTTAGTGAGAAGATTTTAAAAGCTCAGGCTGAAAAATAATGGTCTTCATTGAGACTTAGAAAAAGGATCAGGTAAGCCAAGTACTGACAATTCTATTAGTTTATTATTGAATTGACATTTCTCTGCACTGAAGACAAGGGCTTAGAAATTGTCCTTTAAACAATGCAAGATCTTGTGAAGAATCAAAAATATTTTTGGCTTCTTCACCCTTGAACTAGATTTCAATGACATCAAGTTAGATATAAAGTATATTAGTGCTATTTAATGCTTATGAAACAGAGTCATTCCCTCTGATAGTTAAGATTTCTTCTGCTGACAATTTTTTCTTTCAAATACAATTAGGCAGGTAGGAAATTATCAAAAATACTTGCCATTAGAAAAATTATCTTATTTCTTGTTAACCCCTGACCTCTTATAAATTGGTAGGCTCGAGAGGCATGCATTTTACCAGTCTTGTTTTAGATTGAAGGTACTGGCCGTTTACAATATCCATTTAAAATGTTCAAATAGTTTGCAAAAGTACATACTACAAAATAGTATTGTTTCAAGATTGGAGGTCACATTTAACATACCATACGTGATTCTTCTGTACATTTACAGAGGTTTAAAGCACACAAAATTGTGCAGATAACGTACCGAAGTCTAAACTTTTACATACACTCAGTTGCATACATAGCAACAAGAAACAATAAATTCTGAACAAAATAACAACCAATAATCAGCCAAATTACTATGTACACATTAGGCAGGAAGCAATTAAACACTGCCTAATAGAATGTCACTTAAATTACTTTTTCTATAATATATCTGTACTCCCCCCCCCCACCCCCAGCCCCACACTTCTTTCCATTGCAAACATTAAAGTGGTGTTGTGACCACATACATAGGAATCCCCAAACATCAGCTTTGTCTCGGGGCAAGAAGGGGTACAGCAACTCAGAGTGACTTAATACAACAATTTGCCAGACTTGGTTTTTATAAATCAGCTGCTAGCTGGTGGTTACTGTGAAAGCATGTTCAGACTTTCATGCCACAGACTGAAGGAAGAGGAGCAAAGAGCATTAACTAATAGCTTCTTAACATTTGCCACTAAGTTAAATATTGGCTTCTTCTAAAATTAAAAAAAAAATGTATATATCTGGAGAGGAACGACCCTAGGATAATATTGAAAACAAACAACAAATCTACTTCCTTTATCCAAACAGAATATCATCACAGACTACCTGATTGTTTAAGTAAAACCAACTGTCCTTTTGAATAACCATTTTACAAATTCATTACTAATGGAAATAGAAGAAATAATTAAAAAAATAACAAATATAACTACTGTGTGCAGATGTGGTGGAAAAACCAGAGACCTGAAATATGGCAAAAATCAGTGCTTCATAAACAGTCAATGGATTTTTCTAAAAATACTTTTTGCTAATGGCAAAGTTCAACACCTCAGAAAAACTCTGAATTAAGATCTTAGAATAAGTTTCCAAGCTGTACAACATAGTTTTAGAGACACTACCCTTGTTGTTTGTAAGGCCGCATTAAAGTTTCGCTTAACAGTCATAAGCCGTGGGTTTGAACATCTTAGGAGAGGTGACCAGCAAAGAAACAAGTTTTTTCCTTGTTCGCCCTACTACCTGTGATGAAGTATCATTGCTTTCCAAATAGCTCCTTTAAAAATTTCCTTAAAGGTATGACCAGGGGAAAAAAAAAGTTCAGATTTGCTTAATTGAATCATCTGGAAAAATATTTAGACTTTACAAAGTGACAATGTTGCACTTTCAATTCTCTGAGAGTGCTCTCTTGTTAATTTGACTACCCTCTCTAATTGGTATGTTATAGTTTAATAAACAAATATACCAAGAGATGGACACACTCTCTGCTGTAGCTCAGTACTTGCAAATTTGAGATAGCCATAGAAGGATAGTATCATCTTTCCAAAAAGGATCAGTTTTAAGGAGCCAGTGAATTCTGTGTGCCGTTGACATAACCAGGGAACTGAAATGCACTGCAAACCCCCTAACAGCTTGAGCTGATAGTTCTCCAAGAGAAAGTTAGTACATCTCGGGTGGAGCGTGAAGAACGAGAAGAGCCCAAGGAGTTGGGGTTTTTCTGGTATTGCCTACTTGTCTGAAATTGTTGTCTTGGAGGGAAGAGCTCAACATTCACCAGGGCGCACATTCGTGTGGCAGGATAACAATGATCGAGAGGCCAGTCCTCTTTTCCACTCGTCTGGCATGATCTCCTGGCAAGGATAGGGTGGGTGTTTGCCAGGTGGCTCCCGGACAAGGTCTTTTTAGGGGAGGACAACAAGGCTTCAGTCAGTGCTTTTCATAAAGTGCTTTGGGATCCCTTAGGAATGGGGGCTGGAGGAATATTATTACTGACTGGCTTCAACTTTCAAACCAAATGGAACTATTTTCCCCAGTGTAATTATTGCTTTGAACATTAATGAATGTTCTTAAAATGGAATGGGTCTTGTCTTTAAGTTACTACTTCTTAAAACACCCACTCCCGGGAGTAAACGTTTTTGATTACTGTCTCCCAGGTACCCTCACCAAGGAAGAGGATGTCATAGCCTTGTAAATGGTTGACAAGCACATACATTGGTGACCTGCATTTTCCAGGCTATCCTCTTTTATGAAAAGAGGAAAATCAAAGATGTCCAGCCCAACATGTACTATGTTGGCCTGGTGAACGAGACAGGCTCCTGCCTCTTCTAAGACATTGATGGGAAGATGTATGATGATGATGGCTACACTCATGTCAGACTGTGAGCTCCCTGTGGCCCAGGAATGTTTCATACTTGATTCTTTGTTCTGTGTGGGACTTAGAATAGAGACATATATGGGAGGATCTCTGTCAGTGATTTTTGAGGGTTTCACAAATGACAAAGGCTGGATAGTACACGGGAGACTTAAGCATGTTAGAAACATGGTGGAAAAGAAGACCTGAAACAGGCTCCCAGGCTGGACTTAAAAAGAATGAAAGACAAAAGTCCATCATATCCAAAACAAAACCAAACCAATAAGACAAAGCAAAACAAACAAATGGACAAGAATCCTCAGACTTTGTAAAGTCTATATAATGAGAAGACTGGACAAATGAATAAAGGAATATGAATTAGAGAACACAGTTATCTCTCAGAATAATGTCTTAATTTAAAATAGGCTCACAAGAAGTTGCAAAGTGGAGGTATGGATGGAGGGAACCTCCTAGAACAGATAACGATAGCTAATTATTGATGATATAAAATCTACTTTTCTCAAAGGATATTGCTTGGAAAACACATTTTCAAATTGATTAAGTATGCTCATTGAAATCTAAGGTTCATTATTCATTTCATGGGCATACATCTCTTTTCCTCATAGAAGGTAAAAAAATTACCCAATGTCCCTAATATAAGTTAGAGGGTTTGAATTTAAGGCCATTTTACCTCATGAGCCATTATTTGGTCCAGTGTGCCAAAACATGCTGACCAGATGAGGAGCCAGAAAGGTGGGTCAGTCTGCTTTTGCTGTCTGTTGAATGCCTCCTGTCTAATTCACAGTCACAAACTTCCTTCCATGTCACGAGAAAGGTCATGATCAGAGAATTGCTTGGTTTCTGAGTCCTTGACAATTCCAGCATCTCATCTCACAAACTTATTCAACGTATACAATCTGTCTTACAATTAGAAATAAGAAGAAACTGAGGGCAGGTAACTCTGTGGCATTTTTGTTTTTAAATGGGAGTCATATGGTAAGCAATTTTAAACGACATTTCTCCCAAATTAGGTTTTTAGTTAATTATAATCAATTAATTAGCTTAGCTACCCGTTATATGAAATTTGTATTTCCTAGCAACAAGGAGCTCTGTGATATTGGAAATCTGTTAGGTAAAAGTTGAGAAAAAGAGTTGAATTTGGCATTAGAAGCAGATAGATGATCTGTAAACTAGCTGAGTAGCCTATAGACAATGAAAAGTTGAGTATGTACCAATTCTCAATGGAAACACTGCGATCAAGGGAGTGGTTCTGGGTTCTGACCCTAACTCTGAGACTAAACTAGCTCCGTGACTTTGAGTAAGTTGCTGAACCTCTCTGGGCCTTGACTGCCTTACCTGTAAATGCAAGGACTTAGACTAATTTTATAGTCCCTTCTAGTTCTAATACTCCATACACATAGAATTAACTCAGAACAGAAGAAAACTGCATTTAAAAATCCTCCCAGGCCTGGAAAAGGAGCTGCAGTGATTCTGATCAAGATTCTTTGGGGGTGGCGGCAAGGGGGTTGGTGTTCATTGACAATAAAATCTCTTAAAAAAATAAAGACTGAGCTCTGGGCTTTAGTTTTCTAATGACCATAGGCCATGGGCCAAATCTGTACCTTTCCACCAGGGTAATTATTTATGTTTAAATCAAATGTTTTAAAAATGAAAGGGATCGGAATAACATTGTGAACAGGGGACTTTGTATGAACTCCCATGAGGCGGAATGGTGGAACTGTGAGGACAAGGGTAGGGCCATAAAGAGCAATATTTAACCAAAATGTCTGTGAAGCAGAAAAGGACCATTTAGAATATCAGTGAACTGAATGGGTCTTGGCTCCAGGAAAGGAGAGGGGGCTCGTGCCTTTTTTGAATATGCAGTGTGATTCCTCTTTGATTTGGGTTTCTCATTTGTGAGAAAGGCAGGTGGGAGGCAATGAGACCATAGCAAGATTTTTCAGGTGTCTTTGAACACAGTCTTGGAACCACTGGTAGGGCCTTCTAAGGAGGCCAATGGGTCAGCTGATCTAGGGGCAAAACTGACTTTGGAAGGGTAGATTGAAAAGGGAAGGCAGCAACCCATGCTCTGGACAATGTCTCAGGTCCTGTGATGTGGGGGTGAGTAGTTGTGCTTGTATCACTATAAAAACTCTATCCCTGCCTGGCTATATTTGAAGGGCACTTTCTTGTTCCGTAACAAATCTATCACCTAAGAATCCAGAGCAGATCCATTATCATTTTCAGAGACACAACTCTTGTGGATTTACTTATTTTAGGATTGGAAAGGAAACACATTTTGGGGCATGTCTCTCTCCCACCCCTTGTCTATAATCCAGGCTTTCACTTCACTCAGCCACCTCCTTGCACCCTAGAATAATATATGGCCCATTTTCATGCTTGAATGGGAGCTGAGTGAACAATCTTCGTAAGACAGAGCTAGAAGAGAAGCCTCCTCTACTTTTGTTTCTGGAGGTTTCCAAACAGCACTAATTGAAGGCCTGACCAAGTCCTATTTACTCAGATCAGTGCTGATGGATAAACTGGATTTGTTGAGCTGCTGAGAACCCTGCTCTTTGGAATGACCTGGTTCAGCTGACAGGGAACCCAGGACAAGTCCACTTGACCCTGTTCCCTAGAGACGCAACCTGGGCTTCTATCCCCCAAACTCTTCTAAAGGTTGGGAATGGAGGGAACAATATCTTATTTCATCTTATTGTCATCTATGGAACTCCTCCCCATCAATCATGAAATTCATGGAAAAGCCCTAAGTCAGGGGTCAGATTACACAGCCAGCTGCAGAACTGAGGGTGGCTCTTGGGGTTGCCCTACCTCAGTCACAGGTGCCACCAACAGGGTGGCATGTTTGAATCCTTGCGTCCAGGACTCCATGTTGTCACAAAAGCCCTTCTAAGTACACCCTTTATAGGCTGAACTCGAAATGACACTGGCAACTCTTGCCTCCACTCCAACTCTGCTCCAAAAAAGAGGGCCTTGAACCGATAACCTTTGGGTTTTTAACATTCAAACCATTTGAAAATGGATGGGGACACGGTAGGGGTAGGCTGGGAGCAGGGTGATGGAAAATGCAGGGACTTGAGGTGGACCGGCGGACAGTTAGTCGCGGGCCTCCCTAAAGCATGCTGCTGAGTATTTCTGACACCGGGGAGGAGGTCGGGCCATCTGGACTCATCTCCGGGCCGCTGGGGCTGGGCAGGCCAGAGTGGCCTCCGGCCGGCGGGCTCAAGGCCGCCCAGGGCTTGGCATCCACCAGGGCCTCGGGGTAGGGCTCCACAAAGATGCGGCGCACCGCAGGCCTCGGGTCCTGGAGGCTGCCCTTCGGCTCCTCAGGGAGACTGGCGGCATGGGCCAGAGCCAAGCCCCGGGGCCCCTCGGAGGCAGGCCCCAGCTGCTCGGCCGCCCCCGGCTCCTGGGCCAGGCCGCAGGCCCGGGACAGGTGTTGCGTGTAAACGCCCTCAGACAGCGACAGCGAGTGCGTCTCGCCGTGCATGCGCAGCCAGCGGTGGTGTCGGCTGAAGCCGCCGTAGTGCGGATGCTTGGCCGGCTTCCGCTTTCCCAGGAAGCCCAGCGGCAGCCGCGCGCCCGGCGCCATCTTGGCGTGGTTCTTAGGCGTGAGGCCCGTGAGCGTCAGGCCGTGTAGGAGCTCGGCGCACGAGTGGTCGGCCTCTGGCGCTGGGACGCGACCCTGGGCGTCCTGGCCCGGCCCGGACGGAGGCTTCATGTCGTGCACTTGCAGGACGTCGGGGGCACTGCCGCTCAGGCCGCTTCGGGCCTGCTGGGCGATGTCGTGTGACGACAGGTAGACCAGGTCCAGGTCTCGAGGGCTCAGAGCGTCACTGGAGTCGTAGTCGCTGTCGGTGGGGAGGAAGACTTCCGAGCAGGCTTCTTCGTCAGAGCACGGCTGTGAATCTGCAAAGCCAGAGACTGAAGTTAGAAAAAAGAGAAACTCGCAGCCAGGGCCCAAGTAGGAGCCTATGTTTGAGGCCTCCCTCCCCTCTCCTCTCCTCCCCCCTCTCCCCTCCCTCCCCTCCCCCCTCTCCCCTCCCTCCCCTCCCTCCCCTCCCTCCCCTCTCCCCTCTGTGCCTAGAAGGGCTTGTGCGTCGTTTAATGGTCCGCTCTCATTTCTTGAAATTCTAATAATTTTTGAACACTTTTCCTTTCTGCGTGGGCCCTGTGATTAAGTTATGTAGTGGCTCCTGTTCTTAGCTTAAGAGAGGAAAGAGAGGAATTCTTGACAGTGCCAACCCTTGCAGTGGCAGAGGGGAAAATGGTCTCCTTTCCTCATCTGATTTTATTATTATTCACTGTGCATGTGTAGAGAGGAAACAAAACTGGATGTCATTCATTTTATTTGTAACCTATTATTTCAGAGATGATTTTTGCATTTGATAAAGTAGTTGAAACTTAAAAGGGGGAAGAAGAGAAGGCACTTGGGTGGCCGTAGTCAGGGAGACCTGGTTTCAGATCCTAGTTGGCCTCCACATTGCTTTGTGGTCTTGGGAAAGTTACTTAACTTCTTTGAGTTTCAGTTTTATCTGCAAAATGGGGGTGATAATAGGATTTCTTTCTTAGGGTGACTAAAAAAATCAGTTGGGTGTATGAGTACTTATCCCTTTGTCAGGTGTTTAAAAAGAAAAACATTGAATACCAAGGGAAAAAACAAAACAGAAGTGGAATCAGAGGCAAAAGTCAGCCTCAGAGGTCATACTAGAATGATCATAAATGAGCCACAAGTTTAGTTCTGTAGATATTTGTTGTTTAATGCACTAGTTGTTTATATCTTTTTCCCAGTCAGTTTGTGCATTTCTGTAGGGCAAAGACTGTCTTAAAATCCTTTGAATTTCACACAGAACTCAGCCCTTAACAGGTACTTGGTAAATATATGCTAATTTTGAAAACGTGCAAGAGCTCTTAATAAAAGAACAAGAAAGCTCTAATCTATAAATCTGAGGCAGTCCCATTCAAAAATCTCCATAGGATTTTTAAATGGAATTTAGTAAATTGACTTTTAAATTTATCTGGAAAAAAAATTGTGAGAATAGCCAACCTTTTTTTTTTAAAGATACAATAGGGAGGAGCCTGATTTACAAGGTATCAAAACATACTGTAGAGCTTTGGTAATTAAAAATTTGTAGTCTTGTTGTACAAATGGACAGATGGATCTGTAGAACAGAAATATGAAGTCCAGGAACAGTCTTAATTCTGTGTGATAGTTGAACATATGGCAAAGATAACATTTCAAAGTAGGGGAGTGAATAGATTATTCATTATATGGTGTTGGGACAATTGGTTATCTCTTTAGGAGAATAATTAGAGGAAGTCCTACCTTATCTCATATATAAAAAATAAATTGCATGTAGTTTAAATATAACAAGCAAACATTCTAATGCTTCTACAAACATTAGAAGACAATATGTTTGTAATTTTGGGTCTGAAGGACTTTCTAAGCAAGGCAAAACCTCAGAAGTCAGAAAAGAAGTGATTGATAAATTTAACTACATCAAAGTTTAATGCTTTGTAAAACAAATGATCCCATAAACAAAGTAAAAAGGTAAGTGATAGGTTGAAAGAAAATAGTAACAATATGTTTAACAAAAGAATAATATCCTGGATATATAAAGATCTCCTGTAAATAAGAAGGCAATCCAAACAGACAAAAGATAACCAACACTTCAAAGAATAATTAATACAAATGGCCAATAAGCATAATAAATATAGCCTAGATAGACTGTAATTACTAATTAGATAGCAGTTTGGGAAATGCAGACTGAAACAAAAGCAAGGCATTTTTTTTGCCCATCAGATTTACTGAAAATAAAAAGAGTGATAACCTCTTGTGTTGGTGATGTATGGGAAATCAGGGAACCTCATATAATGCTGGTTTGAATATAAACTAGCATGGCTCTTTGGATAGCAGCTTGGTAGAATATATTTAAAATGTGCATTTTATTTGTCTCAGCAGGTCCTTTTTTAGATATCCATGTTTGAGAAATTATCACTATGTGTACATGGAGGCATTTACAAGTTGTGTGCTGCAGCATGATATATAATAATGAAAAACTAGAAATAATCTAGTGGCTGAGACTACTGTGAAAGGCAGACTTAGAGACACAGAAGCTTTAAGAAAAGAAAAATAGTTCACTTGGCAAAGTTCTGCAAGGGAGTCCAAATTCAGGACTGGCTTGCTAATTAAAAAATACAACAGGTATTTAAAGTAAAAACACACAGGGTTGCAGTGTTATAGTTTGTCTGTTCATGGTGGAAAATTAGACATGATTATCATAAGAATATTGCGAACATCAGAGGAAAAAGTTGTTTTCTTAGTGGGTCAGTAATTTACACAATGGGATTAAGGTTTTTTTCTATTTTGGGAACTAGAACCAGATGTAATTTTTTTTTCTAATTTGTTTATTTCAGGGTCAAGGTGTGAACTATTTCTTTTCCTTTTTTTTTTTTTTTTTTTCCTGTCTCTAGAAGGTGACGTGTGCTTACTCATTGGCAGGGCAAGGTTTCAGTTTTCTCTCACTGCTGGCTGCTACCCAATATCCATTATCCTTTTTTAGTTACAAAATCTTAAATTTTGTTTGAGACAGCACTCATGTAAAAGACCACATTTTTCCAGCTTCCTTTGCAGCTAGGCATGGGCACATAACTAAGTTCTGTCCAGTGAGATAGAACTGATAGTATGATATGAAACTTTTGGAAGGCTACATTAAGGGAGCAGCCTTAGCTGGGTGATAGGCCATTTTGTTTTCTTCTTTTCCTTCCAGCTGCCTGTAACAGGATGTGTTGGTGGGCTCATGAGGCAACCTTGGAAGAGGAAGCCATGTGCTAGGATGGTGAAGCTGGAAAATGGGGTGTGGTATCTGAAGACCATGGAGTCCCTGAATTGTCTGGGCTTCTTTCACACAAAAGAGAAAGTATCTTGTGTTTATGACACTCTTATTTGGGTTTTCTTTAACATGAATCCAGACTTAATCCTAACTGATGCAAACCTAAATGTCCATAATGAGGAGAACAGTTTAAAATTTGGGTACATCTGTACTATGGAATATTACCCAGCACCTACAAAGAGTGAGATCAACCCATATGTTGTTCTTTAAATAATGGTTGTCAGAAAGGACTGCCTTTGCTACTTTTTTTGGTTCTACTCATCTGTTCAAGGATTCCCTCAAACAAAACCTTCTTTAGGAAGCATTCCCCAACTGTACCAGAAAGGGTTGTGCACTTGTCTGCACTTCTGAAATATGTTTTGCTCCTGTTAACCTTTGGCACTCAGCCAAAGGTTAGACTTGTATTATTAGTTATCTTTTTTAATGTAAATGTAACATCCTGGTTTCCTGGTTAGACCAGAGCCCTCTCAGGACAAAAATACTTAATTCAATGATGAAGGTTCTGTTTTGCTTGAACTCCTGCTCTAACGGAAACACTGTGCTTGGTGGCTGACTGCATATAAAGTTGATAAGAAATGATCTATTTCCAGGGAGTTTACTGTTTTAGCAGAGGTAGAGGGCATGTATGCATCTATGAGGCTGTGGGAGAACATACATTTTGCAAGAGAAGTTTAGCAAATAAGATACAGGTTTATAGGAAAGAGGTAACATTTTATTGGGACAGGGTTGATAAAATACTCTATCATCTCATTTGTTTTTTCTCTCCATTCATCCATCTCTATTTCTGTCTATATTAATTTATTTCCTCTTCCACTTTCAAAAAGTGATTTGAGGCAGCTTTTAATAATAAATGTGCAAACACTGATGAGGAGATTACAAACCAGAGACGAAGAAGAAACAGTACAAGTAGTCCTATTTGACTATAATATGGGAACAGGAGTGGAATTTTGGGAAAATGAGGCTACAAAAGTAAGATGTCAGCAATTTCACTCTTGGGAATTTACCTTAGAAAAGCTAAGGCTTATTTTCATGCAAGAACTTGCATATGAATGTTCATAGCAATTTTATTGGTATTAGCCCCACACTGGAAACTACCCAAATATCCTTCAGTGGATGCATGGTTAAACATACTGTGATACATCTGTACTGTGGAATACTGCTCATCAATACAAATAAAAAATTCCATTTATGTAGCATTCATGAAATAATTATAGAAGAACAGATTAGTAGTAGCCAGGGGTAGAGATGGGGGATGGGTAAGACCTATAAAGGAGTAACAGAGTAAGTTTCATGGTAATGGTACAGTTGAGTATCTTGATTATAGTGGTGATTACCCAAGGCTACACATGTGACAGACTGTATAACTGGCAAAATTAAAGGTAAAGTGGAGCCAGAGGAGGCATAATTCCTTATGCCTCAATAAGGAATTTGTACCTAATTTTGTAGCCAACGGATAATTATTAGAAAATTTTGAAGAAGTAATTGACAAGATGAGAGGTGTGATTTAGGGTAGTTATGTAGCAGGTAGGATGTAAGATGAACTGGATCAGGAGGACACAGACAGCAGGAAGGCCAGCTGGGAGGCTGTTGCCCAAGCTGCGTTTCCTATAAATATTTACCTTTTTCAGATTGTGGTGCTGAGCAAGAGTGGTGGTTATGTGAAAGAAAATAGAAATCCAGGAAAGTCATTCATTCAAAGATGTTTACTACACACCTATGGAAAGGCCCTGAGACGAATAATAGGTTTCAAGCCTTGGTGCCTAGAAGATAGGAGTAGCATTAAACCAAAGGAGTTAAATTGCAGCAGGGTTGGGAGTGGAAGAGATGGTAAATTTAATTTGGACAGGTTGAGGTTAAGGTGTTGGTCAGAACATCCTGGAGGAGTTAGAATGGGAACTTGGTAGGGTAGCAAAGTTGAGGGAAGATGTTTGCAGGCAGAGAAGAAGGAACCATTGGAGAGGGAACCATTAAAGATATGAATAGTAGGTTGATGGGTTTAACAAGGAGGGGTGATCACTTGGGAGCTAGTGAAAAAGATGGAAGGGCTCCTGGTTAGGAAGAAGACAGGCATAGATTTTCAAGTTAAAAGGAGAGAACTGGATAAAGACCTGGGCTGAATGACTGATGTTCTTAAAATAATTTTAGACAGTACTTTTTCCTGTCTTTAGTGGGAAAAATAGGGAACTGCCAGTAACAGGGTCTCCAAACTATTGGTTGTTTTTGATGATGGCCGCGATAGGTGCCGTAGGGGTCATGAAGAAGAGGTTAACTGAAGATTTGAAATTGGGTTGGGAATCAGATCCATGCAATTAATTGATAATTGACTTCAATTGAACTTCCCTCTCTGTCTGATCACTGTTGTCTCTCAGCTGTCCACATGAAGTATTCATTTGTGTCCACAACAGTAATAACAGTACTTGATACTTAGTGCTAACTGTGGGCCAGCCATTATGCTGAGTGCTTTTGGTGCTTTGTCCTGTTAAATTCTTACAATAGTTCCCATATTGCAGATAAGAATACTGAAGCACAGATTTATTAAAATTTCCAATTCATATACCTGCTAAGTGGCAGAATAGGAATCTACATGCAAATTTGTCTCCCTCCAAAAACCTGCTGTACTGCTATTTACCTTAGAATTCCCATGGTTTTCTGTGGAAGCTTCCTGAGGGCTGGGACCTGGTTCATCTGACGCACTTTGTGCAGTACCCACTCAGAGTTATACTAAGCTCTTAGTAAGAGAAACATATTAGGTCTTGTATTAGTTTCCCGTGGCTGCTGTAACAAATTACCATGTACTGAGTGGCTTAAAACAACAGACGTTTATTCTCTCACAACTTTGGAAACTGGAAGTCTGAGATCTAGGTGTCAGCAGGGCTGTACTCCCCCTGGAGGCTCCAGGGGAGAGTACTGTCTTGCCTCTTCCAGCCTCTAGTGGCAGCTGGCATTCCTTGGGCTGCATCACTCCAATCTCTGCTTTTGTCTTCACACGAACTCTGTTCTGTGTCTTATAAGGACACCCGTCATTGGGTTTAGGGCCCACCTGGATAATCCAGGATGATATCATCTCAAGATCCTTAATTAAGTCTGTCAAGACTCTTTTCTTTCTAAATAAGGTCACGTTCGTAGGTTCTGAGGGTAGGACATGAACATATCTTTTTGGTGGCCACCATTTAACCCACTAGAAGTCTGATAGTAAAAATGATACAACTAGAAGCAACTGCTGAGGGGTTTGTATCACCTTTTCCCTCTTTGCAGCCCATAGTCAGGTCAAACACTCAAGATCTGTTTGCACTTTGACCTCTCAACATCCGAATAGTGAGCTTTTATTGGTTGCAGGGGACTAAGGCATATATGAAGGTATGCTTCAAAGGTCGGACATTTTTACATTTCAATGGAGCATCATATTTTAGGACTCAGTCTCTCAGGAAGAGCCTGTGCTGGTTTCCCCAGATGGAGTTAGCTGCTCATTTCTCTTGGCTCTTATAGCATTTTATTTATGTTTTTGTTACTGCACTTATCAAGACTTATTAAAGGTTACTCATTTGTATTTTTATCTCCCTCATTAACTATGAACTCTAGAGGGTGTTCACTATGTCTTATTCATCTCTGTTTGGTAAATGTTGAAGAAGTCAGTCAGTGAAGGAAGGAGTCAAGTAAAGGGGCATGCAGATCTGCTGGACTTCCCAGATCATCTAATCTGAACATGGACATATGAACAGACCGTAAGGCCTAGGCTGTGAATTAATTGTCACTGTATTATTAACTTCTTGTGCTGTACATACAAGGCTCTCAGTAAAGAATGCTGGATTGAATTGAAAGTGAAACAAATATTGAAATTCAAGAGCTTAAAGAGTAGTGAGATTTGATTGCTTCTTAAAAACAATGCTGAATACAGCCCCCCAAAATCTAATTTACTTAATCTGACATAGAAATTCCTGAAAACAGTCACCTGAATCATTTTGCTTTATATTTGGTGATACTTGACTTAAGAGTCAGCCCAGTTATAGCAAAAAGAACAATTGTCTTAAAATTAGACAAACTGGGCTGAAGTCCTGTCTTGCTCCTTACTGTGTATATGATCTTGAGCAAATTACTTAGCCCCACTGAACCTTTTTTTTAATCTGTAGCGTGTAGGTAATTATATTGCCTTTCTTCCATAGGTGCTAATGAGGATCAAATTAGTTTGTTACAGATACTTTAAGTGCCTTACAAACAGAAGGTATTAATATTGTTGAAATCTTTTCCAGCTTCAATAGATAATAACTAGAAAACATATCAAGAGGTGACTCATTAAAATACAAACCAGTAATCAGAAAAACTTCAAGATTTTGCTGTGAGAATGGTCTTGATAATAAGGGAGAATAATAATCTCTTTATGGTGTCTTGTGTTGGTGATGATCTAGTCCAGTACTGTATTCCCCATCCTAGATTTTAGCAGTCAATTTGTAAATGATATACATTCTTTACTATAGCTCCCAGGAGTAAGAGAGATAGGAGATAAATCAAGAGAAGAACTAGTTATAACTGTAGTAACCCAGGAAGGAGATGAAAAATGGCTTGAGTATGGAATGGTAAATATTATCTTGTAGGTTCATAGACCTACACTTTGGAAACACTGCTCTAGTGGGAATCTAAATATTTGACTTCCATGGTGGTTGTATTATTTATTATAGGACTTAGTGGAACCTATTGCTTAGAGTGGGATACCCCTCCCAGAACAAGCTGGGAAAATCTCCAGGATGCCAGCCAGGGCACTGAGGAGAGTTTCCAGGGACTTAGGCCACTGCCACTCCCTCCCTTCCTGGAAAAGAATGCAAAGTGCAGCTTCCATCCCCAGATCCAGGCCATATGCTCCATTAAGCATTGTAGGCACCTTGCCCAGTTGTTATTTTAATAAACCTGGTTGTGCTCCTCAATTCCCTTAGAGGGCCCACTGGGCAGGCCAGCATTTGTAGAACCTTGCGTTTCCCCTCTGGTTGACCCAGGAGCTGTTTGATGGAAGTTCTGCCCATAGTATTAGTGCTGGCTTAGGTAGCTTGGCTTTCTTGCCATTGTAATGGGTGTTGCAACTCCTGGTCTCTGTGGATCAGGCCAACAACAGCAGAGTAGAGTTGATGTGGATTTTGAGGGTGTTATGGGGAGATGACACTGCAGGAAAGAATAATTGATTTAAAGCTATTGCTTTTCTCTTAAAGGCAGGGGGCATGGCAGGATGGAAAGGAATAAGAAGTAGTATTTGCCCTAAAAATCCATCTTCACATTTTTAATATATCACTGTCCAAATTGATACTTTCTGTGTGTGTGCTTCATTGACTCTATTTCCACTGTGTTTGAATAGAATTTAAATAATTTAGAAATAAAGAATTTTAATAAATCTCTCATCAGGCCTTGGGTAGAACCTCAGGGATTTGTTCACCGTCTATAATTTCTCATCTTCAGATTCCTGTTAATTTTTTGTTATTTAGTTTATGCCATAGTGTTCTTAATCTTTACATCATCTGGGAAGATTTACGTTTGGAATATCAGGATAATCTTCACATGCATCTGAAGGAACCCCCCCCCCCCCCCGTTGCTTCACCCATGCGTCACTAGGAGAAATAGCAGTATAGGAAAAAAAAAATGCTGCTGTGTGTGACCACTATACCCACAGAAAAGGAGTGGGAGAGAAAATACCCATGTGATGGACCAATCATTCCACCCCCTGCCTAGAGCTGCCTTTTCTAGGAGCCAACTTTCCCCCTTGGGTCCTTGGGAGATGCTTAATTTTAATTGACTCAGAGGACTTGACTTTGTGTTTGAAAACCACACAGAAATGGGAAGTAAGTTACGGAGTTCCACTGCCTTTCCACCCTGTCCCTCCAGCTACACACACATACACATATAGTAACAAATTCTAGGTACTCAACAGCCTTAAAACAGAATCTTGGGCTAGTACCAGAGTCTAGTTTTGTGATACATAGGCTTTGTGTTTCCTGCAGGCTTCTCAGAAGTTAAGTGAGCTCTAGTCACACAGAATGGAATTGTGTTGCCAACTTTGCCTGTGAGCAACCCAGTGGGGATGTTCCTCTAAATTGGATTTTTCCCTTTTCGTAAGTGGTTTCCAAACAATTAAAAATAGTTACACTAGTGGAGAGGGTAGAGTGTGCAGGAGCAGATTTCATTGCTCTGAAGTGCTTTTGCTTTTGTGAGGGGATGTAATGCTGAATGTTTCTCCCAGTTCTCAACAGTTTTCCTGTCACTGGGTTCCATTTTTCATTTGCTGCCCTCCACGTCTTTGTGTTTCACAGCCCATGGAATCTTGGCTTCAGAGAAATAAATGGACCCAAGAGAGAGCTATATTTTAAGAAACAGAATGATGATCACTCACATTTTAAGTTAATAATAAAATCCGAGTGTAATTGGCCAGATCCTCCCAGCAGGGAGTGTGTGTAACTCGTCCTCTGGCCAACGTGAGAGTTTGGCACTTATGTGGCACAGGAGAGGCCACCCTCATACAGCCAATGAGGACCTACTTAAGATCATGTGGCCAAGAGAAGATTAAACACTGGGAAAGTTCTGTGAGCAGAGAGGGCAGACAAGGGCTGCAAAGGTAGAGGTAGAACTGAATTGTAGAATTACATGAAATGTGGAACAACAGAGGGCTTATCTTTCCTACCTTTAAAAAACGCCCTTTCAGTCTTGTTCCTCTCCAGCTACTGCCCTCCTTCCCTCTTCTCTTTCACAGCCAAGATTTTGAAAAGAGTGTATCCTTACTGTTCCCACTTCTTTACTTTCTATTTATTCCCTGATCTACTTCTATTCAGTTTCTACCTCCTTTCCTTCACAAACTGCTGTCATTAAGATCATGGATGACTTCCTTGTTACAGACAAAGACAAAACAAGACAATAGAAGCTTTTCGGTTTTATTTAACCTTTCACCATCATTTGTTTTGCTTTAATTTCTGTGACACTACTGTCTTGTTTTTATCTTCTTCCTCTGGTTGTTACGTCTTAGCCTATGAAGTCTCCTATTCTGTTCCACAGGGATCCTTCCATAGTCTCCTTTTGTACCGTACTTACTCTCTCTTGAGAACACCAAGCGTTTTCATAGCTACGTCATTCATATGTCAACAGTTCTTAAGTCTGTACTGTTAGTCAAGTTCTCCTTCCTGAGCTTCGGACCCCATACATCCTGTTTTATCCTGAATGTTTCTTTTTGCATGGCATGCCCCAAAGCTAACCTAAATTCAACATGCCCAGCTGCTCAAGCTTGTTTCTCCTCCTGTCTAACCTCTTTTTGGTAAATGGCATCATAATATCCTGAGGCACTCAAGCCAGAAAACTTGGTATCTCCTTTGTTAATGGCTTCCTGATTGATATCCCTGTTTCCAGTGTTGGTCTCTTCATGCAACAGGCAGATTTGATTTTAAAGAGTAATTCAGATCGTATCAGTCCTTGCTTAAACGTTTCCAATGGCTTTCCATCACAAGTAGAATAAAATCTCAACTTCTTACGATGCCCTGCCTGATCTGGCCTTTGCTTTTCTCTGTATCCAGTCTCTCACCACTAGCCTCTTTGTTTGCTCAGCTCCGGTGACTTTGGCCTTCCTTCCATCCCTCACCCACCTCAGGGCCTCTTGCTTGGAATATTCCAACTCCAGATCTTTGCATTACTTTTATGTGATTGGTTTAAATGTAATCTTCACAGGTAGATCTCTGCTAATCACCCTACTGAATTCAGCAGTCTCCCTGCCCACCCTGATTGCTCACTGGAATTTTCACTCTCTGAAATTATCTCATTTATTTACATTTTCACTGTTTGTCATTTTAGAATGTAAGCTTTATGGGAGCACAGACTTTGCTTTATCACTATATCCCTTTTACCTTGAAGAGTGCCAGGAACATAGTGAGTAACCAATAAATATTTTTTCTAATGAAACAAACAAAAAAAGGACTATGTCTCTAGATCCTGCATTCAGCTGGATTGCTTGCACTTCCCTGAACTACAGTGTAGTTGCACATTGTGCTTCTTCTGCCTATAATGCTTTCCTCTTTCCTCTTTTTCAGCTCAGCTCCTGCTTATCCTTCAGTACTTGACTTTGTTACCTCCTCCAAGAAGCTCTCTTTGATCTTGAGTTTCTGGTTAACACCTCCAATAGACGTTATAGCACCCTATGCGTATCACATATGCAGTTACGATGAAATTGTTAATATATCTGTCTCCCCTATTAGGTTAGCTCCTGTTAGGGATGGTATTTTATATGTATCTCCAGTCCACTGGGAATCTATTAAAAATCTACTTAAATAATTATTTTGTTGAATTATTTGTTAAATCATAGAATCCTTTGGTAATGTAAATTAGTGTCTCTCAAATTCTTCCACTTGCTAAGTTTTGATTTTTAGACACTGAAGTTTTAAAACATAGAAGCATCACAAACTTACTTACAGAAAAGTCTCATGACCCCACTGAAGTTTTCAACAATAAGAATAACGTTAAATATGACACCTACAATTTATTGTCTATTTATATGCCATGAACTTCTGACACAGATTGTCTTATTCACAAATAACTTTCAAGGTGATATATATTATTTTTCTCACTTTACACGTGCATAAACTGAGACCCAGATGTAGTAATCTGTTCAAGTGCATGTAATTAGCAAAACAAAGCTGGAATTTGAATCCAGGTCTCTGATTTCTAAACCCAGGCTCTTTCTGCTACACCATGCTGCCCCCTATGGGACAAGGTCACATTTCAGAACTGTTTATGAGAAATACCTGTTGTTATCATGGTGAAGCTTTTTCTGATAAGCTATAGCATAAAGAGAGATGCTTTGAATACCATTATTTTAATTGACTAGAAAAATGGCACTAGCTTCAGCATGTCCTAAGCAAGAGCACTATATTGCCTTTGACTAGTATGCTTTCTCTCTGCTCTTAAGCATAAAGGTGCTTTGTAGAAGTTGTATCAACCCAGCCATGTTTTCTCGGTTAGCATTTGTCATGTCAACTCGGATTTATTTCCCAAGAGTGGAGGTGAATTATGAGACATCTCCTCTAGCTTGTTTGCAAGTTGTCTCCTGATTGTTGTATCCACGATGAGACCGGACTGCTTACATGGCTGCAGGCTCAGGATTCTAGTTGATCTAGGGTTTCTCTTCCCCATTTCACCTGGGGACATTGGTGCCGTGTGGGTGTGAAGTTTGCCCTGAATGCTTGCCCATGCAGCGACCTACTTCCTCCTCGCTCCTATCAGCCCCTATTTATTAGAGGCTGGGTCTGTTCTCCTCTTTTACCTGGTTTTGGTCCGATTCCTTTTGTATCTTAGAAGCTTGGACTAGAACTGGACCTAATCTTCCCCACCCCTAAATGGAGGTGATCTCAGGTTATTATCCTAGCTTCCTACTCCTCCACTGTTCTGACTTTGTTTACTCTATGCTTCTAGACTCTTACCACTGAGCAGTGTTTCCTACTGCTTGCTGGGATCAATGACTCAACACAAAAGAACCTTATCAGTGGAGACAGGACCAAGAATCTGGTGACTGAAATACAGAACTTTAGATCTTATTGCTTACCGCTCATTGCCTTCCTTCTGTGCATCTCTGGGGATGGGGATGGTGATGCAAGACAGTCTATATGTGATGATGTGGAATTGATCTTCTTTAGGTTCTGCTCATCTGAGGGATCTATCAGCTTAGTGATGGATAAACCAGAAACTGGCTGTTTGTATCTTGCATAATGTAGAGCATCCATGATCCACCTCATTTCACGCCAGACTTCATCTATTTGCTTTTAAATAAAATGGTAAAAGACAATAAGTTATCAAACAGGTATTAAAAAAGTGTTTCCCTGAGAGTCCAAGATGATGCATTTTCCAAGATAATGCATTTTCCACAGTGTTGGTTTTGAGCAAGAGTGAAATATTTTCAACATAGATTTGCTAAGCCAGAAAATACCTCTTTTTTTTTTTTTAATAATCTCTTGTGTCTTGCATAGTTTTACCTGAGAAACTATTTCATTTAGTGAAATAGTGGAAGACCTGGATTCCAGCTAGAATCCACCACTTTTTGGTTCTGCAGCAACCTTTGGCAAGGCACTTGACCTCTTTGAGCCTTTGCCTTTTTATAAAATGTGGACAAAACATTTCCCCTTTTATATCTCATAGAACTGCTGTGATGATTTGGTGAAGTGATAAATTTGAAAGTACTCTGTGAAACTGCAGGGTACATTTCTCACACATGTGAAGTATTATTAATTCTCAGCATATAGTGAAATATTCCTCTTTAGGATATTGTAGGGAAGACACATGATAAAGTCTGAATTTCAGAACAGGTGAAGAAAGAAACGTAGTTTCAGTTCTTCTATGTGAATTAGAAAAGCAAAACATTACTGGAATATTTTACTAAGCAGAGATTCTTGGACCTATTTTAATAACTATATATTAAACGTTACTTTCTTACATGTGAAATAAGTGCTTCTAAAGTACAAAACAACTTGTTCTTCCTAAGTAATTTAAACATCCTTACATTTTTAGAGTAGCTCATCTTAGATTGTTACCATTTGATTTCTGGGTTACCAAAGTGATTTTAACAACATTTTCATTATAAAGTATAACAGTTGTTACTCAGACGCCTTTTAGTGTAAAACTCATTCATATTTTTGTGTCCACCTCTGTAAATGACATATATTCTCCCACATCTTAATATACATTGGCCACAAACTTTCTGGTTATTCTGACTCTCCCCAAGAAGGCTGTTAATGCATTTTTTTCATGGGGGGTCCTGAAGCTTGTGAGAGGCTTTGCATCTAATTTCACTGGGTGCCTTGAGACAGCCATTAATTTCTTCTGGCCCATTTATTCAACTATAAAAAGAAGAGGTTGGACTAGATGATGCCTGAGGTTGCTTCCAGCTCTGATACTTCATGAGTTATTTTTGAAGGACATTTGGAAAATTGGTGCTACTTAATTTCCAGGTAGAAGGTGTTCATTGTATGAGTACTACAAGGCTAGTCTCTCTGATTGTAGAAGTTTGAAAGATAAGGGACTATCCGGTGTTCTATATTATTTGCAAAATTCCCTCTTAGAGCCTTAATATGTACTTAGAGAATACTCTTTAAAGAATATCCAGAAACCTAGCTCTCCCAACAAGCAGAGTTGAGTCTGAAACAGTGGCAGTCTGCAGTGTTCAGAGTGACAGGCAAGCTTGAGTGAACTGGTGACTGGCACTGCATGGCCAGTAGGCATTTCCCCTTGCTTTCTAGTTCTGTTCTGTCCTGGAGTGACAGAACTGGGTAGAGCATTCAGAGTTGATAATGAAAACATGAAATTGAGCTTCAGGCTTTGTTACGCAGTGAGTTGGGCAAGAGGTTCAGCAGTGGCAGGCCTGTGAGGAGGCTCTGAGCTTTGTAAAGGGAGAAATCTGATGTTCAGCAGATAAAGCTAAAGTGGGAATCCCAGATGAAACTTGGACAGATTTTCTTAGTGAGATTGTTGCTCTCCTAGCTAGCTTTTATTAATCCTACCTCATGCAGCATATTCTTGTCTCAGAGTTTAAAGGCACTGCATGACAGGGGACAGCTCTTAAGGGTCCTGCCAAGGACAGGGACTGTGCTGTTGTACCTTGTTTACTCTTGGCTGTGCAAAAAATAAGTACTCAATAAGTGGTTATTCGGTGATTGCATGAATGAATGAATGCCTGGTTACCTAATTCCTTAGATCTCTGCCCTGAAGCAGAGTGATGTGAGGATTAAGTAAAATGATGGAGATAGGTGTACCTTATAAAACTGTACATTGTTATAAAGTTTTCAGTTGTTACAGTGAAAATAATGGTGGTTGTAGTGGGTGGAATGTGACCTTCCAAAAGATACGTCCGCATCTTAATCCCTGAAACTTGTATTACCTTACATGATAAAAGAGTAACTATTGTATGGCAAAAGATATGATCAAGGATTCTGACAGGAGATGTTTATCCTGGATTATCTGGGGGGGGGGGGCGCGGCTGATTCCAATGATGAATGTGACGTGAGAGTGAGGCAGAGATGTGGCAGATGGAAAAGAGGGACCACAGAAGCAGAAATTGATGTGAGGGGTCCACAAGTCAAGGAATGCCAGCAGCCACCAGAAGCTGGAAGACACAGAGAACCAGTTCTCCCCTAGGGCATCCAGAAGGAGTGTGGCTCTGTCGACACCTTGATTTTAGATTTCTGTCCTCCAGAACCGTGAGAGAATACATTTCGATTGCGATAAGCCACCCAGTTTGTGGTAATTTGTTACAGCAGCCACAGGAAGCTAATGCAATTATTAATAATAATCCATTTGTTCTCTTCAGATAAAGTTGTTTCAGCCTTATTGCTGTGGATGGACAGTGAGGTTTAGCATAGAAATTTTTAAAATTATATGTAGAAACAATGTTTATTTTTAAATTTTTCTCTGTGATGATGTGAAGAGGTATTAACTGAAGAAAAGTAAAGAAAACAGGTACAGGGAAGCTTGTGGACTGAGTTTAACGGACTTAGCTAAGTAGCTCTAAAAGAAGTCCAATTTTCACCCATTTTACTTTATACTGTTGATCTAAAAATAACTGACAACATAATCCCCCTGATTTTAAGGTCCAAATTCAGCTTCTAAAGACTTGCTGACACGTTTTTAAAAAAGAAAGACCATGAACTCACTAGGTCTGTTGGTTAAAAGTTCTGCATCCATTTCTCACCCTGCCCTTTAAAAACTTTGGTTTTCATCCCATAAATTACACCCCTTTCTCTGTACTCAGGCAAGATAATATTTTTATTAAAATGTAAAGGTGATTGGTTTTCTCACAGCACAGTTACAAGGTGCTTGAGGGGATGATAGATTGGCTATATTTAATGAGCTGTGTTTCTATTACAGCTTAGGAGCATTTGAAGCATTACAGTATATAAATTATAGCCTAATTGCCCTTTAGACTTCAGCAGCTCAAAATATGCCAAGCGCCAAGTCTCTGCACTTTGACATTTTTGCTGCGTGTGTTGTCTGTAAAGGCTGTGTACCTTATCTGTGATTTTTTTTACACCTCCCCTGGCCCAGCCCTTCTCCTTTCTGGCTGCACTCCTTGGCTTCTTTTCCTCACTGTATTTACATAGACTCCCTTGCTTTTTACAATGTTTGGTTTGTGTAGTAACTTCAACACTGTCTTAGATCTGGAATCATACAAATGCTCTCCCGGCTGGCAGTTGCCTCTGCGGATTATGGTGTGTGGTGAGCTGAGCTGTGAATGCCAGTGTAGCTGTTCGGCTACAGCTGGTTCTCATTCTGAGTGAGAGAGATTGAGAAGCCCAACAGAGATAAGGGGAGAGATGATACTGCATTATCTCTAGTCAGTGAAGTTACCCGTGCTAGATAGAGGAAGGCAGTCCACTGAAGTCCAAGGAGATGGTCTGGTTTTACCTTGGCCAAGATGTGATTATTTGAACCCTTTGGGAATTGGCTTTTATCCAAGTCTACGTTTACCTGGCTGGCTGGAGAATATGTAGAGGGGGTTCTCGGATTACCTGCTTTGTAGACCAGAGTGGGCTAGAACTTTAAAGAATTCCTGGCCTGCCCTTATCTGTCCTTTTTAATGGTGTGATGAAAGGGAAAGAAAAAAAGGCAGTGGAGCCCTAGGCTAGGTGAAAAAGAAAGGATGGAGGATCGTCATCAGGGAGTGAAAATGGAGCCAGGAACTCTTGGAGGGGTTTGACTCTGTGACAGACTAGAGAAAGTCAGCTTTCTTGTTGGATGAACATAGTGGATTCAGGGGCATCTCAAGTGGACTTGAATAGAAACTAAGACATGGTTAAAGAAGTGCTTCTCTAAAAGTATGTATGGTTGTCAAGGAAGTCATGAAATGTTAGAGCCAACTAGTCACTTAAGAAGTCATCTAGTCCAGTCTTTTCATTTTATGTATGAGGAAATTGAGGCCCCTGGATCAGATGAATTGACCGATATGCCAAGGTTTATCAGTAGAAGATTTGGGACTGAAAATGTATGCTCATTGACTTCTGGTCATTATTCTTCTTACTCTTCTCAACTATTCCTTACATTGGATTCAAAAGAAGCCGCTCTTTCATATCCTCCTCATGCTTCATTCTTCCTTTTCCCACCCTCTCCCACCATCGATGTTCCACTTTTACTGGAAATAAAATAAATGATGTAAATGTTTTGAATTTTTAAATACTGCACTTTCAGGTCAAGAGAGCAATTAAGTTCTTGCAAGTTTTATTTTTTTTAGTCTAAAGGTCACCTAAAATATCTTATTTATAGGGTGAGAGAAATAGGCTAGGATATGTCTGCTCACACTTTGCAAGCATATCACAATATCTTCTCCCTAAGTACTTAAGTACTTGGGATTTGCAAAAATACCCAAATTTTGCATATCATGTTTTGAAGCATTTTCCCTTCTTTTTAATGAATGAATGAATAAATGAATGTATAATTTATTGCATACTTTTATGTGCAGGCACTTTCCTGAGTGCTTTCCCTGCACTACCTTGTTGAATTCTCTCAGTAATACTGGGAGCTAGTGCTATTATTATCATCCCTATTTTACACATGAAGGTATTGAGAGAGAAATTTATTTGCTCAAGGTTCACAGCATTTCCTCATCTTAAATCCTCATTGCCTAAGGCAGCTAATACAGTAGCTTCGTATCTGATTTCCCTGCCTCTAGTCTCCTTAAATCCAGGAATGATAAACAGGCTATTTAGTGGCCAGTGGGAATGAGTGCTTACTATAAACGACCAGTGTGGCCATACCAATGCATATGGGAGGAATATCCCTGCTGCTTAAATCTATCTAAACAGCTGTGAAATTCTATGATTGACCTTCTCCAAAATTTTGGGCAGGTCCCTATTGCCTGCAGAATCAACATGCAGATTTCTTACCATGGACTTTAGTAAAGCCCTCATGTGATCTGATCTCATTTCTACTTTCATTCTTACCTAATTTCTCACTACTGTCCTTTATTCAGTTTATGCCTCAACCAATCTTGACTACTCATCATTCCCCAGATAACGATTTTTCTGCTCTCTGTGCCCTGTTTACACTTTGACTGCTTCCCAGTCTGTTTCCTCCTTACTGTGGACTAACCTCTCTCTCTAGGCCCAGATCAGATGTTGGTTACATCCTCTATGGCAACTTTTTTTATACCCACAAACGTAAGTAAATTTTTACTTCGTGTGGACAGAGAACTTTTTTTTTTTGTTGTTGTTACTTCTCTTTTGGCACCTAATTCATTTTACAAATAGTAGTTATACACATTTCTTGCCTACCCTAATGGATTTTAAACTCTTTAAGGTCAGGGACCATGTGTAATACAACTCTGTATCTCCCTTACAGTGCCTGACACCTGAGTGTTCAACAAGTATTTATCAAATTGAACTGAATATATGTCATAGTGATATTTATGATGGGGCTATTGCTATTACAGTAGTTCTCCCTTATCCATGGTTTCACTTTTTGCAGTGTTAGTAACCATCGGTCACTTGAGGTCTGAGACTATTAAATGGAAAATTCCAGAAATAAACAGTTCATAAGTTTTAAATTGTCACCATTCTGAGTAGAAATTTCTGACGAAATTCTCCTGTTGTCCCGCCCCATCCCACCCAGGATATGAATCATCTCTTTGTGTGAATCATCCCTTTGTCCAGTGTATCCCACCCCTTAGTCACTTAGTAGCCATCTTGGTTATCAGACCCTCTGTTGTGGATCGCAGTGCTTGTGTTCAGGTAAACCTTATTTTAGTTAATAATGGTCCCAAAGCACAAGAGTAGCAATGCTGGCAATTTGGTTATGTCAAAGAGAAGCTTCAGAATGCTTGCTTTAAGTGAAAAGGTGAAAGTTCTTGACTTAATAAGGAAAGGAAGAATTGTATGCTGAGGTTACTAAGATATACAGTAAGAATGAATCTTCTATCTGTGAAGAAGGAAAAAATTCCTGCTAGTTTTGTTGTTGCACCTAAAATTTCAAAAGTTATGGCCCTAGTGCATAAGTGCTTAGTTAAGATGGAAAAGGCATTAAATCTGTACAATAAGATATTGTGAAAGAGAAAACATCAGCCGTAATTTTTATTACAGTATATTGTTATAACAGTTCTATTTTATTATTATCGTTAATCTCTTACTGTGCCTAATTTAGAAATTAAAATTTATCATAGGTATGTATGTATAAGAAAAAACAGTGTATGTAGGGTTATGTGCTATCCATGGTTTCAGGCATCCACTGAGTGTTGGCACATACCCCCTGTGGGTGGGTAAGAGGGGACGACTCTATATTCATTTTGTGATTGGGTCACTGTAGGCATAAAGATTGTAAGATTTGTCCAGGGGATTTAAAGACTAAGACCAGATCCACATTATCTTGATGACTAGTCAGTACCCCTTTCTCAAGACACTGAGATGTCACCATAAGGTTTTTCCGGAAAAGACTGTGGACTGGGAACACATTTTTTAACCTCTGAGCTATACATCAAAAGTGTCAGCTCTGCCAGAACAAAGTCCAAAGAATGAGGAATCTTAGGTCCAACTGGATTTGGGTTAATGTAGACTGATGGCTCATTCTCTTCTCTTTTTCTCTGGGACAGTGAATTAATTAATACAGTTTTCTTTCTCTTGGAATTATCAATGGGTTACTGGGTAAAAATTGTATTCTGATCACTACCTCTTCTGGCAGTGATTTTTCTTTCCAGTATTGGAGACTACTGCTACCCACCACAGTGGCTGATGCAGCTTTTATTAACACTGTGATTTATCTGTAGCTTTTTTGTAAGCCTTTGTTTAAAAACTCACATTTCCCTGAGTCTACATTTTAACCAAATCAACAGTCTGTTTGCACACTGTGGTCTTTAAATTAGCCCAGATTGCTGTTCTTTCTCATGCTTGGTTCTCATCCCCTCCGCTCTGCCCCTTCTTCCTTTTACCTCTGAAGAAACAAACTGTTACCTGAATGAAATCTAAAACTTGCTGGTGTCTTTGTTTGGCAGCTGCAACTTCGCTGTCTGAGATTGCTTCCCTCAGGGACTGTTGGGTATTCAGAGAATCCAGCTCCACAACAGCAGAAAGGCGGCAATACAGACTAATAAATTTCTCCCTGTAGCTGCAAAAATGAACTGGAAAATGGACAAGCAAAATAAAGCATGTTAAGATCTGGTATCAAAATAGAGAAATTCATACCTCAGAGAAAACAAGTTGAATGAAAACATGATTTATTAATCCTATCAGTGGAAAATATTAGGCCATAAATAAATTATAAATGTGCTCTTAAGGGGCCAGTTGTCTGGCTTTAGTCAGACAGTATTCCCTTTTAAGGGTTACCAAGTCCTGGTAAAGTATGGGGAAGTGGGGTTCGCTGAAGCTGCAGTTTATGTTCAGCCTCTAAGGTTGTGCTGTTTTACACACACACACACACACACACACACACTACTGAAAAAATACGTTTGCTTGTCACTTTAAAGAACAAAAAAAGCCAGGTAGCAACTTGAAACCTAGTTTTCATTGCCATGTCTGATTTCCAGTATGTATCTTGTATGTTCCTTTCCAAGGCCAGAAGTCCTAGAAGATACAAGACATGCTTTTCTCAGGGTGTATTTTGTCTTTTGTCTGGCTGGGAAACTTCCCTAAAGACCTAGTATGATAGGTGTGATCCTCCTGCCTCTCTGCTCCTTAGCTCCTCTGGAAGGATATGGGGCTGATGCTAGACAGATCGTTTTTGTCTTCAGCACACTTGGCCTTCCTCTCTTAAAAAACAGCGGGCCAGAGGCCAGAGGAAACAGCCTAACCTTCATCTCCATCATGGAGGAGGGAGAGAGGAGCGTGGGACTCAGCTTGGTGCAGGCAACATGAGGTGGTCAGATTTTTCTCTGACTGGCTCTGATCACATACCATAACTTCAGATTCCAGTAAGATGAGGAAGGCATCTTGACTCAGACAAGTGTAGTACCTGTCTCTTCCAGGCCATTGATGAATTTGGAGACTCTCTCTACAGGAACCTCACTTACTCTGTGTACCTCTGACCTGTACCAGTGCATTTTATGCTTTGGAAACAGGTCTGTTATAACTCAGCAGATCTGTGGAAACATTTTTATTCTGGCTTCTTTGGTGAGGAATTCTAGGAAGAATGTCTCATGACTGCCTTTGGGCCTCTTTGCTGTTGATTCCTGAGACCCAGACCTAGCCATTTAGGGAAGCTAAGAGCACACTACCTCATAATGGGGCATCTGGTCACTTTTGCACCTCAACAAGGAAGCCCTACTTCTCTGCGCATTGAAAGATTTTTGTGCACCCTACAATTCGCATCTTACTACTGCCTGCTTCCTTGCTTGATTTCCTCTTAGGATGAAACTCAGGTGAGTGTAAGGATAACCTGCTCTGTTTGTATTTTGTCATATGAAAGTGGTAGAGAAGAATGGAGTGAGGGCTGCAGTGGTCCATCCTTATTCGAGCTCTGCATCATTTCAAGGAGGTATTTCTGAATTCAGGTAGTTTCAGTTCTGGGGTTGATTTTCCTCTCTGGTGTCAGATCCTTCCTTCTCACTTCCTCTGCTCTAGCACTTCCTAAATGACAAACTATTAAGCTCTTCCCAAGTAATCTATTTTTCATGCTTTTCTCTGATTACAGACGTCTTTAGAGTTCCTTCTTGACTCAGGATAAAATCCAAACATCGCTAGGAAGAAAACTTGTGATCTAGGATTTGAATATATCTTCAGTCATATCTTTTATCATGCAACAGCCCTCCACCCATGTTGACCCTACGCTTGGGTCAGGCTGAACCTACTGAAGTCTTTTTGTACTTCCAAGCTAGTGAACATGGTGTTTCCTTCTCCTCCAGCACCCTTCTCTACCAATACCTGCAGGTCAGCTTCTTCTGATACTTGAAAATTCAACTTAAATGTCTTCTTCTCAGTGAAATCTTCACTGACACCTCTTTCCCTCTAGGCAGGATTAATTTCTCTCCTTTGTGCTCCTAGACCACTTGTTTATAAATGTATCAGGACTCTTACTCATCCTGCTTTACTGTAATAATGTGTTTACTTGATTGGCTTGGGATTAAGACTGTGATTTCTTTGAGGGCAAGAATCATGTCTTCTGTTAATTTTTATTTCCTCAAACCTGAAACATTATAGCTTTTCAGTTAATGTTTATTGACTGAATGAACAACAACAAACACCCTGATCTGAAGACGGCAGACCCTTCCTCCAATGTCTCCTCTTTCCCTCTATTCTTTCTTTTCTCAAGGTGCTCTTGATTTTCCTGTTTCAAAAGGTGTACTTCAGGTCTGTGATATTTACTGGCAGCTCTACAGGAAAGAGTCACCATTACTTTGTAGTTTACTGTTGACCCTGGTAGCTCCCTGAATGTGTCTTTATGCCTTTCAAGGGGGGATTATATCCTGTTCACACTTGACAGATGTCCTCTCTTGGCTGGGGAGTGAAGAGAGTGAAGTGCCTCACAGTCTGCCTTTCCAAACCAAGTTGTCAAAAAAAAAAAAAAATCAGCTTTTTTCCTTCTTTCTAAAATATGACTGGGAAGATAGTGAGAGGCACTGAAGAATTTCTTTAAAGGAAATACTATCAGTCCCGTCTGAATTCTAAAATGCCAGGGTGTCCACAGCTTTCTCTTGTTGTGTCTCCTTGTGGTAAGAGCCTTGGATCAGTGGGTGGTCTCCCAGCACCCACACCGCCCGTGCCACTCACCACAGTGAGCTGTGAGGACCTTTCAGTGACAGCGACAGGGCTGCACTTTCTTGCTCCAGTGGTTTTTATCCAGAGCCTTTAATGTTACTTTAACAAATGTTACTTTAACATAGTCTTTTGTGGTTTAGCAATGATACATTCGGTAGCCATCACTGAGGAGGGGAGGATAGACTGGAAGCTTCTAATTTTTTTCTAATGTGAATCACATGCATTTTATAGGCAAATGCTATAAAGATACAGAAATGCATTATCCGGACTGCATGATTTGTTAGTAATTTACTAAGACTTATTTTCTGTGGTGGTCTCTCTCTCTCTCTCTCTTTTTCTGTATAAGATAATGAAGACTCAAATGCTGTCAGCACCAACACTAGAAGTCAGATTAGGAGTATGGTAGAGTGGAACTTACTCAGGCTTAGATATCAGACAGAACTGGGTTTGAACCATAGTTTGTTTTTTTTTTTCCCGCAAGAATTTAAATTATTCATATCAACACTTTTTGATTTAGAGACCAATAAATGACATCTAGATAACAATATTTTACCTACTATAAAGCCTCCTTTAGCTCCAATGCCAAAGGAGAAATATTTTTTTGAATCATAGTTCTGCCACTTACTGCCTTTGCAATAATAAGCATATAACCTCAGGGAGCCTCAGTTTCCTCATATCTAAGACACGGATAGTGATGCCTACCCAGGATTCAACAATATAATATATATCAAGTGCCCAGCACAGCAGGTGGCACATATTAGAGACAAAATAAATTTCTGTCCACATCCCTACCCCATCCTCCTGGGGAATCATGATGCATTTAGTAGTTAGAGTATTAGAATGGAATTGAGACTGGAATGCTCTTCCTAAATAACTCAATAAAGTCCTGATCAATCTGGGCCATGTGGCCTAGTTTGGAAGCTAAGGAATCAATAAGATTACCTCCTAGGTCAGTTTAGTTCCATGATTCTTTGCCAAGGTGTCAGAAAGAACCTGGGTATAAGATACCTCTCTAAAGATTCCTGGTAGTGAATGAGTTGACAGTTGGAATTCAGGAATGGTATCCTAAATCATGAAAAATGGGCATTAGGAATGAGGGTTGAGACTGTGCCATTTCTTGTAAGCCTGTGGCCTGGATTCCATTAGGCTCAATGCCTGGATATCCCACAGGCACCTCAAACAAAACTCATCATTTGTCAAACTGAACTAACTCATCATCTCTCCCCTCCCCCAAACCTGTTCCTCCCCTTTTATTTCCTGTTTTGGTAGATGGCAACATTATCCATCTCAGAATCCTATTCAGACTCTCTGGCTCCTCCATCTTACTCTTCAGCCGCATTAAATCAATCACAAAGTCCTATTGATTTTAACTCCTAAATTCCTCTTGCCTCTGCCTTCTCTTGTGTACCCCTGCTGTGGCAGTCTCAGTTTGGGTTCTTATCACTGCCCACCTGGGCCAGTCTCTTTCTTAACTGTCTCATTGCCTCTAGTCTCAGCCTCTTTTCTGCTCTTCTGCAATCCACAGAGTTGCTAAAACCTAGTAAGACTGTATTATTTCTTTTCTTAAAACCTTTTACGTCTCCTCATTGCCTATAGGATAAAGTCTAACCTTTTTAGGATGGCATAGCCCTTTGTGATTTCGTACTTTTTTAATTTTTAGTTTTATCTCCGTCACTCTTCCTGGGGTACCTTAAGCACCTGTCACAATGAGTACACAATTAAGAGTGTACTTAATTGGGCTGCGTTTTCTAAGCCTTTGTGCATGCTGCTCCTTCTGCTTAAAGTGATTTTCCTTTTCTACTCTGCCTTTTCTTTCTTTTTCTGAATGTTTACTTACCCTTCAAGGTCTAGCTCAAATATTGCCTCCTTAAGAAAGGATTAAGTGTCTTTCCTCTGAAATTCAACAGCCTGCCTCTTACAGCAGGGTTTTCATTGCATTGAGACTGTTGGTATAGATGTCTGTATTCTCCACTGGATTCTAGGCTTCTGGTGGGTAGATTGTGTCCTGTTAATATCTGCATGTGCAGCCCCAGCGCAGTACTTGGCATACAGTGGAGACTCAGTAAATGTTTGTTGAATGAAGGATGCAGCCAAGCACTGAAGTATGAAATGTATACCAGGCTTCAAACTGTTTTTTAAAAATTCCCCAGTTTCTTGATCTTCCTAGTCCAGTCAATATGAATCATAGAGCCAAGGAAATCGATAAAAGAACTTTCCTCTTCATAGGCCTGCTTTCAGTTGTGACTGCGCACAGGGTTATGGCAGGGCGACCTCCTCAGTGCAGGCTAGGCAAATCCTTGAGGCCACATCACTGGACAGAGTTTCTAAGGGCTTTTCCTTTCATTTCTGGGAACAGCATAAATAGTGACCCTTGTCAGCCCCCAGGCACATTCTTTATTACTGCAGAGGAGTGCTAGCCTGCTCCTCTCCAAAGGGTAGGGTGTGTCAGCCCTCATGCTGTGGAGGGGGGTGGGTCTGCAGTTGTACCACTTTGCTTCAGCTCAACCCTGCTCATAGAGGTCTCACAGCATCCTTCTGTGTGATGGCCTCTCTCTCCCCTACAAGTAATCCAATGAAGGAATACCCTATGGCTTTGCCCCAGCCTAGTCTTTCCTCCAGAAGACAGAGGGCTAAGCTCCTCTGTCATTTTGTCCTTGCTAGATCTAGTTAGTGCTGGAATAGGCACAGATGCAGGTTTCCATAGCTGGTTAGCAGGTTAATTATGATTCACTGAGGCCATTGGCAGGAACATGGTTAGGGTGCCAAATCTCAAGTCCTTTGCCTGGGACAGGGAAGACTTATACAAGTCAAACTGAAATATAGTGTAACATTTTATTCTGTTATAGTGTACATATTCCCATAATTTGCATTTTTTCAAGTTTTGTTAGAACTCCTGTGTTACTAAAATTTCGGAGTTCTGACTGAATTTCCAACAACATTCTCTTTCTCAGAAATGCTTAGTGTATCAGTTGAGCTTTTAGTGTGGACCTATCTGTGAAAGATCGAAGTCCCAACTTATAAAAAAAACAAGTGAAAATTGCTTAGCACTTTTCCTGGAGGGGCTTAGGCCCACTAGAGCAAGCTCTTAGATGATACTATTAATGCTTAGCAGGCTGATGTCTGACGGAGGAAATAACTCTGATAATCTGCCTCTTTGAAAGCTCTCATTGCTTGAGGATAGGAGAGAGTTTATCATGATTCTTACCAAGGCCCAGTAATATTTAAAAAATTGGTGCTAGTGGTGCTAGAGTACGTTAAGCGTAGTACTAGAGTGTATTAATTTCCCGCTACTGGCAACATTTTCTTCTGAGCCCTAGAAAAGGCTAATAGAATTGTGTATGCCAGTGGAAACAAGCCTAACCAAGTGGTCTTTTCTGGAAACTTACATGGTCCTCATTATTCAGCTGGATCACCAATGATACAGTAATGAGGGAGAACCAGGAGGGTAAGAAGTTATGTTTTATTCTAGGAAAAAAATATCTTAAAGTCAGGAACTATTGAGACCCAGGTTTTGATCTATGGCCTGGTTTTCATAGATGAAGGCTAGTTTCTAATGGCCTTACATTACTTTTGGTATTAAGAAAAGGTAAGTCAGGTCAGAGATAGGCCCTGTTGGATTCTATTACTATGCTAACCACAATCCTACTTCTGTTAAGTTCCTAAAATGTCTTTTTCTCTGTGTCTAGGCAGTACTACTTCGTGTGGTGTTAAAAATGCAGATTCTCCAGCTCCTTCCCAGACCTACTGACTCAGCATCTCTGGAATGGGACTCCAAGAAACTATGTTAACAAGCTTTCTGAGTGTTTCTTATGCACACCAAAGTTTGAGTAACACTGTTCTTGGGCATCATATCCTAGAGTATGTTTTCTGTGGGTTTTTAGTAAGTGCCATGCCCAAAATGGTTTGAGTCATTGCCAAATGAATTTGGAAAATGCTGGGTTAAACAAAGTTAAGCTAACTAGCTAGTTATGTATATATGTGTGTATGTGTGTATGTATGTGTGTGTGTGTTTAGGGGGACTACCAGATTGTGCAGAGCTTTTAATACGTTACTCTACTACTCAGACTTCTCCACTGAATTTCCAGTACACTTAAAGTAACATCCAAAGTCCTTATCATGATCTGGGAAGCCCTGCGTGGTCTGGCTCCCGCTGACCTTCTGATCTCACTTCCTGTCTTTGTTGCTCTTGCTTACCACACCCCACCTACGCTGATCTCTTAGCCAAGCACACTCTTGCTGTAAGGCCTTTGCAATCGCTGTTTTCATTGCATGGAAATCTCAGGTCTCTGCTCAAATATATCTTCTGCAGAGAGGCCTGCCCAGGTCCTCCTATACAAAATTGCAGTCCCTGTCACTTCAGTCCCTTACCAAGATTCATTTTTCCTCATAGCCCTCACTGCTGCCTGACATTTACAGTATTGTTTGTTGATTGGCTTACTGTTTCTCTCCCTCACTGGAGTGTAAGCTCCACGAGGAGTTTGTTCATTACTGATTCTTTAGTACCTGGAATAGTGCCTGGCACATAGTAGGTTACTTAATAAGTAGTTATTGATGAATTCATGAACAAATGAGTGAAGAGAGGAAATTGTAGAACAGAGAGTGACAACAGTAGGATTAAGTGTGGCTGCCCCAAAAAAGTGTGTGAGCCTCCCAGAAGGCAGGATGGAGAGGACGCTTCCAGGGCTCGGTCCTCCAGGGTCTCGGGAGTCACGTACTATTTTGACTGATACCAGATTATTTATTGTTCCCAGGCAGGCCACTGAAGCATGAGGAAATGAATTTCATGTATTTTTGCCTGTAATCAGGGAACAGTAATGACCATTTCACATAGAATGGACTCCTGGTTAGCTTTCTAGTGAAGTATTTTCTTTGGTTCTTTTCCCTGTCATTTACCTATCCCTGGGAAATCATTTGCTTTCATGGCTTTAGATGTTATCAGACACTGGCCAAACTGCTGTGTTTAGTACTCAGCTTTCTCTCCTGCATTTCTACTGCTGATTGGATATGTCCACTTGGATGTTGAATTAGCACCTTCAGACTCAAGATATTTGGAGCTAAAAGCATCACTTTTTCCCCCAAGGCATTTTCTTCTCTGATTTCCTTAGGTTTGGTAATGGCAGCAATGTCCTCACAGTCTTTGAAACTAAAAACAGTGGGGGTCCTCTGGAAGTCTCCAGACTGTCTTTTCTCATTCAAACAGTTGTCCAATCTTGTTGATTACTTCCAGTGTTTCTTACATCTGTATTTGTTTCCTTTTTTTGTTTTGTTTCTTCCTAACACTGGGTTATTATAATAACCTCTGAACTGTCTCCCCAAACCTGCTCTGCTTTCAGTCCATCTTAAACAGATTCCACAGCCTGACTTTTAAAATAGTGCCCACTATGGCTACGAGTTGTCCACACAGCTTTGTAGCTGTTTCCTCAGACCATTTCTCAGATCTAGCCAAACTGGGCTCTCTTGAGTTTTTGTATTCTTACATCTTTGCTCATTCTGCTCCCTCTTACAGAAAAGCTTTTACTGTCCATGTTTACTAACATCCTGTCCTTTCTTTAACACCCACATCAAGATCCTCTCTCCAAGGTGGTTCCTGATGTTTTCTTTCAGAAGATGTGCTTCACTTCTTTTTTCAGTATCACTTTATACTTACAATTTTGGCACGATATACTTCATTTAAAAATTAACTTGTATTCTTACTTTACTCCTGCCACTGTACTAAAAGCCCCTTGAAGGCAGTCTTTGTTTTACTCATCTCTGAATCTCCCAGTAGGCACCCAGTATATTTGTATTGACTTGAATTGAAATATCTTGACCTAAACTATGTTTTGTAGTAGCAATGCAGTTACAACATAGGCTAATACTGTTCTTTGGATGGGGAACTCAATAAATGGTCACATTCACATTCAGGCCTTTTGAGAGTGGTATGGCCAATGTTAATTAATCATTTGGTACAGAAAAGAAACTGGAAGGGTAAGTGATTGCCAGTGCCTCACAATAGAGGATCCAATACTCTCCAGTCCCAGTCTGTAAGTCTGATTCAGGCTTCTCTAATAACTCTCTCTCCTCTGGAAAATAACAATTGCTGTTCATCAGCTTTTGGGCATCTGAACTGCTTGGAGCAAGGGAAACTGGGAGGCTTAATCTATTTATCCTCGAGATAAATTCAGATTTGGATATGCCCAAGTCTCAAAAGAGACATCAGGCATTTGCCTTGTCTGCTTCTGAATTTGGTGGCTGGGGAGCAATCCAAAGAGAGTCTGCCTCCATTCCACCCACCCAGTCACTCACCCTCCCACAAATCCTACAATTCATTTGAACTGATGGAACTCTTGTTAATTGCAGCTTATTGGCCTGTTACAGGATGAAGCATGGGGAAGAGACAAAGCCTCTCTATTCACATATTCAGTGGGCAGCAGGGGTCTCTGCAAAAATAGAGAACCTGGGGCCCAGGCTATTCATTTTTGAAAGTCAGGACAAGATCTTCCACCATTCAGAATCCCACATTATAATCACAATATTGCATCCTGGGAGACTCTGTCAGTTTCTCAAATGTCCTGCTAGAAATTTAGAGTCTATTTAATATTAGAGTCTATTTAATAAATCAGCACTACTTATAGGCTTTTTCCCTCCTCCGAAGTGATACGTACTTTACATTTTAATTTCAGGTTTTTTTTTTTTTTTTTTTCCTAGTTGAAGGAAAGAGGGGTTGGGGGTGGGGAGAGAAGAAAGAAAGAAAGAAAGAAAGAAAGAGAAGGGGCAGTGCTTTTTATGAAAACATCAGTTCTTGTATTTATGTTTTAGGAGAGCAAAAGGGAGGCAAGAACTGCAGCCTGATAACTGAACTTTCTGTTTAGAAGTCCCTCCTCTCCATTGAGCCTTAGCTAGGTTTCAATAATTATTGCTCAGGCACATAGTCTTGGAGCTTTGCTTTCTCTCAGACTTGTACACAGTTCTAGGAAGGGTTGTTGCCAAAGCCATCATGTGATTTATTGACCCTCCACTGGGACAAGGGGGAACAGATATAACTTTGTGATTTTATTATAAGGAGGCTGGGTTAATATTTCTAGGTGAAACAAGCTACTATACCAAGTTCAAACATCTGAAGAGGGAGGTTAAGAAACCCTGAGTGTGGGGTGTAAGGATTATTCTGTCCTGGGGCTGTACAGACGTCGTCTGAGGCAGGGAGCAGGAGAAGAAAGGACACATTGTGACCCATTTCCAACACCTCCTGTGTGTAGAGGCGGAAGTTCCTTGCCTGCAGAGGGACACGCGCGGAGGAAAAATAGGAGAGTTACAACATGGCACTTACATAAACAACACCAAACTGGCATAAAACATCTAACAAAATTACACGACTTCAAGCTTGGAATTTTTATACAACATAAATATTAGGGTTCAGCCAATTTAATAATGCTATATAAAATCAAGATTTAAGGCAGTAATGTTCCACATAAACTCTGAAAACAACATTTATGCTTCTTATAAAAGCAGAAAATGATTGCGTTCTGTGGGCTTTTCAAAATGATGAATATAATTACACGAAGCAACAAAAATGGATTGAATTAAAAATCCACTAGTTTCAATTTAAGTTGGTTAAGGGGGGAAAATGTAGTTTCTGGCCAAGGACTGAGTAAATTTTACAAGTATCCAAAAAAAAAAAAATGTTGTATGCACTCTTAGGCAGTTAGGCAGCCTTCTCCCAACATGTATATGTAGCCCAAGAGTCACCAATGAAATATGAGCTGCTTCAAACCTGCTAAGCCCAAGAAACCCTTAATAGTATCTACTGTCACAAGCTGAGCTGGTATTTTCCCCTCCTCCTGAGTGCACGGCCACCCCTGGAATAATCCAGTTGCTCTCCTAATGTCTTTATAGGCATCTAGTGCAATTTGTTCTTCATCTTGTTGGCTGTTTTGGACTGGCCTTGCTGTATTGACGTATAATCAGAGCAGTACTCCAATGAGCCTCCAATCTGTCCCCTTGCCTCCATGGATCAGAGGCCAATTCATGGTTATCTCTGTTTTATGTAAAGAGAGCCAGTCACTCCTTTTATGTTCTTCTTTATAGGCTAAACTTGGTTCATTTTTTTTGTGTGTGTGTAAAGGGATGGTGTGTGTTGAGTTGGGGGGGATGGTGAATGTAGGTCAGAAAAAAAAAAGAATCCAACCTAATGCTACATTTTGTTAACTTGCTAGACAGAGTGTAAGAAACTTTTACTGTTCTCTTCCATGCCAACAGTTTTCTTTGAAGTTGGGTATTAGTAGAGGAAAGATTTGCATATTTTGACTTGGACAACACAGTAATTTTGACAACAGATTTTCTGTTTGTGGAAAGACAGCATGGCATAACCTTGGCCTTTGCTATAGATTTATACTACCACTAGTCTTCTTTTCTTAGATAAATCATCTGTACATCCAACTGTACACTTGTTTATTTACTTACTTGTTTATATTTTTTTATCCTTGCTTCATGCTATTCTGAAGCTGAGATTTGTTGTCTTTCAAAGTAGATTAGCCAATTATTTTTCCTTGTTTGACCCAAACACAGGAACTTTGGAAGAGGTTAATAACATGGAGGAGCTAGAGAAAAGGTACAGAAGTGCAGTCTGTGTCTACTTACAGGCATCAAATTCAAAATTTGTATGTATGTGCAAAGTGGTATGTAAATCAATGAAAAAAAATTTTTTTCACCTCTTGAGTTTTATGCCATAATGCAGTTTCCATGAGCCATAAAAAGAAGATAAAAACGGTAAAGACTAGTACCTGGTGTAGAGGTATATTGATCTGCTTAAGGAGGGCTTTCACTGCCATCTGGAGCTCGTAGAAGAACAATTGCATGGGGCAGTCAGAAGTATGATCCACACTTTCCATAGATTCAGAGCCAGAAAGCTTTTGGACCCATTCCCACTCCTCTCTGTATGTTGAGTCAAGTTAAAATTAGAAATATAACAAAAGTTCAGAACACAGCACAGAACATTTTTAGTGTATATGTCCATAACCTGGATAACCAATTTTTAATGGTTAAAACTTGATGCAATTCAAGAAATTTGAACTTTTTGCCACCCAGAAGGAGTGTAAAATGAGCTTTTTCTAATTTATGCTTACTTCACCTATCAAACCACATATACCTCAGAAGAGCAGGTCTGATTTGTAATGAATCAGTTTTTGAGATTTGGAACTTTGAAATATTTTGTTGTAATTTCCTGACTGTCTTCATTTTTCTTTCCCTGAAGATCCTTGTGAGTTCTAAGACCCTACATTTTACCATAGGGGCCTCTCCTGGTTAATTCAGTAGTTGGGTAACCACAGGACTCTGGTCCAACTCAGGCAAAAAACCACATGGCACATTTTAACCCTGGCCTGTTGTAATCATGGGTACTGTTTGGATTTCCTTCCCCTTACAAAAAAATGAAGAGAATCACAAACAGGAACACCAGACAGTTCTAATAAAAGGAACCAGGGGACACACATCACTGCTTCCATCCTTCCAAACCAGTCAACTGTGTCTTTATTCTGCATGTTCTATAATCCTTCCTAATGAACTTTTCCAAATGCCATGCAGAAGGGAAGGGAAAAGAACGGTGGTGGGAGGAAAGCACATCTGGTTTGTCCCCCAAAGGCTGCTCTTCAAAAGGATCTTGAAAAGATCAAGGTAAATCCCTCTTGGGCAACATTGTTTCCACAGGTATTTTAGCACAAGTGTCTACACACATTTAGTTGGTCCATTTTCTCCTCATAACTCTGCAGGGAGCAGCAGTATGCTCTCAGGCACAGGCTAGAGGGGAAAGGAAAGCCCTCCTGTCCCGAGATGGAAAGAGAGGAGGTGCTAATATATTTTCCCACCCGTGTGAAGAACCTATGAGGGCTCCCCTCAGTGGGTTATACTCACCTGGGCTCCAGTCTATGCGTCAGAATATGAAACTGTGACATGAACTTTTCATCAGCACATGTTCTCTTTTAACCAGCTACTCTCTTAAGAAAGTTTCTGCATGATATTGGTTTCATTTCAATTCTCATATTGTAAAAGACTATGGAAAAAGATCTACCCTTTGTCTCAATAAGAGAAAAGAAAATCAAAATTCTACTTCCATCGGGGCATACTGTTGACTTCACAAATAACTAATCTTTGAGAACCTGCTGGGGAACGATTTCCTTTCTTCCATCGTTGATACTGAACTAAATGAGGAGGTTCTGACTAGCATAAGTATGCACAGACTTCAAAGGACCACATTACTAAAATAGCATCTGCAGTCAAATTAGCAAGTAAATTACCACGAGGAATACCATGAAAGCATCTGCCCACTAACTACTCAGTTTAGTCTGTAAGGTTAAGGGAGAGGGAACCAGCAGAGTGAAGACTACCAGAGTCTTTTGTAAAAACAAAACTTGGACCCTTGGCAAAGGGAGATTAGTTGGTACAATCACTAAAAGAATCTGTACCTTTAAGACATAAATCTAGAAAATGGATGAAAGTAACCACTGCTGAATCAACCAACAAATGAGCCATGCAACCTCTTAGGAAGGACTGAGATAACTGATGCTGATTGTAGAAGTGACCACCAGATGGCAGACTTAGAGTCTAGGTGTAGTTGGTAAGTGAGAGAAGAGAATATGGCAGCTGGTGAGTTCTCTGAAGAGGACACCATCATCATCATCTATCTTCACTGTCATCAAGTATTTAATAAACATTGCAAGACACTACAGTTAATAAATTCTTCCCACCTGAGGGACCAAATTTTAAATGACCAAATTCAAGTCTGTTTGGTTAAGCAAATTCACAGGTGTAACTAGAATCTGGGGGATTTAAATTCTACATTGAAGACTTGACAAATTCCAGAGAGTTCTTTTTCTTTTCTTATCTATTCTTTTCTTTCCTTTTCTTTTCATGTTAAGCACAATTCAGTTTATTATAGTAGACTTTCAGAGGCCTGCTAGAGGACCGTTGTAAAGCTGAGCCAGATTACCAAGATTGGGCAACTTTCCCAAAGCTAACAGGGTAATTCACCATAATGCCAAACCAAAGAGCAGTTTCCAGAAGCTCAGGCCTTGTTACTTCTTTCTTCCCTAGAGAACCATAAAGAGTATAGGAAACATAAAAAAGTCCTTAGACCAGTGGGGTAGGGGTGGAGAGAATGAGGGTAGGGAGGGTCTTTTAAAATTAAGGGGAAACCAATTTCTCTACTAGAACCCATTTACACAAGTGATTTTTTAAAAAATATGACTTTTTAGGCTGTGAAGAAAAGATACTGGAAATAGCATTGTTGAAAGAAAAGGGTATCTATTCATTGACCAGTTGAGCATCAGTAGTTGCAGAGAGGAAAGTGAAAGGATAGTGTCCTGTTTAAATGGACGCTCACTCCTTCCACCAGCCAACACTGCACGTCGTCCTCATTCTAATGTTAAAACCCAGCTATGCCTTTGCCCCAGTGTGCTAGCCCTGAGGACATCTCATCATAGAAACTTCACTTGGAAGTGACATTTCAGTTTGATGGGCACATCACACTCATCACTTGAGCCATTGCTTCACAAGGAAAATCCAAACTCCTCACAACTTACTTGGAAATGTTATTGTTTTCACGGATCTTCACGTGGCAGAGAATGTTGGGCAGCTTTTGGGTAACAAGAACTTTGATCTGATCTACAGAGCTGCACAGCTTTAGGTAACCCAGGTATAATCCAGGAGAGAGACGCTGATGACTCCTTTTGTGATAGGAGAGAATATCCTGTAGGATGAAAAACAAAATTAAGAACACCTTTAAACGCAGTCTCAAAACCTCTTCCTTCCTTAGATGCACCATGTCATGAACTAGAGGAGCCGTAGCTAAGTAGTTAGTGAGAAATCTTGGGATTCCACCATGAATGCTGAGGATGCATGGTGGTTCAGCCAGTCTCACCTTTAGGAGAATTAGCCTCCAAGTCAGATAATCAGTTATTAATATATTCTGCATATTTATTTTCTTCAGATGTCCCACGAGTGTGTGAATTGTGATTGGGAGTAGGCTGGTGTTGGTACTAAAGAAAAATAGACTTCATAATTTCTGTCTTTGGAAGGTTTATTGTTTAGCTGGGGAAAGAAATTTGCAAGTGTAAAAACTGACAAAGCAGTACAGAGAGTCTCATTATTTCAGGATAATTGGTGTCAGGAAAAGGATCAAAATGTTATAGTAAATAGAAAAAAAGGATTTGATTCTTTATCTTCAAAAATGAAACAAAAAGTAATACCAATAGACCTACTTATATTATTAACATTTGGGTTGTAGTTATAATTATTCATTAATCCTGAGAACAAAGAGAGAATCAAGTATTGATTCTTGGTTTAATACTTTTAGACTAAATTGTATGATAGCTGAAATGCTGTTCCTAATATTTGACTTTTACAGTGTGATCATGAAGAGGATAACTTTTGTATGAGTATGTGAAGGCTTCATTTTTTCAAAAATTCAAAAAAAGTATATTTTTCCCCCTTGTTAAATAACTGATATTCACATCATTCTCTTATAAAATCCTTGTTCCTTACATGTGTTCTTCAGTTGTTAACTGGCCTACCACTGCTAGATTCTCAGTTGTCAGTGGCTCTGCATGTGATTTGATTAGGTCTCCACATCATCTTCATTAGCTTTGCAAAATTCTTTATCTTTCACACGATTTAAAAATTTACCTTGTAATAGATTTGCATTGAATTTGCATTGTATTGTCACATCACAGTATTCCACAGGCAGCAGAGACTGAATGAAGTTGCTGCAACAGGAAGTGCCAGCCTAATTAAACACAGAGGGACGTTTGACTAGAGTTGTTTCATATGTGGTCAGTTTTCTAGTGAGCTGTTTAGGTTGTGACTTTTGCTTCTCTGTGTGATTGTAGGAATTCAAATAATGAATAATTGGTAATACAGACTCTCCCTCTCCCTATATTGGTTGGTAAGACATTTGGGCAGCGTAGGGATGGAACAGAGTTAGGAGTGATGACTCAGGTAACTGAGTATAGGGGAGAGATTCTTATAGGCCAGAGTTTGTCTAACCTGGTTTTCAAAGGGGATAACAAAGAGGGCATCAACCCTACCACTAACTGTAGGGAAGGCAAAAAAAGAAGAGGAAAAAAACAATTAAACTTGTACTCAATCCAGTATGGAACTGAGGCCTTCCTTGACAGTATACTCTGAAGGAGTGATTGCTCCTCTGTAGAATCAACCATCTGCAGCATGCAGCATATGCTGTTGTGTATTGTCTCCTTTATCCCATCCTTATCAAACATACTGAGTTCCAGGTATGGAACCCCATAGGGTTCCATGTAAAACCTGATATTTTGAAGAGGTTAAGAAAGACAGATGAGTAAATGAATGATCATAATATACTGAAGCCAGTTTATAATAGAGGCAATGTAGGCATACAGAGGAATAAGTACTTGTATTTTTCTTCTTTCATGTTCTTTTCTTGAACTATACTATGAAATTCATGGGAGGGTTTTTTTAAATTGCTTTGTATCCTTACTACCCAGTGCTATTTTTGTATATAATAGGTATGCAACATGTGGAAATCAGGCCATGTCCCTAAAACAGAACATACGAGAATAGCAGAATAAGGACAGAATGAGAATGGGCACAATTGGGAGGAAGATAAAACTAGCATGTATAAAAAAGCAAAGACTAACTTTTAAGATGTTTGGCAAAAGACTAGACTAGAAAAATTTGATTTCATTGTCAAGAAGGAAGGAATTCTTAATATCAGGAGATTGATAAGGCTGAACTTTTTCATCTTGTCTCTTCAGAACAGATCACAGGTAATTACTTAACTAGAGGAAGCTCAGTCAAGGTGAAATTTTGAGAAATGAACAGGTAATCAAAGAAAGAGAAATGGCTAATGAGAGAAGGAAAAATGGAAGTATTCAGATCAGCAGAATTTGACGATATGCACCCCAGGGGTACTTGCTGTGCAAGCAGATACGGCCACAAACCCACAGGTCACTGTATTTGATAACTGGAAGAGTCCCTAAAGGCTGGAAAAGGGCAAATGTGTCTGTCTTTGAAATAGGGAGGGGAGAAACACAGGATGACCCGAATAATTAAAGACCACCAACTTACTGATCTTTGGAAAAAAATGGGAATGAACCATCAAACAATCTGCAGTCACCTAGGAAACCCTACTAAATAGGAATAAGCATGGTTTTGTGAAGGGCAAACATACAGCAACTTTACTTTGTAACAGGAAAAGAGCAGGATCCATAGATCAGGGAGATATCTCCAGTATCATCTTTTTCACTAGATAATTTGGGAAAAGTAGAGACTGGTCCTTAAAGTCAGTCTGTTAAGCATCTTTATTGATGTTCCAGACAAAGAAATGAAGAATGTGTGTATCAAATTTGTGGGTCCCAAATTTGACGTGGTTTTGATTTTCTGGAAAATAGTAATAAAGCTCTGAATGACCCTATGCATTGGAAAAGTAAACCTATCATAATTAGGGTTGAAACTTAATAAGAAAATGTGCCTGTAAAGATCCAAAACCAAGAGTACAAATATAGGATGGATATGAGTATAAGAGAAAAACATGTAGGGGTCAGAACTGACCACAAATAGAATGTGAGTTAGGAACATACTGTGGTTATGTAAAAACCAACACCATTCTTGGATGGAGTAATTCACTCTTTCATTCAATTTTTAAAGACTATTACTGAGCATCTACTATGTGTTTTCCTGCCTTTACATAGTCATTTATCCTTCATTAGTTAGAATGTTTTTGGAGCCTGAGAAATGCATGGGAAGAGAAAGAAGCTGTCCCAGTCACATAATCTGAGGTACATTAGAAAGGCCTCCTAAGCCAAATTAAATGCCTGTGGGTTTATATATCGCCTGATTTAACCTCTGACCTGCATTTCTAGTCTACTTCCATTACAGTCCTCTTGTGTCTCTTACCTCCAGCCAAAATGGATTGCTTTTTCTTTCTCTGTACATGGTTTGATCTCTCTTCTTTGATTCTTTGTTGGTTTATGAATTCACTCATTCTACCTGCTTTTATTGAGCACCTGCTATGTTTCAGGCATTGTGCTAGGATATTAATGACATCAAGATATGAACTTCCTTTCATGGGACTCATATTTCAGTCTGTGAGAGGGACATGTAAGCAAGTTTTTCTTAACCCAGTGTGATGAAGGTTGTGTGAAGTCCTTTGTGGACCCAAGGGAGGGTGGGATCTACTTTTCCAGCTTTTGCCGTATTTCTTTGCCATGCCCTCTCTTTAATTCAGTTCTCTTTAATTCATTCCTCCTTGCTCCATCCCTCCTGCCCTCCCCTGTCTCTTTCTTTCTCTTTTTTTTTTTCTCCACCTGGTGAACTTAACTTACCCTGCATGGCTCAGCCAGGTGTCACCTCTTCTACAACGCCTTCCCTGATGTTTCCAGGTAGAGTTAATAGCTGCTTTGTCCGTGCTTCCATAGTACACTGTTTGTGCTGCTATCAGGCTCTGGTTTAATTCTGCCTTGTATTACCTTGATTTGTTTACCAGTCTGTCTCCCTCTCTTGACTGAACTCCTTGAAAGCAAGGTCCTTGACTTACTCATTTTTTTCCCCTACAGCACCTAGAAGAGCTCCTGGCACCTAGTTGGTACTAAAAAATGTTTATTAAATATGAAGTGAGAGGCCCAGAGGTAGTGGGGCTGGGGCTGGGCCTCTGGGAAAGAATATGTTGTGTTGGTGCAGTGACCGGGAAGGGTATACACCACCCTCTCTTCACTGATCAGATATCTTAAGAGCTTATATTAGAGGAACAATATGTAGTTGCTTTTCGAATAACTATAGGGCTTTTATTTTTTTGGATAGGGTATGGAAGCTGAATTACCCAGAGGTCATAACATGGTGGCCGGTGGCCCAAGATTACATGGACTGCAAAGAATATAAGTTTTATGAATTATTTTCTATCTTTTAAAAATAAAAAGTGATTTTATCTAAAACTCTTAAGTTTTCAACTTCTCTTTAAAAATTGGAAAATATTTCAACTTTGGGACCACTGTCTTCTACTGCAATTAGTTGAGGCTGAATAGGACTGTTCTTTAGATGAGACAAGGGCTCTCCAGATAACTGTAACTGTCTGTTACTTCTACTTGTTTCTTTGTTTTTTTTTAAAAATTGAGATATAATTCACATACCATAAAATTCACCATTTTAAAGTGTGAAATTCACTATAGTGATCTTTACTATAGTCACAAAGTTGTACAACCATCACCACTATCTAATTCCAGATCATTTTCATCACTCCAAAAAGAAACCTTGCATTCATTAGCTGTCATTCCCCAATCCCTCCTCTCCCTGCCCCTGGAACCACTCATCTACTTTCTGTCTCTATGGATTTGCCTGTACTGGAAATTTTGTATAAATGGAATCATACATTGTGTACCATTTTGTGTCTGCCTTTTTCTCCCTTAGCATAATGTTTCCAAAGTTCATCCCTGTTGGAGCATGGATCAGTACTTCATCCATTTTATGGCTGAATGATATTCTACTATATGAATATACCACTTTTGTTTATCCTTTCGTCAGTTGTTGGACCTTTAGGTTGTTTCCACTCTTTGGCTACTATGAATAATTCTGTCATGAACATTGGTGAACAAGATTTTGTGTTAACCCAATTATTTCTTATATCCAGCCCAACTGACTCATTGCCATATCTTCCTGATTCCAGTAGTTTTTGTTTCCCATGTTAGATGTTGCTTGGAGGTAGAGAGAGCAGAAATGTGTTGGAAAAAAGCAGAAAAGGGCAGAAGAGATAGGTCCTGGGCAGCTCAGGTGTAAAAACTACATCATGGGGTCTCTTTAGGTGACAAGAAATGCCTGAGGAGAACAAGAGAAGGAAGGCAGGGATGAAAGGTAGATAGAAGGCAAGTTTCACCGCAGCTTCTCCAGGATCACACTTTTAAAAAGGATCTAGAGGAAAGGGGGGAGTGTGTAAAACAGCATGGTGGAACGGGAAGGGCACCAGGCTAGGAGTCAGAAGGCTTGTGTCCTAGTCCCACGTGCTGCTTTTTTGGCCGATAAGACCTTGTTGGGTTCCTTCCTTGAAATCCATAGCTTCATTTATGAATTGGACACCAATTACTCACTCAGCCTCACTGGGTTTTCATGAGGATCAAGTGATATTATAGATGTGTGACAGAGAATGTAATACAAATGTAAGAGATTCATCATCAGAGAAAACTTCACCTGTGATACTTCCAGTTATTGAAGTAACCTCTGGAGATTATGGTCAGAGTAACCCAGTACCTGAGAGGGGCCATTCTGTTGGAAATACGGTTGACCCTTGAATGACACAGGTCTCTGCTGTGTGATCTGCTTAGACATGGATTTCAGTAAATATACAAAATTTGTGGAATGTCATGCACACTTGTATTGGGCAAAATTTGTATTGAAATGGGTGGTCTATCTTCATGTAGGCATAAGGCCAATAATATTTAATGTAAAATTAATAATGTGTTAGTTTTCTTACTGTTTCCTAAATTTGCTTTCAGAGAATTACATTACCATATAGTATGCCCCTCTCTCCTATCAGCTTATCATCACAGCTAAATGGTTCTTTAAAAAAATAACAATGTTTCCAATACTGTATTATGAATGTGACTGTAATACTGTATGCCATAAAAACTTTATAACTGTTCATTCATTAGTGTCTAGACTAGTCTACCCTGAAGCAATGGTATCTATTACACTAGGCTACCAAAAAGCAATCATACTGCTGGTCTTTATTATCAATGCATGAATTGTTATACTTGTAAGTAAATGTGAACCTCTTTTTCACATTATCTTTTCACTTTTGATTCTAGTGTTTGTAACAGGTATAACATCTACAGTGTTTTGTATTATATAAGATGATATTGATATAGTTGCTAACATTTGTCTTGTAAGGAGATGGTGTATACTTACGGTGTTGATAAATACAGTACAGTACTATAAACGTATTTTCTCATGATTTACTTAATAACATTTTCTTTTCTCTATCTTACTTTATTGGAAGAATACAGTATATAATACCTGTATAACATATAAAGGATGTGTTAATTGACTGACTAGGTTATCCATCAGGCTTCTGGTCAGCGGTAGGCTGTTAGTAGTTTTTGGGGAGTCAGAGATCGTATGTGGATTTACTACTGTTGGGGGGCTGTGTCAGCTAACCGCTGTGCTGTTCAAGGATCAGCTGTACTCTTACTGCCAGTTAGTTTGCTTGGGGGCTTCCCGCTTGTCCATAATAACTTTCTTTTCCTTCCCAAGCAAGTGTGGGAAGGGCTTTTCTCTCCCTTCCAGGTATATGAGAGAGGCCTGTTATGAAGGTCTGGGATTTGATAGGCTCAGAAATTTGAGAGAGTTAGACCCTGGAGGTTCCCTGGGGCACTGAAGATTAGTAGATTAGTTATGGGCTCAGATTTTGTCTGTTTTGAAAACCCCATTGTGGATCATATAGTCTTTATACAGTTTTTCCTCAGTTCTTTTGAAACAGTAGAGGAAGTAGTGAAATGCCTTGAAAGATGACTTGAGTCAGTACCTAGGGTCCCCTGGGAGAGTAGAGATGAGGAGGAGATGGATTGGGTGTGCCCTGAGGAGAGCTTAGCATTGGTTGGATTTTTCTGAGTAGAGAAATAATAAAAATCACTAGCATTTATCGAGCACTCACTTTGTGTTACTCTTCTAATGCTTTATATGTTTTGACTCACTTAATTGTCATTAGAACCCCATGAAGTAGGTTTTTGCAGAGGAGAGAATACAGGAGGTGATAAATTAAGTGACTTGCTCTGGTTACATAACTAGAAGAAGTAGAGTCAGGGATCATACCCAGTCAGCCTGATTCCAAAGTGGTGCATCAGAATGTGGTGTGATGTAGCAGAAAGAAGCTCAGGATTCCAATCAGAAGGCCTGGTGACATCAGTCTACTGACCCTGAGCAAAAAGAATAGTTTGTGGCCTGGAATTGTGGGAATTACCCAGCCTGCCTTGGTCAACCCCAGGACCTATCTCTCTGTTGAGTTGCTGTGGCCAATGCCTGACATAATTAACATCTTAAGTCTAGGAGTGATTGAATACCAGACCTAGTAGTTTTATTCCCCCGTTTCCTCTCTAGTGTAAGACCTGTGTGGGAAGGAGGGGAGAGAGAAAAAGTAGGAGCAGGAGAAAGGAAAGTGGGGGGTGGGTGGGAATGACATCAAGCAGGAATGTGCCAGTCAGGGGGGGGTAAATTTTCCACTTGGATCTGTGTGGAAACCTGATCTTGCCTCTATTTTTGGTCTCCTTCTCTAACAACTTTTTGCCAGATTGGAATTTTTCTGCACCTGTAACACATTTTTAATGTAATAAGTCTAGGAGAAACCAGGTATTATATCATGCTGGGGCCTATGCTCTGTTTCTAGGAGCAAAGGTAGCCCAGACCCCAGTTTATCCCTATAGGGGATTAGTGTATTAGTCACCCTGTAAAAGCTCAATTTATTATGATTTTTTTAAATGTTTCTTTTAGCACTTACTTATAAAAGGTGAAGAGGGGAGCCACGAATGTGTCTGTTCCTTCTCCCACCTACATATGCATGTGCGCGCACACACACACACACACACACACACACAGACACATACACACCCTCACACCCTCTCTAAATTTCATATGAACCCAAATTCCATGAAATCAAATTCAGAGGTATTGGCTTTGACTACTTAGCTTACTTTTGCTACACTGGACTTTACCCTGGTCCGGGTCAGTGCAAGTATTGGAAAGGTGAGATTATTGTACTAGCCATCCCTCAGTGGAGAATGAGAGTTAAGTCAGCAGGCTGGTGGCCTAGCTGTCTAGGGTGATCATGAGGGGCTGCTGGGCCAAGGCTCAGGTTTGGCTTTTTCCTGTGAGATTGGGCCCTTTCCCATTACTCCGGATTGACTGTCTTGTGGATATACGCAATTGGTTGTGTCGGCCTCGAGGTAACTGTTTCTGCTCGCTTTGCCCAAGCCTAACGGGAGAGTTCTGTAGAATTCACCCCGCATTACTGGGTTTAAAAGAAGGAAAAAGAAACAGCTTGAGCCCATGTTCACACAAGAATATGTGAGACGGCGTGGTGTCCTGGATAGCGTGCTGGACTCAGGAGCACAAGAGGTAGGTTTGTATCCCAGCTCTGCCATCCAGGTAAAGAGCTTGGATCTCAGATGTCTGAATTTTGAATTTTGGTAGCAGTTTGGTTCTCAGATCAGTCTTTCGTTTTTTATTTCATCTCTCCTCCCTCACTCATTAAAACCCTTACTCCTGCCCTGCCCGAATATGATGTAATACAGTAGAGGAAGCCTGCTTCCACTCAGAAGTTCTGAGTTCAGGTTCAGCTCTGCCATTTTCCAGCTGTGTGTCTAAGGGCAAATCCAAGTTTGGTGGGGCCTGAAGCTAATACAGTTTTTGGTGGTTTCCTTAGAATACAAAATTGTGAATGGTAGGGTTTTGGAAGGGGCTTGTTGAAGTGAGGAGCTGAGTGATGTTGAACCGTCATTAACCTCACCAAATCTGCATCTGTGTGTGGCCATATGTCACATAAGCTCTTTGAGCCTCAGTTATTTCATTCCTAAAATGGATTTAATCATGCCTGTCCATCCTAAGGAAGTATTATACGGAACAAGCAAGAGTAAATATGTGTGAGTGTTTTTGTTCCAAGTGTTTTACACACACACACACACACAAACACATATACACATATATATAGTCTAAAAATGTACTGTTGTGACAGTTCATTCAGGGATTGGTTTAATGTTTTAATTACACTACCTGTGGACCCACACTCAAACATTTATCTCAATGTTTCTCATTGGTTCATTGGTCAGGGGCATTTTCAGTGTGCCCACTATTTGTATTGCTTGAAAAATTCCAGCTCTGGAGAGTGTTAAGTGAAAATAAGCTTATGAATCTTTCCTATGTGTGGCATACAAACAATGCCACATCTCTGGACCTCTTCATTCCATCTCTACGTATGTAAGTGGCTCTTGTTATATTTCACTAGAGCCACAATAAATGTGTTTGGAACTTTAAATATATTAGGAAATGGAAAGTACTGCATACCTGGATGGTAATCAGTAAAATGTCTAAGGCTGTTGGCTCCTCAGGTGTTGAGAGAGACTTCCTCTGGCTTTGCAGCTTTGAGATCTGCGTCCATTTGCCATTAAAAAATGAGTAGAGCATCTCCACCTCTCTGATGGTGACTATGAGGATGTTTCCATGCCGGTCTTTAATGGGCTCATAGTAAACTCTTCCCAAGTTGTGGGTTCCAAGTAAATTCTAGAAACAAATAGATTTCTGGTAGCTTAGATGATGTGCAGACAAAGCAACACAGCTGCAACAAAAGACACTGAATAATTATCTAATGTTTCTGAGAAGCCTTTTTTTTTTTTAAAGCAGGCTTAGAATATGTGGCATCATAGAAATGTACTTAACAGAAGCTCAAAGAAAAAGTCTTCACCATAAGCCTGCAAAGATTATAGCAAGAGGCACAAAAATTATGTTTTTTTAAGCAAATTCAATATCTGTAAATATCTCTTACCCACATAGACACACTAGCACATAAACCTCAGTTACCAGCACTTGAAGAGAATCCCAGATGTTTTAAAGAAAAATGCCTGATATTTCAAGTATGCTACTTGTGGAGTTTTCAAGAGATCTACAGTAAGCTGGTATGAAGTGGGGTTGTTTAAAATGAAGAAGTGAATTGACAATGTAGCACATTGTACAGGTCCCCAAATGACTGCACATTCCCTTCAAGATACTTTAATTGGGAGATTGGCCTGGTTTGACTTATCTGCATTTCAGAGAGTTCTGTTAATTTAAAATTTTGTTAAAATTGTTTGTGAGCTAGGCCAATGAGGTAGACAATACTTTTAGAAAGGTAGGAAGGAAAGGGTGCCACATTAAATGTGGAGGGGCCCAGGTAGATGTTATTAAAATAAACAGTTTTACAAATATGCAGGATTTGAAGATTTCTAACCTAGCGCACTGGATGAATGGGATAAAATACCCTTTTACTTTGAATATCTGTGGTTTTTTAAAATTACAAATTATCTCAGAACTCCTAGTTGATATTTTTGTGAGCTCACATAAATGCTGATGAGATAACCTGTTAGCAGAAGAGCAGAAGTAGAACTGGAATTTGTGAAAGTAACACGGATGACCTAAAGATGAATGAACCAGCTGGTCAGTATTCACATCTGGATATGGGAACCAGAATGTTCCCTTATAGGTAAGGACTGTGTTTTAATTTTTTTTTTAATTTACTAGGACAGGACACATAAGTGAGGTATCTCATAAATAATTATGACATATAAAAAGTCATTTGGCAGGATTACGATTTTTAAAAATGACTTAATCAGTCAGATTATTTTTTCCCAATAATTAACTTATAAATCATAGAGAAGTAATTGGGTAAGGCGTTTAGCTGTATGTAGTAATACAGATTTATGCAGAGTGTTATTAGCCAATCAACAAAGCCAAGCTGGTAAACTGGCCATCAAAAAGAAAGGAAGGAAGGAAGGAAGGAAAGAAGGAAGGAAGGAAAGAAGGAAGGAAAGAAGGAAGGAAAGAAAAGAAAGACAGGGGCCTGATATATAGCATATGCCAATTTCTGTGGTGTAAATGCTCCCACAATAGCCTATTTTGAGCTACCAGACCTACGAAAGATTTGACAACAGGCTTTGAAAATTTTGGAGCATTCATTGGCTCTGCTAAGCCAGTACAAGTTGGCTTCAGCATTCCACTGCTGTTAAGCCTTTAGTTGTCCTGGTGTTGAGTTTCAGGGCTGTTCATTAACACATAGACTTCTGAAAAATGATTTAGTCTCTTAGGTCTTGAGTTTCATTATCTAAAATTAAGGGTCCTTAATGGCTCAGACATCCCTCATGCTAATCCTTACCTTATAGAGTATTTGGGGAACTAAGCCAAGCAATGTATGAGAAAGTGTTTTGTAAACTCTCAAGCTTAATACAAGTAGGTAGGGTATGGGCTTTCTTTATTGCTCTAATTGGAACCTGACCCTTGTTTATACTTAACTCATTTTCAAAACTCAGCCCAGGTTTCCTCTTCCCTGGGAAGACTTTCCCAACTCTCATAGGTAGAATTTACCATCTGCTTTTTTGTCCCCTACAGCTTCCTGTACAAAGTTGTATCTTAGCATGACTCTGACTTTCCTGTGTATTGATGTACATGTCATGAGATCATGGCTTTTTCATCTCTATTTTTCTAGGTTCCTTGCACAGTGCCTAGCACATAGTAGTAGCTCAAGAAATTTTTGCTGACTGAATTACCGTGTTTTCATTAGGACACAGAAAGATGTGATTTACTTTGGACCAAAGCTGGTGGGTGGATATTGAATGAGGTAGTCATTTCATTTAAGCAGAGTTATTGTCAGTGGTTCACTGTCAGCTTTGGATATTTTGACTAATGGGCTAAACAAGAAAGGTCTATAAGTATTCCTGAAATTCTTTATTGACAACAAACTGAGTTGGATAACTAGCTCTGGGGAGAGCCCAATTTAAAAGAAGAATATCCTTCTGAAAACAAATTGTGACTGTGTTCTAAGGGGGCAAAATTGGAGTTCTTTAGAGCCTAAAAGAAAAACAGGCCATGCTGATACCTGTCATGCTGTGCAGTCAGGGTTAGGAGATGTGGGAACCTTGTGGATTCTACAGGGTAAAGAGAAATAAAAGCCACCTGATGGCTTACAGAAATGTATCTAGGTTATAACCACAACAAATCACAGGCTGTCAATAAGCCTTGGACAGATGCATAATATTTAGAGACCTGTATTCAGTTTGGGGTGACATGAAGCTAAAGGAAGTAGAGATATTAAGTCCTGGAAAAATAAAATTTTGGGGAAATCTTTTTTCCCCCTTGAAAAAGGAGAAAGACATAGCATTCATAAATTGTTATCTGGCTTTAACTCACTAACACTCATTCCTAAAAGCTGTGGAGGAGGGAAGTTTACTGTAACCCAGTCTACAGTGTCAGATTATTATTGTGTTTTGAGGATAAGTAGTTCGGACATCTCTCAATGTAAGAGGAATGTACACTTCTGCTTCTTGGGGTCTCTGCCATTTCCCTAAGGGTAGGAAAAACAATGTGGGGTCTTGGTCACTTAAAGTCTTTCTAATTTTTTTTTTTTTTTTACATCCAACTGCTGGCATATACTTGTCTGTCTTCCTGCCTAGGTAATAGTAATCAATCAGTTAATTCGTACTTTACCTTCTTTCAAGTAAAATTTAAGACCACTTCTCTTAAATAGGTTCCAAATGATTCAGAATAGAGTTCTACTTTTTCTTTTTTAACTATAATGTAGATAATTTCTTCCATTTAAAATTTTTCTGCTTTTTATAAATGAACACAGAATAAGATGATGAAATATTAGAAAGAATACAGGCTTTGGAGTTACATAGATCAGGGTTTGAATCCAGACTTTGCTACTTCCTATTTGTGCGACCTTGGGCAAGTTATTTAACGTGCTAGGCTTCAGTTTTATTCTCTGTTAAATGGATATCAATAATAGTACTTTCTCATTAGGGTGTGGTGAAGAAAAAATGAGATACAGTTTGTAAAGCACTTAGCACAGTGTCTGGCACCTGTTCTGTTAAATAAATGAAAGCTGTTGTTTCACGACTGTTATTTATTGTCATGCATTAAAAGACCTGATTATAGAGCAGATAGATACTGGAAATAAGGCACAGGATGCACAGTGGTTCATGTGCGCTGTGATGAAGGTACGGCAGGGTGATACGGAAACAGGAGGGGGAGAAAGATGGCAGTGAAGACCTTTGTGTGCCATGATGAAATGTCTGGGCCACTCTTGTAAAGAGTATGAGTCAGGGAGTGACAGGGTCAGAACCTTTTATTGGCTTCTCTGGCAGAAGTGTGGAGAATGGATTGGGAGGATATTAAGACTGGAAGAAAGAGGATAACTTTGGAGGCTTTTGACATGAGGCAGTGGGAGTGATGCTGGAAAGGGGAGGAGAGTAAAGTGAGATACACTGCAGGTGGAATCGTAGGATTTATGTAAGGCTGATGCCAGTCAGGCTATTTAAGAATGCCATTTTACTCTCCTCAGAACATTGTAAGAAATGTTAGATTAGTAAAGGGGCCTAAAATGTTAAGTATAAATTTCCACAAATTTATTTTTCTTCCTCTTCTGTAAAGTTTTTTTCTGTGCCCTTTAACCTAGAGGCCCCCCCCCCCCAAAAGATATTTTGCTTCACTATTTCCAGATATTTTCATTCTAAAGATCAGCAAATAGTTTGGGCGATAGGTCCTACAACAAAAGACTAAACTGACTCCTATTACTTAAGGAGGCAGTGCTCGGCCTTTGATGTGCACTGTAAGGGGTAGCTGTTTATTGAGTACTACAAGGTACTGGTCACTGTGCAGGGCTGGAGAACTATCCAGGTGGGAGTTATGGCATGAGGTACATTTCTGTGATTCTTTTTCCCTTTGGTGAGATAGAGTACCTTCAAGTGTGATCTTAGGGGCACAGGGGTTGGATTGATAAATACATTTATTTATCCAGCCAGTACTTACTGAGACCCTGCCACATGCCACATATAGGGGGATGTAGTGGTAACCAAGACAGATACATTCCCTGAGCCTGGGGACTCACAGTTCAAGTTGGTCACTAACCAAGTAATGATACAAATAGTTAACTAATGGGATTATGATCACCATTCTGAATGAAGAATACAAGGTACTCTGAGAGTGATTCACTTAATCAGGAGATCAGAGAAAGCCTCTCTGAGGAAGCATAAAAATTAAGCTGAGATCTGAAGGATATACAGGAATTAGTGAAGCAAAGAAGTAGAAGAGGATTCTATGCAGAGGAAACAGCTAGCAAATGAGAGTGAGAAAGACAGGCCAGGAAGCTGGAAAAATCTGGAAAGTATGGAGATGTGGAAGCCAAAGGATGTGGCAGTTTAAAAAAGGAGAGCGGGACCAAGTGTATCAAACACTGCTGAGATGTCAGTTGCAAAGAAGATTTAAAAGTGTCCATTAGATTTAGTGAAACTGAAGTCATTGGCAGGGATGGATCCAGGTTTTGAAGGGGCCTGTACCATACAATTTTGGGACCCTGTTTTAGACAAAGAATATAAAATTACAAATATGAAAATTAGGTATAAAGTGAATATTTATTTAGATGGGAAAGGAAATCTTCCCCCAATACTGGAATATTTGGAATTTGTGATCCCCTTCCCCCACTGGGATTTCTTTAGGCGGGTTACCAGAAATGCTTCCTGATTGCACCCCAACTTCCTCTTTCCACCTAAGCACTTTACAACCCCGACACTCACAGGGATCATGCAGGTGAGGGGCCCTGAAGCACAGGCTTTATGGGCATCATCTGCCTCTGATTACTCGTGGCCTGAGAGAGTGTGGTAGGCATGGTGGTAGCAGAAGTCAAGGAGAGGGCTTAGAACTAACTGGGAAGGGAGGAAGTAAATGGAGAAGAATGCTGGCCACTCTTTCAAGAAGTTTGGGTCTAAGGACGAGAAGAGAGATTGGTAGCTGAAGGAGGGAGTGAAAAACTGAGATCCAAAGTGCATGTGGAGGGTTGCGCCGTTGGTAGGTGGAGTGAGATCTGTTGGAATAGGAGGGAAGGAAGAGAAAGTAGGGTCAGTGCAAGGATGCTTTTCAATTTGGTGTTGGAAGAAGAATTAGTTCCCATTTATTAATGAATTATGCAGTAAAGTCATCAGCTGATGGAGATGTGGGGGAAGGGATGTGGTAGAATGGATAAGGCTTTAAATAGTTGGCCTGTAATATGGGGAAGTGAATTTAGTAGAAAAGTGGAATATGATCACTAGGCAAACATTACATGTGAGGACTGTAGTCATGAAATTAACATAAAACCAAGTTATCCTCCGCCTATCCACAGCATGTCTGGGCTGTGTGATGGGCTAATGGGAGGGTCCACTGGACTCCTGGGAAAGAACTTTGGTAAAGGACCAAGGAGCCTACTGGAAATGAGCTTTATCCTAAAGAAAGAGCTGTGTGAGGCACAATGACTTGGTCCAACTCAAGCTGGTCAATGATGAAAGGATGGGGCACTTTGAATTCAGCACAGCTATTGTGGCCTAGCTTCAGGAACTTCTTGAGTTGAAGGAAAAAATTCTGTAATCAAGACTGAGTAATTTAACAATGGACTTAATATTCTTTGTAAAGCAGAATTCACTATTTTTTTCAGTGTTAAGAAGGCAGATGGATTTGTGGGATTGAGGACAAAGCAAAAGTTCTGAATTAACTAAAAAAAAAAAAAGTGTCGATGGAGAGCACTGTTTTTTGTTTTTTTGTTTTTTTTAATCTCACTGAGGACATGAGGTAGTTAAACCGCCTGTACAATGGAGTATAGCACAAGAGGCTTAAGAATTACCTTTCAGAATTAATTATAATAGCAAGAAAATAAAAATTATTATTAACAGAGAATCAAATTATTAATCACGTGGGTTAAGAAATGAAATTCCTATAATTGCAGATGGGGGTTGGAAGTGTAGGAATTTTTTTTATTATGATGACCCTATTTTTACATTTTGGTTGGTATGGCCTGGCCAAACACAGCTTGTGTAGATTCCTGTTAAGTTTTTTTCTGGGGTTGGTGTAACTGACAGACATCACTGATAAAGGCTCAGTGAGGTCTTAAAGACCCCAGTTCTATGTAGCAGATGTTTTTCTGTGCTGAGAACCACAAGTTCAGATAATACGAGAAAACAATGAAGGGAAAACCAGAAGAGATTGGTTAGAATTCAGTGTCATTTTTAGGAGGGGCTCTGTAACCTGCAAAGATTCTTGCAGGGCCTGGGGGCCTGATCTTGATTGGGTTAGTAGTATAGAAGGATAAATAAATTCAGAATTAAAGGTAAGCTTTTAAGAAGTTTTTTTGTTTGTTTGTTTTGTTTTGCTTTTTTAAGTATCAAATATGTATGCAAATGCCTTTGCTTTACCATAAACATCAAGCCAAGAAACTCCTCAAAATGCCTGCTGGTCTCTTTCTCCATCTCCACACACTCATAGATGCACAGGATGCCAAAGCATCAAGAGCTTTTCAGGAGATCTGGTCCTTATATTGCAAGTGATGAAACTGAGGCCCAGAAAGGAGAAATTAGTTGACTGATTAATACCAAATCCAGAATTCACGTCTCCGCACTTCCTGTTTACTCCTAGACTCTTTAGGAGAGACCCCTGCTCCTCTTCCAGGAGACTGCCAAAAAGCACAGGTTCCTTACAAAAGCAGATGTGCAGCTCAGACTGTGCAAGAAGACCTCTTATGTCTAAGGGTCTAGAAGAACAAGGAGTCCACCCTTTTCCTTTCCAAGTAGAGTTGGTAACTGAATTGACAAGTTTTTCTAAAATTTCTTTGGAGGTCTGGGTTAACACCTGCCCCTCACCTGTAGCTGGGCTGTTGCTGCAAGCATCTTCTGCCGAGTTTGCAGTACTGTGGATGAGGACATGGAGATAGGTACGCTTTGCCTCAACCACCTTATATCCTCCCACATACAAGACAGCTGCAAAAGAAGTCATGAGGTCATATCATCGTCCAAGCTAGCACATGATTTAGGTTGTGGCATCAAAGCAAAGCAGGGAGAAGGAAACCTGACCCCCGATGTTTGTTCTCCAGTTCACTTTCAGATACATGCAAAACAACTTTTTGATCTCTATCCAATTGGAAAAAGATCTGAATGTTAATGAAACAGTCAGATCCACATTTTAGTGTTTGCCAAATGATCCCATAACTCAGAATAATGGAGACACAATCTGACAGGATGCAAGCTTCTTTGCTTTGAAAATGTGGTGTAGATACTAGTTCGGCATTTTTTTATAACATAGGGCATATCAGGGCTGAAAGAGACCTTTGAGATAATCTATTCCCAACCCCAATACTTTGATCACTGGAGACCCCTCAACCCCTCAATAATGTTAGAGATTTATGTGTAGTAATACTGGTGCAAAGTAGGGAAAAATGAAATTAGAATTCAGGATACCTTCGTGAACCACAGAAAATCTTGGGTAATGGAACTGGTGTGAGAGTCATCTATTTCAACAATTGGTATTTGATCTTCATTGGTGACTAACATACTGTCTTTGTAATAAAATATAACAGCTATGTAGAGTCCCCTAAAAAAAAAGGCAAAATAAAAGTTATCCTCAAATCATCTCCTCTACCAAGCCTCAGTCATGGAAAAAAAAATTTTGGGGCATGATAAAAGATAATTTAAAATACACCTATGAGCATGTTCTTGTTAAGTATCATAAGTTCACTGGCTAGAATTCAGAGAAATTGCTATCTTGTCCAGATTCTCAGGAGAAAAGTGAACTTTATATTCTTTTAATAACAAGAAAGAAATTTCTACCATATTGCCATTCAGAACCAAAACCAGTGGATTCCTGAGAAGCTAAGACTTCCTGGAAAAAATACATAGGGCCCACCGTTTCAAGGTCTTCACAAACTTGTTTGAGGAATGGAATAGGTGTTTCAGGCTCCTTGAGACTGACTGCTTGCGGCCTGTGGTTTGTAATTTTGAAGTTTCTGGAACACAGAAAAAAAATACAGTGTAAATTCCATTGGAAGAACAACACTCTCAGTACTCTCTTCCCACCTTATTGCCTTTCTCTTTCCTGTCCCCTCAGTGTTACTTATCCTCAGTTTCATGCAGAGATTCAGCTCATTCATTCCTACAAGAAGTTTTTGTATTTTGAGATGCCAGCAATGAGTTAGTGAACACCTTCTCAAAAATGTGGGAGATGAGTAACATTTATAACTCTAAGAGAAACCACTTGGTGTTTTGTTTATATTCTCCTTGTGAGTGATTTATTATGAGGGAAGATAAAAAGAAATGGAATCAACTCTTTTGCCACTTTCCCCCATTGCCATTAATATTCACTCACTTCTCCATGTTGGCAAAACTCTTACTAGTCTACATATTCCATTAAATTTTTTTCATTATAAAATTAATACAGGCACATTACAGAAAGTCTGGAGCATAGAATAAAAGAACAAAATCCATCCCATATCATCCTGCCACTTCAGTAGAACCACTGGTAGTATTCTTGTGCAGTTTTTTTTCCAGTGTATGTATTTGGCTTACGGAAACAGTTGCAGGCATAGGTATGATTATCATCCTCATTGTTCAGAAGAAGAAACTGAGACGTAGAAATTAAGTAGATTGTCCAAGATTAAAAAAAAAAACCCAGTAGCCCAAAACACTGAGACCTCACTCAATGAATAAATGTTTATTAGGACACTGCTGTGTGTAAGACTCTGTGATTACAGTGATGAGGAGATCAGCCATTGCTTCTGTTTAGTTCTTTTATTTACAACCTGGAGCTCCCTCTGATAAAAGTAGTGGACTTCCTGTAATGGTCTCTGCAGACAGTGCTCCCTAGAGCTGAACTAAATGATCACTGATTTAATTTTCATATTAAATGTAACTGATGAAGGGAAGCTGAGGTTGTTGGGGTCACCACCAGACTCCTAACAGACATGTTACTGGGGATGAGAACATGGTCCATATCACTGCTGTTAGGCATGGAAACCTGGGGTGGATGGTCCATGGCTGAGGCCCAATTTGGCTTATCTTACAGGAGTAGTTGGGAATGAGTTGACTGACACAAGCATTCCTGTCAGCTTCAGGCTTGTGCTGGTAATGGTTATTCCCAGCAGAACAAAGCAAAACCATTTTTTTCTAACTTGAACATAAATTTGGCTGGTCATATCCTACTTGAAAATAATGCTGCTAGGACTTCTGATTAAAGGCAGCATATTGAACATATTCATCATATACCAAAATTTTACTAAAAGCAGAGTAAAAAGAGAAAGTGACATAAATTTATAAAGACAGAAATAGGAAAGTAGACAAAAGCAAGTGAATTTTTAGTAGCTGGAAAGCAGATGGACAGATGGATTTAGCAGATTTGAAAAAGATGACCCCTAAGCTAACAGTGGAGAAGCTGAGAAGTAACCTAACTCTCCCCATGGGCACCATATAATGCTGGAAGTGGGTGGTGAATGTAGAGCTAAAATCAGGGGGATTTGTTGAAATCTTTTTAAAACTAGTCAGATTTCTAGATATTCTCTCCTATTCTGCATGGGTAGACAATACCCCTTCCCCACTCTAGAAGAAAAGCAGTGGCTTATTCTCTGGAAAGCACCAAAACGGAGGTCGTTAGAGTGGAAGACATGGTGTATGGTTAAAAATGGAGGGAAGGAGTTGTATGTGCTCAGAACAGGTGGGTTAAATGAAAGCTTACATACAGAGTATTTTCCCACTGGACTCTTGGAACCCTGGTACTCAAACCCTCCAGGTAGGACACTGAAAGAAACTTCTCTGGAGACTCTGACTAGCCTAAGAATACACCTGGGAAGATTCTGACGTTGGCTTTCTTGCTTTCCTGAAGATAAGGCCATGCCAGATCACCTTACAGTGAGGTTTGTGAATAAAGAGTCCTATCCACACTCCAAGCTTCCCAACAACTATTGAGCTGACTCTGAGCAAACATCCAGGAATCATCAGGCAGTTGTGAAAAGCATGTGACCGAAAAAACAAAGGCCAAAAACAAGAAACAAAAGAGCAATTTAGAGGGGTGCCTGTGCTGAGAAAAAACATAAAGTGAATCAGAGTCTGCCAATAGCCTGAGAGAGAAGCAAAGACACTGCATCCTTGTAGAAAGGATTAGGTCTGTCAGTGAACAATAGAGAGCACTGGAAATTAAAAATAGCTATCAAAGTCTGAAAAGCCAAATAGAAAATAAATTTGGGGAAATTTCCAAGAAAGTGGAACAAAAGAACATAGGATGAAAAGTAGGAGAAGAGAAAAAAAAAAACACCCTAAAGGGCTTGTCTCTGAGGTTCAGTATCTGAGTTCTCATAGGAGAGAGAAGAGGAAAAGTTGGAGAAGAACTAATTAAATAATTTAAGAAAATATCTCATAGTTGAAGGGTATAAAGTTTCCATATTGAAAGGGTTTGCCAAGTGTGCCACACAATAGACAAAAAAATAGAGCTACATGAAGACACATAACAGCGAAATTTTGGAATACGGAGTTAAAAAAGAAACTTAAAACCTTCCATAGTTGGAAAGAGTAGATTTCATATGAAACGTCTGGAATCAGAATGGTATCAAACTTCTCAGCACTGAAAGTTGGAGGGCAATGAAGCAACACCTTCAAAATACGAAGTAAAATTATTTCAGTTGAGATTTCTATACTTCTCCAAATCCTTAAATGTTAAATAGAATAACTACATCTTTAGACACAGTGTATCCGAAAATTAGCATCTACTTATCCACTCAGGAAGCTGCTAGAGGAAAGGCTCCACCAATGACAAAAGAGCCCAAGAAAGAGGAAGACAGTGTGCAAAAACGAAGAAATTTAATATAAGAAAGTGGCAAAAAGAGTCCTTGATATGGTGGTGAACGGAGATCCTAGGTGACAGCTGTGTACCAAATACAGAGGTAGCCAGTGATCAGTCTAGGTTGGAGTAGGTCAGAGAGGTTTCTTTAAGAAGATACACTTGAAACAATACTTATGTGTCTGATTATATGAGAGAAAGTTGATACAACTGGAGGATAGCTTGGGGGTTAATTAATTGTAACCATATAGAAAAATTTAAAAGTTGAGTTTTATCTATTGGGAAAACAAGTTATCCAGGAAAGAGAAATAATCGTAGAATTTATGTGATCATTATAATGTGAGGAGCAAATAGTGATCTTAGTAAATTACAGTATCAGTATATTTGGAGGATAAGGGGGTAGGGGTTGTTTGTGCATATAAGAGGGTGGAGGGATAAAAAAGAGAAATCATCTTCATTAAGTGAGATAACTGTAATTAAAAAAATCATGAATTAGCTTATAGTCCATTATTTAGAGATACGGAGAAAATATCAAAAGAATTGAGCCTTTGGGGAATAGAAAATGGAGGATGGGAGAAAATGCTTTTCCTTTAATAACAAAGCTCTTCTTAGTGCTTTACTTATTTTGAGTCAGTCAGCCCTCAAATGGCTGACAGGTTTATATAATTCTTACCTACACTTTACAGATGAGAAAGAAGGTAGGCAACTTGCTCAAGGTTACACAGCTAGTAAATGTCCAGCCTGGATTTGAACCCATGTAGTCTGGCTTCAGAGTATGGTCATCACATACAACTTAATTAAAAATGAAGATTAAACTAAAAAAATTCAACTAGAAAAAAGAGAAAAAAATGCTACGACTATTTGGGAAAGGGGCCCATGAAAACGTCAGATATTTCAGGTCTCCATTCTAGACACGTGGTAGAACTGCACTTCTTGGAGCTCTTGTGGTGGGGGACAAACATGGCCAGTTTTGCCATGAGTTTTGAGTGTAAATGACATAAGTAAAGTTTTGTCCAGTGAGACCTTCAAGAGTTTTAAATATTTCTACAAAGAGGATCATGACAAGCCAGAAGAACAGCCCTCAGCTCACCTGTGATAGCCATATAATGTGGGAGAAATTAATGTTTGGGGGGTCATTTGGATACTGCAGCATAATATAGCCCATGTTGACTGATACAAGGTCTAAACTTATTTACTTTTCTCCTAAGAACCACTGTGGCTTCTGTCTCTGCTTAGTTCAGAGCTCTGGAGCAGTGGTTAATTTTCTGGACTCTGAATGTAGTAGGTCTTCAGCTTTTAAGTGCTTGGAGTTTAGGGAGTTTATTTTATTCATACTGGTATGCCTAGCACCTGACACATAGTGGGCAGTGTTTCGGTTAATGTTTGCCAGTTGAAAAATTGAATGATAATTGAAATTCACTCATGTAGGGGATGTTTTAGTGAACACAGGTGGCTTCTTTCTAATTCATTATGTATGTCAGGGCATTAACCCTGTTAACAATAAAGGCTGCTCAACATCCCCATTGACTTTTCATCCCAGTACTGAACATGTAGATTAGCTGTGGCTGGTCTTTAGCCCAGAATACAGAAAGTAATGTGGATTTTGGTATCTCCCATGTAGGGCTTTGGTGGGAGAAAGAGTATTTTAGTATTACTTCTGCATTTAGAATATGCTGTGTATTTATTGAGAGCTCCAGGCTCATTACAGTGGAGTTAATGACTACACTTTAATTCTAGCGTATATAAAGTGCTGAGGATGGACATCACCCCATTCTTCATTTGGAAGAACAATGGAAAAAAAATAAACTAGAGTTTGCACAGTGCTTGTGCCAGGTGAGTTTAATCCATTATTTAATTCTTATAGCAATCCTGAAAGATAGCTATTACTGTGCTGATTTTTTTCTGATAGGGAAGTTATGGCTTAGAAAGGTTAAATGTTTTTCTCAAGGATACACAGCAAGTGTAGAACTGGGATTTGAAGTAATTGTTTTATCTAATTATAAAATTTGTAAACCACATAGAATCACAATGTAGTTGAGTATTTTAAATAACAGCTTTGTAGTTTTCTGTGTGCAATACCTAATTATCCTTCATTTATCCTTTTAGACTTAGACATGTTAAATCACCTTAGAAGGTCATTTCTTTTATGCTGGCATATTAGGGGTCAGTGTTCCACAGTGTGCCTTGGAACACTAATTCTGTGAAAAATGTTTTACAATGGCCAAATAAGTTTGGAAAATTCTTGCTTAACCAAATTCAAAATGTCTCTTTTTTAGAGTCTTTAATATTTTAGTGTCTATTTTACATTTCCAAGAGAGGGGATGTAGAATGCGACAATTTCCATATTTACTTGATGAGAGACCCTTTTTCAGCTGAGCATCTTACAGAACCACTCTTCTTTGGAACACACTTTGGGTGCTGTTTAAATGTCCAAAGTACATTTTAAGGTGAAATATTCCTCCCTTTTGGGAAGTCTTACCTTATGCCTTACTTACATCTTTCTGATATTGTATGTATATTTACATCCCTATGAGGGGAAAACATGTACATGATAAAAGTTGAATGAAAACCATGGAAATAATTGGCCTGTCTAGACAATCATTTCTTGACTAATGGAATGTAATCCAATGTAATGGGGGAAAACATCTAAATTGTCAGATAATGTAAAAAAGAATCCATTCTCATGAGTAGTTTAAGCTTTACCCCTCTGATAAAGACCAAGCGAAAGCCGACTTATGAATTGCAAAGAATAATCTCTCCAGTTGCTTTATTCCTTTCGCCTGCCATGCAGGAACCAATGGCAGGGGAATGATGGAGAGGCAGAAGAAGAGAAAGGAGCCTAGATAATCCTGGCCTGGTTAAATGGGCCCTTGGTAGCTGAGAACTGAGTGTACTTTGGTCAGTGTGGAATGTTGAAGGCTCTGGTCTGGGTAAAGTTTCCCTAGAGATCCGAGAATAAAATCTCACTTCAGTTTCCTTCTCCAGCCTCTTCCATGCATATTTACATCTCCTAGTGAACCACTCATTAGGAGAACATTATTTTCTTGCAAATACGCACCCTCATTTATAGCTATAGCCAGCATTTCTGAAGGGCTCTGTTGCTATACCTCTACAGAAGTTGGGAACAACTTTTTGCTAATGCTAAGTATGACTTCTTTATACCTAGTCAAAATTCATTTAGCATCTCTTAGTTTCAACCATAGATTTCTTACCTAGCTAGTCCAGCGGTGCCCTGAATCTGGAGAGTACAATGCAGTTAGAGATCTGATGGGTGAAGGGGCATGAAAAATGAAAACTTTATGGAACTTTAATTCTCCAAATAAAACTAAGTGCCTGCTTCACAAATCATTACACAGATCAGAAACCTGACCCTGACCCATTTGAACAGCCCAAGTAGAAAATAATCTTTTTAAAGCTTCTCAGAGATTTTCTGGGTGTAGTTGGCAAGGTCTAGAGAAGGCATATTCTCCTTCCACCTGGGCAGTAGTACAGGGGAAGATTCAAATTCAGGGTGAGCATGAAATTCAGTGCCCAGTCCTGATATAAGAGGGGGAGACAAAAATGAGGTGTGGCAGAAAGACTGGACTTGGAGACACAAAACCTAGGTTGGTATCTTGATTCTGTCTCTGCCTGGCATTGTGACCTTGGTCAAGTCACTTAGCCTCAGTGATAATTGCCAAAATGAGGATTAAAAAGAGATAGTGGGTGTGAAATTGAGTGTAAACTTTATTATAAATATACACAAAAGTTTAATATTGTTGTTGCTGTTATAATTGGTCAAGTTTCCTCAAGGATGCTCAGAATTTTACTTGCAGGTAAAAAGTTTGAAGGTGAATATCCCAAAGACCCAGCACACTGAGAAATTTTGTAAAGGGACAATTCAAAGGGAAGGGAATCAGTGGTCACCGATATTTACTTGTGCTTGTTTTCAAACTGTTCTTAAGGAGAGAGGGTGAGAGAGGAAGGGAAGAAAGGGAGAGGGAAGTCTCTTCTGAAGGGTTAAAGCAAGATAGTGCTGTAAAGTGATTCCAGATGTACAAATATTAATATCTCTCTCCCTCCCTGATGAATGAGAAGGTATGACCCAGTTAGGAAACTGCTAAAATTACCGGCGCCACCGAGACCTCAGTCGATGGCCCAGCGCAGATTTTTATCCTTACCCCGGCAACTATAATGCTGATGAAGGGCTCGGACCTGCTGCAGCAGACCTTCCAGAACTTCACTCTGTCCCTTGTGTCTGGGTGCTCTGTCGTCATAGTCTTTCCAGTCTATTGAACAAAAGAAACAAACAAGGGTAAAATTTTCAAGTAGGAGAGGCCTCTTCCCTGCCCTGCCTTAGGAGCCGAATTTTGCTCATATTACCCACAGGCTCTGTGCATGAGCACCCAGCACTTGCACAACTAGCAGGCATTGCCAAGGGTTTGGAAGCTGCCATCGTTCAGGCCCTGTGCAAAACAGTAATTGTGGTTGGTTTCTTGTATTGGGCAGTTTTAGGGCAAGAGAAAATGGTACTTGGAAGCCAAAAGAAAATGGGGAATTGGGGAGTCCAGTTATCCCTCCCTCAGCTCCTTACCCTCCTGTTCAGCATCCGTGTCCTAATCAGTTCCCCTGCCACCTCTCCACTCAGCACACCAGGTCTCAACTGGATTTCCACGGTAAGAAAGAAGGGAGTGGGAATGTGCAGACTAGATGAAATCCACAGTCCCAATGCTTTTATTGTAGGTTTCACACTTTTGGCCAAATTGACATTTCTTTCCAAGGAAAGAGCCCATGTCAGATGCCAAGAAATGGAAATCTACATTTTGCTCTAATGAATGTCTGCTTTGGTTAGCTGGCACAGCAACTCCTGCACATACTCTGAGCCACCAACCACCCTGTCTGCTCAGTCTCTAAATATACAGTATTAGCTTACATGGCAAATTTAAATTGCAATCCCCACTGAGATTTTTCTCCCCCTTCTATTTTCATTCCATTTGGCTATAATGATATCAAGAGTAATAACCCGTATGGGACTAATGTCAAGATTATAATTCTGCTGTCTCCAACTCTGGATTTTTCTTTCTGCAGGTCAGTCATTTCATAGTCCATCCCTTCTTCCCTCTATTTCCTTTTCCCTGGTTTTACTTTCTGGATCTTTCAAAAGCAACAACTTAAAGTGCTTCATGGTTGAAATGCTTTCTCTAAAAATGCTAGACATTCTTTTCTAGAAAAGCCAGTTAGTTCATGAGTATATCTGAGGTTTAAATTCTAACTGAACAAGTTTCAAATTCCCTCCCCCTAGAGTTCTTTTAAAAGATGGAGTCTCCCTTGTTTAGAAACTTAAGCAGATACCATGATAGTTAAAGTTTGGTAAAAGCATTTCATGTTGGTCCATCCAAGGCCAGGTGGTGCAGCACAGTTAGAACGCAGGTTCTGGAGTCAGATAAACCTGGGTATGAACCCTGCCTCTTTTGATTCCTAGCTCAGTGTCTGTAAGGCAGGTTACACTGACAGGGCTTCTACTCCCTAGTTTAAAAAAGGAACACAGTATCTATCTTGCAGGATTTTCGTGAGGATTAAATGAGAGATGTATTAGTTATCTAGCACAGTGTCCCATGGCAAGTGGTATGTAAGTAATAACTTAAAAAGAAGGGAATTCATTGATGGGAAGTTAAGTCCCTGAGTGGTGAGTATGGAAACGTCATTTCTTACCCTATCAGATGGTCCCCTTTGAAGAGGAAGGCCTCAGAGATTCTAATCCTTCCTCCTTCCCACCTTGTGCCCTTCATCTTACCTCTCGGAAGGCTGAGGCCTGGGGATAACTGTTCCAGTTCTAAACTACTTGGCTTGTTGATGGCCTAGCCGGGACTATCGCATAGTCTCATGATCCTCCTTATAGTGCTCATTTCCTTATGCCATGGACATGTTTTTGTTTTTGTTTTCTTTTGGGAAGGAGGGTCAGAGTTTGGTTGGAGTCTGTGTGGTGTGGCTTAGTTGTGGTCAGCGCTGGAGACAGGGAATTGGCATAGGTGCTTTCTGTAGACTCTGTTCCTTGTTGGCAGAACTTACTTAATTTCTCTTTGCCTCAGGTTTCTTCTCTGTAAAGTGAGTTTTTGCGTCTCTTTTTAAAGTTATGTGAGGTTTCAAAGAAGTAATGTAAGTAAAGCATCATTCTGGGCATGTTGGAGATGCTGGTTAAATGTTGGTGAGGCACTGTGACTAGAAGCATGATGGTGTTCAGGTAGGATGGGCTCGGAAAGAACTTTTATTGGGAAATTTGGAAATGTTTGAGGAAATGAACTCCGAGTGACCCTTGGATTATCGATAGTGTCCCTGGTATTGGCACAGTGAGAACAAACATTGCTCTCATGAATTCCTAAAGGCCATTATGAGTTTGTTCTCTTAGTTGGGTGAATGTATCTGAAGTACTCACGACAGATGAGCAACAAAGTCTTGCTTGAGTAAGACTCCTGGGTGGCTGAATTCCTAAGTGGCCCTGAACATGCTAATACGTTCTAATGAGTGTTAATACTGCTGTCAATGCAGGGGGAGACAAAATGGACCTGGCTCTTTTAGCTGAGCCCTATTACATCAGAGGCAGGTTGAGCTGATGACTTTATGATACATTAGAAAATTGCTAATGCTAAATTGCAGCCCAAGTGAGCACTGGACATGATGCCAAGGTTTTTGGAAAGAATGAGTTTTTCTCGTAGATGTTTGGAAGGCTCTGACGACTAAATAAAATAGGAGACTTTAGGGATGAGGGAGAAAATTGAAAATATATTAAGAAATCAGGAACCTGACAGGAATATACTTAGTGTGGTAGGAAAAGAGCAGATTGTGCCACATAATACAGTTCACTGTTCTGGTAATGAGACACTTCAGTTGCAACACAATGCAGAGCTTACTTTCACTGGCGATATCAGGGCTTTCCTGATCGTAACTCAGACAAGCCTGTCTGGGTCCTTTTCTCTTATTATGTACCATACCATATAACATAAGTCTATAAAAACACATTAAGGCCTTTTGCAAAAATAAAAAAAATTTTATAGCTTACTGGAACATATTACCAAATTTCCAATTACTCTGTCATGTTAGAATACATTGTCCTCTAGTAAATATCTGAATACTGATATATGTTACATCACAATGTCATGCTGTTTATAAATAGAACCAGAATGTTTTAATATTGTTCTATCCAAGTGATATGGCATGTCTGCAGCAACTGTAATGACGTTTGGATTTCAGCTCTTTGCCAGATACCCCTACTAGTCAGCTGTGCTGTTTTAGAAAGTGTTGCCATTTACTGTGTTAATTACCAAATAATAGGTGACTCTTCCCCGTCTTGGACAACTGTTCTTTTCATTATAGAGAGAGCTCTTCAAATGGGCTGTGAGGGAGAGTGTCTGAACAGAATTGGAAGTCTGTAGAACTGGGACATCTGATGTTTATAAGTAACTGCATCCATATGCAGATCAGAATTTGCATGGGGTACCCATTTGGAGTGGGTTTCCCTGCCCCACCCTCAGGTCTTCTGGTCTACTGAGACTAGCCTTTTCTTTGGTTTGTTTTTTTTCCCTTCTTCTTCATTTCTGTCCCTTCTATCCCTCCATCTTTAAAAATACATACCTCTCCCCCGACCTCGTGGAATGAGATTGGTTCCGTTAGTATCTTAATCTTACAGTATTCCTAGTATTTGTTTCTGCTAAGTCTTCAGTAAGAAAGATGTCCAAGTAAGACTGGAATAGTTAAATCATCAAGTGCTAGGGGACTCAGGAATCTCAGAGATCTCTGATATCAGTGGTCCAAGGGTCTGTATGCCCTGATTTAACTCTATGAATCCAGCGGAGGTGGCAGGCAGGGATGGTTGGCTGACACTTAGTCTGCTTGACTGTCTGATTGTGCTGCATAATACAGTTCACCAGTAGGCCCCTAGTTACCCCAGCAGAGTCTTGACTAGCTCAGGCTTGAATCGTGGCTCAGCCATGTACAGAGTTGTGACCCTGGGTAAGGCAACGTACTTTCTGAAGCTCAATTTCCTTATTAATAGAGGAGGACAGCATAGTGTTAAGAACAAGAGACACAGAGTTTGGACCTGACTTCAATGCTTGTTAATTTTTGTTGTTGGGCTGCAATATATGTATATATGCATGTGCCTCTGTATTAATAGTTCCCTAGTCAGTAACGGATTAAGTGAGCTGATCCGTGTAAAGTTCTTAGACTAACATGTAGCATATAATGAGTCTTATAAATGTTAGCTCTGATGCTGATAGTGATGCAGGTGATCATGATGTTGCTTGTCCACAAAGTGGGAACAATGATGAATGACTGTTGTCAGGATTAAGTGAGACACTGAATGTGAAAACCCATAATGCACCACCTGATACAAGGTTGGTCCTGGGTAAAGGGATGTTATAATACTTAGAAAAGTAATACATAAATATATATAAAAAAGGAAACTAAAGAGCCCATAAACTCATAACCCAGATAGCCAGTTAAATTTTAAGAGTTAGATGCAGACACACCCACCTGATAGTCAAACTCTGTTTAAATGTTATATGAAAAAACTGTTATTTGTGTATATAAAACTCATACTGTAAGAATGTCTTCCATACAATGAATGTTTTTTTAAACATCATTTTTAGTGGTTGTATTTTAGTGGTTGTATTTTGTACAGTCTGGATCTGTATATATCATACTTTATCCACTAAGTTAATATTAGATATTTGTTCCCCCACCACGTACATTTCACTGTATCAGTATACTGCTGCAGTGCACGTACTTGTTCATGATTGTGTGTCTACATCAGTTTCTTTAGGTTAGATTACCAGGTATGTAATTATGGGACTAAAAAGAAATGAATGTTCTTACAGCATTCCTACTGTATCAGCAGCAGTTGATACAGTAGGACAAACTGTTCCACAAAGGATGGAGCAGTTTGCACCTTCACAGGAAGCATGATACCTGTTTAAATGATCACATTAGTGAAGATTTTAAAATTAATATATAATTCAGAGCAATAGGTTCATTATGCAGAAAAATCTATCATGTTTGTGTGTGGAGATGTTTCTTCTGGTTAATAATTACCAGAATTACCTGCAATAGAGAGTACATCAGCCATAAATTATTAATCTTCAAATAATTAGAAGTGGCCTGCTGAGTTTTTCAGCCACTATTACAAATATAGATTCTATTTGTGGCAGAGTATAGCAGAGTGCCTGTTAGTAAGAAAGGTTTTCTTCCAACAGAATGTAAGATTTTTGGTGAGGAAGGGGAGGTGAGAGCTAAAATGGACTGCATATACTCTGGGCCAGCCAGTCCCACTGTGCCACTTCATTACATCCCGACAGAAGCCCTGTGAATGGTATGACTGGGCCCATTCTACAGATGTTGAATCAAGACTCGGAGAGTTTAAGTAAATTTTGAAGGCCACACAGCTAATAAAAGGGATAATGGGTATCAAACTCAGTCTTGCTGGTTCCAAATTCCCTTTTCTTTCATTCCACTGAGTTGCCTCCCAGGGGAACATTTCTGCAGAGGAATCGTTCATTATGTGGCCAGATGCTACTCTGAGGAGGTCTTGTTAGTCCCAAGCAGTGGGGAGAGGGAATGGCAGTGGCATCCTGAGGATGGAATTGGAGATGGAGCCTGGCCAGGCTTGAGAGAGGTCACAGCCACCACCTACTAGAAGGAGAGGCACATGCTGGTGTCGTGGTCTGAGCAGGTCCCCATCCTTTCATGTTATAAGCCGAGACTTGAACAAAATACTGTTGGCCCTGCAAAGTATCAAAATAGAGAGAATGATGCATTGGGAATTTAATGACTTTTACTCTAGGAGCTTTACCCTGTGTCTGGTGAACTCATCCATCCCTTGGAAATGAACTACTCCACCACCCATACGTTAGCTTTCTAGTTTTCCTTGACTGTTATGTTTACACGTGATAATAAACATTTGGGGTGCCCTCTCCATTTCTTTGTGCTTTTTTTCAAAATTAGAATATCATAGTTGCTTTTCCTGACCTCCCCCAGTTATACACTAATTTTTAAGTCATAGTTCTGTAAGCTTTACCAAAACCAGTGATTTCTGACCCTTACCTCTTTCTCCTTGTTTTCCCCTCCCCAGTGCCAACCACGATCACCTTTTTTTAGCTGATCAACTTGCTTTATATAATTGACAAGTTATAATGAACACCTTTTCAGATTAGTATTTAAAGGCCTTCTTCATTCTTTTAATGGCTTGATAGCACTTCACTTTGCATAAATACAGTCATTTATTTAACTGATCCCTCACTGGTAGACATTTAGATTGTTTCCACATTGTTTCATGACACAATAAGTAATTTTATGCTGCAATAAATATCCTTTACTCAGTTATTCAAACATTTTAAAAATTAATTCTTTGATGTTACTTCAGTTTTAAAACCATTATTAAAACAATGGTTTATATGCTTTAATGTCTTACAGCATTAAGAATTAAGGAGTTGTGGCTGTATGTAGGTTCTTCAAAAAAAAAAAAAAAAAAAGAAGAAGAAGAAGAAGAAGAAGACTAGAACTGCCATATGACCCAACAGTTCCACTTTTGGGTATTTATCCAAAGAAAATGAAAACACTAATTTGAAAAGATATTATCTACCCTAGTGTCCATACAGCATTATTTACAATAGGCAATATATGGAAGCAACCTAAGTGTCCATCAACAGATGAATGGATAAAGAAGATGTGAGATATATATTTTATATATATATATATATAAATGGATTATATATAATATATAATGGATTATTATTCAGCCATTAAAAAAAGTGAAATTTTGCCACTTGCAATAACCAGAGGGTATTTTATGCTTAGTGAAATAAGTCAGCTTATTGAAAAATACTGTAATAAGATAAATACCGTATGATATCACTTATATGTAGAATCTAAAAAATAAAACAAACAAGTGAACATAACGAAAAAGAAATAAATTCACAGATACAGAGAACAAACTAGTGGTTACCAGTGGGAAGGGAAAGGGGAGAGGGGCAAGATAGGGGAAGAGGATTAAGAGGTACAAACCACTAGGTATAAAATAAATTAGACATAAGGATGTAAAGTACAACACAAGGAATATAGTCAATATTTTATAATAACTTTAAATGGAGTGTAATCTATAAAAATATAGATTCACTACATTCTACACCCAAAGCTAAAAACATTGTAAATAAATAAGCTTCAATTAAAAAAAAGAATTAAGGAGGGTTTTTTTTTGTTTGTTTGCTTATGATATTTTAAAATGTTTTATGTTTTTTTTTTAAATTGAAGTATTGTCAGTTACGATGTATCAGTTTCTGGTGTGCAGCACAACATCCCAGTCATTCATATACATACATATTTTCGTTTTCATATTCTTTTTCATTAAAGGTTGTTACAGGATAATGAATATAGTGTCCTGTGCTATACAGAAGAAATTTATTTTTAAATCTATTTTTATATATAGTGGCTAACATTTGCAAATCTCAAACTCCCAAATTTATCCCTTCCCCGCCCTCTCTCCCCCAGTAACCATGAGATTGCTTACTATGTGAACCTGTTTCTGCTTTGTAGAGTTCCTTAGTATCCTCTTTTTTTCAGATTCCACATATGAGTGATATCATATGGTATTTTTCTTTCTCTTTCTGGCTTACTTCATCTAGAATGAAGAGCTCTAGGTCCATTTATGTTGCTGCAAATGGCATTATTTTATTCTTTTTATGGCTGAGTAGTATTCTAGTGTATAAATATATCACAACTTCTTTATCTAGTCATCTATTGATGGACATTTAGGTTGTTTCCATGTAAATAGTGCTGCTATGAACGTTAGGGTGCATGTATCCTTTCAAATTAGTGTTCCCTCCAGATATATACCCAGGAGTGGGATTGCTGGATCATATGTTAAGTCTATTTTTAGTTTTTTGAGGACTCTCCTTTACTGTTTTCCATAATGGCTGCACCAAACTACACTCCCACCAGCAGTGTAAGAGGGTTCCCTTTTCTCCACACCCTCTCTAGCATTTATTGTTCATGGACTTTTTAATGATGGCCATCTGACTGGTGTGAAGTGATACCTCATTGTAGTTTTGATTTGCATTTCTCTGATAATTAGCAACATTAAGCATTTTTTCATGTGCATGTTGGTCATCTGTATGTTTTCATTGGAGAATTGCTTGTTTAGGTCTTCTGCCCATTTTTGGGTTGGGTTGTGTTTTTTTTGTTGTTGTTATTAAGTTGGATAAGCTGTTTATATATTCTGGAAATTAAACCTTTCTCAGTTGCATTATTTGCAAATATTTTATTCCATTCTGTAGATTGTTGTTTTGTTTTCTTTGCTGTGCAAAAGCTTGTAAGTTTAATTAGACCCCATTTGTTTATTTTTGCTTTTATGTCTATTGCCTGGGTAGACTGCCCTAGGAGAACATTGCTAAGATTTATGTCAAAATGTTTTGCCTGTGTTTTCTTCTAGGAGGTTTATCTGTATAGTTTTATATTTTTGCTTTGAGGAATTTTTTTTCTGATGAACCCAAAGGAGCATTTTAGAAGTCAGCACTTTCAAAGCATTGCTTGCAAAATGGTGTTTGAAGTTAAAAAAAAATGCAATCTGTGGAGTCTTTCCTCAGGATTTAATAATATTGGCTTTACCATATTATAAACTTCATTTTCATAACTTTAAAGATGGGTTTCTGTGCACCTCAAGGTTATGGAGATTCTGTAGAAGTGTAAATCTACTTCTAGGCTTTTATGTGATTAGGATAATGTCTGTGTTGCTCTCATTGGACAACCAAGTGGAAAAACTTAATCCCTATAAAAATTAGTTCAAATATTAGAGAAACTCTCTATGGAGAGTTTTCCTTTTTTATCACCATATCACTTTTTCTTTTAAGCAGTGGAAATTCCTTAGGGTTCTCTCTGGCCGTCTTCCATCATGTGAGCTATAGGGTTGGGAATCAGTCTTCTGTCGATAGCATCTCTGGGGGCCACCCACTCAGGGGTTTGTTTGTTCTGCTAATCCACAGTTTTGGCCCCTGGTGTAGACGTGTAAGTAAGACTAAAAGTTAAGATTCTGTGGTGGTGACCGAACCACCAAGAATTTTATTGGAATAAGCTGGTTCAAACTTGAAGAGATACAACTAATGCAGCTTTTTAATGCTGGGTTTCAGGAGCATGCTTTACAGATAACTGTTTTAATTGCCTGATCTTTTAGAAGAACAACAATAAAATTCTCCTGTACCTCTCACATATGAAGGCCTTAAAATATTAATTATTTGAATTGGATAAAGATACAGGTTTGAGTTAAGCTTACTTAAAATGTTTTTCAATTAAAAAAAGATTTTGATGATCCAGTTTTGTTACATTTAATTGTTTAAGGAAATATAGGGTTTGTTCAAGTGTGAAATGATTTGCTCTATGTCTTTATTTCTTGCATTTTATATGCTCATATGGTGTATAGTTCTACAAATAATGAACATTTAAGTTTAGATTGGTTAAACAAATAAGCATGGTTTGTTCCAGTTTTTCATTTACAGTTTAAATTGGTTCAGGTTACTGAGAAATGGAGCACCACCATATATAGTTTCTTTTTTGTGAAAGGATATTTAGACAGTTTTTTTTTTAATCAAGGGAAAAGGATTTCTCTCAGGAAATTGTGTGATTCCAATTGATGACTGATCTCAACCGAAGCTGTGGGGGTGAGGGTTAGATCGGGCTATTATTTTTACTGTCAGACAGGGAGTCAGAATTGGATCTCTTAGAGCCTTTGATCCCCTCCGAAGATTAGACTGTGATCCAGAAAGCAGCAGCTTTCAAGGCTTGCATGAGGCCAGTCTTTTTCTGATCTCTGTAGAACATGGCAGCTTACAAAGTGGTTCATGCTGTCTGCTCACTCCTTTGTGGGGTTCAGATTATGGATACCAGACATATCACACTTAACGAGTGGCAGTTGTTGCCAGAGGACTGGGCGTTGGCTGTTGCTTCCAGAGTAGGCATTTGCTACCAATATCCCAGCACAAACATCAGGGGCAGGGGAATGGGAAGTCTAATGGAAGGATTTGGTGTTTACCGTTGTAAGTCCTGTGATTATGCACCTCAGGGTCTGCAGGTTTTCCATGATGATTTCTCCAGCCAAAGGACAAAAGTCTTTAGACATGCTCCATTCCACTGGATAGAAGGGGGAGAGGGGAGAAGGGAGGGAGGAAAAGAGAAAGAGAGAATAGTCATCTATCAAGAAACATCACAGAAACTCCAGCATACAGTCTCTCTCAGAAGCAGTAAGTTTACCTGCTTTTCCCTGTATTGGCACATCTGACAATTCTTGGGATGACAAGTCAGTTTCCAAGTTCACAATTGTTTTTTAAAACGAGCAGAGAAAAGGTAATCATTCAACAGTAATTAATACCTTAAATATACATACACACACATATATATATACACACACACACACATACACACATACAGACATACATGCTCAGGCACACTACATATAAAAATTAATTATATATAGAATATAAATTAATTATTGCATGTGAGAAGTGAAGGGTTCATTAGGATGTTACCTTCTGTTTGTTCCCCATATCTGGTTTCTGTTTCACCAATTTACTGAGGGTTCTACTTCAAGATCCCAGGGACATTCTCCTCCCAGATGAAGAAGCCTCCTTTCATTTCCTTCGACATAATTTGACTCCTTTTGGAATCACTCTCTTCCTTCAGTGTCTTGTACACTGCTCCCTTGGGTTTCCTTCTCCTCCCTGATACCATCTTCCAGGCCTTTTCATTGGCTTCTTTTCAGCTAGAGAATTTGGGATTTGTGGCTGACCTCTTCAGTGCTCCCCCATAACTGACATCCCCAAAGTGGGTATTCATTCGCAGTTAAATCTAATACCCAAATTGTAACACCCCATCTTACTGTGAGACCATGCTCTTTCATAACATTTTCCGTTGGTTGGAAAAAAACATGGTCAAGAAAGATAAATTGTGTATCATCAGTAAAAAGTGTCTTAAGTGACAGTTTACACATGGCAGGATTTGAAGCAATCCTAAATGAAGCAGGAGTTTAAGTCACATGGAAGACAAGGCCTGCATATTTTTAAACCTCATGATGACAAGCTATAGATCTTAAGATTTAAATTATATTCTCTGTGACACTTACATACCTCAGAATTAAGCCAAACCATCTCTAAATCCTGCTGTTCCCCTAGAGTCACACAATCCCTCTGCTTTCGAGTTGCTGCCCCTGCATTCTCTGCTTCTCTTCATTATGCTCCTGGGAATCTAGCTTGCTCTGCTCACTCTCTTGAAATTGCTCCCCTAAAATCCCTAGTCCTTTGATCATCCACAACAGTCTCTTCTTGGGCAATCTTGCCCGCTTTGGCCTCCCCTGCTTTTTGCAACCGTCTTTCCCCTTGGTTTCCGCTGCACCCTCTCTTCTGCTTCTCCTAGCTCCTGCTCCCCTCTTTTCAGGCTCTCCCTGGTTCATCGTTTTCTTTTTCCTTTGATGTGATATTCCTTGAGGGTTTGGCTCTTTTTTTATTCCACATGCTTGCCCCGGGTAGTGACCTTATCCACTTTTATGGCTCCAGGTATGACTCTTAAAACTGTAATTCTAGGTCTAGCTTCTCTCTGGAGCTCTAACTTCCTTCTGTAAATTTCCACCTGAGTGTCCCCCACTCCAACTGGGTGTCCACTAAGTGCTTCTCCTTACCAAAATATGTTTCTCTTCTGTTTTCCTAATTTTAGATCATGGCACTCCCACACATCCAGTCAACCAGCCCCAGATCTCAGAGCATCCTGGCCTCTTGTTTTCCCCTAACTCCTCACAACCAGTTGAGTACTAAACCGAGTAGGCTCTGTTTTTAAAAGTCTCCCACAGGTTTCCCTCTCTCCCTAACAGTGAAACTACTCTAGAGCAGACCTTTCTCATCATGAACGTCAGCTCTGCAATTGATTTTCTTATAGGCCTAATGATAAACTCTCCCAATTGACTTTTCTGTTCATCTCCTTTTCCTTATATACAATTGTCTTACTATGGCCTGAATTATAGTTTTAAAATGCACATCTACTTATTTAGTTCTCCTCTTAAAAATCTTTTCATAGTGTCCAGTTGATTTCAAAATAAAATGAAATCTTAACAAGGTGTTCGAGGACCTTCATAATCTAGTCCCATCCTCCCTCTGCAACTATCCTTATCTCCTGCCACTTCCTGAAGCAAAGTCCTTGTTCTGTAAATCCCTGCTACCTGATCATTCTGTGTACTTTTCTGCCTCTGTCTTTTTGCTCATCGTCCAACCTTTGCTTATCAAAGCCCTACTAATCCTTTAAGAACTAGCAAAGCCAACTCTAAATTCCTCAGGAATAATTAATTAAACACACCTGTTTCTGGTTCCCAAAGTCCTTTATTCATATAAAACAAGATTTATTACACACGTATTATGCTTTATTGCATGTATCTCTTTCTTAGGTTGTGAGAAACTTGAGAATAGGAAATGTGTCAATCATTTTTTCCCCTCTATAATGTGAATCTGTGTGCCTAGTGCATAGAAGATGCTTACTAAATATTTTACAAATCAAATATATCTGTTTTATTGTATGCGTATCCACACATACACACACACATGCACACCCACACACACATCCAGAATAGACTGGTTTTCCAACATGGAGTATTTTTCTTCCATGTGAATCTTCTCTTTCTCCAGATTCTTGACCTATGAAGCTCTCAGGCATATTGTAAAATCTAATTAGATTAATTTGATTAAGGTTATATGTTAACTCTCAAATGCAGCCTATATCTCATCATAAATACATATTTGAAAACATACATATGTATGTATTTTAATATATATGTACAGTTTTTTCCAAAATGTCTTATTCTGCTTATAAGCTCCTAGCTCTTGAAAAAGCTAAGTTTCTTAAAGTTAAATTGGAGAGGGTTTGTAATCAGAGAATAATATTGCACATTATTTTAGCTAAAGAAAAAAATTCAATCATTGAGGAATTGCACAGACAAAATGACAATTGTAGCACATATCCAAGGACATCTAGAAAGAGCAAAGAGCATAGGAAAATTCCATAAACAGAAATATCCTGGGTTGCCATTGAGACATGCATGGCTGACTGTGGTGGTGGAGATCTCAGCCTCAGGCTGGGCATCAGCATCTTCTGACTTCAGCTAAGGACTCTGGGTGATATCCGCAAAAGAAGAGCTAAGGGTTAGTGGGAACAAGACCAGATTATGTGACAAGTGATTAATGAAAAGTTGCTCAAAGATGCAATCTTTAAAATTTCCGAAGAAACTATTTTTGAATAAAAACTGTTCGTATACTATTGACATATGTTCTACAAAGCATGATTCAGGTGGAAAATAAGGACTGGCTTCTTGAAAGAGAAACAGGTTTGCAAGGAGGTATGGGCTTGCCTAAGGAGTTAATAGGCAGTTTTAAGCATTTAAGTCCAAGTAGATCTTATAACACACCTGGGTTTCAAAGGGGGAGTGGGTTAGAGAAAGAGAAGATTTACACTGGAGGACAAAAATTCTCCATGTTGGAATGGCCACTCTATTTGGGGGGAACCTATAGTTTTCTCCCTCTATGTATTTCTTTGGATTGGTGGACTCTTTTGACATGAAGAAAGGAGTTTCTGGTCATTTAAGGAATGAGGGAGGGAAACAGAGTGAGCAGGAATCGCTTTGAGAGTCAGTTGGGAATTCTAAGAAGGCAACTTAGCATGGTCTCTCTGGAAAGTTATGTGTAGGTAGTTTAAAGACTTAATATTAAAGCCATGAGAAAATCACTTATAAGTCTGCTCTAAATCCCTGAAGGGCTGGAGCCATGTATATGAAGTTTAAAACTATATGACTTATAATTTTAAGATAAAGATCAGGGCAACTGTTTCTACTTAGGTCTGGGAAATAGAAGCAGGGTTTAATCATGCAATGGCTCATAGCAGTTGAACATTAGAAGGAAAGGTACCAGACCAAACATAGGTGTTAGTATTTCTTAAAATTTGGCTCTGGGTCAAACCGTGATTTACTGCATTTATATCAAATAACTATGAATATTTTGAATGTGATGCTTTGTTATTTTAACAGGTATTTTCATTTTTATCTAAGCTTTAGAAATGTAGAGTCAGTTGGGCAAGAGAGTTCTAGTTGAACCATCACCATTTTCCGGATGGCAGCTATATAAACCACAGGCTGAAAGCACAGGAAGAGAAGGAGGTCCTGAAGGTCTGGCCTTGTCACCTTCGGTCTGTAATGTGAGGAGAAATGTCACAGGATCAGTGAGAGGAGTAGAAAATTCATGGCTGGAAGTGTTAGGATGCACAGAGACTTTAGTCTCAAGTGCAGGTGAATGTCAAGCCCATGATGTGGTGTGTGATGAGCACACCCTGCTTTAGCTGATGACACTGCAGGTTCAGGCCAGCGTTGTGAGAGGTGAAGACTGTGCAGACGTAAACGCATAAAGAGAGAACATTGCAGCAGTGTCTCATTTCTATTCAATTGGTTAAAAAAAATCTAAAACCTGCTGTTGTCCAAGTTCTCCCTCTAATCTCACATGCCTCAAAGCCCAGCATTGTTTTATCCTCCTCACACATCAGGAGGACAGACTGCAAAGGTACCTCTTGCCTCTTGCCCAGGCCCTACCCAGACTTCCCACCTTATCCTCACCAGTCACTTGACCTCAGACCCGTGGCTTATGCTGTTTTCCCTTTTGGTATGCTCTCCTTCCCTGAAATCTTCTCCCCTTTCATTCAGACAGGCCTGGTTCAAGGACTCTTCCTTTCTGTGATTTTCTTGGCTTTCCAAGGGAAGCTCTCTTGCCAATTTTCCCATAGAAATTTTAATATATCTCTTATGTTGTGCTTGCTTTATTGTTTTGTATTTAAGAGATCTGTCTCCTCTTTAGTCTATAAGCTCTTTGAGAGCCTGGACCACGCTGTATTAATACCAGTTTCCAAAGCATCTCTCACAGCACCTAGCACAGTATAGGTAGCTCAGTAAATGTTGGATGAATTAAATACCTGGTTCATGACTTTGAAATGCCTGAAAACTAAGGTAGATAGAAATCTGACATTGGTACACAAAGACTAAGAAAACTGTTAGAATAAACAAAATACAGTCAAAAGAGAATGGAAGTTGTTTGAGTTGCCCAGTAAGTAGTTGAAGTAGGGATTAATTCCTGGTTTACAGATTCCCAACATCCCAGACTCTTCACTTGTCCATACTGCCCTGAGGAACCCCCCAAAATGAAAGTTTATTTCCTATTCCCTATCAGCACTTTTGTGGAACCAAAATAGCATTCTTACTGGCCACACTCATTCAGGCGCCTTAGCTAGTGAATGGAATTTGGCTAGACTGCCCAGCACAGCACTGGAGCATTATGAAATCTTCCTCTGATTCCATCTAATTGTGAAGTTTTTAACCTTTCAGGCCAGCCATAGCACAAGAGGAAGAAAGGAGGAGAGAGGGACAGGCCGTGAAACCCAGAGAAAGATCAAATACAGTCACTTCTAGAGATGAGAGGATGTGTCTTACTGAAGCGTCAGTCTGCTCAACACTTGATAGGTTTTAAATTGGGAACTGACGTAAAAGCTCTGGATCTGGGAATTCTGTTTAGCTCTGGAAAAATAGGAGGTTGGAGCCGCTGCATTTTTTATTTTAAATTCCCTTGGTAGTTCTAGGAGCAGGGGCATGCATTACTTTCAAACAAGAATCTTTATTGTTTGCATAGCACACAGTCTTCTAGTTAATTAGAAAAACATTTTTTTCCCTAAATTAAATTTCCCTAGAAAAACAATGATTTAAATTAAGGGCAAATGGCTTTTTTCCCCCTCTCTTTTTTTGGACACTAGTGGAGCCTTCCTGCACCCACTACTTCTAGAAGATTTAAGGCACAGTTGGAATTGAAAAGCTGTATTTGTTTGTGGTCAGATTCTGCCGTCCACAAAATAATATGGCCCTACCTCTGTACATTGTGTACTGTCTTAGTTTTGCCTGCCATATGACAAAGCTGCATACAGATACAGACATGATGCATAAATGCTGTGTTCAGGTTTTTGCAAAGTATGTAAATACTGTTAAGTAACAAGTCAGCTCTACAATCTGATCTGTTTGCTTCTTTATTCCTCTCCTAATTGTTCACCCTATTGTGGCTCCTACTCTAAATTTATCTCTTTCTTGATCCTCTTGGCTTTCTAGATAGAAAATACTATCATTTTTGTGATTCTAACTACTACTAATTGTTCTTTCTCTTCTTCCATGTCTGGTGTGAAATGTTTATTGAATGAATACCAGTCTTCCAGAGGCCCAGCTGCTGCCAGCTAATGTCTCCAGTGAGATTCATGGAGCTGCACCTCTCATACTTTTTCGGTCATCTAACCAGGGGTGACTTTGAATAAAAATTCCTCCAGTAATCTCTGCAGTTTGGGGATGAGAAGATCTAAATGATCTGCACTAGGGGAGTTATTAGATGCATAAGTGATCCTGAAGCCCCAGATCATATAGAGATCATTTTTTTCTTGATATTTTTCCTTACTAGATTCACCTACTTGTTTTCCTAGAACATTTAAGAGTTGGGAACGTCTCACGTTTATCACAAAGTAGAGTGCAAAATCCCCTCATCATGTCACATCAAGTTGGCATGATAGGGTGGCTTTTAGAGGCAGCACAAATAGGGAGAAGGAGAGTTAGAGTTTGGCTCCATCCACACTTAGGTGGGACAAATGCAACAGATGCTGGAGGTGACCCATATTGCTCGCAAGAGCTGTTTGTTGAAATTTCAAGAATTTTGTGAGCTGGTAGTTAAACAGCCATCATCAAAAATTAAATTGTATAAACAAATAAGTTACATTAAAAAAGAGACAGTAAATACTCAGAACTCCTCACTGCCTAGTTTACTGCATTTTACTATTAATCATGCTCTTGAGAGTATTAATAATATCCATTTTTCCTGTATGGTGGAAATAACATATAATGATGTACTACTATACATCTCATCCCAATCTGTTTAGTGACATCACATTGGTAGCTTTAAATTGGCCATGGTGGGAATATATGCACCATAGAAATCAGCAAAAGCACACAAAAAATTGAGGAAATATTCTCCCTGTACTTGAAAACTATTGCGTGATTCAACAAAGAACGTCACTGATGAATGAGTGAAGTTCTAATATAAGTCTGTATTGTTTCATTTTTCTTTTACTTCCTTAAACTAAATGAAAATATCAACCAATGTTTACATGGTAACTACACTTGTCTGTAATTCTATGAAAGTAAAAGCATTTTGGGAGAATTGATAGGCTATGAAGAATTTATAAAAAAGCGTATGGTGTATTTATTATTCCTTGTAAATTGTGTGCTACACATCCTTTCTATCAGTAAAATTTTATAAAAGACTTAAGAGTGTTTGTTTGTGTGTATGCTTTGTAGCCTAGAGATCCAATTTTAAATGTTTACCATTACACCACTGGATAAATGCTAGGTGGTTGCTCAGATAGACTCTAAAGGTAGATGTATCTTGACCAGCAGGGTATAGTGTCGGAGGGGAATAGATTTCTCAGGGATAACTTAGATAACATTCATCACCAGGAAATAAGAATGAAGTATACCACTATAAATGACATAACAGAAAAGAAAAGTAAAGAAACAATCCCTTTTAAAATTGTATCAAAAAAAATAAAATACTTAGGAATAAACCTGACTCAAGGAGGTGAAAGACTTATATGCTGAGAACTACAAAACACTGATTAGAAATGAAAAATTATTTAAAGAAATGGAAAGACATTCCACACTCTTGGACTGGGAGAATTAATACTGTTAAAATGGCCATACTATCCAAAGCAATCTAGAGATTTGATGCAATCCCTATCAAATTACCCAGGACATTTTTCACAGAACTAGAACAAATCATCCTAAGATTAATGGAATCACAAAAGACCCAGAATTGCCAAGGCGATACTGAAGAAAAAGAATGAAGCTGGAGGGATAACCCTCCTAGACTTAAGACAATATTGTAGAAGTACAGTAATCAAAACAGTGTGGTATTGGCACAAAACCAGACATATGGCTCAGTGAAACAGAATAGAACACTCAGGAATAAACCACAGACTTATGGTCAATTAATCTTCAACAAAGTAGGCACGAATATAAATGGAGACAAGACAGTCTCTTCAGCAAGTGGTGTTGGAAAAGTTGGACAGTTGCATGTAAACCAATGAAGTTAGAACACTCCCTCACACCATACACAAAAATAAACTCAAAATGGCTTAATAACTTAAACATAAGACACTATAAACCTCCCAGAAGAAAACATAGGCAAAACATTCTCTAACATAAATCTTATCAATGTTTTCATAGGGCAGTCTACCTAGGAAATAGAAATAAAAGCAAAAATTAACAAATGGGACCTAAACTTACAAACTATTATTCATGGCAAAGGAAACCATAAAACAAAAAGACAATACGGCATAGCCAAAAATGTTTGCAAATGATGTGACTGACAATTTCCAGAATATACAAACAGCACATACAGCTTAATAACAACAGAAAAAACCAATCCAAAAATGGGCAGAAGACCTAAACAAGCAATTCTCCAATGAAGACATACAAATGGCCAATAGGCACATGAAAAAATGCTCAATATTGCTAATTATTGGAGAAATGCAACTCAAAGTTACAATGAGGTATCATTTCACACCAGTCAGAATGGCCATCATTAAAAAGTCCATGAGCGATAAATGCTGGAGAGGGTGTGGATGAAAGGGAACCTTCCTACACTATTGGTGGAAATGTAGTTTTGTGCAGCCATTATGGAAAATGGTATGGAGATTCCTCAAAAAACTAAAAATAGACTTACCATATGACCCAGCAATCCCACTCTTGGGCATGTATCTGGAAGGAACTCTGATTTGAAAAGATACATGCACCCCAATGTTCATAGCAGCACTATTTACAATAGCCAAGACATGGAAACAACCTAAGTGTTCCATCGACAGATGACTGGATAAAGAAGTTGTGGTATATTTATACAATGAAATACTACTCAGCCATAAAAAGAATAAAATAATGCCATTTGCAGTAATATGGATGGACCTGGAGATTGTCATTCTAAGTGAAGTAAACCAGAAAGAGAAAGAAAAATACCATATGATACCACTTATACCTGGAATCTTAAAAAAAAAGAAAAAAGACAGGAATGAACATATTTACAAAACAGACTCACAGAGAAAACAAACTTATGGATACCAAGAGGGGAAGGGGGTAAGAAGGGATAAATTGGGAGATAGATTTGCAGATACTAACTACTATATAAAAAATTGATAAAACAAGTTTCAATGTATAGCACAGGGAACTATATTCAATATCGTGTAGTAACCTGTAACGAAAAAATATGAAAAGGAATCTATGTATGTATATGGATGACTGAAACATCATGCTGTACACCAGAAATTGATGCAACACTGTAAACTGACTTTTCAAAAAAAAAAAAAATAGAATGAAGTATGTAAACCCCTTTAGGAGGCAGAAGTGGCACAGTGAGGGAATCTGGAGCAAAAGTTCATTTATGAAGTAGACACCGTCTGGGAGGGCTGGTCCAGAAACTGGCACAGCGTACAGCCTGTAGGCATCTGTGGACTTGACTGCAACAAGGATGGCAGAGTCAGGGGTTGACCAACAGAAACCTAAATGTTGACTCTATATATGGCAAGACATTCACATCCACTACTCCTTATGGCTTGAAAGAGCTCCATGCCTACACAGGATTATCTGGGCTTTATTATTATTATATTTTATTATTTTACATTATCATTACACTTTATTTTATGATTATCTGGGTTTTATGAATGGGCACTTTGAAGACACTGGACTAAAAATAGGAACATTGGTCATTGATTCAGACAAACTCACTTTTCCTTTTTCTTTAGAATACTGCCATATCCTTGAGTTACAAGATGTCCACAGGGATTTTCACTTGCTTTAGACTACTTTTGAAGAGAAACTGTCCAGGTGATAATTCTTGTTCATTAAACACTGCAATGGATAATACTGAACAATAGCAGAGACTCAAAAGCAAGTGACAATTAGAGATCTGAAGGTTGGGACTGCCACCCCACACTCCTGTCTGGGAATAGGCAGCATCTGACACCTGTTCCAAGGGGTAAGAGCTCTTTTCCTGTGAAGCTTCTTGGGGTGCTGAGATTTTTGTTTTGTTTCCAACAGAGTGATGCCTTTCTTGCCTGCAGGGAGAGAACTCTGACAAGCTATTTTATGTTTCTAAAGGGTACAAAGCAGGAAAGAGCAGAATCAGCTGTCTCATTTACACATGCAAGGTCCAAGATGTGTGACCAAAGCACAGCTTTCTGAATCCTACTGGGTCCTCATGGAATTAAAATAACCAGCCACAGGGGCAAAAGCAGAAAGACAACTTTCATTCAGAGAAAGGCCTAAATTTGGCTTTTTTGGGAAGGGCATTTTTCATTTTTCTACTACACCCACATTTAAAAAAATTTATTAAGGTAACTGGTTTACAACACTATATAAGTTTCATGTGTATAACACTATTTCTACCTCTGTACACACTGCAGTGTGCTCATCACCAAAAATTTAGTTTCTGTCTGTCACCATACAGCTGAACCCGTTCATCTATTTCACTCTCCCCCCACTACCCCCCTTCCTTTCAGGTAACCACTACTCTTTTCTCCATAGCTATATGTTTGTTTTTATTTGATTTGGCTTGTTCATTTATTTTGTTTAAATTTTTAAAAATATTCCACATATTTTTCTTATTTCACTTGGCATAATACCCTCAAGGTCCATCCATGTTGTTGCAAATGACAAGATTTCATCTTTCTTTATGGCTGAGTAGCATTCTATTATGTATATGTGTATGTGTGTGTGTGTGTACATCTTCTTCATTAATCCATTGGTGGACACTTAAGGTTGTTTCCATATCTTAGCTATTGTAAATCTACTACACCCATTCTTAACATCCCATTTTCCTCTTTATAACTTTAAGGAATTAAACTTCTTAAGGACAGGGTCCATGCCATATTGATTTTTGGACACCCGCCTCACTCTTGTAGAAGTATGGAGTATGGGCTCAAATTGAGTGGCTTTATGTGTGGACATTGGTAAATGGGGGACAATCCTCAAAACGGAGTTCCATTTTGCTCCCTCTGATCTATAAAATAAGGACTTCTTCACTGGGCTTTTAACCTAATTTCTGAGCCTTGTTTTGCACTAGTCTCTGTATTTGCTCTGTGCTCCAGGAAAAGAAAACTAACACTTAATGAAAACAGACGTGGGTGAGTTGTACTCCATTACATATATATGCTACATCTTCTTTATCCATTCATCTATTGATGTGCACTTAGGACGCTTCCATATCTTGGCAATTATAAATAATGTTGCTGTTAACGGCAGAGTGTATGCATCTTTCTGAATTACTGTTTTTGTTTTTCTTGGGTATAGGCCCAGGAATGGGATTGCTGGGCTATATGGTGGTCCTGTTCTTAGGTTTTTGAGAATCCTCCATATTGTTTTCCATAGTGGCTGCACCAATTTACATTCCCACCAATAGTGTACAAGGGTTCCCTTTTCTCCACATCCTTGCCAACATTTGTTATTTGTATTCTTTTTGATGATGGCCATTCTGACAGGGGTGAGATGGTGTCTCAATGTGGTTTTGATTTTCGTTTCCCTGATATTGGTGACGTTGAGCAACTTTTCATGTCCCTGTTCACCATCTGCATTTCCTCTTTTGGAAAAATGTCTGTTTAGTTCTTCTGCTCATATTTTAAATGGGTTGGTTGCTTGGTTGTTTTCTTTTTAACTGAAGTTTAATTTGATTTAAAATGTTGTATTAGTTTCTCGTGTACAGGATGGATGGACTTGGAGGGCATTACTCTAAGTGAAATATGTCAGAGAGGGAAATACCAACACTGTAGGATATCACTTACATGTAGGATCTAAAAAAATACAACAAACTAGTGAGTATGACAGAAAAGAAACAGACAGATGTAGAGAAGAAACTAGTGGTTACCAGTGGGGAGAGGAACGGGGGAGGGTCAAGATGGAGGTGGAGGATTAAGGAGTACAAACCATCAGGTATAACATAAGCTATAAAGATGCATTGTACAACATGGGGAATATAGCCAATATTTTGTAATTACTATAAATGGGGTATAAACTCAAAAATTTGTGAATCACTGTATTGTATTCTTGTAACATATAATGTTGTACATCAACTATACTTCAATTTAAAAAATGTGATATTGTAAAATAAATACGTAAATTAATAAATGGTAAAAAAAAGAAAATAGACCAGCTACTTTCACAGATGATTTTGTCATTTTTTCCCTCACTATATTCCTTCAAGACAGGCTAAGTCATTCATCAATAATTCTACCATTTTAACAAGTGGCAGAACTGGAAACTAAAGCCAGGTCTGTATGAACTCAGAACTCACCTAAAACTTCTTACTGAACAGTCTGGGATAAAAGCCTCCATCCGCATCCTGGCCTGCAAGGCCCTGGGTGGCCTGGGCCTTCTCCATTTTCTCTTCAGTTTCATCACACCTGCAGGCTCTCTTTCTCTCTCTGATATTTGGGTCCTCAAACATGTCAGGCTTCTTCTTTTCCACACGTACTGTTCATCTATCTCCTTCCTGACTTTCATTAATTATCCCTTCCTTTTCCCTCAGCAGTCAGTGTAAAGGTCACTGCTGCACATAAGCGTTCCCTGATCCCAAGATACAATTGAAGTCCCTGTTGTGTCTCTCAGAGCCCTCTGTAGGGCAGTAATAATCCACTAGTGCGGTTCTCTCTCTGATCTTACAGGCTCAGTGAGGGCAGTGACTGTGTATCTCTATATTCCCTAGCAGCTGGCATATGCCATGGCATAGAGTAGGCCAATGCATGTTTATTGAACTGATGTTACATTATTGACCACCATGCAAGCTCTCAGGAAACAAGCTGTCTTTCCAGTCTGATGCCTCTCCTGTCTCCTCTTGTAACAAACCTACTCAAGTGAAATGCTCACACTCCTTCAACTCCATGTCATTCGCTCTGATTTCCCAGAGTAATTTTATCGGTCACTCTTTCTGGCATTAATCCCCTCTATTTTATATTATAAAGATTCATGCAATGTTTTTTTTTAATTTTAGCTCTACCTGTACAACATATTTCACATCTGTCTCCTTTTAATTTTTTTAAACTCTATTATCATCACCCTGACCCAAGCTACCATCGTTTCACACTGGAACTCCTAGGGCAGTTTCAGAGCTGAACTAGCCTGTGTGCCTCTGTTCATATCACCCCCTAATCCCAATCCACTGAAGCCATAACAGTCTCTTCCAAGCATAAATCATATCACAATACAAGGTTTTCACTGGAACCTTATAAGTGAACTTGGAATAAAATCCAAACACCTTAACACAGCTACAACAGGGGTTGGCAAACTAAGACCTGTGGGCCAGATCCAGCCTACCACCTGTCTTTGTACAGCCTATGAAGTGAGGATGGTTTCTACATTGAAAATATATATATATTGTACTTGTGAAAATTCTATGAAATTCGTATTTTAGTGGCCAAAAGTGAGATTTTATTGGAACACAACCCCACTCATTCTTTTACGTATTGTCTCAGTGGCAGATCTGGACAGTGGAAACAGAGACCATATGGCCCACAAAGCCTGAAATATTTACTATCTGATCCTTTATAGAAAGAGTTTGTAGACCCGGAGTCTACGAGGAGTCATGATCTGGCGCCTGCCTTCTTCTTTAGAATCTCCTGTCACGCCGTTCTACCCACTTTCCTTCATCTGCACTTTTTTCCTCTCTAACTTACTAAGTTATTTCTACACAGCTCATCTGCATCTCCCTCCACGACATATCCTCCTTTATTTTTAGTACTTATCATTATCTGAAATTGTCTTGTTTAAATTTACTTGTTTGTTCATGAAATATGAGCTTCATGAGCTTGTCTGTTTTTTCCCCTACTGTATCCCCAGGGCTTAGAAGAGGATCTGCACATTGTAGGCATTCCAAAAAGTTGTGTTAAATGAGCATTTTTATCTTCCCTGTAATTTTCTTCAGGGAAGACACTGTGTCTGACTCATTTTTTGCATCCCCCACAGTGGCCAACATTGTGTGTTGTATGGAGTAATAACAGTTCCAAAAATAGCTGTTAACTGAATAAAATGCAAGTCACTTACTTCCTCTTCCTCCCGAGTCAAAGTGACAAAACACTTGTCAGCTGGACCCCAAGAAACAATGAAATGTATAGCATCTTTTTCACCTTATCTACACTGCATTGTTTGAGAGCACATTTTAAGGAGGGCCATGAATTCCAGCAAATTCTTCTGAAAACAGTAGCTATGGGTACCTCAAGTGCCCCAATAAAGGGTATTTCTAATGATGCTGAGTTGGGCCAGGTGTTTTCTGATAGTGGGCGAGAATCACTGGCAAAGGGTGTAGGTTGGCAGTTTTCCCTAAGAAAATTTCTCCAATCATTTAAAAGAAGTTACAGATTATCTTACAAAATATGGCATAACTATTCACAATAGCCAAGACAGGGAAACAACCCAAATGTCCATAGACTGGATAAAGAAGATGTGGTATATATATATTCCATTTATATAATATAATATATATATATTATATATGTATAATATATATATATATATATATAATATATATAATATATAATATATATATTATATATATTCCATATATATAAAATGGAATACTACTCAGCTATAAAAAAGAATAAAATAATGCCATTTTGCAGCAACATGGATGGACCCGGAGATTGTTGTTCTAAGTGAAGTAACTCAGAAAGAGAAAGAAAAATACCATATGATGTCATTCATACATGGAATCTAAAAAAAAAAAGACACAAATGAACTTAAAAAACAGAAACAGACTCACAGACATAGAGAACAAACTTATGGTTACCAGGGGGTAAAGGGGTTGGGAAGGGATACACTGGGATATCAAAATTTGCACCTCTTGGGGAGTGATGGAAATGTTAGCTATCTGGATTGTGGTGGTGGTTTCATGGGTGTGCACTTCTATCAAAATTAATCAAATTGTACATCTGAAATATGTGTAGTTTACTGTATAGGAATCATACCATAATAAAGGTGTTGAAATATGGCATGTATCAAATGTTACAAAAACAGGTTAAAAATCCTGAATTAAACAAAACAGCTAATGTTTTATAGGGAGCTATTGCTTGGTGATCTTTGGAGGATACTGGGAAGACATCTATTAATATTTACTGGGGCACTGTGCTTTACCTCTAAATATTTTACTTAATCCTCATAACAATCCTATCACAGTATCTCTCATTTTACCAATGAGAAGACAGACTGGGAACTTTTAAATAACTAGCTTAAGGCCAAACAGCTTATCAATGCAGAGTCTGGATTTGAACCATTGTCTCTTTTGTCTGCCCCCCCAACCCCTAAAGAGGAGAAAGTGATAAACGGACTAACAACCCCGTTGAGGTCTTTTAAGCTACAGACAGCTCCAACTGTGAAGAGTTTGCAGAAAGTATTTGCAATATTTGACTTCTACCGAGTGAACCTAAGGGGCTCCTGGTTGGCACCTCTACCTTCTTTCCCCAAGGGCCCGAGTTGTCACCAATACTGTGATTTCCTTGTTGTGGTTTCAAGAGGGAGAGAGGATGAGGGCAGTGACCACTGGGTGGAACAGGGGACTATACTGATGCTGGGGGGGTGGGCAGAGTCTCATGAAGGTGTTCTGTATTTTCGTGTCAGCTACACGTGGCAGTAGTGGCCAAGGTAAGAACTGATTTAGAAAATAAACAGCAACGTAAACAGTCACAGAAAACTCATATAAATTGCTGGCACATATTTTGAGCCTGGGTCATGTTATGTAACCTCACTGGTGCCAAATCTTTCTCCCTCCCTCCCCTCCAGCAGCCCACTCTGGCCCTCCCCAGTCCTGAAGAAGGCCCATGTCTTTTTTCACTTGTTTCTTTCTCCTCTGGCTAGAGACACTTAAGCTGAGGTAAGAGAGAGGCTAAGACGACCTGGGGACAAACCAACTCCAAAGCAGGAGTGGTTCCCTAGGATCCAGAGGGATTTGCGGGAGAACATAAACAAACAAACAAACAAACAAGGAAGGGAAAGGAAGGGAGGGAAGGAGGAAAGAAAAGAAGCAAAGAAAAGAAAGAGAAAGAAAGGAAAGAAAAGAAAGAATGAAGGGAGAGAGAGAAAGAGGGAAGGAAGGAAGAAAGAAAAGAAAGAATCAGACCACCTCAGGAGCACCAGCCGCAGCCCCCTTCCCTTTGTGTCTCACCCTGGGGGAGTGTGCTGTTTGGACATTTCCCTTCCCTATTTGTTTTCACGTTCTACTGTAAATTACTCAACAAGGTGCTTTTATTGATCCTGAAAAATCTAGTCTTTAGATTTTCCCATCAAGATAAGACTAAGCTTTCCAGAGCTGCTCAGGGAGACAAAGAGCCCCGTCCTCCTCTCCCGGACTCAGCTTCTGTTTCTGTGCGGGGGATGACCAGACTAGCTGGTGTTGAGGGCACGAACGTCAATATGCATGTATGGCGGTTCTTTACGTGGGGTCCAGGAATCCCAGATGGGCTTTGGGGTATCAAAGAAAGCCTTTCATATTGTAAACAACAGACATGTATTCTTCCCCCCAGACCCCTCTGAAAGGTTACACATCACAACACTGCGGACAATGTACATCCTAGCTGGGGCTATCTGAAGGGTCTAATTACTCTTCTTGGGTAGTGTTGTATTATCTCTATTTTGTTTGTTGCCTTTGGTTTCTACATTTCTACTTATACGTGATGTCTCTAAAATTTCAGCACTCACAAAACATATCTGAATCAGCAGCTTGGACCTAAAATGTATGTTGGGTATTTTCCAGCTCATCTGTTTAACTGGCAGATTCACCCATGCCTTTAATCTTGGTCCACTGGATCAAGTGGCACTTAGTAGGGTCCCACTGAAGATGTCTTAAATGAATGATTGCAATAACTACTTTACTAGAGAAGACTCTGTCACACTCACAGTTAAAAATAAAGAACAAGACTGCTATTTTGCAAACATGCAAAAGAGGTCACCCACTTTCGGAGAGGATGAAGCTCTGCAGATTTTGAAAAGTCTTTTATCTATTCTGCAATAGCAGGGTGGGGCAGGAAAGTCGTGGGCAACACTTAAATCTCAACAGTAAGGTACTTGGCCCACACACAGCGAGAAAAAGAATTATGGGGACTTACTGGAGGGATACGTACATAATCAGGTTTCAATAAATCCACAGAGTTGAGTTTATTGAATTTTGTATCTATTGGTCCAACACCAAGATAATTGCTGGCATATATGGGATAGGAGATCAAATCCAACTTTCAATCTAGTGCTGTTTGGCTGATTGATTTATCAGACGTACAGTGGCGCCCTGTTAGGCACCAGATGATGTAAAGTGCTGGGGATGCAAATATGAACAATGCCTGATCCTAGCCATCGAGACAATTACAGTCCAATGGGGGAGACAGACAAGTCAATATGAGGTTATAATGCGGTGTGGTAAGTGCTGTGATGGAGGCAGGCTGAGTGAGGCCGCCCTCAGCAGTCTGGGGAGAGGGTGGTTAGGGATAACTTTCTAGACAAGCTGGCTTTGGGCAGACTCCTGACGGATGTGTAGGTCTGCCAAGGGAAGAGAGTGGTTAAAGGCATGTCAGGCAGAAGCTGCTGGGTATGCAAAGGCATGGACGCATGGTGTGGTCAGGGAATGGCAGGGCACTTACGGGAGAAGAGGTGAGGTGGGATGATGTGAGTGTGGCTTTAATCAGAGATGAGACTCGACGGGGAGGCAGGAGCTTATCAGGCTAACAAGTGTCAACATTATTTTGAAGGCATTTTGGAGCTATTGAAATATCAGGCCATTATAGGATCACATTTGTATTTTAGAAAGATCACTCTTACAGCTTGTGGGAAAAGAACTGGAGAGAGGCAAGGCTGTAGTCATGGAGAACGGAAGGATACCAGTGCTGTGATCCAGGTAAGATGGGTACCGTCCCAGGGCTGGCATGACCTTCGCCTTTTGTGCGGAGGAGGAAACTGCGTGACTTCCTGTTAGCCACCACGAGATAACTTTTTTCTAATCGCTGGGGTATTTGGGAGCCAAATTTTTATGTAAACCCAAATAGTTGGCATTTCATAGGAAATGCTTCAACTGCTTTTTTTTTTTTTTTTAAACTGAGAGCTATTAGCAACACTATATACTTAAAAATTTCCAAATCAAATTTCGTGGTCATATCAAAAACCATGCTGTCTCTCCAGGAGTATGTAACTAACTGGTCTCAGCTTTACTCAAAGTTCAATTGCAAACAGTAATGAAAACACTGACATCTCATTGCTCATTTAATATTTATGTAGCTGTCGCCATCTCAGTTTTACACATGCAAAACCTCAGAGCTGGTTGAATTTGAGGTGAGCTGAAATCCCCTTTGACAGTAGATTTTGGGGGGGATGCTTTCATCCTTAAATAGCTTTCAAAACAACACTCAGATAGTGGCAAGAGATCAAAGAAACGCTCTGTTACCATGGGGGCTGCCGAATCTGTTATTTCCCCTGCAAAAATTCTCCCTTTGCGGAGAATAAAGCAGATCAGCCTTGTTAGGGACTGGAGTGAATACTCCTCTGCGCAAAAGCAGACACAAGCCTAGTGAGATGTACGTGTGTCCTGAGGATCCTCTGCAAAGAGCTGGCGCTGCATTTAGATGACAGGTTTTTTCTGGCGCTACTCAAATTGTACTATGTTTGTTCATTCCCTCATTTATTTGCCATCCATTCTTCCATCCACCCAGCTATCTGTTTGTTCCATCTAGACGTCAGGAGAGGGTGGAAGGGCACACCACGCAGAGAGAGCGTGTGCAAGGGCAGGAAGGCATGGGATTACATGACGAGCCCAAGGTGGGGGAGCTGCCCCATGGTTTCAGCTTTAGATGCAAGACAACAAGAGGTGGGAGATGCAACTGAAAGGGGCCAGGCTGTGAAAAGACTGCATGTTAAGGAATAGGGACCCATGTAGTCATCATCACTTACAGCTGGTTATGTTTAAAGGGAATCCAATTAAAAAGCAAAATCAGTCTCTTAAATTTGTTTCTTTTTCAGAGACCCAGAGAGGGAGGGCCACTGGGCTACGCCCATGCACTGATGGCGGGGCTGGCCAACTGTCTGGAGATTCTGACCTGAGGTCTCGGTTCCCAGGATCCACCCCAGTTAGAAATGCAGGAATCTGAGGGCCGAGGTGTGAACCTCTGATGCCAAAAGAAGTAGCAAGTGTCTAAAAGTCCTCAGCCTGTTACTCTAATCCCAAGGAGATCGGAGTTGAACAAGCTCCTTTTGTTGAGAATTCTCAACTTCTGCAAACTCAAGAAATCTCACCTCAGTTCTACAAATTGCTCAGATTACGGGCTGGGCACATTGACCCCTGAAGTTCCCAGCCTAGGCTTCAGGCCTCTCTCTGGTTGCCGGTGATTTTGACTTGGGAAGTAATATGCTACAGCGGAGATAATACTGAGTTGGGAGCAGGAATCTAGGATTTTTATCTTGGCTCTGCCAAATAGTTCTGTGACCTTGAGCAAGTCCCTTCACCTCTCTGGGTCTCAGTTTCCTTAGTTTTAGAGGAATAGGTTGGGCCAGATAATCTCTGCTTTCCTTGGTTGTTAAATTCCAGGATCTCGGGGTTTTCTTTTTTTTTATTTATGCTACATATTTTATATGGCTTTTAGTATTTTACTATTTTTTTCTTGCTTTTTGGATCTCACCATGTCACCATTTTAAGTAAAACTCTTTTCTAAAATATATTTTGTTTTGTTTTGTTTGGAGGGGGGTAGATAATTAGGTTTACTTACTTATTTATTTTTATTTAATGAAAGTACTGGGGATCGAACGCATGACCGCATGCATGCTAAGCATGTGCTCTACCATTGAGCTATATTCTTTCCCCGATTTTATACAGTTTTATATTTATACCTTTTAATTTTATCCTTTTTATCACTTTTTTACTCTTGATGTTTTAAAATAAAGGGTCATTTCTTAAGACCATTAAAAAAAAATCCCAATTCTTTGTTAACTTTTACTGGGTTTTGATTTTCCAGAATTAGATCAGACAATATGAGCTGAAGATCTATAAGTCTAAATCTTTATCCTCTTACCTTGAAGAACATCAAACCAACACAAACACATCCTTTAGCTTTATTAATTCCTTACCAAACAGCAAAGAATTTACCGCCACAGTGTCAAATAGATGTCAACTGTTTAAACAGTTGAAAGAATAAAATTATCTGAAAAGAAACGTAGGTGTCATATAAAAGGATACCTTTACTTGGAGATCACGGGGAAGTCTTGGCAAACTGTTTCCATTGGGTAGCTAGAACTAACCAAGTGAAAACCACTCAAATGGAATTTGCAAGAAATTATAGTCCCTCTCCCTGATTAATAAAGCAAACAAAGTATATTCTGACTCAAGAAAACAGTCATGTAGAAAGGATGAAGCCTACAGGAAGTGCTCTTCTTCCTTCGTGGACAAAACTATCTTAAGACTTAACTTCTCAGAGAAAGAAAAGAACAGGGACTTTGGAGAATTCTAGTAGGTTCCTGGTTATAACAAAGAGATGCCTCAGGGCAAAGAAAATGTCATTTGGGACCTCAACTTTCAAAACTGGCCTGGCTTTTCTCCTGCTTAATGGTTATTGTGCTCTCAGTTATTTTATTTTAAATTATATATTATTGAAATAACTGTGGATCCATTTTGATGACTCTGAAAATAGCAGAAACACTGCCTTCCTATTTTAGGAAGAAACTGAGGCCAGAGGGGTTAAGTACCTACTCAGGGTCATACAGCTAACAAGTACGGGAACTGGGAACAAATTCAAATGAATGAGGAAGAGAATTGTGATTGCTTATGTTTAAAAAATTGTACCTGTTCTTCCTTTATTAAAGTCATGCTTTAGAAAAAAAATTAGGCATAATGAGGGTATTAAGGTCATGGTTTAGTTATTGGGGGACAACTTTGCCCTAAGGAGGAAGAACAAGGTCATGAAGGCTATTTGAGTCTCACTGGAAGAGATCCTGATGGGACTGGGACACTGTGCTGCACACCAGAAATCGACACATTGTAACTGACAACACTTCAGTTAAAAAAACAAAACAAAACCAAAAGAGATGCTGATGAACATCCGTAGGGCTCTCCCCATCATGGAGCCATTAGCAATGGGGATTTATTCACATGCCACTAGGAACAGGTTTTTAAGTAAATGAGACTATAAAATGAATTCCTCTTTCCATGGAAACCTCTAAAATTATACGCATTCTCAAAATAGTTTTATAATCATTTCTTATGGAAATCATCCTATTCATGGGCTTTTCCTATAGATTTGAAGAACATATTTATTTAAAAAATAAGGAATATAACACTAACAGAGACAAAAATAAAATGAAAAATTTGCTAGTGATCAGTGATATCAACAAATGAAAACAGGTTTCTTCCTATTCCTTTCCACATTTAAGTCCATGATTCACTTTGACTTAATTTTTGTGCGATGTCTCAAACTTAGGGTAGAGGTTCTATTTTCTCCCATTCTGGACATCCAGTTAGTTGCTCATCACTATTTGTTGAAGAGATTACCTTTCCTCCATTGAATTGCTTTTGCACCTTTTTCAAAAGTTAGTTGGGCGTATTTGTGTGGCTCTGATTCTGGGATCTTTGAAGAAGCTTTTGTTTTTGTATCAGTTTAGCCATTTCCACAGAATCTGTTACACTGGTCTCTCAGGAGCTGGTTACCTTTGTAACCAGGAAGGACGCCAATACCATAGACTACACCACAACTTAGTTCTCTCTTTTTTCCCTGGCATAAATATTTTTGAAGTAGTAAAAGGAATGCAAACTTTTGCCAATTCAGTAATCTAATCATAGTATTTCTGACCCCCTCCTCCTCTGTTTCTGTTTCACAAAGTCTGTGAGTAGAATGTAGTTTTTAAGAATAAAGAATCCGATTGCTGTCTTCCTCCACTATGGAGATAATGAAAGAGGGTATTCTGGTGGACCTGCATAAAATCTCTCATCATTTCCACAGGTGTCTTTATCCTAATCTACTAGCAGTTTATACCTCTGCTAATGCAAATTGGAATCCGGGTTTAACCAGAACGTCTCAAAGAAAACAAATGGAGGAAACACAGGACATAGGGAGATAAACTTCCTGTAAACATCTATGACAATTTTCAGGACACCCAGGATACTATAACGGGCCAACTAACTGACCACTATAAGGAAGTTAAATATTTAAATATAGCTATTTATGCTTCATAAAATACTTTTCTACAAAGTTCACATTGAAAATAGTTGCAGTAATTGCAGTCACCAAAGAAAGCACCTAGACTTCATTTTTTGTTAAAATTTAGTTCTGAGATTATTCCAGCGTAACTTATTTCTGATATAGAACTACAGAGCTGAAGTGATCCACAGAAAATACAGCCTAAAATTCTTTGTAAAAGTGTTCCAAGTTATTTTCTGTCTTACTTTTAGTCCTCTGATACTTTGGCAGTTTTGTGCCAGGAGTGGTTGGATTCCCCTTAATTCAAGCCTGTGTTTCAGAAGCCATAATCAAACACAAAGAATCCACTGATCATAAGTAAGCTCTGACCTACTACAGGACAATAAAAGCCTGTGTATATTTTAACATAAATGGAGGTTCAGTAGGATGTTACGAGGATGCCGTTTGGAGAAGAATATACCCTGACTTCATCACTCACTAGCTGTACATCTTGAGCAACTTCTTAATTTCCCTCGTCTACAAAATGAAGAGAAGAATAGATCATACCTCATAAGACTGCTGAAAGAATTAGACGAGGTAATACATAGAAAACATTTAGCTTGGCGCATAGTAAAAGCTCAATAAATACTTCCTACTATTACTGCTACCACTTCTACTTCTTTCATAAACCACCCTACGGGATAGCACTTTGTTCAAAATGCCCTATTTGGTAGACTGTTTTCATCACATACAATTTTTTCTTTACTCTGGTAGAATAATTAACCCCTTTCCAAGATTCCATGCCCATGTCCAGGTTTGAAGGCAAATACTATAAAACACCGTTAGCCCATCAAATGTTTACTTTCGGAACCCTGAGCTGGAGAATCATCTACGTTTGGCTTCCCTTCCCTTTTTTCCCCTCTTGCCATATTCGTTTGGTCTCATGCAAGAAACTTCTTGGGGGTAGTTCAAATTAACATCCTTTACTGATCAATCTAGAAAAGGCTGATTATTTATTGTCAGGCAGATACATGAGCCTTGGCAGGTTCAGAAACCAAAGCTAAAGTGATCTTACAAAGTTCCAGTTAAATCAACACAGTGATGTGCTAGTCTCATGAAGACTTTCGTGAAATTACCTCTGAAATGCTGAGTATTTTCCCACTCAGAACCTCATTCTAACTCTGTAACTTATATCAAAGATCACACTCTACCTGCTCTTAGCCTTATAAGTCTTACAAAAGCCCTTGGCCAAGAGCAATAAAATTTGACCTGACCTAATCCCGGAGTCGCAATGGATAATGTGTGTATTTTTCATTCAATAATTTAATGTGGAAATTAACTGCATGTGTCACATATCCCCCATCTTAAAGGGACAGCTTTTATGGTTCTAACGTTACACAAAAATTAAATATGTAAACACTCTTGTCATTTAAGACTCTTCACTTTCCTGATAGCTTAAATAAGCACTACAAAACACTCCTTTGGAGAAATTTGTTATTTTATAGGATGGAAGCCTGCTCCGTGGAATTCACCCTCTATGGTCACAGAGATGACAGCAACAGATATTTGTTCTTTCTCCTTAAAAGATTTGGCACAATTTTCCCACTCTGGCTCTACTGTATTTTTCTCTCAAGTTTGTCAATGCAGGAAAAACACTGTGGAAATTTACAGAAAAAAATGTCCCCTTCCTTCTTCTTTCAGGTGAATTCTCAAGCATCCTCTACTCCTGGGCATGGGAGGGAAAGTGTCTCTACCTGGCCTCACTGTTTCCGCAAAGGCTCTCCCTTCACAGTAGTTTTCTGTCTGACTGCTACGTCTTTTTCCATTGCTTTTTCTTCTCTTGCCTCGCCTTTTTCCCTCTGTAGCCCATGAACTTTATTTTTTCTTTTGATCCTTTTTTTAAATTAAATTTAATGTTTTGAATAGATCCACGTGGTTCAAATACCAAAAGGTACAAACAGTGATACAGCAACAAGCCCCTCACTTCCTCGTCTGCCATCTTCCCACTTCCCAGATTTGCCTTTCATAGGTATCCACTGTTCTTAGAGTCTTAGGTATCTTTCCAGAATTTCTTCATGTATCCTTAAGCAAATAGGAATATAGATTCCCCACCCCACCCCTGTTTTACACAAAAGATAGCATATTATATATACTCTTTTAAACTTTTTTTAAAACTTAACTTATTTTGGAGATCTTTTCCATATCAATACATAATGATTTCCACATGCTTTTTTATAGCTGCTTTGCATGGTAATTTATTTAACTGGTTCTCTATTGATAGATATTCTTTATTTTACTCTTATAAACTGTATGTGATGCAATTTACTCTTTTGTACTCTTAGAATGTTATGAATAACCTTGTACATATTTCATTTTATACATCTCTGAGTGTTCCTGCAGGATAAATACCCCTAATAAGGATTACTAGGTTAAAAGTTATTTGCATTTGTAATTTTGATTGATCTTGCCAAACTGCCCTCCATGAGGGTCACAAAAATTTACTCTTCCATCTTCATCATATAAGAGTGACTATTTCCTACAGCCTAATCTACAGTGTGTATATTAAAACTTTTGGATTTTTGCCATTCTGAAAAGTGAAAAGTGATATCTCGGGTTAGTTTTAAATTCCATTTCTTTTATAATGAGAGAACCTGAACTTCTTTTTATATGCTTCGGAGCTATTTGTATTTTGTTCTCTATGAACCATCTTTCCCTTATTTTTTCTTATAGATTTCAAAACCTCTCTGGATGTTAGAAAAATGAGCTTATGCCTACTGTATGAAATTGCATCTTTTTAATGTTGCTTATAGTTCGTTCTGCTGAAGATAATTTTTAATGAGGTTAAATGTATTCTAGATTTTGACTCATGGTTATAAAGGCCTTTCCTATTTTAGTTGTAAAGGATTTCTCTTGTGTTTTCTTTGAGAACTTTTATGATTTTAGTTTTACATTGAAATCTCTGCTTTTTTTTTTTTAAATAATTTATCCTGGAATTAAACTGAGACATGAATCCAATTTCATACTATTTTTTTTTTATCCAGTGGCCCTCTTATTGAATTGTACATCCTTTCCTACTGATGTGTGATACCACTTTTATCTTATACTAAATTCCTGCATTTAGAGCTACTAATGGATTTTCCCTTCTAATCCATTGGCTTATTATGTACCATTATTGCACTGTTTAGTTATTTTGGCTTTATAATATGTTAACATCATGACCTTTTGGTTAACCTAATAATAATAATGCCAACATCATCTTAAGTATCTATAGCACGGTATAATTTACAAAACATTTTTGCTTACATTACTTCATTTGTTTTTTTGGGGGGAAGTGGGGAGGTAACTAGGTTTACTTATTTATTATTTTTGTTTGTTTGTTTGTTTAACAGAGGTCCTGGGGATTGAATCCATGACCTCATGCATGCTAAGCATGCGCTCTACCACTGAGCTACACCCTCCCCCCATTTCATTTGTTTTGATTCTTACGACATCACATGGGGCAGCTGAGAGAGATGCTTCTGTTCCTATTTTATACATGAAGAAACTAACGCCCAGAGATGAAATGTTGGCCCAAAGTCACAAACAAAAAGCTAGCAGGTGGCAGAGGGATGGCTTTTCTCTTGGTTCTGTCTTTGCCTGTTCATAGTTATACCTCTCAGAATAGTTCAGATAGTCTCCAAATATCTCTTCCCACCAGAGAGCTTGTTTGTTCCCGTTGATGAACTCTATGCTATTGAGGTCTGAGTCCATGCAGGATTGTCAGCTCTATCTAAACCCTTTTGCATTGAGGAAGGGACAAAATCATGAACATCACAGAATGTTAATTAAGGGTGTGAGGAGACCTAAGAAAGCAAGACTATCCTGTTCATTTCATGAAAAAAGGGAAACTGAAGCTCAGGGAAGCTGTGGTCTCTGTGCCCAAGGTCATATGGTTTCTAAGAAGTCAGGGTCAAGTCAGAACTCAGAGAGAGTTGTTTTCCCTTGGTTTACAAATGAAGAGAAGGAGGAAAATCAAATATTATATCTCCATGTTTATAAGCACCTCCAGGGCCAGATATGACAAGTGTGAATTCATTCATTCATTCACTCAACAAATAATCATGTACCATGTGCCAAGCACTGTGCTTGTCATTGGGCTGATCATGGTGAACTAAATAAGCAGAGTCCTTGCCTTCAGGGAGAATATAGTCCAGAAAGAGAAACAGATATCGAGGAAATACTATATGGATAAAGGCATAATTACAAACTGGGAAACTTACATGGTTCTCTGAAAGAATGTAACAGCATGACAATAATTTAGACTGTGGAGTCTGGGAAACCTCCCACTGATCTACCCCCACCCCAGTCCTGCTCTGTCATGCTGTCCTTGAGGCATCTCTGTGGAGACCTAAGATTCCATGGATCTGTTTGAAAACCACTGATCTGGTCTTATTCCCTTATTTCTTCAGGGCAGAACTGTGGCTCAAAGAGGAGACATGGCTCACCTCGGGATGTCACCCAGCTAGCTGGAGCAGAACCAGGACTAGAGCAGCAGCCTCCTGACTTTCTACTATGTAAAGAATGATCTCCTAGAGCAGACTCATGCTTTCCTCCAAAGTCTGCAATGATGCCATCCTTCAGGGACCATGGGCCCCCAGGAGTGTGTGTTACTTTGACCTAAGTTACACCACGCCAAAATCAGCACACTGTATAGAACAGACAAATCAAGATTTTGACAAACACTTGTCAAGAAGGCCAGGTAGTTTTTAGACAACAGTTTGGCTCGTTTTCCTGAGTGGCTCATCAATTATTGTACTGAAGAGTGGGATGGACGTCCCTAAACCAAGTGCACGTTTTTAGAATTTAAAGCACTTGGTAGAGTACCCTAAACCCTTCCTTCGTCAGTGGACAGCTGTTTGGCAGTCAACAGTTTGACCTAAGTTCTCTTAATGAATTGTTTCTATCCGTTGGTGTAGTCCTAAGCACAGGCTTAATCAGAAGTGGAAATGGCTGATTAGAAGAGATTTAACTCCATGTATTTGGTTAACGTGTACGCTACAGTTCCTGTGTGCCCTGCATCCATTATTCTTGAACGTGTTCCCATTTACCACGTGGGGCAGTGGGATTAGGCAGGGGTGGCAGATCTTCAACTTACTTGAATGCCATTTCTTGTTAAATTAGAGCTCCTTGACTCATTATGCTTCCCCTCACTTCTCTTAATTTCCTTTCTCTTTTCTTTGGAGTGGAGTGGAGGGGAGAATAGGAGAGTTTTAATATTATTTCCCACGTCCACATTTAGCTATTTACAACTGCGTGATGTGGAAATGATAGAAAAATCAAGGCTGATTTTAAAATGGAGGAAAAACTAGTAGAACTCTCCTTTAAAGAAATATTCCCAAATGCAGGAAAAAACTCTAAATACAGAGATGTTCATTTATAATAGTGAAATAATTGGAAGCAGCCTGAAATGCCAACAATTGAGAAAGTATATTGACACAGACCCTGTAATGTTGAGTACAGATTAAAACAATGCTTCAAGGCAAGAGGCGTGACATGGGATATGAAGTGGAAAAGGAGGCAGGAAGGTACAGTCATTAAGACTAGAGGCTCTGGAATCAATGACTGAGGATAAACTGGACTCTGGCATGGCAGCAAGTTCTCTTTGTCTTAGGTTCCCCTCACGAGGAGAGGATAATAATTGTACCTGTTCCGCAGGGCTATGTGAGGTTTAGAAGAAGCAAGAATGGCTTTAAAGCCTTGACCCAGTGCCTGGCACATGGCTTGACAAATGCTCACCATTAGTATTAACTAGATGATCTCAATTTTAATGGGTATGTCAAGAAATACTGGACATTCCTTTAAGGGGTAGATTTCTTTGTGATGTGGGACTAAGGGTGAATGATTTGTCTCTTCATTTAAAATGTCTGCTTTTTGCAATGTTCTATAATTATTATGCTGTTTTCCCTTTTTGTCACTCTACTCTTTTCATCCTGGAACAAATTTTTTTAAACTTTACTGCGCTGCTGTGTGTCTCCCTGGAGGCTGACCTCTCTGGACACATCGCCCAGGGCCTCTTGCCCCTCGGGTTCTAGTTGGGCTCATCCGGTGTCTCTGGTGGTGGGTGCATCCTTTCACACAGAAACACCTGGCTGGTGTCCCCGCTCCAGCCTTTGGCCCCTTCGTCCTTCAGGAGCAGGGGTGACAACAGCCTCCCAGTGTTGCTAGTCCTGTGTGCTTCACTGTCCCTTGTTCACTTACGAACCCTGTTCACCTCTGTAAATAATCCCTTCATTAAAATGTCTTCAGTCTTCAAGCTGAGTGTGCTTCTGTTTTCTACTGGGACCCTGGCTGATCCAAGGAGCTTACATGATTTTAATAATTGGAAAAATCTTTGTTAAGAAGCACAAAGAACCACCCTTGCCGCCCACCTCCCAAAGGGAAGCACTCTTCACGGTGTGGAGAGGCCCCTCAGCTTCCAGACTTGAGGGTGATTATTTTTGTTTCATTTTTGAGCCCTCACATGAAATTAGGCTTCAGGCTAGAACACCTATTTCTTAGAAAAACACACTTTCTCCTGGAGAGAAATTCTAGAAAGCAGTCGCGGGCTACTGACAAACTATAATGCTGCAAAGGGGTCTGGCCAAAAGGGAATCAAGAGAAAATCTCCATGGGGAGAAGGTGGCTCAGAGAGTGGCTCATCACAGCAGTGCCAGCTGTGTGCCCCGCTGGGCAGGCAGGGAGTGAGCTGCGCCTTGAGTAGAAGCTGGCCTCTGTGGCCACTGGAAAGTCACCAGCTCTTGTGGCGTTTGGGCTCAGCCACTGCCAGGCTCCCAGGGGGCCAGGGATAGTCTGTTCACTGCAGGGGTGAGTACGGTGGAGTGAGGTGGTGATGGGGCTGGCTGAGTGGGAGAGGGGGGCTTGGCACGTCACTGTGCACTGCTCCACTGTTAAATCTTGATTGGCAGGCTGACTTGTCCTCAGGAGGAAGTGTGGGGAGGAATCTCACAGTTGCAAAGCAATAAAGAGCTGCCTGGTGGGCCTCCCTCTCCACCAAGAGGCTTTGTAGCTCCAAAGTTCTGGAGGGGTGGGGGAGGGGGAGGAGGGAGAAAGAAGTCGCTCTTAGCTCAGCACTGATGTGATCACCTTTGCAGAAACTTTCCAGTGGCAAGTGTGTTGAAGACAGTGAGCTTGGGGGAGGCAGCACAGTACAGAAGAATGAAACTAAAGGCAAGGGGAGGGGGTCTGAGAAGAGAACGGTAAACTCCTTATAAAGGAGAAGGATGAGAGGTGAGGCTCAATAAAAGAGGGACTGGACAAAGCCAGTCAGAAACTCCAGCCTCAACACTTTGGTCAGTGACATGCCCTAGTTTCCTTATACTGTGAAATGAATTCTTATGTGGCCGAGCTTTATTTTCCCCACTAACCTCTAAGCCCCATAAACAAGGGGACTGTGTTATTACGCTCATTGTGACTCACAAGGAATTAATTGAGTACCTACCACATAAATGTGGGGCCCCATGCCGAATTTTAGGAGCACAGGGATGAACAAAAAGTCCCTGCTCATGTGAGGCTTACAGTCTGATTGGAGGGACACGTATTAAAGACATGACCACACGTTAACAACCCAGCTGCATATTAGAATCATCTTACAGCTCTTGAAAAATATCTATGCTTGGGTCCTCATCCTGCAAAGACTCAGATTTGACTGGTCTTGGAAAGGGCTCCTGGCAGACATCCTGATACTACTGTGCAGCTTAGTTTGAGAATTCCTGTTCTAAATACTCTCAGGGTTCTGTGAAACATTATTCCCATGAAACATCCAATCATGGTCAAATGAAATTTGGGAAATAACGTTATACATATATTAGGTATTAAAAACTGTAACAAGCTCTGTAAGAAAGAAACCTACTTCAACTTAAAAATAGGCCACAGAAATAAAGAGATGTTTGCAAGCTGTGAGTATTACTTTGACTAAAAGGTAAAAGACATGATAGAACTTGTAATAGGCCTGATTTATATTAAACACTAGAAAATGTTTCTCTGAAGAAATGACTCTTAATAGAGACCTGAACTATCAGTGGGCAGGGAATGGAGAGGCAGTGCTCCAGGCAAAGGGATCATCATGTGCAAATGACCTGTGGTGGGGGATGTGGTTTAAGAACAGAAAGAAGGCCAATGCTAACTGGAATGTAGGAGGTGAAGGGAAAAATGAAAAAGACAAGATTTCTGCCTTCAAGGAACTCCCCATACCTTAGAGAAAAAACATATTTCCCAAACTCCGTATACCTCTCTGGATATATGATTTTCCAAATATAACAGGAAGAAGACATTAGTGTCAGGAATAATCCTTCACCAGCTGATATAAAAACCCAGTTTCATGTGTGTCCTTACCTAGATTTCATAATTTTTTTGACATAGCAGATATGCTTTCATAAGTGGGCTGGCTTAGGCTAATGTTAGTTATTAGGTTGTATTTACTGAGCAGACAGTCTGGGTAAGAAAGAGAAGTGACTTGGAGAAGAGATTGGATCAAGATGCCAAACTGACACATGCCTGCCCAACTTTCTTCTCTCTTCAAGATCTCTTCAAAGGTAAACAAGGTATTTAAAACTATATATATTCATTAGCTGGAAAACAAAAAAGTGAGCCATGCATATCCATTTCTCCCCTCCTCATTTCCTCCTTAATGCCTAGCAACCACTAATCTGTTCTTTATTTCTATAATTTTGTTATTTCAAGAGTGTTATATAAATGCAATAATACACTGTGTAGCTTTTCTGGATTGGCTTTTTCACTCAGCATAATTCTCTGGAGATTCATCCAGGTTGTTGTGCATATCAATAATTTGTTCTTTTATCCTCCTACACTGCTTGTGGAAATGTAGTTTGGTGCAGCCATTATGGAAATCAGTACGGAGATTCCTCAAAAGACTAAAAACAGACTTACCATATAACCCAGCAAACCCACTCCTGGGCATATACCCAAAGGGAATTTTAATTTGAAAAGATACATGCACCCCAATCTTCATAACAGTCCTATTTACAACAGCCAAGACATAGAAACAACCTGAGTGTCCACTGACAGATGACTGGATAAAGAAGTGGTGGTATATTTACACAATAGAATACTACGCAGCCATAAAAAATAGTAACATAATGCCATTTCTAGCAACATGGATGGAACTGGAGATTGTCGTTCTAAGTGAAGTAAACCAGAAAGAGAAAGAAAAATACCACATGATAGAATCTAAAAAACAGACAAATGAACTTATATACAGAACAGAAACAGACTCAGACATAGAAAACAAACTTATGGTTACCAGGGGGGTATGGGGTGGGAAGGGATAAACTGGGAATTTGAGATTCACAGATACTAACTACTATATAAAAATAGATAAAACAACAAGTTCATACTATATAGCATAGGGAACTATATTCAATATCATGCAGTAACCTATAATGAAAAAGAATATGAAAAGGATTATATGTATGTATATGTATGACTGAAACATTATGCTATACACTAGAAATTGACACATTATAAACTGACTATACTTCAATTTAAAAAAAAATTGTAACTTTTTATTGCTGAATAGTATTCCACAGTATGAATGTACTACAGTTTGTTTAACCAGTCACCTGTTGAGGGACATCTGAATTGTTTCTAGTTTGGGCCTATTAAAACAAAGTTGCTATAAACATCTGTGTACAGGTTTTTATACAAACACAAAATTTTCATTTTTTTATTGAATAAATGTCCAGTAGAGCAATTGGTAGGATGTGTGGTAGTTGCATGTTTAGTTTTTTAAGAAATTGCCAAACTGCTTTTCAGAGTGCCTGTATCATTTTACATTCCCACCAGCAATGTATGAGTGATCTGATATCTCCGCATCCTGGCCATTTGGTGCCGTCACTATTTAAAATTTTTTGCTACTGTGAGAGGCATGTAGTAATATTTCATTGTAGTTTTAATGAGCATTTCCCTAAAGGAAACCTAATGCATTTTTATTATGCAGCATTACACAGTGAAACATGAGCAGAGAGTATTCTAAGAGGGAAAGTAAGTACTAGTCTTGGGAAAATCAGCGTGAAAGGATCATTTGAAATGAACTTTGAATATGATAATGGCAAGTAGGGCAGAAAAGAGAAAAAGATAATTAGAGGTTTGAGGAAAATACTTAGGAAAGGAAATATAATCATAGTACACTACTTGACTCTGCAGTGTCAAAAACCTAATGCTCATAATAGTGTAAACATAGTTGACTTAACTAAAAATGGAAATACAAGTATGTTCAGAGAATAGGAAAGCATAGATGAGTGTGGAGTTATGAGAGAGTTAAATTCATTTCTGTTATAGTTATAATGGCATACATAAGACCTGAAACTGATAAATCAAAAAATAGCCATAGAAGCATATTAATTAAAGTAGATGGGTAACTATGAGAAGTAAAGGCATTAAAAGTGGCTGGCTCCGAGAGAAAGAAGGATGCGAATGATGGAGCCAATTAAGGTTGTTTTTCATTATAAATAAGCCTTTCAGTACAAATTGGTTTTTTTAATCCCTTTCTTATATCACCTTGGACAAAAAATAAATAAGTAAATAAATAAAAGGTGTACACAAAGAGACTCTCAGACTGAGTAAGGAAAATTTAACTATACACTTCTTACAAGAGACAAATGGATTGCAAATGCATGGAAAGGATGAAAATAAAAAAGACAGAAAAGACAGCAGGCAAATGGAAGCATAGAAAGTAATGCTAATTACAAGTGGAAACTGAGGCAAACAGCATTAAGCAAGACAAATAAAGCAGCTTCTCAGAGATCAAAGATCAAAGGGACAAATACTTCACAAAACAGCAGGGATTTAAACAACATACACACGTTGATGCTTTATACCCAATGGAGTTAACACATTCTTTTCAAACACCAAGTATGGTACTTATTGGATTTACTGGTTAGCCACAAGGAAGGATTATTTAAAAAATCAACAGGATATAGCACATGTACAATTTTTCTTATTGAATATAAGAACTAGAAATTAACAGCAAAAAATATAGCAAAAAATATGGATATGGATAGTTAGAAGTTTAAGATGACTCCTCTGAAAACTGGCTAGGGTGGGAATGAAACAAACTACAAATCATTTATAAATAAGTGATTATTATAGCAACAGATTTTAAACTTTTGGGATATGGACAAAACAGTAGTCAGGGGAAAAATTATAGCCATAAAATCCATAAATTAGAAAATAAGAAAAATAAAGAAAAGAGTAAATTAAGTTTTCAAATAAAAAACAAAAGTAGGAAAGAAAAATAAAAACATAAACCCACAGAAAGTAGTAGAGGTTGGCAAAGCTAAAGCCGGAAATTAATCAAATAGAAAGTAAGCAAGAAATAGATCTTATGAATCAAAAAGTTAATTCTTCAAACAAACCAATAAAATAGACAAATGTTCACCAATTCTAAAAGAAAGGACACAAATATATGGCCTTCGAGGTATTCAGGGGGTTCTAATCGAAGAGGAGGTTTGCAAATTGTGTTCAACACTGACTGCATCAATCATCACAATCCAAATGAAAGTTCCTTAATTTGGTAAAAGGCATCTACCAGAAACTTACAGTAGACATCATACTTCATGGTGAAATATCAGATGCATGTTGACAAAAGCAAGTACAAGAGAAGAATATCTGCTACCCCAGGCACTATACACAATGTAGTGGGAACCAGAATTCACATTGACTCTATCTAGTTAATGAACTGAGATCTGAAACAGAATGAAAAGTGCTAGAAAGGAAGGGACAAAATGATCCTTTCTTGAAGATGATATAAAAAAATTCATGAGATGCAAGACAATCTACTGAAAAAAAAAGTTATTACTAAGAGAGTTTAGTAAAGGAGCCAACTACAGATTTTTTAAAAATTAGAAATAGCTCCTCTACTGTCCCACAATAGCTAATGAGAGAATATTTTGAAAGGAGTTCACTTATGAATAGTCCCCACAACTATAAAATATATCCAGCACGAGACTTTACTGGAAAGAAGACCGATATAAATAAAATCATTAAACTTTCCTAAGTATGTAAAACTCAACTTGATTAGGAAGACATTTCGTGGATGGGAAGTCTCTCCACATTAATTTAGGAATATGATGGTACCTTCAATAAGATTTTAAAAATTAAACTTGACAAGCCAATTCTAAAATTCATTTCAAAGAGAACATATGTGCAAATATCTGAGACATTTTTAACAAGATTACCACGGGGAGGACCTGCCCTCCCAGGTGTTAAAATATACTATGAAGTTACTATATGGGCTTAGCATAGTTGTAGGCAGATTGGTGAGAAAGAGTGTGTGGATATGCAAACCTTTCCACTCCAGAAAAAAAATATTCTCACAGGTAAAAGAGATACATACAAGGATTACAACATTATACAGTACATTATATAATAGGAAAAAATATTGAACCACCTGTGTCCATCGGTGGGAGAAGATTTAAGCACATTAGGGCACCTCCATCTAGGGGAACAGGAATACTATACAACCATTTACGAGAATGAAGACCCAAACACACTGACACAGAAAGATGTGTATCATGTGTATGAGATATTGTTGAATTGACAAGAACTAGCTGTAGGATCAGACAGATAAAATGATATTAGAGCACACAAAACTATACATCTGTGTGCACATACATATATGTGTACGTGCATCAAGGAAGGATTTGTAACGATACACATTAAATTCATAACAGAGATTAACGGTGATAAAGATGTGACCTTGGGGAAACCGGGAACCTGGATATTTTCTTTTACATAACCCTGTACTGGGTTGTTTGAGGGTTTAATGTTTTTTTCTAAATGAAGAAAATGCAAAAAGGATATGCTTCCCAACGTATCTGATTTACAGGATGGTCTGCAGGACGGTTGGAGAGTAAACTGGCTGGATCCTGACAGCTCTGTAACTAGTGGAGGGTGGGAGAAGGACTTAGGACGTCAAGGCTGTAGCTGGTCAGAGAAATGATTCTTGAGTAGTGTTGGCATTTCCTCACTCCCACTGGACCTGCTGTTTACACTTATCATACGTTTAGTCACTCAACTCACTTCCGCATTTTCACTTGCACGCAAAAAAATGTTAATCCACTGAGTTTCATATCCTCTGGACGTAATATCTCCTGTCTCTCCTAGTTGCTCTCATCTGCATACTTTTGGCTTCACTCCTGCCCAAACAGGCTAAATGAAGTTATAAATATTTTTGTTTTGTGGAATTATATCATTTCAATCTAGTAATGAAGGTAGCTACCTCATGCTTATGATCAGATTAATTCTTCAATTAAATATGGAAAGTAATTATATTCTCTAATGCAAATGCATTTTTCTTGTTAGACAAATATCTTTCCAACTACAACGTATAGGAGGAAAAAAATAATAGAAGGGGTAAAAATAGCATAAATTACTAAGCAGTGTGCACCCAAGCCCTGTGAAGTTAGGTTTTTCTTAAGTCTTAGGAAAAGATGGCCCAGGTGATCAAGTCATGACCAAGCTCACATTATCATTATAAATTATCAACTCTGAGAGTTTTAATGTACAAATGGTGGACTTTCCCTCCTAGAAGCTGCAGTGTCCCCAGATATCTCCCTAGAATTCTTTGGCTTCCTCTCCTGCTGAGAAAGAAACTGGAGATGGTGGTTGGCAGAAGCAGATACCCTACCAGCTCCTGAAAGGTCCTGTCAATCTCTGCGAGGCAAAATGCTCTTTAACTTATTTTTTAAAATGCCATCCAATGAAGAGCAGTGAAATAATTTGCTATTAAAGCCTGTGCAGGGAGGAAGTAGGGTGGAGGTCTCTAATCTGTTAGGGAACAAGGTGGGAAGAAAGGCGGGGAAGGGCACGACCCAAACCAGGGTTCTGCTCACAGATACTGGAGCAACTACTGCAGCAGCTTGTAACTGGCAGACTCTTAAGGTGTGACCACTTTGAGGCAGGCTTTAAGGAAAAAAATGTCAGAAAATAATTCATCCTTAGGATGGAAAACAGATGCTGCACTGCACCTGTTAAAGGACACCCTCCTGTTGGCTCCCCGTCTTGCAAAGAGCAGTAAGATCACTGTGGAAAAGGTGTTTCTGCTTTGGGACTACAGAGAAATGACATACTCTTTGCAAATGAGAGCTCCAGGTAGGTCACCCAAGACAGGAGAAAATGTGGAATGAAGCTCTGGCAATTGTCCAAAGGATCAAAGCCTCTGAAATAACCCTAGTTTTTCTCTGTAAGTCATGAAGATTGGTGAGATGGGACCAAAAGATGCAAGTGCTCTTTGAATCCAAGGAGGAGAACACCTGGAAACAAACCGTAGCTCTTTTAGCTCTGTTTTCCTGTTTTCATGGAAGATGCAGGCAGAAAAGTTCAGGGAGTGTCTGAACAAAACTGTTTTCTGAGTTTTAAGCTGAAATTGACTCTTCTAATCTCCGAGTTGGGATGGCAATTGGCCGAGTGCATGACCCCGGGGGCCTGAAGAAGGCATATCAAGAGATGCTCTTAAAAAGATTTCCGGATATTAACAAACTTTCCGGTGGGGTGGGGGGAGCATGTTGATGAGTTGAGTGTAAACAAGAAGAAACAGAAGGATTCAGATTTTCTTTCAAGAACTGGCTTAAGCATGAAGGGGGAAAACATCCAGTTGTCAAAATAGGCTTGAGGTTTTGCTGAACCCAGAAATTCTGGAGAACAGTTATGTTTTTGCCAAACCCTAAATACTGCAGGGTTAAGCCTTCCCCCTAACCAATTGGATAATTGCCGTTTCATTCTGTGGATTTCTGAATTGTTTCTTCTTTTTTTAAAGCAAACAAAATAATTAGCCTTGTCTCAGGGTAATTTTGCTAATATTTCCATAATTACATAATTACTTCAACCCTGATTTAAAAACTGTCCTACCGTCTCAGGGTACAGTAGGCTGGCAGCTGTTTTAAATAACCCTTGAGAGCGGTCAGGTTAAGAACTCAATTTACGACCTTAAAAATTAACACAAGGAAGCCTTCTCCACAATGCAACAGACAATTCTATTTATAATGCTTAATTAAGACCCTCCAGTCACTAAGAGAACCCACTTGTGACCTTTCACTTCAACAGCACCCAAACGCAAGTCTCCTGAGATGATGTGTGCTAATGCGTGAATGTTGATGGAATTTGCTGGCATGATGGTCAAGTATTAAAGAGCTGACAGTCTGGATAAATTAGCTCCTGATAGCTCAGTCATCAAATGTAGGAAGACAATGTCAAGTTGGGCAGCACTGATGAAACCCTTCATCAAAGCCCTGAGCTGGAGAGAGGGAGAAAGTGAGGAGGCCTGCCCATGTCTGATGTTGCTCTGCAAACATTTGCTCTGAATTTCAGGAAGTCTCAGCAACCAGGAGAACGTACCAGAATTGTATCAAAGGATGGCTGGGGGCAGCCATTCTTGGTGGCTTCATTTAGCTGCAGTTGCTAGTAGCTTCAGGCTACCTTCTCTTAGAGTGATTCAGAAAACCCAAAGTGAAAACCAATTCAAAGCTATTTTACTCATGATATTACAAACACAGTGGAGTTATCTGGAAAATTCCAAGTACCTCAGAAAGCTATGTGGGTGGAGTAATGTTTGCAGACACAGGAGGTTCTCCTGGGAACAGCCCCTAGGAAGGAGAAAGGAAGGCATATGCTACTTGGACATTTTTGCGGCCCAAGGCTCAGTAGTGACCTGAACAGAGAAAGCCTGCGTGGTGGCCTGTCATCTTGCAGTATGTGTAGAGAGTTCTATCAGGTTTTAGGACTGCTCAGGGTGCTTTCGTATATCCTCATCAATCAGGAAAACAGATTTCTTTCGCTTTTGCCCACCACATTCAAGAGTCAACATAATGTGGTATTTCTGGTTCTTCTGTGAGTCTGTAGGCAAGTCCTTAACTTCATTGCTTCAAGTTTTTTTCATCTGCAAAGTGGGAACCACAACAGTATCTACCTTATAGGGTTGTTGTGAAGAATAGAGTTAATGCATATAAAGGCTTTTAACAGTGCCTGGCGCACATGCAGGTGCTGTGTAAGCCTTGGCTTTATCATCGTAACTTTTCCATGAAATCTTTCTCCTGTGAGTGTTCTCTCTCCTTGCTCAGAGCTGCTGTAGCTGTCAGGTCCAGCTGTCATGGCCTCTCTCCTGAACCGCTCCCTAATTCGTTTCTTTATTCTATGTCCACATCTCTTCCAATACATCACACAGTGTTGTTAAAATTTTCAGGTCTCTCTCTGACCTTGCTTCCGTCTTGTTCAGTGGTCTGCGGAGTCCATCAGATAAACCCCAGTCTCTTTAGTCTTGACTTCAAGCCTTATTCCACACCTACGTCCAGACCCTAGTTTCACTCTCTGATGGTACATTTCACCGTGCTTTCTCAAGAACCCTGCCCTCCCCTGGAGCCACTGCAAACTCCCTCACTCTCCCCTGTTTGCTCTCACTTTTACACCTGTGTCCACTGTTCCCTGTTGCACTTGGAGTTCACGTACCTCCCAGTGTCGTCTGGTTCGAACCCCAGCCATCCTTGAAAGCCAGGCCCAAATGCCACCGCTCCCCCGGGGCCTCTCTGATTCTATCACTTACCCACCTGTCTTTCTTTTCTGACCTCCAATGTTGTCGTTGTTTTAACTCTCAACCTTCCTTACCTATTACAGCTATTGGTTTGCACGCCCCCCATTTATGTTCCATATCTCAGCCTCTAAGCCCCTCGAATCAGGCTGATTCTTTACTGTGTCCTACTCAGTCCCGCCCCTAACAATACGCTATGCTGGGGCAGGCCCTCTGCGAACGGGAATGGAATACTAGTATTAATATTGAGTCTGAGACATATGCTCAGTCGCCTTAGTGCCGTGTGTGTGAATGCCTATGGAAATATTTCAATTTCAAAAGTAAATGGGATGAAAAAAAATCCCATCAGCGGGAAAAACAAACATATGAAATGCACAATTGAGCCCCAAACAATAGATTGTTTTTTTTTTAAGAAGGAGCAGTGAAAAAAGTGTCTGGAGTTCCAGTACCTTTATATCTGGTTACTACAGCTGCGTTGACGCTCAGAGGCTCTTGAAAGCTGACAGTGAGTGATGTGCTGCTGGTTACCGTGAGACAGGCATTGGCTGGCACCTCGGGGGCTCCTGGGACAGAAGGAAAAACACAAGGATCTTAACACAGCAAATCCTTTTCAAACAATGTGCCTGCCTCTTCAAAGGATACCCTGGAACACACACTATGGAAACATTTGTTTGTAGAGCCTAATAGCTTTTGCTTTTGAACATTTTCATCAGAAGTCTCCATGGCCTTTATTTGTTGCCATTGTGGTCTTATTTGAGCATTAGAACATCTTCTGAAGGGGTAAGTAAGACCAGTTAAGCCTTCCTAAAGTATCTTGGAACACAATAGGAGTTTTGGGCTTGGACCAGTGGGGAGGAGGCCAGAAAGTGTTAGCAGGAACCGACGTTGTAGAGAGAGACTGGTCTATTTCATAAGGGACTTCCCTGTAAATCATTTCATTAGAGCCTTTTTGCAACCCTGTTGGGTGGAAAGAATGAGTAACAGTATTCCACTGTTAGGATGAGGAAACCGCAGCCCAAAGAGGCCAAATTACTGATTCAAGGACACACCGAAGACACAGGTAGGATGAAAGGCTGTGGCTTCAGATGCCCAGTTCTGGGCTCTTCCCAGTATGAAGTGCTAACTCGCCTGGCTCTCACAAAGCCTCCTATTACATCAAGGAGGAGTTTTCTAAGAAAGAATTCATGGGCAAATGTCACGTCCACTAACTTCATGTTTTAAAGGACTTCTGATATTTCTAGGAATTTTTTAACATCCAGAAGATATTTTGCAGTTCAGAATTTTTTAAAATGGCATCAAGTCCAAAAATTTGACTGATTCTTGTATTAATCTGTCCTAAACAAGGTACAACAGTAAATGCATTTATTAAAACAAATTGCTGAATGCCTTTTATTAAAAAAAAAAAAAAACAAACATGTACCAGCATTGCTGAAGAGATGGTTAATGTTAGAAGTGAGCTTTCATTAACGCTGCTTCAGCTATTTGCTTCAAGGGAAAGGATCAGGCCTAGGTTTGGCATTTCGTATACAACACTAGGTCAGAGAACAAGAATTTCACTGCTGTTGGTGTTTGTTTATATCACAAAGCAGAGACAGGTAATTCCCAAACTAATGAACTGGCCTTTTCCTTACTGATACTTAAATTTTCAAGTCTAATTTTGTTGTTGTCATTGTTGTTTAAATAAGATCACTTTGTTGTAAGAGTTTAATATTTCACAAGTATTGGGATTTTATAGGAATTCTTAAATCAGGGGCAGCACTAAACAGTACCTTCCAGTGCTAATGAGTATTATCTTGAAACAAGGCTTTTCTTAAACTAACAAGAAGACTTGGTAAAGAGAATGGAATTACAGACAAAAGCATAGTTAATGGGTTGATTGTCCTCTGTTGCCTGTAGTAACTACGCTTAGTTTATATAAACTGTAGATAGCAGAGCTGAAAACAACTTAAACTTGAGTTTGAAGCATTTTTCCACCTCCACCTCCGCAAACAGCCACTTAGGGCATCAGAGCATGCAGGTCATTAGGTATCAGGGTGCGGCGGGTGGAAAGTGCTAGATGAGTGTGACGTGGTGGACAGAGGCCAGCAGCACCGAAGCCTCATGGCTGTGGTGAGAGAACCCATGAGGAGTCAGAAAATCCCGCAAGACAAAAGGTCCTTTTACAGCCTCCCAGAGCCCTTACTCCAAATAGGCCGACCAGGGCCATCCATGACCCGGTAGAGTTGCAAAAAATCAGGAAAAGGAGGCCTGGCTGTCTCAGATCAAGGTTTGGTCTAGTTCAATGCACGAGACCTCTGCTTGTACTCACTGGCGTGTTCAAAGCCGGTTTTCATGCGTCTGTAGAGTCGGTACCTCCACTCCCAAGCTTTCAGCTGCTTCTCTTTCTCTGTGTTGTCCAGGCTGAATCCTTCATGCTCCACCTGAGCAGACAGCTCGCTCACCCTCTCCTGGGCTTCCTGCACCAGCGTGTGGAGGTGCATGGCTCGGCTTTCCAGGCTGACAACTGAAAGGAAAGAAATGGGGTGACTCCTTCCTTTCCAGGGAAATGATGCTTCGTTGGCAGGCTATCTGGGAATCGACTATGGGTTTTTAACAATGCCTGGGGCAAGTGGAATCTCTGTTCATTAGTAACTATCTTACTGTGAGAAAGTCCAACTGGTGACACCACTGGATTAAATAGTAAATCCATCAATGTAAGGTATTGCCCCTGGCCCGAATAGCTGCTTAGAACAGCTCATCAGAATTCCACTAGGAGGAGGACAGTTAATTAGGGTTAACAGTTAATCAGAATTCCACTAGTATGAGGACCACTTCTGCACATGTTTGTTTCCATGATTTTCAGAGGGACAAACACTTGGGGCAGAAGATCTGTAGAGCTAGGAAGGCCTTAAGAAGAGTCATCCATGAGGCAAGTTGTATTCTGCTGAAGATGTGTGTTTTTGTTTTTTTTTTGTCGTTTTGGGTAGAACCTGATTCAGATTTTCTGTTCTTGTCATATTCTTCCCTGCTCCTAGACATCTTCATATGTGTGTCTTAGTGGTAATTTTGTTGTTATTAATCAATTTATTTATGGCTAACAAAGGATTCCGCTATTGCTGCCACAGTAGAACTAATGAGTTCTGATGGCTGGACGGCTGGGCTGTGATCAGACACTGCCCTTTGATCAGTCTGACCTTTGACGGTTTCTGGAGATGCCTGCGCCCCAGAGAGCAAGTAATAATACTAGCTCCTCTCACCGAGAGAGGTGGTCAAGCTTGATATTTCTGCTCGAAGTCAAAGTGTGATCGTCTTTATTTGATTCACATCGTGTTGTTTACCCAACCTGCCCTTGTGTGAGTGAACGTTCGTGTCAGTGATAGAATATCTCACATTCTTGTGTCAGGTTGGGAGTCTGCCCGGGTGGCCACTGGGTCACTTGAGTGGAGCCCTTCTTGGTTAGTGATAAAGAAGTGAGGACAGCCTCAGCATGTGCGTGCAGTAGAGGATCACACAAATAACGAAACGGATCAGAAGCAAGCTCTTTCCATCTGTCGCCGACATGTGTTTGACTCTCTCTGTGACTAAAACTCTATTTCCCCCTGGTGGGTGGGAAGGAAATCCAACCCTTTCATTCTTCTAATTAAGAGGGAAAATACTGTGAAGATAACGCGAGTGAAAATTTGCTAGGTGTATTTTGAAATGGAAATTAGGTGGTTATATATTCATATTCTGTTGTGTTCATAGGCATGCTTGCATTAATTACAGGAAATGAATACTAATTGATGATTGCTTCCCGCTCACCGTCAGTCTAAATGTATTTATAGGTGAGGTCAATGAAAAATTAGTGGAATCTTTTTCTTTGACTTTCTTTCTTCTTTCTTTTTAAAGTTGCTGTTTAGAACACTCAGGACTGTGTTTTGCTGCAGATTTGTCATGGTTAATGAATGTTGTTGTAGCAGTCAATCATGCACTCTAAATACTGTCACACTTCTTTTTTTTTTTAAAGCCTCAGTCATGAGCCATGACAGAAAAATAAACAAACAAATATAAAGCTAAAAAACTCTTTCACTGAGCAGCTACACTAGGCAGAATCCCCTGGGAAGGCTAAAGGAGGCCAGAATAAATGATAATGTAAGTGCTGTGGATATAGGGAAGCAAGGATGGTGTATGAACACGGAGGTTCTGGAGAAAAAAAATACACACACACACACATACATGCAGGCGCATACTCCTGTGGAAAAATTGGCAATATTAGTAGCCTCAAGGTGCAATTTCCTGGAGCAGTGAGATTGACAAGTCAGTACTAAATGCTGTTAATTTAACTAACTTCAGATTAATGGTAGAGTCTGCTGTGACTGAAGCCCTCAAACACAGTCTCATTATAGCCTTGCTGGGAAGGCCCTAAATATAGGCATTGACAGTTTAAAACAAATTCGTATACGTTTGTGTATTTTTAGACATAGGTTAGGCGTCAGAGTTTGTGTCACAGTTTTCAGGTTGATTAATTGACCCAGTAACTGCACCCTCTACCCACTCCCCCCTCCCTTCTTCCACTCCAAATTATGGAGAAAATGGGGGAATTGTCCTTGCTAAGTCATTCAGTGAGCTTTTTATTGTACGCCTGATGTTTGAATTGCATGCATGCGTCAACACTTGGGTGATAGACACATGATTTATAAAAATAAATTTTTCTAATACTATGAAATCCCCCCTATTAATTTTTATATCCACAACAGTTATTACTGGTGTGAATTCCAGGTGGCATTTCAGATGGACAGCTTCTCTTGAGCTGTGCTGGGCTCCCCCTGAAATTTCTCCCGCTTTTCCCAGTACAACACATTTTGTTTCTAGACTTCCCTTTACTCCCAGGCTTCAGACTTGATGCCATTTGCGTTCTAGGGGTAAAGGGATTCCACATCTTCAAGATGTAGGGATTTCAACTCTTCATAGACTGACAAGGAAGATACATAGAGTTTTACAGCCAAGGGCATTTTCCAAGGTCATCTAGATCCCTGTGCTTCTCAAAATGAGATACCTAACCTGCAACATAATATGGTGATGGTGTTGAGGGGGTGCAGTGGGCACCTCTGAAGCCACAGAATAAATACGTCAACATTTCCATGCAGATTTTGGTGAAAGCACATTATTTAGAAGTTGAAACAAACACTTTCATGACGAAGAATGGAACACTTTCCTAAAAAATGATGATTAAAAAAAAAAATAAGAGAGACTTCATAGATGTCTCTTTTTTTTTCCCTTTCTAGGCTAAGTCCCCAGGTGCTCCTGGGAATATGTATACTCAGCTTGCTTCTGTTAGAGGTAATTTTTCTAACAGAAGCAAGTAAGAGAAGCACTAACTGAGCCAGTGGTTTCAAACCATTTCATGAAGCAAATCTTCTATTATTTTTATTCTATGGATTTTTTAATAGTCTAATAAAATACTCTCTTTTGAAAGATTTTCTTTATTGACTACCAAACCAACTGACTTAAAGTAATCATTTTTCCTCTCTATTAATAATGACCTCTAAAACAACCAGTAGAAGCATCTGTTCAGTATTGGCTGATCAAACCTAACAAACTGGGTTAATATTTTAAGGGAAGGCCAGTAAATACAATAATCATATTAGGCTATGTGGCCTTAAGTAATGATGTGATAGGTTAGGCTTTTTGACACCTTGGAAATTTTTCTGGGAGCCCCATTCCTATTTTTGCCTCCCCTCCCACCAGAATGAGGACCTTTTCAACCCCCTTATTTTTAAAGATGAAGAAACTGATACCCAGGGAGGTGGGATGATGATTCAAGAGTTTCTTAAAAACCTTAAAAAACTCGGTGAACTTCCTCTAAATCCAAATGGAATGCAAACCAACCTATTGTTTATATATGCATTGTAGTTTTCCAGTTGCCTGATTCTATTGGGCAGAAGATGGGTGAACTCATTCTGGTTGGTTGGACGTAGAAACTGGAAAGGCTAATAATGTCTACTTTATGATTGATTTTCCCGTCCATCCACATCTCTTATTCTTGGATCCATTCCCCTTTCACTTCTACCCTCTGGATATTTTCCCCTTGAGTCCAGAACTCCTGGATATGTTTGCCAGGTTTGGTCTTTTCTCTCTTACTACAGTTGATTCCTTCTCCAGCCAAGCAACTATCCCTCTGCACAGCCACAGCCAGCACAATGGAGGGTCTGTGAGTGTGTGGTGGGCAGTCCGGCCGGGGCAAGACCACTTGGCGGCTCCTGAATTAGGCTCCATGCTATTGTGGCGTTTAATTATCAACAGCATTTCTACCACCCAGTGTTTCTGAGTGGGTATTTGTTATAAGACCTGCCCAGCTAATTAACTGCAGGGTGGGGGTGGGGGAAGGGCAGGAACTTGGTGTTCAAAGAACACAATTACGGTTACTGTTTAAATCCCGAGATAAATAATAATCAGACGGAGTGGATTTTCTTCACCATCTGAATCTAACCTACTGATTGCCAATTACTTACTGGCCTTACTCTTTCTTAGTTTTGCCCTTACCCTGCAGTTGGTGAATTTGGGCCTGGCTGATGAATGCGTAAAGCTTTGAAAATACATTGAGGGTAAAATGTCAACTAATTTTAATTTGGCTTGCTTAAAAAAATAAATACGTTCGCCAATTGCTAATGATACGCCACCTTGCAACTTAGTGACAACTTTTCTATTGTTATTAGCATTTTCCTTGTTTTTATTGATGAGAAAAACGAGGCACTAAGACAACCATTAATCTCAGGGTTAGAAGGATCGTTACAACCAGCCTTAGGTGCCTCTTCCGACAGTACCCTTGGTACCCTTGGTACCCTTGGTCCTGTATGATTTCCTTCGTGAGAGGAACTCACGTCTCACCAAGGCAGCCTTGTGATAATCTTACATATAGAAGGTTCTCAATTTGCAGAGGTTTGTATTATTATTATTATTACATGCATTGGTCTGTGTTATATTTTTTAGAGGCACACAAAAATAAACCAAATACTTGTTTTTATAAAATAGCTCTGTGTTCTTCCATCAAAAACAAAACAAAAAATCTCCTGCCCCAGATAAAAATTTTCTGTTCTAGCTACCATTCAAAAATACATACTAAGTGGTGTCAATTTCAACCCTATTTGTTATTTCAAAGGAGAAAACAGGGTCACCTGGGTATAAACCTTTCACTGTAAGCCAATATCCTCTGGGCAACCAAGAATAGCAGTTAATAAAATTTATCTTTGCTAATCATAAGTGACAACCTTCTAACAACCTCACAACTGACTTGTTTCCTGGTAGGAACGTCAAAAGAAACAACATAGAGGTATTCCAATAATTAAATATTTTTTAAATTCAAAAACTCTCATACCAGCAAAACTCAAAACATAAATTTTGCAATTTACCCGTTTCGCTATGGTTCAAGACTCAAAATTCACTTTGGCTTCACTTGGGTATCAACCTGTTGTCTTATTTTCAGGTTTTTTTCCAAGGACTTTGAGAGTGTGGTTTCAAAAAGGTTTCAGCGATTTGCAGATTAAACGTTCCGTTTTCATTACTGTCAACTATCTTCTCCTAGAATTCATTCCATCCTGGACATGGGGCTCTGGAACATTTTTCTCTGCTACTTTTGGCAGAATGTGGCTCCACAAAGCCTATATTATATAGTTTCAGTTGTAACTGTTGCTCTTAAGAAGCCTGAGCCATTGACAGAGAGAGGGACTTCCTGCCTAGGCCTCCTAAACTCCAGGGGCCAGTGGACATTTTCTCTAAAACAAACACAGAACACCTGAAGAAATTATTTAGAAAATCCAAAGTAGATTACCCAATGATGTCACAGGGAGTTTAAATGTGAAATCAGATAACTGTATCTTCTGCTAATTTTTCAGTGCTGTCCAACAGTAATACGGCGTGAGCCACACCATTTAAAATTTTCTAGCAGTGACATTAAAAAAGCAAAAACAAAGAGGTGAAATTACTTTTCATAATATACTTGAGTTAACTTAATAGATCCAAAATATTATCATTTCAACATGCAATCAACATAAAATTATTAATTAGATATTTTATATCCTTCTTTGTACCTAAGCCTTGAAAATTCAGTGTCAGTTTTACATTTAAGACACATTTTAATTTGGACTGGACACATTTCAAGTACTCCACAGTCATAGGTGGCCAGTGTCTCCTATGGTGGACAGTGTATTTTTAGAACATAAAATCCTACAAACTTTAAAAAGTGCTTATATTGGGCAGTGTTTTCACAACACAAACTATACAGTAGATGGGGTCAAATATTTCAGCTCTTTACCAGAAAATCTGGGGTGGTTTTATTTTGTGTCTGAGACTTATATTGGTTAACAGTTTTTTGTTTTGTTTTGTTTTTTAACCATTTACAATGTGCCAGAGAAATGTTTTAAACCTATGACATTTAATTCTCAACAATCCCAGAGAGGTAGTGGGATAGCCAGCCTCCAGGAGGGCCCCAAGTGATGTGTATCTCCTGGTATTCGCACCCTCCAACACTGTACCAGGGCTGGTCTATGCTGGTCTTCAAGATCGATGAGATTCAGCAGAAACGAGAACATGTCACTTCTGATACTAGGTCATAAAAGAGACTGTTGCTTCCATCTTGGCTAGTTCTCTCTCTCTTTCCCTTTCTCAGATCATTTGCTCTGGGGGAAGCCAAATGCCATGTTAGGGAGCAGTGCTGTGTGGAGAGACCACTGCAGGAAGGGACACAGGTCTCACCAACAGTCACTCAGCAAGCTTGGAGGTGGATCCTCTAGTTCAATCATGCCTTAAGATGATAGCAGTGGTTATGCTGGAGGAACTTAGGGACGGGAACCTAGACCATCTACGTATCTATGCATGTACACACGAATGTGTTGGGTGCGCTGACCAAGGTGTCTTTTAACTTTATAATGTTCTAATTTTTGATGAGGAGAATATATTCTGTGTTGCATGTATATTAAAAATATAAAAACAAAAGAATGAAAGGACAATTATCGACTCTTGAAGAGCAAGTGACTGGAACTTAGTCTGTGGCCACCTGATGGCTAAATAATTATTCAGAAACAAAGGATAAACGCAGTCGACATTTGGTAAAACCATTCCCTTCAAAATTAATAATATATTCACACCCATCAAAAGAAGTAGAAGTAACCTTTGAGTCCTTCAGTTCAATTAAACACATACTTATTGGGTGTCTACTGTTTGCGGGGGATACAGTGATGAAGGAGACAAATTTTGCTCTATGGAGCTTACCTTCTAATGCAGGGGAGACAGGAAATAAGCAAATAAAAACAGGGAGAAAAAACATCAGAGTGATTTAAGTGCTATGTAGGAAATTAAAATAAAGTGATGTGATTAGAAAGCAACTTTGGGCTGAGTGGCTAAAGAAAGCCTCTCTTGAAGATGTGACATTTAAGCTGAAATGTTAAGATGGAGTTGGCCATGTAATGATGGAGATGAAAAGCATTCAATCATTTCAAGCCTAGGGAATAACAATACAGAGGCCCTCTGATAAGACAGCATGGAGTGCTCAAGGAACAGAATGGAGGCTGGCGTGTCACGGGTGAGGGGTGAGCAGGACGAGATGAGGTTCGAGGAGCGAGTCTGTAACGCAGGGTGAGGATCTGCACACCTATTTTAATTTAGCAGCTAAAAATACCCGGGGACTCATTTTAGGGACCTGCCTAAGGCTTGTTCCTTACTTATCCTTACTGGTTGCAAATCTTTGTCTTTTGAGGGTGGATTTGATTTCAGGAAACCTCTCTAAATCATTTGAAGCCAAGTCTGGTGAACACGGAGGGTGATGGCGCTGAGCAATGCTGTTTTGGAACAAAAATCAGGTGTGACTCTAAGCAACGAGTCAGATTTTTCTCATAAACTGGCTCTGAGGACAAATCCAAAAGTGTTTAGAGCAATGGCAGCACTGTTGGAGCAAGTGTGGGGTCTCCCATGAGGACCCTGTTAAAGGATAACATTCGTTTGGATTGTAGACTTTCTGGTGTGTTTGTTTACGTAAAGTCAGGCTCATTAGTTTATAGTCACACCTCTTAGACGTGCCCTGAACCAGTCCCAGCACCGACACGGACCCTGGACTACTGCAGAAACCAGTGGTGCACCCTGACGAGTCTGCCAAAATTTTAACATTGGTGTCTGCACCACACTCAGATGACAGCTACTCTGCAATCCGTGTTTTATGAAGTAACTGAACACAACTAATTCTGGGAGACATTTCCTAGTTGGACAGGCGGGATCCAAGGAAAGTGAGAGAGAGGGGTTCACCAAGGAATGCAGAATGCAGCTATAGGAAAGGGCAGAGAGACTAAAAAATGAGGAGTGTTCTACCGTCTTATTAAACAGTAAAAATAAACACAGCCAGGCTACATCTACAACCAAGTTTCCCAACAGTGTCTGGACAACAACAACAGGGGCCCCACGGTGCAAATGACTGGAAGACAAAGGTTTTTCTCGTACATCGTGTGTATGCGCACACACACATAATGTATGTGTGTGGATACGTGCTAAAATGGGATTCCTATGGTTGCCAGCAGCATAAGGCAGGGCTTAAAATTTCAACTGAAGACTTCTCAGCACCTACTACGTGCCAGGGACTGGGGTCCACAGACAAGACAACATCCAGGTGGGTGACCAGATTTGCACACGACAGTTATCCAAAAAGAACTGGCTTCTTTATGATGACTGTTTCTAGAGCATAAATGATGCCAAATGGATGACAGCAGCCTCAGAAAGGCAGGGACCTCACTGACAATTCAGCCAATTCCTCCTGGAGTCTGGTGAGTGTGATTCTGGGGTGGGGGCGGTTGGGGGGCAGGATATGAACTAGAATAAGGGAGAGGTTTATGACTGAGGGCTTTCAGATATGGGGCAAGTCGTTCTCAGATAGCAGCTTTGCAACTGAGCTTGAGTTACGGTGACTGGGATACTGAATGGATGAAAACAAAACCAAAGGAATAGCCCCCAGGCATCCTGAAATACCTCTGTATGGTACCTTTCCTAGCTCCGGTCCTTTCAAATTCTGTGCCTGTTTCCTGAGCTCGGCACACCAGTCCGAGAGGACATAGGTGGGGTTCTACTTTAATGAGGGCTGATGATTTCTTCTAGAATGACTGTTACTTTGTGCTGCTTGCCTAAAGGTGGGAGGAACAGAAAAAGGTTGCCAAATAAAGACAGGGGATTCATCTGATGAGCAGGCTGGGGTTCTGTATAAATTTAGCCATGGGGCAGTGTGCAAATTTGGGTGGCCACTTCTAGGACTTTCCTTCTGAATAAGGAAATGTACATGGTTGAGTTTCAATCCATGTTTATAAAGAACACTTCCATACAGCTCTACGATTTCAGGGAAGACATGCCTGACCAACAGCTTAGGAGGTAAGTCCCTCAGCATATCTGTGTCTCTGTGATTCCTGTTACGAAATGGAGAGAATTCAAGGACTTCCTTCTGGGTTGTGTTGGGATCTCTGGCTGGTGTAGTGGAAAGAGTATAGGGCTAGTTTTCCAACGGGAACATACAGGCGGAGGGAAGACAGAAAATTCACCCTACTAAAAATCCTGAAATATTTGACAGCCATTAGAAAAGGAACAGGTGGAGCGTTGAGGAAGGAAGAAATTGTACATCTACAGTGTGACAGTGAGCGTGCTAATACTTTCCCACAAATAGCAGAGCATTTAATAACAGAAGATCTGGGTTCAAATCACGGGTCCACCACTTTGTAGCTTTGGGGCATTGGGTGAATGATTTGTCTTTTCTTATTTCAGTTCCCTCATTGATCAAAAAGAGGAAACTCTCATCTCACAAGCCAGTTGTCAGGATCTAATGAGATGATGCAAGCAAAGGCATTTTTGCAATGTGTAGGAACTTAGGACCTCATTGTTATGTTTCTTCTCTTCTATCCTGCCTCTGCAGCTCCTGGGGAACAATTTGCAGCAGGTGCTTTGCTTATCTGGCTCTGGTTGGCAGACTCTGTTTTTTCTCCTGGGCTGGCTCACACTCATGCTCAGAAGCAATTCGATTTCTTTTGTGCTTGATAGCTAAAGTGAATTAAAAATCCCTGAAAACAGATTGTGTTCTTCTATCCTGCCTTTTCCCAACAGGAATGGCACCTCAGGGCACAGGAAAGGAGAAAGAAACGCATCACAGGATTTTAGCAAACAGCACAAAGGGAAAGTTACGGGGGCCCAGGGGCCACAGCCTTCCACATTGGTTACTTGGAAAGACAGCAAGGTTGCCTCCCACACACTTGGACTTGAATCCTTGACATCCCTATTCGTTTGCTGGATGTGTGACCTTTGGTTAGTCACTTAACCTCTCAGAATCACAAATTCCTATTCTTCAACATGGAGTTAATAACATTGTCCTGAAGGGCAAGTCTGAAAACTGGAGAATAACATACATGGAGATTTCACAGGTAGTCAATGAACATTCCTTGGGCATTTTTAAACATGTGGGAGTCTATACGTGGTCCTATCTCTTTAACTTTTGGGGTGGCCAGGGTGACTTAGCTATCATATTTCCCAGAGGCTAAAACCTGGGTCTCTCACGCACTGTCCTTTACAGCTTTGTGATGATAATGTGGTTGTCATCCCAGAGGGAGTGAGAAAAACCAGGGATCTTTTGCATGGATTTGCTTTTGGTTTAACGAGATATTTAGTACTTGGGTTCTTTTATGGAGATTTAATTATGCACAAGGGAGCTTGGGGGAGATGGGGAGTCTCACTGGTTTCATGGAAAATGCAGAAATTCTTTGTAGCGTCGCAGGTAAGTAAGACTAATGTTTCATCCAGCCCAGTGCAGGCAACATCTGGATGAATGGTCTCCTTGTTCCTATAGAATGGGGCTCAGTCAGCATTCTCTATGTTCAGACCCCCTGATTCTCTCTCCACTGCTCTCTCACTGGATCTTTGGGACAGACATTATTGCAACATAAATTGGAAGGCAGCAACTAAGCCTTTTTCGATTTCTTCCATCCTTCTTTGCCCATCCCTCCAAATCCTCCAGTTCCACTAAAAAGAAGCAGCACTTTGACGAAGGAGCTCTTATTGAGGAGCCCCAAAGCTACTGAACCCAAGTCCTCATTCTTTTTGACATGGATGTGGTGAGCTTAGCATTTTTCAAAGAAAGAGTTTTCTGATATCAGGGTCTGCCTCTGTACCTAGTCTTTGGGTGGCAGGGGTTTTATGAAATTTAGGGGCAGAGATGTGACCTCTAATTACATATTTGCTTGATTCTCTTTCAGCCTTCTGGGTCTCCCCACTTGGAAGTAAGTGAATCAGTATTAGTGAAACTAACAATTTGATGAGTTTACTTTTTTCTTTTAGGAAACAGAAAAACGGTGGCTCAGAGCCATTGTGGTCATTGGGTCAGAGAGTTTGCACCTAGGGGAATGTGAGTGCCTACCTCAGAATGTTGTGTGAGGATTAAAGGAGTCAATACAGGTAAAGTGCTCAGAATAGTGCCTGGCACAGGGCAGGGGCTGGATGATTTTATCCCATCCACTCCTGGGTGGGGTCTCTGGCCCCAGAGCAGCTTCCTTTGGCAAGTACGATCAGCCCTACTTCCAAATACATCCAGAAAGAAGCCATTCACAGAAGACCACATACTATATGATTCCATTTATGTGAGATGTCCAGACTAGGCAAATCCATAGAAACAGAAGGTAGATTAGTGGTTGCCCAGGGCTGGGAGGAGTGGGGAGGCTGGGGTATGAAAATGGGTCTAAAATCAATTGTGGTGATGGTGGCACAATTCTGTGCATATACTAAAAAACACTGCATTGTACATGTTAAATGAGTGAATTGTATGGCATGTAAATTATATCTCAACAAATCTGTTAAAAATACATGCAGAATTTCACCCCTGCTCACCATCAATGTCACTACCGTGCTGGTCCAAGCAACTGGTGGCTGTCTCCTGGACCATTAGAATAGCCTCCTAACTGGTTTTGTAATTTCACACTTGTCCCAACTGCTGTCTGTTCTCCACAGAGCACTCTCATGATCTTGTAAGACGCAAAGCAGAATATGTCACCACCTGCTTAAGCTGTTCCACTGTCTCCCCGTCACACTTACAATCAAAGGGAAACCTCTCACTGTGGCTTGTGAGGTCCCATGTGATCTGGTCCCGGTGACTTCTTCCTCAGCCATCACTCTCCCCTGCTTCATTTTGCTTCAGCCACACTTCAGATACTGCAGCCTCATTCCTGCCTGCCTCTGTAACCTTTCCATTTGCCGTTCACTCTGCCCAGAATCGGACCCCACATCTTCTCATGGCCCATTCCTTGGTATCGTCTAGGACTAGGCTCAAAGGACACCACATCAGAGAGGCTTTTCTTGCCCAACCCTATTTACAATAGTCCCACTTTCTTAATCTCTAGCCACTCATTCAATTGATTTCCTCCCTATCACGATCTGAATTTATATTTGACTTTATCTATTTACTTGCTTATTGGAAATCTCCGCCACTAGTATGAAAGTTCTATGAGAATACAGATTTTGTCTTGGTCACCACTGTATTCCTAGTACCTAGAGAAGTGCCCTGTCCTCAGTGTTTGGTGAATGAATGAATGAATGAATGGAGCCACCATATTGACTGTGGATGCAAAGACACTAACACACATACTCAGTCTTTTCTCTGTGTATACTTCCCCTTCTGTGGCCCTACTTGGGGGATTTTGAGTATCTTACATCCTTAGGAGGAAGTTCCTTTGAGGTTCCTTTTCAACACCATTCAGTATATTCTATTTAGAATGTAACTTGATGCTTGGATGGATAAACATGATCGCTATTTGCATGAAAGTTCATGAAGACCTGTAAAGGATTGCAGAGCCCTTGCTTAGCCAACCATTCATTCTAAGGGCAAGCAGTGGCTATGTTGGTGGCATAAAGCTGGGGTCTGGCCTTCGTAGTACATGTATTTATTCTCCAGGTTACTTACAGTGTGGACTTTCTCGGGCCCCTGTCCTCAGAAGAATCCTAGCAATGGGCACATTGTTGGTCATGATGGCAATGTCCAGAGGTGTCAGCCCCTCACTGTTGGGTGTGTTGAGGTCCAGCTCTTCTGGTGTGTACTGATACAGGAGGATCTGCACAGCATCCATGTCCTGCTGCTCCACGGCCTCAAACATGGCTTCATTGCCCTGGAAGTTCTACAGGAGAACAAAGCAGGTTAGTACAATGTCGCAGACCAGCTTGTCTTTGTGACCTAGCTGTTTTGAATTTCGAGACCTTTTCAGTGACTGCATTCCCACTTAAAAGTGGGATAACTGCTATTTATTCCAAGGTATCCAAAGTAAACCCTGTTGGACCCTCCCTCCATCATTTCTAATGAGCATTGGAAAGATCTGTCCATTTATATGCATTGAGACAATACAGTACACAATCTATAGATTAGAGCAAACATCAGTTTTTCTCAAACCAGTCTTCTGTAGCATACTGTTCGATGGGTCATTAAAAGGTGTTCTATGAAGAAAGTAGCATGTGGTCAAATGAATGTGGTAAACATTGGATTAAACTGTAACTCAGTGTAACCAAGGTACTGCATTATTTTACTGTAAGACATCTCAAGGCCTTTACTAATTAACATGCAATTATGACTCTCCAGTAGGTGAGAAATACAACCTCTTTCAAGTATTTTTCCCAGAACGTATTTTTTCATTGTATTTAACTGCTCTGGAATAATGTTCTGCAGAATACAGTTTGGGAAATGCTGGCATAGATAGCACAGTGCAGGTGGTTTTGAATTATGACTGGCTTGGACCTGGGAGGACATATGCTTTCTCTGTTTCTCTCAGACTCACCCCTCCCTCCCCATCCCCATGTCTATACTATTGCTCAGACTGTTACCATCTCTTCTCTGGACCATGGCAGTGACCTACCTCTTGCCAGTCTTAGTCTCCTCCATGTCTTCCCCATACTGCTACAAAAGTATTCTTTCTTAAATTTACAATGTCACATGTCCCTACCCTATTTATAGATCTCTAATAGGTCCACACTGCCTACAGGCTGACTCCCCAACTCCTAGCCTCCTCTGTGATAACCTCTCCACTTTCTCAACCCAGAGCTCCAGCCACTGAATACGTGGCGTTTCTGAGCCCTCAGGTGAGGGGTTCAAGTGGTGGTACCCAAGGAGTGTTTCAGTGGTGGTGGTGGTGGGGGGGGGCAAATTTCTTTGGGGCCTGAGGGGGCCAAAAGGTGAATACTCATAGGCTATAAATCACCTATAGAAAAAAATAGCTAAAGACAATGTGGTTCCTTTGAAACGTTCTTTCAGAGGATTAATAGTAAACAAAAGAGAAAAGCTCTAGAATTCTCTCAAATACATATTTCTGTAGCTCCTGGGAGAAGAGCAACACATATGCTAGTCATACATCTATCTGGTATCTTCTCCGGGAGCTGCCTGGTGTTTAAAAATGTTGAAATACCAACGGTCCTGACCTAGCATAGGGGTTGCCTGATTAAAATGTGGAAGGTCTTCAGTAACCAAATATTTAGGTTGGCAGGTTTTCTTTTCAGCCTCATCAAAAATCAGTTCTCCCTTTCCAAGGCTGCAGGCCAGCTCAGCTGAGTACATAACACAAGAATGAAATTTGAGGAAAATACAAAGCTATTATGCAAATGCTCGTTGTGACAATGGGGACCCAGCGGCTGGAGCTATTTGGTATGCAGGTCTCTATGCTCCACGGCAGTCGGGCAGTCGGCTGAGTGGAAAAGTGTTCTGTCAACAATCTCCCCAGTGGAACAGCCTCCAATGCTTAGATTGTAACTCAGCCACAACCAAGCCCTCTGGAAGATGGGCTTGAAACGAGGAAACAAATTCGAAAACAAGTGAGTGCAAGGTTAAAAAGCTGCCCTGTCCAAACAGTACAGTTGTGTATTTGTCTGATTCTTAGTAGGTCGAATTTCTCATGTGCCATCTTTGTTCTCACTCGTTAAGTCATTTCCTTCTCCACGCTTTTGCTGACAAACTCTAGGATCCTTCTGTCTGGAAAGGCTAGGGCTCATTTCTGTTTCAAGCTCAAACCAATGGTGCCATTACTCCCTGCAGAAGTACCCTTGAGGAGCACATGACTATCATGCCCTCAGCTTTTACTGAGGGCCAATATGAGAAACGACTCTGTGAGAAGGTGCTTAGCATCACCAACACTGTGCTTTACTCTGGTACATAATTCACTGTGATCTCAGGGCCAGGGGACCTGGCAACAGGAGAACACTCATTTCTCCTGAGAGACTGGTGCACTTTCAGTTATTAGCTCATGGGATGCTTTCGCCAAGAGTGCTTTCCCTTTCTGCTTTGACTGACTAGGAACTCAGAGAGAAACACAATGACAAATTTTAGGTGCTGTATTTGCCTAGGTTTTTGGTATATCTATTTCTCTCTCTATTCCCACTCTTTTCTTTTTCTAGTTTTTTTGCCCTTCCTTCCTCTCTCTCCCCCTCCCTCCTTTCCTTCTTTCTGTCTTTTTCCCTTTCTTGCTCCCTTGCTGTCCCCCACATTGCTGTCTATTTATTTCTCATTATATAATACATAGGAATTTTTTTTTTGTGCCAGGATTCTGCCTTGAATGCCTTTGGGAAGCATATGGGATATGCATCATAAATAAGTAAATAAAATATTATTCATTGTTCTTTCAGCATTTGAATGAATACTGGATCTCCCAGAAAGCCTGTTTAATCCTATTTCATCTCATATCCCGTATTTTTGTCAAACTGCTTTTTTTTTTTTTTTTTTTTTTTTTTTTTTTTTTTTTGGTTTCTTTGGTCTATTCGAGAAAGAAAAGCTAAGCGGAAAGAAAGAGAAAGCAATTAAGAAAAAGAAAGAGACAGTCTCAGTCACTTAAACTTTGGCTAACATGTGTATTTGCAGTGCCTGCCTTACTTTCTCTGCATTTATAAACCTGCGGATGCCAGGATCTGGAGTAAACGTGGATCTCCTTCAAGCCAAACACCAACTGCACAAATCAAACTGAGACAAGAACGAAAAGATTCCTAATTACCACCGAGGTCTTTCTGAGACTCAGCCGGTCAGTTCTTGATCTGAAATAGGCCTCATCAAACGAAGAGTGGCTCCCCTTCAGCTTCTCGGAGAGGTTCCTGTAAAGGCGTTTGGCAGCATTGGGAGACGATGGGGCGCTATGTTTTTTTGACTGAGAAAGATGTAAACTCTGCATCTGTTGGGTCATTTTCACACGGCTGTTCCTAAGAGGAGGAAAATCGAATGTTGTGTCACTTACGCAACATAATTATAAGTTGATGAAGAATTTCATCATCTCCAGTAACCAGCTGGAATCCTTGTAAACTATTATAGCTGGAAGGGACCTTAGAGATCATCAGATCCAGCTTTTTCATGTTATAGATGAGAAAGCTGAAACCCCAAGAAGGGACACAGCTTGTTTATGACCAGATAGCTAATTGGTGGCAAGAATCGAATGACATCATCTATTTACTATATAATCAGGTACATTTACATACATGCATATGTATGATTGAGCCTCTACTCAAAATCGTTTGGTCTCTATCCCTCTCTAACCCAGGGGCTCTGTTCAGTTCTTCTTGGGAATATATACAATTGGGATTTTGCTCCCTGTATTCTAGATCATGTCTTTTGTTGGGAGTATAAGAGAGTGTGGTTGTTCCCTGCAGACCCTCCATCTCTTGAGGTGTTGAATTGTGCCTGTTGTCCGAGATTTGGTGAACTATCTTGGTGCCCACAGGTTTGGGGAATTTGTACCCACAGGCCTGTCCCTGCTAAGCCTAGATACTCCAGATCGTGTCCTCCAGGACACTTCCTACTGACATCCTCCAAGTAGTGTTTGAGTGCTATTCCACAAATGTCTACATTTGATCTTAGTCAAAGGGCCGAGAAGTGATTATTCCACAAATGTCTAAACAGGGCCTCACCAATGTCACACCTGAAGTCAGTTTCCAGGAGATTAGCCATGGTATTTCAAAAGCCATCCACCATTATGTTGGGTATTGCTGTTGAAATATTGCTGCTACTAGGGCCATGGCTGCCTAGCATGTGTGTATTGGATGGACAAATGCATGAATGACATAACTGGCCAAGGCAGGTATGTGCAAAGTGTCTCCACCTCTTGTGCAGCCTCTGGTGCACTGGGCCCAGGACTTCGGAGCACACTGCTGCCTTCCCATCACCTGCCCTCAAATTTCCAGTGGAGGCTTCCATTTGTGATGTTGCCACTGCCACTTCGCTGTGACCCTTAGGTCATCTCCAGTCCTTGAATTTTTATAGCCTTTTGGACTTTGATAGAAAATCATGTAGAATCTCTTTTATGACCAAACTCTTCACAGGACTGCCAGCAGTGATTCCCCAGTTCTCACAGGGATATAATCTAAATTCTTCAGCCTTACATACAAGTGCTTGCCTCTCCAGCTTCCTCTGCTACTGTACTTCTACATTTTATGTTTCAGTCTTTCTGTCCTCCTTAGAGTTTCCAAAATAGTTCAAACTCTTTCCTACCTCTGGGTCTTTGTATGCACTGCATTATATGTACTGAAATTCCGTCTGTGACTTCATCCCCTAGGAAATAATTACTGATCCTTAAGGTCGATGCTCAAGTAGTCTCTGACACCCCCCAGGCAAACTTGTGTATTTCTTTACTCATTCACTGCCTGTCTGTTACTGCAAATATTTTTTATCACATTACAACTATTTGGCTTTCTGTCTCCCAGCTAATCTATATGCTTCTTAAGAATAAGGACTGTCAAGTATTAATTTTTAAATCCCCACCACCTAAAATGTGCCTACTTCAGCGTACAAGAAATATATCACAGATTAGGATATAAATAGCTCCTCTTCCACCTATTGACTATGCGATCTCAGGCAAGTTACTCAACATGTCTGAATCTCATTTTTCTCATTTATAAAATAGGGATAATAATAACTACATACTATGGTTGTGAGGATTGGATGAGGTAATGCACTTAAAGAGCTTAGACTATGGGAAGACTCCTGACAGCTATCATTTTTATTATAGACGATACTCAATAGATACTTTCGAATAAATGAATGCACATATGAGAGTCTATTACCTATAATATAGTAAGCCTCTACTGAGAAAACTCATTTCCTCCTCATGCCTCTGAATTGGGTTCTGTGTCTACTAGCACCAACTAATCTTGACTTATTTGCACTTTAACAAATGGAGATCCATCTTCATTACACTGTTGAATGTCTTAAAGCACCTTTTATGTCTTGCTTGTAATTTTCTGCAACACAAAAAGACTTTCTAGTGCCTTCTGAGGTGGTCACATCTAGTAGATATTAGCCATGTTCATCAGGTCCTACCCAGTCTTAGCCAAACAGCTGCATTTACATTTGGAAGGATGATGTAACAGCACTGTCCGTAGTGTGTATGTACATGAGGGTGTGTCTCCATAAATCTTTAATGATCTTTTAATTTATACAAAAGCAGAAATGGAAAGAGTAGGTGATTTGGCATCTTCCTCCTTCCATCTACAGATATTTTACCTCTGATTCAACAGCAACTATAGCGTTCCCTCAATATCTTAAACCATTCTCACAGAAATTCCAGAGGGATGTACAAGCTAGCTCACATGGGGACTGCCTTTACTTCTTTCTTTCTGCCTCCTCTCTCCTTTCTGCCTCCTGCCTTCAGCACTAATGCCCCAGTTCAAGCCATCTGTCTTGTCTACATCATTATCGTTCCCCAAATAACTACATTCTTTTGTATCTCCCACAGCGCCCAGGAGTCCGGTAAATAAATTCTTGTCGATTGATCAAATTCCAGTGACTTGCTCTCTAACTGATGACACCTACCCACACGGTCTCTTTTGTCTTTGCTCATTTCCCATCTGCTCCCTTCACTCAAAAGAGGTCAGCTTTCTCTATCTCTCTGACTTCCTTCTCATCCTGTCCCAGCTGTCCTGTCCTTCCAGGCCACTCATTAGCATGTTTCTATTCTTCTAGATTTCACTTATCATTGTATTTTCTTTTCTTCTGCTATATTTAAAATTTTCTCTGATGAGAGATACTGAGAAAGACAACTTTCTGTTATCTGTTCTCATAAACTTGTACACCCCTACCAACTAAAGTGTTCTTAAGTTTTACCATGGAAAGGGACAAGCATTTCAGAAGTAGTGTAGCTTTGGCTCTGGAATTTGTCAGATCCAAGCTTGAATCACGATATTATTATCTATGATCTATATGACTTTGGGCACTTTAATTAAAGTCTCTAAGCTTGTTTAATAAGATATGAAAAGATTTATTACAGAGTTGTGAAGATTAAAGAAATGAACAAATGAAAGGTATGTCCTGTTTGGTGCATAGTAGCCACTTAAATAGCAGCAATTATTAAGGTTATGTCAAGTCTTCCTGCCAAACCAGAAACATCAAAGTACACTGTAATAATTTAAACAGTTTTCTTGTTTGTTTTAAACATTGTTTTGAAATTTGATTTTTATAAATTTAGCATACTACTTGGTTTTTATTTTGATAAAAGTTAAGTTTAGATATTTTAATATGTATGTTTACAGTAACTTATGATAAAACAGAAATAGTAAGTAGAACTTCAAACTATTAGAGAGGAGAGAGGAATAAAAATAAGTCTAAAAATAACTGAAAAATAAAAAGAAACAAAATTAGGAAACATAATAAATAGAAATGTCAAATGAAGTAGTACAGTTAAAACTGAATTACCAGTGAGCACACTACATTCAAAGGGTTTACTTTTACTAATAAAAGACAAAACTCCCCAACTGAGACTTTTAGATAGCCATTTACAAGTGGCATGCCTAATTAAACATTTCACAGAAATATTAAAAACAAAAGAATTGTATGACAGTGGGAATGGCAAAATATGGTCCTCTGAAAACCCTCTTCTCCATAAAAGCAATGAGAACACTAGCAAAAAATGGTCAGAATTAACTTTTCCAGAACCCTGGAAATTAAGGTTTGTGGCAATCCAGGAAGTGTTTATTCAAGAGAAGTAATTGTGTGTATGAGTTGACACAACATTGTAAAATGACTATAACTCAATTAAAAAAATGCTAAAAAAAAAAAAAAAAAGAAAAGTAACTGAATTTGGTAAGAACAGTGAGACTTGTGGCGTTTTTAACTTGCTTGATTCTCACCTTCCCCAGCTCTGTGGCAGCCTTGAAGACAAAGAGCCTACACTTATAGTACAAAACAGTAGCCTGTCATCCACTGGGTGGTGCAGAATGGTGATGGAGCTTCTTTAAAACTCCATTTTGAGGGAATTGTCATTATTTGATATGTCTGGTAGTTCCATAGAAGAACCTACTCACAAGGCAAAAAGCAAATTTATTTGACCTGTCTCAGAGCTCACCAAGTACAAATAACCTTTTCCTTTGGGGCATCTGTCAAAAGTAAACATCAGCAATTGCTTCATATCACAGCTACCTGAGGTGGTAAGTAGGAGTGGTGGCAAACAATACATTAACCAAAAGGCTTAAAAGGAAAAACTGGGGAATGAGATGTCCATAGAGGATTTTGAAAAGTTCTGACACATTCCTGGGGATCTAGCAGATCACATGCATGCCCAGAGCTGGGAACATTCTCATAAAATACCTGAGAAGATCCTAAGCTCTCATCTCTGTCTGACTTTGAGGCTCTATGCAAACAGGAAGTGAAAACTAAGGCAGAGCTGTCAACTGCCTGGTGAGTACTGAAGACATGCCCCACCATACACGTGGATCTCCTCTGCCAAGACTGGGAGACGTACTGGTACTAGGTCTTCAAGGAAGTTTTTGTTCCACCATTAGCTGACCACTAAGCTAAGACTTCAGTGGCCACATAGGACAACAAACACAAACTGTACAGGTTTAGATATAAAAAAATCACTAAACAATGAACAATAAGGGTAGGGGATAATCTGATTTCTGGGGTTGCTACATTTTATTATTTAAGATGCCTAATTTTCAACAGAAAAAAATGATATACAAAGAAACAAACAAACAAACAAAAAACCCTGTCCCATTCACCAAAAATAAGGCAGCATGTAACTATTGTCTCCAAAGAAGTCCAAATGTTGAACTTACCAAAGACTTTAAATTGGATATCTTAAATATGTTCAAGAAACTAAAGAAAATCATGTCTAGAGAAATAAAGAAAATTACGAGAATAATGTGGCACCAATTAGAGAATATCAATAAAGAAGTAGAATTTATACAACAAAGCCAGAACTAAAGAGAAATTCTGGAGTTGAAAAGTACAATAACTGAAATGAAAAATTCACCAGAGGGGCTCAACATCAGATTTAAGCAGGCAGAAGAAAGAATCAGCAGACTTGAAGATAAGTCAATTGAAATTATCTAGTTTTAGGAGCAAAAAGAAAAAAATATGAAGAAACACAGAGTCAAGAGATCTGTGGAAAACCATCAAGTGTTCCAGTGTACATATAACAGGAGTCCAAGATGGAGGAGTAGGAGGGGGAGAAAAAATATTAATGAAATTATGGCCAAAAACTTCCCAAAATTGATGAAAAACATTAACCTACACATCCAAGAATCTCAATGAACATCAAAGTAGGATGAATTAAAAAAGATTCACACCTAGATACATAATAGTTAAACTGTCAAAACCTAAAGACAAAGAGAAAATCTTGAAAACAACAAGCAAGAAATAACTCATGGCATACAAGGAATCCTCAAAATGATTTATAGCTGATTCTTCACCAGAAAACCAAAGAGGCCAGAAGGAAGTGGGCTGACACATTCAAAGTGCTGAAAGAAAAAAGACTGTCAAGTAAGAATTTCTCTATCCAGCAGAACAATACTTCAAAAATGAAGGTGAAATTAGGACATTCACAGATAAACAGAAACTGAGAGAATCTGACAGCAGACCTTCCCTATGAGAAATACATGGCATTAAAAAGATGAAAGTGCTTTGGAATAAATTTAACAAGACTTGTAACCATTCTTAACCTCTTCTCAGTTACTCTGAGTGTGTCATATAATTCTTGCTGGTCACTTTACTAATATGTCATTTAATCCCTAGAGCACCCTTAAAAGTGTCTTGAAAAATGATAGAAACAGTACCCTCTGCATCTTTGCACTGAATAGAACTGGAAAAGAAAAGAATTCAAATGTTGAACAAAATGCTTGATAGGTAAAACAGACCCAGAATCCTAGGACGGGAACCGACAAGGGAAGTTTGTTGCTAATGTTGGGATGTTCTTTAGAGAGCATTCTTTGTTAGCCAGTTTCACAGAAAAACTCAATAGGTTGAGATAATACACTTAGATTTCATTCCATTCTTCCACCTCAAGATCATCATGGTGGCTTTAAGAATTATATCAAACAAGTGGGACCTAATGAAACTTACAAGCTTCTGCACAGCAAAGGAAACCATAAGTAAAACAAAAAGACAACCTACGGAATGGGAGAAAATTTTTGCAAATGAAACCGACAAAGGCTTGATCTCCAGAATATATAAGCAGCTCATACGACTCAATAAGAAAAAAAAATAAACAACCCAATCCAAAAATGGGCAGAAGACCTAAACAAGCAGTTCTCCAAGGAAGACATACAAATGATCAAAAGGCACATGAAAAAATGCTCAATATCACTAATTATCAGAGAAATGCAAATCAAAACTACAATGAGGTATCACCTCACACCAGTCAGAATGGCCGTCATTCAAAAATCCACAAATGGCAAATGCTGGAGAGGCTGTGGAGAAAGGGGAACCCTCCTACACTGCTGGTAGGAATGCAGTTTGGTGCAGCCACTATGGAAGACAGTGTGGAGATTCCTCAAAAGACTAGGAGTAGACTTACCATATGACCCAGGAATCCCACTCCTGGGCTTATATCCAGAAGGAACCCTACTTCAGGATGACACCTGCACCCCAGTGTTCATAGCAGCACTATTTACAATAGCCAAGACATGGAGAAAGCCTAAATGTCCATCAACAGGTGACTGGATAAAGAAGAGGTGGTATATTTATACAATGGAATACTACTCAGCCATAAAAACCGACAACATAATGCCATTTGCAGCAACATGGATGCTCCTGGAGAATGTCATTCTAAATGAAGTAAGCCAGAAAGAGAAAGAAAAATACCATATGAGATCGCTCATATGTGGAATCTAAAAAACAAAAACAAAAACAAAAACAAAAAAACAAAGTGTAAATACAGAACAGAAATAGACTCAGACATAGAATACAAACTTGTGGCTGCCAAGGGGGTGGAGGGTGGGAAGGGATAGACGGGATTTCAAAATTATAGACTAGATAAACAAGATTATACTGTATAGCACAGGGAAATATACACAAGATCTTATGGTAGCTCACAGAGAAAAAAATGTGACAATGAATATGTATATGCTCATGTATGACTGAAAAATTGTGCTGAACACTGGAATTCGACGCAACATTGTAAAATGATTATAAATCAATAAAAAATGTTTAAAAAAAGTAAGGACTTTGATAGAAGGCTGATCTAACTTCAGGTTTCGGCTTTTATTACTTATTAATTGTATGACATTTGGTAAAATATTAGCTTCAATTTCCTCACCATTAACAGTGTTCCCATCTCAGTTTCAGCATGTCTAATAAGGGATATTAAAGTTTTAAATGAGGTAATACATATCAACTGTTTAATAGACTGCATGAAATAGAGGTTCAGTGAATATTTTTTGAATGTCTATTTATTTCAGGCCTACGATTCCCAGGCAACTATTGGTCCACTTTCTGATACTACAGATTAGGTTTCATTTTCTAGAATTTATACAAATGGAACTGTCACCATGAACTTTTTTTTTTTTTTTAAACCTGGCTTCTTTAACTCAGCTTTATTATTCTGAGGTTCATCCACATTGTTATGTCTATTAGTAAGTAGTTCTTCACTTTTTATTGCTGAATAGTATTCCATTGTATGGATGTATTTATTAACCAATTTGTTAGGTTTTTTTTTAGTAAGAAAAATTTAAACTCTTTGGATTTTCTCTAAAGAAATAAGGTGTATTTTTTTTCTCTTCCATCAGAGAAGATTAGAAGACCTGACGTACAAAGAGAAGGGGACACAGATTGAAGGTGAGCTGGTCTCTGCAACATAGATACAGGACTAGACTTCAGGAGATAATCAGGAGGCGATCCTCTATGGAAAAACTAATTTCTAGTTTTATGTTTTCTTTTTTTTTGCATCCTAATAATTTCTTTTATCCCAAAATCTTTAATAAAAATCATGTTAAATGTTATAGTCTGCCAAATATTTAAGGAAGAAATTATATCAATCCTACATATAACTGATGAAAACTTAGCTTCATTTTTTAGGTTAGCATTGCCCTTATACCAAAACCAGAAAAAAGGCATTACAAGAAAAGAAAGCTATTGCCCAATATCTCTCATGAACATAGGGGCAAAATGTCTAAACAAAATGTTAGCAAATAAAATCTGGCAATAAACGAACAGGATAAGATATGATCAAGCAAGGCTTATTGCAGGAAAACAAAGTTAGTATAGCATTCAACCACCCATCAATGCAATTCATTAATGCAACAGAATAAAGGGGGAAATGGTCATCTCAATAGTTACAGATAAAGCAGCATTTGACAATTTTCAACATTTATGATTTAAAAAAAAACTTTCATGATTATAAAGGAACTTCTTCAACCTGATAAAGAGGATCTACAAAAACCTATAGCCAACATTACATTTAATGAATAAAGAAGAAAGCGCTTCCTCCTAAGATCAGAAACAATGCAAGAATGTCCATTTCTACCTTTTCTATTGTACTAGGCATCCTAACCAGTGAAGTAAGACAAGGAAAATAAAGGCGTATACGTTGGAAAAAAAGAAGCAAGACAACCTTCACTCCTAGTTGACATCAAAATTTTGTAGAATAATAAACCTACAAAAATCTACTTAGAATAAATATAACAAAATGTATACAAAATCTATATACTTAAAACTACATGACATTAATGAGTGAGTTAAAGATGACCTAAATAAATAGAGATATACCTTCCTCATGATCAGATCAGAAGAATTAGTATTGTTAAGGTGCCAATTCTTCCAAACTGAGCTATAGATTCAATGCAATCTCAATCAAAATTATAGCAGGCTTTCTTTTTTCTTTCTTTCCTTTTATTAAATAAAGAAATTGACAAGCTGTATAAAAGTGGAAAGAATCTAAAACAGCCAAAACAACTTTGAAAAAAAAAAAAGAACAAAGTTGCTTCCACTCCTTGACCTCAAGACTTAAAATACTACAATAATCAAGATGCGGTATTGGTGTAAGGACAGCTGTATAGATGAAGACAGTGGCGTAAGGATGGACATACAGGTGAAGGAAACAGAAAAGAAAGCCCAGAAATAGAAATTCACATAAATTATCAATTAATTTTGGCAAAGGTGTCAAGATAATTCAATAGAGAAAAAGAATTTTTTCAACACACAGTGCTGGAACAATGGGATATTCGAATAATACGGCAAAAAAAAAAAAAAAAAGGAAACTCAACCCTTACTTCATATCATATGTAAAAATTAACTTAAAATGAAGTAGATCATAGACCCAACCACAAAAGCTAAAACTATAAAACCTGTTGAAGAAAATGTAGGAGAAAATATTTATGAACTTGAGCAAGACGATAATTTCTTAGAGGCAGCGCAAAAAGCACAAAGTATAAAGTAAATAGATAAACTGGGCTTCATGAAAGTTAAAGACTTCTGCTCTTTGACATCGTACAGCCTGACCTCAGCTATACTTTTGGAGGACCTGCAAATATACCTAGAACTAAGCTGTAAGGGAAGAGTGACAGCAGCCTTGAGAATCCAGGTCCAAAATGGCAAGAATAACTTGTGGAGAGTGGAGCCTCTTCAGATATATTTCAAAACAGCCTTGGCCACGTGCTCAAACAGAGAGCTTTGGCTGCTGCCATCACCCTGTGTCTTAACCCCACCAGCTGTCTCAAGTGAAGGGCAGGTTCTGGCATGACCTCCACCATGCTTGCTGTGACAGTAGCTGCAACAGCTCTGACCCAACCAGACTCACGGAAGGAGGCTCCAGGTTCACTCATGGCTACCCTCCAGGAGTGGGTAATACTACCCGGAAATGGGAAAAACTGGACCAGTGAGAGATGAGAGCTTGGATGTAGCCAGCAGATAATTTCCTCTACCTTCCTTCCCTGTGGGCTATTTTGAGGGCTTCTTGGAAGCAATCACATGCAAACAAACAAACAACCAGATGTGTTTCCTTGGGATGCCCTGGCTTGTTCACTTACAAACCACTTATGTTTGTTTTCCCTCCTTCCATGACTCATCTCCCTTTTCCTTTCACTCTTGATGCCGTGAGGTTGTATCTCCCAATACCTAAGAGAATATTCACAATTGATTTTGCTCAAGCTTTGTTTTCACAGGCTAAGACAAAATGTAATGATAATTCTAGAAGTTGGTACTGTTATTACAACTTCATTTTACAAACAAGAAAACTGAGGCCCAGAGAGGTTAGGTAATTTGTCCAAGATCCCACAGCCAGTAAATGGAGGAGGCAGAATTTGAACTCTGATTCCAAAGCCCGTGCTCTTAGCAACTCTGCTATTGTTCTGCCTGGGGGAGCCTGGTCAGGCTGCCTGTCAAGTGTCTTCTGAGATCTTGATTCAAAGACAAGATCTCGTCCTCATTATGAGTTCTGGCAGCCCCAGAGTTCCTGTTTCATAGGAGCTTGGTTGTGGGGGCTTTCTTATTGTACCTGTACTGTGAAAAAAGATCTGAGCCAGTTTGGATGAGAAGCGGTTGTAAGACAAAGCATATTTAGAAACAGGAGCTCTAGCTGTTCTTGACAGCTCGGTGGACAGATACGTTCAGTGAAGGGAACATTTCTGACTGGGACAGGATTGCCCTTCAGGCTGTGACGTGAACTGGGGACCTTCAGTCTTCAACCTGCCTGTCACTGGATAGAAAAGAAAGGGTGACCGCCCTCCGCCGGCTGTTAACATGACGGGTATGTCTTCGATTGCTGAAGTCTGGCCAGTTCTATTACACTGATGATATGTAAGAGGGTGGAAGCATTCTTTCCAGTTCTTGTGCGTTTTTTAAAAATGAGATATTCAGCTATTCAGTGATAAGTTTTGAAAAGTCAGCTGTGACTTCACAGCAAGAAGAAGACTGATTTTTGAAGTCTGAAAGCACGTTTATGAGGAAGAAGGAGAAAAGAATTAATGCTGGTCCTATAGTTCAATAATCCCTTATGGACGATCAGCTTTGTCACCTGCGTATCCTGTGATAGACCCTGGGGGCTCAAAGGGGAAAAAGACAGGGTCCTCAGAGGGTGACCAACTGTCTTGGTTTGCCTGGGACTGTGGAATTTTCAGGATGCAGGACTCACAGTGCTAAAATGGGAAAGTCCTGGGCCAACTGAAACAAGTTGATTACCCTACCTGTAGCCCAAGGAGCTCATAGGCTAAAAAGGAGGACAGTGATGCAAGGGTATGTAGCTTTGAAATAGGGTGCTATGTGAAATTACAGGATAACAACAATATATTTTACTTCCATAGCACCTTCTGTGAGCCAGGAGCGATTTTGAATAACGCCTTTATATGTAATCGGTTTGCCAAATCCCACAACAGCCCTATGAAGTAAGGACTATTATCACCCCCATTTTACATGGTAAGAAATTGAGGCACTACTAAACAACAGATCTGAGGTACAAACCCTAGCAATATGAGTTTAGATTTGATATCTCAACGTCTAGACACTGCTCTCAAATGCCTAAGGCAAAGAAGTAACACAAAGGGGTAAGTGGGTGACAGGAGGTGGTCTTGGGAGAAGGGGGTGGGGAAATGGGTGAGAGAAGGTGCTCCCGAGCAGGAATTTAGAACAGTGAATGAAGAATCTGTAAGTAGGAAGGAAGGGGAAGGGCGTTCCAGGTATAATAGCTCAGGGGAGGACATGGAGACGCGCAGTGCCACGGTGTTTGCCACGGTGTTGCTGGTAGGTCAGTGCCCGTAGGCATCCTAATGGTTCTCTTCTGGGCTCTGACACATTCAGGGGTACATTTCACCCGCCATGCCAGGGCCTTGGGAAAGAAACCTGGAGCGGTGGTAGGGCCAGTCCATCAAGGGCTTCCCATGTATGCCATGATAACGAGCACAGACTTCAACCTGCTCCCAGCAGGGAATCCCTTAAGGAAAAGCTGATTTTGCCTTTTTTAGAGAATTACTCTGGTGGCATCCAGAGGGTGGTTTGAAGGTGAGTGGGGTGTGGAGGGACCAGTGACAAGAGACAACCAAGGATGAAGGTCTTGAAAAAGTCTCTTGAGAGCTGGTGACTTCCACTACAGTATATGACAACGGGGATGGAGAGGGCCGGACAGATTAAAAAAATGAAGAAAGTAAAATGGATCAAGCTTGGTTAGTGATTGGATGGAGGGGCTGTGCTGAAGGAATCAGGAAATCGGAAGATGACTTCTACAAGCTTTGCTTGGCTGACTAGGTGCACAATGGTTCCACCAATAATTAAAACAACAACAACAAGAAATACAGGAGGAGGAGTGGATTTAAAGGGGAAAGACAGCGAATTCAGCTTTCCACAGTGTGACTCTCAAGGGCCTAGAGGAAATCCAGATGATACTGTCTCATCCAGGCATTCCACACAAAAAGGAGGCAGCTTGTCCCAAAGGCTACTTAGTTTTCTGATCAAGAGTGAAATAATAATTATGAGGGAAGTTCTTGGAGACAGGTATGAAATAAATGCAAAGCAGAAGAATTAATATAATATTAACGCAACACTTTTTGGGTTTCCCCTGAGGTAGAAAACTTTTTGGTACAATCATTCATGATAAGGTATCAATGGCTTTAGCATTCCTCCTAAGAAATATCTATATTTTATAAAAGACAGCAATACCTAACTGAATCCCCGATGAAAGAATTTCAGGTACCTTAATCCTAGAGATGGGACAATTTTTTTTCTTTTTTCTTTTTTTTTCTTTTTTTTGGCAAATGAGCCTCTAGAATTCCTCAAATCATAGTACATTTGCAACTGCTAATTCCACGCATATGCGTATGGGGGTAATTTGAACAACTCAGAGTTGTCATAAATTCCATCATGGATTCCACTAATCCTTGAGTTAACTCCCCCCAAATATTTCCATGTTTGTTTGCTTCAAAACATTTAAGGCCTTCAGTATCTTGTCATCCTAAGAATAGAAAATCAATTACTGATCAATAATGAAAAAAAATTTACATGACCTATTTATTTGAATTTGAAGTTTTTTGTTGTTTGTTTGTTTGTTTTTTTTTTTTTTAATGCCAGTGAGGAGCTCTATTCTCCTCCTCTGATTCCCTAAGTGTAATCACGTTTCCTTCAGAGTGCCCTGTATCCCTTAGGCGGGGGAGGGGGCACACATCTCCTATTACCTCTCATCTGTGGGTTTCCGTTGCATGGCCTCTGGATAAGAGTGCCTGAACGATGATCTTTTAAAAAATTTTTTTGTAAGATTTCTCTTTTAGGGGGCTGGTAATTAATTAGGTTTATTTATTTTAATTTTTTTTTTTTAATGGAGGTACTGGGAATTGAACCCAGGACTTTGTGCATGCTTAGCATGCACTCTCCCACTGAGCTGTACCCTCCCCTCATGAACAATGATCTTGATAACCTGTTGCATCCTTTAACAAGAAAGATTTAAGCAGTATCTCATGGATAATTAACTTATTTAGCACTTCTTCTTTGAAACACTCTGGAATGGAAGGGATGCAAGAATGGAGATCCAGGGAGAGTAACTGAATTTCTCAAAGATACGCTCTTTGTCTGGGAACCAACAAAAGGGACTTGCTTTCCTGACATCCCAAACCACTAAGCCATTCTGTCTCTTTCCTGTTAAAATGCCATCCTTTGTGAAAGAGCCAAATCACATGGGAGAATGACCCTGTTCTTGTGATTGAGTGACCTGGGGATACTTTCTACTAGGCAAAACGTCACCCATCTCTCAGATTTCCTAACTTGGTTTTTATTTAGAGAAGCATGCTGCTCACTGTTCCAACATTATCCATCCTTGTCAGCATCCAAAGCCACAGCTTCATCTGAACAGCGAGTGGTATACTGCAGAGAGAGTGCACCAGAGACATTAAACTCTGTATGATGTTTGTATGGACTCTGAGCCCACCGGAGATGGATCGATGCTGCCCTCAATTCTCGCAGTAGCCAGGCAAACAAAAGACTAGGAGGCGTGGTGGTGGTGGTGATAGGAAACGCAATAGCTTTCTCCATTTACTATATCCCTCTGCAGAAACTGGCTTACCTCTTACTTAGGAAATGAAGAAATTAAGTGAGTATGGGGATTTGGTGGGGCCTAGCACAGAAGCAAACTCAGCCTTGATTATCAGTGGTACTTCCAGCAGACTTGGCTGGGCCAACAACCAGCACGGGTAACAGGGCACTTAAAACATCCCACTTTCATGAATGAAGGGCTGCAAATGGCAAAATATCCTTTCTTACGGGTGAGTTGTATTCCATCACATATATGTGCTGCATCTTCTTTATCCATCCATCTATGGATGTGCACTCAGGGTGCTTCCATGTCTTGGCAATTATAAATAATGTTGCTGTTAATAGTAGGGTGCATGTATCTTTTTGAATTAATTCTTATTTTGTGGTGGGCTTTATTCCTTTGATAACTATGTAAGTTTAACAAGCTAAAGCTCTAAACATTCTTAGAAACAATGAACAGTACATATATGTAAAATTTAAAAATATGTGCAGTAAAAAAAAATCCCACTTTCAAACTTTGTGCATCCTACACACCATATATCTTCATGGACTCAAGAAAGGACTTAAGAGACATGGGTGCAAAAGTGGCAGTTGGTCAAGCAAGGGTTTGCATGAATGTGTACTGTGTCCCCTTGGCAGATATCCTCACCAACAGAGTCATGAGGTTATTTATGATCCTGCCTATCCAGGATGGATGGAATGCTGGCATTCTGCTCTGTATGTCCAGCCTGAAAACCAGATTAAAGACAACAGTGTGCCTGGATTTATATTCAGGATTATCAGCACGATGGGATCCATCTTTACCTGATCCCACAGGTATGTGATAGGCACTCAGGAATCTGAGTGGAAATGACCTTATACAACAACAAAAAAATAATGTCTTTTTCATATCAAGTGCTAATCAGTTATGCAAGTACAACATGCCCTGAAGCCTACTGCAAACAAAATGCCCACGTATCAGAAATGGGGCTCCTGTACCCCCACCCTTGCCTATACACATGGTCTGTATGTGCTGTTGCAGACTGCTGTGTATGGGCTCAGGTGCATTCTTTGTGGACCACCTGCAGCTAACTTTGGAAGACGCAGATTTTTTTCTATTATTTAAACTGCAGCAACACGTACACATTTAAAAAATAATCGGTAACTAAGAAAGCTCCATGTTCACACGAAGAAAGAACGATAAATTGGACTTACCAGCTTAGGTTGTTGGAGGCAGCAGAGGAACAAGTTGTTGGTAATTGTCCAGGGCTCTCATTCAATAAATCACATTGGCTTTGCTTTCTCCTGTGGCTCAGCCTCTGCGCAAAGCAAGCGAACCTCCTTCCTATTCTGTGTAAAGGATAAAATGCGAAGAGGATCACTACAGGCACGAGCCGAAGTCCGTGATCACTAAGCTACTCTTAATGCAAAATAAAAGAGCAAATGATGCACAGGGAGAGAAGGGAGGGAAGAAACAGCTTGGCTCGGAATCTAGGTGTATTCTCGGGACTGCAGCCCCGGGAAGGCTTGATTTCTCAGGCTCTTGTGCGTGTGGTAAAAGGATGCCATGACTTCTGTACGTCTTTAGCCTACGGTATCTGTGAGGTCCATTAGGAATGGCAGGCAGGGACAACAAGCTTCAAGGCAGACAAGACTGAATTGGACCCGATTGTTACTCAAGGATGAGCAAAGGGGCAGTGAGGCAGCCAGTTAGCTTGCACTACACGAAGTGCAGGGAAAGAAGTATTGTCTGGCGTCTGAGAGCCCAGCCAGCAAACTGTGACTGCAAATGACCTGCAGGTCTCCAGGGGCCAGACAGCCCCTTACTCCCAGAGCTGCCTGGGACCAGAAGCCCACAGGTGGCAGCCACATCCTCTCACCTCGGGGCACCCGTACCATCCTTTACAAGCTCCTGGCAGGAACAGGGGGCATCTTTAGAACACTCCCAATCCAGTCAGGGCTGTTCAGCCAATGCTAGAGTATATTTTTGCCTCAGTAGGTTCTGAGAAAGTAGGGACTTAGGCCACTGAGAGGTTCGGGCTTAGGAAGAAGATCCCAGTGCTTCTCCCATGCCAGCCACATCTGGGTGCACCTGACTCCTTTCACAGCATTGCCCTTTACCTGACCAACAAGCCGCACAGAGTGGATTTCCTAGAAAGCCACTTACGTAGGTACATTTCATGTTTCTCTCTGAAATGAAATGGCAAATGACCCTCACTGGCTGCTTACTATGTTTAGGGAGACACTGCTGATAAAGAGCACGTATGAATACTGCACACGCACGCACCCACGTGCACACACACATGTGCACACATCCCTAGAATCATTGAGAATAATTCTAAAGCTCTATTCAGATTCTCTCTCTGCCAAATGAAAGCTTAGCTGCTGTGATGGCTTCAGAAATAATTCCGGACCCTTCTACCACGCACTGACTCTGGTCTGTTACTTAGACCTGGAGCTGAGTCAGCTTCCCAACTCTGAATGTGATTCGGTAGCAAATCAGGAGAGAGTCTCTTCGCTATGAACAAGAGGGTGGAGTTTGGCCTGGTAATTAATTAGAATCCTGGGAGTGGCATCTTGTGTTCCTGAAAATCGGACCCCTTTCTGGAGACAGCATCTCACCCTGGCAGTTCACTGGTCTCCAACAGGTGGCCGTTCTGGAGCTGGGATCGCGGTAAGGCTCAGTGACACATTAACCTGGGTGTCCAGAGGAGGATTTCAGCTAAGCTTTCCACGATTGTTTTACTTTTTCTTGTTCAAAAGCCAAAATCTCTCTCCGGAACATTTTTTCTCTCCTTCTCTCCTTGGACTTGTTCGTCCACGGAAGAACTGCTAGAAGTAATCTAATTTGGGAATACGCATGCCCTTGAGGTTGAGAAGGCTATTTTTTCATCAAGGATTAAGAAAGAGTCAGGCTACCCTTTCACAGCTTAAGCCCAAATGATTGCCAGGTAAAACTCTACCCTTATCTCTAGGAAAACTCTGACTTGAATGCAGATTTACTTAAATTCCATCTCCTGGGGTAAGTCAGGTGACCCTGAGTAATTCTACTAAGGTGAAGGGCTGCCTCACAGGGGTCATTAGTTCAATTGCTATGCAGACCTAAGGGGACAATGCCTCTAACAGTGGCATTGCTTTCCAGAGCCAACGCTCCAGTCTGAGTCATTTCATGAGTCTATTGCAGAGGAAATCCATTCATTCATCCATTCATTTATTAATCCACTCTTCAACAGGCGTTTATTAATACTTAGTAGGCTAGCTACACTGGGCCAGATACTTTAATGTTACCAAAAGCCTATCCCCTAGGTGTAAACTCCTTAACATACTTCACTGGAGTTCTGCATAATTTGGTTCCGCCTATCCCTGTAGCTTAATTTCTTGCCACCTTCCTACTTGCCTTCCATGAATGTCTTTCAGTTCCTAGGATGTGCCATCCTGTCTATTAACTCCAGCATTCTACATATGATTTTCCTCGGTTCAGTCCCTTTTGTGTCTGGCTGACTCATGTGTGGTCTTAGAGTCTTGACTCAAACATCATCTCTCAGGGATATTTTTCTGCCCCTGGGCTGTTAGAGTCCTGACTCTGTGGTCCTGTAGCACCTTGTCCTCTCCCATCATTATACCCATCACATTTTTAACATCAGTCATCCCATGTTACTCTGAGAGTTTAAGTGCAAAATCTTCTATTCACTGTTCTAGCTCCAGTGTCTAGCAGAGTTCCTGGCACACAGAAGGCAGTCAAAAAAAACCAAAAAAACAAAAAAACAAAAAACAAAACCCAAAACAGAAACAAAAAACATTTAGTGAGTGCTTTGTGGAAGTGCTTCTCAAAGCAGAACAGGGGTCTGAGAATTGAAAGGAACCCTAAAATTCACTTAGCACATCTAATTAAAAACCTTTATGTTTTATTTTTGGAGGGGGGAGGTAACTAGGTTTTTGTTGTTTGTTTTTTAATGGAGGTACTGGGGATTGAACCCAGGACCTTGTGCATGCTAAGCACATGCTCTATCACTGAACTATACCCTCCCCCTCCAGTACCTCTAATTTTTCTTGCCCAGTGGCCACCACTGAATGCTTATCTCCTCTGATTATTCCCTCTCGAGTAATCTCAGGCCATACTAATCACACACCTACTTTGTCCCAGGCCTCCCAGCACTTTGCCGGTACGTTCTCACTTTTTGTTCTCAGCTGTTTCCTGGAGTTTGTCTCATCTACAAACGGATATTCTCCGTAACACTGAACATAAATCAGCAATTATTTCATGCTGATTCATTCAACAAGAAACACCTGAAAAGGGAGGTCAATGACCAGAGTCTTGCTTTAGGAAGACTGACTGGTTTTGGGGGTAGGATGGATTGGACCAGCCAGCTCTATTAGACAAGGCTCTAATAATAACCACAGCCCAGAGACGGCCTTAAAAGCAGCCTTGCCCTTTCTTTCCCCCTGCCCCTCCCCCATCACCCCACCCTCCATATCATCACATCGGTGTTCTCATCCGGAACACTGAGAATGTTTGTTGCATACTCAGCACTTCCTCTCCACCCAAGTCCACCCCCACCATTAGCTCACTTAGGTTATTTGTGAATGTGTCTCACTGATTAAAGCTCCTATGAAGACAGGGATTGCATTTTAGTTATTTCTTATTTTCCTCCTCCAGTCCTTACACTGCCTGGCCTAGTGTGTTACAGATACTAAACACTCAAAAAATATCAAGAAAGAAAACTGTTTATGATATGCAAAGCACTGGATGAAACACTCTGGTGTGGAGGGGTACAAAGATGAATGCGACATCTTTGAAAGATAAAAGAGATCTATTTAGTGGGGGAGATGCAATTTATTATAATAGAGGGCAGAGTTTTAAAGTGTCCTAAAAAAGTGTAAGAAATGTGCTCAGGGAGCACAAAAGAGTGATTGCTTCCTTCTGGGATGCTTAGGGAAGATGCACAGAGAAGGCTGCATTTCAACTGGATCTGGAGGAATGACGGTTGAAAAGAAGAGAAGGGAATGGAGTCACTGCATAGAATTCCTGGAATATTTGGGGAATGACAAGCAGTTGGTTGTGCTGGTGTAAATGGTGATGAGAGGATCTAGTGGAATTTCGGTTCCAAAAGTAGGCGGGGGCTAGAATGGGGAGCGCTCAGACACCACGTGGAACAGTTTGGACTTTATCCTACTGGCAACAGAGATCTGAGCAGGAGAATGTCAGTGTAGCTGATTAAAGATCCCTTGGGTCTAGCCATCACGGCCCATGGGACACACTTTGGAGGCAGAACTTACAGGATTTATCAATGGTCCAGTTGAGAGTAGGGGAGGAAGTGAGCGCGAGAAAGAAGTTGAGTTTAACCTGCATGATGGTAGATGATGGTGACATCACTCAATCCCAGTACACAAACGTAGTGATAATTTAGGAATTCAGGTAAACGGTCTAAGCACCTTTTGAAGACAGAGGAAAGAGCGGGAAGCAGTCCTTGGAGCCAGGTGTATGCGCCTAGGCTACTATGAAGAAGCCATTTAGCAGCAGCTAAAGAAGTCAGTGCCAGCTGCGATGAACTACCTCTGGCAACAGCAGGGCCATTTGCAGCGGAACAGGTGTAGAGTTTCCCTCTAAAGGGGACTCCCGATTAAATGTGAGGGTCTGCAGTTTCCCATGTCGGGGTTGTTTAGCTCAGTGGAAAGAACCCTGGTTTGGGATGGGGAGTTTCAACTCGAGACCGAGAGCTCTCCTCACCAGCTGTGTGACCTTGGGCAAGTTACCTTCTCCCCTGAGGTCTCAGCTTTCCCACTTGTAAAATGAGGGAGTTGGGTCAACTCAGTTCAAAGGTTCCTTTTAGTACTATCCTGTTCTCTGATCTGTGAAGTGCAACATTTCAAATTTCAGAACACTTGTGAAATGAGCCTGGTGCCCACCAACACCAGAAGCTCCTCACGTCCACACTCTCCTGCAAAATCATGCCCCTATTTTGAGAATGTTCCTATATCATAGCAAATGCATGTCTGCCCTGTGGTTAGTTCCATGTGGTTTGTCGGTAAGACATCAGTTTAAACTGATCACTTTTTCATGACCATTTTGTAACACTTTTTCACTTTTTCCTCAGCATTTTTTTTTTTTTTTGAGGGAGTACCTTTTCATTGGAGTCTCAAAATTAAATTATGGGAAAAAAAAGTGGTAGTCCCTTACTGTGGTCAGCAAAGAGTTTTGTCCAGCCTACTTCCCTCTCTAATCTCCTGACCTTCCTTTAGGGTGTGGTGGCTCGGTAACGGCTCCGATTCTTTTTTCAAAAATAAAATGTGCTACTTATCGAAAGCTGTTAAAAAGGAGACAAAAAATAGGAAAAGAAAACTAACACCCCAGGGTGTATCTGAACATGCTTATTATGTGCAAAGTTGTTAGTAATGAATGTGAAGCTCTTCCGCCTCCTCCCTCTCAATTTCTAAGCCCCAAAGAAAAAAGAAAACGGGTGGGGGAGGGCATCAGCTATTCAATCCCAAGCAGACCTTTTCAAAAGGTGCAGACTGTTCATAGGCACAGTATTTCATTTTTGCTTTTTCTTTTTTGCTTTTTCTTTTTTTATTGAAGTATAGTCAGTTACAACGTGTCAATTTCTGCTGCACAGCATAATGTCCCATATGTCCCACAGATATATTCGCTTTTGGCACGGTATTTCTTGATTATTTTGTTTAAAGCACCCGTTGACCTTTCAGACTAAAAGTAAAGGTCCCCAAATATACCGAGAAACCTTCTTTTGGATTTTTTTTTTTCTCTAAGTCTTGGAAACTAGACTCATGACGTTCAAAAGGACTCTTCAAAAAAGAGAGGGTCCGTGTGATTTCTAGTGTGATTTGATGACAGGCTGTTTATCTGAACTAATCATGTGAGATTTTCCAGTGTTGCATTTTTGAGAAATGGGATTCTCTTAAAGGAGGTTACAAACACTTCGCTGAAAGCTTTCCAAGAACGGCTGGCTTCATACTGCCTCTCGGCAGCCTCTCGCTGGGCTGTAGCACCGATGTGATAATCAGGGTCCTGCTTCTGAAAAGTCCTCTTGTTCTGGCTGCAGCCCTCCTTTCAGTCATCATTAGAATTCTCAAGCTATGAATCCCCTATTGTCTGGGTGAGCCCGGGATCCCCACCATGCCGAGGAAGGAATGTGACCCTCCTAGGTCTGGCTCTAAGTCTCAACCTTATCCAGCAGGTCACAAAGCCCCATTTATACGCAGCTCCTAAGTTTTATCATAATTCTTTATCTGCTCAGCCCCATATATCCTCCAGGGCGGTCAGGAGACGTTTGGTAATGAAGCCCATTTATCCTCATTTTCTCAATTGGCACGCTTAAAGTTCGAATATTTATGTTCACACTGTCCTTATTCTGGATGTCAAGGATACTATACCAGACAAGTCGCACTGCTGAAGGATAACTGGACTGCGCAGAGGAGTCTGATGCTTCATGTGGGTTGTCGTATCACCAATCACTGCATCAGGAATAGTTACTTTTAATAACTCAGTGGAAAAAAAAATAATAAATGCTGCCATTTATCAAACACCTCCTGTGTGTTGGGGGCAGCAATATCGCTGAATTCTCACACAAAAGAGGATTATCCACTTTTTACTGACGAGGAAACTCAGGTTCAGAGAGATGAATTGACTGGTTTGTGTGCACTCAGGGGCTGAGCTGAGACTCAAACCCAGATCTTTGACTGCCAAACCCATGGCATTTGTCCCTTACCAGAAATACAGTTTGTGAGTTGTTTTAAATTAGTATAACATACTTATTTTTTTTTAAATCACAAATACACGAAGAATTATGAACTTAGGGCTGTTAAAATGTTTTGGCCAAGTAAGTCGTGAGATCTGCTCTGATAAACACTAATTAGCACCATCCCACGTCAGTGGGAATCTGTGGCATATACTTCACCTATCAATAGGTGGCAGCATTCACCTAAATCTTTCCAAGAGGAATTAGCACAGGCTACTTCTCCTTACAGCCATCCCCGAGGCCATCTACATTCTTTGAGGCACTGGATCTTATCATCAGGAATAGCATTTACAATACGTGGGTTGCCAAGTGCATCCTGATTGTGCCCCTGTGTCGTGAGACCTGGAGGGCAGTGAGGCTGTCGAGAGGTTTCGAGCCATCCCAGAGACACTGGGACCCCTCTCCGTTCACAACAGTCATTTGGGCTCTTTCTCTGGGGGAGGCTTTCATTTGCAACTCAAAGCCAAAACGACTTTTGTGTCTTCTCTTACTTTAAGAATTCTGTGCAGGCTTCTCAAATATTTTAAAAATAAGACTGTTAACTCATGCCCTAGAAATTGATAGCTCAATGCAGTCATACTTCAGAGAAAGAATTTGCTTAGATCAGGCCAATAAAGCAACTGGTAGACTACACGGTTTCAAAACCCTATGTACATGTCCACCTGCCCATCAGATCACATGAGTCTTCACCAGGGAGCATGAAAACTGGATTCAGGATTCATTCAGGTAAGTAAGGGTTCAGAATACAAGGCGATGTAGTCAAGCTCATGAGTCTAAATACTGACTGCTGGATTTTAGGCAGACTTTTCCTCCACTTCTTCCTATTCCTATGTATTCTCCTCCTCATCCGCCTTCTTTTTCTTTTGTAAAGGAAATCTTAATAGAAAAAATATCTGCAGTTAAAAGTAGGTCTCTGTTTTCCGCCTCATAGGATTTACTTTTATAAAGTCAAGAAGACAGGTGTGGTGGCAGAAAGAAGGACAGACTGCAAGATTCTTAGCCCCATCTTCATGCTGACACCTCCACTGTCATTTGGGGTACTTGGAACTGATCATCACCCGTGAAGATGATGAAAGGTCCTGACTCTCAGAATGAAGATGTCAACTCAAGTAAGACTCTCGGGATAACAGAGTCTCTCAAGAGAATTCAGACTGGTTAGTGGACGAAGGCAGGAGGGTTTGGAGACTGCATGTTAACTATGTTCCCCAAATGTGAGTGAGTGTCTTTCTCTTCTCTTGCTGTGGTATTCATAACTAATTTAGAGTTCTCAGCACAGTCTAATGGGCTCTACTTTTCCTAACTGAACTGAATTCTCCATGAGGGCAGGAATCAGGCCTCACTAACCTTTGAATTTGCCTCTCAGCTCACGGATTGGGACCCTGTGCCTGGTAGATGGTGTTCAATGCACATATGTTTAATTCAACTGAATTAAAGAGAACTCAGAGGAATGCATTTTATACTTTACCCTTAATTAAAAGAAAAATTGCTACTTGGGTATTGGCTACTACGTGTGGCTCACATTTCTTGTTTCTCACCTAGGTCTTGCATTTCAGGACAGCACTGGTAAGTGCCTGCCAAAGCCCACCCCATCCCTGGAACTATTAATTAACTAATTTTATACCTTTGGCAAAGTCACTGTGTTTTGTAGAATGCCCTGGCTTTATGAAGGTTAAATGCAGAGGCAGGCAAAAAAGCTGGTTACAAGGGACATTAAGTGACCACATCTAGTGTATCAATCCAATCACTAATGCTTCCTGCCTTTGTGGTTTGGAGATCCAATGTAGGCTAAAAAGTAGAATGCTACAGTGCTGTTTCCTGATGGTAGCTATCACCGTTGCCCATATTAGGACAAAGCTAAGCACAAGGGGAGACATTCATCTTCAAAAGCTTGCAAAATTACATTCAACCCATTAGGCATATCAGGAGATATTGCCATGCTCAGGAAATGAATTACCCAGCTGAATATCATAGGCATAATGAAGCTGTCAGCAGAGGCAGTGAGGCTGTGGATCGTCTGATTACATGTTGACTGTGCTGGCCATTCAGGGACACACCAGGAAGGAAATTGTTGTCATATTGTCTACCACATTCCCAGCCTCATCACAGCCATGGTGATAAACCTGATATCCCCAGAAGCGCATGGGAAGACAACAGTCACAATAAAAAACCAGAAAGAGCATCCTTCATTCCTAGCGTGGCTGGAGTCTCTCCCCTCCTGCAGCTCCAATCTGTCATCTTTAAAAAAAAAAAATGACCATGACAAGGAGTGTAAGTTTAGGTTCTGGCCTTCCGAACAAACATTTCACCACAGGCCTCCTTAGCTTTGTTAACTTCAAAATAAGCAGCAGCCCAGCAAGAAAGCTGGAAAAGAAAGCAACGTGGATGGAATTTACACTTTTCTTATGAGCCAAAGGTGAAGGCTTAATGAGCTGCTCCTTTCTGCAGAAGGGTTGCAGCAGGTTGATATGCAGTGTCTCCTGACATCAACTGGAATCTTCTCAAAGAATCTCCTGGGCCGCAACCCTTTTTCAAAAAAAAAAAAAAAAATGAAAGAAAAAACTGGCAGCTTTCTCTGTTAATTGAGGAGGTCACACTAGCAGATCTGGAAGGCCACTCCTGACACCAACATGCTATGATATCAAAAGGTTACTAGAGCACTTAGCACATCAAAGCGTATGTCCGCCGCAAACTCAAATTGCTTTCTTTCTACCCAGCTGCTCTTGGGTTGGACTGCAAACACAGTCGTCTCTCTGAGTTTGTAGGGGATTGTTTCCTGGACACCCCCGATCCCTGCCCCCCACCATGCTCAAGTCCCTGATATAAAATGGCATAGCATTTGCACGTAACCTATGCCCATCCTCCTATATACCCTGCATCATCTCTAGATAGCTTATGACACCTAATATGATGTCAACGCTATGTCAACAGTGGCTGGTGCTTGGTAAATTCTTTTGCTTTTTGGAGCTATCTAGAATTTTTTCCTGGAATTTTTTTTTTTTTAAAGAATGTCATGTAAATGGACTTGTACCATATGTAACCTCTTTTTTAAGGCTGGGTTCTTTCACTCATCATAATGCCTTTGACATTTATCCAAGTTGCTGTGTGTATCAGTACTTCATTTGTTTTTGTTTTTGTTTGGGGGGTAATTAGGTTGGTTGGTTTATTTATTTAATTTATTATTATTTTTTAAAATGGAGGTACTGAGGATTGAACGCAGGACCTCGTGCATGCTAAGCATGTACCCTAACCACTGAGCATACCCTCCCCGCTTCCTTCCCAAATATTTTTGATCAGCAGTTGGTTGGATTCATAGATCTTGGAACCCACAGATATGGTGAGCTAACTGTATGTTCTGATACTTCAGAACTGACATAGGTGAACTTTCTTTCCCTGGAGTACAATGAAATCTACTTTAATACATATGTTATTTATCAGGAATGTTTGCTTTTTTCAAAAGAATAACTAATGCAGTTGTGCCTCACTCACTAATAGAGCCTGATATCTATTCATGTTCTCTTTGATAAAGTCAAAAAGCTGTTTCTATTGGTGGGACTGGTACTTTTTTTTATTTTTATTGAAGTGTAGTTGATTTACAACGTTGTGTTAGTTTCTGATGTACAGCATAGTGATTCAGGAACTTTTTTACGCACTTACCATATTGACTGAGAGCATTTGATCCTTTGATTACCCCAGGTCCTCACTCAGTGAATAGAGGTCTGCATGAGTACTAATCTAGGTAGTGTTGGTGGTCAGTCAAGCCACAGAGAAAATCTTCCTCCTTCCACCCTCATTTATTCTCTTCTCCTAAATGCTAGCCAAAATGGATTTTCATGAACTCTTCCAAGGAATATTTCTGTTTGGAGTGTGAGTCCAGGTTTAAGTTGAATCCTAGGCCCCGGAGACCAAATTTCCCAACAGGTCCCCTTACCCTTGGTCAACTGATCAATAGGTAAAGCTCTAAAGAGGCCTTCCCTCTTTTCCAGGTTGCTTTCTCCATTTACTTTGCAGCCCGAGAGCTCCTCAGATGACAGTTGTGTGGATGACTTGGGATCCAGTTCCCGCCAGATCTCTCACCTGCCTACTGCTCTAAGAAATACCTCACCAGTTTGACAAATGGTTGATCGCCATAACTTCACGACATCGAATCTTACTAGAGAGAGACGATTCTTTGTAACTCATCACAACGAGATGAGAATTCAAAATACTGAGGTAGAGGAGAAGTAAAGAAGTTAACTGTATTCAAACATATTAATGCAGACCCACAGCTACGGGCCAGGACCCAGCAATTATGAAGGCGGTCTACACTGTCACTTAACCCCGGGAACTGTGAATGCCACCTTACCCATTACAGTCACTCCCAGCAGAAAGGAAAAACTTCTCTCCCTTTCTCCTAAAAATGCCAGATCAGGTTTCCTGTACACAAGTCAGGAGCATCTGACCCAAAGGACACAGTACCAAAGAGGCTTTGAACAAGTTGAAGAAGAAAGAAAAAACAGGAATAAATAAAAAGAAAGCTAAAGAGGTAGTAATAATACTATTTAAGAGGGCTTTACAGACTCACCTTGTTAAAATTTAGCCTTGTCTCAGCTATTCCCATCTTTCCCTTCCAAACGTTGGCACAGTCCCTTTATTCCCGGCTCAGTTCTGTCTTCAGATTTCTGTCCCACTCCCCTTTCTTCACTCTGTCCCAGACTCTGAAGCTCCAGGAGAGCAGACATGGGAGGGGCCGAATGGGGTGCCCTGGCCACTTTGTACGACTGCTCAGCAGAGCTTTTTCAGGGCCTCCGTTTGCCAGTACTCAGCGTAATTCTTCTATGGCATTGTCAGGCCTGCCGGATGCACTTCGCAGGAGAGCAGAGGCATTGAATGGAATTAGAGGCTCAATGGCTTATTCACTTCATTCATTATCTGGGGTGGGGGGGAATCCAAGACTTTGCTCAGAGAGGATTAAAAGGACTGCAGCAGGCGCCTTCCGTCTGCGCTGCCAATCTAGCCAGGATCACCTCCTCTTGGTTTGAAAGGGAGGGCACAAAGTTCCACTTATTTTTCAGATCCTCAACCCTCCAACTCAGCGTATCAAGTACAACCAGAGTTCGTTATTCATTCTCACTGCTCCTTCAGGGATTTACCTTCAGTATCAAGGAAAAGTAGGGATTTTTGATATAGTCCAATCCTAAAATGCATTTACTTCTGAAATTAAAACACACACACAACACACACTATATATTCACCATCTCCTCTAGATACAGAAGTGACAAAATCAAGCACTTAGGAGCATTTATAATTCATCAATCAAATATTAACCAAATATTAACTTAGTGCATTGTGACATATGGGCAGGAGAAATGGTGGCTATTTTAACTGATTGGATTTTAACCCTGAAACTGCATAGGCTGCAGAGAGTTACATGTGGCCCTGTGAAACACATGTGCCCTTATTTTGAGCTTGGCAGCACCGAGTTGTTGAAACTGAGAGCAGGTTCCTGCCTGGGATGGCATCAGGCATTACATGGGGACCCCAGAGTTAGTGTAAAATGGTTTTGAGTTCTGTTTGAGAAAGGACCACGACTGCTTTCAGTTAACCTGAAATCATTCCACCTTTGCTTTCTCTGCTGCACCCTTGTCTAACAGACCCTCAGGTGCTGTAGAATGTTTCAGATGAGGGAAGCTGGGGTGGGGGATCCATTGCAGAAAAAAGTACAGTCTTTTGGAAACGAAATACCAGTTACAGTCAGGAAATGTGACTAAAAGAGTTGAGCTGGCTACTTTTTAGCTGTGAATCTTTGGCAAGTCACTTGACTTTAGAGACTCAATTTTCTTATCTGTAAAATGGAATCAATAGTAGTAACCCTGCAAAAGGCTTGATGAGACACATCACAACAGGAGAGGTACAAATGGCCAAAAAGCACATGAAAAGGTGCTCAACCTGATTAGTCAATGGAGAACTGCAAAATAAAGCCGCAGTGAGATACCAGTTCGCACCTGCTAGAATGGCTAACATCAAATTGTTAATGAGGATGGTGAGGAAAGACTGAATGTATGTAGATTGTGGGAGGGAGTATAAAATGGCGTAACAACTTTGGAGAACTGTTTGGTAGTCTCTTATAGGGTTAAATATAACATCCCCTATAGTCATAAGCCTTTCTACCTTGGGTTTTACCCAAAAGAGAGGAAAATAAATATCCACAAAAAGAACTGTACAAGAACATTTATCATGGCTTTGGTCAAAATAGCCAATCTGGAAACAGTCCAGATATCATTAATAGGATAACAGAGCAATAAACTGTGGTATAGTCATTCTATGGATTATTACTCAATAATAAAAAGAAATGAACTACAGAGACACATGACGTCAGTTAGTGAATCTCATTTTGTTTAATTTTGAGAGGATTTTTTGTTGATGCAATTATTACTGGACCTTCAAAAATATTTTATATTATAATAATATTCGGATAATTCTTGATAAATAATTTTGGAACACACAAATTAGTTCATCTACAGCTGATGATTCTTGCAGAGCAATTTTTCTGAAAAGATGTAACTCTTCATACAAATTCATTTTGCCTGGATTCAATTTTAAATATACATAAACGTATATAATGACATTTCAATGCTTCCTCTGATATTTCCTGTAACTTATGGGGGTCATATAAGAACATAAAAGTGGTTTCATGACTTAGCACTGTATTTTTAATCATGACAAAAATTTTAAACTTGTCTTCCTCATTAGTAATTGCTTTATTCTTCATATGAAAATAATGTTTCCTTATGTTCTATGTGATGGTCTTTAAATTTAATTTCTACTTCCAGAAAAAGAAGAGCAAAATAAATTAAGTAGAAGCGAGGAGATAATAAAGACCAGAAATCAATGAAATTGAAAATAGAAAGAAATTAGAGAAAAATCAATGACACAGAGATGGCTTCTTTGAGAAGATAAAGTTGATACTTCTATTAAGACTGACCAAAAAAAAAAAAAAAAAAAAAAAAAAGAGAGAGAGAGAGAAGACACAAATGATCAATACCAGGAATTAAATGGGGAACATTACAGATATTAAAAAGATACTAAGGAAATATAATGAATGTTCTACAAACATAAATTTGACACCTTAGATAAAACAGACAGCTTTCTTGAAAAACACTGACTACCACAACTCACCCAATATGAAATAGATTGTTTGAATAGTCTTGCAACTATTAATGAAATTAAATTCATAATTTAAAAACACCAAAAAAAAAAAAAAATGAAATCTCCAGGCCCAGGTAGTTTCACTGGAGAATTTTACCAAATATTTAAAGAATTAACACCAATTTTATACTACCTTTCAGAACGCGGAAGAGGAGAGAACACGTCTCAATTCGCTTTATCAACCTAATATTGCCCTAATAAAGCCAAAGACAGTACTGAAAAGTAAAACCACACACCAATATTCCTCATAAGCATTGATGCAAAAACCATTAACCAAATGTTAGCATTTGAATCCAGCAGTATATAAAAAGAATTATACACTATAACCAAGTGGCATTTATTCAGGGCATATAAGGCTGGTTCAATAGTTGAAAATCAATCGGTGGAATTCACCATATTAAGAGAAAGAAGAAAATTCACATGACCATATAAGTTGATGCAGGAAAAGTATCACACAAAATTCAACACTCATTCATGATAATAATTCTCAGAAAAAATAGATATAGAAGGAATATCCTCAGTTTGATTAAAAAAAATCTACCAAGACATCTATGGCTAACATTATAGTAAATGTTGAAAGACTGAATGTGTTCCCCCAATGATTAGGATTAAGCCAAGTATGTCAGCTCTCACCATTCTTTTTCATCATAGTAATGGAAGACTTTACAGTGTATTAAAGCCAGAAAAGGCAATAAAAGGCACACAGATGAAAAAGAACTAAAACTGTCCTTATTTGCAGATGAAGTGATTGCACAAAAAAATCCCAAGAAGTCTTCAAAAAGACCCCTAGGATTAATAAGAAAATTCAACAGGGTCACAGGATACAAAATGAGCATACAAAACTCAACTGAATTTCTGTATACTAGCAATTAATATAAGATTGAATTTTTAAATGCAATACTACTTACAGTAGTTCTAAAAATGAAATCGTATGTGTAAATCTAACAAAACAGGTGCAAGATTTCCACGCTGATAACTACAGAACACCGATTTAAAAAACAAAGATCTTACTAAATGGAGAGACGTATGTGTTCATGGGTTAGAAGATTCAACGTTGACAATTCTCCCCATTGTCAGTTCCTCCCAAGCTGACATGTGGTTTTATTATAACGTCTATCAAAATCTCAGCAAGATTTTTTTGTAGATGTAGAACAGATTTTTCTAAAATGTAAGTTGAAAGGCAGAGGAACTAGGCTAGCTAAAATCATCTTGACAAAGAAAACTCAAATAGGAGGAATCTGTCTACTCAATTTCAAGATTTATCATATAGCCACAGTAATCAAGACAGTGTGGTATTAGTAAAGGGATAGACACACAGATTTACAGAACAGGATAGAAGATTCAGAAATTAACCCACACAAATATGCCCAACTGAGATCTTTTGACAAAGGTGTAAAAACAACCCAATGGAGGAAAGATAGCCTTTCAATTAGTGTATTGAAGCAATGAAACATCCATTGGCAAAAATAAACAAACCAACAAACAAACAAACCAACAAACCAAAAAATAACCCAAAACACACACACACACACACAAAACAAAACAAAACAAACAAAAAAACCCACCTTGATCTAAGCCTCATACCTTATACATAATTAACTCAAAATGGATCATGAAACTGAAATGTCAATGTGAAGCTCTAACACCTATAGAAAAAACAGCTCTTCAAGATCTAGGACTAGACAAAAGTTGATGCCAAAAGCACAATCCATAAAAAGGAAAAACTGATAAACTAGACTTAATCAAAATCGAGATAAGATGCAGAGTGGGAAAAAATATTTTCAAACCACATGCCTGACATTAGACCTGGTATCGAGAACATATCAACAACCAAAAATTAAACATTCCAATCAGGAAATGGGCAAAAGATATGAAGAGACATGTCAGCAAAGAGGATAAACAGCAAATAAGCAATAAACACATGAAATTATACTCAACATCACTAGCCATTTAGGTGAGTGCAGATTAAAACCACAATGAGATTTTACTATAAGCTTATCAAAATGGCTGAAATTAAAAAAAATAGTTGACAACACCAAATGCTGGTGAGGATGCAGAGCATATTGATCACTAGTGGGAATGGAAAATGGCACAGTCACTCTGGAAAACAGTTTGGGAGTTTCTTAAAAAAAATAAACATGCAACTTATATATGTCCCAGCAGTTGCACTGCTAGGCATTCATCCCAAAGAAATGAAGACCAGTTTTGGCGCAAAAACCTGTACATGAATGTTCATAGCAGCTTTATTCATAATGGCCCCAAACTGGACACAACCTAGATAACCTTCAATGGATGAAAGTTTAAGCAAATTATGGTACATCTGAACCATGGAATACTACTCAGCAATAATAAGGAGCAGACTGTTGATACCCACAACAACCTGGATGAATTTCCAGAGAATTATGCTGAGTAAAAAAGCCAATCTTAAAAGGTTACATGCCATATTATTCCATTTGTACAACATTTATTAATGTCAAAATATAGAAATAGAGACGAGATTAGTGGTTGTCAAGGTAACTGTTAGGGAGGGAGTGGATGTGGTTGTAAAAGGGCAACAGGAAGGATCTTTGTTGTGATGGAAATGTTCCGTTTCTTGACTAAGTCAATATCCATATTCTGGTTGTGACATTGTTATCACAAAATACAAGTTGTTACTATTGGGGGAACTGGGTAAAGGGCACATTCGATCTCCCTGTGTTATTTCTTATGACTGCATGTGGATGTACAATTATTTCGAAATTAAAATTTTAATTAAAACATTGATCAACTGTGGAAATAACCTGCTTTAGGAGTCTGATCTGTAACCTCCTTTCAGAATACTTCCCATTAGTAGTGGTTCTGTGGCGTGGAAACTAAAGTGAGCATTAAGGAGTGGTTCTTGTAACACCACGGCTGGTCTACCCGGACGGCAGCAGCCTGGTGCTGAGCAGCAGATGGATTTTGTACAAACAGTATCTCCAGTGGCCTGAAGGGACGCTACCTGCTTTACCACTGCTTAATCACGATCTTGTGCAGTGGGCTGCACAAAATTAAAAATCAATAAGTAGTTATTGAATGTAATATTGAATAAAAGGACACTTTCAGAGATCTGCTTGCCAGCTCTTCTGCCTCAGAGTTGGACTGTGTTGGTTGTTCCTCAAATCGAATGGAATTCTTAGCAATTCCTTAGCAATGAAATCCAAGTGAAAGATAAAATTATTTGCCTGAAAATTTGGTATCCAACTTCACTCAGAAATCAAAGTAAACAGAAAGCCAACGGAAGCCAAAGGAGGTGGCTTTGTATAGTGGACAGAGTGTCGGTTTTATATGATTTCACCCAAAAAATTCATTCCTAGGAAATTATCCTGCAGTTGTCCATTCACAAGTGTACAATAACATATAAATAAATAGCGCACACTGAATCGCAGTAGGGCTTTTAGTTACCAAAAGTAGGAATCAAAATACTCGATAGGGTTAAATAAACTACAGGAATCCTTAAAATGATGCAGAAAAATATTCAAGACAAATTTTATAAAGCAAGTTCTAGAACCATTCTAGACCCAGAAAGATATTATTGACACAGAAAGATATTCAAGACAAACTTTAAAAAGCAAGTCCTAATTTTTGTGTGGAATGTGGGTATTTATGTTTTAAGGTTGGGTAGCAAATACACACACAAAAACAGAACTACGTACTCTGTGCCATTAAGGTCGTCTCGGGAGGGGCAGGATTATGAGGGCTGTAGCTCAGCGCTCTGCTAATGTACGTTCCTGTAGGTTTCTACTATTAGCTTCTGTATCCAGTCAGAGGTGATTTTCTTTTAAAGAAGGACTTGTTTTGGGGTTTTAGCACTTCCATTAACTATGCAAATTTGGATACGTTACTTAATCGCCACAATAAATGAACCTAGGAGCTCCAGGTTCCTCATCTGTAAAATGCGGATAATGATACTTAACTTATGAAGTTATCATGTGAATTCAGTGAGGCAAAACAAGCAACTGATCTGGCTCAAAGCAGTTCATTTATCAAGAACACCTGTATATGTTTGCTACTGCCTAGACTGCTGAAGAATGGTTGATTTCTGACTAGCTCACCTGCCTAAGACCCATGGACTCACTGAATTTTCAAAACTGGTTGCTTCCTGTCAATTGTTTTCTATTCTTCTCCAAGATCCCAAATAAAAACAACATGCAATCTCAGTGCCCCGAATTGGCATTCGTGTTGTTTAGACATGCCCATCTTTTACTCCTCATTCAGCCATCCAGCTCCAGAATTTCACTGTTCCATCTCCATCACAAGCTAACTTAGTGATAGAAGTCCTTCAAGGCTCAGTGTCTTCATCATTCAGTGAGTCCAACTCTTCTGCACCTGTCTCCATTTGAAAATGACAAGAGCTATGAGGACAATCTTTGACTAGACTTATTTGCAACTTTGCTTTGGGAGACGAACGTCCACATGGCTTTTTTGATCCATATGGCAGAGAAAGTCTCAGCTTGGGCCATTATATTAGAGTTCTAAACCCATAGACTGAGGTGGGATAAGCCAGCTGTATGCAGGCTTTTAGGGCATTTTGGATTAAACTCAGCCACCATGGTTGATCTGTCCCAAACTATTGTATGCCATGCACTGGGAGGCCCTGTGATCCTTGGTGTCCAGAAAGACCCAGTCAAAGCCAGCAGTGAGCATGCTGCCAGAAAGAAGCCTGACTAGAGTTTCACTTCAGCTGATGGTAGAGGAGGTGGCATCGCTACTAACCTGGATCTAACGCAGTTCAAACAACCCCAGGTAACCCCTCCCGTGACTGAGACACAGTACCAATGCATGGCATATTTCTGCCTGTGCTGTGGCTATCAGGGGATTACGTGAGTCCCTTCTGTGACAGCAAACTCACTGACTGGAGGGCGTCTCACAGCTGTGGGAGAACACTTCCTATGGCTATTGATACCAACATGCTGACTCGTTTTCTCTCTCTAGGGATTAACCAGATTAGAAGACAGTTACTGTGTTTGAGAATTAGTGGCCTCATTTCTTTTAGACGACTTCTGTGCATGAACTTCTGATGCTGAATTTCAGGGTCTGGCTAAGATGGAAGGACCTAAATTCTAAGGAGCAGATCTCCCAATCCAGACGTACAGATGGGAGAGGACTCTCACTCTGATGGGCAAACAATCACATATCTGAGGACCCTATCACAGTACACGGCCAAGAATTGCCTTGTGCCTGCATGTGAACTTGATCTTTCTCTCACCCCCAGAGCCCTGCAGGAGCAGCAGTGGAAGATACCATGTTCACAGACACACAGTTCCTTGTGCTTGTGTGTCTGACCCATTGATATTGACCTCCAGACTTTAAGTTTGATTCATTTTCTTTTAAAAAACGCAATTTCCTGTGTCTAAGGGGGGGGGAGGTTAAAAAATATCATTATAAAGGCTCCAAAGATTTTTGGGACATCAAATTGCTCTGACAAACCATTTTTATGAGTTAAGTGTAAAGGAAACAGAAACATACAGATTAAATTTCCCTTAAAATACACATGGGCTTAAAAATTAAGGGGGAAAGAAGGACTTGGCAATGTGGGTTTCGGGCTTTGCCAAACCCCAACTCCTGAGAAATAACTTGAGATGCTTGACAAACCCAAAAAGCAGCTGGTTTTGCCCTGTGCCCTCACTGAGTGACATCTATAGAATCCCAGGCGACTGGAAGCTCTAACTGAAATATGCTGATTTACACACTCATGCTCTGATACTTCAAATTACCCCAAACAGTCACTGTTTATAAAACTCTCCAAAAGCCTAGTCCTCCTCAGGTTCTCCTCATATTCAGGCAGAAATCACAGACCAGCGTTCTAATTCCCATTTCATGGATGAAGACACACAGCTCAGTGAGGTCGAAGCTAAACAGTTGGGGGCAGCTTTCTCAAGAGAGAGGATTTACCCATATGCACCCGACACCTGCTTTGAGCACACAAGAGAATCTTTGATTCATTAAGTTCTGTGATGGATTCACACACAAATGGCAAGTATAAACTCCCCATCAGACGGGTGTGTGTGAGCTTAACTGTAGTATTCATTCATTCATACATTCAATAAAGAAATGCTTATGGAGCAAAAGTGTAGTTTTATTTTGTTTTTAATTTTTATTTGTTTTAGGGTATTTTGAGGGGGGTAATTAGGTTCACTTATTTATTTATTTGATGGAGGTACTGGGATTGAACCCAGGACCTTGTGCATGCTAAGCATGCGCTCTACCATTTGAGCTATACCCTCCCCCTGGAGCAAAAATGTACTACAGGCATCATCAGGGAGAATGGAAATAAAAGTAGCTAACATGAATTGGGGTTTACTATGCGCTCAATATTGTGCTAACGTGTTACCATTTAGTATCTCATTTAATGACCACTTGAACTTTCAGAAATTGATACCAAGACTATCCCCATTTTACAGAGGAAGAAGGAGGCACAGAGGAATTTAGCACTTTACCTAAGATTGGCTAGAAAGGGAAGACCTAGGATTCAAAGCCAGCATTGGTATTAAAGACACTTGGCTACTACCTTCAAGAACCCAAGAGTCTCCTGGGCAAGCCACATGCTCCAGTGCAAATATAGTAAAGAGTGATAAACGTCCTGAGATGTTTGGATCATGGAGGGATTACTTTCTACTGAGACGATGAAGGCTTTATGTAGAAGGACGTTTTTGCAAAAGATTCATTTTTAAAATTTTGTTTAATTGAAGTATAGTTGATTTACAATGTTGTGTTAGTTTCTGGTGTACAGCACAGTAATTCATTTTATATATATATATATTCCTCTGCATATTCTTTTTCAATATAGGTTGTTACAAGATACTGAATCTAGGTCCCTGTGCTATACAAATGAGTAAGATCTGAATACCAGGGGAGAGGTCAGAGTCATTTCTGCCTGGAGATCATCCGAGACGGGGATGAGAGGAGGAAACCTAGGGCACAACAGGAGGTACTGCAGAAATGCAGGGAAAGCTGCAGGGAAATCGCACTGAATGCACCCTGTGCTCAGGCAAACACAATTATGCATCATCAGCCAAAACAAAAGAAAACAAACTCTCCAAAATAATTTAAATGGCTCAGGCAATTTAATCTGCCATTTCCTAGAAAATGAGTCTAAGATCAGAGGAGCAGTCTCGCTATTTTCTCATTTGGTTCCGACTCTGAGAACCTCACTTGATGTGAGAACCTGGCAGTGTTGAGCGATTCTAGAGAGGAAAGGAGTATATTTTTGCATCACGTGGCTGCTGATCATGTTTGCTAGTACCCAGGCAGAGTCTGTTCCAGGACTGCAGAAATGGCAGTCTATTACTGAGATGGAGTAATTTTGACCATATGTGATATTTACCTTATTTGCTGATTTTTAGAACTTAAACCCCTTGTATAAGTGCAAATCCACAATATGTGCTTACTTTGTAAATAAACCCTTGAAATGAGAAGGGTCAAGTTGTTAAAAATGCTTTGAGCTGATGTAGTAAAAAAAAAAAAAATCCAAACAAAATGTAAATTGTGCATGAAAATATATGCAGAAGCTAAAAATTGTTACTAATGCATGAAAATATATTAACCTCTAAATATGTACAAAAGGAAATATCATGCTTAAAAAAACTCAACTATTTGCTGGCTTATGACAAACCAAGCATACAGACTTTTGACTGTCTACAAAATGCTATTTATTATTAATAGCAGGGACTTCAAGACTTGAAGGTGGGAAAGTCAGTAAAAAAGCAGCAGGGCTGAGAAAATTTATCAAGGAAAATATAAGGAGATTTAACTCTTAAGAATTAGAAATCAAGAATCTGAAGGAGTGTAAATAGTTAAGTCTTCAAGAAAATGTTAATACGGTATGAGTTGACATGACACACGTGTGACAAATATCTGACGTTACTCCTACTTTTTTCTCTGAATATGAAAGCTAGATATGCTCACTTTAGAAAAAAGCAGCATATATAAAAATCATGAAAGATAAATAGGGAAAAGCAAAAATCATCCACAATCCTATCACAGACAGAACCACTTCATCTTTTGGTGTGTTTTCTTCTATATGCATATATTTTACATATTCCCATTGATCCATGCTCTGTATCGGTGGTTCTTGAATGTTAACACACATCAGCTGCACCTGGCTATGAAAACACACCTTGTGTGGGTTCAGTCCCTGAGTCTCTGATTCAGCAGGTGTGGGTGGAGCTTGGGAATGTGCATGTCCATCAAGTTTACAGGCGCTGCTGCTGGTCCAGGGACCCCGCCCTGAGAGCCACTGTTCTTCCATTCCTGCTATTTTTCACTTCATGTTGCATCAACAGCATTAAAATTATTTCAAAATATCTTTTCTCATGGCCACATAACATGTCATTACATGATTTCTTAACCAGGCCCCTACTGTTGTTTTTCTGTGCTCATTAAATAGGAAAATAGAAATACTGCTCATTAAATAGAAATTAATGTTCTTTAAGAAAACAACCCTAAGACGAACTTCAAGCCTTAAGACAGAAGCCCTGAGATAAACGGTAACATTTACACTCTTATGGTTACCTTGCATTTTACAGGATCATAATGTTCCCCTGGCCCCTCCCCACTTCCCCCTGCCCCACCCCCACCCCTTCCCCCCGCCTCACAGGAATGGTTCTGAGTCAATCATTTCAGCTGCGCAGCAAGGACCTTGTAACTCCCACAAGGCAGTTATCCCTGACTTCTGAAATGGGCCAAATGGTTCTTTTGAAATACGTAGAGAGAATCCAGACGAGACTCAGAGACTGATGTTATGACATGTAGCCAGCTACAAATCTTGTTCCAGAAGCCGCTTGATAAGCTTATGGTTCCAAAGAAACCTTCGGCGCTCGTGGGAAGCAGCCTCTGACCACGAACAGAAGCACCGTGTGGAAGGCTCTGGGCCCTCCTGCCTCTTTCTCATCCTCAGCAATGAGCATCAGAAACAGTTAAACAGCCAAGCAGCTCCCAAACAGCGGTTTCCGCCCTTAGCGACTGCCAGCCCCCGCAGGCTCACCACACACAGCCTCAGAGGTCTGGCCCCGAAGCTCCTCTCTGCCCAGACGCCACTGACAATGAGAAAGGAAAACTGTGGCCACCGCAGAGCCTCAGAGGCCAAAGATACACAGCCGCCTCCACCCGACCAACAAACTCCCCTCACCCCACGCTCCTGCCTTGCTTCTCACGCCTTACCTCTCCCCTCACAGACTTCTAGGGCTCTCCTTCTTGTTCTTCCACTCACACCGTCCCCGAAGAAGAGTTCCACAGAGATCCAATGAAGCCACATTTTACAGTGAGGATTCTCTGGACACTTCGGTACCACTCACTGTGTGCAAACCCAGTAAAATCACAGGAGCAATGAGCCCAAACGTTGCTTGAATGATGTTGTTTATCAAGGATGCCACAGTAGCCCTGACAGCGCAGCGCAAGCACTCTTCCCATTTTACAGGTGGAGAAATAAACGGAGGACCGGAGAGGTTAAACCACGTGCCCAGTTTCACTCAGCTGGCAAGTGATGGGGGCAGACTTAGCCCCAAATCCCTCTGACTCCAAAGCCCATGTTCTTTACCAATATTCTAATCAGCGTCTTTTAAGAAGACATCTAACATTTGTTTAATTTTCTGTTCATCAGATTTATCTAAATGCCAAAGAAGGCCAAGCACTTCACTGTTTTAGAGACTCTTAAATGGTAGAGCAGATTCCTAATAGCCTATTTTAAACCAGCCAAGAGAAAGCCGCCTGATTTCCTGGGTTATTGGCTTCCCGTCTGCGGTACTCAGACCACAGGAAGCACGTGGAGATGGTCTTCAAAGGGACTCAGATTTATCACATCAATTAGCCCGAGGTTTCAATAAAAGTTACTATCCTGTCAAAAAACCCTGAAGTTTAAAAAAACCCATAAATTTAGTACTGATATATATGTGTGTGTGTGTGTATGATTATATGCATGTATATATATATATAGCAGTGCTAAGTATATACACACACATATATAATTAGTACTGTATATACTTAGTTACGTAAATATGTAATGGTTCTCAAACATTAGCGTCCATTGGAGTCACCTGGAGGGTTGGTTAAACCACAGGCTGCTGGGCCCCAGCCTCAGAGTTTCTGATTCAGGAAGTCTGGTAGAATCAGAGAATCTGCTTTTCTTTTTTTTTAAATTGAAGTAGAGCTGATCTACAATTTTGTGTTAGTTTCAGGTGTACAGCAAAGTGATTCTGGTGTGTATAATATATATATATACATACACACATATATACACACACTCTTTTTCACAAGAATCTGCTTTTCTAACCATTTTCCAGGTGATGCTGATTCTGTGGGTCTGGGGAGCGCCTCTGAGAGTAGGTGAGTAGAGGAACTGCCGAAAGCTTTACTCTACAGGAAAGGAGCATCTGCCTCGATATTTCAAAGGAAATTGCCTTTCTTTCTTAAATTCCACACCATGTCGTCTTTCTGCTGAAATGACGGACTGGTGTATTTAACCAGAGAGGATGCTCACCTGGAGAATGGGGCCCACTTCAGTCCTCCGTACCATGACACAGGGGTTTCCAAAGGAACAGCCGTGACACTTGAAGTCCCAGGGGTGGTCATTAACAGAAACCAGCCGGGGAAGGCCGGTGGTTTCCCATCATCTTCTCCAGGTCAATAACAAGAAAAGATATGGCCTCCTTTGTTGCTTGATGTGATTTTCGAGGTGTTTGCAAACAAGCTTAGTCATTTTCTATAGCTGTCCTAGGAACTGGACATTCCTCCTGCTGCTGGAGAGATCTTCCTCCTGCTGCTGGAGAGATCATGCTCCCTTGCTCAAAGTGTGATTGCTTCTCAGAGTTGCCCATCAAAATGCCCTGTGACATGTTCCCAGCCCCCTGGAAGCTCAGGACTTGTCCTGTGTACATTGCTTCCGGAAGTTTCTTGGCATACTGGAGTCAAGGGCATTTAGAATCACTGTTCACTCTGTCATATTTTCAGCTAAATTAACGGGTTCAGTTCTGTAGCAGAAAATTTCAGCTATTTCTGCCAGACTTGGGCTGTCCCTGAATGACACAGCCCATGGACAAGCAGGTCAAGTCCTTGCTCCAGTGTGAAATAATTCCTTGTGTCTTGAGCTGTTTTGCTGAAGTGAACCAGCATCCACAATGCTGGACCAGGCCACATATTCTGTGCTATCAAAGAATGAAATTCTTAAACTTCTACTGTCTCTCCCCGGATGGAGAAGCCAGGCTAACTACCAACCATGAATCCTAAGAGCAAACCAGAGGGCCGGAAAATGTCAGTCTGTTTTCTTCTTTGATAAGCTTCCTTGGCAAAGTGCAATGACCTGAATTATGGTGTGGCCTCTGGCCCAAGAATCTTGAGGACGGCTCTGACTTCCCCCGCCTCTTGCCTCTCTTCAGGCAGCGGTGTCAGGCCCACAGGGCTATAGCTCAATCACTCAGTTTCCATGGCAACTATGTATCCTCTTTCTGATTACGGGCGCTACCGGAGGGAGGGACACAGCCACAGATAACCCCAAAGAGAGCTAACGCAGAAGCCACTTCTACTGTTTGCTTTGGGAAGGCGTTCTTAAGTTTCTATTTTGTCTCTCTAGCTGATAGCAAAACCAATTTTTGTTCCCTGAGCACATAAGGTCTCATGGTGGGGGAGGAGGAGCTGCAACTTGCTAACTGGGAAGAAAACAAAGCCTGGAGTTTAAGGAAAAGATGACTGAGTCGGCCTATAAAGGATGCTCTCCTTGCCGAGAGAATCTGCCAGGTGGCTAAACCACAAGGAGAAGACGTTTCTGCCTAGAATGTTAAAACGGGAGCTTGGGTAGCCTCCAGTACAAAGGCCTTCAGACTGTTCCCGGGAGCCCTAGAGAGGGCTGGAGGCCCCAGGACTATAAGGAATGAAGCCAGCCCAGCTCTGACTCTCAAGGACCTCAAGGTCCAACAAATGGCTTAACGTTTATTTAATCATTCATCTGACAAGTATTTATTGAACACTTAGAATGTGCCAGGGAGATTGTTGAGGTAAGGAAGTCTCAAAGTTGAAAGTGACTCTAGATCAGGGATCAGGAGTCTCCAGGCAGCAGCATCCCTGCTGGGCTGTCCTTGGCAGATCGTCACCTGACCTCTGACCACATCTTGGGGTGGGAAGCTCGCCACTTTCTGAGGCAGCTTAACCCGTTGCGATTATGGCACAAAGGTTCACTTTGTGCTGAACTGAATCTGTTATCTGCCTTCTCAGATCCCACCCTGAATGGAACCAATGTCTCCTTGCAGCAACCCTGTCTAACTCAATACCGCGGCCCTCCCACCTGAAGCCCACTCTCCTCTCCCCCTAAAATAACCGCACACACAAATATGCACATGTAACAGCCCCCAAATTGTTGGGTTTGGTTTTGCTTCTGTGCTTAGCAGTGCTGGTGGTGGTATATGCATGCTACAATGAATTAAAAAGAAGGCAGAGAAGAGGAGGATGTCTGTCCTGGTGCCTCACACAGTACCTGGCAAACAGTAGGGCTTCAGCAGATATCCATCAATGGAATGAGTGAGTGGGTGAATGACTAGATGAGTGAACAGAGTGTGAATTACTAACCAGATGATCCATTTTTCATGTTCTGAACTGCGTCTCATACATTTAGTACCAAAGACAGTACTTGGCCCATAAATAGGGGTTCAACAGTAAGTAATTTCTGAATGAATGGATGGATGTGTGAAATTGAAAACCACTGGAATGTAAGTGGGTGCAGAATAAATGTTTGTCATCAGAACAAAAGAATGAATGAATGAATGTAGGAGCGGTGCTTCACTGGAGACAGTTATTCCTCTCCTGCTGTAGGGACATCATAGTTAAGAGGGGGTAGGTGAGAAAAGCAAGGCTTTATTTAATAGGGCTGTTGGTTGCCTTCTGAGCATGAGAAGCTCTTTCCTACCGTTGACTCAGCAGCCCAGGCAGTCTGCCTCCATCCTGTGGTCTTTTCTAACACGCTAAGGTTAGCTAGGTGAGATGGCAGTGTTTTGGTTTCTTTCATTTTTAAATCAAACTCTGCTCTGCTTAGAGATTCTACATTTATTTGGTTTGCTTTCCAGTTGCTTAAGGGAATGTGGACGTTAACTAGAAGTGGTTACAGATGCTAATAGAGAAATTGTCTCAGTTGGGGACAGAGAAAAGAAAGTTCTGGAGAAAATGAGCAACACATACTGATGTCTGCACCCTTGTCCTCCTAAGGCCACTTGGAGACCCACTGCAGACGCAGAGAGTGGACGCTCCATGTCCCAAAGAGGTCTCCTTTCGGACTTGGAATGTTCTGGTAGAGCAATTCTGTTTCCCCCAAGCATGCTCACACTCTATGAAGATGAGACTCCATGCTACTTTTGATCACATCACCTCTGCTCCCTGGAAGTCAGCCCTACAAGGGTACAGGATCAAGAGTATTGAAACTTGGTTTGTTTTTCCTCCCGCGATGGTTACATCCTCAGCCTCTGAGTCAGTTCAGCTGTCCTCCTCAGGAAACCAAGTGTGACTTTGTTTTAGCAGGAATCTGACTCAGCCTCTGTCTCTTTGGAAGGCACCATGTTTTCCATGACAGTGATGAAAAGGAACACCAGGGAGGCACAAATGATGCCCACTATGTAGCCACGTGCATTCTCAACAACATGCTCATTCTAAGATGCTACATGATTGGCTTCTCCTGCACTCTAAAGAAGATAAAGGATTTGTCACACTCTGTAAGGGAATTTTATGTAGCCTAGCGAATGAAGAACCCTTCTCTTAAGCTAATTAGCTCCTGGTTCTTTGCTAAATTGGCGTCATTTGTCAATCAGTTTCCAAGGCAAGTATCTGGCACTAAGAAGATACTTTAGAGAAATAAGTGATTGGACTAGGGACGTTGAACAGATGCCTCTGGATCAAGTGTCTGAAGCCACAGACCTTCCTTCCTTGTTTCAAAGGAACCCCGGAAAATTCTGGATGGCTCACAGGAAGAGGCAGTACCACACTGGGTGGCCAGGCCATCTGCTGGCCCTGCTGTTAGGTTCCAAGCCCTGCAGCAAAGGACTACAGGCCAAATTGGGCAAGATGCGAAGGCTACCCAAGGCCACTGTAATAGGCTGCTGCCCAGTGTTCAGGTCAGCCCAGTTAGATGAAGCCAAGGTTAAGTTAGCGGGAATAAAATCAGGAACCGTACAACTAGGTCCTTAAATATGCTTTGGGCTGTTACACTTCAGGGCATCAGAAGGTCAGTTCTATGTATTAGGATAGCCTGTATCTATTGACATGGTCTTGACCCGGACTGACTTGCCTTCCTTGGATATTACTGGTCACTTTAAGCAGGAACTGTCCAATCATACGAGCTTCCTCTGATGTTATGAGTAAATCCATTCAAAGTAGAACATCCTATATGTTTGGTCAATTAATGAGTTAAAACACCATCGAAAGCCTTACGGAGGGGACATCAGACAAGCAATGTAAGGGACATCTAGACTTATTCTGAAGAGATATGGGAACAGGACTAAAACACACACAGACCCCTGACATGATCCAGCGATGTTCTCTTGCAGACATTTTGCCCCTAGGGAATCATTTACAGTCTTAACAGGGTTCTCTCGGTTGTGGTCATTTCTCAGGGTGGAATGATCCAAACTCTTATTTACAAACTAGAACTACTGCTTTGAAGAGTCGAGGGGCACGGTTTTGAGCTATTACCTTTCTCTGACTCTTTAAATTAGATTGGAGGTCTTTAAATCCTCACACTGAGTCAGCGTTCTCCAAGCATCACAGCGCTCACAGTCTGGAGATGGGAGACAGGCACTCGTGAAAGCGTGTGTTCATGTCATTAATTTTCACAGGAGGGGAGGAAATGAGATCAGACATCGTTCAGAGAGTAATTTCAATATCAGATAGTCCTCCGAACATCTGCAAATCAATAGAAATTGAGGTGAGAGGGGCCATTAGCAGGCATTGGTGCAATGGTAATGAGACTAGCTACCATCTGCCTAGGCTGGACTGTGAGCAAGAGCTCGAATACTTCTGCTCTTCTGGGGGGAGGGCGTAAGTAAGTTTCTTTATGTAGTTTTTAATTAGCTTTTTATTTTATTTTATTTTTTAGTGGAGGTCCTGGGGATTGAACCCAGGACCTTGTGCATGCTAAGCATGCTCTCTACTGCTGAGCTACACCCTCCCCTTCGAGTGCTTCAGTTTTGAATTGCTAACATAATATCTTTGTTTAGAGGGTCAGATAGACTCAACTCTTCCCTGGACCTTTGGAGCATTTAGTTTGCGTGTCTCCCCAAGTAGACAGGGTGGCGTGGGGAGAAAGCCCCAGGTTTGGCTCAAGTGCTCTAACTGAACACGATTCTCAATTCTGAAGAAGAGAAAGTGAAAATTCTACATCAAGGCACACACCATTTTGACCTGAAGAGGTACAGGTTGCTTGCATCTCCTACATCAGTATTTCTTTGGGCATTTCTGGCTTTTAATTCTGTTATCTTGTAATTCTCCACACAGCATCCTTATTTCATAGATGGAGAAAATGAGTCCAAGAGAGACAAAGAGATTTCCCTTGAGAGCTAAGGTCCTGTCTAAATCGCTGCATGAATGGTGAAGTCAGTGCCGTGATTCTCGAGTGTTCAGGGTCCTACCTGAAATCCTTGTGGGAATAAGAGAATTGAGGAAGGGGTGGAGAGAAAGAGGTTGAGAGAGAGGAAGGAGAGAAGAATGGAGGGAGGAGAGTCGGGGAGGAAGAGAAGGATGGGGGAGGGAATGGAGAGGGGGGAGATAAGCTGGAGGAGGGGTGAGGAGGAGAGAGTAAAACATTAGCCACCGTGGGGAAGAAGCAATGCCTGCGAGGTTAGAACCTGTCCTGTAACTCACCAGCTGCACAACTGAACTGTCTGAATGTCAGTCTTCTCATCTGTGAAATGGACTAATTACATGTGCTGTGCCTTCCTTGCAAGGTTTGCCAGACCATGGGAAACCTGGTGTATGAAGAAGCTTTGGAAAACATAGAGGGTTGTTCAACTCTCAGCAGCCTGATGGCAGAGTCAGTTACTCCGTTAGGGAATTCAGGGTTTTGGTTACTCCCGGAGGATCAATTAAGATGTTTGAGCTCCCCTTCACTACTGAGTGACCCGTGTGCCACACGTTACAGTGGGGCCATGTGGACTTCATTTAGAAACGGAGAGAATTCCAAGGCGGTCCCGAAGGGAGAGGGTGAGCTGCTCTGGAGAGCTGGCTCTCAGCACGGGAAGAAACCAAACCGTCTCCCTGCTTTCTGATGCCAAGACATCAATGCTTAAAGTAGCCACAGGGCAAGACTGAGAACCAGCAAAGCAGAGAAGGAACTCAGTTGAGGTGCCCTGCCCTGCAGGCAGGCTTCCTGCTGACATGAACGAGAGCTCTACTCTGGTAAAGTGCTGAGGACTGGCTCACACATTTTAAGTATCCCTTAGGCATTCTTATGAGCCAATCTGCTGTCCTTTTGGCCCTGGAAGCAGAGTTGAAGCCTCAGAGTCCAGCTCAAATGATGGGACAGAAGGAAGGAAAACTAGTTCTGACCTCTAACAAAATGCCTGTTTCTCAGGGTCTCACGAGGCACCTTCTGGGACTATAACATGAGACGCCTGGCCCCTGTGACCTATTTCTCAGATACTATATAAACACAGATTAATTTAGTCCCTTCACTTGTCACCCACTGATGACAAATATCCAGTGGCCTTTGCCAGTAGAACACCCTGTTCTCTTGAAGCTATAAGAGCAAAACGCAGGGCTTTTTAACAACTCAGGATCCACCTTCACAGCAATGGACACAACACAGTTATGTTTAAATTGCACTCGAGAGTACTTCGCTGAGAGCTGCTCAATTGTGTTAACCTTGCACTCTGCCCCAGGCGCCCAAGGTTGGCCAACTCCAAGATCACCTCCCAACAACACTGATTCCCAATCTGTATAACAAAGAAACCACCACATCACCAGCAGACTTTTGAGTCGGACATTTAACTATTATTAGCCTGCATCCCATTTAATATTGTTTGCATAAATGAGTTTGAGAATTGGCTGCTCTTCGTAAGATTTCTTCCTCAAATGGCTGAACAATATTTCTCTGTGAGAAAAGACAGAAGACCACTGGCTTGCAGATGTGATCTGAGGATGGTTCCTCATCTACACCCAGGTGCAGAGCATCTCCCACTTTCTTTGTGGCCAGGATTATCACTGACTTCTTCAAGAGCAGGCTCTAAACAGGTAGTGTCACCTGTCAGATCACACAGCATCATTAAAATGAACTTCTTAGCTACTGTCTGGTTGCCCAAGGTACGTCGGGCACTGCCCTAGGTACTCTACGAACATCATTTAGTTCCATGACAGGAATGAAACACGAGGTAGGTTTTATTGCTTTCATTCTGGAGTGAGAAATGGAAACTCAGGGAGGTTAAGCTCTTTGTCCAAAGCCACCAAGATGGGGAACCAGGACTCCAGTTCGGGCTTGAATTTGACACCCTGGTGCCGTGCTGCTTTCCCGCTGGTGGAGGTGAGTCAGTGGTAGAAAGAAATCTGACTCCACGTCTGACTGACTGTGCTGAGTCTCGGCTCTGTGACTTCGGGTAAGTTATGAACCTGGCTGTGCTGCCCTTCTTGCTTGGAATATGGGAGCGTGAAGCCCGCTTTGTCTTCCTCACAGGGTTGTGAGGATCAAATGAAAAGGCTGAAACTGTAACGGGCCTCACAACCACAAGGGATTACAGTAGCATTTCTTTCTTTCTTTCTTCTTTTTAAAATTGCCTCTACTTTTTTTTTTTTTAATTGAGGTATAGTCAGTTTACAACATTGTGTCAATTTCTGGTGTGCGGCAGCATTTTTTTTTTAAACTTTTTTCTTTTTTTTTTTATTTTACTTTATTGAGTTACAGTCAGTTTACAATGTTGTGTCAATTTCCAGTGTAGAACACAATTTTTCAGTTATACATGAACATACATATATTCATTGTCTCATACTTTTTCACCATGAGCTACCACAAGATCTTGTATACATTTCCCTGTGCTATGCAGTATATTCTTGTTTATCTATTCTATATATACCTGTCAGTATCTGCAAGTTTCGAACTCCCAGTCTGTCCCTTCCCACCTGGTACCATTTCTGATTAGAAAATGATCACCCCATGTCATAGTATCAAGGGACTTACCCTTGGAAAAGTTTGATGGAAGGAGTTAACAAGGTTAATGGCATCTTGCTGATGGTTGCTGGGTGGGGAAGAAATGGCTGGTTATCTTCCAAAGCTGGATGGCTGTACCCCATCCCACACGACCCTCTTACAATGTGACTACACTTCTCCAGCAGAAGAGGGCTAGGGTCTAATGTCCTTTGCCCTTGAATCTTGGCAGTGCCTAATGTCTTCTGTGATCAGAGGAGTATGGTGGAGGGGGGCCACATGATGACATTAAGTGAGCCTTGGTCATCAGGAGGACCAGTGTTCACCTGCCTCAAGGGCTTATCCTTGGAACCCTGCCACCAAGTGGTGAGGAAGCCCTGGTCCCATGGAGAGGCTACGAGTGAGTGTCCTGAGAATCAAACACAAAACCAGGCTTCAACCGACAGCCGGCATCAGTGTATAAGTGGTCATCGTAAGCCGCAACTGTTGGAAACTTCCAGCCGATGCACCAACAAGATGGCCCCAACGTGTCTCATCTGAATTCCTGAACCACAGAAATTCTAAGAGATAATCCATGATTATCATTGTTTTAAGTCACTATGTTTGGGGTAGAAATGTTAAACAGCAAAATATACCTAACGTAAGATAACATTCAAACAAGGTCACAAAGACTGCAAGATAACATTACAATTTTCTCGAAGGTTCACATTGACAGGGGAGCTTTCCATTTTGGAAATTCAAGAAGATGCTGGGAGGCAGGAGATGTGGAGTCTAGGCCAACCTGGAACTATAGGCCTCAGGCAGGGGCTCACTGCAGGCACAGGAAGAGAGCTAACCTAGCAAGCTGAGTGGGGTGTTGGACAGGTGACTGTGCACGCTAGAATGCTTTTGCAAATGAAAGGGGGTGTTACTGAGCGTTACTCTGGGACAAAAGGTGTGGATGAGGGTGTTCTGGGTAAACTGGGATTTAGAGACTGGGCGGACACCGAGGAGGAAGTGATGAGGGCTCCGAATGGCTTGCCGACCACAGTAGAGGGGATATTTAGGAAGAACAGTTTGGAGAGCTGAAGAGGGAAATCTGTGTTTGTAGCAGTTAGACACAAAGTCACAAAGCTGGGTGCAGAGGCAGGATTGAGTCCTGGTGGGGAGAAGGAGGCTGAGTCTTAATGACCAAGATTCAGAAGGAGAACCCACCAGCCTTATACTGCTCAACTCTGAGACCTCTTTTAACCAAGAGTGAATTTCAACTCCTTATTTTGTTTTGAGGCAGTCCTTAACCAGAAGTGGAATAAAGATGGAGAGATGTGTGCATCTGGAGTGAGTGTGTGAGTGTGTGCATGCATGTGTGTGTGTGCATGTATAGAAAAGGCAGGGAAATAAGAAAGGGGGTAGAAGTGAGTTCTGAAGTGAGGATGTTTTGGTGCAGACTGACCTAAGGACGCTTAGGGTTGCAGTCAGTGTGGGATGCTACCGCTAGCCTAGCAGCTGGAGGGAATAAGCCATTAGCAGCCTGTCCAGTCTCTGCCTCATGCTCTTTAACGAATAGGAATTTGTCTGCAAGAGGAAGACCACACACAGTCCCCACCACACCCCTGCTGTCACCCTAAATGACACTGGCCCGGCTCAATTAAAAATTTGTGAGACGGGAACAGACCATAAGGACATCGTAGCTGTAGGTGTCTCCATGAGACAATTTACTGAAGAAGTCAAAGATCCCTTTCTATCAAAAAATAGCACAATATTTATCTAGTCCCAGAATAAACAGAATCCTGACTTGTGCTTCATAGTTCACGTAGCTCACTCCAGGTAACTCGGGTTCTTTCTGATGTGTTTCTGACAATTGTGGTCATTGTTCCGCTTCTGGGAAGTGGACGGGGATTCACCTGCCCCTCTTCCTTCCTCTGACCAAGCCTGTTCCAGTGAATTCAGCGGTCTCTCTTTAGGATGCCTGGGAATCCCTCTCGCATTTCCATACGCTGATGAGCCTACACTCCTGTTCTTTCCACCAGATTTGGACTTTCTGACTTGCGTTGCTGCCTGCGCATTTCATGCCGTCTTATAGAGCGGTGGCCTTCAAATTTCTTTGACCATGACTTACGTTAAGAAATGCTTTTTCACACTGAGACCCAGGAAACATACACATTGCAAGTATAAAACTGAAACAAAAATTTCATCAAATGTTACTAATATTCACAAAGCACCCTGCTTTGGACCCTAATGACTTCCATCCCACTCTATTCTAAGGTGTGCTATCCTGGCCCGGCCTATTCTATCAGATTAAGCAAAATTCAATCAACACAAATTGGAAATCATTAGCCTGATTGGAAATTCTCTAGACTTAAGATTGACTGTGTTTATTTGTGAAGAATAAGAGGGAAGATGGAAAGGTCTTATGAGTATTTTTAACAATGTGCCTTTTCAGACAACTTTAAAAGGTGGGGTTATACATGAAAATTTTATAATATCTTTTAGTTTTCTAGGAATGGAATTTATAACATTTAAGTCCATTGCTGGAATTTTACAAATCAGTCTTTCTCATACACAAACATGTGCATGTGCATTTGAGCCCATCCCACACACACACGCACACAATTTCCAGATAGCTCTGAAACTCTTATCAAATATCAGGGTATAGGATATTTTGTTATCCAATCACAAGCATCTAAAATGTCCATTGCTGGGTAAGGAAACATATAAACCATAACATGGTCACACCGTCGAAGTGTTATCGGTCTTTTGACAGCTGTAAATAATATCATATTGTTTCTTTCTTTTTTTTTTTGAAAGAGATTGGGTGGTGATGGGTAAAACCAGTAAGATCTAGTCATCTAGTAAGAGGAAGCAGTTCCTTGAAGGAGGAAACATCTGTGTAAAGAGAAAGGAAAAAAGGAACTCAAGTTCAACTTAAGTGTTAGGTGCTCTGCTAACACTTGGAACATGTCTTTCATTTATTGGCCAAAATGAACCGTCCGCGGGGTCAGCATCCATTCGTTGAGCTGCAGAGTCTACAAAACACATGCAGCTCCTGCTATGTCTTAGGCATTGGGCTTAATGGTGAGCAAAGCCCTCAACGAGCTTGCCCTCTATCGAGAGATGCACCCTTAGGCCGAGTGAAGTGCTTTGAAGGAGAGGCTCCCCCTGTGTTGTGCGTGAGACCATCTAATCAGTGGACTTGACTGTAGGTGGGGGCTTGTGGACAGAATGATTTGGGGATGGGGAGCACTCTAGGATTAACACCTAGCCCAGGTGACATCCCCAAGCTATATCCAAAGCTCCCACCGCAGGCCAGTGTTGGAGCCAACCCCGTCAGCTCTACAACTTTGTCTGGAACAACCCTTCACTCCTGAAGCTGGTCTAGTTAGAAAGGAGTGTGAAGAGGGCTCTTCTCCTGGCTGTGTGTCCTTACAGTTCAGGGGGAATACTGCTCGTGGGTCCTGTCATACGAACTGATGCTGCTCCTGGTACTTTATGGAAGGTATGCAGGTGGCTGTGGGTGTGTTAAAAAAGGAAAGAAGGGGACGTTGTTCCTGGAGAATTTCTTAATTGAGGTTTTGTTGGAAAATAATATATCTAAATCAGTTTTCATCTTTTTCTCTTCATGCACATACTTTTTGTCTTGTGCAGTTATGAATAGAATTTGGTTTACAGAACATGATTTCTAGTGTCCCGTAATAAACTTCTTTTTTTTTCCACTTCAATCCAAGGCACCTCATTGAAATTACCAGCAATTGCAATACATAAAGTGGATGTGCCAACACTTTGTCAAGGCTCAAGGTTCTAAATATTTATGTACAGATTGCTCTTAGTACCAGGCTTTTAAAAAAAATTCCTAGCTAGAGTGGTTAGAAGGCACTGTATCCATTTTCTAAGTTATGAAACAAACTCATCACATTCGAGCCAATCCCATCAAGTATCCAAATGCAAATGGGATGCTCAGTGTCATGTGATTGTTTACCATGTTTAGTTCAACACTCTAACCATCACAAACTCATCTTTTTCTTGGAAGACTTTAAAAACTAAAACACTTTCTAGTGCTTGTGTAACACTTTGTAGTTTACGAAAAGTGTTTGTTTACTGTTAATTCTTGAGGTATAATTTACATACAGATCTTAAGTATTCAGTCTTAAATACATAGTGTTAGCAAGTGTTTTGACAAACATATGCAACCATGGAACTTGCACTGCGCTCAAGATAGAACACTTCCAGCATCCCAGAGAGTTCTAGCCTATTGCCCACCCTCCCCTCTCACACCCAGAGACAAGCATGGCTGCGATTTTGTCATTCTATCAGTTCAGTCACACTGTATGTACTCTTCTGTGTCTGACTTTTTTCATTCATTCAGCATGTTTTTGAGATTCATCCATGCTGTGGTTTATAGTAGTAGTTAAGTCCTTTGTATTCTTGAGTACAGATATACTACAATTTGTTTCTCTAAACTTCTGTTGATGGACATCTGCATTATTTCCATTTTGGGGCCATTGTGAATAAGGCTCCTGTGAACATTTGTGCACAAGTTTTGTTATGGCCAAGTGTTCTTAGTTTTCTTAAGAAAAGAGTTAGGAATGGAATTATTGGTAGGGTAGATATATGTTTAACTTGATAAGCAATTGCCCAAAGTTTTCCAGTGTAAGTATACTACTTTATTCTCTCACAGGCAACACACGTGAGTCCCAGTGGCTCCCCATCCCTGCCAACATTTGGCGTTGTCAGTCTTTCATTTTAGCCCCTCTAATGTGTGTGAGGAGTCTTCATTTCAGTTTCATTGTGAGTTTTATTTGCATTTCCTTGATGTCTAACGAGTTTGAGCACTTTGTTACATGCTCCCTGGTTATTTTTCTCTCAAGTTTTAGGAGCTCGTTATATATACTGAATACAAGTCCTACGTAATGTGAATTTTTTCCCAGTCTGTGGCTTGCTTATTAACATTTTTTCGTGGTGTCTTCTGAATTTTTAATTTATCTTTTTTTAATGGTTTGCATTCCGGTTGTCCTACTTAGGAATTTACAAATATTTTATCTTCTGTTTTCTTTTAGAGGCTTTGTAGTTTTAGCTTGTACATTTATGTCTGTGATTCAAGAGGCAAGGATTGAGATTCTTTTATTTTCCCCCAAATTACTATCTGGTTGTTGCAGTGTTATTCATTGAAAAGATTTTCTTTTTCTGATGGAATGGTTTTGGCACCTTTGTTGAAAATCACTTGATTTTTTAAGTGAGGGTAAAGTGTTGGACCGCCTCCTCTGCTCCTTCGATCTGTCTGTCTATCCTTCCACTAATACCATGTATTTGGATTACTATAGCTTGATAATTGATAATCCTGAGGCCTTCACATTTGTTCTTTTTTCTTTCAAGATTGCTTTGACTATTCTCAATCTTTTGCTTTTCCACAAAAATTTTAGAATCAGTTTGTCAAATTCCACAAGAAAGCCCATTGGGATTCTGATTGTCATTGCATGGAAGCTGTAGAAAATTTGTTAATAGCTTGAGCCTCATAAGAGAGATGAACAAATGGAAGCTCAGAGAGCCATGGAGTTTAGAATACGAGAGCTGGAGAAAGACACTGGATACATCACAGTTTTCTGCAGTAGCTTTTTAACCTTCGTGCACACTGGAATCACCTGGGGATCTTTAAACAACACATATGTGGCTCCCACCCTGAGCCATTCTGATTTAATTGGTCTGGCTTGCAACCTGGGCATCAGGATTTTTAAAAGCTCTTCTGGTGATTCTCAAGTGCAGCAAACCTCAGGGACCACTGGTTTCATGCTCAAATTTACAGATGTGGACAATGAGGCAGAGAACTTAGAAGGGAGTTGCCTAAATTTACAAAACTTACAAATAGACTCACTCTAAACCTATGGCTTTTCACACAAGGTCATAAGGACGTTTTTAAAAAAAAATTATGTAAACCTTACAAAACAACCATCACCACGGCTCCCAACCCAAACTAAATAGCTGCCACTTTCTTCCCAGCAGAGAATGTTATCTAGCTCTCTGTGTTAGACTGAGCTAAGTTCCAAAGGTGAATTTCCTCAGGGAAGTAACAAAGAAAAGGTCTTGGGGCGGGGGGCAGATTGAAGAGACTAACACAGGCGTTCAGACCAGGTGTGTTTTTCTATCCCTGGATGCCAAGTCAATAGCTGTCTTTGCATTGTCAATTTTCAAGCAATAAAAACAAAAGACTATTTGGAGAAACCCTAGGAAGCCCGAAGTCTTATCCTTCTTGGGTAAAAACACAGAATATCTGATAATATTACTAATTTCAATATTAGCAATTTCTATTTAAATTTCATTTAAAGAAAATTGCTTTTAAATGTCATAAGAAAAAGAACATTGCTCAGCACGCACATTTATTTTCTCTCTCTGCAGGATTCAACATCCTATGTTTGGAAAGTAGAAATTTAGGACAATAGATAGAAAAAATGATGTTATACAATGACTAGCTCTTTAAATTGAGTACATTTGAATTGGTAGTGCCTCTTTTTCCAGCAGAAGATTTTCAAGGTAATTGAGGGCAAAAACCAAGCTTTTCTTACTGGGGATCCTCTCATGAGCACCGTGTATGACACGCAGGGGGCTGCCACTGAGAGTCCAATGGAACTTACCATACCGGAAGGAGAAAAACAATGGGCCACATTAAATTGTCTCTAACGAAAGTCCCACAGCTTTTCTTTTAACAGTCAGACTCTGCTCACTTCAAAGCTTTAAAACAAGGCTTTCTAAATGCATCTTTTACCTTTAAGCGTCATGCTGAACGTCTTTCAGAATAAAGGTCGTAGTTTTGCAAATTTTCTCATTTCAAGGCATTTGAGACAAAAGAAGACTGTTCCAAGGCATCTCTTTAATTAGGAGACCTGGACTTTTCTAAATTGTTTATCATTACTTGTGTTTTGTCATAAGGCATCCTTCAAGCTGCCTATTTATTGGTCATCAGTGTTCAGAATTACTGTTGTCAATAATAACCCATTCTCTAGTTTTTGAAATAGAACCAATTTTGGAAAAAAAAAACCAGTGATGTGCCAGAAACAGATTCAGAGTTGGCCTGCATATTCCAAAAGCAACCGTGATTTTTCTAAGCTGGAGCCATATGTGGGGTCCACCCTCAAAGCGCTCCTGTTTGGACGGGGCCAGATGAAGAAAGAGGAGGCATGAGATCAGCAACATTCTGAAGTTTACTTTAGGGATGGTGGAGGAGAAAATGAGACTACAGGCGTTTCTTTCTGTTATTTTTATCTCCCAGACTAGAGGAGAACATCATGATGGAATAAACATGGACTTAATACCTAATTTGGGGATTTTGGAAAACTTAGATCCAAGGGGATGACAGCGGGGGGTGGGGTGGGGAATAAAGAGGGGGATGGAGCAGTGGGGAAGGAAAGGTTCCTTGGGAGCCATCTTGCCAGAATCTGACTTTCTGATTCTTAGGAATAAGATTCCTGAATTTTGGATTTGTTCCTGGAGAATTTCAAGAAGAGAATTGACAGTTATTCATAAATCTTTAAGCAAAAACTGAACACACCAAACAGCCACCAGTTGGTGGTTATTCCCTGAATGGCTCCTATATTCTATATCATTTCTGTATCTGGGATTTTAGGGGTTTAGGTGTGATGGTTAATTTTATGTGTCACCTTGACTGGGCTAAGGGAGGCCCAGATGTTGGGAAAGCATTATTTCTGAGTATGTCACTGGAAACAATTAGCATTTCAATCGGTAGAACAAGTCAAGAAGATGCCTCTGTCCACTGTGGAAGGGCACCATGCAATTTGCTGAGGGCCCTAATAGACAAAAAGGAGAAGGAAGGGCAAATCTCTCTGCTTTAGCTGGAACATATATCTTCTCCTGCCCTAGGACGATGGCTCCCAGAGTTCTTAGACCTTTGGGTTTGGATTAGAATGAACCACACCACCAACTTGCCTGGGCCCCCAACTTACAGACAGCAGAGTGTGGGACCTCTCACCCTCCATGATCCTGTGAGCCAGTCCCTTCCAGGATATCTCTGTCTGTATATCCATATACTATACTTGTTGGTCATATTTCTCTGTAGAAGCCTGACTAGCACAAGAGGTAACCTATAAATATTACTGCCAGGTGTAGCATGTGCTTTTTCTTGAGACACATCCTTTCCCTCAAATAAACCTTGAAAGTGAACTTGCTGTGCACAATTCAAGGAAAATAGAGGGAAGCTGGGGCTCTCTCAGCAGAAATACTGCATCACGTGAGGCATGTAAATATAGTCTATGATGAGTCAAAATACATGATGAGACAGATAACTGGAAAAAGATGTAGTGCATATATATATATATATATATATATATATACACAATGGAATACTACTCAGCCATGAAAATGAATAAAATAATGCCATTTGCAGCAACATGGATGGACCTGGAGATGGTCATTCTAAGTAAAGAGAAAGAGAAAGAAAAATACCCTATGATATCACTTATATGTGGAATCTAAAAGAAAGGACACAGATGAACTTATCTACAAAACAGAAATAGACTCCCAGACATTGATAATAAACTTATGGTTACCCAGGGGTAAAGGGGGTGGGAAGGGATAAATTGGGAGTGATGGAAGTGTTAACTATTTGGTTGTGGTGGTGGTTTCATTGATGTACACATCTATCAAAACTCATCAAATTGTACATCTGAAATATGTGTAGTTTACAGGAATCATACCATAATAAAGGTGTTTAAAATATGAAGAATAAGAAGGAATTCTGGGGAGAGATAAGCTATTAAGAATAAAGGGAATAAAATTTCTGTGAGTTAAGAAATAAGAATAAATTCTCATTCATAACATTCACCTCCTTAATGATCAGCAGAAATCCTAATTTGAAGCAGAGGTTAAGTCCTCTGCTATGAAAGAATGATCTGTCCTACATTAGCTATCTCACTGTCACATACTACCTTCAACTTTTGATAGTAGCTTGGAAATTGTAAGCAACCAAGCCTGAGGATGGGTAGGAATGGAGGTTATGGCCCGTGCGCAGGTGGGGTCAATGCCCTTTCACGGCCCCAAATGGCTGATCATCACTGAGTACCAATGAGGAGGAGACGTGGATCCCAGCAGGTTTCATGCATTACCTCACTGAATTCTGGTAACAACCTAATGAAGGAGGGACTGCTATTTGCTCCGTCTGCAGATGAGGAAACTGAAGCCTACCCAGCTTGAGTGATATCCTCAAGGTACATTGTTCAGAGATGAGATATGAACCCAAGGCTGCCTGCCCTCTACATCCCATGTTCTTAACCATGAATCCATTAAACCAGAGGCCAGAATGAGAGGAAGCCTCTTCCCTAGGCTGAATGAACAGCCACATTTGCCCTGAATGAACACAATTTTGTGGAGACCCAGAGCTGAGGGAAGAACCCAGGCAAACTGCCAGCCCCAATGGGACTAGAGCGAAGCTACCTTTGGATCAGAGATTTGGGCGCCCCATCAGTCTCTTCTACTGGGTCAGACAGATGGGAGACTGCATGTAGATCACTCTCTGCAGCGTATTAGCTGTGTGATCTTGGATCAGTCAAATAAGCTCTCCGAGCTTCAGTTTCTTCTCTGTGAAATGTGGTTGGTAGGAACACCTCCCTATAATAGAGTTACTTCTGCTGCTCAGCATCCATTGATCAAATGGTCCCAAATTTCCTTCAGGGTTCTTCCCTTTACCCTAGTCTCAGTTCATGTGTTTTGGGTGCCATTGTATAAGACGAAGATCTAGCCAATAAAAGTACTGCATCACCACAGCCACAGACATGAGATCCGGTGAGAGTGGGCTCAGGGGGATGTGAGGGGACTCTGGTCCAGGCTCTTGGGGAAGCATTCACTGCTGAGGGTGAAGCAAACATAGAGGACTTCAGAGTCAAGAAATAGAAAGCAATATCACCTGGGACCTCGACTCAAGCTGTATCTAAAGCCAAACATATCCCAGGTCTTGTCAGTTAAATGACTCAGTTGCTTCGTACTTTATACATAATACTATATATAATACTTTACAGTTGAAAATGTCTTAACTCTGCTATCTACTTGTTGTGAGGATAAAATAAGGTTTAATGTAACCAATCAACCAAGTTTCTGATGCATATTAAATACATGATAATATTAGCTATTTTAATTTTTATCAGAGTCTAAGCCTATACTTTGGGAATTTAATTATTTTTATACTTTTAGATTTTTTCATATATATATATATATATATATATATATTTCCTCTAGGCCTTACTAATATTTTTTATTTAACAATCTAGCATTGTAGCTAACAAACATGAAAAAAATTCAGCCTAACTAGCAATCACATATGTAAATAAAAATGAGATTATCTGGTTATAATACATAATTGTGTTATATTCTTGAAATCAATTTACCGATACTATAAAAATCCATAAAAATGTCCATTGTTTTTGAGCCAGAAATTCACTTCTGACACACTCTTCTGGAAACTACATAAAATTCAGGCAAGATTTACGTATTACAATGTTATTAATAATAGTGAGAAATTGGAAAGAAAAGCCTAAGTGTTGAACTGTTGTTGAACTGCTGTTTCTTCGCCAGGGAAAGGGCTAGGAAAATTATGAGCCAGTCATAGAAATGAATACTGCATACCCACTGAGTTAAGATATTTACATACAGTTGTTTATTACAAGGAAAAAAGAACACACTGTAACGTTAAATGACAAAGGGATACTGAAATGTACACATATTAAAAAATTAGTCATGTGAAACATTTTATATCTATTGTATCCTTTATACATAGAAAAACCAAAGGAAAACACCAAGGTATTTGTCAGAAAGGTTCAGAATTCCAGACATGGGCAACATCTCCTGTAGGTGTTAGAATTTGCTGTCTTTTGTGTCAAAACGATGACTCAGGCCATTAAGATGCATTAACAGCTATATCTAGAAAAAATGTTTGGGCTTTTGAACTAGGGAGTCAGTTCAGGCATCATCTATCAGTTTTCCCTGGCAGGGATTTAAAGGAAACAAACGGAGCAATATTTTCCCAGACAGTCAGGGGGAAGTGTAAAGTTAGGATCGCTTCTACACGGTATTCCACTCATCCTTTGCTTTTTCCTCCTTCAGCCGCCACTTAAAAATGTAACTGGTGGGTAGAGACGTTCCCCAGACCACTCCAGTCTGGGGAAGCACCTGTCCTAATACTGTAACAAACCCATGTTTCTCTGCTTCATCATCAGTTTTTGTACCTTTACTCTTGTATCAGATTCCGTGATTTATTCATTTTATACAATACAACAGTCTGTGGGTTAGATCTTATCACCCTCATTTTACGAAGGAGCAAACAGGCCCAGGGAGGGTAGATGACCTGTCCAAAGGCCCGTGATCAGTGAGTGTCACAGGCAGGATGTGGGCTCTGGTTTACCTGGCTCTGGCTGAATCTTTTAAGCATTTGCCTTAAGGGACAGATGCTTGGGATCAATGAATCGTGCCACCATATCCAAGACAGAGGCAAGGCTCTTCTAGATCTGCTTGCTTCTGCTGCTCAGGACTGGAAGGCATCTCCCTGCCTTCTTGAGGTTATGTGTGACTCGAATTAAAATAAATGTCCAGGGCATTCATTCATCCATTCATTCACTCAAGAAATATTTATTGAGAGACTACCCTATGTCAGGTACTGTTCTAGGCATGGAGATTCAGAGATGAGTAAGGAGCAGTGGTGGTCCCTGAGCCTCTGGAAGGGTCAACAGAAATCATCATGTAAACAAAGACCCAATTAAGACAATTTCAGGGAGTGGCAAGTGCTAAGCAAAAAAATTTAACATTAAAGAACAAGTTAAAGTGGAAGTGCTACTGTAGCTGGAATGATACGGAAGGAGATGTCCAAGTGAAGAAAAGAATATGAGATGGAGCCAGTCATGTGACCAGCTGCAGGAAGAACAGCCCAGGCAGAGGGGATGGCCAGTGCAAAGACCCTGAGGTTGAATGAGCTTGATGCATTCAAGTCAGAACAGAAGCTGTTTGGCTGGAGCTACATGGATGGGGTCAAGCAGAAGGGGCTGAGGATGGAGGGGCAGGTGAGGGTTAGTTATGATGAGTATTTTGGCCACAGCAAGGAACCTGGATTTTATTCAAAGTGCCCCAGGAAGCCACTGGAATTTTCTAAAGCAAGGAAAGGCAAACTCTGATTTGCTTTCAATGACTGCTCTGGTTTCTGCCAGAGTGGAAGAATCTGGGCCGTACAGGGTCAAGAGTGAAAGCAGAACTGGCAGTTGGGAGGCTGTTGCAGGAGGGTCCAGGGAAGGGATGATGGTGGTGAGGGCTGCCTGCCCGGTGAGCAGAACTCTCTTTCTTCATAGTGACCATCTCCTTCTGGGCTCTTCTGTAACTCTTCTCCCCTTCCAAGATCTCTGGAGCTGGGCAGGACAGAGAAAACCCTTTAGCTCAAGTCTGCAGCCCTGTCTGCTTCTTGTTGGTCCTGGGGGCACCTCCATGGGCCTGGCGCTGGACTAGCTGCAGTGTCTCAAGCTTCTTCGTGTTCCCTAGAGGAGCCCCGCTGCCATGGAGCCCAGGAGACCTGCTGGCCAGCGCTGTCCCTCTGGGTCTCTAAGCAGACTGAATGCCCACCAGGCTCTGCGGTGCCCTACTTTGTTTACATGTGCTCAACTCAAGCATGGCCATGCCAGTAAAAACGCTTTCAAATGGCTTATTAAAAGGCGGGCGGGGAAGAGACTCCAAAAGATTTCTGGACACCAGATAGCTCCTCCTAAACAGAGCTTGATGAGTTAAGTGCAAACGAGTAAGAAGCATGTGCGTGGGGTTTCTCTTTGTAGGTGCTTGGGTTTAAAAAGGAAAGGCAGGGGTTAGGAGAAGGAGGGAAAGCATGACTGAGCTGTGCACGGACCGGAATGAGAACTTCACAGAGTGAAGGGCCCAACCTGGGTGAGGTTCCCCCTGCTTTATTTTCTTTCATCCCCAGACCGTGAGAGTTACTTGATATACGTGGCATTTTCCTCGCAGACACTACGTTCCTGGTATTCCTTGTTTCCTTGCCAAAGGCCTTGTTATGCTGTGAGCTAAAACTATGCCTCTCCAAAGCCCTTTTGACTTAAACATCCTAAGAAGTTCGCAGACTTTGTTCTCATGAGATTCAGGTTTTTGATGGCAAGAAGTGACTCGATCTTTGAGGCTGTGCTACAAGGCCTTGGAGGGTTGAGACAGGGCACCAGCTCCTTGATCTTGAGCAAGACAGTAGTTAGTACATTTCAACCTTAGCTTTCTAATCTGTAAAATGGACACAACTCCTTCTCTTATGTGCTTCCAAGAGTTGTTTGGGAAGGCTGGGTAAATTACAGTGCACGTTTAAATAAAATGGCTAATTTTAATGAATGGGCCAGAAAGCTCTGCATGGTTTTAAAATGGAACATTCACCTTTGTTTGGAAGTGATATGCGGGAGAGGGGGCTGTGTGATCAATTTGTGTTTTCTTTTTATGCTGAGAGGGGTGAGGGCAGAACCTAAGTTGGAATGAGATAATTAGGGATGAGTTCAAGAACGGCATCTCTTCTGGCCCATAGAATATGGCTGTTCATGACTTAGAAACCTAGAATTTTAGAGCTAGGGAGAGCATCTTGTTAATCTCTTTATTTCACACTTGAGGAATCTGAGGCCCAACGAGGAAAAGAACTGACACAAGGTCACATAACTATCTCACTAAAAAGGGAATGACGCCTATTGGCTGAGAGAATAAGGTCCACTCTTAGCAGCTGGACTGTCATAGGGCATGTGGTTCAGTTATTTGTAAAGCATTTTCTGAGCATCTTGTATTTTTAATTAAAAAAAAAAATCTCCAGGGCTTAGCAGAGTACCTGATATGCAACAGATATTCAATTCAGTTTTGTAGAATGAGTAAAAGAATGAAAAGTACCAGTTTTTTTTTTTTTTTTTTGGTGGGGGGGAAAGAAAATAAAAAGGAAACATGATTCTTGTCCTGGAGAGGCTATGGGGACAAGATGTAATGAAAAAAACAAAACAAAACAAAACAAAACAAAAACTGAAGCACTTTGCAAGTGAGAGCAGAGTGATGCAATGTAAGTAGTTGTTTCTTAAGGAAGATGGATTTTAAAATGAAACAGGATAACCCATGCCTCCAAAACAAGCAAGACATATGCTGGTATTCAGGGGGTAGACCTGGACTTTTTCTCTGTCATGAAGCCCTCCTTGACCCACGCTGGGCAATCACTCTGGGGCAATACTCTGATTTCAGCTCTTGGTACAGGGATGGGCAGGTGACCTTGTAAGCAGGGCCAGCCACAGCACGTCCACGTTGTTTGGTACATGAACAGCAGACAGAGAGGTCTTTCTTCCTGTGGACTGTTAGTCCATAGCATATACACTCAGAGTAGTTGGTAACCTTTCCCAGCAGGCAGAGAGACGCTAAGATGATGTAAACAGATGGTCAGAAGTGAGCCAAGTGAAGGAGAAAGGAGCAGAGATGATGACTTAATTCAAGTCCTTGGACGCAGCCATGCCTTAAGTCCAGTTAGAAGAGCCAAGAAATTTCTTTTTCTGCACAAGGATTTCTGTCGCTTCTACTCAAAAAAGTTGAATACGGTTGGTAAGGAACTCTGTAGACCTATTAGGACTGGGCAGGGAAGCTGTGTGAGTTGATGAAGAAGAACGGATCGTTTGCGGAAGCCAGCGATATTGGAAAGGCCTCAGAATCTGGGGAAGCAGTTATGGATCGAGTGCTGAGTTGTGGTGGAAAGTGGGCCGTTACCTCGGGTCTTATCTGGGAACAGGAAAGGCCACCCCTCCATCCCCAGACCAAACCAATACTTTCTCTGCCCTCTGGTCCCAGTGCCTGGAAGAGCCACCACTGGAATCCACTATTTGGATTAAGCCAGATGTTCTCAAAGTGTCTTCTTCTGAATGCCACATTTAAAAGGACTGTGTGTTCAAATACATGTATTTTCTTTACTTCAGGACTTCTTAGGTTTAACTCTCCTAGTATTCTTTAAGAATCTCCAAGAGGCAGCTGGAGTTTATATTTCCTAGCTTTTTTGTTCAAAGAATGCTTTGTTTTGTTTTCCTTTGTTTGGAGGAGCCTGTCCTAAGAATATCCTTTGATGAGTCTTGGGTTAAGGCATGTTGGCCTGGAAGACCCCTGCAAAGTAACATACTGCTGGGGGAAAGTATGTTATTTTAACCTCTCTTCCTTTTACAAAGCCCTGGAGGTGCTGAGGAGAGAAGGGTGGAGCACGTGGCTGAGACCAAGGATGGAGCATTGAAGAGAAGAGGAGGAAGGAGGAGTGTGGACCAGTTCAGAAGGTAGGATGAGGGGAGTGGTGACAGCTGGGGAAAGACGAGGCCCTGAGGCTCTTGGTAACCAAGGCAGATAGGACGGGAAACCGCAATGACTCTCTTTCCTGAAGTGGGGCTGCATTCCTCTAATGCTCTTGAGTTTTGTGCCTCTAATTACCTCCTAAAAGCAAGTAAAACAGTTAATTGGGAAAGACCAAGAATTCTTTTTCTCTTTAGCACTCAATTCTAAGAAAAACTTGATCACATGACTTCTCATATAAGGGACAATGGATAACACAGTAGATGGTTTTCAACAGCGAATTCACAAAAGACACAGAAACATCCTTCATATGGCTGTTTCATCTTAGCACCTGCAAAAAGCAAAGACTTGTACAAAGTCACGGCCTTCTGTAGGAGTATCTACAGTGAACTAAGATCTGGTAGCCTGATATGTTACTGATATGAGATAGGTACTCTCCAGTCACACGGGGATGAGACAGAGGGCTCAGGGGCCCTCAATGGGGTGCTAACAAGTGAACTCAGTGGAAACCACCCATGTGCACAGACCGGGCTGTTACCTTAGTTAACTGCTACCGGAGAAAGTTGAGAAGAGGGTCCTGAGTGAAAGGTATGTGGGGCAGCATCATTTTGAAGGTAGGGGAGGAAGAGTAGGGAAAGAAGACAGGATACAGGGCTCAGATGGAGGCGGCATACAGACTCACGATGATTCAGCGAGGATGTGTCTTGGAGGCCACGGAATTAGATTCAAATGTGGGAAAAATTCTCAGAGTAGATGGCCTAAGACAGCGTTGGTACAATGAGGTCTAGCTCTGAGCCCCCAAATCAGAAATTGAAGGAACAATATACAGCCCAGGGTTGAAAATTACTGAATTTCCAAATGGAAGAGGCCACTTCCCCAACCCCATCCCCGCCACTCCCATCCCTCAGCTAAAGTGTAATTTACAAAAAACTCAAGCATAACTGAAAAATGTCAAGAAAACCAAATTTCACTGCTCACTGGTTCAAATGTTCTATGCTCTGGTTGTTCCAGAGAAAAGTGAGTAACGTGACATTCCTAGTTGCTCCAGCAGCTATTTTTGTGTGTCCCTCCCATTAAAATACTGTGTCCTTTGATTGGTTACTTTGCATACACAGTCCGACACTTGTCATCCGGGTTGGGATGGTCCTAGTCAGGTTCTCCAATTCCCTAAACTCCAATTTTATGAAACATTGCCCCAATTGCCTCAAATATTGTTTTTTTTTTTTCTCAGCATATCAGGGAATGTTTAATTCCCACAAAACCTCTGAGCTCTATTTATTTTTGATGATATTAAGCTGGCACAGAAAGGGAGATGTGGGCAGAGAAAGAGGCAAAGGGAGTTGCTCACAGTGGCTGGGATGGAGATGGGCTATCATAGAAAGATGCGAGAAAGGAGTGATGAAGGGGCCAGAGCTTGAGGGCTGGAGGAGGGCTGGGGGAAGGGCAATACTGTTTACCCTCCCAGATGAAGTCTTTGTGGAGGGGGGAGGAGAGAAATAATAGGTTTTATGGCTTCCCAACGAGAGGAACCATGCAAGATAGACTATGAGTCATGGAAAGGAATTTTGAGACCCAACCTGGTCACTTACAAAAGCCCAAATAGACAGCCATTTCTCTAAGGTCAGATAGTGGCAAAGCGAAGATTAGAGTCTGAATCTCTGGACTCCCGGGTCAGCGTCGTTTTTGCCATGCTATACAGGCAGGCTGCAAGTGTGGAGAGAGCTGTCTGGCTATGCAGAGAACTGAGCTGACTTAGAGGGGGCAGAAAAGCACAGGAGAGATTGGATATGGTTGGGAAATTTCCTCAGATCAACAGGAAGAGGACGGTGGAGGGTGTACGTAGACTGCAAACTTTTCGCAATTTGCTTCTGGTGTCTTCATGAGCTCTGGAACACCAGGAAAATACGGAGAATTCTCTACATGCAGGAGGCCTAAGAGGCAGAGTAGGCTCAGGGTGCATGAACAATGTCCCTGCTGGACCAGGCAGGCGTGCAGCTGTTCACATTTCAGGGAAAGGGCAATGATACCGATGGAATCCTTCTGCAGAGGAAGAGAAGCTCCACCTACGGTGTAAGTTACACAGTCCGGCTTCTCTACAGACAACACAAATCCGCTGTGGTCACTTGACCTCACTCTGTGGCTTCCCCCTCACGGATCTGATCCACATTTACCAACCCTCTTACAGAGGAGATGCTCTTTTCCCAGATGCCCCGGCATCTTGCCATCGCTCTCATTTGCGGACAGCTCCTGTAGGAGCCTGGGTCCCTCTCACATCTTTAGTGAGGCTCCAATGTTGCCTGGCTGGAGGGGGGAAAAGAATCTGCCCCCAAAACACCTTCCCTCCTCTCATTCTTGCTCTTCTGATCATTCAAAAAACGTCAGGTCACATGATAGGAATCTCGGAGGTCAGATGTTCACTGTTGGTTGGTCCTCTGAGGGGTCTTTAAGTTGAGAACTGCTGAAAGCCCTTGGGGCTGGAGGCTAAGGTACAATAGCAGGTATCAGAGGGACAATGACAAATGAGAATGGGGTCAAGAGAGACTGTTCAAATAAACAGCTGGATGCTTGGAAGTACAGACCGAAGACCTCAGATCTTTCTCTCTTCTGTTTCTTTTTTCTTTCCCCCAAAACAGAAGATTAAGTTTGCTGTGAACATGAGCTGATGAAAAGAATTCAAATAGTGCTTTGAATAGGACCCCAGTCAGACCCACAGGAGAGCTACAAATTGCTTTTGGAGACACCAGTCTCCCTTTACAGAAAGTTTGCATAAAGCCCACATATCTTCTTTCTATAAGGTACTAACTTGTAAATTAACCTTTAATGGTGTATAAATGATGTTCTGAAAGAACTGCTTATGCAGCTATATTTATGATCTAGAAAATTGCAAATATTTACAAGATTATAGGTGTTAATGGTCTGTCAAAAATGTTTGTATATTGTACATACATTAAACCCCGGTTTCAGACCACCCTGGTATAAAAGACCACCACTCTCTAGTCCCATATAGTGTTTCGCTTTGATTCCATATATGCCAATCCCTATAATTAGCCTGTTCCCTAATATAGATCAAGTCCACTTTATAGGGAGTTCTCCCGATAGTTTTCATTTAGTTTAAATCCAGGACCCAGGCCGCCTATGTAAACTGTTTGCTAAATGGCCTGGGATGGCCAATCGATCTTATGTCAGCCCTCGGAGGCTCCTGGGCAGTGGCCTATGAACTTGTCTGTCTTGTTTCTGAGTGGGCCCCACGGCAGCGCCTAAGTGCCCCGGGTTTGATTGCTTTCCTGAAAGAAAATTCAGCATAGACGCGTGCTTCCAGGACCCGGCCTCCACGGAGGTTCCGTCACTCGAGCCACAGGCATAACTCATTTCAAAGAGTGGCTCATTGTGACAATAGCACCTTAACCCCGATGCCTGACACCAGAAAGGACATCGGGCAAAAGGGTATGCTCTCCCTTCTCCACAATTGCTAGTCCTATAGGGACCCCTTTTTCCGAACAGTCCGTGTGACTGTCCCATAAGTGGGTGTGGCAGGAAGAAAATAAAAAAGGGTCCCAGATTGTTTTGAAATGGTTCTGCCATCCAGGTTTATTGTCTCATTTGCACATTTTCTTTAATGCCAAGCTGCGCGCACCGCCGTCTCAAGAGAGTGGGCCTCCGGAGACATTTGCCAGGGCCGGGTCTGCTTCGCAGGAATTCAGAGAGCAAGCTTCTTTTCCAACGTTAGAAAAAGAGCAGCCTTCCCGCCTACTCTGATAAAAACATGCAGGAATATGTCCTGATGTGAGAAGATTAACTTCTGAATTTTCATATCGCTCCTCAAGTAACCCCTCCTTCCCCAGCCTCCGCTGCACCATCCTGCCCTCAAAAACACGGCAGGGAAATGATCAAGTCAATTTCCCCTTCAGCCTGCTAATGATCCCTGACGACACACACTTCATTTTCTTGAAAAATAGGTGTTTGGGTGGCTGCGACGGATCGAAGCCACTGAAGTCTATACAGAGGTTCTAGATGGAGCTGGCAGGATGGCTCCGGGCTCAAATGAGGAGCAGAACGGCCCGAGTGAAGGGGAGAGGCTCTAAGGAACTGGGGACTCTGTGCTGGGGAGAGTGATCCCCCTGGTTCCCTCCAGCCTCTCTCTGAGATGATTCTCAGAGCTACCCAGTCTCTCCACCTGCCTAGTCTCTGGGAAAGATTTGCTCAGATGAGATTAGGATGCTTGGATGGCTCAGTCCTATAGAATGCCACTTCTCTACAGTAAAATGCCTGTCAGACTCGTTAGGCTAATGATTTCCGACCTGGAATCCTGGCCCTTTGGGGACCCAAGTGGCAAGAAACGGGCTCCTCAGAGATAGTCCCAATATGTCAGAAATATCCACTGGAGTTACAGAACTAACTGGGTTCAGACCACACAGTAGAGCTAAAACCTCTTTAACTCAGATTCTATCAGCTCAATGTGTCTGTGCTGGTTCTCCTACAATTGCAGTTTTTGACTAATGACAAAATGAGGAAATCAGTTCTCTATAACTGTATCCTTCAAAATAGGGACTCTGAACAATGGAATACCACTCAGCCATAAAAAAGAATGAAATCACGCCATTTGCAGCAACACAGATGGACCTAGAGATTATCATACTAAGTGAAGTCAGTCAGACATACAAAGACAAATATATCATATCACTTATATGTGGAATCTAAAAAAATGACACAAATAAACTTATTTACAAAACAGAAACAGACTCACAGACACAGAAAACAAACTTATGGTTACCAAAGGGGAAGGGGGTGGGAGAGGGATAAATTAGGAACTGGAGATTAACAGATACCAACTACTACATACAGAATAGATAAACAGCAAGGTCCTACTGTATAGCACAGGGAACTCTATTCAATGTCTTTTAATGATCTATAATGAAAAAGAATATGAAAAAAATATACATATAACTGAATCACTATGCTGTACACCAGAAATGAACACAACAATGTAAATCAACTATACTTCAATTAAAAAAAAGAACAAAATATGGACTCTGGGAGGAAAGGAAGATAAGAAGGTACAGGGAGGTGAAAAGTAAGGACCCCACAGGTTTAGGGGGTCCCCCTGTGGGCTGGAGCACCAAGCCACCCCTTGTTTTACTCAGATGCCAAATAAGGAAACTGAAAAGTAAACATAAGATCTGATCCCAATCAGGGACAGATTCCAACCTCTGTTCTATGGGCTCTTCTGTTTATTTAGGGAAACAAATGGCTGAACAGCCAAATATATTATCTTTGCATGCTCTCACAAGAGAGTTAGGAGTAAGTCAGCCTTTTTCTCTTACTCAGGAAGTGATCCCCTTTAAGACAGAAGCTTAAAATGAGGAAGCGATCGGGCACCGGGCAGGTGAGGCTGGACCCTGGCTGGGCGCTGAAGAGTCACGCAGACAGCCATGCATCTATTCTGCCTGGTGAGAGCGGCGAGGCCTGGGAGGAATTCATCAATTGTTTCAAACTTTTTTTTTTTTTTTTTTAAAACGTTATGGGTTTGGCAAAACCCCAGACATACTTTACCAAGTGCTTTTTTCCTTCATATTTTAATCCCATGTGTATTTCAAATGCAATCCGTATGTTACTGATTCATTTACACTTAACTCATCAAGAATGTTGGTTGGGATGAATTAGTTGATTCCCAGAGAGGTTAAGAACCTTTTCCTCGCCCCACCCATTTGCCAAATGCAGTTCAAAGTCAATCTGCACCCCTGCCGGCCCTACCACCACCATCAATTTTTAATAACATTAGAAAGGCATTTCTAAGGAGCACTAAATTTGGGGAAATTCTTCTTTCCACTCTCCCTCATTTAAAAATCCTTGTGTATTTTAGGGGAAATCTAATCCATATGCTTTTGATTCACTTACACTTAAATCATTAAAATGTTGTTTTGAACAGCCCCTTGGTGAACAGAAATGAGCATGGGCCTCTTTTATTATTATTTCATCAAGCTCTTTTCTGCAAAACAGGAAGTCACACTGGGAAAGTTGAATATCCAAAAGTTTAAATTGGGTATGATAATTTTGAGGTCACCATGTTTCCGATGAATCTGTTTTTGGCTATCCTCACATGAAACCGACTACAGCCCTCTGCTTGAAGGACAGATGTATGATCATAATTGCGCATAATGAGCTACATTGCCTCAGAGAGTCAGTTACCTCCTTCAGGTAATTTTAATGGAGTGTGTGCGCGTGCGCGCGTGTGATAATGAATCCTTTGGACGCTAAATGTACCTGGGAAGATGGGACTGAAAATGGAACTGCATGCTGAGAAACGGGAGAGAATCGACATGGAATGGTTTACACGTTTCCACAAGCGTTAATGGGAAGCAGACGGCATATAATCTTAACTAGTTCTAGTTAAAGACTAGTTAAGGTCATTGCACCAGTGTCATCTCGCTCACAGACAAACCAGAGGGCCAAATTGTTACTGCCTTCTTGTTCTCGCTCCCGTGTGACAATATAGACCAGTGGACTTGACTCTCTAAATCCTTTTTGTCTTCCTTCCCTGAATCCCATGATATAAATTATACTGGAAACACTTACCTACTCTAAGCTTTTCATTTGACAGAGGTGGAGACAGATGTCCAAGCGTTAGTGACAGAACTGGAATTAGGACATTGAAAATTTGACTCCTGAAATCGAACTGTAGCACGGTGGTTAAAAATGAGGACTTGTGAAGTGTGTTGGAACACTGGCTCCGCCACTCAATGGTTGGTGATTTGAGAACTGTTATTTAACTTTGCTATGTCTTTCTTCCTGCATAAATGGGCACTGTAATCGTACCTAAACTATAAAGCTGTTGTGAAGATTACAATGGTATCTAGATGTAATAACACTTGAATCAGAGTTGATGTTCTTTCTACTCCTTTCTACAGTTACTCTACATCACTAATAGTTTGGAAATTTCACTAAGGCAAAGGAATGTGCCTACCATTTTATGAATAAAGAGACCAGGGTAGTTGCAGTGACCTAGATAATCTGTGCATGTTCTAAAGTCCTCTCTCTATACCAGCCCTTTAATCCAAATCCTGCCCAATGATGGACGGGCTCTGTGCAGCCCCAGCTCTGCAACAGAAAGCAAATGGGTGGGGTCAGCACCTTCCTGACAGGGACCTCTGAACAAAACCCTCACATCCTGTGGCAATAAATGTAAAAGCAAAATGAGCCAATTTAGAGGGGAAAAATAGCATGACAGCAAATCAATCAATAATGTTGTTACTCTTTTCACATCTCCAGCCTAGTGTTATTTTTGAAATATGATTTTAAAGCCATAGTTGGGCATTATCATTTCTACCTTGGGCCATGAGTCGTCAAAGTTCCTAAAAGTTTATCGATCAGGTAAAGCCGTCTGAATCCCATTAGAACTGTGAGATGGGAATTTCACAGCAAATCAAAACACTGTATCAGATACACATTACTATATATAAAATAGATAAACAACAAGGACCTACTGTATAGCAAAGGGAACTATAGTCAATTTCTTGTAATGGAAAAGAATCTGAAAAAAGAAATATATTTATGTATGTTTATGTATAACTGAATTACTTTGCTGTACACCTGAAACTAACATTGTAAACTGACTATACTTCAATAAAAAGTAAGAATTAAAGAAAAAAACACCATCACCTTAATAAAATCAGTACATGCAAGTGGACACTGAGTCAAGGATGGGTTAAATTTGTAAGCTCTTACCCAGCTCTTTGTATTCTCGCTAAAATTCTAAACTTCCAGAAGAGACTTTAAGTAGCGACATTCTCAGTCTGCTACAGAAGCTAGTGTTGGTTCTAGATTTTTTTGTATCTCTTAGATTGAGGAGTTTCCAGGGTAGCATTTGAACAGGGATAGGGTAAGAGGCTGACAAAAGGGCTCCTGGAAGTAGGGGTTGATGGGATGCAAGACAGGTAAGCTAACCAGTGCGTGTTTCCTCTTTGATTCCAAAATCCCCTCCCGGAGCTTTGAATGCTGCTGGAGAAAACCCACGGCGACCTGTTTTCTAGAGTCCGGGTGACACATCCTTTAATATTCATTTCTTAAATTGCCCAAAAGAAGCTGTGACTCTGCCTCTTTCCATGGTGCCAAACATCTGGCAAGGTTGGGGGAGGGAATCCCCCAAAGAGTCACCACGTCCTCATTTGCTTGTGGCCTGGAGGGTCGGCGACTGTGAGCAAACTGGCAAGGTTTCTGAAGAGGACATCGTCCCTGGAGAGAGGCTGAGAGCCCAAGTGGAGGGTTTTACACACACTTGGAAAATGCTCCCCACCGTGTCATCGGGGTGTCCACAAGCTCTGCGCCTGTGGGATTGACCCTCTTTTTCCAGAGCCGAGAGCAAGAGAGAGACTGTTCATGTTTTAAGGGCCAGTGAATAAAATCAGTTGTGTAGCACATGGCATTAATGCCACCCTATTGTTTAGAGCTACATCTGCAGCCACAGGGAAGGAAGAGATGAATCCCCAAGGTCCTTATCAGCTCCAGGATTCAAGTGCCATCTTCTCCTTGTAGAGAAATGACATCTGTACCATCATCGTCACCATCATCATCACCGCCACCACTACCACCACCACCACCAACATAAAGGTAAGTGAATTCTTACTATACCTGGGCACCAAACCAAGCCTTTAAGTTTTCATTTCATTTAATCTATAGCAACCCTTGAAGTTGGTGCCATCACAATCTCCTGTTTATCAATCAGGAACCTAAGGTTAAGTGAGTCAACCAGACCACCAAGATAGGAAGTGACAGATCTAGGACTTGACCTCAAAGCCTCTGGCGTTGGTCAGTATGCAGTTAGGTAATCCAGGCCTAGCCTGGATGAATAAATGAATGAATGAATAAACAAACAAAAAATTACAAAGGCCCATTCTGACTTAACTCACTTTGGTGACTGCTGATAATCTTGGAAGATGATATTGTTTGGCAAAAGGGCTAGACTTAAGTTTCAATTCCAAATTTGTCTCTTTGTAGACATATAGCCTTAAGTAGGTAATTATGTCTCTGGGCTTAATTTTGTATCTGTAAAATAGGGGTGAAGTTAACCACTCTGTGGAGTTGTTATTAATGTTCTTACATCCAATATATAACGTGTCTGATTCATAGATGGTCCCTAAAACATGTTACATGTATTTCAAAACATCTTAAATGTTTATATTAATTGATAATTTCATGTGGCCTAAAACGATCCCTCCAGAAAAGAAACCTGGACAGGTGGCAGTCAAGCGAAGCCGGCCTCATCTTGTGTCCTCTCCCCTCACCATCCTTAAACCTTCAGAATGACCCCTTCCTTCTAATCTGTACTCCTGTTCTCAGCCTCAACTGATAAAAAAGCAAACCTGATGAATTCCAGCTTCCTTTCATAAGGGAAGGCTTGTGTCTGCCAAGAGGGAAATGGCCAAATTCTGAGAGACTAGAAGAAGTATCACATTTTAAAAATTTTGTAATCTGCTGGTAACTATTTCCTTCCAAGCTCATAAATCATGGATTAAAAATCAGTGCTTCTCTACACCCCAAGAAAATGGCTGGACTTGAGAATTTGGAGATGTTTTCATTCATCTTTTCTAACTCCTGGCAGGCTGCTCTCAGACTAAGTCTCGCCAATTCAGAACGGACAGTCTCAACTTGTGACACGTTCCTTCTTTAGGCAGCATTTTTAATCTACTAATTCTTCTCCAGAGTGAATTTGCAGCTCTGACATAAGTTTCTGGTATTAGACTATGGAGCCTTAACCAGTAATGAGAAAATATAACCAAGGCACTCAAAATGTTTTAGACTTGATTGCCTTGAATATCTAAAATTTAACAAGCCTGTGTAAAAGCTGTGTGATATACAATAGTCCAGGGAAAAGTTGACCCATTTACAAAGCACGATTGGATTACACTTACCACACTGACACTCTTGCTTTGTAAACAGGCTACTTTTTCACTGGGGTAACCTACAGATTAAATTTCCATTAAAAATTAGCCACTTCTAAATTGATACAATTAATCTGGACTTCTTGGGGGTACCAAGGAAAGGATGGAAATGCACTTCTCTTTTTACAAGTCTGCTTCTCACAAGGAGTATCCCCTTCTGCACAGCCTGAACGTAAAGGGAGTAGTGAGCGTCATTTGCTGGGGCAAATGCCTGTATTGGTGGATTGTGTTGGCAGAGAGAGCTGAATCCTACCTCCCAGGCGTTTGGGGCTGTGCTATGACTCAGAAGCAGAAAGGCTGAGAAAAGCTGGACTTACTTCCCATCTCCTCTACCCTCTCTGTACCTAAAGGCATCAAAGGTCTTTCCAGTACATTCCACAGTTTTAAGCTTAAGGATTGTAGAGACACAACCACCAGGTGTGACCAGCTGTCTCCACCAAAACACCATCAATGCAGGGCTGGCACAGAAGAAAATCACTGAATCAGATGACTATGGTCAAGGGGAGGCTAGAACCCACAACTTACTCTCCCCTTCCTGGCTTCCTCTCTGCCCTCATTCCTTCCTGTGAGCATTCATTGCCTTTTACTGTTCACTTTTCCTCTTCCTGGCCCTCTCTGACTGTAGTCATTTAAGCCTTAGTGTTGACGGATTTCAGAGGCAGGATGGGTCTGGTGGCAGGAGGCAGGATGGACAGAGAGTGAGGAAGGAGCAGGATCCCTTGTGTCCGAGAGCTGCCCTGTATTTGCAGCCAGAGCCATACGGTCCGGATTCCTTTCTGCCAGAACACTGGTCCCCAGCCCTTTCATTGGTCTCCTTCCTCATCATCTTTTCTCCCCACTTCCCGGATACCAGGGACCTGAGTCTCATGTTCTCAGTGTCCTCTTTTTACCTCTGTCTTTGTCTTGTGAGAGTTCTCCCTGCAGAGGCTCTGAGACGTGTGGTCTGGGGTGCAGCCTGGACATCAGGCTTTTGCATAGCTCCCCTGGTGATTCTGATGTGCAGGGGGTGCTGAAGCTCTTTTGGGGGAGTCTCCATTATGAGGTCCCACAGGGGTGTTAGGGACATCAGACTGTGTGCCGTCCAGAGGAAAACCGATACCAAAGCTGGAACCGTGGGAAAGGAATTACTTGCAAGCTCTGACTGTGGAGAAGTGTAATGGCTCATGTGAGCTGATTCACAGGCTCAGCTAACCACCTCAGCATAATGGTACCCACAGACAATGTAGTAAGAGCAGATCTGGTGTAACATTCATTTGATAAAAATGCTAACTTCTTTTTTTAATTGAAACATAATCGATGTACACTACTATGTTAGTTTCAGTTCTACCACACAGTGCTTTGACATTTGCATACATTAATGAAATGACCACCACAATAAAAAGTCTAGTAACCATCCGTCCCCACAAAGTAATTACAGTATTATAGACTGTATTCCATATGCTGCATGTTATATCACTGTAATTTATTTATCACATAACTGGAAGTTTGTACCTTTTAATTTCCTTCACTAATTTTGCCCATCCCCCGACTCCCTTTCCCTCTGGGAACCACCTGTGTGTTCTCTGTATCTATTAAGACTGTTTTTCTTTCATTTCATTTGTTGTTTTTTAGGTTCCACATATAAGTGAAATCATATGGTATTTGTCTTTGTCTGACTTATTTCACTTAGCATAATACCCTCTAGATCCATCCCTGTTGTTTCAAATGGCAAGATTTCTTTTTTATGGCTGAGTAATATTTCACTGTCTATATCTATTACATCTTCCATATCCTTTATCTATCAATGGACACTTAGGTTGCTTCCATATCTTGGCTTTTCTAAATAATGCTGCAGAGAAATGTCTGTATAAAATTTCTTTCATCTGCAGCATTGGGAACACATACATTTTGTGTATGGGAACAAGCCTATTTTTACTTTGTGAAAGGTTTTCACTTACACTGTCTTTTAGAGCATAGAGCTTCACTTAACGTGAAAGTTCCTCTAGGAAGGAACACAGGGATGCATTTAACTTTTTGAATGAGTGTTTTAGTTTTCTTTGGGTGAATACCCCAAAGTGCTAATTTTGTCTCCTTAACACACATGCTCCTGTTGGCCATGGAGCACTGTCTCACACTGATCATCTTTAAATTAATGAAAACATTCACACCTTGCACTCTCATACATATTGGAGTGCCTCAAATACTATAAATTCCCAATTACCTGTGCTCCTGGTGTGGAAGGGACAGTGGTTTAGAAATCCTAATATGCTGAAGAATTATTATTTTTTGGTCTTTATTCCTCTGAACACTTTCTGGCACATGTTCTGGTGAAACACTTTAATTTTCATAACAGACGACTGATCCAGTATTAGAAAAATGTTCAGCAATACTGCATATCTGTTCTCCAAGATACTCAGTTCTTGACAAAACGTATAATCTTTATAACCTTAAAGTTCCATTGCTCAGTCCTTAATTAAAATTATCCGACATACATCTCAAAAATTTTCTCCTAGTAGAAATAAAAGCAAGAATAAACAAATGGGACCTAATGAAACTTACAAGCTTCTGCACAGCAAAGGAAACCATAAGTAAAACAAAAAGACAACCTACGGAATGGGAGAAAATTTTTGCAAATGAAACCGACAAAGGCTTGATCTCCAGAATATATAAGCAGCTCATACGACTCAATAAGAAAAAAAATAAACAACCCAATCCAAAAATGGGCAGAAGACCTAAACAAGCAATTCTCCAAGGAAGACATACAAATGATCAAAAGGCACATGAAAAAATGCTCAATATCACTATCAGAGAAATGCAAATCAAAACTACAATGAGGTATCGCCTCACACCAGTCAGAATGGCCGTCATTCAAAAATCCACAAATGACAAATGCTGGAGAGGCTGTGGAGAAAGGGGAACCCTCTGACACTGCTGGTGGGAATGCAGTTTGGTGCAGCCACTGTGGAAAGCAGTGTGGAGATTCCTCAAAAGACTAGGAATAGACTTACCGTATGACCCAGGAATCCCACTCCTGGGCTTATATCCAGAAGGAACCCTACTTCAGGATGACATCTGCACCCCAATGTTCACAGCAGCACTATTTACAATAGCCAAGACATGGAGACAGCCTAAATGTCCATCAACAGGTGACCGGATAAAGAAGAGGTGGTATATTTATACAATGGAATACTACTCAGCCATAAAAACCAACAACATAATGCCATTTGCAGCAACATGGGTGCTCCTGGAGAATGTCATTCTAAGTGAAGTAAGCCAGAAAGAGAAAGAAAAATACCATATGAGATCGCTCATATGTGGAATCTAAAAAACAAAAACAAAAACAAACAAACAAACAAACAAAGCATAAATACAGGACAGAAATAGACTCATAGACATAGAATATAGACTTGTGGTTGCCAAGGGGGTGGAGGGTGGGAAGGGATAGACTGGGATTTCAAAATTGTAGAATAGATAAACAAGATTATACTGTATAGCACAGGGAATCACAGAGGAAAAAATGTGATAATGAGTGTGTGTATGTCCATATATGACTGAAAAATTGTGCTGAACACTGGAATTTGACACAACATTGTAAAATGATTATAAATCAATAAAAAATGTTTAAAAAAAACAACTCAGTTTGAAGTAACCATGTTCAATGGGGCTTGCCCAGAAGATGTGAAGATAGCAGATAAATGCTCAGAATAGTCTGGGCACATGGTGAGTGCCCAATCAAGGTGAATTGTTTATTATTCTTCTAGGGAGTCTAAATGCTATCCCTGGATGAAGCCAGACCCTCAGTGAGCTGTATACCTGGACCACAGCATCCTGGCCTCGTGTCTAGATGCTTTCACTGTCCTGGGCATTGCATTCCCCCTGGCCCGCATCAGTAGTGTTTCAGGAGCCAGCCTGTTGAAATTTATTACTGAATTCCTAGAGCAAGGCATTTTTCTGAGAACCCACAAGAGAAATTTCATTGAAGACTCAAGGCCAGGAGCCTATTTCTCCTGGGAATCAAGACACTTTTTTTTGGATATAAAGAACTTTAAAGGCCACTTTTAGGTTTATAGAAAAATTGAGAGGAAGGTACAGAGATTTCTCATACACCCTCTCCCCCCACACATGCGTAGACTCCCCCATTACCAACCTCCCTAACCAGGGTAGTACGTTTGTTACAATCAATGGGCCTGCACTGACCCATCAGAATTACCCAAAGCCCATAGTTTACATTAGGGTTCATTCTTGGTGTTACGTATTCTGTGGGTTTGGACACATCCACAGTCCCATGTATCCATCATCATAATCTCATACAGAGTATTTCACTGCCCTAAAAATCCCCTGTGCTTCCACTAGTCATCCCGTCCCCCTCCCAGGCTACTGGCAAACTTCAATCTTTTGACTGTCTCCATAGTTTTGCCTTTTCCAGAATGTCATATAGTTGGAATAACAGAGTATGTAGCCTTTGAAGATTTTAGATTGTTTTTATCTGATGCCTATCGTGAATGCTGTTTCTGACCTTACTTGGCTGCCAGGAAGTACAGCATTAATTGGTGACCCATTTTTAGCGGCCGTGTGGAACCTTATGGGTGCACTTCATCTACTAAAGTAACCCCTTGTTTCACCTAATTTTTCTCACTTCCTCTCTCTCACTCCAAATTCCCTCAGTTATTACTGTTTATCCTACTAACACTGTATGCATTTCAAATTAAAAAAAAATAATAAAACCTTTCAAGAAGGGGAAGGAAAGTAAACAAGCAAGCAGATAAATGCAGTTGACCTAGGAGAGAGTACATATAAATAATCCTTTTGCAGATTTACTGCCCTAAGTTTTTCTTTAGTGAAAAGAACATAATCACAAGAGTTCCAGCCTTGGTTCCATCATTGGTGAGCTGTGTAACTTTAGAGAAGCCAGTTTATCCTATAGCCCTTCTGTTTCTCTACCTGTAAAGAAGTGGAAAGCTCCCATATCAAAGGAGACCAATTAAGTGGATATTTTTTAAAAGCCCCCTGCAGTGGTGACATCCTTGTATGTATAAAGGAGTTGGCATTCTCGTTGAACATCTCTCATCAACCCATGAAGGTAGGAATGACTGATGGAAGGCAGCTCAGGAGCCTGTGTTCTGTGATTATGCCACAGAGCATAATAAAAGTCACAACGAAATACCTGACAGCTAATTGCCTTGAGCCAACTCGCTACCTTCCCTCAAGGAGTTTATGATCTAATGGGTATCCCTGAAATTCATTCTGAACATCCCAGGGTGCATGTGGTAAGCATTTAGCAACTATTTGGTCAGTAAATAAATGGATGGATGAATGAATGAACCAGTAAACTCTCCAATAGCTTCTCAAATTCTGGAACTTTTTCCTTTTGAGTAATTTTTATTTCATTTATTAAAATGGCACCTATGTTCATAATGATTCCTACATTCATACAAAAGGTATTCAGTAGACAAATTATTCCTGATGTGCATGTAGATTCCTAGTCCCCTTATAACTGTGTGATACATCGACCCTCTCACTCCTCAACCCCAGAAGCAGGGAACTGCTTCTAAAGATTTATGATGATAGTTCAGGAAAAAAATCTTTCCAGTTATTTTTCTTAATTATCACCTAAACATCTATCTATTCGTGTTATCACAATCAAAATTGAGTTGTTAGGAAAATTTTATGGTTTAAAAAAAAAACCTGTTATTTTTACTGATAACTGTTTGACAAAGAATTCTTTCGTTTGTTTATTTCTGAGGGAATGCTTCAGATCCTTTATTATATCTTCAAAGGGGCCCATAACTCAATACAGAAGAAGTATAAACTATGGATTTAGAGACAGATTTGTAAGTCAACTAAAGCATCTGAATAGGACGTCTCGGCTTTCATGGTGGAAGCTCTCCTCACTCCTTACTTCATTTTTCTATTTTTATCTTTCTCCATTTTATTTTAATTTTCTTTGGTGGGGGAGGTGATTAGGTTTATTTATTTATTTTGCTAATGGAGCTGCTGGAGACTGAACCCAGGACCTCATGCGTGCTAGGCATATGCTCTGCCACTGGGATCTACTCTTCCCCATTTTTCTATCTTTAGGTTCTTAATGCTCATGTGCCAGGAAACTTTTGTATGGACCCACAAGATCTCTTTCTACAAAAGTTAGAGGAGTATTGGTTATTTATTTTTTTTCTTTTAATTCTCCTGACAGAATGTATATTCCATGTTACTTTCAAACTTCATCTGGAGTGGGAGTTACAATAAAGGAGATGAGGTCAACTAGACACCTTTAGCATCAAAACAATAAGTGGAAATGAACACTATGCAGTTCTGAGATGCATGCCCAATCTGAAAATTTGGACATTGAAGTGGAAACTTTTTGGGCCACAAGAGATCTACATTCTCTGCTAATTGCAAACAAAAGTCTTTGCTGATAGAAATGCAACTAAGTCAAATGCTGGCTTAACTAGAATGAAAACTGCCCTAGAAACAGAGGCTTCACCTTAAAAAAAAAATCACCTATCTCTCCTTTCATAAAATTTCATTTATTACTTTATTCCCTAAGCCACAGAATGTGCTTTTAGGAGCATCTCTTATAAGTTACAGTTGAAACATTATTTTTCATCATTGCAAAGCTATGCAAAGCTCCCATATCAAAGGAGACCAATTAAAAATACTGAGTAAACAGAATTCAGTTTTATTTGGAGAAAAATGACCCATCTTTTTTCATTAACAAGACTATCTTTTTTTATTAACAAGATTGTATATGGCTCTTGTTGTAAGCAGCTCCAATTTTTTTTTTTTTTGGAAGGAGGTGAAATATAAATACATTCAACAAATAAAATGATATGTCAGATTTAGTTTGCCCTCCAATTTTCCTGCATGGCAAAAATTGTTCAAATTGTTTAAAAGTAATAAAATTTCAAGTGATTAACAATGATGGCTGCACTATTTTAGATACATGCTGATACACAGTTGTTTATTGCATTCAGAAGAAACCCAGGCATATTATATACCCTAATCAACTGTTGACTTGCTGAAGCCAAACAGCTTAGCTCTGGAGGGCGTGCTTTCTCCTTTCATTTGAGAAGAGCTGTAATGTGACATATCAATCTAGTTTGTGTGGCCTATTCCAACTGGATGCCTTATGAAAAAATACTCCATGGGCAGAAATTGGTATTAATTTATTCAAATAGTAATACCAAGCTCCTTTGATTCACAACAAAAAAATTATGTTTATATTTATGAACAGAAACATATCAAATTAAAGAATAAGTTCTTGGCAAGTGTGCTGTCACTTTCCATTCCTGGGCCCATGGCAGACATAACTAATCAACTCTGACATTCTTTTTCATGAGTTGGGACTTGGCTTCAAGAGCATGTGAACTACTGTTTCAATGGATTGTAGTTCACCTGTAAGATGAAACCTATTTGCCTTACATTTTGAAGCAGGCCTAAAGAACACTGGATTCTAAATAAAGAGTAAAACTGAGTTTTTTGAACCTTAAATTTTTAAAGGAAAAAGAGAATGGCAGATCCTGTTATCCTTTCTGTTTTTTTTTTTTTTTTTTTTTTTTGTGAGAGAACGGGCCTTCTATTCCTATGGAGGCGTTCGGGGAGGCAAGGTTGTTGAGGGGATGTCGAATCTCCTAACCCTTGTTTCAACCATTGTATAAATAGATATAGTAAATTATTTCACAGAAGCTTCCTTCTTCTCCTTAGAAAAAATGCCAACAACGGTATAGCAGAAAATCCAGACATACTGGAGGCTGCCCCAGTGATTCAATCTCAGAAAGTGCTTGTGGGACTACTGGCTTTCCATAGGGGAAAGAGTAAAACCCCTATTCTAACTGATCTCCACGTGAAAAGCCAGCAGACCCACCTCCCTTACTGAACAGTCCGCCTTCCCCATTGAAGTCTCATGACCACCTCCTTGCCTTACCATTTTTGGGATCTTGATCCTATTGAGTATCAGTGTATCCATCCCTGTGGCAGTACGTACTCTCTGAATGACTGCAACTTTATAAGTCTAGGTATCTGTTCACAGCAAGTTTGCCCAACTCCTGTCCCTTTTCAGGATTGGCTTGGCTATGCTAGGACTTTTGTTCTTCTGTACAAAGTCTAGAATCAATTTGTCAAGTTCAACTGTTAATAAGCCTGTTGGTATTCTGACTGGGTTTCCTTTTCATTTACAGATTAGGAGATAACTGACATTTTTATACTCTGAGCCTTTCTGTGCACAAACATGATACATCTGGCCATTCATCGGATCTACTCTTTATTTCCTTTGGCAACATTTCCTTGTGAAAATCTCAGAGTGAAGATGATCTTAGCTTCAAGTGACTTACACGCCCAAATACAGGAGATGTTCTGGCCAGACTGTCGGCCACTTGGGAGTGTCCAGCTGCATTCCATGCTGTTCCCAATGGCAGGGCTCCCCTCACTGCATTCCTGTCTCCCTTGGTCCTAGTCTCCCAGTGGGATTAAGTTCCAAATGTCCACATGTTAACTTGCTTAATAAAACATCTTTTTGTCTTCCCTTCTCTGCCCCGCTTCCTCTCTCTTCCTCACTTTCCTGAGATCACCTCCTAATAAACCACATGTACTTTCATCCTTGCCTCAGGCTCTGCTTCTGGGGAAGCCCTGACAATTACTACATAGACTTCCACGCCAAATGTAATAAAACCTAAGGGCAAAGACATTCCACCTGTGGTAACCTTCAGGTAGGGTCATTCAGGGAAAGAGCACAGTCTTTGGGTCTAATAGATGCTTGAATTCCAGCTTCCTGATTTTTTTTTTTTTTAACTGCGTGGCTTCAATAAACCTCTCTCTCCCAACATGAAAATAGCAACTTAAGCCTCATAATGTTGTTCTGATTATTGAATGACACATTAAATTTTATATATATTCAACAAATATTTATTTCTCCAGGCATCATTCAGAGAAGGCATGTGGCTACGTAGCTGGCACAGAGTGGTGTACAGGAAATGGAAACAATGGCTACTGCTATACACTGATGAGTGAGTGGCCAAGCCAATCTTGGAGAACTTGTGACAAATAGATTCTTGGCAGTAGGGACATGCATCTGTCATAGGTGTTTGCACACGGGCACCTTGTGCTCTGCATAGTGGGGTGAGCCTTTGAAGATAGACAGACCTAAGTTCAAATACCCAGCGTATTAGCTGAATGACTTTGTCAGCTTCTCTGGGACTATCTTTGGGAGATGATCATGATGCCTACTGAAGGGACTTTGGTGAGGAGCAAAGGAGATAAGGAACTTAAAGGCCAGGCATTCAGCCTTGTCACTTTTTAGATCTCTTGTCCTGAGCATCTCCTGGATCCTGTCTACTGAGTACATGACATCACTTTCTCCTGACGTAACACATCACATCCAAAGGCATTTAGACAAGCCCAATTTGTGGGCGCTCTTCTGTCCAATTCTCCAGAACTGACAGTAGTTAAAACAGAAGATGGCTTTTTATACATTTGATAGAGGCAACAAGCAGCACCCTGCTACCCATTATCTAAGAATTTTTTTAGAATGTAGCTTTAAAGACAACATGAGGCCATGTTTGAAGGCAGGAGGATCTAACAATTCTACTCAGTCTTAATACGCAATCTTAAGAAGATAATTAATTGTGGAAGAAAGAATATGGGTTTTAAAATCAGGTGAACTTGATTTTAATTCCAGTTCTGCCATATTCTAGGTACCTGTGATCTTGGGCAGAATGCTTCAGAGCTGACCTTCCGTTTCTTCAGTAAAATGCTGAAATAATCCCATTGTGCAGTGCTGTTAATAAGATTAAGTCAAGTAATCAGGAAAATAATGTGTATAAATGCTCACTTTAGTCCCTGGCACACAAACAAGACACAGTAACAGTAAGTGCACAGACATAGAAAACAGACTTATGGTTACCGGGGGGGCGGGGGGGGGGGAAGGGGTGGGAAGAAATAAACTGAGAGTTTAGGATTTGCAGATACACACTCCTATACACAAAAGAGCTAAAGAACAAGGACCTGATGTACAGCATGGAGAATTATTTTCAATAGCTTGTAATAACCTATAACAAAAAAGAATATATACGTGTATGTATAACTGAATCACTGTGCTGTATACCGGAAACTAACACACCATTAATTGACTATATTTCAATTAAAAAACAAAGCAAAACAATGCATGGTAATAACTGCTACTAGGTAGCTAGCGTATAAGCTGAAATACTTTACTTAAGCTTTGTTTCTTTTTACTTAGGGTTGTTAGTCTAAGGTATAAAATATATGTAGGAAACCTGTCTTACTTCTGATATCTGTGGTTCTCAACTTTTATAAATTTAACTTTCAAACCACCTGCATTTCTGTAAAGTATATATTAAAAATCCCTAAATCCCTTTTCCCTACCAAATTCAGACTTGGTCCACTTGGTCCTCATCAAATGGCCATGTCAAGTGTTCATTATGCGGTGCTGCTCGACAACCAGGTTCCGCAGTAATGTCATCACTGCAAAGCAGCCTGTATTTGTCAATTATCTGAGTAGTTTACTGTATTCTTGCTTGTTATTTTATAAATACGAATGGAAAAATTATAGATATGATTCTAGTGACAAGCATAGTTTAAGAAGGTAACCATTCTACCTGTAGAAAGTGGCAGACCTGTTACCCTGGTTTGACGTTCTATTGACTCAAGGTGGTTAACCACATATTCTAAAGTGAAAAAAATGAAACAGCACTTTGGAATGTCTAATTGATGCTTGAAGCTTATGCCTAAAGACAAGACGTAGTAGGAGTTTTATAACATTCTTAAGGTCTCTGAATGGAAGCTCTCTTATAATGTGTATGACTACCCGTTGACCTTCACATATTACTAGACTTCAGCATTTTTAGTGATGTATATATCAATAGGAAACCGTTTACATTTCTAAAAGTCTAATTGAAAATGCAAAGTTTCCTTTTCTCTTCAGGGGCTTATAACAACTCACATAGTAATGGTGAACATGTCAGTACAAAGTTCTGACTGGCAGTTTCCCAGTTTGGTTCATAAATATTGTAACATGTATTATTAATTAACTATTTGTTTAATGCACTACATTCTTCAAAGCCTGAGCTGCACCAGGGAAAAAATGCAAAAGGGGTTTGTAGAGAAAATAATGAGAAAAGGTTGGAAATCAAATAGGTCCAACAAACATAGCTGGGCAACTTTGTAACTTGAGCTGCAGCCATTAACTGGAGCTGCAGAGATGGGTCGGGGCTGACTGGTGTTATTATGTCTTTGCAGGGACTTGGTCTCTTTGACATTCATTTCTTTGAGGCAGAACAGATTAAAGATCTCTCAGTTCAGTCCTCACCAAAGCTTCTGCCCATGATGCCATGAGCGAGGTAGGTTTGCTCCAAACATACAAATTAGGAAGCAGACCCCTATCAGGGTAGCCTACATCTCAAGTTATATTTCCAACACAGTTTGCAATCACCTTGCAGCTACTACTGATTTTCCCCTTATCTGATTAGAGGTGGTGGGGGTTTGGGATCTAGAAAGGAGCAACACTGATTACAGATGCCTCTTTTGGGGGTGAATAATGTATTCTTTTTCAAAGTGATGCTATCTTGACAGGCAGGACCATTTTAACCTGATTCAGGGGAAGAGACCCATCTGCTTTTTTCTCTCTGACCTTTTAGTAGGTTGATGTTGCCTGTCTTCTCTTTTAATAAACTGCAATACAGCTCTCCTATAAAAGAATCCATAAAACGTGACTTAGTGCTGTAGCAAAACTATAAAAACCAATTACCAGCATAGCTCCTGCAGGTCTGTGTTGAAATTTCAGAATAAAATTAGGATTCTCTAGTTTCCTTGGAGAATTGCTTTTCTCTTGATAGTGTCTCTCAGCCCCTACTTCTATTTAGTCTTCATTTTAATGACATAATTAAAATGGACTAGAAAGTGTTCTCCTTTAAAATACTGTAAATAAAATCATCTCTTTTGTCTGTGGAGAAAACAGTATTACTTTTAAGTGTTTGCTATCTGCTTAAAAAATGTTATTGACTATACTTCAAAAAAAAATGTTACTGACAAAATTTAAGAATAAACTGGAGTCACAGACCACGTGGGATTTAAGTTTTAAAGTTGTCGCATAAGGTAAAAAATTGCCAATTGTCAAAATTATCAGTGAAAATTCATTAAATTACCCACAATACACTACGGAACCATGTTTTAATAAATCCAAACACCTAGTGTGGCAAGAAAGATCACTGAAGAGCATCAAGTAAAATGTTATCTCTGGTTGAGGTGCCATAATGTTTTTTAAAAAAATATTTAAATGCTAGAGTCACTCTCCCCTTGGTGAGACCTTCACTCCATGAGAGTCATTAAAGTGCATGGAATGAATAAGCTGAGGAACCAGCAGCTTTGGACCCCCTGTGACCCTTGTGCCTGGAAAAGGATCATTGGGTGAGAAGGTGGGCAACATTTCTCACCATTTCTCACATGATTTAATGGTTATTTTCTTTTGCTTTTTGCTATATATTAGACAGTTACATTTGCAGATTACACAAATGAAATGACTACTGAATATTAGAAATTAAAACACAAACAGTGTTTTGGGGAGTGGTACCCAGCAAATTTCAGGAGGCAACAGATAAGTAAGCAATCAGCAAATGTTTGATAATTCAAATACACGTTATTGAAAGACTTTTTTTGGGAACACACATATTGAGATTAGAAAAATCTTAATTACTAAGACTAAGGAAGTACACTGAAGCTTTAATGGAACAAAAATTGGCCATCGGACTGATCCTTCTCTAAGTAAAACCTTCCCCAAAGCAAAGCAGTGGCTTAAATGGACTCTTTTACCGAGGGGCAAGTTGACACAAGCTTCAGAAGGCCACGCGGGGACTCCTAGCAAGCTTATCTCATTACTCTCCACTCTCTGCCAGTTCTCTCACTAGAACCACAGAACCAACTCTTCTGCTTAGTGTCTCTGGATCCAGTGATGCTCAACCCTTCACTGAACATCACTGAGTAACCTCACTCACTCACTCACTCAGCTTTTTCATGACCTGGTATTGAGAAAACCTCTCAGAGCTAAGTAATTCCATTTTGCCTGGAGGCTGCTGGGCCCTGAGGTCAAGGCTTGGGCTGTTCTGATGGAATAACTTTGAGTCCTTGAGAGTGTCTACTCTGGGCATGTGACTTTGGGTGCCAGGCTCACAGGGAAGGAAGCTGAGACATCTTGGAAAAGATATCAATCCAAGGAAAAATGATTCAAGGTGATTTCTCCTCCATCTGGGGAAAATGTTTCAGATGGAGGTATTCCCTTAGAGTAATTCTGCCCTAGCTTCACCTTAATGCCACCACTGAAATCAGAGCATAGGTAGCCTGCCTTTACTCACGTATCTTCACCCACCATCTCTAGCACAATGCCTGATGACGAGTACATGCTTGACACACATTTAAAAATTAACATGCTGAGGTTCATAGGTTATGAGTAGAGAAGGAAAGCCAATCATGTACACAGTATTTTAAGTCATCCCTCCCTGCCACACTGTTATCTTCTGTGTGCCACTGAGAACTTCCCTCCAAACAGTATCTTGTCCTCCTTCTTGCTTTCTTAGGTACCTTGCCCACCCCATCCTTGTATTTCATAATGTTCTGTGCCTAAACTCTGTGGCCAACTGGCTTCTTCATCACAGTACAATGAAGTTTCACTGAACTGAAGATGTATTCAAAGGCACACAGAATTACAGAACATAACAAACATATTGGTTTTTTTTTTAAAATTTGAAGTATGGTTGATTTGCAATGTTGTGTACAGCATAGTGATTCAGTTTTTTTTCAGATTATATTCCTTTATAAATTAATATAAGATATTGAACATAATTTCCTGTGCTATTCACTAAATCCCTGTTGCTTATCTATTTTATGTATAGTAGTTTGTATCTGTTAATCCCTTACTCTTAATTTATCCCTCCCTCCCTCTTCCCATTGGTAACCATAATTTGTTTTCTATGTCTGAGTCTGTATCTCTTTTGTATAAAGATTCATTTGCATTGTTTTTTAGATTCCACGTATAAGTGACATCATATATTTGTCTTTCTGTGACTTACTTCACTAAGTATAATATTCTCCAAGTCCATCCATATTCTGCAAATGACAATATTTCATTCCTTCTATGGTTGAGTGAAATATTCCATTGTGTGTGTGTGTGTGTGTCTGTGTGTTTGTGTGTGCGTGTGTGTGTATTTCATCTTAAGTCAATTGTCTGTTGATGGGCATTTGGGTTTCCATGTCTTAGCCGTTGTAAATGCTGCTGCTGTAGACACCAGGGTGCATATATCTTTTGAATTAGAGTTTTTATTTTTTGGATATTGACCCCTCACTTGTTGCATCATTTGCAAATATTTTCTCTCATTCTGTAGGCTTTTAATATTGTTGATGGTGTTCTTTGCTGTGCAAAAAATTTTAAGGCTGATTAGGTCCCTTTTGTTTATTTTTGCTTTTATTTATATAGGTTTTAAATTTTAATGAAAAACATAACATTTGTCAATATCCCTTAATGTAACTGGAGATTAAAACTGTAATTCCAGATTTAAAAGGCATATATATGTATAATTTTAATAAATGCAGCCCTTTAAGCACTTTTCCTAAGTTGGTTCTCATGATGAGAAGATTATTCACAACCACCCTAATCCCCTAACTATATTCAGTCCGGTTTACCTACCCGAGAGCTTCTTGGGGTTTCTGCCAAGTTTTACGTAAGCCAGTTCAATTTCTGGCTCCCATATCATACCATACCTTCTAATCTCCATCCAACTATACTTAGTCTAACTACACTAGTGGGCATGAGATCTTGGTCTCAGATCAGGGTGTGCTCCTACTTTGGAGGCTTCTCACAAGTAGAGATCCTCTTTCTTTCCTATCTTTGGGTGGTTGAGTATCCAAATGGTGACATTAACTCACTGTGTGATCCTTTCCAGTTGATTTGGATTTTCTTATTGGCCTTCAGTGTCCTTCTTCAAGCTTTGCTTCTGGTTTGCCTCATTCTTATTGTCACAACATGTCTGGCTAAGAACTTGGTCTCATTCACTGGATATCTGACATTCCTGTCCTGTCCCGGCTCAGAACTCCTACTGTATTATCATCTTTACAGTGTTAATCTGCTCCACTTGATGACGATGTGACAGCACTTGGTGGGGAAAAACAAAATGGAAACAGTTCAACTGGTTACCATCCACCAAACTGGGATTAGGTCTGGTTGCAAACCTCCCCAAATGGGTTCATTATGCGTATCTATTCCATTAGCACTTTCCACTATGTGGCTTCTTTTATTCAACATTGTTTGTGAGATTTATTCATGTGGCTGCAGGTAGTTGTAGACTGTGTGAATATACCACAATGCATTTCTGTTGGGTATATACAGTAGAATGGAATTGCTAAGTTATAAAGTCTGCATATGTTCATCTTTAGAAAAAAATGTGTTTTCCAAAGTGGTTGTACCAAATGTCTCATCTACCAGCAATATATGAGAATGCTACCTTCTCACCAGTACTTGGTACTTTCTGTCTCTTGTTATGGTCATTTGGTGGATGCCATTTTATTATCTTTTTTTTTGCTCCAAATATTGGAGTATATGCTAGAGGTTTCTTGGAGGTACTTTAAACTGGTATCTATTCATGATCTGAGCAGTTAGCTTTTACAGTGTCTTTTATATAGCTTTGAGTCTCTCTTTTGGTCTGTCTCTCTCCTTTTAAAAGACAAGATGCTTCATAAATCAGGAATAAAGTTACTTTAGCCACTTTAAAGTTACTTTATTTTAGCATTAAAATTGAATTAACACGGAGACGTGATAATCCAGTGTTTCATTGTAAAATTAACTCTAAAATAATAAATAGTCTTATTCTAAACCATATCCTGAGACTTTAAAAACCACTCTATACCAACAAATTGTTCTGTAACTTCCATAATGGCCACTGATGAAAAGCAATAACAGCTGACCTTAAAGCTACCTCTTTGTGTACTTTGGTGCCTTGAAACCCACTTTAACTCTACTGCAGGATAAAGACTACTTAATCCCACGTGCACAATGATCCCTGGTTCCATGTGTGAAACCAAGGATATAAATAAGAAAACTATAGGATGGATATATATTCACTACCTTCATGGGTCTTTCAGACCTGGGAAAACATTATTAATCCAGATGTACAGATTACAAAATAATAAAATGAGTATGTAATCAACTGTTAAATAGGATGTTCTAATGATAATCGCTAAAGTCTTTAATGTTATGTTTATTATATGGTATTGCAAGTTTTTATTTAACTTTTTTTAACTTAATTTTTCAAATTATTTTGTCCAACTATTTTGTTTTCTTAATTTTGATTTTATTTATTTATTATTTTTCACCTTTTTTGTGGGGAAGGTAAATAGGTTATTCATTTTTTTTAACAGCAGTACTGGGGATTGAACCCAGGAACCCATGCTAGGCATGCACTCTACCACTGAGCTATATCCTTGTCTCCTGTATTGTAAGTTTTTGTTTGTTTCCCACACTATACACAAGTTCCATGAAGACAAGGACCACACCTATCTTCTTTATTACTGTATTCTCAGTGCTAGTGTAGTGCCTAATATATTATTGTACTTAAATATTTACGAGATTAAACTAAAAGAAGACAAAATGTGAATTAGAAATGATTAAGATTTAGGTAGGCAGAAAGGAAAAGGGGGTTTTCTAGGCAGAAAGAAAATACCAGCTTTACACTCGTGCTTCCTTTTATTGTTTTCATCCTTTGTATTTTAAAAATTTCACATAATTATCTCAATTCATTCCCTCAGAAGACTATATAAGTTTATGGGACTCAACTTAATGAAGTAAGTCAAGTATTAAAAAGCTATAGCCTTGTTCACAAACAAAATCAGTAACTTGAAAGAGAACAAATAAAACAGGAAAATGAAGAGATAAATGGAGGGATAAAGCCCCTGAGCTGAGCTTCAGTCTGGAATCAGGACAAGGAAGGACTGAAGTTAGGAAGGGCTGGGAGTTTCACACCTGTAGCTCACTGGGTGATTACAAATCCTTGGTACCAAATGGAGATCTAAAGCTGGGCTCACTGCTTGAAACCAGGAGGTAATGTGGGTCCTCTTAATGTGTCAAAGGAGGAAGAAAAAGGTTGTTGTCAACTTTTGCTTGCGATACAGTTGTGGTCTAGAGAGGTTGAAGAACCCCCCTCAGATTTACAAACAGTAAGTGAGTATGGGTCTTGGATCCTGGGTACCCCCAATATCACGATGCCACAGGAACCTAAGCCCCTATTAAGTATTTGGTTGGACTGGGAGTCCTGGGTGGGGGTCTGAGTAGAGGCAACAGAAAAACTTGTAGGTAGGACAGGTGAGGAGAATGGGATGGGAAGAAGGAGACGAAAGTCTCCAAAGAGTAAGATAAAAAAAATTTTTCAAAGTACAAAGAAACTCAGTGCTAGATAAATGTAAAGGAGAATATAATGACCGAAAAAAAAAAAAGAAAGAAAGAAAGAAAGAAAAAAGAAAAGGAAACTACAGTAGATTCTTGAACAATGTGAAGGTTAGGGGCACCAACTCCCTGCACAGTAGAAAACTCATATGTAACTGTTGACTCCCCCAAAACTTAACTACTAATAACCTACTGGTGACAAGAAGACTTGCTGATAACTAAATAGTGAATTAACACATATTTGTATATCATATATATATATTATATATCTACATATATTTTATGCATTCAGGACATATCTTTTCCTTAATTTTGTCAACTATGCTTATTGAAAAAAAAAATCCACATACAAGTGGACCCATACAGTTCAAACCTGTGCAATTTAAGGGTCAACTGTATAGGGAATTCTCATAAGTGACCTTAAATGAAAAAATTTAAACTGATATTTGCAAATTGTTTATCAATGTATGTTCAAAAACTACTATTGAGTAGAGAATGCCAGGAATGCGATGATGATTCAGAAAATGTGGTAATTCAGAAAATCTATGAATTTAATACAAATAGATTAACAGAAAAAACCAAAATAATAGCAACAGATGCAGAAAATACTTGATAACTTTCAACACACAATGCTGATTTTTTAAAAAATCTATTATCCACGGCTTATAGAATCAGAGGTGTCTCCAACTGAGAAATTTCATTCATATGCTGGCCAGTGGCATCCCAAGGAACCAAAACCTTAACTGTGTGAATCTCCTATCTTGGTGTTTGGATTATGTGTGGATTCCCCAAGTGGAAACCAGAGCTAACATAGCCTCTCCTTGATGTCTGTGCTTGTCATTTTGGGCCATCTGCAATCTGAGGAATAAGAAGATGGATCTGGTCTACAGATGTAGGAGACACTACAAAGCCCAAGAAAGAGTCAGCATCCCTGGTTCTTGATAGCTCTGCATTTCTGATAAAGCTCTCCAATTCAGAATAGTGTAAATCCAACTAAACTTTGTTTCCTTCTTGTGACTTCCACTAAATATTGACATTCTTACAATTATCTCCTCCCCACTCCCTCTTAACTGGAGCTTCTTTTGCAGTCTAAAAAACTGTTAAGAAAAGATACAATGATAGAATCTTTAAGTCAGTAATCAGTACTAAAGGTGGAAATATATTTTAACAGTATAGGAGGTGGAAAGTGGCTTCTGAAGACAAAAGATAGTTTCTGATCTTTGACAAAACTCTAAAATAGAGTTAAAAAGATAATGACTTGTAACTCGGGAAAAAATTATTTGTAAATGTTCACAGCTGTTCCCCAACATCTTCTTTCCACTTCCTCTCCCTGCTTCTCCCCCAGTACTGCTATCTAAAGATGAAGGACCACTGTTGTACTAGAGATGGCTTGTGCCAGTTTGCAAGGGGCAATTGTTAGATTTTCAGGAATTTGTGAGCCGTTTTTTAAACAGCCATTCTTAAAAATTGAATCATGAAAACTCATGATGAAAAAACCCAAATTAAAAAAAAGAGACAAACATGCAAAATTCATCACTTCCTATCTGTTTTATGACAACTGATTGTTACCTGTACTTCTGTGGTTATTTGCATCTATTTTATCAGTATGGTGGAAATACCATATAAAGAAAGGTATTACGCACCCCTTCTTAATTCCATATTCAATGATGTCATGTTGACTGCTTGAAATTGGCTATGGTAGGAGAGTCTACATCAAAGAAATCAACAAATACTACAAATCAAGGCTTGATTTATTGTGTTGTTGATTGTCTAGATTTAAGAAAGTGATGCAGAAAACGTTAATAAAGCAGATAAAGCAAAAAGGAGTGTTGTGTTTATCGCTGTCCTATCGTGAATAATACAGAAAATTGAGGAAATATTCCATAGTACTCAAAAACTATTATCCAGTTTAGTAAAGAAGTTGCTCATGTTGCTGACGAATGAGTGGATCTGTGACATACATCTTTGCTGCTTCACTTTTGTCTTACTCATTAACATAAATTAAAAAATCAACCACATTTATATGTAGACTACATTTATTCATCAGTTATAGCCATAGGTTGGCTACAGGTACAAGAGTTCAGCAAAAATCAATGAAAGTGTACTGTGAGAATCAGTTGGCTGTATGGAATTTACAATAAAGAGTATTGCATATTTTATTATTATTTGTAAATTGTGTGCTACACATCTATTACATCAGTAAGATTTATACTAAGTATATATATACATGTATATATATATACACACACACATATATATACACACACACACAGATTTATACTATATATGTAATATAATTTTATATATATATATAATTTTTTCCAGAAGCAGCCTGGAAAGGCCACATTGAAATTATACAAGAAATGGAAACAGAAAATAATAGACTAGTAAATTTATTAAGCCTGGAGAACTGGGCATGTGTTAAGAGAGAAGATGTAAGTGAGAAGAAAAAGCAACACAAGCTAGGATCTTGTTATACAAGCAGCAGGAAGAGAGAGGCAAAATTTCTGAGCAGCTACTATGAGGAATTTGGATAAAGAAGATCTATAGAATATTTTGCCGTGGAATGTGATGTAATTCCTCTTTGAGGGAATTTAGTAAAAATTCACATTATTTTCACTCCTTTTTAGATGACTGTATTTCTTTTAATACATATCTGCACTTTGATGGGCATGAAGCAGTTGAGTTCGATTTAGGTCACACAGCATTTTGATAAGATCGTTACTGTATTATTATCTGGAGTTAATATGAGTTCACTATGAACAAATTATGCCAAACTTGCCTTTGTTCCTCTTAGGATGGGGTAATTAGTAGCGTGTCTTGAAAATAACAACAAAGAAATAATACAATTATTACTACTATTCATTGTTATTTTTATATTATTGGTAGCTATTCTATATTCTTTACATGGATTAATTCACTTAATCATCACAACAACCAAATGAGGCAGATGCAAAAAATTTATAATCATTACATTACAAATCAGGAAATAGACCCAGAGAGGTGGAGAAAATTGCTCCAAAGGATGTAGCTAGCAAAGTCTAGTACAATTAGAATCCAGGCAACCTAGCCCTGAGGGTCACACTGCAGTGCTACAAAATCACCAAGCATTAGCAATATAGCTTAAAACTCATCTTGTTCTTGGTTTGTAAATTTTTAGATGGTTCTGTGTCAGGGTATTGGAAAGCTGCCTGTATTTGATTTTATTGACTGATTTCATAAAAGCATTTATTGAGCATCTGGTTGTTTAACAAATGTCCCAGGACAGATAAAGACTGATAAAACATGATTCCACATTTGAGGAGCTAAAATCCAGATATTCACTCTTTTTTCTTTTTTTTTTTTAATCAATCTCTTGAATGAAGTTGAGAGGTAAATCAAGTATGACCCAAAACTGGGACAGGATTTGAAATAATTCAAATTCAAGGAGCTCCTAACAGTTTCCACCAATATTCTGAAACTAATCACTGTCACCAGAATAAATGTAAAGGTTTGCATCTTCAAAACCGAATGCATAAATATAGGACTGGAAAAAGAATCTGTTTTTCATAACAGCTTCTATATAACATTGCTAGAAGTTTTAGGATTAACTTCAGGACTAAAATGCTATTAAAATTTGTGATGTGCTCTTAGGTTATAGTAATAGAAATAACATGTCCAGAAAGAGGTTCTTTTTTTTTTTTTTTCTCTTGGAGCTCTGCAGTGGTCAGCCATCTTGGCAGTATTCTTTCTAGTTCAGGCTGTAACATTTTAAGAGGGACATTGAAAAATGTGACTGAGACAAATGGAAAAGCGTAACTACACCGAGTCATATGAAGAATGGCTGAAGGAACTGAGGATGTTTAGCCTGGACAAGGAAGACTCCAAGAGTATAGGGGATCAGATTCCAAAATATTTGGAGGGTTGTCATGTGGAAGGAGGAATGGACTTCTGAGCTGCTCCAGAAGGCAAAACTAGCACAAACCACCTGAAGGTTATCTCAGGTTAGCAAAAGAAAGTTGGAAGAGTTGAGCTATTAAAAAACAGATTGGGTTTCCACAGGCTAGAGAAAGGGCTCCTAGAGAGGATGTTGTGAGGAGGACGCTTGGGGTGTGCTGTTGAACTGCATCATGTTGGAAGCATCTTCTGAAATTAAAACCCCATGATTTATAATGACTTAACACAAACAATTCCCTGCACCTTTAGGACACACACAGGAAGATCATATTTTCCCCTAAATATTTGAAAATGATACAATTAACCTATGAGTAGCAATTATCTTTATATTTTTTTCTAGAAGCAAAAGGAGCAGCGACATTTAGGTGATGAAAAGAGAAGAAATAAGTGGCCAGACCAATCGCCTTTATGCATAGAAATCCTGGGAACTAAGGGTATAAGCCCTGGGATGTCTACTCCCTGGAGAACAGGGGGTTATTTTGCTACAAAGAAGCGAATAGGGAGGGAATACATGGTTCACGCTGGATGCACCTTTAAGTCCTTCAGCACAGTGCCTGGCACTCAGAAGAAAAGCAAACACAAGTCAGCAAAGCCTTTCCAGGGGTGATGAATAGAAACAAGACAAATTACTCGCACGTAGATCAAGGCTACATCCACGCACTGCCTCTGCAGTACGGACCACAGAGCTCCCTCTACAAAGAGAAGAAGGCAAGAATTCTGGCATGTGGCTCTTTAGGTAATTTACACAAACCAGGTTAATGTAATTGGCAAGTGGACACCTAAAGATGGACTATTTAAAAAGAACCCCATCAAGGCCAGAAGATGCTGAGGGGAGCCAGTAGAACAGACAGCTCTAGGCTTGTTGAATACAGGAAGAAAAGAAAAAAAAGAGATTGAGATGGCAATCCGGACAAAGCTCTGCAGAGAGTCAAGAAGAGTTAAGGGGAACAGACCTTTGTCTGGTTGATGAAAGCCCCAGATAAAATCTCAACCACACCATGCAATTTATTAAAAGCTGTTTCTTCCCCGCTAAACAACCAGCTTCCACGAGTCTCAAGCATTCTTTCTGACTTATTTCATTAACATTTTCTTCTCTTTCTGAAGTGGTCAGAGCCCCAGGGAATCTCTCTCTCTCCCCACTCCGCCTTGCCTCCAACCAGTGGGGCATTGAATGAGAGCCAGAGTGTTGTCTGTGTAAAGAGAAATTGCAAAACCACAAATTGCAGAAAATCGTTACTGCCAAAAATCGAAAGGAACGCACAATATCACCAGGCCTCTTAAAAAGCAATTGTGAATTTTACAGGCCTCTGGATAATTCAGGTTTGTTTGGCAACTTTCTCACCCATACCACCCAGAAGACCATTCCCTTCCACCAGAGGCAGTGGTCCCAAAGAATATGTGTTGTTGAAAGGAAACAAAAAACGTGGATATAATTCCTTCCAGGGGCATGATCTGGCCCAATATGGTTCTTTTTCTTCTATTGTGTAGTATTGATGTAAGGGCCCAAAGGTTGCTCCCAGAGTCCCAGTGACTCCCACTAAAACAGAAAGAGCCTCCAATAACCTAATAAGAATCCCAAGATCTAAAGCATTTTTAGATGGTAAAATCTTTTCAAAAAGCTAACGTTATTATCGCAACCAGCCTTTGATGGAGGCAGGAAAATGTTTTTCTTCCTACTCTCCCCGCCGACCCCATAATAAAGACATTTCGAAAATGAGGGATTAACTAAAATTCTCAAAATCATACCAGTCGCCGGTAGTGATCTGGGACTCAGACATGCACCTTCTGATTTTTACTCCTGAGTTCCTTCCATCATCTGTCCTTTTTCTCCAAGGGGGCATACCTTCCTGCTTAGCTAAGGCTTTCCTCCATCAGTGGGGTGGGGGTTTTACGGGGCGCGTACACATTTCAGGACTTTGACTTGGACAGCCTCCTGCCACTCACTGTGGATGGAAGCCTCGTCTGAACAGAGCGCTGATTAGGTGGTTCTCCCTTTGCATGGACTGCATAATACAGTCATCATCAGGACACAGGGGTAACTCCAGAGGGACCCAATGAGTCAGGCTGCCAAAATGACCCCAAGTCACAATTGTCTGGTGATTTTAATGCATTTCCATGACTCCGTAGGTCAGACCAACTTTGCACCAGTTGCTCAGAGATGCCATGGGGAAGCATTTTGTCTGGACAGTGTAAAATTCCAGTGCAAGTTTACTAAGAATATTTAAGAATTAAATAGGTCACCAGGTAATTTCTATGTCCTTGAGAAAAAAAATGTAAAAAATAAAGTGATCACAAATTGACCTAAGGTGAAATAACTAGACTTCCCCCAGAGATGGGAGGTAAAAAGTGCTTTCAAGTGAAATTTTGATAAAGAGATCTTGAGGTAATTGTCATATATATGTATATATATACACACACACACACACATATTTATAGTTATATATTTGCATATGATTCAAAATGCTGCCTTAAATTGCCTAATTTCATCTAATTTTCACCATGAACACATACCAACCATTTTTTTTTTTTTACTACTTAACATTAAATCACTTAAAAGCAGTAGAAACCTAAATAGGCAGAAACAGTATGACAAAGAGCTACCAAATATGAATATGCAGGAAAGGAAACACAGGTGGTCTCCTCTGAATGGTGTTCTGTGTTCAAAAGACAGAATACAGTGAAAAATTAACATTTGCACAAACAAAATATGACAGCACATGAAAAGGGAGGCTGCTCATAAAATCTAACATGACTTCATTGGTAAAAGCTGCTTAAAACATTCATAACATGCAGGTGTCTTGATAATGCAGTAAAGACAAAGCAATATAATACAGAGCTTGACATTTTACAGGATTCCAGGGACTGCATAATACTTTGACATAAAATTTGAATGATTTTAAGGGTGATGTTTCCTGTGCTGATGTTTGAATATTTGGGGGAATAGCAGTGAGATCAATTTATTCTAGAGAACCAACGAAAACCAGCATCTAGGGAAGTCAGTAAAAATTAAGTTTTTCTAACAGTTCAGCTGAACACATCATTTTCTCAGGGACTGGATGATTCAGGAGAGAATTCATTAGAACATGTATAGTATGTAGAATTCAGGTGAGACCTCTGGATTCCCTTGGGTCCAAGACTGTCTAATTAAATGCTTCAGTGACTGCTGAGATGCAACCTCCATTAGAAATTCTGCATAAATCAGGAGCTGAGAGCTGATGGAGTCTCCTTGGTTTATCTGGATCCATCGTCTACCTTATTATGGTTGTTGATCTGCTGCAGACTTATCGGCAGTAACAAGAAACTCACTGACATTTAAGCTACTTTTGAATAGCTAGAGTTTTTATATTGAATCCACACATATCCTGTTGTTGTTTTGTTGTTTTTTTTTTTGAATTTGGATATTATCAAATTATTTCAGAGACAGATGGGATGTTCATATTTTCTGGTTAAAATCATTATACACATTTCATTTAAAAAAAAAAGAAGAGAAAAGATTACATCTTAATTCCCAGAAGCAATATTTTACCAGAACTTTTGGTTCAGACTTGGTGTAATTTTATTTGGTCTTTTAGGATAGAGGGTGTTAGTAATTTGGGTAGGGACACTGGGAGTACCAAGAGGAAAGAAATATAATACACAGGAGATTCATTCTAGAAAGAACACTGGTTTAAAGAGTGGCAGAAATGCAGTACACACACGAAGGAATTATTACAATAACTACCATGCTGTTAAGCATGAAATAGTCTGTGACTGTGACAAGCGACTGGGCAAAGAGAAATAAATCAGTCATTTCAGAGAACCTGAATATTCAAAGGCTTGGGTCATAAAGTTTGAAAGAATATTACCTAATTTTTTCCTTTTACTTTTTTTCTAGCTTTTTTGATGCAACCTAGTCACAACCACAATCTGTTTCCCAAACAGTTTATAAAATGCTCCACGATGTTATATAAATCGATAGCGTGAAATATCAAATTCAAACTGGCACTGTCTTTATTGAGCCAGACTTTAAAAATGCAGCAATGGGAGATGGGAGCCTTAAAGATTAGGAGATTTTAGGAATTATAGCTGAGAAGTAGGTACCATTTCAAGGAAGAAATGTACTTACATTTTGCTGCAGGTGAAATGCCGGTCTTTAAAGGGTAGTCTCTGAAACAAAGAGAGAAAAAAGTATGTTAAAAAAATGTCCAGTAACCAATTTAAAGTGAAAAAGGCATTGAATTGCTTTTGAAGCTGTGATCACTGATTGGAAAAATGAGAAGCCTAGAGATGAAATTATTTCTCTTGGGAAACTCTTCTTGGGGGTACAGGGAGCTGTAGCCCACAAAGAAAGGACATAAGTCAACCGCACGCTCAGCTCTCTGCCCCTGAACATCCTAGAATTTCAAGATCACTTGATGCTTATTTAGTCTCCCAGGTCTGATCCCCAGCTACGAGAAATATGAAGGGTCTAGCTGCATGTGCCAACGGCTCAGACGCATCATCCTCATGCTTCTGGTTCATACTGACATTTCATCTTGTTCTCAAAGGCCCAGTTCTGACACTTTGTTCCATTAAGTGAAACTCCTCCTAAAAATTATCATTTTCCTCAATTCATGTTGATTGGGGCAAGTGGACAAGTTTTCTTTTCCAAGAAGTAAAAAGCTTTCCTGGGGAGTAGTGGGAGGTGGGGATTAAAGTCAATGCCAACTTTCTCTTTACTCAAGATGGCAGTGAAAGGAGAGGAAAAATTAGACTGTACCTATGCTTAGGAGTTTGCCAGTTGTGTAGGTAATTTCTTCAGTGTGGCATCCCACCAGAAAATTGAGCTTGCTTCCAAATCCATTTTTTTTTTTTTTGGATCTATTGTGGTTATATCCAAAGGGGAAGTTTTCAGGGTAGTGGGTTTAATTGGGGATGGCAGGCAAGTCCTTATGATTGATAGGAACTACTTGTATTCTGAGATTCAAACAGCTCTGGTCATTTCCCAGACTGAGCATCTAAGTCACTGTGTCCTCAGACCTACAAAAAGACCTTGCCATGCCACCCACATGGGTCTGGATAAGTCAGATTAGTCACTTCAGTGAGCAATATTTTTCCAAGCTCTTCCATTTTTAGTAATAGTGTGACTTTGGCAAACAGATTCTATGCTCTGGGCTTGAGAGAAACAATAATAATGGCTATTTCAAAGAACTGTTGTAAAGGCTAAATAAGATAATATATGGAAAACAGTAACATAGTAACATAAGGCTGGCTCATGGTAGGGACTCAGTGTTACCTGGTGTTATTACTGTTACTGTTATTATTATTATCAGAAGGCTGATTTGGAAAGCCAAATTAAGAAGATAGTACAGACAGAAATCAGTTGCATTTCTTTACACTAACAGTAAAATAGCAAAAAAAGAAAGAAACAATCCCTTTTAAAGTCACATCCAAAACAATATAATACTTAGGAATAAATCTGACCAAGGAAGTAAAAGACTTATCTATGGAGAACTACAAAACATTGATTAAAGAAATTAAAGATGAATTAAAGAAATGGAAAGATATCCCATGCTCTTGGATTGGAAGAAATCAATATTGCTAAAATGGCCATACTGCCCAAGGCAATCTACAGATTTAAGTGATCCTTATCAAGTTACCTATGACATTTTTCATAGAACTACAACAAATAGTCCTAAAATTATATGGAATCACAAAAGATCCAGAATTGTCAAGATAATATTGAAGAAAAAGAATGAAGCTAGAGGAATAATCCTCTCAGACTTCAGACAATATTACAAAACTACAGTAATCAAAACAGCATGGTATTGACATAAAAACAGACATATCGATCAATGGAAAAGAATAGAGAGCCCAGAAATAAACCCACAGACCCATGGTCAATTAGTCTTTGACAATGGAGACAAGAATACACAATGGAGAAAAGAGTCTCTTTAGCAAAGTGGTGTTGGAAAAACTGGACAGTAGCATGTAAATCACTGAAGTTAGAATGCTCCCTCACACCATACACAAAAATAAACTCAAAATGGCTGAAAGACTTAAATATAAGACAAGACATAATAAAACTCCTAGAAGAAAACATAGGCAAAACATTCTCTAACATTAATCCTAGCAATGTTCTCCTAGGACAGTCTACCCAGGCAATAGGGGAAAAAAAAAAAAAAAAAAGCAAAAGAACAAATGGGACCTAATTAAACTTATAAGCTTTTGCATAGCAAAGGAAACCGTAAGTAAAACAAAATGACACCCTATGGAATGGGAGAAAATATTTGCAAATGATGCAACTGACAAAGCCTTAATTTCCAGAATATGTAAACAGCTCATACAACTTAATAACAAAACAAAACAAAACAAACCCAATCCAAAAATGGGCAGAAGATCTAAACAAGCAATTCTCCAATGAAGACATACAAATGGCCAATAGGCACATGAAAAAATACTCAATATTGCTAATTATCAGATAAATGCAAACCAAAACTACAATGAGGTATTACCTCACACCAGTCAGAATGGCCATCATTCAAAAGTCCACAAATGGTAAATGCTGGAGAGAGTATGGAGAAAAGGGAACCCTCCTAATGCTGCTGGTGGGAATGTAATTTGGTGCAGCCATTATGGAAAACAGTATGGAGATTCCTCATAAGATTAAAAATAGGCTTACCATATGATCCAGCAATCCCACTCCTGGGCATATATCTAGAAGGAACTCTAATTCAAAAAGATACATGCACTCCAATGTTCATAGCAGCACTATATACAATAGCCAAGACATGGAAGTAACCGAAATGTCCAACAGCAGATGACTGGATAAAGAAGTTGTGGTATATTTATATAATGGAATACTATTTAGCCATAAAAAGCATAAAATAATGCTATTTTCAGCAATATGGATGTATCTAGAGATTGTTATTCTAAGTAAACCAGAAAGAGAAAGAAAAATACCATATGATATCACGTATATGTGGAATCTAAAAAAGGAAAAAAAAGAGGACACTAATGAACTCATCTGAAAAACAGAAACAGACTCACAGATACAGTAAACAATCTTATGGTTACTGGGGGAAAGGGGGTAGAAAGGGATAAATTTGGGAGTTTGAGATTTGCAAATGTTACCCACAATATATAAAAATAGATTTAAAAACGTATTTCTTCTGTATAGCACAGGGAACTATATTCAGTATCTTGTAATAACCTTTAATGAAAAAGAATATGAAAACAAATATATGAATGTCTATGAATGACTGGGACACTGTGCTGTACACCAGAAACTGACACACTGTAACTGACTATTCTTCAATTAAAAAAAAAACAAAGAATAAGAAAATGTTATAAACCTGAAGAAGAGAAGAAAAAAAAAAAAAAAAAAAAAGAAGATAGGATAAGTCCATGAAATTGGAGCTAGGAAGGTAGCTACAGTTTTATTTGGGTAAGATGTCTCCACTCTTGGCAGTGAAAGCTGTACCATTTTCCCAAATTTCTCTCCCAGAGGGCATTCCTCAAATCTTCATTCCTCCAACTGCTGAGTATAATTTGAGTTAGATCCAAATCCACATTGGAAAATCCCTAAATATTTTAGCAAGCCATCTAATTCCTCATGTACTAACATGGAGGTGACTGGGGACAGGGCTCCTAGATTGGCAAAGTACTAAATTATTGAACTGCTGGGCTCAGGAAGAATTGAGATAATCCTTCTTCCAGAGTTCTTTATACAGGTTAGGTGCGCAACGCAGTTTTACTGAGTTGAAGTTTTTAGATGGAGCCTACGGTGTGACTCAGCAAGATGTCACGTGTGTCACTTACTGGAAGGAGTGAGGAACATTCCTCTGACCTCCCCCTGACATACATTCTCCTCCAGTTCTTGCCCCTCCAGGCAAAAAAAGTGTCCTGAAAATTCTTCTGAAATTGGGAAGCCTTCAGCTCCTTTGAGGAACTTGTTGCTAGGAAACAAATTTAGAACGTTCTCACCTACTGAGAAAACTTTTTATGACTGTCTCAAATAACAGGATCTTCTTTAGATGCAAAAGTATTAACAAAGAAAACTGTCTGTTATTCACAGATTCATCGGACAAGAGCTCTTCATTTGGGCAACAATTTCACAGCAATATCAAACTATTCAGAGCCATCCTTGAGACTACATTATGTCTTTTTCCAATGCGGTGGTACCAGTCTTTTTTCTTGGGGTACAAAATAAATAAAGCTGTTAAGAACACTGTGGTGAGGTTTCACAGACCATTGAAAACCTTAAAAACTTGCCTTTGCTTTTCTAAATTTATTTCCACATTAGAAAAAGAAAATCTGGGCTCTTAAAGGAGAAAGAGAGCCCTTCAAATGAATAATTAACTTATCTGCTAAATGTTTATTGAGTGCCTGGTACATGCAGGACATTGTGCTAGGCCCTAATAATACATTTCACATCCTCCTGATAATGTCTGTCTGGTTGGAGAGACAACTCTACCTTTTGGAGGGATCATGTGATGATATAACGCAAAATTACAAGGTGGTCAGCGAGGAGAGAAGGCGGTCTTTGACGATCCAATCCAGAAAGAGAAATCAGGGAGGTCTAGTTGGGGAAGTGTTAGGATAATCTCTGAAGAAAAATTCGTATTTAATACTAATAGGAGCTAACACTGCTGAGTGCTTAATGCAGCAGGAACTGTCCTAAGTGCCTTTATATGCACTGATTTACTTATTACTCATAACACGTAGAGAGGTACTATTCCTACCCTAAGGTAGGAGTTAAGAAGGCAATTGGGGAGAGTGCAGCCCTCCAGACAAAGGAACACCATCAAGGGCACAGGGCAGGAGGAAGTGGCTCCTTTGAGAACCAACAGACCCAGCCACCGTTTGCCTTATTCTACACACATTTCAGCAGAGTCCATTCCTCCACCACTTGGGAGTCTTTGGAGCGTGATAGATGGGGCACTTCTGGTATCAATCCTGGATGACTATAATTATGGAAGCCTAGCCTCTGCTCCCGCTGCAGGGAGATGCGAGGCATATCTAGTTCCCCAAAGGTGTACGAGACCAGCAAGTTACCATTCTCAGGTCATGGTAGCACTTGGGCCTGATTCAGTTGCCAGGTCCACATGGAATGGACCTTGTCCCAAGCCCTTGGATACCTTCTCTGATCTCCTTGCTAGAAATCCAGTCTCCTGTGCTCTGATGATCACTGAAATATATCAACTTATGGTCCTGGAGCAACTGATCTCTAGACCAAAGTGTCCAACCAAAGGATTCTCCGTACCACCCATCAATCTCAATGTCTCACCCTGGTTCCTGTGGTTGATACCATCTGGTTATGATCTGTAACCTACAATTGACACTCGTTAAGAAAAAGACAGCTTAGTAATTTTGAAATGTTCTCTGCTGACTGAACTATTTGGCTTGAGTTGTCTGCTATTTAAAATTTTTACAATACGCAAAAAAAATTGCATGGATGTGTGTATAATTGAATAATATAACACGGAGTCAAATCTATATACCTGTTCTTTAAAATACACAATAAACTAGTTCCTACATGGTCAAGATTATAAGTTTCAAGATGAAGTGGCTGCCACTTTCTTATTCTCAATATTGAATTAATTCTATTTTATGTTCATTTCAATTATTTGCTTATTGCCATGGTAAGGATACTTATTCTCTATTCCACATATTCCCAGGAGTGCTGGGAACCAACAGTCTTTTAAATTACCTGGGAAATTAATTTAAGAAAACCAATGCAGGTTTTATATAAGGTAGAATGTGCCAATTATTGGGTAATAATAATAATAATAATAATAATAATAATAATAATAATAATTGGTGAACGGTGGATTTTTTTTTTTCACTTTGGTCAAGTGTTCTTTAAAACCCGAGACTATGTGCTGCTGTTGTTGGGAGTCTGAGGATCTCTGCCCAGAGCTCCCACTCTGAAGGAAGAGGCAGTGGTATCAGAGGCTCAGGAGTTCAGTCTGCATTCCTCCAGGGACCTCCAGTGTGACCTCACACCGTTATGTTTCATGTTTATGGAAGCACACATACACACACAAATCTTTATGTAGTCAGTGCCTTTGTCTATAGAATGGAAATGACAGTAGCTCCTGCATCTCTCCTTATAAGAGGAATCATGCCTATAAAGCACTTGGCAGACACCTTGCCCATTCTAAATACTTAACATATGATAGTTATGATGGTCTTTATTGAGTGCAAACTGAAAAATTACCTTACAAAGAATTGCACTTTCCATTTGGATCAAAATTTTCCTTAAATGATTATCAAACATGCCATCTCCAACCTCTTTTGTCTCTGACTTTGGATTTTGATTTGATCCGAAGTGAGTTCTTCTTTAAAAAGTCATAGTTGATTGGCTTTTCATGATGGTTAATAATTTTGCTAACAGCAGCTTTTTAATTTCTTTTTTTTTTTTTTGTGGCTAGTGTTTTAAGAGTTTTATAAACATTTCCAATTGCTTCTCTTATGGTATCGGAATTTCACTGTTGTTTTTTTTTCCTGGTTTTGACTCTGTGCCTTTGCCCTGAGAACTCAGTGAACCCTCCCGTTGCCCTGCCATGTTTACTTATAAATGGCTTCTTGTGTTTTGATTTCTTTTTACCTCTTACACAGTAAAAATGTTTAATTAAGTCAGCAATTTTCATTACAGAAAATTTGGAAAATACAAAAGAGTACCAAAATGAATTAAAAGAGTTCACAGCCTCACAGATTTATTCTGAAGTATATAAAGAAGTAAACGTCTTGCCCAACACTGCAGCCTCATTTCCCAGAGGTAATACTATGTGAGGGTATCAATAGTATATGAGGGTATCACTCCAAATTGTTTTTTTATGCTTTTGAAAGCAAATATACATATGCAAATCTTCATACATATACTCATATACCATTAAAATTTTTTCAACAAAACAAGGTCATGCTACATAATTCTCTATCATATGCTTTTATTCTCTTAATAGTATCTTTGTGGACATACATTCCAAGTCAGTCTATATGTGTCTCATTTTTTTTTTAGTGGCTAAATAGTAATTCATTTATGTTCATGCCCTAATTTATTTAACCAGTCCCAGTACTGATGAACATTTAGGTGGCTTGTGATTTTTTTGCTATTACAGTAAGCTTGCAATGAGAAGGCATTTGGAACTTTTTTTAAAGACACATGCCTTAATATGGTAGGACAGTTCCTAGAATTGTGAGTACTTTATAATAGGGTATATGCAGCTTAATATTAGTTGGAGAGTCCTAATTACTCTTCAAGAAGCTTGAACCTATTCACCCTCTACAATAGGATGTATCCTCCATGCATAGCTGTCACTTTACACACATAATTTCTATTTATTTGAAGTTTTTTTTCTCTACGTGATAATTCTTCCAAGTTTCAAGATATTTAATTCAGTTTTCAGCAATGTTTCTGAGTTCCAAGAACTCTTTTCCTTTTCTCAGATTGCTCCTTTGTAATAACTTCTCCAGTCTCCCTAGGAATTTGTATTATTTGCTTTTAGAGTTCTCTTGATTTCTTCCTTTAAGGGTACCTCACAGAGAGCCACCGTTTCTGATTATGTTGTTTTTCTACCTTCAGACTGCTAAGTCACCTTTAACACTTTGTGCATTTTCTCTCCCCATGGCTACTCGTCTGCACACATCCAGATCTCCCGACCCACAAGGAAGGAAGGGCCCTGAGCACATAGGCAGGGAGGTTTCTGGGGTCTCCTAAGCAGCAGAGGGTCTGCCAGTGGTGAGAGGGAAAGGAAGACTCTTGCCCTGGTGAACAGGCTGCTAGCCCAGGACCCCTCGACTAAGTGGAGTGGGGGAGGCCTCCAAGTTCTCAGGCTCCTCCTGGCAAATGTGGAGTACAAGTGTTCTTTTCAAGTTAAGCACAACTGATGCATTCCTTAGGCATGGTCTTCTCAAAAACAAAACACAAAGCAACAGCAACAAATTTAAAGTATGACTCCCAAAACAATACAGAAACATCTACGCTGAAGGCAAGTTAACGTATCAGACCAAGGGTAGAGAGACTCTCATCTTCAGGATGAGAGCAGTAAGAAACCCGCAGAAGCACGGCGCTCCCAGAAAGCATGCCAACAATACTAGGAATTGAATTCTGTCTTGGATATGGGGATATTTTGGCAAAACAGTTTTACTGCACACTCTATTCAAATAATAGATGTTAACTATCAACAGCAATGAGGTAGATGGTCCTTCTGGGCCGATGATATTTTCATTTATCAACATATACCAGATATTTTAAATGTGACCCATGTACTGAACTTATAACACTGACTAAAACATGGTGATTATTATTTTATCACCTAGGCATTTACATGGGAGACCTTCTAGGGAAAATGACTACAATTACAGTGATACGTGTGGTAAGTACTATGACACAGTTAGGTCTGGGGTATTACAGGGGCAAATGAGGTCCTTCCTAAATCAGATTAAAGCAGATTTTTCCAAAGAAGGCTGATAATGGTTTGTGGGGGAAAAAAAAGTTAAATGTCCAAGTTAAGTTTGGGAAATGTTGGATTAAAGATAGTGAAATAGGTCTTTCTACTATAGTCTTTTTCAGAGCTTTTAATATTCTAATACTTATTATAAATTCCAGGGAGGGGTAATATCCCAAATTTATGTGACTGAAGAACCCTTCCTGTGAAGCACTGGGAGGGACACGCTGGGGCGCAATGGCCGAGGTGATGCAGGGGAGCTCTCCAGAGGAGTCAGGGCAGAACTGAGATTTCAAGGAGAGCAGGTGTGAGCAAGAAGAGGTAGGGTAGGGCACGCTCAGCAGAACAGCATGTGCAAAGGCCCAGAGAGGACGGGAGCCAAGGCAATGCTAAATAGCTCAAAGCAGCTAGACCAAAGGATTCCATGTGAAAAAGTGACCAGAGGTGGGGACAGAGATAAGCAAGAGAGAGTCAGATCATTCTTCCAGGTAAAGGGTCGAACTTCACCCTCAAAGCCAAGAAGCATATTTAAAGGGTTCTAAAATAGAGGGGAAGCATGAACAGACTTTGTCAAAAACATCACCCTGGTCACAGCCCAGCTGTGGATGGGAGCCAGGTCAGCCTGGAGAAAGGAAGGGTAGTCAGAAGGAGTTATTGAACTGACCCAGATGTCAGTGTTGTCAGTGACAGCCTAGGAGAAAGATGGGTGGACAGATGGACAGGTTAGAGAGATAAAATAGATGGATTAAATAGATGGATGATAGATCTACCAGTAGATAGATCAATAGATGAGGGACCAAGGAGAGTCTGTAGGACCAGGTGGCTAACTGGATGAGGGGTGAGTGGGACACAAGGGATTAGGTGATTTCTGGGAGACTGGGTGCGTAGTACAGAGATGAGGAATATGGGAGGAAGAGTAGATTTCGATGGAACCTAATGACTGGATAGGCAGTAGATTCAGGTGAGAAGGGATGGAGCCCAAGCCGAGGCTGTAACCACAGTCTTCGATCTGTTGAATCTGATGAGCTATTGGAACATGTAACTGTTAAGACCCTAACAGGTAAATCTATCAAAGACAACAGCAGTGCTAGGAACCCAGAGGTCTTTATTCCTTAGGAAACACAGATCTCATTTAGGAGTTCTATACTCCAAACCCTTCAACTGACAAAGACAAGTATATTATTTTTAAACAAATGTAGAATGGTAAAAAAAAAAAAAAAAATTAAAAACCCAAACTGACTAGCCTCTTCTGCCTTCTGGGAGGTGGAATGAATTGATTTATATCAGTGGGAAAATCACTCTCTGTTTCAGTGTTTCTCGACCTTGGCACTGATCAGATATTTATTTGTTGTAGGGACTGTCCCTGCGCATTGAAGGATGTTTAACAGTGTCCTTGGCCTCTACTCACTAGATGCCAGTGTTACCCCCCCCCCCCGCCCCAGTTGTGATAACCAAAATGTCTCCAGAGATTCCCAGATATCCCTGGGAGGGGCATAGTTAGGCCAGTTCCCCTCACCCTTCCCAAGGCTGAGAACCACTGCTCTCGACTCTTCCTTTGGCATCATGTGGTGGAACCTGGAAGAACTCTGCTAATTCTTTTGTACCAGGGAAGAGTGAAACCCAGAGGAGATGGCCTTTTGTTTGGCAGAGCACATTCATGGGTATTTGCAAATGCAAAGTTGGCCTAGACCTTGAATAGATGGTGTGGAAGTTAAATTCTGCTACCAAAGAAAGTGAGAGAAACTAAATTCCTAAAGTAAACTGAAGGAAGCTTGCTGGGCAGCAGGGAGGCCACAGTCTTAGAGAAAGGAAAGCAGTGAGAAATTCCTAACAGCTGGGAGGATGCAGGGCCTTTAATTACAGGGATGCTTAACATTCAATCCCAAACTGTTTACTGTTCGGTGGTGTAAGACTTTTCCATTGTCCCAAGGTCCTAAAGTAGAATCTCAAGTCAGATGTGGCTGTGAGAATAGTATTTCCTAGGATTTTGCAGAAGTGTTCAGTGTGGGGCTTAAGCTTTTAAGCTTTGTCACTGTCCTCACCACTGTCATTTTCTACTTTTTCTTTTATATTTTCCTTTTCCTCCTTCTTTCACAGCCTACAGTAAAAACTTTCATTCTTGGAGGTTAATTCTTTTGATTGAAATTACCAGTAAATTTAAATTCCCTGCGGGAAGTTGAATTTCTGAAGTTGTTGGAGGCCAGAGATGCTACCTGGGCTGGACAGAGCAGAGCTTGGTGTAGAGAGTGACATCGTTAACGACATGGGGTCCTCTCACCTGATGTCTCCTCACAGATGGGTGAGCTGAAGTCCAGAGGGCTGCAGAGCTTTGTTTAAGAAACAGAGCTTAGATCTTTTGGCTCCTTTGGCTCCTAGTTTTATATTTTTTTTTTTTGAGCAGAGCACACCATCACCTCTGTCTGATTAGCTGACACTTAGTATCTAGAAAGGTCTCTGATTTTTGCACAAGCAGCTCTGAGGTAATAACCTTGCTAAAAAAATTTTCTTTAAAGGCAGAGTAAAAGCTGCTTAACTAAAGGCTCACACCAAAGATGTCTTAAAGCTCTGCTTATCCTCAAGTCTTTCCCCCTTGGGATCATTAAAATATTATCTGGCTCAGAATATCTTCTACTTTCAAACATCTCTTTCCAAATTTCTATCTGTGTCAGCTGACAATACAGACTCATAATACCCTTTCATGTCTCACAGGCTACTATCGTCCAAACCTTGTAATTAAATACTGAATTTCTAAGGATTAATTATTCAAATGCCAAAGAGACGGTTTTTGGCAAGGAATGAAATATGCTGTAGATACTATGAAAGCTGGTCAATGGTCAGGTATTTACACATCAAGTGATCAATTTTAATGAACCATTTCCTTTGAAGACACTTACAAAAACACATGAAGTCCATATACATGAAATCTGAAAATTACACTGGAGTTGTGTCTCACAAAAGATGACCTTAATTGATGCTGCTCTAAAACCCTTCGAATAGGAGAGCAATGGCTCAAATTCATTATAAATCAGAGCATGAACCCAGGCAACTTTGTATTCATCTGTTTATCTTCTGCAATACCTAGCAGAATATTCAACATATAGGGGCTCTTCAACAGACAGCAGTTAAATGAATCAACCTCCAGGCTTCTCCAGCAACAGGATTCCATCTGCCCAGCAGCCTCCCACATCCAGGATGCCTTGGTTACTCATACCTGTGTCCAGGACCAGGGATGTAATTTGTAGGACTCGGTGCAAAAACGAAAAAGTGGGGCACCTTGTTCTAAAACAATTAAGAACTTTAATACCATGACAACAGAGCATGAAACGAAACCTGAGGCCCTGCGTGACTGCCTCAGGTACAGTGTGCCCAAGGAGCGGGCCCCGTGTGTGCCCCGCCCATTTCCCAGCCTTCTGAGTCCTTCATGATGCTAATCCTGCTGCCCGTGCCAAGGGCTGACCCTTACTCTAGCCATCCTTAGCTCCTTCCTTCCTGTCTCAATCAGACCCCTCCTTCTTGGGTCCATGCCCTTCTATCCTCCTTGTCTTGTCTTTTTCATCGTGCTTTCTGGACCCCTGTTCTAAGGTAAGAGAACTGACCTGTCTTGGCCTTCTCAGTACATCCCCTCACCTGAATGAAAACTAGGCTTTCCCGCGCCCATAGTTCTTTCCAACAGGGGTCACTACTGTTTCTCCCTCCAAAGTACAGCTGCATAAGTGGCAGAATCTATCTGTCCTTGGGTCTTAGTGGTCCTTCCCGGCCATCTGCTATGCTGCTCTTGCTGCACGTGATCGCTCGCCTCCCTTTGGCCATATCTTACCCTATATCATTGGATGTTTTCCAAGGCTCCCTTGTGCCTCCCTTCTGGCCCCAGCCTGGGCTCTCAGCTTTCCTCTTCTCTCCCACCTTTCTTGGACTGTGTAACGTTTGCATTGATGACCCATCTGGCGCTCTGATCTTGCAACTCAAGGATTTCCACAAAGCCACTCATCTTCACTTCTGGTCTCTTCAGACACTTACTGACATACCTCAACCTGCATTATTGCTGGGAACTACTCCACTTACATGGGGTATAATCTAGTCACAGGACAATTTGGAAAATACAGAAAGCAAAAACAGACGAATAAGAACAACAAATCAACCAACCAAACAACAAACAACCACCGTTCCATCACTCAGTGACATTACTGTTAAAATTTCAGAAACCACAACCCCCAGTTTTTCTTCCTATGCACTGGAGAGTGAAACTGAAAAGAGTTGTGATGAGTCCTGTCCACCAGAATTGAGGGTATTGCTCTCATCTGAGGTATCAGATCAGGGCTATTTATTGAGGCATTCTAGTTAAGCTGAAATCTAAACGCTAGAATGGAAACAACTCATTGAGGGAAAGAAAGAAGGTTATTGCAGGCAGAAGGCACAGCTTGTACAAAGGTCCTGAGTCAAGAAAGAGCATGTCTTATTTGAGGACCTAAAAGAAAGCCACTGAGTAAGAACACCGTGAGATGCATAACCTGGTTCGAATCTCAAAGTATTTCCCTCAGCCTCAATTTCCTTCTCTGTAAACTGGTGGTCATATTGGCTTTCCCCTAGGTTTGTTGGAAAGATTCAATGCGTTCCTATAGGGAGAACACTTAAAATAGCACCTGGCACATAGTAAAGCTTTCTTAAAACAGGGAAAGTATAGATAGTCCAAAGAGTCAGTGCAGAGAAGGGGCCACATCTCCGCTGTCTCCCTGTGCTCTCTGTGAGGACACAGCCATGAGTGACAGCTACTGGAGTGAGCAAGTCTGGTTTCTCTCTTCACTCCCTAACTTCTGTTTCCCTCCAGGAAAAGGTGGACTTACTAAGACTGGGAGCTGGACATCCACTGGGCCGTTTCCCATAGGAGGGAGGCTTCCTAGCTGCGGGCTGCTGCTCTTGTGTGCACGTGACTCCAGGCTCCTGTTTAATGCTGCCAATCAGGTCCAGCAGTGATGGGGCATGGCAGTCACAGTCATGTGGCACTGGGCTTGCCTCTTCAGTTCAGAGGAGGGGAGAGGGAAGCCTGGCTTAGGCTTCTGCAGTGAAGTGTCCCAGTTGCTGTGTATTTTGGATTTAGTGGGTACTCCCCAGTTATCAATGAAGTCGGTACTTTGATATCCAGTCAGTGAAGGAGAGGTGTGAAGGATTAGAATCCTGATCTCCAACAAGTCAGTGCCCTGGAAACCTTGAGATTAAATACAAATATCTGGAGAGCAGAGAACCAGAACACGAGACCACAGGTCTTGGTAAAGATCTTGGTGTGACCCACTTTAGTGCAGATGGGCAGTGCTGGACTTGTTTCTGACTTGTTTGGGGGTGATGGCTTGCAGGAAATGTGCTGCTGAGGCCATTATTGGGACTTTAAGTAGAACAACAACAACAACAACAACAACAACAACAACAACAACAACAACAACAACAGCAAAACCCCAGCTAGGTTCCATCCAGAGCAGAGAGACCGAGAGAGAGCGGTTCTGGTCTGTAGGGTAGTGCTGGGCAACTGGAAACACCAGCTCAGCTGATCCATCTGGGGTTCTCGTTTATCTTGTTTGGAATCGCACAGGCCTGAGACGGGACTGTGGAGGGACTCACTTCTTCTTTTTTTTAAATTAATTAAGAATTTTTTTGTTTGTTTTGAGGGAGGTAACTTAATTAATTAATTAATTAATTAATTAATTATATATTGGGAGTACTGGGACTTGAACCCAGGACCTCGTGCATGCTAAGCACATGTTCTACCACTGAGCTATACCCTCCTTCCCCAGGACCCACCTCTCGATTCAGGTAGCTTGGCTACAGGCTCCTGGGGCTCTCTGCTGAATGCTCTCAAATTGACTTTTTTTGTTGTTCCATAGGGCTTATTTCTTAAATAAACTACAATTTCTTAAATCCATAGCTGATTATGATAGGGATTTAAGACACCCTGACCCAGATAATGGTTAAAGAGGAGTTGAGTCCCTGGTTTGTTATCTTTAGGCATTCAGCTAAGAAGTACACTTAAAACACCATTTTCTTGAACTATCTGTTTCTACGGTAGGTTTGCTTACACAGTTAAGGGAGAATGGAGTTGGTTTAAAATATGGGCTTTGATCTTGCATTAAGAATATAAGCAGTTAGAAAGGAAAGAAAAATGAAGGAAGAAGCTATGAGTGGAAAGAAAGGAGTTATTACTTTAGGAGAAATGCTGAGATTTTAGAGGCTAAATTGGACAGATAAGAACCTACAGTGTTTTAAATGCTCTCAAAGGTGAAGTTAGAAAAGAAGTGTGGCTGAGGCTGAAAAATCCAGCAAAAATACTAAAGAAAGGAAACAAAGAACACTAATGCTCCAGAGGATGCTCAGATGCAGGGGGCTGTTGGGAAGCTGGTGAATGGACTGGGAGAGCCACGCTGAGGGCTATGTGGACTGTACGGAACTATGAGGAATGACTAGGCAGATCACAGTGGAAACTCCTAGGGATTATTTCACTGGTTCCAAGATAACACAGTGATTGCAGCGGGGACCACAAGGAATGGTATGCTCCAGTCCTCTAAGAGATGGCTTCGGGAGAATGAGCCAGTCAACCTTAGGTGAATTGCCCCCGACCTCCCAGGGCAACATCTGGCACTGTCTAGAGACATTCATTGATCATTATGTTTTGAGGAAGGGGAGCTACTGACTGCTAAACCTACTACAATGCACAGGTTAATCCCCCAAACAAACAATTATCTAGTCTGAAGTGTCAGTAGCACTGAGATTGAGAAACCACCTTCAGGAAAACCAGGCTGGACTACAACACTTGAGTCCAGATGGAGTCAAGCTGTTAGGGCTGATGAGTAGAATCATCCAACTTGGAGACCTAGACATGGATAAGATCTGTTTGCACCTTGAGTATTTTGGCAGCTTCTAAAACTGCTGACTTCATATCTCCTTATTAAGGAAGATCTCAAAGGAGAAAATCTGGAGTAGTATCATGAAGAAAACAGATGAATGGGCTGAAAGCAAAGAGACAGAGAAAGGAGGGGAGGTACTGTGATCCGGCCAAGGGTATTAGCGCCATATATGGAAAAGGTCAAGGTCCAGTTGAGATGTCTATTACACTTTCAAAAACAGCTGAGTTTGAGGGATAAATTGGGAATTTGAGATTTGGAGATACTAACTACTATATATAAAATAGATAAACAACAGATTTATACTATATAGCACAGGGAACTATATTCAACATCTTGTAGTAAATTATGGTGAAAAAGACTATGAAAATGAATACATGTATGTTCATGTATGACTGAAGCATTGTGCTGTACATCAGAAATTGACACAACATTGTAAACGGACTATATATATATATGCATAAAAACAGCTAAGTTTGAGAATAGTGCAGAATGAGAGACAAACGAACCACAAGAGGCATTTGTGCCTGAAATAGGGATGAGGGTGGCAAAGATGAATGTTCTTGCTACCAATGCAGCAGCATAATTCACTTAAGGTCTAGAAATTTAAAAAATTGAGGAAAGGCAAGTTTTGGGGGAAGAGCACATGGTAAAAGGATGTACTTTCCACCCAAGCACGCAAGCTGCAGCCGCACCAGGAAGAGCGTCAGTGTATGGATCTGTTGAGGACAAGTGCCCACTGAGATAAATATGCAAGCAAAAAAGGTATAACATTCGGAGACTGGTCAACAGTGGTGGTTCTCAAACTTAGCAAGCATTAGATTCACCTGGAGAGCTTGCCAGAACCCAGATATCTGTGTCCCATGCCCAGAGTTTCTGATATAATGCATCTGGATGAAGCTCAAGAATCTGCATCTCTAATATGCTCTCAGGCGATGCATTGATGCTGCCACATTTAGAAAACCACTGGTGTACAGACTTTCAGGTAGGAAGCAAAGACGAACACACTGCCTCCTGGGATCCTGAAACAGATGGAGATATACAAAGAGTAGGGTGAGGCACTGAGACTCTGGGGAAAGCACGAGCATGATTCTCACTTAGACAGATGCCTCTCCCTTTTGAGCACCCTGCTCTGAGCGGTGGAAGCTGAGTCATTGGAAAGAGCCCACTCAGGAGTCAGCACTGGGGAGAGGGGTAAAATGCAGGGCTCACACCTGGGATGAAAATGAAAAAGATTAAAATACGCAGCACAGAAAATGAGCCGTGCAGAGACTTGGAGATGAGGGCCACCACTGAAACCCCTTAATTCTGCAAGTGTCTAAAATGCCAATCTGAGGGAGGGAACGGGATGTGGGAGCAGGTTTCCTTCTTTGCCTCAAAAGATATGGGAAGCACAGGATTACAATGAACTTTTTTCACGTCTTGGCACAAAATTTCCATTTTCAAATTTCTATTTCAAAGCTGACACCAAGAACATTCTCTTTTTTCTCCAAATTTTTCAGTCGACCATTCTCCCTAGATAACACTTAGCATTCTGCTATCATCCACAGCTGATAACCACAATGTGGATTCAGAACTTCGGATTCCATCTGTTTCTTCATTGTTCTCTGAATATATTTTCTATCCACAGGAAGAGGGAGTGAGTAGTCAGATCCAGGCACCGAACTCCATCTAATGTTTCTCAAATCCAGCGAGAGATGGTTTGACTAAACTACAGTGCACGTATCTACTAAGGGATTATCATATAACCATTAAAAAAAAAAAAACACCACAAGCTTTATGAAGAGTTGTAGTTACAGGGAGGAAATGCTTATGGTACACAATGGTAAGTGAAAATAAAGCAATGAAATTGAATATTTACTATCACAACTCCACGAAAACATAAAAGCATAGAGAATACTATTCACAGATGGAAATGTATCAGAAGGTATCCTGGGGCTATCCTCAAAGGGTGGGAATTCTCTCCAAAGTCTTTCACCATCAACTTGAATGTCACATATAACAAGAAGAATACACTTTATCAATTTTAAGTATTTTAATGCAAGTGTTAGCATTTTAATGCAAGTGTTAGCATTAGAAAGTCATGGGGATTCTTATTTCCAGAAGGCAGGAAAAGAAGATAAAGTAAACAAACATCAAAATGGTAAGGAAGGTGCGGGTAGAGATGTCCTTTGAGGTGGTTGAGGGATTTATGACTGGAGTGAGGATTTAAAAGGGAGAGAGAAGGATTATTCCTCCAATAGGAGGACATTCTTTAAAAAAAATTTTTTTAGGACATTCTTAATATTTCAGGACTAGCATAGAGTTGATGCACAGTAATAGAAAAGATGTCAAGCAAAGCTGGACTGATATTGCTAACCAATTGCAGAAATGTGAAGAAAAGTTTTAACACTCCAGAGATATAATGAAAATCAACAAAATTGGATTAATGAATACCACATGGGAAAATAGAATGAATTGGCTATGAAAAAAAATCAGAAATCTCCCTTTGAAAGGATGGCTACAGTATCACTTTCCATTATAAATGAGGCGTATAAACACACTGTCAAAAATCCACACTGTCAAATGAATTTGAACAAAAATATTTTAGCTTTCTGTCAGTTGACTAGAATAAGTTTAGATTTTAATTTAAGTATCAAGAGAAATGATCTAATGGTTTATGAGCAACTTTGCATAGAGCAGAAGTGATTAAAAATTGCAAACAGGTGATATGTAAATAAATATTTGTATCAACTGGTATAAATATTTAGAAGTGCTGACAACCCCCAATTATCTTGTTTTAACTGGTTCACACAGAAACTAATTTTTGATAGTCATACTTCACCAATTAACACTTTAGTAGCTCAGCTTTGATCTTAGGAGTACTTTTGGGGACAAGTCTCCTTTTGCTTGTTGGAGAAATAAACTCTTCATTCAGTCATGAAAATACAGTGGTTTGTGAGCCTCCTTCTGCAGCCAAGGAAGTCTTAGTCCAGGAGAATAGAGCCAGAAAGGTTGTAATAATAAATTATCAAAACCAGTGGTGCTGGGATTGTGGGTAGGGAGGGGAGAAATGGACAAAACTCATGGGAAGTGCTGGACACTGGCTTTGAAATATGACAGCTGTTGCCAATCAGTTACGTATGATCACAAACAGTGCCCAGTTTTCTGAGAGGGGCAACTTATCATTTTAGAGAGGAAAGCAGGCATAGTCTGAAAACTCACTCATTTCTCGCCCTTCTCCCTCCCAATTTATATTTCACTACCAGCTTCCTTGGCTAGCTATATACTTTCAGTAAAAAAAAAAAAAAAAAAAAAAAAGGTATCCTGAGGGGGTGGGATCAGGATGGTGGTATAAGAAGCTCCTGAACTCAACACCTCCCATGGACACAGCACATCTACAGCTACACAGGGAATACTCCCTTGGAAAGTGACCTGAAAACTGGATGAATGGAGCCTCCACAACAAAAGGTACAAAGACAGCATCAAGAAGGGTGGAAGAGGCAGAGATACGGTCTCACCAATAAAAAACAAACAAACAAACAAAAAAAAACCCAAAACAAAAAAACACAGCCCAGGCATTGTGATCCCCAGTCAGGAGGGATCACAAAGGGATCTTTTCCCTGAGGAGCAAGGGATTCAAGCTCCATCCACATCAGGCACCCCAACCTCTAGATCCTGCTCAGGAGAGATCGGCCTCCAGAACACCTGACTTTGAAAACCAACAGGGGAATAATCCCAGGAACTACGAAACTGCAAGGAAAGGAAAACCCTTTCTGAAAGGGCTCACACACAGACTGACTTGACCTGAAAACCAGGACAAAAACACCAGGTTAAAAAGCATATGGACCACAGTTGAAGGGGACCCACTTACTCACCTTGAAGTCTCTGCAACCAAGGAAAGAACCAGTTGGGACACTCCCTGGGGACTGAGACACTGGCAGGAGCCATTTTTGCAATCTCAGGCTACCTTGTTAACATTGGTGCTGGCAAGTGCCACTTTAGAATTCACTCTCTAACCTGTTAGTGCCAGTGGGCATGCCCCATTGAGAGCCTTGGCCACCCTGCACCTTGGTCAGGCCCTATAGGCAACTGGATGATAGCTTCACCCACCTGTGTGCACAGGAATTGTGGGCAGGTCTCAAAGCTGGCCTGGAGACCAGACCTGCCCGCCAACACCCCATGGGATCCATGGCTGGGCCTCATAGCTGGTCTGGGGGCTAGCCCTGCCCACCAGTACCCTGCGAGAGGCATGCCCAGGCCCCACGACCAGTCTTTGTACACTGCAGCAACAACTGCAGCCTTACCACAACAGGAAGGGGCATGTGTCCCACAGAGGGGACACCCCTTGAGCACCTGGCTTTGGTGATCAGGTCAGATTGCCCCTCTGAGTCCCACAGGACATCTCCTACATAAGGCCACTCCTTGAAGTCTGAGAGAGATAGCTGATTTACCAAATACACTGAGACAAACATAGAATTATGCAAAATGAAGAGACAAAGGAATATGTTCCAATTAAAAGAATAAGACAAAAACCTCAGAAAAAGAACTAAATGAAATAGAGATAAGTGATCTATCTGAAAAAAGAGTTCAAAGCAACGGTCATAAAGGTGCTCACCAAACTCAGGAAGAATGGATCTACACAGTGAGAACGTCAAAAAAGTGACAGAAAATAAAAGAAAGTACCAAACAGAAGTTAAACTGAACTGAAAAATACACTAGAGGGGGTTCAAAAAACAGACTGGATGAGGTAGAAGAATGAATCAGTGATCTGGAAGACAAAGCAATAAAACTCATGCAGGCAGAATAGCACAATGAAACAATAATTTTTTAAAGAATAAAGATAACTTAAGGGATCTTTGGGACAACATCAAGCAGAATAACATTCACACTACAGGGGTCCCAGGAGGAAAAGAGAGAGAGAAAGGGCCAGAAGAATTATTTGAAGAAACAGTGGCTGAAAACTTCCTTAATTAAGGGAAGGAAACAAACATCCAGGTCTCAGGACCCTAAAGAGTTTCAGATAAGATGAACCCAAAGAGACACACACCAAGGCACACTATATTTAGAATGCTAAAAGTTAAGGATAAAGAGAGAATCCTAAAAGCACTATGAGAAAAACAACTTGTTGTGTACAAGGGAAATCCTACAAGATTTTTTCAGCAGAAATGTTACAGGCCAGAAGGGAATGGTATAACATATTCAAAGTGCTGAAAGGAAAAAACTTCCAACCAAGAATTCTCTGCCCCAGAGAGAAGCAAGATAGCAGAGTAGAAGGATGATTATAGCTCACCCTCTCCCACAAATACACCAAAACTCACATCTATGGACCCACTCAGCCAACCAGAGCACCTGCCATACTCCAACAGAACATCACTTTCTTCGAAAGACAAAGACACCAAAAATCTGGTAGGAGAAAAGGATAAAAGAAAGAAGAAAAAGCAAAACAGTGTGGGACCAATCCCGCGGGGAGGGAGAGGCAAAGGAAGACTGGTGCTCGTTCGCTGGGTCTCCCCTCTCCAATGGAGAGGCCAGTGGGATGGAGGGGGAGCTGGCCTGCGGCTCAGGTCTGCCCTGAGCACCCCTTGACTGACAGAACTGAGTTAAACAGGCACAAAGGGCCCCCACAACACCCAGCCCGAGACGTGAGCTGGCAGCAGGGGCCGGGACAGGCTGCCCGAGCTGGGCGGAAGACTAGAGCGGCTGCACTGAGGCAGCCCGAGGGGACTGCAGGGGGCTGCGTGCCGTGGCTGGGAGGGGATACGGAGCAGAACCACCTCGGTCCCCCATAAATTGCGAAAAAAGCAAAGCAACACAGCTGGTGCGCCCTGGGGGGAGGGGTGCCATAGCCTTTGTCTCCTCAGACCTGTGCCGCCATTACTGGTGCTTCTCATGAGAAGAGAGGCAGGGCACAGCCACAGCCACCATCTCCTCCTGTGCGCAGCGCAGGGGCAGGGACGGGGCCTAGTCCTGAATCCGCACAGGGGGTGCTCCACAACCTCCTAGGCAGGACTGAGACTTGTTTACGGCCTGAGGCAGATAGGATCTTTCTGCCCTGGCACCTCAGAGAACTCGCACCGCCCAGACAAACAAGGAGCTGAGATTTGGCATGGAGCAGGGGCGGGGCCATTCCGTGGTATTCCCCGAGGCCACCTTTGGAGCGCTGACCTGAGGTGGAGAGGGCAGCTGCACAGAGCAGCAGAGTGAGTGGTGCCGGGAGAGGGCGGGTGGCCATCCCCCTTTCTGGCAGGAATGCAGCACCTGACCATGGTCCTGGGAGGGGGCGTGATCTGCCCACCTGCCTCCCCCCAAGCACAGCATCTGACTATGGCATCAGGAGGGGGAGTGACCCGCCTGACCACCGGGTAAGAGCTCAGCACCTGACCAAGTGTTGGGAGGGGGCGCAATCTGCTAGCTGACAGCCACTGGGAGCAGCACAGACGAGGGCGCCAACAGAGGGCCTCTGGAAACAGCAAGCTGAGTTCGCAAAACAGGGTGAAGACACAAAGACCTCTTGATAAAATCATTAAGAGCACACTGTCCCCAGGAGAACTAGATAACTGATACTCCTTAAGCCACAGTGCCAGAGAGATATGAGCTATATGAAAAAGCAGAGGAACCACTCCCAATTAAAAGATCAAGAGGAATCCCCTGAAAGCACAATCAAGGAAATAGACACTGATATCCTACTAGATCAAGATTTCAAAAAAGAGTGATCAAAGTACTGAAAGAACTAAAAGAAATAGTGTTTAGAGATATAAAATAGGTCAAAAATGAAATAGAAGCTATAAAGAAGACCCAATTAGAATTAGTAAACTCATTTGCTGAGATGAGAGCTGACCTAAAGGCTGTACAAAGCAGGCTAGCTAATGCAGAGGAACAAATAAGTGACCTCGAAGACAGGACAACAGAAAGCACCCAATCAGAACAGCTGAGAGAAAAACAAATAAAAAACAATGAAAACAATATAAGGGACCTATGGAATAATCTAAAGCATGCCAATCTACGCATAATAGGGGTTCCCAAAGGGGAAGAAAGAACAAAGGGGATTGAAAAGGTATTTGAAGAAATCATGACTGAAAACTTCCCAAACCTAAAGAAGGAATCAGATATCCAAGGACAGGAGTCTCAGAAGGTCCCAAACAGGAAGAACCCAAACAGACCCACACCAAGACATATCATAATCAAGATGGCCAGAGTCAAGGATAAAGAAATGATCCTAAAGGCAGCAAAAGAAAAACAAAGAGTGAGTTACAAGGGAACCCCCATAAGGCTCTCAGCGGATTTCTCTACACAAACACTACAGGCCAGAAGGGAGTGGCAAGATATATTCAAAGTCCTGAATGAAAAAAAGATGCAGCCTGGGATACTCTATCCAGCAAGGCTATCCTTTAGAATAGAAGGAGAGATAAAGAACTTCACAGACAAGCAAAAACTGAAAGAGTTTAGCAACACTAAACCCATGCTAAAAGAAATATTGACAGGTCTACTCTAAGTAGAAAAGAAGCAGGATGCTACAAAAAATGAGAAACTCATAACTGGAAAGGAGATAACTGCCATGAATTACAAAAAGAATGAACACAAAACTGTAAAAGAAGACATCTAAATCACTAAGAGTGGGAGAGGGAAGCAAGGAAAGCCATTGTGGAAAACAGTATGGCGATTCCTCAAAAGACTAGGAATAGACTTACCGTATGACCCAGAAATCCCATTCCTGGGCATATATCCAGAGGGAACCCTATTTCAAAATGACACCTGCACCCCAATGTTCATAGCAGAACTATTTACAATAGCCAAGACATGGAAACAGCCTAAATGTCCATCAACAGATGACTGAATAAAGCAGCTGTGGCATATTTATATGATGGAATACTATTCAGCCACAAAAACCGACAACATAATGCCACTTGCAGCAACATGGATGTTCCTGGAGAATGTCATTCTAAGTGAAGTAAGCCAGAAAGAGAAAGAAAAATACCATATGAGATCACTCATATGTGGAATCTAAAAAAACAACAACAACAAAAAACCCAACAAAAAACCCCATAAATACAAAACAGAAACAGACTCATAGACATAGAATACAAACTTGTGGTTGCCAAGGAGGCGGGGGGTGGGAAGGGACAGACTGGAATTTTAAAATGCAGAACAGATAAACAAGATTATACTGTATAGCACAGGGAAATATATACAAGATATTGTGGTAGCTCATAGCGGAAAAAAATGTGACAATGAATGTATATATGTTCATGTATAACTGAAAAATTGTGCTCTACACTAGAATTTGACACAATATTGTAAATTGACTATTACTCAATAAAAAAAATGTAAAAAACAAAAAAAGAAGAAGAGAACTTACTAAGCATGTTCCTGGGTCCTCTACAAAATAAGGCAAGCAGACCCCTGAAAAGGACAAATATGATCTAACTCAAGAAAATAGCCATGAAGACACCATGAAAAGTAAACCATCATTGAACGGATAAATGTATGATTACACTGCAGCTAAATGTTTTACAGTGATAAGTATTTTCTATAAAAATGTACCACCATGAAAAGAAAAAAAAAAAAAGAATTTTCTGCCCAGCAAGGTTATCAACCAGAATGTAAGGAGTGATCAAGAATTTCCCAAGTAAGCAAAGGCTAAAAGAGTTCATCACCACTAAACTGACCCTACAAGAACTGTTAAAGGGATTTCTTTAAGCTGAAACGAAATAGCACTAAGTAATAATAAGAAAACATACAAAAGTAAGCATTTCACTGGAAAAAGTAAATATATAATAAAGGTAGTGGAGCAGTCACTTATAAAGCAAGCACAAATAGAAGACAAAAGTAGTAAAATTAACTAAAATTACAATACTTAGTTAAATAATGCATAATATAAACTGAGGTAAAATATGTCTGAATAGATTGATTACTAGTGAGGAGATTAAAACAGAAATTAAAAATCTCCAAACAAACAAAAGCCCAAGACCGGACATCTTCACTGCTGAATTCTACAAAACATTCAAAGAAGATTATAATACTTATCCTACTCAAAGTCTTCCAAAAACTGAAGAAGAAGGAGCCCTTCCAAACACATTTTACAAGGCCAGGATGACCCTGATACCAAAACCAGACAAGGACACCACACACACACACACACAGAGACACACACAGACACACACACATGCACACATTATGGGCTACTATCCTTGATGAACACAGATTCAAAAATCCTCAACAAAACATTAGCAAACAAATACAAAAATACATTAAAAGGATCATACAACATGATCAAGCGGGATTTATTCTAGGGATGGAGGGTGGCTCAACATGAGACATCACATTAACAGAATGAAGGATACAATTCATATGATCATTTCAATAGATGCAAAAAAAGCATTTGAAAAAATTCAATATCCATCTATGATAAAAACTCTTCACAAAGCTGGCATAAAGGGAACATACCTCAATATAACAAAGGCCACCAGCTAACATCATACTCAGTGGTGAAAGCTGAAAGCTTTTGCTCTAAGACCGGGAACAGGACAAGGATACCCACTCTCACCACTCCTATTCAACATAGTATTGGAAGTCCTAGACACAGCAATTAGGCAAGAAAAAGAAATAATAGGTATCCAAATTGGAAAGGAAAAAGTAAAAGTATCACTATTTGCAGATATGGTATGGTACGGTATGGTACAGTATGTATGGTATGGTACAGTATGGTACGGTATACAGAAAACTCTAAAGACTTAACAAAAAAATTGTTAGAGCTAATAAATTCAGTGAAGTCAGAGGCTACAAAATCAATATACACAAATCTGTGGTTTCTATACACTAATAATGAACTATCAGAAAGAGAGATTAAGAAAACAATCACATTTACAACTACATCAAAAAGAATAAAATACCTAGGAATAAATTCAACCAAGGAAGTGAAAGACCTGTACACTGAAAACTGTAAGATAATAATGAGAGAAACTGAAGACACAAATATAATGGAAATATGCTTTATGTTCATGGATTGGAAAAGTTAATATTGTTAAAATGTTCACACTACACAAAACAATTTGTAGATTCAATTCAATCTCTATAAAAATTCCAATGTCATATTTCACAGAATTAGAACAAAAAATTCTAAATATTTTATGGAACCACAAAAGATTCCCAAAGAGCCAAGATAATTTTGAGAAAGAAGAATGAAGCTGGAGGTATCATGCTGCCTGACTTCAAACTATATTACAAAGCTATAGTAATCAAAACAGTATGATACTGACACAAAAACAAGCGCACAGATCAATGGAACAGAACTGACAACCCAGAAATAAATCCACACATACGGACAATTAATTTGTGACAAAGAAGCAAAGAATATACAATGGAGAAAGTCTCTTCAGTAAATGGTGTTGGGAAAACTGGACAGCCACATACAAAAGAATAAAATTAGACCACCATCTTATACTGTACACAAAAATTAACTCAAAATGAAAATAATACCTGAAACTATAAAACTCCTAGAAGAAAACATAGGCATTAATCTCATTGACATCAGTCTTAGCAATGTTTTCTGGGGATCTGATTCCAGAGGCAATGGAAACAAAATGAAAAATAAACAAATGGGGCTACATCAAACTAAACGTCTTCTGCACAGCGAAAGAAACCATCATCAAAATGAAAAGGCAGCCTACTGAATGGAAGAAGATATCTGCACTACATATATCTGATAAGGTGTTAATATCCAAAATATATAAAGTACTCAAATAACTCAACAATAAAAAAACAAATAGCTTGATTAAAAATGGGCAGAGGATCTTCATTTTTCTGAAGAAGACATATAGACGGCCAACAGGCATATGAAAAGATGTTCAGTATCACTAATCATTGGGGAAATGAAAATCAAAACCAGGAGACATCTCACTCCTGTTAGAATGGTTATTTTTGAAAAGGCAAGAAATAACAAATGTTGGAGAGGATGTGGAGGAAAGAGAACCCTTGTACACTGTTGCTGGGGTTGTAAATGGGTGTGGCCACTATGGAAAACAGTATGGAGATTCCATATGACTTAGCTATTTCACTTCTGGATACTTAGTCTAAGAACACAAAAACACTAATACAAAAAATATGCACCTCTATGTCCACTGCAGCATTACTTACAATATTCAAGATATGAAAACAACCTAAATATCCATGAATGAATAAAGAAGATGTGATATATACACAATGGACTACTACTCAGCCATAAAAAGGATGAGATCCTGCCATCTACAACAACACAGATGGACTTTGAGGGTATTATGCTAAGTGAAATGAGTCAGATGGAGAAAGACAAATATTGTATGATTTCACTCATTTGTGGAATCTTTAAAAAAAAAAAAAGAACAAACAGAATCAAACAAAAACAACTCATCTGGTTAGTGGTTACCAGAGGGGAAGGTGGGCTGGTGGGTGGGCAAAATGAGGGAAGGGGGTTAGCCATACAGTGATGGATGATAACTAGATTTGTGGTGGTGATCACTTTGTTCAGATTCTCTGCCCATTTTTTTAATCAGGCAAATTAAAATGCTACACACCTGAAACATATAATTTTAAAAAAAGATTTCCTTGGTTAGGTTGTGCCTATCTTGCATTCTAAACCAATATCAAATTTTATTGTGTCCCATTTTACTCACTCATACTCTTTGCCAAATATTTTTGACTCTCTACCTTCTTGGCATATAGAGGATGGCCTTCCCGGTTCCTTTGTGGATGGATGAGGTCATATGACTAGTGGTTGTTGGGGGCAAAAGTAAAGATCAGGAAGCCACTTCCTTGCCAGCTTATTTAATTGCCCAGACAAGTCTCCCGAGGTCTTTTTTCTGCCCTCTGGTAGGGCAACCAGCAAGGTTCAAGATGGTGGCCATTCCATCAGCCTGGGTCCCCAAGTGACTTATGAGCAAAGTCCCCAATGACTGTGATATGCACGTAGGGTGATAAAGTCCCATTGAGCCAAGCCCTGTGTCAGCTGCTGATGGAGACAAAGAATTCCACAGTCCTTGTCCTCAAGGAGTCTTCACTTTAGTTGCAGTGATAGGATATAAAAAGTCAAAAGATATATAAAAGGAGTTATTTTCAGATAGAAAATAGCTCAGGTCAACAGTAGAAGAGATGTCACAAGTTCAGGTATAACTGCAAGGCAAATGAGGGCCAGGCAGTAGGAAGGGAAAGGACAGGCAGCCAGGCAGGGAAGATTATCTGAGGAGAAATCTGCACTGGGTGGGAGTTTAACTGTGGGCTGAAGCATTTATACAAGTAGGAAAGAGGGAACTAGCCCTTCGGGTAGGAAAAAGGAGGTGCACAACAGTAAATCAGTGAGAAAGTACCAGCTTTCAGGAGATACTAAACCAAGGGTTGTTTAAAAAGTATTAAGCTGGCCTGCAAAAGCCAAGCATTATCAGTGTATTAGTTCATTAATTAATTCAACAAATATTTGTTAGGTATCTACCATCCACTCATCAGACGAAATGGATGAGAAAATCCCCATTCACGTGGCAGATGCATCTTGGTGGAATTGAGTGCACTGCCAGGTGAAGGGTTCGGGTTCTACTCGTTAGGAAGCAGGGGAGTCTCTGAAGGTTATGAAGTGGAGAGTGACCTGGGGAGGCAGTATTGAGGGCAAAGAAGTTGAGCACAATGTGGTGGGTAGCTTAGAGACTGGCTTCAGAGAACAAAGTCCTAGTGATTGAGGGTGAGTACTGAGGGCCTAGACCTGGTCTGGGGCAATCCAAGACTTTACAATGACTTCACCAAACACACACTCACAAAAACAATTTGACAACCACTTCTACAGATGAAGAAACCAAGGTGGCAGGAGAGTGCCATGATTTGCCCGTGGTCAAAGAGCCAATTCAATAAAAGAGCCAGAATTAGGTTCAGGTTCTCCTGCCTCCACTCCAGTGCTTGTGGCTCTTTCTATTAACAAAAGGAAAGTGACAGATTTATTTATCTTCTGGATTAAGAAAAAATTTCAGTTCTGAAAATTTAGAAAAGCAATTGCACTTTTCTCTTTTTCCCTGGATAGTTTGGTACTGAGTAGAACCACACACCTGTTTATTCCTCTATTGAAGATTCAGAACTTTTTATAGTCCATGTGTTCCAGTAATGCTCCATAAATAAATAAATGTGATGATCTGCTTGCCTTTATTTTAAAAATTCATTGAACGAACATACATTAAATGCCTAGGATATGTCGGCCACTAGTAGGTTCTGGGGATATTAAGTACCATGGAAACATATAATTTTAGCAGGATATTAAAGATATGGTAATAGATCTATATACATATGTGCACTGAACTGTGGGATCACAGAGATGAACTTGGTTTAACTGGCTTTGCAATTGGAACTGGTACTAGGATTGCCTGATTTACCATGTAAAAAAGAAGATACCCAGTTAAATCATAAGTGTGTCCCAAAAGTTGCATGGGACATACTTATACTAAGACATACTTGTTGTATATCTAGAATTCAAGTTTAATTGGGAATCTTATATTTTATTTGGCCACCTTACCTGGTGCAGCTGGGCTGACTAGAAGATGAAGTTCCAGGGGTCAATGTGGGAAAGTTACCAAGACACCAAGAGACTTTGGAACTCATTAAGGAGAGTCTAGTGAAAATGCCAGGAAAAGTCAGGATATTTGGGGCAGGGATGGGGGAAGCTGGGGAGAGAGGGACATCAAAGTTGGGGGATCAAAACTGAGTTTGCGATTTCACATTGTTCTGGAAGTTCAAGCCAATGTAATGAGAACCAGAACAGAAATGAGGACTATGACCTTTACTTATTGGAAAAGAAAAAGAAGTCACTATTTTCAGAAAATATCTCCTTAAAAAACCCATGAGAATCAGCCGAAAAAATATTGGAATAGACAAGAGTTCAGTAAGGTCATTAAGTATGAAGTAAACAGTAAAAAGTCAGTAGCTTTCTTTTGTAAGAGCAACAGCCAGCTAGAAAATATAACGAGAAAAGACTGCCATTTGGAATGCCATCAAAAATATAAAACAACTACAATAAACCACAAAACCATCAAATGTGCTATACTTATATAAAAAACAAGTTTAACACTATCTCAGAGACATAAAAGGAGATGAAAAGATGTGGAGTCATGCCACATTCCTGGACAAGAAGACCAAATGCTGTAAAGATGGAAATTTTCTCAAAATTGATCTTTCAGGATTAATGCAACTGTAACCAAGATCTCTGGAGGATATATACTGGACATCAAAAATGGTCCCAACATTTACCCAGAAGTACAAACTACTAAGAACAGAGAGAGAAATTCCAGAGAAGGTATTAACGAAGGAGTAGTTAAACCTACGTGATGGGAAAAACATTCCAAAAGCTCCCCTCCTTCCATCACAATTGTGTTTGGGAAGGAGGAGCAGGGGAGACAGTGGGATGGGGCTGGAGCCCAGGAACAGACCTTGGTGTCTGAAACACTACCTTACAAGACATGAGAGAAAACAGGTCAGAGGGGACAGGCAGGATCACTCAAGAAAAACAACTAGAGAGCTGGGTATCCATTTGGGGAAAAAAAAATTTTTTTTTTTCAATCTCATAGGAAACACTCCAGGTGCATTAAAGAGTTAAATGTGAAAATTAAGCCAAACAGAAGAACGTAAGGGCAAACGTGTATCTGATCTTTGGGCTTAAATTATTTTCTGCGTGGTTTAAAGGACTTGGAGTGATGTAAATCCAGCCAATCAGAAGACTTCGGGGTTGGAGTCCTTTGCAGAGTGTTTGCTAAGTGCGGAGGAAGGCATGCCCGGAGGCTAGTTAATTAGAAGACCATTGGAATAATCCCAGCTAGAGACCCCAGGAGTCCAGCTGAAGCCTGGCAGTAGGTAAAAGGAGCAGAAGAAGGGTATGGAAACTAACAGCAGCCTCCCTCGGAATCTGCTGTGTGCACTGTGTGTCTGGACACAAAGGACTGCATGGAAGATCTCTTGGTCAGATGGTTTGTAAAAGGGCAGTTTTTAAAGTAAAACCTATTTTTATTATTCCCACATACAAGACCTCCCCAGAATTCAGGTCTTTTAAACCCCATGCCTCACATAATCAAATTCAGTGTTTCCCGCTTTCTGTGTTTTCTTTTCTCAGCCCCTGGAAATATGATACAACTAAGTTCACTGTGATCGATAAAATATTGTACAGTGCGCATGGAACCAGATATGTCTGTGTTTTTATAAATGCACATGAGAGAGGGACAGGGGTGGGACAGAACAATGTGGCTTGTTCGTGCTTTTTCATATAGATAGGCTGGACGAAACAGCAGGATCTGTCGTAAAATGAAACCTAATATTCAAAAATAAGATCACAGTCTTCGCATGTTTAAATGGTTTTCCTGGGAGACAAATCTTCTTTCATTTGAGCAAATACACACAAGTGTTTTTTATGGAGCACGAGGAGATACCCAGCAGGAAAGCTGTGTCAGGGAAGTGAGAACGGCTGGCTGACAGCTTCCATGATTTCTAGCAACACAGTTCCAATCATTCTGACCCGCGTGCAACATGATTTTGAGGTGTCAGGTGAGAAAGGGGAATCTGTATGATACAGTCTGCATGACCCTGCTGATTGGCCACAACTTCTTCCGAAAGTATTTACTATCCGATTAGGTATCAGAGCAGCTCTGGTGGCTCAAAATGAAAAAGGGTGTCAGAGTTTCCATCTCAGGATTGAAAGGCGTTGGGTCCAGTCCAGCTAGATATGACTTTGGTTAACCTTGAAGGTCCCACACTTTCCTCCCTAGTACAACTCCTCAGCTGAGCCCATGGAAGAAATACTCAATCTTTACATTCACATGTTTCCCAAATGGAGTCAGAATTATAAATTTTGGATGTCCTATGCAATGCCATCTTTTTAAGTCAAGTATCCACTTCAGAATTTTATTTTTATTTTTTATTGAAGTATAGTCGATTTACAATGTCGCATCAGTTTTAAGTATATAGAAAAATGGTTCAATTATACATATACAATATATTCATTTTTTGGATTCTTTCCCATTATAGGTTATTACAAGATATTGAATATAGTTCCCTGTGCTGTACAGATCTTTGATGTTTATCTGTTTTATATATGGTAGAGTATATGCAAACTAATTCTTTATTTTAAACTTTTGTTGTTGTTGTTTTGGAGGGGAGGGTAGGTAATTAGGCTTTATTTATTTATTTATTTATTTATTTATTTATGGAGGTACTGGGGATTGAACCCAGGACCTCATGCATGCTAAGCAGGCACTGTACCACTGAGCTATACCCTCCCCACAAGAATCCACTTTTATTTTAATAAAAGGTAGTGTTAAAATTTATTTTAATAAAAGGTAGTGTTAAAATAGAGGGAGGAACTAACTAAAATCTACATGTATCTAGGGACTATTGCTAGGCAGTGCCCAAGCATTTTTGTTTCTTCTCTTTATTTTAGTAAGCTATGCATGGAAACATCCATCGACAGAGATACGCACTGTTACTGAACAGAAGCTGAAAAGCTGCAGGCACTCACAGAGTAAGGAGGGTAATACTCTGAGTGAGTCAATCTCTCTTAGGCTGGCTGCTGTCATAAACCCTGTAGTCTACTTGATGGAGAGAAGGAAATGGGCTCAGAATTATTATGTTTTTTGCTCTGAATGTAGGGGCATCTGCTTCCTTCTGTGTCCTGGGTTTTCATACAGAGCCAGTTGTTTAAATAAAGATTGGGTATCTGACAGGCGGGAGAGGGCTGCAGGTAACGATGCAATCGGAATGAGTTAATTAGATTCAGGCTGGAAAGAGGAGGCAGGAGGAACCGAGTTTGCTTCTGGTACCATTAATATGTAAAATAAAACCCTCTAAAATACACTCACTCCACCAACATTGATCAAGGGCTTATCTGCAGGAGCTAGGTAAATCCTCGAATAGACAGAGATGAACGAGACACAGCCTTTCAGGAGCACAGAGGGAGAAAAAGATGCTTCCCGGATCCCAAGTCAATTTTTAACATTCAAAGTGGTAAGTACTGTATTTGTGTCGTGTTCAAAGTGGAACAGCACACAGCCTCCTGTTAGGGCCGAGGGAGACACTCATCTTGATGGAAGAGTTTGAAGGCCAAAGGAATACTGGCACTCTCAGGGTGAGCTGTTGAAATGTGTTGATTAAATTATTCTTCCTTATACAAAGTGAGAGGCTAAGAGATGCAACTCATGTGCCTGCTTTGAAGCTTCTAAGCTGTCTCTCCCCTCCATCTATCATTGTGAAATGTCTTCAGCTGTCTGTATGATGCTTATTAACAGAGAACAGAAATAGACGGGGAAGGAGAGCTAGTTTATACCGCTGAGCTTTATCATTCAATGAATATGGACAAGAAATCAAAAATTCAGTCTCATCTTTTGCTAATCCTTGCTGTGGTTGGCTGAATAATGGCTCACCAAAGATTTCCAGGCTCTGATCCCTGGAACCTATGAATATGTTACATGGTAAAAGGGACTTTGCAGATGTGATTAAGTAAAGGATTGTGAGATGGCGAGATTATGGTGGATATGTAGGTGGGCCCAAGGTAATCACAAAGGGTCCTTAGAGGAGGGAGGCAGGAGGATATAGTAGAAGATGTGATAATGGAAGCAAGACGATGGAGTCATGTAAGGAAGGGGCCACGAGCCAAGGAATGCAGGTGCCTTTAAAAGCTGAAAAGGGCAAGCCCCCAGAAGGAACATAGCCCTGCTGACATCTTGACTTCAGACTTCTGCCCTCCAGAATGGTAAGAGAATTACTTTGTGTTAAGTCACTGATTTTGTGATGGTTTGTGACAGCTGCACTAGGACGCTAATACACCAGGCTCCTCATTAATGCAGGTTTCAAAAGGTACAATAACGTACGTTAGATTCATGTGGTTTTCAGTGACACCTTCAGGAAGTAAGACACCATATATTAGTTCCTCATTTCGTATGTGTATCTTCTGGGGATGCACAACTAGCTTGTGTCAGAACTGGGCTGTATGAGACCTTAGTTCTGTGCTTTTCTCCCGGTGTAGACTGTTTCTCTGATGTCTGGGGAACCAGATGATAAGTCCATTTCCTGCATCAAATATTTTTCTTCTACACAAAGTGACCTTAGAGATTTTCGCTCAAATTTATACCACTGCTCCCGTTTGTCACAGTGGACATGATGGATGAAGTGTTCTGAAGTCAGAACACTGTTGGAAGCACTGACGGACTAAGTAAACCACTTAACTTTTCCTGAACTGTAAAATGGGATAATAACACACATCACTCTGGACTTGCTGCTCTGTTGAGGATCAAACGTGATAATACATGTGAAAGGGCTTTATAAATTCTATAATGCCATTCAGATGTGAGGAATTATTTTTATATGCTCGAGAAGGCTGGCACAGCCCCTCTCCCAGGTGACTAAAAAGCATGTGTGATTTTATTTGCGCCAATAATTTTATTCTTATTAGTACTTGTTCAGTATACTACATGAGTATGCACAATGCACAAAGCATTTATTCTTCTGGCTACAGTAACTACACCCCTCTCCCTCCGAACTCACCCTTATAAAAACAAATAAGCCTCATAAAACAAAACAAAAGCGTAAAAGGGGGATGGCGGGTGGCATCATTCATGAGAACTCTGTGTCATCGAAAACACTCACCTGTCACTTTGCAAATGAGCTGCCTTTGAGAGTGGACAGCTCTGTTCACCAAACAACTCCTGAAACACACGATCTCTTGCTCTTTCTTTTTCTTTTTTTTTTTTTTCACTTTAATTTTTAACATGATTTCCTAACCCTCCACTTCAAGAGGTAAATACAATTCTGGCAGAGTCTTGGTCTAATTTAGTTTATTAGGGATTTTACTACAAGTTTTTAAGCACTTGCTGATTTTCAAAAACATATTAAAATGGCCATGGCCAATCTCGTAGATTGGTACAAGTCCACATTTCCCAAACGACTTAATAGTCTGCAGCCTGTGCCAGACAGAGAATGATTTCACCATTCTCTTTCCCACAACCTAAAGGCTGGACATTGTTTTTTAACTCTGTGGTGGGAGAAAGCAGTTTGCTACACTGGTCTCCTCCCTAGAATTCCCTCCTACGAGTTTTATAGGTTCCACTGTCCTGGAGGGCACATTAAGTCCCCAAAGAATCTCTCTGTAGGCTATTTCTGGGACGACCAGCCTTGCCCTGGCCTGTTTCTGGAAGGTGCAGCTCCTAGGAATTTTTCCAAAGTTTGGTATTTGAGGTAGGGGAACTGGAAAAGCTATGGCAAAATAATTAAAACTGAGATTTAAGGCTCTAAATCTTGTCCCTTTTCTCTTTCTCCATATCTTTTTCTATTGCCAATGCCAAGTTCAGCAAATGTTTCCATAGAGCAAATAAATCAATGGCTAAATATTTGAGCACCTGCACCCCAATGTTCATAGCAGCACTATTTACAACAGCCAAGACATGGCAACAACCTAAATGTCCATTGACAGATGAATGAATAAAGAAAGTGTGGTATAGAAATACAATGGAATACTACTCAGCCATAAAAAGCATGAAATAATGCCATTTGCAGCAACATGGATGGACCTAGAGATTATCATAGTAAGTGAAATAAGTCAGACAGTAAAAAACAAATATCATATGATAATCACTTATATGTGGAATCTAAAAAAAGATACAAATTTTATTTACAAATCAAAAATAGACTCTTGGACATAGAAAAGAAATTATGGTTACCAAAGGAAAAAGGACAAAGGAGGGATAGATTAGGAGTTTGGGATTAATGGATACACACTACTATATATAAAACAGATAAACAATAACGACCTACTCTATAGCACAGGGAACTATATTCAGTTTCTTGTAATAACATATAATGGAAAAGAATCCAAAAAGAAAAAATATGTATGTATGTATATATAGAACTGAATCACTTTGCTGTACACCTGAAACTAACACTATAAATCAACTACACTTCAATAAAAATAAAGTTTAAATAAATAAATAAGTAAATAAATAAATAAATATTTGAACACCTTCTACTGCCCAGGCCTGTGCTGAAAACTGGATTATAGAACTTACAATCTAGTGGATGGAAATCACATCAGTATATATGGACCATATAAGACCCTGGGGTGACACTTGAGATTAGCATTTTGGTCAAGTTCCAAGGTGGTACAAAGAAGACATAGTTAACTGCATGGTCAGATGGAGGAAAACAAAGATGGCTGACTCTGCAAGAGTCACCAATGAAACTCTGCTATACAAACACTGTGCCTGAGATTAGGTGAAGGTTGTTATTTTATTTGCATCTGGATGCCCCTGCACAGCTCAGAGAGCGATTGTTTGCCTGACCTCCTGTAGAAGCAGCACAGCCCTTTGATGTCCTGGAGAAGGGTTCTGGGTTGCATTCTGTTACAAGTAGTGAACTCATCTGGAATAAGTCACCTCCTTGCTAAACTGAACCAAAGGACGCAAGACCGGCCAACCTCTCAGGGCTGAGCTTGAGATCAAATGCAATCGTGAGAACTGTTTTATATGAAAATGTATATGAAAACTTCTAAAATGACACTGAAACACAAAGGAATAAGTGTGTCTATCACCCAAGTAATTGCAGCTACAAATATAAGAGTGGTTTTGAATACCAGAATCAAAGTTACTGTTTATGTTCTTTCCACCTAATATATATATATGGATGCATGTAAATTCATATACATACATTGTATATACAGAGGCATACAAACTCATATACACACATATGTGACATATACATACATACCCTTATGCATATGTAATGTTTGTTGGTTCTAAAAAGAGGAAAAAAACCATGGGGAAAGAAGCAAGCAGCAGCCAGCCTATGCACTCGGAGTTTCACTGACAAGTCTGCAGCTGTAAGGGATGGTTAGGAATTCATCTTCAGAAACCAGATTGCCTGAGCTATCTCCTTTTTGCTGTGTCATCCTGGAGAAGTCACTTTGCCACCCTCCCCAAACCTCCATTTCGTCATCTGTGGAACATGATAGTGCCATCCTCATCAGATTGTTGCAAAGATGAAAGATATAAATGGCATATAAAGTGCTTTCTAAAGGGTTTGGTACCCAGTAAGTGTTCAATAACTCATAGCAATTGCTATTAGTATGGAAAATGCTCTTTTTTTTTTTTTAAACTTTGAGGAAAATCTTCTGATTTCAGAGACCAGGATACAAAAAGAATACTAGAAAGGTATAGGAATGGGCTCTAAAACTTCCCAGATAAAAAGGCATTCATGTAGAAAGGATGAAAATTCTTTGTTATGTTATGCTATAGACATGTTATCAACGTTATACAGAATTAGCATTCTTTTTCTAATAATAACAAAAAGGATCCCTCATTCCCTAGACTAAAATAGCCAACTAGACTCTGGGGAAAGGCATATATTATGTTAGCAAATTGGAATAGAAACTCCTTTGAAAGCTGCTCAATAAAGAGCCCTTAATGTTCTGTATATGATGTAGGGCAACCTGTTCTGTAGTTAATGAACCTAGAAGCAAAGGCCAGTGGTGTGGCTTAAAGAGCAGGGCTGGTTCCCCGATGCTACAGGGTGAATTAGCATCAAGTCCTCTGTCTTGAAACTTCCAATAAAGAACCGATTATATAAGGCATTAAGCCTCTCTCTAATTACAGCTATAAATATAAATAATCAAGTCGTTTTGAGTACTCCAATCAATTTCACTGTGTATGCGTTTGCCATACTATATATTTAGCTGTTGACTTTTAACTTGAAGACATAAGCAGCTGGTGAAAAATATCCTTAGAACACTAATTATGTTGTCAGGGGGGATACCAATAAGTGTGGCCTGTGGAAGAGTTCATGAGGCTGAAAAGAGTATAACTGTTTTACCAACTAAAACACTATATACTATGATTTCATTTCATAAATTAGATGCAAAATACTCTTCTCTGGCTATTTTCAAAAGTGTCATCTCTATAATAAAGTTCTCTTTAAGTGCTCTGTTGCATGTGCAGGCCCAGGGCTCAGAGAGAGCCTTCCACCCCGAACCACAGAGTTTGCACGTTTGGGTTACAGGAAGAGACAAGGTTGGGATGACAGGAGATTTCGAATCCCTTACCACAAGCACAGATGGGCCAGAGAGAAGCTCACACACCTCCTCACAACAGTACAAGAATGGCAGCCCGGCTAAAGTCGGCTCAACTTACATCTCAGAGACAGGAAGTGACCCCAACCCCTGAGAAAAATGGGGTCCAACAGATGATCAGAGTGACCAACCTTCCTCTCCTGGGGAAGGACCAAAAAGGTGCAGAAAGAGGCCCAAAGAGTTCCCATCAACACACCACGTATGAGGAAAGGAATGGAAAGCTACACAGGCCCCATTCATCACTTCCTCCTCCATGAACCTAGGGTTCTCCTTGTTGTTGTGCTTTAAAATTTATTCATAGACAACTATTCAGTCATAATAGTTCAAAGAAATATTCAGTGAACACCTTCTCTGGCCAGGCATTAAGCAACGGGGTGCACACAGTCTCTGGGTTGTCATATGATGGCGTGCACATGGGTGCTTCCAGAACTGAAGTCAGGCTAAGGGAAGTTGCTTTTATCTCCAGGTTCAGGGGAGGAAGGAAGGAATGTTTTATTCAGCTTAGTAAATCTCTACTCAGCCTGGGGCTCTGAACTGGGTATCTAACAAATGTCATTTCATTTATTCTGCTGAGAATCCCCGTGTGGGGAGGTAGTTTGATTTTACAGACGAAGCAACTGAGATTCAGACTGATTAAAAGACTTGCCTAAGATCACCCAGCTTGCCAAAAGTGGGGCAGGTTAAAATCGAAATCTCAGGCTGCCTTCCTCCTGCACGTTCAGCCCTTCGGGTCTCTGTGTTCCCGGCTGGTCTAGTGGCCGAAGAGCCAAAGCTCATTTTATTATCTCTGCAAATGGATCTTGTCCCCACTTTTGCCTCTTTTCTTTCTTGCCACTTTTGAAGACGTGTTCTCTTCTTCAGGTTGTCAGGACCACCGGGCACAGCATTTCAAAGGAGGCCAGGGACTCCTCAGCCCATACCCAGGGAGTAGGGGTGACTTGGCTGAAGTCTAGCCTGTTGCTTCTGGTTAAGGACAACACAAAGGCAGTTTGCTTTCTACTCTTCTGTGTTACCAGGAAGTCTTTTTTGTCTTCTCATTTCCTTAGCCTAGAGTTTCCTAAAGTATGCTTAAGGGGCACTTATGATCAAGGAACCTATATTCAAATAAGTTTAGGAGATGTTACATGTGACACCCCCCATTATAATCTCAATATTCATCAGCATATAAAAGGCTCTGAGAAGTTCTGCAGCAGAACTCAAATAAAACACATTCTCTTTCTTCAACCCGTGCCTTTTGAGGAAACCATTATGCCCTCGGGAATGCCTTTGCCACCTATTCTGAGGATAAAAACCCTACTTAACCTTTAAGGTTGAGTTTTAAAAATATATAGTTCCCCAGCCTTACCCTCAGCAAGACTGATTTAGGAGAAGCCCAGAGAATTTAAGCAGCTTTTAAAGTACAGATTGGAAGCAACTTCTCAATAATTTCAACTACCAACCCCTGAAAGAACAGAGCCTCTGATCTGGGTCTAGGTTAGCACTCTCATCAAGAATCCAGGGACTAAAAGGGGTTCACACCAGCAAAATTAGATTATATTGTCAATTATTTATATTGACACCTTTACATATACAGTGATCTACTCTGTGCGGTATTTTACAGTTCTGAAGTTCTGCTGGTTCTTTTGGTGCCCTCAACAACTACGTGGTATCTGAAGCAGCCTCAGTGGGCAGACTGATGGATGAGATGGTCCTGGGGCTCATCAGAATTTTGCCCAGGTCCATTTTACCCAAGTCTGTATCTTTTCCTTTGAATATGCCTATAACCTTTTAGGCTCTTCTAACTTGGTTACAACAAAGTGGGTGAGCTCCTGTAGGGGAAAGGTGAATGACGTCCTGTTCCTTCCTTCCCCAAGAGACCAGTTATCAACCAATATTAAGAGCTGGTTACATTAACATACAGTGAAAATTTGTAAGTAGGAATTTCTTGAGTAGTTATTTTATGTTTACAATCAATTCTATTGTGAAGTGATAATGAAATCCCAACTAAATCCTGAACCGACCTGGAAAATACTGCCTTGGAGGTAACTTAAATATTAATTATGTACTGCAAAAACTCCCAGCAGCTTATAAAAAACAAAACCAAAACCTGTGCTGGTAGCTATGGTAAAATTAGGAGTTTAGGCAGTTCAAAAAGTATCACTGGAGAAAAGAACATCTTCACGTTGTTGCAAACACCATGAACCGTAGCCTATCAAAGGTATGTACTTTCTTAAATGAATGTAATATTGGCGTTTTATCTTGTGAGGCAGTTTCTGATTGCAGCAAGTAAGTCCAGACAGGACGCTGGGGTCGCCCACTGTGGCCGTGAGCACTAGCCCAAAAAGACACACATGAATTGTAGGCGGATTATGAGAAACACCCCCGGCAATCTTTATCCAGGGTAGATGGGCCAGGAATCTCCACTTCCTCCTGGCTGTTGCTTCTAGGAGTCAAGCCCAAGGTGAGATCGTTTTCCACATCACACATACCCATCATGAAAACAGGGGAGTCATTCCAACGCTGGGAGAACAAAGCCCCAGCTGCACTGTGGGACAGCGGCAGCAGAGTGGCATGTGGTGGCCCATGGCCACGCACTCTGACGTGGGTCCCACATTCAGCGAGGTCACGGAGCTTTGGCCCAGGTCTGTGGTTGGATGGGGACCTCCTTAGGAAAACCAATCCAAACTGTTAAGTGGGATTCGTCACGGCCAGTCAGCCATTCACGCTGCCAGTCAGTCTGGAATGATGCTGTCTTTCACCAAGGAGAGAAGGTCGGATGGGTCATTTCACCTGGGGACCTGGGGGGAAATATGTGTTCCTCTACAGTCAAAGAGGATAGGGGTGGCCTGAGTTCCTGGAAACTCCAATCTTGCCTTCTTGGAATTACCTGGCTTGCTTGTTTTGCTCAAGGGGCAGTAGGGTTGGAGTGGTGGTACTTAGGGGAACATCATGTGTTCGGACCCAAGCAGGAGGCAGTGTGTCCTGAGAGAACCCATATTTCAAATGATAGGATGAATCTTTCCTCCTACCGTAGATAATAACAGCTGAGCCACTAACCTTACAAAACTGTAAGACATGAGTTTGAGTCTGTAGATCTTTCCAGCTCTATCCCCCAGCTCTGTACTTTGCAGTAGATCCCCTACTCTCGCCTCAGAGAAGCGTTTTTCTGCCTAGGAGGCAGGTGATCTAGCTCAAGGCTTCATTCGCATTTAAGTCTTGAGAAAGTGCTTTGGGTACTTTGGCCAAGCTCTCCCTCTCATCCCTGTCAGCTGGTGTCTTCTGAGGGCCAACGATGTTCAAAAGATGGGATGAAGCCCAGACTTGACACAGGGAGCACAAGGAATGGTGAAGACATTTGGCTTTGCTATAAATGGAGTTCTCTTAACTCCTTGTACACGTTGAACGGGTTCCAACATATAACAAACACTCCGGTCTCATGCATTCCCAAGCGCATATCCATCAAATCCAAACTTTAAACTTGAGTAAATAGATCTGTCTTACAAAGTCCAAGGTATTTATTACCGGGATCACCCACTTCAGGAATTTAAACAATGTTCAGACCAAGGGAAAATTTCTAACTGGGGGTTTAAACTCCATTTCCCCTCTCTGCAGCTGGTGAGCAGAGCCTGGCATTGAAGCAAGTGAACCAGGCAAGCCCCACTCCTCCTCCCTCAGTCCTGGACTCCCCGGTCTCTTTAACCCCTCCTGGCCCAACCACATGGATTTGCATCACTGACCCCCAAATGTGGTGGGTGGGTTGGTGCCAAGCTGGTTGGTGCCCCCCAGGGGACTCACAGCAGGGTGGTAAGAACAAACCCCCAACCCCCCGCCAACCCTGTCACATCACACTCTGCAAAGTCAAATAAATAGATTTAAATGAGAAGATCATAAAGAGGTGTTTTCTTGTCTCTCCTCCTGCCTCCACACCCCTCCCCCCAGCACACACACTATCTAATAATAGGCTATTAATTCCAGCCATTTCAGACTGTCTGAAGTCTGGTGTGTAAACTGTGGCCGCATCAATCAGAGTTGTGTGTCTAGTTATTTCAAGCATTCCCTGTTGGCATAAAGAAAGGCTGGTTTGTCCGCCCCAGCCCCACTGCCCCTGAGATCTCCATTGATTGATAACTGAATGCATGAGCTGGAAGCCTCTACGGCTGGGGCAGCCGGAGCCTGGTCGCTGAGTGATCAGAGGACGGAGGGAGAGGCTGGGGTTCCTGTCGGTTGGGAGGGCGGGGAAAGGTGGAGATGGACGGTGACAGGGCATTTCACCCTGGAAAGTAGGTGGGTTCTGGGCTTCGCCGTCTGACTCTCGCCTACCTGGCTGGCTCTGACTTCGTGAGCTGAGGTGCCCATCCCTGGTAATGAGCACAAGCGCTGTGCAGGGTGTGCAGGGGGTCCCCAGACGCTCAACCCACCACCGCAAGCACCAAAGTCAGAGGCACGACCTTCCTGCCACCACGGGGCTTTGGCAGAAAATGTACACGTTCCAATAGCTGCAAGGGTGGCAGTGTCTTAACTCCCAACAAGTTATATCCAGGGTGGTTTTTTTCTTCCCTCCTCGTAAAATAATCTTAATTGACTAGAGCTCAAAGTTCCTACCCTGTCATATTTGAGGCACCTTTCCCAGACTAAAAATGACAATGAAAAATTATGGAACTCATATTTTGATATCTTGCTCTGTGTAGCTAAAATCCAGCAGGCATCAGGATTTTTTTCTTAGAGAATAGCAGTAGGAAGTGGTCTGGGTCTAAAAATTGGAAAATACTTATTCCATCCAAAGTGGATACAGATTTTCTTTCTCTTTATTTTTCACCTCGAAAGCTGGGTGAGAGTAGTCAGGGCACAAGAGGAGAAATAACGGCACAGATCAACTCCTTTCATTTAATAAAAAAAACATAAAGAAGGTCCATTTAAGCTTATGTGCTGTATAGACTCATCTGATCTGAGTAAAACCCAGCCCTGCCACCACCTGCTAACTCCCCAGGGGTAAGCCCGGCTTTCAAACATGGACACTCAGTCTGGGGAGGAGAGAGGGGAGGAGGAGTGACTGAGGAGATCAATCTTGGCTCGTCCTTGCTAATGAATAGATGTGAGGGGGTAGGCAGGAGTCTGAGTGCCCCTGGAGGCTTCTTTGGGCAAAATCCAAGCAAGGAGCTGCAGGTCTTGTGCTCTAATTACAGGACCCTTAACAGGACTGAACAGCTGATCCACATGGCAGAAGGCAACCATGGATCACCGGAGATGACGGTAAGAACGGGCAGAGGCTGTCCCAAGGGCACAGAGGGGCTCTCAAGGAGGGATGCAAATAATTGCATCAGGTCGAGCCCAAGAGTCCTCAAGCAATTCACTAGAAAGGTCACTCACTCCGGAGGTCTGGAAGCCAAACTCACCCTTGCCTCCCCCCTCTAATCCAGCTGTCCCAGAATGTGATCATCCTGTACGCTTGCTGGGGATTCCAAGTGGCAGTGGCTCCAGTGTTCCCTAGCTGAGCTGCCCGAGGCTCTGCGGACAAGAGTCACTGGGGGGTCGAGGGGGCACACAAGCCTTTGAAGGACGGCTGGCAAAAGACTGCTGCCCTGTGGGCTTCTGGCTTCCTGGCCAGCCCAGGACATGGACAAGAGAGGACAAAGAGACTACAGCCTCTGGAAAAAGACTGCAGTCTCTCCCTTTCCAGCTGTACCACCCACAGTGTCAGCCTGACCCCAGGATTCTCGGACAGCGACAATCACACCGGGTGGCACAGCGAGCACAGAGGAACTTGGCAGGTGCACAGAGGGACAGCGGCTCCCCTGCTCCTCCCGGGACTCAGATGTACAAGGGAAAAGGGGGTGAGCTCTACCATGACAAAAGAGGAGCGTGTTCAGGGCACATCGTGGAACACAGCCAGGTCATTAATATTGGGGATCAGGATCTCTGCAGCGGATCTCAGAAGTCTGTATTTCTAGGTTTCTCGGGTGATTCTTGTATCTTCACTCACTCACCAAATGTTGATTAAGCACCTTTTCTGTGCTGGACATTGCTCGAACTGCTGGAGGTACAGCAGTAAGGAAAACAGACACAAATCCTTGCCCTCTGGGATCTACATTCTGGCGGGGGAGACAGTGAGGTGTATGGTAAATTGGAAAGTGATGCGTTCTCTGGGGAATAAAAGAGGAGGAAGTACGGATATCTGTGCAGCACAAAACGGGGCAGTAGGAAGGTTAAGGAAAGCATCATAGACAAGGTGAGAGTCGAGCAGAAGTCTGAAAGTGGTGAGGAAGTGAACCACACCGATATCTGGGGGAAATACATTCTCTGCAGAGGGAGCAGCGGGAGCAGAGGCGGAAGGCAGGAAGGGGCACGAGCGGCAACCAGGTGGCAACATGGCAGAGCCCAGGGACCCCAGGGAGGGTCACAGGTGAGAACCAGAGGGAGCACAGGGCCAGATTCGCAGGCACCTAATGTCTGAGGACACCATTCTAAAACTGGGATTCTTCAAGCTAGTTGATAAAACACTATTTCTCAACCTGTCCTTGTAAAGAATCCAGTTTCAGTGATTTTCTTTGGGGTCAGAGAGAGATCAAGGGAAACTGGTGTAATAAGTTGATCAACGTTTGGACTTGGCTCTGGGTTAGACGCTGGTTATGTGAACCCTGTGGGGCAGCTCCTGCCTTTTAGAGCCTTTATCTTGGTGCCAGGGACTGAAAACTAACCACACAGCGCAGAGCCTGCTGGGAGCTACATGCGTTGATGCTGATGGCAGATGCTGTAAGCGCTCTGAGGACTGGCTAGGCCCTCTCTCTTGGTCGACCTGTTTTACAGACAACTTCCTGACCAGAAGTACCAGGTGGCATGTAGTGTCTCCAGGACTGCATGAGACAGGCCAGCTGAGAAAGTGCTCCCTCCCCCGCTCGCCAGAGCCCAGAGGGACACACCCAGCCAATCAGCTTGTCCTAGCAAACCGGCTCCTGACCCAGGGCTCAGCTGGGTTCTGGACTCTTGAGTTGGCACCTGCCACGTCCTGCACGCAGATTCTCACTGCCACTTCTTAGCATGGACCTCGGAGGCTTCCAGGGTCCTGTTTCTTGTACCAGTCTGAGTGTGTCACTGGTTTGCTGGTCCTGAATCTACTGCATACATTTCTTCCCACCATTTGGCCTGATAACTAAGAATCAGGTAAGTGAAACATGGGGGAAAGACCCTGCTTACTATCAAGGATGCAGATGAAGGAATATGCATGGGTTTTCAAGGGAATGAGGAAGATGCCATCCTCCTCAAAGTTAAAAAGTAAATAAAGGAATGGGTTTTTTTTGCCTATTGTGAAGGACCCATTCTCTCAAATCAGATAGACCTGGCTTTGAAACTCAGTTCTGCTGTGTTTAGGTGTCTGATTGGAGGCCAAGAGTCACCTAATCACAAAGAAGATGTGGTATATAAATATAATGGAATACTATTCAGTCATAAAAAGGATGAAATAATGCCATCTGCAGCAACATGGATGGACCTAGAGATTATCATATGAAGTGAAGTAAATCAGACAGAGAAAGACAAATATCATGTGATGTTTCTTATATGTGGAATCTAAAAAAAAAAAATACAAATTTTACTTACAAACCAGAAATAGACTCATGGACATAGAAAATAAACTGTGATTACCAGAGGGGTGGGTGAGGAGGGGGATAGATTAGGAGTTTGGGATTAACAGGTACACACTGCTATATATAAAATAGATAAACAAGAAGGACCTACTACATGGCACAGGGAACTATATTCAGTTTCTTATAATGAGCTGTAATGGAAAAGAATCTGAAAAAATATACACATATTTGCTGTACTATACCTGAAACTAACATTGTAAATAACTATACTTCAATAAAAAATAAGAAATAAAAAAAGTTACCTAATCACATTGAGTTATTTTTCTCATTTGTAAAATAAGGGTAATGACAGTCACCTTTCAGAACAGTGGCGAGTATAGGTGAAATAGATAATCAATCTAAAATACCATGGATGTGACAATAACATAGTAAGCGTGCAGTGAACATCAGGGTCATTTTTGCTTTTGCTATAGACTGAATGGTCATGTCCCTCTGACATTCACGTGAGTAATCCTAACACCCAATATGACAGAGTTTGAAGAGGGGCGCCTTTGGAAGGTGATTTGGTTATAAGGGCAGAGCCCTCATGAATGGAATTAGGGTTCTTTTTATAAGAGGTGTTTATAGAAGTCCCAAAGGGTTCTCTGTCCACCCCTCTTCTGCCATGCAAGGACATAGTGAAAAGACAGCTTCTGTGAACTAGGAAGCAGGTCCTCACCAGACACCAAATCTGCCAGTGCCTTGATCTTGGACTTCTCAGCCTCCAGAGCTGTGAGAAATAAATTTCTGTTGTTTATAGGCCTCCCAGTCTATGGTACATTGTTACAGCAGCCCAAGTGGACTAGGACAACTATTAGCATCATTCTTGGTAGTAACAAGTACAAAAAGATGCTTAGGGTCAAATTCTGGAAGGTCTTGATCAGGAGGTTAAATCTCAGAGTGACACATAGCAAAGCTGGGACAGAGACCCTCCTCCTTGGTCCCTTTGCTGGCTGCTTTCCTGGGAGTTTCCTCCTCAGGACCTCTGTGTTGGTCTGGGTAGAGTTTGCATTTCAATCACACGTTTCCCTGCTGTTTCCTGTCTTCTCATCTGTGCTGACTTCTGTGCCTGGACAGCCTTAACGGGTCCGTGTGAAGACCCAGACTCAGGGTGATGTGACCCAGCTGTGGACAACCTCTTGTTTCAGAGACTTGGCCTCTTCTCAGAGGGATGCCAAAATGAAGAAAATAACTTTTCTTTGGCCGTTTCCACAAAGTGAAATGCCAGCCCCAGCCTTTGGATTTTTTTCCCCTTCTGTTCACCCACGCTGTTTATGGAAAATGAATCATGCGACTCATTTACACACAAATGGAGAGGGGGTTTGGGGATAAACAACGCAACTTCCTGGAATGCCACAGGCTGCCCAGCGCATGGCTTTTAGAACCACTGCTGCAGACCCTCAGTGTACAGAGAGCCTCCTGGGGTACAAGTTGCTGCTTAGGTCAGAGGGGAAAACAGGCTCTGGGCCCATCTGCTGGGCTAATTAATGCTGGAGACAGAATTCCCGTACGCCCATTGCTCTTTCCCTGGCGTGAATCAAAATCACTCACTCTAGGCTCTCCAGCTCCAGTCCCTCACCTCTGCCAAAGGACAGAATGATGGTAAAGGCCTGGGGGAAGGAATGAAGGCCAGGCCCTGGTACCTTCTACCTTCCAGAGGACGCCCGCAGGGAAGCCCCCGAGGCCACTGCTCATTTAGTGCATCTCCTGGTGCCCTTCCTGCTTCCTTCAGGGACTCTGAGGTTTCTTACTCCTGCAACTCTCTTCCGGGAGCACCTCCTGCTCTCCATTCCTGTCCAGCTGCAGAAGATACATTTAGAAGCTGTTCTTATTTCCAGGGACTTCTACCAACGTGACGGAACAGGGACGTAGTGGTGGAACAGGGATGAGTAACAAGGGATATGGGGGTGTTAGGATACTGTAGGACATTTCACAGAGCCTGGCCTTCTCCAAACCCCTGCCCCTCCTAATTAATGACCCATCAAGCCCACACCTTCCATCAGCCTCCTGCAGACTTGGTCACTTGCTCCTCCATGTTCTCATAGCTCTTACAACTACTTCTGTATTTGCCAGGGTGATTACTTGCTTAGGCACGTATCTCCTCCTCTGGGCAGGTAGCCCTGTGGGGACCTGGGCCTGCCTTATTCTCTGAATCCTTGGAAGCACCTGGAATGAACTAGGAGCTCCGCATATGTTAGCCAGAAGAATGAAAGTGTGCTTTCACTAATCCTTTTACTTTCTTTGACCTCCAAGATCATTTTTTTGAAGATACTTACATTTTTGTTTTTCAAGATGGAGCATGGATTTGGATTTCAAGATGGAGAAGAGGAGTGAACTCCCAGGGGCCGGAATAGGGGCCTGAAAAGTTTCTCCCCCTCAGCAGGGCTGACCCTGATCTCCATGGATTTTCCAGAGGGGCCTGATCAGGGCCCCTCTCTTATTAACACAATCCCTGCAGTTGAAGCTTCTTAATAGATCATCAAATAAGCCAAAATCAATGAGACAACTATATTAGACCTGCTGAGGGCTACCTCCTGCAGCAGCCCTGCCCTCCTCTGCTGCCTCCTAGCACAAGAGTCTTCAGGGTCTTCATCTGAGGCCCCCAGCAGAGCACACCCTCGCCACCGATCTGTTAACCTTCACCTTCAAGCTGAGCCCTCAACATGGCTTGGCAAGGTCCCTAGGAATCTCCAGGAAGCTTTCTTTGCCACTCGAGTCTATGATCAGTTGACTTTCTGGCTCTCCTCAGATCTTCTGTTCATCCTCCAACCTCCAACCTTTACCTCCTAACTCTTGGTGGATGTACCACTTCACACTTCATAAAGAAATCAGGAGCTCTCAAGTGACAACTCATGTCTCCTGCCAGGTCCACAGACCTCCTTATCTCTGCACACTTCCTCTGCTTCTTCCCTTTTGTTCAAAGGAGAGCATGGCCTCCTTGATGCAAGGCCAGGGCGCTTACCTCTCCTCTGCAGGCATCACTTATTCCCACTTCCCCCTGCATCTCCACTCTACCCTCTGCCCCTTGCTCCTGGATCGTTTCCCCCTACTATTCAAGCAGGCTTTTGTTACTGTACTGAAACAAAAACCAAACCAGATTCCCTTGAGACCACCACCCTACAAAGGTAACCATCTCTTTATCTTTCTTCACAGTCAAAATTCTGAAAACAGTTTTCTATAGCCTGCAATCTCCACTGACCCATTCAGTCCTCAACCTCTCCAAGGAGGTCTCCACCTGCCTCTACATAGCAGCTCTGGCTTGTATGACTGGTAAGAGTCGTGTACGCATGGAAAGGAAGTTCGTAGTTAACCACTGGAGAAATGAGCATAGCTCAGACCCGGGTGGTTACAGTGAAGAGAACATGAGAAGTGGACAAACTCTGAATAGATGTTGAGAATGTGGCCAAATGAATTTGTTGAAAGATCAAATAAAGAATGTAAGAAAAAAAGCAGTCCAAGATGACCCCAAGGTTTCCAGGCATCTCAACTGTTAGATGGTGCTGTCATTTACTAAAACAAGGCATACTACAGAGAGCAGGCTTTTGGTGAATGCCTCTCTCCCCTCCTTTACTGTAAACTTCAGGCCGTTGGCTGCAGTTTTCTCAGTGTTCACTCAGCACTGTTTCCCAGACACACAACCCAGTGGGCTCTTATTTGTTTGTTTAATGAAAGAGTAAATCTTCATACATAATGGTATTAGCTTCCATTAGGATATTTTCAACTGGAAATAATAGAAAACATTAACTCAAATAAGCTTAAAAAATAAGCAGTTTATCATCTCACAAAACAGAGAGCGCACACTCTGAGGCTAATGACTCATCTCTGCACCGCTCTGCTCTCTGGACCTCAGCCTCAGACTCATCCATGGGTTGGCGGACTGTGGTTCCAGAATCCCATCCAGTCCAACCATAGGAGAAAGAGGAGGCATCTCTCTCCCTCTCTCTCTCCCCCTCAAGGGTGAGAAAAGCTTCCCCACAAGCCACCAACCACACTTCCTCTCTTGTTTCACGGGGCAGATTGGGACAAGACGTCCTTCCTAAGCCAATCTGGACAAAGGAAACATCTATGAATCACTCAGGCCCTCCTCTGGAGCTGGGGTTGGATCAGCTTGCCCCAGGGACCTGGCTGCAAGGTGGTGAGGAGGACACCTGAACCAAGCCTGGATATTGTTAGAAAGAAGCAGGAAAGTGTCCCTGCATGAAACCAATACCATCAAGCTGACAAGATGCTTTATAATAACATTGAAATAAAGGCTTATAAACAAGTTGTGTGAAATCTAAAAGTGTTGGTGGAAAAAACCCAGAAAAATCAAACCAAACCAGAAAACCCCAAAGCAAGTGCTTTTGATGCCTATGGATATTCTAGATACAACCATTATCCAAAATGTTAAATTTGTCTTACAATTGCCTATCACTCTATAACCACAAATACATTTCCTGTGAATTTAAGGTAGTCTATGAAAAAGAATTGCAAATTTCTTATTAAAGTTACTCAGCCAAATGTATTTCTTGAGCTTATGTGCAAAGACATGTACTTGAAATGGAAAAGAAATAACAACAGACGTACATCTTGTTCCAGTTCATCAGGAGGAAAAGAGGAAAAGGCATCAACAGTTACTGAAGGCCTGTCCTATACGCTTGGTGAGGTTATTACGTTAAATTCTCTCAGAAGTCCTACCAAGTAGGCATTATTCTTCTCACCGGACATTTCTAATGGCCATCAAGGTCTGGTTCACTTCTTCTGAGTCCATGGAAGGTTGCAATTCCCAGGCCCACTGAGGTTGGGTCAGTGATTAGAAGTCACACAGGTCACTTCTGTGTTGGGCATTAATTGCTGATGTGAGAACTTCCAATCTGTTGCCCTGCTACAGCACTGGGAATTCCATCTGTCCCAGATGGCGCAGCTGCAAGGTGGGAAAGCCTCCATCCCCCTGGGTCCCGGAGCGACTGTGTGGAGCAGAGCCTCCTGCTCCCCTGCGATGGACACATAGCATGAATGAGACACTTTTGTTATGTGAAATTAATGAGAAATTTTGGATTTGTTATTGCACCACACTGTAGTTTATCCTAATGTAAAAAAATGAAGGGACAGAGGAGTCAGGTAACTCACCCAACATCACCAAAAGTGAAAGGGCTGGGCTATGAACACAGGTTTAGTTGGGTCCCAAAGCCTGCACTGTTTTACCACAGCATGCCAGCGTCCATATTAGGCATAGTTCTTGTCACAAAACTGGCACTTAGCAAACATTTTCTCTAATATTATTGATGGTGATAAATTACATACGTTTATTACATGTTTTTTACATGTGAGCCAAGGTTTTCAAAGTTTTACATATACAAGCATATATATTCACATATACGTGTATAGTATACATATATGTGTGTATATTCATATATATGTATATACAGTATATATGTGTACGTATATATTCATATGTGTATAGTGTGTATATTCTCATTTAAACCTCACATTAAGCTCATTTGGTAGGTCTTAGTAAATTTTTCTCTATATGTCTGTTTTTTCCTTCGTTCTTTCTGCCAAACAAATGGTTTTGATTTTCTAGGATGTACCAAACACTGCACTAGTACGCAGTAAAGGCTGCCCCAAAATTAGAGTGATCCAATGACTTGTGTATGGACTCACAGAAACTAACAGGAAGAACTAGAATTTAAACACAGTTTTTAAATTCCAGGAGTTTATAGTCTAGTAGAGGGCTGAGAAAGCCACACAAATATCATTAAACACAGCAGTCAAGAAGGTTAGAGAGGTGGCATAGATTTTGTCCTCAATATTTGCTTATAATTGAAAGAAAAACTACTATGGGGATTCAGGGGTGGATGGTCACTTCCCGCTGGGGTCACTAGTGAAGGTTTCACGGGAAGGTGGAGCTCACCCAGGGTCTGCAGGATGAGTAGGATCTGGACTGAAGACTGCAGTGAAAGTGCATTCCAGTGGCCTCAAATGTTTCAAATGTACTCGGAGGAAACGTTCAAAATGCTGTTGGGCACAGTGTGGGCTTTGCGCTGGGAGCAGTAGGCAAGTAGGACTGAAAGAAGACTGCAGAACTGTGGAAAGTTAAAGCCGGAAGCAATCTCAGAGATGGTCACATTCAGGGAGATCAAAGGTGTTTTTCTAGGGGGAAGAGGGGTGGGGGCCAGTAATTAAGTTTATTTACTTATTTAATGAAGGTACTGGGGATTAAACCCAGGACCTCGTGCATGCTAAGCACACACTCTACCACTGAACTATACTCTCCCCTGAGATCAAAGGGGGTTGATCTCAAGGGTCAACTGGACTCTGCTGGAGTTGAGGCACAGATGATTCTGAAGCTCATTAGTGCTCAGTGGGAAAAAGCCAAGAATTCCAAGGGCACTGTAGGAAGCGAATGGTGCCCGAATGCCACTCATCTGGCATCTTTGATCTTGTCCAATCACTTCATGTCTAACTCAAGAGAACTTGAGAGGGAAAGCAACTCCTCCAAGGTCACACAGCTGCACTGTGGTATAACCGGAACTAGAACAAAGACTACCCAATTTCTTTTCTTAAGCTTTTCCCCTCCACAGTAGGATCAGATTCCAGAAAGCCTAATGCATTTGAACAACTGTGTAGGTGAGGGGGAGGCTCCGCAAGCTTTTCAGTAGAGCAGACTGCATTGAAGTGATGCTGAGGGTGTGCTAGGCAGATTGACATGTGGAAGGTAAAGGCAGGGAAATGGTGAGGTGGCTTCCAGAGTAGAAACAGGAATCAGGTAACAGGGCCTGAATGAGGGTAATGGATGGGAAAAGGATGGACTGGCCTGATTACAACAGAGGAGAAAGAATTCTTGTTGTTATCAACGATACTGACAGTGCTGTTCATAAACAGGATCAGATCACTGTTCTCGAAAGCCATGCTAAAAAGAACATTTCCCCTGAGAAAGCCCAGACTAATCCCATGTTTAAACAATCCTTGGATGCTGTGTTCCAAGCTGAAGTTGGCTGTTTCTTTAAGTGCCAAATACCCATATGAAAATTAAAAAAATGAGTCCAGCGTCTGAATGTTTGGGCTATATGACGCCAAGCGTCCCACACAGCTGATTCAGAGGCAACCAGAGGGTGTGTGGTGCTGACTGCTGGCACGGGCATTTTACAGATTCCCCTAGGACTCTGAAAAGTTTGGGGATGTAGAACATATTACCCAGACAACACTCATTTGTATCTTTCTGGCAAATCTACTTCACTTGACAAGGAGACGTGACACAGGAAACACCCTATCTTATCCAAATAAAATCCTGCTCATAATTGTGAGTGGTCTACATACTGCTTTATACAACAGTGGTCTATATAATATAAAGTAACAGTTTATATAACAGCAATGGTAATGTCATGGAACACACTTTCTAGGTAATTTTGAAATATTTTCTAAAAAAAAATATTTGTAATTGTTAAGCCATGAATTTGACAATGAATAGAAAGAAACAGATCCTGTGTGGCCTTGGGGGAAATCTGCATTTTTGAGTTTAACTCATCTTTAAAGAATAAAAGGCATATAGTAGGTACTCAAGCAATACACATTTTTATTCCATCATATTGACCCAGAATTTAAAGTTCCTAAGGCAATTTGAGTGAACCCCATATTTCATTTCACAAAATTCAAGTTAGGTGGGCTCTGAAACATTAACTAAGTTCACTCAGTGCCACCCAACTAGCAAACAGTGAGGACCAGGCTTAAACTTATGCCTTTTGGCTCCAAGTCCAGTGTACTTTTCACTACACCATAATAATGAACATGTTATGTATATTACCATTTCTTCTTAAGCAGGCTATAATTTTGGCAGTCCATACTGGATTTTATTTTCCACTGTGGCTTGTGCAGCAGCTACCACCACTGAGTATTTTCAATTGACAGGACAGATTTCTACTGAGAAATACACTGATGCATTATCCTGAGAAATGGGCTGAAATTTGTAATATAAGGCCCCAAGAATTTGGGGGTCACAGATCATCTTCAGCTTGGAAACTGGGGGTCATTCATCCATATTGAAGGGACTTTGATACTACTTTCAAATAAAGAGGCTTTCAGAACTTCTATATTGTTGATATTAAGCTATGTTGGGGGTGGAGGATATAGCTCACTGGTAGAGTGCCTGCTTAGCATGCACGAGGTCCTGGGTTCAATTCCCAGTACTTCCATTAAAAACAAATAAATAAAATTAATTACTTCCCCCACAGAAACATTTTTTTTAAAGAAAAGAAATCTGTGTCCCCAATTATTCATTTTTAAAAACTTCAGCTCATTAATTTGTTCATTCACTCATTCATCTAATCATCAAACATTTATTGTGCACCAGGTACCATGCTAGGGGCTAGAGACAAAGAAGTTTTATATATATGTCACATCCTCTCCCTTAAGGAGCTCACAGTTTGGGTAGAAATAGACAAACTAACAATGGATTATGAGACACCATGAAGACAGACACAGTGTAGATGGACAGGGTACTATGGGATGCTGGGAAGGGTCCTTTGACTGAGACTTAGAATCAGGGAAGTAGGTAGGGAAGGATTCCTAGAGGATCTACTGTTTGGGCCGAGATGCAAAACATGGCCAGAAGTTATCAGGATTTAGAAAGGGCTGAGGCAGGGTGGAGGTCTTCCCAGGCAGAGGGAGCACCAGATGCAAAGATGCAGAAGGATGGGGGACCATGGTGAATGGGGTGTGGTCATAGCAGAGAGGAATAAAGAGATGTCAGTGGGACAGATTGTGAGAGGCCTTAGAGTACAAATTTCTACTGTTTGATATACACACAGGCAAATACTAATTCTTTTTACACCAAAGTCAAGTCAGCTACTGTTGATAAAGATTTATCGAAATTCTGTGATTATGTGTATAAACACTACCATACATACACCCCACAAAGCACATCACATCATGTCTATATGCTGACTATAGAAAATAAACAAGAGCTGTTTTAAATTTCTAGATGGCTTCTTCTTCAGAGATGGGAGTTGGTGGCTTCAATCACGCATCTTGTTTACTTCATGAGCTTTCCTTCTAGGTCCAGTGGATTAGTATTCAAAGGCATTAGAAATGAAGGAGAATTTCACTGTTAGGCAAAACTGGCTGGACAAAGTCCCATCAGTGCCTGGACCTCATGGGACAACACTGCCATCTCACCCCTACAAAGATGGAAACAGTACAAAATATCTCTGAAGTTTCAGGAGCAAACTATCCCTTTAGCAAACTAAAGTTCCTTGGTCAGCGGAGTACATCTTTCCAAGGAGACACAGGTATGGGGGATGAGGTCTAGCAAAAGTGGACATTGGTCATGGAAGAAGTGGAAGAAGACCACGAAAGAGTCACACTGAGAAAATGTGAATCACAGGACCATAAACTCAGAGAGCTGGGAGTTTTAGGACACAAGTTAAATAGCCCTGGATCCAGCCAGGGCTTTCTGCATCACTGCATGAATATTATTTATTTCGTGCATTGCTTAAAGCTGGACAGCGTCAGGTCTAAACAGTGGCCAGAGTCAAAGAGAATAGCTGTATGTGTAGTGGAGGTAATACTGAGTCATTTCTGCTTGGCTCTGCTTTTAGAAAAACTTCAGAAAGTTTTAAGTGGCAAAACTGGCATCTCAGATATAAAATGGCCCCTACTTCTCATTTTTCAAGCTTCAAATATGTTTTTATTTTAATTTATTTTCAATATTAGAAAGCTAAGTTTTATTATTGCTGCTTTTCATTCTTTCCCAAAGAAATATGTATGGTATTTCAGAAGTCCCCAGTAGCAACTCTATAGCTAAAGATCAAATATCTCTTTCATAGAGAAATAATGGGGGGAAGAAAACCCGTATCTCTGTTCTGATTAGCTCAACTGGCAAATTTGGAACATCAAAGATCTCTGCAGAGTTTGCTGAATGATTACTCCATTTTCACTCAAAAATACTATAGACACAATGGGTATTTGTCCATTGGCAGTTCTACTCATTTGATTGATTCAATAAATTAGTGTGTTTATAGCATGTCGTTATGGGCTAAACTGTGCCACAGGCCCGCCACCCTCAACCAAACTCATCTATTGAAGTCCTAACCCTCTATCCTCCAGTATTTCAGAATGTAACTGTATTTGCAGATAGGGTCTTAAAGAGGTAATTAAATTAAAAAGAGGTCACTAGGGTAGGCCCTAATCCAGTACGATGGTGTCCTCATAAGAGAAATTTGGATACAGACACGTGCAGAGGGACGACAACGTGGAGACGCAGGGAGAAGACAGCCATCCTCAAGCCAAGGAGAGAGGCCTGGAACAGATCCTTCCCTCAAAGCCCGCAGAAGGTGCCAACTCCATCAGCACCTTGACTTTGAGCTTCTAGCCTCAAGAACTCTGAGACAATAAAATGCCCATTGTTGAAGTCAAGCGCTCTCGATACTTTATTATGGCAGCCACATATACACACGCATTATTTACTGTCTCTCTATATTAGCAAGTTTATAATGTGAACATTTATTTTCTGCTATCTGTTCCTTTTTTGTTTGGTTGCAGCACCCTGAGAGTGGCCTCTCCTCATTTTATGTACACTTGATGGGATTGTAAATAAGACCTCCACCCTACCCTTGGGGCTGGGGTGGACACGTGACACTAGTTAGGCCAATTAGCGCTTCTCCTGGGACTTTGATTCTTCAGTGGAATTAGGATGAAAATAATGATAGAAGCCGGCCAGTGACACTGCTGAACAGTGTCTGCTACACAATCCAGGGTGGCTTCCTGGATCCTGCGGTTTGCAAGCATGGTTGCCCACTGGACTCATGAATTTTGAGAACTGCTTGAAATCACCTAATCATTTTAAGTTAGGAAGACACATTTTCTATAGCTTGCAAGAAATTACTTTTCTAATTCAGTTCATACCATTTTTTTCCTATTGAAATCTAAAAGAAAAGTCAGTAACATTTTAATTTAAAACCCTTCTCTTGCTTATTTCTCTTTTTGTTCTCTTAGGTAGGTTTTATGCATTCATTCAACATTTCAGAAATGTGTACTAGCACATATTAAGGTGTCAGATATTGTGTTAGGTGATTTCATCGAATTGGAAACTGGAAGACGTTCTGTGTGATGTGGGAAATTATTGAATATTTGACAATTAGATATTCACGTATTATTAAACTGCATTTATATAGAGCCTGTATACATTTACATCAGCAGCTCAAATTAAGTGGAAAATCTCATCTACACATAAAGAACTGAAAGCCAGAAAGTATTTATTTAGCACCTACTATGTACAAAGGTCCATACCAAGTAATACAGAGTAGGACACAAAAGAAAGATATAGAATGCCTTCCCTGAAGGCACTTAGTAGGGCCTCCTCAGATACACTTTGCAGTTAACAATCAGGAACCAGTTCTACACTGAACACCAAACCTAAAGAAAATGAGAAAAGTTGTTCTGAGTCCTCTTAACCCTGGCGATGCCACCACAGGAGAATTTGTTGTGGTCACACTATGTCAAGCACTATAATGCTTGGTCTCATTTTGTCCTCACAGCAAACTTCTGAGGTGAATGCTAGTATCATTCCCATTTTACAGAGATAGAAACTGAGGCAGGGAAACTCTCCTAAAATTTCCCAGCATCCTTTATAGTCCCCCAAATGGCAAACAAATTCCCTCTCATTCCATTTGCCCTTTGCCACCACTAATGTCTTAGTTCTTACATGTCACAAGAACCCTCTTATCTTCTCAAAATATCTTAACAAGACAGAACAATCTCACATCTCAAGATTCTAGGAGTTAGGACCTTTCTGCCATCTGGCCCTGCCTCCTAACCTTTCCAGGGTTTAGAATTTTGTTTTATTTGATAATTCCTTCCACACATCCAAGGTATCATAATTATTTCATTTCTAAACCTGGGGACGTGAGCTTTGGTAGCAGACTACCAAAACTAGAATTTCAGAATAAATCAATATGCATTTTCTGTGGAACTCACTGAAATGGGATTTTTTAAAATTTATTTTTATTTTTTAAATTTAATTAATTAATTTTGGGGGTGAGGGATAGTTAGATTTACTTATTTATTTATTTTTAGAGGAAGTACTGGGGATTGAACCCAGGACCTTGTGTATGCTAAGCATGCACTCTACCACTTAAGCTACACCCTCCTCCCTGTGCAGTGGGATTTTATATTTGTTATTACTTGGCTCCTAGACTCATTTAACAGAGGCCAATCAGCAGCTCCCATCTCTTATAAAAGTTTCCAGAAGACAAAACATGAGAGCTGTGTTCCATTTGTTCCTGGGCTTCTTTATCTTGCATAAGCATCAGTAATCAAAGTGGCATTTACTAGCTTGGCAAATGAATAAACCTTTGCTTTCCCACAAGTTCAGTTGTAGGCATCAAGTGCTCCTAAAGTTTCCATAGCAAACAGGCAGCTGAGTGTTTGTGCAAAAAGGGAGAGAGAGAAAGAGAGAGAGGGGAGAGGAGAGGCATAGGGAGACAGAGAGAAAAGAAGGAAGACAGGAAGCAGAGAAAAAAAGAAAAGAAAGGAAAGGAAAGGAAAGGAAAGGAAAAGAAAAGAAAAGAAAAGAAAAGAAAAGAAAAGAAAAGAAAAGAAAAGAAAAGAAAAGAAAAGAGCTGCTAGGAAAAATAGTATAACAAGGACCACACTGATCCTACATTAGTGTTTCCTGGTGACTTGCAGAGTTCGTAATTTTTTATCATTTACCCTTCTCTCCACTAAACCAATTCCTAGGGGAGGGTTCATTTTTTATTCATTCTGAAAGTTTACCATCAATCATCCTCTTAAAGAGCTTGCCAGAAACTTGGACAGAGCCTCATAATAAAATTGCAGAGACAGAGGACTAATTGATTTCTATAAATAATGTTTAGCTGTAAAGATATGAAAGGTGGTTAGAACCACATGTATTAATCTCCCTCTTGCTCCATCTGTGTCTGCAAGAGCAGACTGTACCTTGACAAAGTGCCCTGGCTATTTTGCCCTGCAAACACACAGCAGGAGATTAACACCAGATGGCCCACCCCTTCCATCTCCCTGTCCTGCTCTCGGCTCCGCCCCCCCTCTCCTCCGGCCAAATCCTCTAATTACTCCTCCCCACTGGTCCCCAGTTTCTACCCGATAATTTTAAAATTCTCTTCCCATAATCATCCCGGCACTGACAACAAGCAGAGAAGTCGAGAGGCCCCCACTTCCCCTGGCCCTTCTGCCTTTCTGTACAATCAACAAAAATACAACCCAAATCCCAAACGTGAAAGCTTTTCTTCAGACGGCAGAGACTGACAATGTTTAAGAAAAACAGTAACTACTGGTGCTGAAGGATTATTAACGTGTGCGTGTTGGAAAGAGGGGGGCTAGAGAGAACTCACTCCGAAGGATGTTCTCGTGCACTACTAGCTTTAATCACATGGCACAAAAACATCCGGCAGTTACCACTTGGCAACATCATATAAAACGGGAACAAAATTACATCCAGCAAATAAATGCTAGCTGGACAAAGACAATGCTCGAACTCTCACACTTATTTTAAGAGCTACTGAAGAAATGTTGAGAACCTGCAGAAGCACCGTCTGTTCAGCCCAACTGTGATACGCTGAAAGAAAGAGTGAACTAGAGATAGGGCAGGGCTGTGTGATGATAGATGCCCAATTCTGATTTATGAGTATTAGGTCATTAGATCTTAAAGGGTGATGCAAAGGGCACCATCCTAGTTGGTTCAGTCAATCAGCTGGGTCCAATCCCAACTAAACGTAACACAGAATGCCATGCTTAGCACTGATTATCATTTTTCTGGCTATAGATTAAATACAAAATGAAGGCTTGCTTTCACTGGGGAGCCAGGAAAATAGTCAAACTAGACAGAAATTCCATGAAATTGGCCCATTTCTTCTTCTTCTTCTGATACTTCTTTTAATTCTTCTTCTCCTTCTTCTTTTGCCTAGACTGCTCCTAGATGGCGGCAGATATTTTCCATAAATAAGAGTGCTAGGGAGTCTTTTTAATGGGGTGACACACATGACTACACTGATTTAAATAAAGTTATGCCACATCAATTGACTTCCGATAGCATTAAACATTCCTGATGATTATTGTATTTGAAATACGCTCACAATTTTAAAAGCTTTCACAGATACTTTCCTTGTCTGCTGCATCTTTTTAGGTGAGGCAGATCAAACTTTCTCAAAGCTTTTATTTTAGGGGGGAAAATGTATGCTGTGTTCATAACTTTAAGTCTCTGTAAAGCTAACCACACTTGTAAAAAATCATTTATTTTTAGCAAGGGCTCCTTCTATAACATTCCCTTCCTTTCCACATGCTGTTTAGTTGTCCGTCTCTACCCCCTTGGACAGGCTTGCTGAATTCATCTCAGTGGTTCCTCATTTTGATGGGAAGTGCCAAGAAGGTAGGAGCTATTCTAGTTCCAGATGCTTTGCCTGGAGTCCCCAGTGGCTTAACAAAGGCTACTAATCTCTACCACCAGCCACCAGGGTTCTGGATTTGCTAGTTTTTTGTTATAGTTTCATTAACCATTTCTGACCTCATCTAAGTACCTGCGTGAAAGAAGACAGAGGGAAAGGAAGAGTTGATTGAGCCTTAGGAAGTTTTCTTTCTTCTGTTTTAGACGGTCTTGGGTGCAGAGGGCAAGCCCATGTTGGAACTGAGCCGTCATGCCGCTGGATCTCACAAGTTACTGATCTGCTTCTAGGAATTAGGCACGATAACCACTGGCATATAGCAAGGGGAGCTGCTTGGTCTGGAAATCAGTGAAGGTGCTAGGACTCTGTACGGCTGATCCAACCCCCAAGTCCATAGTGTTCGGATGGCTGAAGCTCTTCGTGCAAGTGAAAAATTAGCACATCTGTTCATTGGATCAGTGGAAGGAGCCTACTGAGCTCTGAAACACTATGGCCGATGGGTCTGGTGAATTATTTAGCATTCCAAAAAGCTGGGGTATTCTCCATGTAGGCTGGTTGGAAAGTTAAGAGTGCCAAAAAATACATGGTACTGTATTTATATTACCTGGAGTTGAAAAACTGTGTGACCCAGTTTCCACTGCTCATGGCAACATGCTGAAGTCTGAAACCAGGAGTCTAGAGGAACACCTAGGAATGAAGTTCAAGCTTGGATTCCACAGACCCAATCAAGTGAAGCTGCCATTGCTTTCTGACCAGTAAGTTTACGCCTATAAATGTACCCTCCAACACAAGAGTAAAACCTTGAAGTACGTAAAATAATCATGGGTTGGGATCGATTGCATCACTAGGTTTATAGCCAGTACAGTCTGAGGACGACTTAAGTGTATCAATGGGAACTTGGAGATTAAAGAGAGTGAAGCCAATCTGTGGCCTTCCTGAGAGTCAAGAAATGGTTCCTGGGAAGACACCATAGGCCCTGCACACTCCTAAAGTCCTGAGAGAGGGAAGAGGAGCCTGCAGGTAGGCCCTTGAGAACCTGAGCTGTGGTGTCTGAGAATAAGCGGGCATTGTTCCTCAGTGTGCTGCCAATGGTCACCTGGTGGGGGGGATAAGGTGATGGGCCCTGGGGTCTGGATGCTCCATGACAGAGTCTCCCAGACACACCTCATTCACAGTGTGCACTCAAGCCAAGATGGTCAAATAAAGCTGCTGCATCTGCCTGTTTCCTGAGCCTTCGAGTTTCCTTCTCACAGTTTCAGATGGCTGTCACTGGGGCCTGAAATAGCTAAGGGTAAGGGCTTAGTGTTCCCTTTCTCCCCATCCCTGCCCCTTTGGACAGAGTCTTTATCTTTTCTCTTTTCTGCCCTCCCCACGTGACCAGTGTTCCCCTGCTGGCTCCCAGCGGCCTGAGGGCCCTGCTGTGTTATTCTACTAGGACCACACCTTCCCCAAGAGAATCTCTCAGTTTTGCTGTTTTGGAGACTTGGAGAGGGGATCCTGTTCCTAGTCGGTGATACCTAAGCTGAATACAATAAAGCCATTCTAATTAAGGGAGCCAAGTGGTGTGGAATAGGGATCAGCAAACTCATAGAGTCAGTCAGTAAACAGTTCAGCCTTTGTAGGTCCTGCGAGCTTTGCTGCACCACTCAGCTCTGCTCTCCTGATGCTAAAGCAGGACAGTCAGCACCTAAATGGACAAGTAAGGCTGCATGTCGATAACAGGTTATTTACAAAAACAGGGAACAAGTCGGATTCAGCCTATGGGGAAAGAATATTACGCAGGAAAAAAAGAGCCTGTTTCCCTCTTCTCTCAATGCAGCCCTGACCTTAACCAGACACCTCCCCACTTCCTTTTCCACCTCTCACTCCTCCCCAAGGGTGTGTGCCTTAAAGAGGGTGACATGTGACACCAGCCATGTACCTGACATCTTTAGTTTTCTTGGTGCCAACAGTGCAAAGGCTGCAGAATCCGTATTGACAACAATGGCTACCATTTTGAGCATCTGCCATGAGAGCACATATACACCCTTCCTTCACCTTCACAACTCACCTAAGGAGGTAATAGGACCCGTCTTTAGATAGATGAATAAACAGAGATCAGGGATGTTAAATAACTTGCCCAAGTTATATGCTAAGGTCAGGATCCAAAGCCAGGTCCATCCCACATAGGGTTCCCTTCCTTTCCCTCTAACTAACCATTCTGTAGATGTTGCCTCCGGTACACTATTCTCTACACAGTTGTTGGAGTGATCAGATAGAATCACTTCCATACAGAATCTGTCCAATGACTTCCCCTCATATTTTAGATAGAATAAAGTTGTTCCAATTAAATGAGCAGAATGGTGTAGTCCACACCATGGCTTTGAGCCTCCTGTGATCTGTGCTATCTCATCCCACCCTTCTGACCTTTCCTGTCTGCTTCACTTACTCTCTTCCAGCCCCAGGCATTTTGCTTTGCCTAAAATCATCAAGCAGACTCCCACATTGAGATCTTTGGACTCAATGGTTCTCCAGCTTGGAATGCTATTTTCTCAGCATCTGAATGGCTCATTCTCTCATTTAATTGATGCCTCAACCTAAATGTCACCCCCTTGAAGAAAACTTTTCTGACCATTCTATCCATCACTCTCTGTCTCCTTGCATTGCTTTAGTGTTCCCTGTTGCACCTAACACACTAGGTCATAATCATATTTATCTTTTTTTCCCTTCTTGTTTTCTCTTGCATTATGAGGGTAAAACATTTGTCTTGTTCCTTGAAAAATGGCACCTGACCTCACAGGCTTTCCATCACCATCTGTTGATTGTTGAATAAATGAAAGAATACATTGGAATGAAGCAACAGAGTGTAACTGGCTTAGAATCAGTTGCTCAGCACACTGAGGGCAGTGGTTCAAATCTACCACCACCCAGTCCCCTTGTTGGAAGGATAGTTTGCTTGCCTCTATCAGGAAAAAATCAAGGTATTACTTTGTCTCAGCCTGAGAAAGTAACCGATATAGGAGAGGTGGTGCAAAACTGGGAAAGATTAATCTTATGACTCTAAATGTCAGAGGTCACCTAGGGTCCAGAGTTTTCCAGCTTCCAATCTCCAGTCCTCTTCCTGTTCCACCTCCTCCACTGTCTGCATCATCCTTCTCCGGAAGGGCTGTTTCTGACCAGACTGCACCCATCGCCCACCCCCATCCCCCAAATCCTCTTGTCCCCAAGCTTGAGGGCAGCATATTTTGCTAGAGAAACACTCTTCTCACCAAACCCTGCCACCTGATGGATGGAGGGCCAGAGAACTGAAATAGCTTGGCCAGAGCCCCATCATTAGTTAAGGCCACATCCCAGCCCAGAGCCTAAGTCTCCTGATCACAAGACTGGTCCTAGCTCCACGCTTCATGCAACATGTGGTAAAGGATCCTTCAAGAATCAATTCAAATAGACAAACATTGATTGGGTACCAAAATGTGCCTGGCCCTGTAATTGGTTAGAAACTGGGTGTAGTTGAGTCCCTGTCCTCAAAGAGTTTACTGGAAGTGGTTTCCTCTTTCTCCCATTACTTACACACATCTCTGCTGCTTTCAGGGAAATTAAGCTGGAGGGTCCTTCTCCAGAAGCTTTCAGCACAGATTTCACTTACTCTGAAGTCCTGGGATCAAACAAAAGAGCTGAATTATTTTTCCTACTCAGTTTCCCCTACCGGGCCCAGACTTCAATGATAAACTTCCACATGGTGGTAGAAACTCTTGATTACTACTAAGCCAGTCAGTAACAGACATTCCCTCCATCAACCAAAGGCACATCTGAGGTCTTCTGGACCAACCTGGGTTCAAATACCCACACAACCTGCAGGATCAGTAGAGTGTCAGACATGTCAGTCAGTCCCAACCATTCCCAGTCCGGGCTCAGCGGCACAGAGGTGACCTCCTACCAGAAAAGTTCACTCTGTACTTCAGAAATGTTTACAAACCCTTCTCCATCATCACAACAACAAAATCCAAAAGGAATGAACAGGAAAGAGAGAGAGACAGCACCAGTACACAAGTCCACTGGCAGAAATATTGAGCAAGAGTTGACATTAATACGGGAACAAGCAATTCCTGATTTCCTCCTATTTATATACGCAAAAGCCAAGGATAAGGGAGAAACCAGAAAACAAGGTAAAACCTTGCCTCCTGTAGCTTCTCTCCTGCCATACTTCTCCATTCTCCCACCTGGCAAAAGATAAAGGTAACACTTTACAGCCCCAAACTACTTCGGATTAAGACTTGCCTGTGTGCGGAAACGAAACCAGCTTTCCCTCCGGCCGACCTGGGCTGCTCACCAGCGCGCGCCCGAGCTCACTCGCCCACTCTGCCCACATTTTCCTGCCTGTTGCACGCAAAAGCAATCGTCTCCAAACGCCAATTACCGATGATATTCAGAACTGTGGTTTCCCTACCCTGGTTAGAGACGCCTCCATGAGAGCTGAGGGGTGAGCTCCCGAGTTGAAAGAGACCGGAGTGGGGTGGGGGGTGGAGGGATACCCCGTCTCGAACCTCCACACGGTTCCCGTTGCCAAGGGAACCCTCGCTTTGTCCGGGGAGGCTTAAGAATGGCCGCCTCTCCCACGGCCTGGCTCCAGGAGCGGCCAAAGCGCCACGCAGGGCGGGAGCAGAGGGAGGGGAAGCACTGCACATGCTTGGGACAAAGAAAGCACTTTCAAAGAATGAAAGAAACGGTTCAAAAAGAGAGAGAGAGAGAGAAGGGGTCCTTAGGAGGCGCCCCGTGGGGAGGGAATAAGTTTATCGATGCTGCTGCGATTGGATTTGAGTTGGCTTTTGTGCCCCTGAAAGGGGTGAGATTCAAATCTGTACCCCAGAGGAGGCAGGGTGGCGGGACAGAGATGGACATGGAGAGGGGAAGGTTGGAAGGGGCGTGTCTCAGCCTCCTGTAGCGGTTGCTGAACATTAATCAGATAATGATTATTCTGTTAACATGCTTAGCAGAAGCTTGGACTGGATTATTTTGTCCAGGGATTGGTTGCAGGAGAGTCTGGCTGTTTCCTAGGAGTCAGGTGGGGCCCAGCCAGGAGATGACAGTTCTCACGGTAAAGTGCACTCTCATTTGCCCAGCATTTTAGGGGCGAGACTGGCTTTCTTTTGGGGAAGAAATTCTCTTGGGAACGTTTCAAGGGAGGCACGTTTCGTGCATGATTATTTTGAAAGCCATCTGTCAAGGGTAGACCAGGTTGAACAGTAGTTTGGAGAGTTTGGATAGACACCAAGTCCCAACCTAGTGCCTGGCACAGTGGAGATGCTCAATAAAACGTTGGCTTCCTGAAAGGTTGTCTAAAGACAACTTGTTTCTTAGTGTCTTGTTTGTCCAGCAAGGGGGATGAATCCTTGACAGATGGCCCAGTGGAGGCTCAGAGGCCAAAGCTTACCTGTGGACCCAAGACGGAATGGTAGTAGAAGAGAGACTCCAGCTCAGAGCTCGATGCCTTTGACTGTGATGTCTAATTGCTTTCTTAAAACAGAAAAATCAAAGGAACTCTCTATCCAAATGTTGCTATATAATAGGAGAAAATGGCACATAAATAAGGAAAACAGTGACTGGTCACCTCTGCATCTGGTCTGGGCTAAACATGGGGTAAGGCTATTCACAGTGAGTTTCAGTGAAGTATCAAAACACACACATGTGCACATTTATATATATATATATTTTTTATTTAATTTATATATATATATATACACATTTGCACGTGTGTGTGTGTGTATATATTTCCCTGCAAGATGGTAAGCTTCCTACAACACTCATCTTCTAAGGCTCAGCTCTGACAATACACACACACAGTGGAATATTACTCAGCCACAAGAAAGAATGAAATAATGCCATTTGCAGCAACATGGATGAACCTAGAGATTATCATACTGAGTGAAGTAAGAGAAAGACACATATCATATGATGTCACTTATACAAAGAATCTAAAAAAACAATGATATGAATTCTATTTACAAACCAAAAATAGATTCATGGACATAGAAAACAAACTATCATTACCAAAGGGGAAAGGGTGAGGAGGGATAAATTCAGGGTTGGAGATTAACAGACACATGTTAAAATATATAAAATTAACAACAAGGACCTACTGTATAACACAGAGAACTATATTCAGTTTCTTGTAATAACATATAATGGAAAAGAATCTGAAAAGAAAAAATATATATGTATGTATATGTAGAACTGAATCACTTTCCTGTACACCTGAAACTAATGCTGTAAATCAACTACACTTCAATGAAAAAAAGTTTTTAAAAGATCTTCTTCATGATACCTATCATGCTGATTTAGTCACTGGAGCCTGATTTAGTCATTAGTATGATCATACGATGGCTCTCAACCAGAATAAAACCTCTATGAGGGAAGGCACTGTGTGCTTCATTCCCCCTTTTTAAAAATTATTTTTATTTATTTACTTTGGGGGGATGATGATTAGGTTTTATGTTTGTTTATTTTAATAGAGGTACTAGGGATTGAACCCAGGACCTTGTACATGCTAAGCACGCACTCTCACTGAGCTATACCCTCCCCACCACCCCTACTTCATTCCCTTTTTGGTCTCTTAAATACCTAGTTAAGATGTTTATTGCATAGTAGGTGCATGATATGTATACTCAAGAGTGAAGGGCAAAGAGCCCATCTGTAGGTGTTTCGTTGAGTGGCAACTCTATTAGGCCCCAGGGAAGATTCAATAGATGTTGAGGGTACAGTTTCTGCCAGCTTTGAAAATTTTAAGCTCTATGTAAGATGAAGGATCTGGTTCTTCAATATTAAGCCTATCGCAGTAAGTGTAGCTGACAGTAATAAAAGTAATCATTTATTTAATGGACAAAAATGCACTCTCCTGGTGGTTCTGTCTGTCAGACTGTGGCTAAAACCCCAGGAGCCCAGAGCTGCAAACAGGCCCATCAAGCTTGCAGGGACCTGCTTGTAAGATATTTCTCATCAATACCCTTGGCTTTTTCAGCCTGTCTCCTCTAAAGAAATCCTGGTTAAGGGCACTTTCCCTTCTCTATGATGCCACTTCTCTTTTACAAAAAGATTCATCTAAATCCATCAAAACCCACTATCAAAATGAACAAATTACAACTGTTCACGTTTTGGCCTGTAACCACAAAAACAACTGTTCTTCACATTCTTATCTATTTGGGATATCTGGGGCCATGTTTCCTGCTCATTCTCTCCAGAGGATGCTGACACAGCACATACTTTGCATGGAAAGAGCACTCACTTGTCAAGCAGGCGAAGGTTCCAACCAGAAGAGGCAAGGGCCTGTACTCACTGCACCTTCATGATGGAAACAGCAGGTGGAGAGGGCTCGGTGCCAAAGAGGGTAGTAGAGGACTGATGCTTTAAGGTCATCTGAAGGTCACAGAGGAAGACTGAGGCCCAGGGTTGCATGCTGAGTCAGCAGAGATGGGACTGGCCTCTAAACCTGGGATGCCCCCTCACACCTTCCCAAGTGCTCTCTTGTCCTGAGGTTGGTTCCCTTCTTCTCAAGTGTGCCTCCCCTGCTGCCCCAGAGTGATCATCGGGGCTGATCATTCCACCTGGTCACACCACTCTTCACGGCAAAATGCCACCACATCTGTCCCTTATCCCTAGATCAAGTCCATCTTCCAGGCATTCTGTGATCTGCCCTTCCCAGCTTTTCCTCAGAGACTCCATTCGCTGTCCCAGTGCCTCCCCTCTTGTCTAAAATACTAGAGATGTTGTTATTTCATTTCACCACACTCCTTCTCTTGCATTTTCTTCCACTGAAATGTGACTCAGGTGACGGCAATGTCATAGGTATTGTCCCAAATCAGCTCGTGAGACGGCTCCACCTGCACCATGAGGCTGCGAGTAAGGTGCTGTGGAATGAGAGTGTTGGTGAAGGAGGTGAACCTGGGACTAGGTAATGCTACGCTGGAGGGAGAGGGCCTGTCTGGATGCTCAGCATTCATCACCAGGTGCAGTGCATTCTGGGAAGAGCGTGTAATTAGGAGAAGAAGGCATAAGGGAAGGGGCAGGGAATTAGAATTCAGCCGTACCTACCATTCCAGGGCATTCACACTTTCTGGGCACCAAGTAATTTCTATTCAAACCAATACTGTTACCATATGCTGAGGTCTCAAAGGTAAATTCCTACAGGGGCCAGGTGAGTAAGGTAAGTGCGGCAGTAGGCCTTGCATTGCACAATGAGAAGTGGTGGAGACTGTGGTAAAATAAGGACAAAATGCTGTGTGTAGAGGGAACAGCAGTTTCTTAGCTCTTACTGCTTACTGACACATAGGATTGCAGCCCAGGATTGCCAGAGCTTTTGACTTTTCTAAGAGAAGCTGGAAATGTGGAAATGTGTGAAATCTCACAATTTAAAACTGTTGACTCAAAATATTAACAAACATTGTGTAGTGCAAACAAAATATGTTTGTGGGCTAGATCCAGTTCATGAGCTGCCAATTCGCAACCTCTGCCCTGTCTGGAACTTTCCAGTGTGTATAGGCATCTGCAGGCATGGGTGTGTATAGCTGCCATCGATAACCCATGTCACAAAAATTACATACAAACATCTACAAGGTAACAGGGTAGAGCCGTAAATAATCTCAACATGCTATTCAGTGAAATCAGAAAATCCTACAGTGATTGGCTATAAAAGAATAAAAAATAATGGGACAAAATAATGGAAAACAAAATAATGGAAGACTGAACTCCTTCTCAGGAGAGGTGGCTTTGTTTGAAGTGCTGAAAGGATTGATCAGTGTTCCCCTCCAATTCTGGGAGCTGGACAGCTCCAGAGGACATCCTCCCTAATCTCCCCATAGCACCGGGAAGCTGGGCTCGCAGAGTGGGAGGACAGGGGTGTCACCATGGCGAGTGGGATGGCATGCCAGGTATAGACACATGCATGACTCAGCACAGGGTTCTATTTCCTCACTGGCCTCTTAGCCAGCATAAACTCAAGGCTTCACGCCTGGGGACGGATTGGCAATGGTGAAATCCCTCTCTCTGAGGTAGGCCTTTCTTTACCCATGGCCACCTGTAGAGGCGCTGGTGTGACTGCCTATGGCCCAGCTTTTCACAGCGGCTTCTCTGCCTCCAGCTGGCTCTGCTTGGACCCTAGGAGGAACCCCCCACCCCCACCTTTCAAATTCCCTTCTCATCATCACCAATCTCCTTTTTCCTCACAGTTATGATGTTGAGAAGATGCTTCCCAAGAATTTGTCTTCCGTGTCCCTTACAATTCTTTCCTTCCTTTTGGTTATGATTCAAATCTCACTAATTATTTCTAATTATTTTTCTACAATGTCTACTGGTCCTAAGACACCATTTCCTATTTCTCCAGCCACCATCCTTATCCAGGTGCTTGACATTCCAAATTCCTCTTGCTATTTGTGGCCTCTGAAGAAGGTTTTTCTTGCCTCCAGTCTCTCCCCACCTGCCTCAAGCACCATTTCCATCATGTCAGCCCCTTCCCTATTATTTATTATCTTAAATTAAAATACACAAACATGACCTTAACAGACTCTTTTTTTTTTTTCACTGCCTCCATGTAGAGCCTATCCAGTTACCTTCAGGCAACGGAAAAGGAATGAATTTTGGAATCGTGCAGACCCACATTTACATCCCAGCTTTGCCATTTGCTCCCTGTGTGATCTGAATAAATTATGTAACCTCTCTGGCTTCAGTTACCTCATCTTAAAGTTGGGATAAATAACAGCTACCTTGCACGGTTGCTGAGGCAATTATATAAGCTAATGTAGGCTTTCTCGTTGTAAGTACTCAAAAAATGGTAGTGGTCCTTAACATTACTCTCCACAAAGGTAGCATTAGCGCAGGAAAATAAGAGGGTGTTTGTATCTGTCAGCAAAGTGACAGATATGTCAAAAGAATCTGAAGCAAGCTAAATAAATCATGGAAATTTGTACAGTGCTGTGTGTTCTGCTATAGTACAAAAGAAAAAATATATTTTAAAAAAGGATCAAGAGAGAAAATGAAAACCTACTGCCACTAAGTTCCAGCCTTTTTGTGCCCTGAACGCTTTAGCCGTGTTACCTGTGTTCTCCAATACACGTGGATGTCACCTGCTTTGTGAACTGTGGTGACTTTCCACCTTCATGGAGCCATTAAGTGCAGTGGAGTGGAGACACCTGAGTCGTCTGAGGCCAAACAAACCTGAATACGAAGCCTGACTCCATCAAGGCTCCGGCTGTGGACCATGAGCAGGATACCTGATCTCTCTAAGCTTTGGCCCCTTCCCTGTGAGATTAGGAGAACCATGCCATCCTTGTAGGGAGCATTTATTAGTGGCTCCTCCATAGGGCCTGCCTCATTTTAGCTGTGATACATGTCACCTCTCATTGTTTTAAGTGGACTCAGAGTTCACATCCTCTAGGAAACTGCCTTGCTCAAGTCCTTCTGTTACCAACTACTGCTTTCCTCTGTATCCTCTCACCAAATGGAATCTTAAAATCTGTAACTTAAGAGTCACAAAGAAGAGTTTTTTAAGTCAGGTAGACTTGGTTCTGAATTCTGGGTTCAGCATTCACTAGCTGTGTCACCTGATCAAGTCTTAGTCTCTTTACCTGTAAGATGGGAGTAGTAACAGCCCCTCCTTTTTGGGGACCCTTGTCAGGCTTCAGTGAGATAATGTAGGCAAAGTGTTTAGAGACGACCTGGCAAGGAAAAGGACCTGCCAGAGATTAGCTGCTCTTATGAAGGTGGACGGTGCCAGGAGTGGTAACTGTTGGGATGGGATATTGATCCCACCTTGACACAAAGACGTTGTGTGCCCTGCATCCATTCACATCACCTATCTTTCTGGATCTGTAAAACAGAAGTCGTACCACTTGCCTTTTATCCCAGGAATCTCACAAAGATGAAATAATGTTGTGAATGGGAAGATTCTTTGAAAAATGAAAAGCACCCGGTTTTATATCTGCCTGCAAAAAGTTACTTGTTTCCAATTCCTTGCATGTGTGTTTGTACGTGTGTGTGTGTGTCTGGAAGCTCCTGGAAGGCAGGGAAGGATCCTGGGATGTCCTTTGTACCCATTCCACGGTTTATAATTGAATTCCACTGTCTGCTCAGTCCCCGTTCAGGGCTCACTCACGACAGGCTCAAGTAACAACACCTACTCCTCCTTACATGTGGGCAGCGTTCCTGCCAAGGCAAAGATTCAGCTTCTTGGTCTGAGGGCCTGAGCTGCCCCAAGAAGAGGGGGCAGTTTAAGCGTCTGTAATGAATGTTCTCCAGGCAGGGAGGGAAAAATCACCGAATACTCTTGTGGCTTTTAGAAAAAAAGAGTAAGAGAGAAGGAGGGAAAAAAGAAAACCCTGAGCTTTAAACAAGTGGCCAGGCTGTTTGTCATCTGTAAAATGAGGCGATGGAAAAGCACGAAAGGGCAGTGGTCACTGAGTCTGCTTCAGGGATCCGCGCCTCAGACGTCTGCGCCAACGCTCCCGGGCTGTCCAGCTGCCGTTTCTTTTTCTTTAACAAAAACAGAGAGCTCTCACTGGGCTGAAGTTTCCCACCTGGCTCAGGAGTTTTCAGACCTGGCCTAGGTGGTCTCTAAGTAAATATTTTCATCCTTACTCACTCACCTCCTCCTGAGGAAAAAAAAAATCATCTCTTTGCTCAGCTAGAGAAGAAAGCACCCAAACCAAACAACAGATTATTTGCACCACTGGAACCCTCATTCCAGGGACTCCCAGGAGGGCATGTGGTTTAAATCAGAGTGTCCATACAGGCTACTTGTCCATCTTCTAGACAAACCTGCTTAACATGGACCCAGAGAGAAAGTTTGGATGCATGCCAAAGCACTTCAGCGCCTGTGCAGATTGGCACAGGGACCCTTGCCACCACCCAAGTTCTAGAAATCCACCTGCAGGCAAAAAGGAAAGCAACGGTCTAACCTAAAGTGTAAACTCCACTACATCCTTGACTGTTACGGGGAGATCGAGCCCTCTGTGATTTCGTCACTGCGAGCAGGTTTGATGGAAATCCTCCTGCTGTAGAGCTAGTTTCGGGGGCTTCTCCCTCCTGCATTCAGCTGGTTTAGGCTTAGGAGTTTTTCAGAAAACATTTCAGGTGTCCCTCCGTCTGTGCCAGGTCCTGCACTAGGCTGTAGGAATCAAAAGATGAACACAGCGCAACCTCCACTCTCCAGGAGCTCACAGCTCTGGTGAGGGAGACAAAAATCCAGATACACATTTATAAAAATATTCATTTCCTAGGGTTACTATGGCACAAACTGGGTGACTTGAAACAATAGAAGTCTCTCCTCCCACGGTTCTCGAGGCCAGAAGCCTGAAATTTCAGGTGTCAGTAAAGTTGGCTTCTTCCAGCAGCTTTGAGGGAGAATACATCCCTCTCCTGGCTTCTGAAAGCTGCTGGAAATCCATGGAGCTCCTTGGCATAACTCCATTCTCTGTCTCCATCTTCACATGGTATTCCTGCTGTGTCTCTATGTCAAATCTCTCCTTTCTAAATCCTCTGGATTTAAGGGCCATGTTAAATCCAGGATGACTTCATCCCAAGATCCTTACTTAACCTAATTACATCTGCAAACATCCTATTTCCAAGTCAAGTCATGTTCATAGGGGCTGGGAGTTAGGGCTTAAACATATCTTTTTGGGGGTGCAATTTAATCTGCTACAAAGACCAAATGTGGCAAGTGCTATAAAAATAGATGCAAGCACAAGACACTCTTGCAACAGAAAGGAGGATGGTCTAATGCAGCTGGGCAGAGTCAGGGAAAGTTTCTAGAGCAGTTGATTCCTAAGGGAAGCTATGGATGACAAGTTGGAATATGCCTACTGGAAGAGCTGCTTGTGTGAAGGATTAGACCTTTGAAAGTGTCTGTTTTGGCATTTGAATGTTGATGGGCTCTCTGGATCCTCCCTCTGCGCATCCCTCCTCTACACTCCTACCTCTGTGATCCAACAAGAAAGATCAGTGTGCAGAGGTGCACTGACTGGAATTTCAAACAGGGCAGCCTCTAGCCCACAGTGCAGGGAGTCCTTCACCACAGCCCCATATGGCAGCCACACAAAGAGCCCCAAGCCACCTCCATCTCACCCTCCTCATTTCTCATCATCAGCCTCTTGTGTGTCCCTTTCTCTTCCTGGGAATCCCAACTTTTTGCTGGGATTCATATTCATTAGCGAGTGTCATCTGTCTCAGCCTTTAGAGGCATGTCAATGTGGGTGATCAGAGCCTGCCTCTGGGCAGATTGATCAAACAGAAGAAATGCTGGGACTGGGGAATCCTCTAGGAGTTTGCGTGAATGGGAGGTGTCGAGTGTGAGGAGAGTGGAGGGGAAGTAACTTCTCGCCAGAGGGGTAGACAGATCATGGAAAGTCCAAAAAAGCAGATGTGCTACAGCAAAACACAGACTGAATGAGGCATGTCAAAGCCAAACAGCCCTCACTCACCTGAGAAAACCATGGAGGTATGGTTTGGGGACCATCCTGGTTCTCAAGGAGTTAAGACTTCAGCATCAGGAAACACAGACAAGGATGAACCAGCAGGTAGAAAACCCGAAGGACAGGGAGCTTTCTTGAGGTGTGTCTGGCTGTCTGTAGAGCTAGAATTTTCTGGGGTCTGAATTTCCTTCTGGAAGCCTGTCTGCAGGTGGGTTAACCGTTCAGTTGGAAGGCACAGATAAATAAAGTTCTTACACAGCATCCTTTGAGCCCATTATTGGCTTATGAGGTTACATGCTTCCAAAAGCATCTCCTGTTTGGCCAGAGGAAGGACTAGTCTTTGTGGAGTGAACTTGGCCAGTAGGTGACACTGACGTTAGCTTTGGAGGGCAACCTAGAAAGGGCATATCCAATTTGTCACTTCCATCCCATCGATGGAATTCTAAGAGCCTCATCTGTGTGGTTTCTTCTTTGACTCCCATGAAACTTCCTAGACCATAAAACAAGACCTAGCAACACCTGGTGATAAAGAATGGGAGTGTGTGACACAGCGCTGGTAGGGTTTCTTTGATAAGGATAGTAGAAACAGTTCATGAATTTGTGGATATGAACCAGCATCTCGCTGAGTGCTCTGCCTAAAAGGAGATCACAGCACGAGGGTGGGGATTTTGTGTAGAAATACAAACTGTGCTGGTGCCATTTAATCAAAGAAAGCTTTTCCCCCACCATCCCCTGATAAATTTTTTGTTGTTGTTGGAGGGAGGTAATTAGGTTTATTTATTTATTAATTTATTTAATGGAAGTACTGGGGATTGAACCCAGGACCTCGTGCATGCTAAGCATGTGCTCTACCACTGAGCTATACTCTCCCCATCAAATGTTTTTTTTTAACAGTCCTTTATCTGAAATAGCCCACTGAGAACATTATATGGCTGATGCAGAAGGCCACATCCCATGCATTCTTGTTGCCATTCCAAACTCATTATTTATGTGTGGCTTTGGATGGTCTTCAGAAGATTGGGTGAAGCATTCACACCAATTCAGTCCAAAACTTCAACCTTTTGCTGGCCCATTCTTTACGTGACAGCCCTGGCATTGTGAATCATTTTAGAGTCAAAATGTCAGCACACGATCTCCCAAAGAGAAAAATGGAAGGAAAATAGCCAGCGGTCCCAGATCCTCAGCTATTTCTCCTGAAAGGCCCTATGGTATTCCATATTAGAGGCTTGGAAAACAACCATATGACTGTCAGCAAACTGCAGGGACTGTACTGGCAAGATTGGCTTGTGGTGGCTCTGTCTACAGATTGTGTTTCTTGTCTGCCTGCCAAGACCCACTGTCCCTGATAAATGCAGCACTCAGAGATGGCCTGTAAGGGAGGTGGATTGTACCACACAAATCAACCCTCTGGAGAATATGAGTGAGGCCACATCTAGAAACCAAGCAAAGATGGCAGATTAAGAATTGGAGAATCTGGGTGGGGGGTGGTCACTTCTAGAAAACCTGGGGCACATCAATGCATAATCATTATTTGCACATTCCTACTAGGTATGGCCAAGAGTAGGGATTAAGGGATACAAATAAATATATGATGTGACCTTTGCTTTCTGTAAACTTTCAGTGTGGGTAGCTAAGAGACATTCTATGCGGAAATGTAAAGTGATAACATAATTTAATGAATGGAGCAGATTAAAGGTCATATCTGTAATATGTTAATGGCGAGCATAGGGGAAATGATAACTTCCAGTTTGGAACAGCTAGAGAATATACAATGCACGTGCATTATAATGTCTTATATAGCACTTACTAGTTCTGAGACACCTGAATGATACTAACTCGTTTAATCCTCTTCATGGTCCTACAATGTAGGTACTGTTAACATTTTTTTTTTTTTTTTGGATAAAGAAGTCGAAACAAAAATATTAAGTAGCCTTCCCAAGGTCACACAGCTAATAAGCGACAGAGCTGGGATTTAAAACCTCATAGGAGGAAAAAGAACTTAGGTTGGACTTTCAAGGTAGGTTAGAATTTGAAAGGCAAGAATATAAGGAGGCTTTTCAGCTGGTGGAAGAGCAAACCATTGGTGAGGAAGGGAGTTCCATGATGAAAGATTCACACTTGTCACTTTTGGATGGTTGATCTTATGGTAAAACTCAAGCGACGTTGGAAAGGGAGACAGAGAAACAAGTTGAAAGACTGTGCAATGATTTACTCAACCCTGGGTTTAGGTCTCAGCTATGGAAATGGAAACGAATGGACAAATTCAAAAGAATCTATAAATGAGGAAATGACACAAATTGATGAGCAAGAGGATATGAGAGAAAAGGGTGTAGAAAGTTAAAGATTTCTCTCAAGCTTTGACCTAAAAACATGGTGGTGCCGTTGACAGAATTAGGGAAGATAAGATGAAGCATGGATTTTACAAAGATCATTGACGTTTTAAATTTGAGATGATTGTAGGATTTCAAATACACCCATCTATCAAGTCATTGCTCAAGTGGAACCTGAGCTAGGAAAGTGGTCAGGCCTGGATTTATAGGCTAAGGAACCATTAGTGCAGATGTGAGTGGACACAAATACTCCAAGGGAAGAAGAATAGAGAACAGAGGTTAGGGACTGAACTTTGTCCCAATCCAGTTGCCAGAGGAAGTGAATTGACTAATAAGGACACAGAGAAGGGCGAATAAAGAAGAAAGGTAAAAAAAAAAAAAAAAAAAGGATAGTGTACCACTGTGGAAATCAAGGGAAGATGCTACCAAAAAGAAGGGGATAGTTAGCAGTGTGTAATTTTGCAATGAGGTAATGCAGAAGGGGGAGTGAGGTGGCCCTTTCTTACTTCTCCAGGTTGAGTGTTGCCTGTTCTGTCAACAGTTCCTGATATAGGATGGTTTTAAACCTTTCATCCTCCCATCACTCTGCATAATGAGAAGATAGCACGGACTCAGATTGAAAGGCTCTGCTGATAAAAACAAATTTGGCAACCAACAGAGCAGCTGTAGCCAAGGGAAGATAGAGCCCTCAGTTCGCATCCTATAAAATTTCCTCCAGACTGTCACAGTGTTTGAGTGTAGTTATTCAACCAGTTGTGAGTTCATTTGGGAGATTGTGTTGAATGCCTGGTTGAAATGAATAAGGAATATGTTTTGGGTGGTCTTTTAATTTATCCACACAGTAAATTTTAGCTCAAAGGTGAATTAAGGTACCATGCCACAATTTGTTCTTAATGAGCAAATGTGGGTTCTTGGTGATCACATTACTTTTTCAAAGACTTTTGAATCTACAATTTAATAATCTTTTCTAGAAATTTGCCAAGAATTTTCATAAAAGTTTAAATTTAAGGAACTAAATTTTAGTAAATTTGGATATCTTCTGATCACAAGTCCTCTGAGGACTCTCCTGTTCATTGCGTCATCTCAGAGATAAGCAATAAGATTGCTAAGAGGATAGAGGGATGCATATTTTCAGCACAGACTTTTCAGGTAAAACTTTTCAATGCCTAAAATCTTGAAACTGAACTCATAGGTGCCTAATTGTTCTATCTCAACCTTGAATTCTCTTCCTTATGTTGTTCAGTCTATTCTTTTGGATGTGAAGATAACTCTTGCTAGAAAATCTGAAAGCCTGATTGATACAAGTTGAAAGCTGAGTGCCCTTCCTTCTCTCTGTTATTCAGCAGTGCAGTTCAGTGTGACATGTTCATTAAATGCCTGCTGTGTGTGAGTTCCAGAACAGGCTTCGGTGACATGAGGATCTTACCCAAAGTGTACTTCATTCTGATTTCCCAGCAGCCAGAAAATGAATGGCACTAATACTGTATCTTCGGATTCAAATCCATTTTCTAAATGGATTCTTTTCAGATCTAAATGCAGGAGCACCACCCCTCACCACCCCAACACACTCACCATGTAGATATACACAGTTTCATGTGCTACCTGGCCTCTTTTGTTCTCATTGGGATTATTTTCAATTGAACAGCCAGAATTTCAATTATTGGCACTCTCCAAACTTAGAAATCCCCATTCACTTTAGGAGTCTTCTAGGCATAGACTTGTTTCTATCTATTCTCAGAATTTCATTTTTTTCCCCATTCAACAGATATTTATTAAGAACTGATTTTGTAACAAAAGCCAAAAAGGCTTTAGGATACCTATTCATTGATTCAGTATTTTCAGAGTGTCAGCCATGTGCCAGAAACAATTCTAGGCACTTTGATGAATGAAATAAAAATGGCCCTTGGTCCTACAGAGCTTACAGTCTAGTAGGGGAAGGGAGACACTAAAAAAATTAATTAATTACAAGTTTATATGTGATAAAAGTGAGAAGTGGTACAATGACAGTGATCCGTGGGGAAGTCTGACCTAGTCCAAGGGTTAGAGACAGTTTCACTGAGGATATGACCTGTGAATTGAAAGAAAAAGATGAGTAGGAGTTAAGAAAAAGAAGGGGGTGGAGGGACAGAGAACACACCAGGCAGAGAGAGCAGTAAGTACAAAGGTTTTGAAGTGAAAAGGAACATAGTACGTCACACCGTGACAAGAGGACCAGTGACGCAAGAATAAAGTGAGAAAAGAAAAGAGTGCCTCAAGATGATTTTGGATGAACAGGGATAATTAAAAGAAAAACCATTCTTTATTTTGACCTTTCCCAAATGACTTTGTCTCCCCTTCCTTCATCCCTGTCCCTGTTCATGAAGGGCCTTTGTAAAAAGTCCAGACTTCATTCCAAGAGCAATAGGAAGCTTTTGAAGGAGGATTCTGATGAAGGGGTGAGATGATCTGATGTCTAATTTGAAAAGAACACATTAACTACTCTGTGCAAAATGGGTTGAAAGAGTGCATTTGAAGAAGTTAGTAAGCAAGCTAGTTAATGTTTGAAGAAGGAAGGAGTGATTAACCCCATCGAATTCCACCTATAAATAGAAAGTGAGCACTGACATGTATCCACTGGGTGAAAAGGAAGTCACTGATGACCTCTACAAGGGCAGTTTTGGTGGAGTGTTGGAAGCTGAAGCAATATTAATTAAATGTATTCTCTGAATTTCTTAAAGCCTGGGGTACTTTAAGGATGTTCAGAGATCCTCATTGTACCTTTATCCTCTCTGACATGGTTCTCTCAGCATTCCTATTAATTCAATATCATTTTTGAAGGCCAGTATGAAGTTTAAGGGCAATTCTCTTTTTTTCCCTCTACTTTCTAAATGATGAAATTGTCAGTGAGGCAAATAATTGTGAGAACATCTGGTTTCGATGGAATCAGACTTTTGGTAAATTTATGGAGATAAAATCCCTTATACTGAAATCACTTCTTTATTTTTAAATATAGATCTGTAGTTGAAAATAATTTTTAAAATAATTTGCATTAGGAAAATATCCTCAGACACTACCTGGCTAGGGAGCCTGCAGTATAACGCCCACCAAAATAGAACTCTGGATTCTCTTTTCCTTTTTCACAGTTGAAATGTTTTTCACTTTACTTCCCCTGTAGGATCTGTAAGTTTTTGTACAGTTGTATGATCCCATTATATACAGGCCTCAATTCCTCCTCTTTTTCTCTCCCTGTTAGACAATATGCCACTCAGTTCCTACAATTGGGATTAAAAAAAAAAAAAAAGATTTACAGCAAGTAGGCAGGATTCGCTACAAACCAGCTTCCAGCAGAAAGGCTTGAAGTGGGTATACTGGAAGTTTCTATAGAAAGACTCATTAAGGCTGCAGTAACAGAAAGGAAGCTCTGGAAAGGCATTTGCCGCATGAGAAACTTCTTTAGCAATGCTGAAACTGATCTTGCTTAAGCACACAGCTACTTACGGTTTTATAGGTTTGTGTCTTAGAGAGTCAGATCCCCCAAGGGAATAAACTCAGCCACCAACCTGTGGTATTAATATGGTCTGTATTCAAAGGGAGGGCCATACATTCTGCTAGAGAACACACTTTCTTCTCCACACTTTGGGATTTTTATTTATATCCCCATGATTCCTATAATGTTAAATATTTCATTTCCACGTCTCTCCTCTCTACCAGACGGCAGCCCCGTGGAGGACAGGGGCTGTGTCTGAGGCCTCTGTGCATTTCCATCACCCACCACATAGTTGATGTTCCTTGAATAAATGGTCTGGGTTCCTCTGTGGGCACAGTTGTGGTGGATGCCAGGGAAGGGTGTCTGGGTTTGTCAAGAGGGACTCTACTCTTTCAGAGCAACCAAATTCTTCTCTTTGGTGACTCAGGGCAAGAATTCTGGTCACAGAGATCTGGCACTTAAATATGTTTATTTGGATGGGGTTAATTTTTTTTTTCTCTTGCCTTTTATCCAAAGGTTACCATATTGTTTATCATAGCCATAGGCTTCGCCACGCAAGTAGAGAAATATCTCAGAGACTGCCTATGTCTTCTATATATCTTAGCGCCTCAAGTTCCACTTCTTGTACCCTCTGTTCTGTAGGATTGGCATATAGATGTCATGTGTCATTGACTAAGAAATACTAGGAACCTCTTGCCCTTGCTCTGTGGTTTCTTGCCATTTCAGACATGGAAATTTCCATATAATCCTGTTTTGCAGTTTATTTGGACTTTTTTCCCCCTTCTCTCTGACAAAAACTCTATTTCAACTCTGTTAATCAGCTCAGAATTGTCTGCCAAATACTTTCTTCCTAGTCTCTGTGAAGTGTACCCAGCTCCTAGCCAGGACCCTTTGTTCTGGTATCATAGGCCACAGTCCAGGAAACTAACATCTTCTCTTCAACCCCATCTTCTGCCATCACAGCCCTCATCCTCCTTTCTTTTCCAAAGGCATGACCTTCAGCTGTAAGCAGGGATGAAAACATCACCTATGTCCTGAGAGCCTTTCTACACTTTCCCATCCAGAACCTGAAGGTCTCTGGAGACCCATCCCCCCACACATCTTCATAGGAGCCAGTAGAAGGTGGCGGGTATCTTATCTACCATATTGCCATATGCCCTCCATGGTGGTCTCTTGACTAGCTGTCTGCACACAGGTGTTTCTGAAGGGCACAGTCTAAACTCTGCCCAGCAGACAATCCCTTCTGAGAGCAATAGTAAGGTTCTTTTCCACGATGGTTCCTGCAAATCTCTTATTGTTCTTTCAGCATAGGATGGTGCTTTTTAATCAGAATGTCTCATAGCATGTTCTACCACAAGAATCTCTGCAGAGTTTCCCCTTTTTTCTCATTCATGTAACCTTTGATATTTATTTCCATTAACAACTTCAACATATGTTTCTATCTGGGTGCTTTTCTCCTGGATTATTTTTCTACTCCCCATCATGTTCCTTGTCTAAGAAACCAGGATATAACAAGGCAATCCTGGAACTTTCCCTTCATTTTTAGCAGTCACTGAAGCTTGAACTTAGAACAAATAGAACTCATCAGTAACTCAGGGAAAAAGAAACACAAAATAGACTCTGAAGGTCAGAAAGTTTTTCTAATCAATGTGAATCACTTCCACCTTTGAGAACAAAAAGCATCTCGGGGTTGCTGGGAACAATTGTTTTCAAGTCTTGCCAACTGAAACAAGTTAATCTTTTTCTCATTCATTTTCTCTTAAAAATAATCTGTGTATTTGAGAATCTTCATCAAGCTCCTCAATAGCTAGCTCATACTCAGATGTTATAGGGCTAATAATAATCTTTGTGATGTAGGAAGAACATCAGGCGAGGAATCTGGAGAACTGGTTTGGGGTCACACGATGGTAGAGTAGTCACCTGAATTCTGAATCTCATTTCCTGATCGATTAAACTGAGGCAGAGCGTAGTCCCTGCTTCTCACTAAGTGTTTGTGAGGGTCAGAGACACACACGCACACAGGCATATGGATACATACATAACACACATACTTCACAAACTTTATACTGCTGCACAAATAGTACCTTTTAGGTAATTATCACTGTATTTTAAAGGCAGCTTGGCAATCTCAAGCTGTCATACAAAGAACAAGCTAGAATGAACAATCTTAGATTCTGTGATTATTGAAACAGAGCTGGCTACGTGAGACTGAGCCAGTAATTCATCCTGCTTGAGAAATTCCCTCTTATGTGAAATAGGGAAGGTAATCCCTGGCCGTCCTCCAGAAAGCTCTGCTCTCTGGCCCGGGGAGCCACCTCTTCTCCCTAAAGAGGCAAATTCAGTCTTCAGGAAGCCCCCCACCCCCCGCACTCACTTTTCAACTCACAACTCACTCTAAGGGTTCAGCCCGACAACACACCAAAAGATGAAATAATAACACTAATATCAAAGCAAAATATACCCCACATAGCAGTTGACTGAAATGGAGGCAGGAGGCATTTCCATTTCCTTACACGAGGGTATTTTATACTAGGGCGTACAATTTTATACTCTAGTATTTTGGAATAGGATATAAAATAACTTGAAGTAGAACTTGATATCCTCCCAGCCTATAGCTCTGAACATCCAAACCATCATTAATTAATTTACTTCCTACCTACAATTCAACCTTGATCCACAGTGACAAGACTGAAGAGTCAGGGGAGATAACACTGAGTATAGACTCAAATACATGACACTGGGGCACAGAGCAATGCTATGGACCCCAGAGCCAAAATCTGTGATCACAAAGGAGGGCATGCAAGTATATGTATACACACACACACACACATAAACACACACACACAGGTATACACATTCCAAATGGCATCAGGACTGAGATCAAATATGCTTTGCTATTTTCATTTTTAGGGCTGTCATTTCTCAGTAGACCAGAACAAAAGAGAATGAAGTGCAATGAGGGTTTTATTGCTTTTGTTTGAAGTCATCCATGGTGAAGTTCTTTGTAATTTAAACGCCGTGCTGGTAACTTTGGGGGTCATAGCACCCACGCAAGCTAGGATGCCCAGCAGTTACCCTTCACCATGGAAAAAAATCTATGAGCTAGTGTGCTTGGAGAAAGGCTATTTTGTTATTTTCTTCACCTGAAAGAAATTAGCCAGCCAATTCAAGGAGATACAGACTTAATGACAGTGACAAAAATGAGCTGATATTTTCTTTATTTACTTCCCCAGCCGATGACATGGACAGTGTTACTTTCCTGAGCATCTAGAAAGATAAGCCCAAATGACTCTTTTCTAATGGTCTCTCACATGGAAATAGAATTTACTTCCTTGTTTTGTGCCTGGCCCTTGCACAAACATAGTGATTTTAAGGGAAGCAATTTTGCATCCTCATGACCTTTCCCAATGACCTACTCCACATATGGTATATTGATGTATTTGGATTTTAGGATAACCCATCAGACATGGGTCTTGCTTTATAAAATTGCTTTGTAAAATAGAAAGCTTATGAATAAAGAAAACACTGGCAGATCAAATCTTTTATGAAATGAACCAGAAAACTCATTACAGCGGGGCCTTCACAGTTGCAAGAGGTTCGGCTAGAGAGCAGGTGGTTCCAAGGAACACGCAGGTAAGCATTGTTTCCTGGGCACATCCTCACAAAGACCTGACTATGGAGGGGGCAGGGTGGCAGCCCACTCCGAGAGCTCCAAAAAACCCTAAAGACTCTTTAATTTCATGCCTCCTCATTTATTCAACAGCAAGAATAAATGTTTCCGCCTTGAGTTTAGAGGATTAAAAGACATCTTTATATTCATTGAAAACAACAACATTTCACATTCATTGAAAACTAAGATGAAGATTTTTGTTTGCACCGTGTGAGCAGGCTCTGTGCATCATCCCCACAGCTGAAAAGATTCAAACTGAAAAGAAATGGCAAACTACCTATCACAGGTCACTTACAAACAGCTCCGACCAGGAACATCCACACCTCCTGCATCAAGAGAGATCCATATGCTTTTTAATCTGAGGATCTGTTGTAGGAAAAGAGGGCAGGAGAGGATGGCCATGTTCCAGGTCTCAGAAGACGAGTCCCTGGGATGCACCTCACCAAGTCAGGGTCCTTGGCTTCGTGCAGGACAGGATTCAAGAGTGGGCCATAGTAAATTGAAAGTCAATTTATTCAGGGAGATACAAGTTCCATAGATAGGGCAAGCTGTCTCAGAAGGCCAGAGAGGTGGCCACAGAGCATGGGGTCATCTGGGAAAGTGAAAGCAGCTTAGGAGATACATATTCCATAGGCAGAATGTGGGCCATCTCAAAGGTGAGGGGCCACAAGGTGTGGGAATGTTTAGTTTAAGGTAAAAGTAGATAACATATTCCATACACAGAGTGTGGGCTGTCTCAAAAGGCAAGAGAGAGAAAGGTGAGAGGCCTCTGGGTGCACGGTTGTTAGTTTTTAATGGGCTTGGTAACGTCATATGCTGACAAGTGGGAGGATTATTCCAGCTACTTTGGGGAAGAGGGTGGGATTCCCAAGAACTGGGCCACTGCCCACTTCTTGGCTTTTTATCGCCAGTGTTGGAACTGTCATGGTGCCTGTGGGAGTGCCATTTAGTGGGCTAATATATTATGATGAGTGTATAATGAGACTCAAGGTCTATTGGGAGTTGAATCTTCTGCCATCTAGGGACTCAAGGTCTACTGAAAGTTGAATTTTCCACCATTTTGGGCCTAATTGGGTTTTAGCCAGTTTTTGTCCTATCTTCAATTGCTGTGTCATTTCTTTAATGGTTGTGCCCTGCCCCACTTCTTCCTGTCTCAGATCCACCTAACTGGATTCTTAAAGTTAGAATACACATTTGTAGATTCAAGGATAATAATCTGTATCACTGGAGAAGTCTTCATAGGACCAAAGATTCACCCTAGCACTTTCTTAGTAGTGAGTTTCCCACCCACTTTTACATCTCTTTAAATCATCAAGAAATAAATTAATTCATGAAATAGTAGAACCATCACCGCAGTGAACTCTTGCTACACTCCTGTCCTAGAGGGACACGCTATTGATCAGATCATGAGGTGATTCTAGACTCTTTGGTAATCAATGCCCTTGAAACCAGTCTCAGATTAGAGGCAGTGTAACAGGTCCAGCTCTACAGAGAGACAAGTACATTTTTTAAAAAGAGATATATAGCTAGCTAGAAAGATAGAAATTAAGATTTTTTTTTTCCAACTGAAGCAACAGAGACTCCTGATTCAGTGGCCTTATATATTCTATGCAAACTTTTGTTTGGACAGTCCTTGGACCTCCAGGGCACCCTAGATGAAGTCATGGACTATTTCAAAGTTACTTCTAGAAATCTCCTGAAAATTCTACATTTATATATGTCAAGGCTATACAAATGCTCTTTGTTTTAAGACACAGGGAACAAAATAATAAATAACATCATGGATGATGGATTGGGAATCATTATCTTAGACTCTAGCTACTGACACAGTCAAACTATTCAGTTGCAAAATATTCCATTGCCCTTGATCTATCTGAAATTTTTTGACAGTACCCCCCACAGACTCTGAATTCTTTGTTATTATGTAGATTTAACTTTTATAAAATAAAGCTGGGTTCATTTTAACCTCTCCCCTTTCTGTCTCAGATGCCGCATTATTCGAGATAGATGCCTTTCGCCTTTTGCAAAAATGTAGTCTTTAAAATGGTTCACAGAATAAGAAAAAAAAAAATCAAGTTAGAAGTTCTGACCAACATCCAAATCAGCCAGCCTCACCTGATTCAATCCAAGGTTTGACAAGTTGCTATACAGAAAAGCAGTCTTTTGGAGGCAAAACTGCTCGCCAGCATGCAGTGAACTCTGAGAGAGGGCGGTACACCAGCTGCCCGAACACTCTCTCAGGCTGCATCTCCAAGAGCAAAAAGGACTTTTCAGTTTCAGCAAAGTGAACTCTCCCCCAGCTCATCAAAATGCCTTTGGGTTGGCCGATTGAAATATCCTCCAACCCAGTAAGCCCGCACAGCTTTTCACAGCTCACCTCTGCCCAGGGAGAAGTCAATAAAGAAACAAAACGCAAAGAAATCAGCATTCATCCCTGCTGATCTAGCATAAATATTTATAAGGGAAAGATGCGGCGATTTTGAGTGATACCGTGATCCCGGCCCCACATAAACAGTTACAAACAGACAGACTTGCAAGATTGCACTTTGCATTTTTTTTTTCCATTTCACATCACCATAATCACCTAATAAATATTTAAATGGACCCATTTGCTGTAACTATAAAAGAACCGTGTAAACTTGTTGTCATCTAGACACATTAGCCGTGGTGGAGTCAATGAATTTCAACAGTCACTTAATACTGCAGCCACTAGCTACCTTAAAACTGCCAGCCCTGGCCTGCCAGGAAGCTACTGTAACAGCCCTGCTCACTAACTCCGAGCAAGACACGAGCTTCATTATGAATGCGAGCCTTGCCGCTCTAATTAGGCCTGGGAGAAGTTTAACAACCATCCTACAGTCTTGCTGCTGACAAATATAAAAATAAAGCCTTGTTCGAATTAGCAATGTGAAGTGAGAAGGTCTAGAAGCACCAACTGTCTGACCGGCCCTGGAACGGCTCTAACCTATAGTGAGGTTATTTTGGTTCATAAACTGCTAGTATGTTACCTGCAGGAGGTCGCCCTGTAAAATGAATTATAGTCAGCTATATGTGATAATTAACCATGCATTAGCAAATATCTTGAAACAGGGAGGCTCTGTTTTCTCTGTATTTTGACTAATAAAAGCATGAATTTGTTCAACAAATGATCATTTAGGTTGTGGAATTCTAACCATATTGGAAGGACACAGCAAGCAATGCAACATTGTGCTGGTCTCAGAGTTTCCTTACCCAAACAGGCTGCTTAATAGGCTGGCTTCATACTATGATGCTATTCACAGACTGAAAACCACAGCGGTGAGAAGACAAATACAATATACATTTAAAATAATATGAACCTTGTGCTCTTATTTACTTTAAAATCACCCTATATGTGACAATTAAAAAAAAAATTGGTGAAGTTCTATTTCAGAAAACAACCTTATGTTTCATTTAAAATCATTTTAAAACGATTTCCATAGCTTTACAACAATTAAAAATGCATACAATTGTACATTTTTAAACAGTGGATTTCAGAGAATTTTCCTTAGAAGTCTTCAAACATGCTCTGAAAATAAAAATTAAATTGCAACTTTGAAAAAAAATACTGTTTTCTGAATTACTTAACTCATCATCCAAAAGAATAGACAGGAATACAGCTGGTGGGTTATCAATGACTTGGAAAGAAGTGTTTTGGGTGCTGGATTGGAGAGAAGGGATGGGGCCCGGCTCTGCACGGTTTAATGATGAGAGGGTGTCATCTGACTGTCGGGCACTCAGTGAAAGCTGTCCAGGTGTTCCCATCATTGTACAAAGCTGGGATCGGAGGGTGCCAGAAGTGGGGAGATGGTGATAATGCCTGAAAACTTACAAACTCTCACTTCTCCCTCAGGACATTGATTGCTTTTTTCTTTTTTTTTCATAAGAAGGAATATTCTTTCCTTTTCTCCCCCTTCATCTTCTAACCTCGCAGTTAAAATGCATATTTATATGTAGTATATATAAACACATGCACACACACTTACACAGATCTAAAAATAAGCCAGACAGACCACTAAGGCAGCTTCAGGTTTTATCCCAAATATGTGACCAATAGTTCTGCTTTAAATAGTCTATCCAAATCCATCAATAAGTTGAGGTTATCCCTTCTAAGCAGTTTCAAGAATTTCTGTTTATACCTACACTGTTTCCATGGGATATTAATAGATGTTTTGCTAAAAGGGTTCTGTGGTCAGATACATATGAGAATCTCTGAATTAAGTAAAGTGACATAGGTTTCTTTATTACAGGACTTCTCAGAGCCTTTACTACCACCTTGGGAAATATAGGCCCAGTGTAAACATTAGATACTCATAGCCAGTTCTCATTGAAAAGAGTATCTAACCTTATAAAACGTTTCACAGTGATGCAGAGAGAGGAAAAGAGATGTTAATTCCGAAGATCTTCTTGAAGGATCAGTGGACTGAGGCATGGTCACCAGGAAATCTTCCAGGACAGAACGCACTACAATCAATGAGAGAACATCGAATCTTAAGTGGGGAATGAGGGCTTTCTTAGCTTGGCTGAGGGGCTGTCCTCTTGATCATCAACACATCTTTCAGCTGCACATCATTCACCTACTCCAGGTTCTCAGGGAAAATCACAAGGCAAACTGTTTTGTCATCTCAGCAAAGAATCCCTTTTTTTCTTTCCATGTTAAGTCAAAGTATTTCTACTCTTATATCACTGAGACACCTACCAGGAAAGAACAGGTGGGTAGTCATCAGCTTCCCTGAGAGAGGTGAAAACACACCCTTACTTTACACAGTGTTTCCAGCTCAGACTGTCATTACCTGGCTGGAAGTGTGAGGATTGCCTTTTTGGGTCACAGCGCTCTCTTTTAACCTCCCAATGTATTGGGTGGTTAGAACACAGACTGTAAACTCCTACGAAAGCAGAAATCAGCAAATTGAGTGAAGATCCTGGGAAGGGAAATGGAAGAACACTAGTGCTAAAACAAACTCCAGACTTTGTTCTGTGAAGTAGGTGGTTGGTATAGAAGCCTGGAAAGACTCACTGAAAGGAGAACAAATACGAGGCCTCTAGGCACTGACAAACAGCTCTGGAGGCTGGTGGCACAAGAATTATCTCCATTACTGGCTTCTTCAGGTCTTCCCTTATCCACCTCTCCACAAACATGTTTGTTGACAATTTTAAGGATTTAAGTTTTGAGTCCTTGAGTAAGACTGTACCCATTGGTGACTGAAGGTTCTCAGTGCTGGTTTTAAGCTTTTGGAAAGTGTTTTTGGGAGTCTGAGATTATGTGAGAAAATAATGTATTATGAAAAGTTGATCCTGAGTTGTGTTCTAATGAAAACACTAATGGAAAAGGCTCAGGCTTAGAATCCAAGAGAGAAACCTGGGTTCAAATCCTGCCTCTGTCACATATCAGGGCAGTATATTTAGTCTCCCTGAGCCTCCATTTCTTCATCGATAAAATCGTGACAGCAAGAAGTGCATGCAAAGTGCCTAGCACATAGTGGAAGTTGTGTAATTAATGGTTTACCCCTCACCCTCTGTTTAATGCTGTCCAATATAGTGACCCGTTCCACAATTACACCCTTGTGCTATGAGCCAGTCTGGATCTAGATGCGGTTCCCCTATTAAGAGGTAGAAATATCTCAGCATATATGCTTACATAATAGCTGCTCTTCCTGAGCATTTATAATGGATGTGCCAAGCCTTTGTGCAAAGCCATTTTCTTTTCTTGGGGTGCATTTATCCTATTTTATCTCGACAATCTCCCTATGACTTGGGGGATTCCGCTTCTAGTCAATGAAAGTGAAACATTAAAAATAAAAGCCCCAAATCCCTGATGATGAGAGTGGTTTCTTTCACCCCATTCTGCTGCCATCAGGACTGATCCGGCGCAGTTTCTGCACTGTTTCTTCACTGGAATGGTATTATTGATGGGGCTTGGGAGCGAGTGTTAAGAGTGCCCCCTTTTGGTCTGCGAGAGCCTTACAGCCCATCTGGGAGAATTAGGTGCAAAGCCTTCTCCGGCTCTTAGCAAGCCCATTCAGGGTTATTTGTGTCTCCTACCGTTGTGTCCCCTGGTTGGTCTGTATGTGGCTTTTACATTCCTTAATAAAGTAATAGACATGAAAGAATTCTGTGGCTGACGCCAGCAGCCACAGAGAACACCAAGTCTAAAGTCAGCTAAAGGTAAACATATGGAGCCATCCAAGGAATGCAGCAATAAAAATCGGAACATATGACGGAGCCTCCCCTCCCCCCCTCTATTTTTCTGGGATAATTGTGTCAAGGAGGGAAAAAAGAAGCTCTTCGCAGACAGCGAGCCTTCATTGTGATCCGCTGTCCTCTGGCAGGGGGAGCCAGTCAAAGAATCTTTCAAGAAATAGTTAGCTTTTTTTTTTTCCCCCTGACTGAGTGTTCAACTACCAAAAATCTCTCAAATCAAATCCAAAGACAATTATTTATTTTCCAGACTTAATTTAATAGCAAAAACACCCCTGGAGGACTGAATGTGGTATTTGACTTTTATTTGGGCCACTCTGGGCATCACCAGCGGCTTTATTCTCCAAAGTGCGACTTTGCAGTGAGCTCCGTGGCCCGCAGAGCTGTCCAGGGGCGCTGGCTGGGATCCCCATTCCCCTCGCAACAGCGGCCTGGGGGCCAGGCCAGAGACAGCACATAAATAATGCTTCTCAGTGCAGGTTTGACTCGGTATTTCTTCTCCATGGCTCGTCCTCTTCATCCTCACGGAGGGAAAACATGACCCCAGTCTGTCCCCAGACCACCTTCCCAGCCTTGTCTGACACCACAGTGGCCCCAGCCCCTGTCATGTGGGATTCATTGATGCTTTCCCCTCTCGTCTTGCCATCTTGCTTCTCTTCCTTCCCTGCACGACCTCTGCCTGTGGCATTCCCATCTCCACCCGTAGCCTCGGGTTTACAACATGTGCTATGAAGTCTGAGAGAGGTGTGCAAATCCTAACTTTGTTACTTTCTTTCTGTACCGTCTAGAGAAAGTGAGTTGGCTTCTCTGTGCCTCTCTCTGTTTTTCTTCATCTGTAAAGTGGAAACTCTACAGGACCAACTCACTTTACAGGGCTATGGTGAGGGTGAAATGAACAGATGGTTTAGCCAGGATATGGAATGCGGTAAATACTCAGTAACTTTTAGTTTTCATCATAACAGTGATTCATCTTACAATGGAAATCCTACTCAACCTTCAAGACACCCATCAACCTCACTTCCTCTGTGGGACCTCCACAGAGTCTCCCCCTCCCTTCCCAGCCTCCTTTTTATTCAATTGTTCTTCCACCTCTTAGTCTTCATTTTTTTATTGTGCTATTTATTAATCTGACTAGAAATAAGTTCATGCAGGTAATAGCCATTTACTCGGCACATACAATGTGCAAAGCTCTTTGCTAGAGACACAAGGATGGACCAGGCATAGGTGCTCCTTCCAAGGAGCCAAAGACACAAGGGAAGCCATGGCCAAGGCTGACTGTAGTGCAAGGCTGAAAGTGTTAAATGCTATGAGATATATGCAAAAAAAAAGGATGTCATTGGGTAGGGAGGGGTCTAGAGGAAGGAGAGGTCAATGTAAGTCAAGGCAATCAGGAAATACTTTATGGAAAAGGTGGTGTTTGCAGTGGATCCTTCAGGCTTTGAGTATTTAAAGATGGGGAAGGGAAGGGCAAAGGTGAAGAGGTGAGTGACTGGCTATCTCCATCTGTCACTCCAACTAGAATGTTAGCCCTTGGAAGCCAAAGACCATTTCAGAAATGGAGTCACCTTGCCACCAGGGGCGTTACGGGGTCACAGCCAGACTAGCAAAGGGAATGGAGAACAGCACGGAGTTAAGGCCTGAGAGAATGACAAGATGAGGAGAAAAGGGACAGCCCCTTGAGGCTGAGACTGGTAAGAGCAAGCCATTAATCTTAAGCAAGGACTTAGTACTCTAGAACATTCCAGACGGTATTCTTATCCATGCAGTCCAGCCCAAGGGACAAGGTGCATGCACATTATGAAGTGGCTAGTGCACAGAAGTAAAGGGAGTTTTCCCGAGCCTCTGACTGGAGCAATAGGTGAGCTCTGCCCTTGTTCTGGAACTGGCAGAGGTCCTCAACAAGAGGGTTAGGATGTGTTTAAGACTCCAGTCCCAGACGGCACCAGTCCCAGGTACCATGGAAGGTAGTGGGCTGAGTAAACCAGTTCCTTGAGGGTAGGGATGCTGGGGCCTGTACTGGGCCCCAGTGCCAGGGGCTGTGCTTGTAGGCCACCATACTGAACCTCGGGGCAGAGGCAGCTTGAACGTGTATGTGGACTAGTGTGGTGCCTAACAGAGAAGCAGAGAAGCACGGATTTTAGTGCCATCAGATCTGGATTGAGCTCATTAGCCCTGTGACTGAGCAGATCAACCAGTACTCCCAGCCTTAGTGACTTCATTTGTCAAATGTGTCAATTCATACACATTATATTAGGATCAAAAGAGATAACTATGTAGAGGGCCTCGAGTGTAGTTTATAGACTAGTAGTATTGGCATCACCTGGGAACCTGTTAGAACTATAGCATCTCAGGTCCTACTCTAGACCTGCAGCATCGAAACGGAGTTTTAACTGGACCCCACAGATGACTCACGTGCATCTTAGAGTTTGTCAAACACGGAACTAGGATAGCATTTGGCTAAAGTAGCTGCACCTGTTGCTGTTTTCATTGCTCTGTGGACCCCTGGCCTACTGGTCACCTGGTGTGACTAACTCAGCCAAGATGCAGAGCAGAAGAGATGCTTTCAGAGGAGTTCTTAATGGTTCTAGGTGTGAGTGGGACTGACCCCACTGGGGAATGCCTCTCATAGGTTCTTGTCCACTTGCAGTGACTTGCTCGGTGTCCGATGCAACACACACATGCTCACACAGGATGCACACTGGGCTTTCCCGAGTTTGCTAATCCATGAGCAGTAAGGGCTCTCTCTTTATGCCTAGTTACTCCTAGCCTCTTGCCTCATTCATTTGGTTTCCAACCCAGCACATCTGGCCATTTCACACTTTCAAACTTGCTCTCCACTCGGTGTACTGGTAGCTCTTAAACACAGCTGTCTCCAACTCCCTGGATAAAGGCCCACACTCCCTGCTATAGTGAAAATCCTCTGTGTCCTGTTGGGACACCTGGAAGAGGCTCTGCTCTCAACCAGAGAACACAGGTCACCAAGCGTCCTCCCTCCCTTTCTGCCCTGGCCCACTAGCTAGTTCTGGCACATCACCTCATCACCTCTGCCCCTCATCATCCTCAAACCAAGCCATTAAAATCCACTTTGTGCAATGTTAGCTCCAATCCCCCAGAGAGGCTCACAGCAGAAGCTGTGCTGTATTCCCAGGGTTCACTGATGAACAATGCAGCCATCCTAGACCACACAGTGTAGGTGGAAAGAGTTAAGCATAGACTACAGAACGCAGTTGGTGGATTTAGTACTGGCTAAAATGACTTGGACCTCATATTTAACCACTTATTGTGTGATCTTGAGTAAGTTACCTATCCTACCCAAGCCTCAGTTTCCCTGTGTATAAAGTGGGGAAATAATTATACAGGATTCAATGATATCACCCAAGTAAAACCCTTAGTATAGATCCTGGCACATAATGAGTACTCAATAAATGTTTGCTATTAATATTAGGCTCACCTTATACAAAGAGGTTACTCTCTGCCCTCTTTTTCCCATTTAATAAGCAAACAGACAGCTCAGACTTGGAACGGAGTTCTGGTGAGCTCCACCCAAATGGAAGCCAAGTGGTGCCTCATAATCCCTGAAAAAACAACAGGTAACCTCCAAACTACACACCCAATGGAGCCAAGACCAATGCTTGAGTGCCCATTAGTCCCCGTCTGGCTTTCTATAGGAAATATGGCCACTTTTTCTCAGTGACTGTAATTTGTGGATTAATTAGACTATTTGATTTTCTTTCTCTTTCTTTCTGATGGCCAGAGGGCCTCATTAGCACCTCCATTAGCATTTGGTCAGGGAAGGAAGAAGTCCTGGTAAGTTCCAATAGCCTGAAGCAGGAGAAGAGAGTAGAGAGTGAATTGAGTTTTCTCTCAGGATCCTGAGCTTGAGATGTGGGCAGGGATGAACAATTTATCCATTCATGAATCACATGTTTGTTGAGTCCCTCTTGTGCGCACACTATGCATCCAGTCATTACAGGATGCAGAAGAAGCAAATGACACTTGGGGGCAATGACAAACATACATTTTGTTTTCCCACACATTCCCCTAGTGGTAGATTTGTTCAATGTCAACTTCCAGAAAGCTAGTCTGTTAAATGGTCAAGCCAAGATCTTCAGCTGGTAGGTCCCAGTAAGACCATGTTAGTTGTTAAAGCACTTTTATATCAGTGATTGCTAATTACGGCTCAACTCACCTCCTCCAGAGCCCCCACTGCTACCCCGATATCCAGGCACCTTTCCAATCAATCTCCTTAACCTTCCCATGACCCAGAAACCAAAGGCTTAAAGCTTAGTACAGCAAGGAGGTCCTCAAGCCTGTATGCCAGCCCTAGAGCCAATATCCCTTCTGACTGGTCCTTGTTTATGCTGTACTGATTGCTAATATCTTCATATCACTCCTGTGAATGGGCCCTTTACCCTCTGGGGCAAATGGGCTAAACCTAATTATCTTTCCAGACAGTTTTGAAGACAACTGTCCAATCCACCAACCCTGAATATTCCCATTCTCAGATTCTTCTTTCTTTCTTTTTCTGACCCTCTCCCTCTGAATGTGTTCCATTTGGCCACTATTTCTCTTTGGTGTGACATTCCTGGTGGAGGTTGATCTGCACAGAATGGAGCAGAAGTCCCCTTGCCCTTGTAATTGATACTTTACCTCTAGTAATATAGCCACAGATAATGTCACCCATAAGAGGCTTATCAGATGTAAAATTCTAGGAAACCAAAGACAGCCAAACATGATGAATGTCTAGTTCAAGATTAAGATATTGTGTAACCTTAGCTCATAGGAGTGGAATTCATTAACAGCTAGAGTGCTGATTCTCTAGAGGATGTTCAACTTGAGAGTCTTGAGGAAGAGCAGAGAAAAATGATTATAGGTGGGTGGAACCACATGAGCAAGGGAGAGAAAGCAAGAACATCCCCTGAGTGACTTTGGGGAAAAGTGAGTCAAACACAGTGGAATAAGATCTTCCTAAAGGAAGTAGGGAGAGGTGAAAAGATGGAGGGGTGGGGTAGGGTAGGGGTCTAGACACTATTTTTCAAGTAATGTGCAGATTTTTAGCTGGGTAGGGATATAGTCAAAGTGCAGTTCTAAGAAGGATAATCACTAAGTGCTGTGACCAAGGAACTAGAGGGGCAAGGATATAGGGTAAAATGTCAGAGGAATGAGAAAGAAAGAGATGAATTCAAAAGGCATTAAAGAGTTGGAAATGTGTGGATGGTTAGCTAGATGGACAAAAGAAGAGGGAGTGGGATGGGGTAAGGGCAGGAATAAAGAAAGTACTGTAATTCTGAGTATAGGAGACTTGAAGAATAAGTAGCATCTTGAGAGGGACAAGACACTCAAGAATGCGAGGCTGGTAATGGCAAGTTAATACACAAACCTGAATTCAGTGTGATGGTGCAGTCCTCTTTAGAGGTGTTAAGAAGATAGTTGGAATTGTAAAACAAGTAGTACATTCTAGGAAGTTCTCTCTTGGGTAAATTACTCATTTTATCAGTTAGCTTTATGATTTTCTTTATTTTAATGCTGTTCCAAGTGTTACCTGAATGGCTGGGGTAACCAGTGTGGGGGACTATTTCCTGAAATAGGAGGGTCCTAAGGGTTGGATTCAGTTGGGAATGGCATATACCAGCATTGCCAAGGCCATTCTAATAGGAAGCACTGTACAGGAATCAAGATCAACACCAGGAAGAAAAAGCCATGAGTCAAGTCCAAAAAAAGGATGAGGGGATGGGGAAATTTGGTTTGTGGAAGAGCAGGATGGAGTGAGATGTAGAAATATATTAAGTCAAACAGTGTAAACCCAAGGCTGTGAATGGCGGGTTGACTCCTTTTTCTTGAATGATAATGACAATGATGACAACAGTACGTGATTAAAATATAGTTGAGTGGTGTAATGGAGATGGAAAAACCTGTATTGAAAGAATGAGTACATGTTGATGATGGAAGAAGGCAGCATAATTTGAGAGTTAGGCTTAGGGGCAGGAAACCCAGGTAGCTATTTGAAGCTTAAATTAATGGATACAACATCCCTGCCAGCAGTAAAAACATAAGAAGGAAGGATTTGGCTAATACATATTATACGGCTGTGTGGAGTGAAATAATGAGTGCTACCATTTACTGGGAGCTGACCAGGTGCCAAGTGTGATGATGATGCCTTTTCATGTTACTTCTCATCGTTGCAACAATCTTGACAAGTAAGATGAGGAAACCAAAGCTTAAAGTGATTAAATAACTCTATCTAGAAGTGACAGGTCTAAGACGTAGTTCATGATTTTGTGTTACTCCATGCTAAGTAAAACTTTCAACATTTGTTCAAATCTGTGTACACAAGGGTACAGGCAATTTTTCTTTTTTTGAGAGTCATCACTTTATTAAATCACCAGGAATTGTATTAAAGTATGGTTGAACCTTGAGCATACACCATTACTCTTATATTCGACTGAGTTCATGCCAACAGCATCTAAAAATGCTTTAAGTGTTTCTATCAAAAACAAAACATGTTAAGCATGTCCTTCCCCTGCTTGTTACAGCCCTACTCTGGATACTTCTCTACCCAGCCTCGTAAAGAGTTGCAACATGTCTGCCTCCATTCCATCATTTTCTACTGGCCTGGTGAGCTCCCCAACATGACTGTACCACAGAGCTTTCCAGAAGGTCACCAATGACTACCCAGATTCTCAACCCAAAGCACCTTCACCCTCCTTGACCTCTGAGTGGCATTCAGAACTGCTGACAGCTCCTTTCTGTGAAATGCACTTTTCTTTTGGCTCCAGGAACCTTACAAACTCTTGGTTTTCTTCTTACTTATTTGGCTGCTCTTTTGCTGTCTCATCTCTCTTTATAGTGCCTTAAAAAATCAAAGTTCCTCAACATCCAGTGCTAGAGTTCTCACATCACTTTTTCACTCTTCCCCTAGGCAATGGTGCTCATGATTTCAATTACAATCTGTGTGACTGCCAGATTTATATATCTAGTTCAGATCTCTGTTCTGAACTCCAGATCCATATATCCAACAGTTTATCACATGTTTTACAGATCCCTGTGGATCAACATGCACAAAACTGAAACCATCTTTTTCAGTCTTTCCCCCGCCTCTTCTGTCTCTCCAAACCTTAACTCAGGAAATGGCACAACTGTCCTCTAGTTGCCAAGGCTTGAAACCTTTCCCTAAATCCCTTTCTGTATCAAGTTAATCGATTAGGTATCTTGAATTTATTTCCTAAATAACTTTTGAATCAATAGATTATAAGTTCCTTGAGGGCAGAGACAAACTCTTTTTGTTCACAGCAGTAAACTCAGCAGATCACATGGTGTCCAGCAGAAAGTGAATGCTCAATAAATATTTATGGACTAAATAAATGAATAAATAAATGATTCAATCTACTCACTTCTCACTATTTCCTCTACTGCTCTTTTGGTATAAATGACCATTATTTCTCAGCTGGGCTACCTATTTCAGAGGGTTGCTGGGAGGATTAAATGTATGTTAATATATGTAAAACACTAGAACAGTTTATGGTACATTTCAAGTCCTCTACAAATGCTAGCTGTCATCAGCAGAAGCAATAGTAGAAGCAGCAGGAGTACAAAGACTGATAAGGGACATAGATAAATGTGTTGGCACTGAATCTAAGGTAGAAATGCATCTACTTGATTTTAGAACAGAGGTATTCCAGGCAAATCAGGCATTACAAAAAAGTATTTGAAAATTAAAGGACTTTGTGGGACAACTGAAACCCTCATACATTGCTGGTGGGAATGTAAATTGGGGTGGCCACTTGGGAAAGCAGTTTGGCAAACAGTTCCTCAAAGGGTTAAACACAAAGTTACTACACAATCCAGCAATTCCATTTCTAGGTATCTACACAAGAGAAATGAAAACACGTGGCTTCACAAAAACTTGTGCGTGAATGTTCCTTTTAGCATTAGTCATAACAGACAATAGTGGAAATGATCCAAATGTCCATCAATTGATAGATGGATTTTAAAAATCCCTAAAAATGGCTTATCCATACAATGGACATCTATTCAATAAAAATATTATTCGACAATACAAAGTACTGAAACATGCGATGACATGAACGAACCTTGAAAACACTGTGCTAAATGAAAGAAACCAGTCACAAAAGCCCACAAATTGTATGATTCCATTTGCAGGAAATGTGCAGAATGGGCAAATGTATAGAGACAGACAGTAGATTAGCCAGGTTACCAGGGCTGGGGAACTAGGGGAAATGGGTAAGTGGTTTATTTTGGGAGTGATGAAAATGTTCCAAATTGATCATGGTGATAGCTGTACAACTTTGTGAACAAACTAAAAACACTTGATACTATACATTTAGTGGGTGAATTGTACGGTAGGTGAAATATATCTCAAAAAAAAAAAAAAAAAAAAAAAGCTAAAGGACTACAAGATGAGGGAAGAGCCTGAGAAAATTGCTGTCCTGGGACATCACTTGTCTTGGGGCTATTCCTCTTCCAATTCCCATCTTGGGTGTCTCCTATGGCATTGTTAGATCACAGCGAACAGAAAGTCCTTCTAATTTGTTAAAAGTAAATCACCACTGGAAATCTTCCCTAGATTAATTTCTTGCTCAGTAAAAATTGTTCGGGGAGATGACTAGATTTTGAAAATGCCTTGTGTGGCCTGTTCCATTTTGAAGGAAAACTCATAAGGTCAGGTATTTAAATACTTGTGCAGTCAGCTGATGACTCCTATGAGCTCACAGTCTCCCTCCTTCTCTCTCTTCTCCATTAGATAAGAATAGTACCGTAATTATGCAACTAAAATCAGGCACCCCTTGGGATGTTACTGGAAGAAAGTCAATCACTCGGTCCTGGTGACCACATTCATTCATTCAAAGGCCAACAAATAGTTGGAGCAAATAAGAGCAAAACCGAGTAGTGCCAAGCCCTACACGAGGCCCAAGGGTGAAGAAGACAAAGGTCCTGTTCTTAAGGCATTTACAAAGGCATAAATTACACTGTCGTGGAGTGATGAGTGTCAAGAATTAAAAAATAAGGAAAATAAGGCAAGGTCAGGTGATGTTTTATACAGATAGAGTGGTCAAGATGAGCCCATCTGAGGAGTTAAAAGATATTTAACTTTTTATTGAAGTAAAACATACATAAAGAAAACTGGTAAGTTGTCACAAAGTAAGAACACCTATATAAACAGCACCCAGATCCAAGAAATGGAATATTGCCAGCATTCCAAGAGCCACCTTTGTGTTCCCCAGTCACTACCCCTCAGAAAGGTAACCATAACCTCTACCATGAGAAGACAACATTTTACCTTAATACAATCTATTCTGTCTTAATTGGCGGAGTTATATTAAGTTAAAAAGTATAATACATTGTATTTAATACAATAGATTGTAGTAATTTAAAAATCCCTATCTTTCATTAGTTTGTTAATCCCTTGAGTGCCAAGAAGTGTGTCTTGTTCATATTAATCCCATAAATGCTAAATAAAGACCCAATATGCACCAAGTACTAAATCTCAGAAAGAGCAAAACACCATTCCCAAATGCAAAAGACTCACTGTCTGGCTGAGGAGTGTTCAATAAACGGAATCAAGTGTTCAATACAAATACATGCAAGATTATTTGGGCAGGAAAGAAAGGAGTGGTCAGTTCTGGCTGAGAAGGGGACTGGGGAATGTCAAGAAAGGCTTCGGAGCGGAGGTGGTATTTGAACTGGGTTTAGAGACTTATATTGCTAATGTGAGCCAGGCCAGCCCTCTCTGCACAAACTAGTTAACACATTTGGGAAATTGAACTTTCGACCTTGGTCTCCAAAAATACAACAGTATGGCTAGTAGGGAAGGTGGCAGAGAGCCAGACTAGTCACTCTGACTCCAGCCTTGCTGTCCAGGGGCCCAAGACTGTCCTATGACTTTGAGCGACCACCAGGACCCTCCTCATCAGAACTAAGAAAACTTAGAGTTCCGTGACTTCTAGCCTCAATGATAGTTCAGATTTTTCAAGAGTTATCCTTTCCTCTCATATGCCGGAGCATTTACTCCCCAGACATTTGGATCTTTGCACTTTAATATTAGGTCCTTTCACTATAAAGTGGACGAAACCAAAGAAGGGGTGTATGTGACTTGGGGTTGGGAAAAACCTTCCAGTCATCTCACTATTTTTCAATTTAACTTTATTTTAAAATTATATGAGTCATCAGCTTTTCAAACTCAATTGTTTCCTGAGTGGTTAAAACATTTATTTGGCGTGCATCTTCCAATTCACATATATGGAGTGTTAAAATATATATAATTTTGTTCCTGAGAGTGCAACTTACTTTTTCTCAGGCTTTGTTTTGGAGTACTTGGCATGTCAGTACTTACAGACCTCAAGTCAGTACTTAATTCACTTTCAATTCTGCTTTCTATCCCAGTTTATGGATAACAGGTTTTAGCCCCCGTAATTGTCATCACTACAAGCAGTGCTCCAGGAGGCATTCTTGTCTGTGGCTCTCTGAACATGTATGTGAGTGACTCTCCAATATAATAACAAGAAGAGGAACTGATGAGTTGTATTAGTTTCCTACAGCCACTATAAAAAATTGCCAGGAACTCGTGGTTTAAAACAACACAAGCTTACTATCTTAGAGTTTTGTAAGTTATAAGTCTGACGTGGAACTCACAGGGGGTAAAATCAAGGTACTTACTGCTAGGACTGCATTCCTTTTGGGGGCTCTAGAAGAGAGTCTGGTTTTCTGTCTTTTCTAGCTTCTGGAGGCTGCCCACACCCTTTGGCT